>NC_091743.1:11988997-13271982 GCF_043380555.1 Nothobranchius furzeri
CTGTAACGTTTCAGCCTGATTGGACCTTGTTTTCACACAAATGAACCCAGAATGATGTGAAATTGTGCTTCGTGCAACATAATTCTGGGTGCCATTTACAAACCATAAGTGCTAATGACTCCATTCCTTTTTGTGGTTGTAGGGGCTTGTGATTGGAGAACACTAAAACAAACCTAACCTCTCTAGGACATTCAGAAGCCAAGTTATAAGCCCACAAAGGTGTAACTGGACTGCTTCTTTAAAGTGACACCAGGCCCGGTGACCTTTGGGACATGGTTTGACCCCCTATAGGAATGTGCGATCATCTTGAAACGTTCAGATCCCTTACAACTCAATAGATTCTACCTTCCTTTAACGTTTCAGCCTGATTGGACCTTGTTTTCACACAAATGAACCCAGAATGATGTGAAATTGTGCTTCGTGCAACATAATTCTGGGTGCCATTTAAAAACCATAAGTGCTAATGACTCCATTAATTTTGGTGGTTGTAGGGGCTGTTGATTGGAGTATACTAAAACAAACCTGATCTCTCTAGGACATTCAGAAGCCAAGTTATAAGCCCACAAGGGTGTAACTGGACTACTTCTTTAAATTGACACCAGATCCGGTGACCTTTGGGACATGGCTCGACCCCCTTAGGAAAGTGCTATCATCATGAAATGTTCAGATCCCTTACAACTCAATAGATTCTACCTTCCTTTAACGTTTCAGCCTGATTGGACCTTGTTTTCACACAAATGAACCCAGAATGATGTGAAATTGTGCTTCGTGCAACATAATTCTGGGTGCCATTTAAAAACCATAAGTGCTAATGACTCCATTAATTTTGGTGGTTGTAGGGGCTGTTGATTGGAGTATACTAAAACAAACCTGATCTCTCTAGGACATTCAGAAGCCAAGTTATAAGCCCACAAATATGTACCTGGACTACTTCTTTAGAGTGACACCAGATCCGGTGACCTTTGGGACATGGTTTGACCCCCTTAGGAAAGTGCTACCATCATGAAACGTTCAGATCACTTACAACTCAATAGATTCTACCTTCTTGTAACGTTTCAGCCTGATTGGACCTTGTTTTCACACAAATGGACCCAGAATGATGTGAAATTGTGCTTTGTGCAACATAATTCTGGGTGCCATTTACAAACCATAAGTGCTAATGACTCCATTCCTTTTTGTAGTTGTAGGGGCTGTTGATTGGAGTACCCTAAAACAAACCTGATCTCTCTAGGACATTCAGAAGCCAAGTTATAAGCCCACAAATGTGTAACTGGACTACTTCTTTAAATTGACACCTGATGCGGTGATCTTTGGGACATGGTTTGACCCCCTTAGGAAAGTGCTATCATCATGAAACGTTCAGATCACTTACAACTCAATAGATTCTTCCTTCCTGTAACGTTTCAGCCTGATTGGACCTTGTTTTCACACAAATGAACCCAGAATGATGTGAAATTGTACTTCGTGCAACATAATTCTAGGTGCCATTTAAAAACCATAAGTGCTAATGACTCCATTCCTTTTTGTGGTTGTAGGGGCTGTTGATTGGAGTACATTAAAACAAACCTGATCTCTCTAGGACATTCAGAAGCCAAGTTATAAGCCCACAAATGTGTAACTGGACTACTTCTTTAAATTGACACCAGATCCGGTGACCTTTGGGACATGGTTTGACCCCCTTAGGAAAGTGCTATCATCATGAAACGTTCAGATCACTTACAACTCAATAGATTCTACCTTCCTGTAACGTTTCAGCCTGATTGGACCTTGTTTTCACACAAATGAACCCAGAATGATGTGAAATTGTACTTCGTGCAACATAATTCTAGGTGCCATTTAAAAACCATAAGTGCTAATGACTCCATTCCTTTTTGTGGTTGTAGGGGCTGTTGATTGGAGTACCCTAAAAAAAACCTGATCTCTCTAGGACATTCAGAAGCCAAGTTATAAGCCCACAAATGTGTAACTGGACTACTTCTTTAAATTGACACCAGATCCGGTGACATTTGGGACATGGTTTGACCCCCTTAGGAAAGTGCTATCATCATGAAACGTTCAGATCACTTACAACTCAATAGATTCTACCTTCCTGTAACGTTTCAGCCTGATTGGACCTTGTTTTCACACAAATGAACCCAGAATGATGTGAAATTGTGCTTCGTGCAACATAATTCTGGGTGCCATTTAAAAACCATAAGTGCTGATGTCTCCATTCCTTTTTGTGGTTGTAGGGACTGTTGATTGGAGGACACTAAAACAAACCTGATCTCTAGGACATTCAGAAGCCAAGTTATAAGCCCACAAATGTGTAACTGGACTACTTCTTTAAATTGACACCAGATCCGGTGACCTTTGGGACATGGTTTGACCCCCTTAGGAAAGTGCTATCATCATGAAACGTTCAGATCACTTACAACTCAATAGATTCTACCTTCCTGTAACGTTTCAGCCTGATTGGACCTTGTTTTCACACAAATGAACCCAGAATGATGTGAAATTGTGCTTCGTGCAACATAATTCTGGGTGCCATTTAAAAACTATAAGTGCTAATGTCTCCATTCCTTTTTGTGGTTGTAAGGGCTGTTGATTGGAGTACACTAAAACAAACCTGACCTCTCTAGGACATTCAGAAGCCAAGTTATAAGCCCACAAATATGTACCTGGACTACTTCTTTAGAGTGACACCAGATCCGGTGACCTTTGGGACATGGTTTGACCCCCTTAGGAAAGTGCTACCATCATGAAACGTTCAGATCACTTACAACTCAATAGATTCTACCTTCTTGTAACGTTTCAGCCTGATTGGACCTTGTTTTCACACAAATGGACCCAGAATGATGTGAAATTGTGCTTTTTGCAACATAATTCTGGGTGCCATTTACAAACCATAAGTGCTAATGACTCCATTCCTTTTTGTAGTTGTAGGGGCTGTTGATTGGAGTACCCTAAAACAAACCTGATCTCTCTAGGACATTCAGAAGCCAAGTTATAAGCCCACAAATGTGTAACTGGACTACTTCTTTAAATTGACACCTGATGCGGTGATCTTTGGGACATGGTTTGACCCCCTTAGGAAAGTGCTATCATCATGAAACGTTCAGATCCCTTACAACTCAATAGATTCTTCCTTCCTGTAACGTTTCAGCCTGATTGGACCTTGTTTTCACACAAATGAACCCAGAATGATGTGAAATTGTACTTCGTGCAACATAATTCTAGGTGCCATTTAAAAACCATAAGTGCTAATGACTCCATTCCTTTTTGTGGTTGTAGGGGCTGTTGATTGGAGTACATTAAAACAAACCTGATCTCTCTAGGACATTCAGAAGCCAAGTTATAAGCCCACAAATGTGTAACTGGACTACTTCTTTAAATTGACACCAGATCCGGTGACCTTTGGGACATGGTTTGACCCCCTTAGGAAAGTGCTATCATCATGAAACGTTCAGATCACTTACAACTCAATAGATTCTACCTTCCTGTAACGTTTCAGCCTGATTGGACCTTGTTTTCACACAAATGAACCCAGAATGATGTGAAATTGTACTTCGTGCAACATAATTCTAGGTGCCATTTAAAAACCATAAGTGCTAATGACTCCATTCCTTTTTGTGGTTGTAGGGGCTGTTGATTGGAGTACCCTAAAAAAAACCTGATCTCTCTAGGACATTCAGAAGCCAAGTTATAAGCCCACAAATGTGTAACTGGACTACTTCTTTAAATTGACACCAGATCCGGTGACATTTGGGACATGGTTTGACCCCCTTAGGAAAGTGCTATCATCATGAAACGTTCAGATCACTTACAACTCAATAGATTCTACCTTCCTGTAACGTTTCAGCCTGATTGGACCTTGTTTTCACACAAATGAACCCAGAATGATGTGAAATTGTGCTTCGTGCAACATAATTCTGGGTGCCATTTAAAAACCATAAGTGCTGATGTCTCCATTCCTTTTTGTGGTTGTAGGGACTGTTGATTGGAGGACACTAAAACAAACCTGATCTCTAGGACATTCAGAAGCCAAGTTATAAGCCCACAAATGTGTAACTGGACTACTTCTTTAAATTGACACCAGATCCGGTGACCTTTGGGACATGGTTTGACCCCCTTAGGAAAGTGCTATCATCATGAAACGTTCAGATCACTTACAACTCAATAGATTCTACCTTCCTGTAACGTTTCAGCCTGATTGGACCTTGTTTTCACACGAATGAACCCAGAATGATGTGAAATTGTGCTTCGTGCAACATAATTCTGGGTGCCATTTAAAAACTATAAGTGCTAATGTCTCCATTCCTTTTTGTGGTTGTAAGGGCTGTTGATTGGAGTACACTAAAACAAACCTGACCTCTCTAGGACATTCAGAAGCCAAGTTATAAGCCCACAAATATGTACCTGGACTACTTCTTTAGAGTGACACCAGATCCGGTGACCTTTGGGACATGGTTTGACCCCCTTAGGAAAGTGCTACCATCATGAAACGTTCAGATCACTTACAACTCAATAGATTCTACCTTCTTGTAACGTTTCAGCCTGATTGGACCTTGTTTTCACACAAATGGACCCAGAATGATGTGAAATTGTGCTTTGTGCAACATAATTCTGGGTGCCATTTACAAACCATAAGTGCTAATGACTCCATTCCTTTTTGTAGTTGTAGGGGCTGTTGATTGGAGTACCCTAAAACAAACCTGATCTCTCTAGGACATTCAGAAGCCAAGTTATAAGCCCACAAATGTGTAACTGGACTACTTCTTTAAATTGACACCTGATGCGGTGATCTTTGGGACATGGTTTGACCCCCTTAGGAAAGTGCTATCATCATGAAACGTTCAGATCCCTTACAACTCAATAGATTCTTCCTTCCTGTAACGTTTCAGCCTGATTGGACCTTGTTTTCACACAAATGAACCCAGAATGATGTGAAATTGTACTTCGTGCAACATAATTCTAGGTGCCATTTAAAAACCATAAGTGCTAATGACTCCATTCCTTTTTGTGGTTGTAGGGGCTGTTGATTGGAGTACATTAAAACAAACCTGATCTCTCTAGGACATTCAGAAGCCAAGTTATAAGCCCACAAATGTGTAACTGGACTACTTCTTTAAATTGACACCAGATCCGGTGACCTTTGGGACATGGTTTCACCCCCTTAGGAAAGTGCTATCATCATGAAACGTTCAGATCACTTACAACTCAATAGATTCTACCTTCCTGTAACGTTTCAGCCTGATTGGACCTTGTTTTCACACAAATGAACCCAGAATGATTTGAAATTGTACTTCGTGCAACATAATTCTAGGTGCCATTTAAAAACCATAAGTGCTAATGACTCCATTCCTTTTTGTGGTTGTAGGGGCTGTTGATTGGAGTACCCTAAAACAAACCTGATCTCTCTAGGAAATTCAGAAGCCAAGTTATAAGCCCACAAATGTGTAACTGGACTACTTCTTTAAATTGACACCAGATCCGGTGACATTTGGGACATGGTTTGACCCCCTTAGGAAAGTGCTATCATCATGAAACGTTCAGATCACTTACAACTCAATAGATTCTACCTTCCTGTAACGTTTCAGCCTGATTGGACCTTGTTTTCACACAAATGAACCCAGAATGATGTGAAATTTTGCTTCGTGCAACATAATTCTGGGTGCCATTTAAAAACCATAAGTGCTAATGTCTCCATTCCTTTTTGTGGTTGTAGGGACTGTTGATTGGAGGACACTAAAACAAACCTGATCTCTAAGACATTCAGAAGCAAAGTTATAAGCCCACAAATGTGTAACTGGACTACTTCTTTAAATTGACACCAGATCCGGTGACCTTTGGGACATGGTTTGACCCCCTTAGGAAAGTGCTATCATCATGAAACGTTCAGATCACTTACAACTCAATAGATTCTACCTTCCTGTAACGTTTCAGCCTGATTGGACCTTGTTTTCACACAAATGAACCCAGAATGATGTGAAATTGTGCTTCGTGCAACATAATTCTGGGTGCCATTTAAAAACCATAAGTGCTAATGTCTCCATTCCTTTTTGTGGTTGTAAGGGCTGTTGATTGGAGTACACTAAAACAAACCTGACCTCTCTAGGACATTCAGAAGCCAAGTTATAAGCCCACAAATATGTACCTGGACTACTTCTTTAGAGTGACACCAGATACGGTGACCTTTGGGACATGGTTTGACCCCCTTAGGAAAGTGTTACCATCATGAAACGTTCAGATCACTTACAACTCAATAGATTCTACCTTCCTGTAACGTTTCAGCCTGATTGGACCTTGTTTTCACACAAATGAACCCAGAATGATGTGAAATTGTGCTTCGTGCAACATAATTCTGGGTGCCATTTACAAACCATAAGTGCTAATGACTCCATTCCTTTTTGTGGTTGTAGGGGCTTGTGATTGGAGAACACTAAAACAAACCTAACCTCTCTAGGACATTCAGAAGCCAAGTTATAAGCCCACAAAGGTGTAACTGGACTGCTTCTTTAAAGTGACACCAGGCCCGGTGACCTTTGGGACATGGTTTGACCCCCTATAGGAATGTGCGATCATCTTGAAACGTTCAGATCCCTTACAACTCAATAGATTCTACCTTCCTTTAACGTTTCAGCCTGATTGGACCTTGTTTTCACAGAAATGAACCCAGAATGATGTGAAATTGTGCTTCGTGCAACATAATTCTGGGTGCCATTTAAAAACCATAAGTGCTAATGACTCCATTAATTTTGGTGGTTGTAGGGGCTGTTGATTGGAGTATACTAAAACAAACCTGATCTCTCTAGGACATTCAGAAGCCAAGTTATAAGCCCACAAAGGTGTAACTGGACTACTTCTTTAAATTGACACCAGATCCGGTGACCTTTGGGACATGGTTCGACCCCCTTAGGAAAGTGCTATCATCATGAAACGTTCAGATCACTTACAACTCAATAGATTCTACCTTCCTGTAACATTTCAGCCTGATTGGACCTTGTTTTCACACAAATGAACCCAGAATGATGTGAAATTTTGCTTCGTGCAACATAATTCTGGGCGCCATTTAAAAACCATAAGTGCTAATGACTCCATTCCTTTTTGTGGTTGTAGGGGCTGTTGATTGGAGTACACTAAAACAAACCTGACATCTCTAGGACATTCAGAAGCCAAGTTATAAGCCCACAAAGGTGTAACTGGACTACTTCTTTAAAGTGACACCAGGCCCGGTGACCTTTGGGACATGGTTTGACCCCCTATAGGAATGTGCGATCATCATGAAACGTTCAGATCACTTACAACTCAATAGATTCTACGTTCTTGTAACGTTTCAGCCTGATTGGACCTTGTTTTCACACAAATGGACCCAGAATGATGTGAAATTGTGCTTTGTGCAACATAATTCTGGGTGCCATTTACAAACCATAAGTGCTAATGACTCCATTACTTTTTGTGGTTGTAGGGGCTGTTGATTGGAGTACACTAAAACAAACCTGATCTCTCTAGGACATTCAGAAGCCAAGTTATAAGCCCACAAATGTGTAACTGGACTACTTCTTTAAATTGACGCCAGATCCGGTGACCTTTGGGACATGGTTTGACCCCCTTAGGAAAGTGCTATCATCATGAAACGTTCAGATCACTTACAACTTAATAGATTCTACCTTCCTGTAACGTTTCAGCCTGATTGGACCTTGTTTTCACACAAATGAACCCAGAATGATGTGAAATTGTGCTTCGTGCAACATAATTCTGGGTGCCATTTAAAAACCATAAGTGCTAATGACTCCATTCCTTTTTGTGGTTGTAGGGGTTGTTGATTGGAGTACCCTAAAACAAACCTGATCTCTCTAGGACATTCAGAAGCCAAGTTATAAGCCCACAAATGTGTAACTGGACTACTTCTTTAAATTGAAACCTGATGCGGTGATCTTTGGGACATGGTTTGACCCCCTTAGGAAAGTGCTATTATCATGAAACATTCAGATCACTTACAACTCAGTAGATTCTACATTCCTCTAACGTTTCAGCCTGATTGGACCTTGTTTTCACACAAATGAACCCAGAATGATGTGAAATTGTGCTTCGTGCAACATAATTCTGGGTGCCAATTACAAACCATAAGTGCTAATGACTCCATTCCTTTTTGTGGTTGTAGGGGCTGTTGATTGGAGTACCCTAAAACAAACCTGATCTCTCTAGGAAATTCAGAAGCCAAGTTATAAGCCCACAAATGTGTAACTGGACTACTTCTTTAAATTGACACCAGATCCGGTGACATTTGGGACATGGTTTGACCCCCTTAGGAAAGTGCTATCATCATGAAACGTTCAGATCACTTACAACTCAATAGATTCTACCTTCCTGTAACGTTTCAGCCTGATTGGACCTTGTTTTCACACAAATGAACCCAGAATGATGTGAAATTTTGCTTCGTGCAACATAATTCTGGGTGCCATTTAAAAACCATAAGTGCTAATGTCTCCATTCCTTTTTGTGGTTGTAGGGACTGTTGATTGGAGGACACTAAAACAAACCTGATCTCTAAGACATTCAGAAGCAAAGTTATAAGCCCACAAATGTGTAACTGGACTACTTCTTTAAATTGACACCAGATCCGGTGACCTTTGGGACATGGTTTGACCCCCTTAGGAAAGTGCTATCATCATGAAACGTTCAGATCACTTACAACTCAATAGATTCTACCTTCCTGTAACGTTTCAGCCTGATTGGACCTTGTTTTCACACGAATGAACCCAGAATGATGTGAAATTGTGCTTCGTGCAACATAATTCTGGGTGCCATTTAAAAACTATAAGTGCTAATGTCTCCATTCCTTTTTGTGGTTGTAAGGGCTGTTGATTGGAGTACACTAAAACAAACCTGACCTCTCTAGGACATTCAGAAGCCAAGTTATAAGCCCACAAATATGTACCTGGACTACTTCTTTAGAGTGACACCAGATCCGGTGACCTTTGGGACATGGTTTGACCCCCTTAGGAAAGTGCTACCATCATGAAACGTTCAGATCACTTACAACTCAATAGATTCTACCTTCTTGTAACGTTTCAGCCTGATTGGACCTTGTTTTCACACAAATGGACCCAGAATGATGTGAAATTGTGCTTTGTGCAACATAATTCTGGGTGCCATTTACAAACCATAAGTGCTAATGACTCCATTCCTTTTTGTAGTTGTAGGGGCTGTTGATTGGAGTACCCTAAAACAAACCTGATCTCTCTAGGACATTCAGAAGCCAAGTTATAAGCCCACAAATGTGTAACTGGACTACTTCTTTAAATTGACACCTGATGCGGTGATCTTTGGGACATGGTTTGACCCCCTTAGGAAAGTGCTATCATCATGAAACGTTCAGATCCCTTACAACTCAATAGATTCTTCCTTCCTGTAACGTTTCAGCCTGATTGGACCTTGTTTTCACACAAATGAACCCAGAATGATGTGAAATTGTACTTCGTGCAACATAATTCTAGGTGCCATTTAAAAACCATAAGTGCTAATGACTCCATTCCTTTTTGTGGTTGTAGGGGCTGTTGATTGGAGTACATTAAAACAAACCTGATCTCTCTAGGACATTCAGAAGCCAAGTTATAAGCCCACAAATGTGTAACTGGACTACTTCTTTAAATTGACACCAGATCCGGTGACCTTTGGGACATGGTTTCACCCCCTTAGGAAAGTGCTATCATCATGAAACGTTCAGATCACTTACAACTCAATAGATTCTACCTTCCTGTAACGTTTCAGCCTGATTGGACCTTGTTTTCACACAAATGAACCCAGAATGATTTGAAATTGTACTTCGTGCAACATAATTCTAGGTGCCATTTAAAAACCATAAGTGCTAATGACTCCATTCCTTTTTGTGGTTGTAGGGGCTGTTGATTGGAGTACCCTAAAACAAACCTGATCTCTCTAGGAAATTCAGAAGCCAAGTTATAAGCCCACAAATGTGTAACTGGACTACTTCTTTAAATTGACACCAGATCCGGTGACATTTGGGACATGGTTTGACCCCCTTAGGAAAGTGCTATCATCATGAAACGTTCAGATCACTTACAACTCAATAGATTCTACCTTCCTGTAACGTTTCAGCCTGATTGGACCTTGTTTTCACACAAATGAACCCAGAATGATGTGAAATTTTGCTTCGTGCAACATAATTCTGGGTGCCATTTAAAAACCATAAGTGCTAATGTCTCCATTCCTTTTTGTGGTTGTAGGGACTGTTGATTGGAGGACACTAAAACAAACCTGATCTCTAAGACATTCAGAAGCAAAGTTATAAGCCCACAAATGTGTAACTGGACTACTTCTTTAAATTGACACCAGATCCGGTGACCTTTGGGACATGGTTTGACCCCCTTAGGAAAGTGCTATCATCATGAAACGTTCAGATCACTTACAACTCAATAGATTCTACCTTCCTGTAACGTTTCAGCCTGATTGGACCTTGTTTTCACACAAATGAACCCAGAATGATGTGAAATTGTGCTTCGTGCAACATAATTCTGGGTGCCATTTAAAAACCATAAGTGCTAATGTCTCCATTCCTTTTTGTGGTTGTAAGGGCTGTTGATTGGAGTACACTAAAACAAACCTGACCTCTCTAGGACATTCAGAAGCCAAGTTATAAGCCCACAAATATGTACCTGGACTACTTCTTTAGAGTGACACCAGATACGGTGACCTTTGGGACATGGTTTGACCCCCTTAGGAAAGTGTTACCATCATGAAACGTTCAGATCACTTACAACTCAATAGATTCTACCTTCCTGTAACGTTTCAGCCTGATTGGACCTTGTTTTCACACAAATGAACCCAGAATGATGTGAAATTGTGCTTCGTGCAACATAATTCTGGGTGCCATTTACAAACCATAAGTGCTAATGACTCCATTCCTTTTTGTGGTTGTAGGGGCTTGTGATTGGAGAACACTAAAACAAACCTAACCTCTCTAGGACATTCAGAAGCCAAGTTATAAGCCCACAAAGGTGTAACTGGACTGCTTCTTTAAAGTGACACCAGGCCCGGTGACCTTTGGGACATGGTTTGACCCCCTATAGGAATGTGCGATCATCTTGAAACGTTCAGATCCCTTACAACTCAATAGATTCTACCTTCCTTTAACGTTTCAGCCTGATTGGACCTTGTTTTCACAGAAATGAACCCAGAATGATGTGAAATTGTGCTTCGTGCAACATAATTCTGGGTGCCATTTAAAAACCATAAGTGCTAATGACTCCATTAATTTTGGTGGTTGTAGGGGCTGTTGATTGGAGTATACTAAAACAAACCTGATCTCTCTAGGACATTCAGAAGCCAAGTTATAAGCCCACAAAGGTGTAACTGGACTACTTCTTTAAATTGACACCAGATCCGGTGACCTTTGGGACATGGTTCGACCCCCTTAGGAAAGTGCTATCATCATGAAACGTTCAGATCACTTACAACTCAATAGATTCTACCTTCCTGTAACATTTCAGCCTGATTGGACCTTGTTTTCACACAAATGAACCCAGAATGATGTGAAATTTTGCTTCGTGCAACATAATTCTGGGCGCCATTTAAAAACCATAAGTGCTAATGACTCCATTCCTTTTTGTGGTTGTAGGGGCTGTTGATTGGAGTACACTAAAACAAACCTGACATCTCTAGGACATTCAGAAGCCAAGTTATAAGCCCACAAAGGTGTAACTGGACTACTTCTTTAAAGTGACACCAGGCCCGGTGACCTTTGGGACATGGTTTGACCCCCTATAGGAATGTGCGATCATCATGAAACGTTCAGATCACTTACAACTCAATAGATTCTACGTTCTTGTAACGTTTCAGCCTGATTGGACCTTGTTTTCACACAAATGGACCCAGAATGATGTGAAATTGTGCTTTGTGCAACATAATTCTGGGTGCCATTTACAAACCATAAGTGCTAATGACTCCATTACTTTTTGTGGTTGTAGGGGCTGTTGATTGGAGTACACTAAAACAAACCTGATCTCTCTAGGATATTCAGAAGCCAAGTTATAAGCCCACAAATGTGTAACTGGACTACTTCTTTAAATTGACGCCAGATCCGGTGACCTTTGGGACATGGTTTGACCCCCTTAGGAAAGTGCTATCATCATGAAACGTTCAGATCACTTACAACTTAATAGATTCTACCTTCCTGTAACGTTTCAGCCTGATTGGACCTTGTTTTCACACAAATGAACCCAGAATGATGTGAAATTGTGCTTCGTGCAGCATAATTCTGGGTGCCATTTAAAAACCATAAGTGCTAATGACTCCATTCCTTTTTGTGGTTGTAGGGGTTGTTGATTGGAGTACCCTAAAACAAACCTGATCTCTCTAGGACATTCAGAAGCCAAGTTATAAGCCCACAAATGTGTAACTGGACTACTTCTTTAAATTGAAACCTGATGCGGTGATCTTTGGGACATGGTTTGACCCCCTTAGGAAAGTGCTATTATCATGAAACATTCAGATCACTTACAACTCAGTAGATTCTACATTCCTCTAACGTTTCAGCCTGATTGGACCTTGTTTTCACACAAATGAACCCAGAATGATGTGAAATTGTGCTTCGTGCAACATAATTCTGGGTGCCAATTACAAACCATAAGTGCTAATGACTCCATTCCTTTTTGTGGTTGTAGGGGCTGTTGATTGGAGTACATTAAAACAAACCTGATCTCTCTAGGACATTCAGAAGCCAAGTTATAAGCCCACAAATGTGTAACTGGACTACTTCTTTAAATTGACACCAGATCCGGTGACCTTTGGGACATGGTTTGACCCCCTTAGGAAAGTGCTATCATCATGAAACGTTCAGATCACTTACAACTCAATAGATTCTTCCTTCCTGTAACGTTTCAGCCTGATTGGACCTTGTTTTCACACAAATGAACCCAGAATGATGTGAAATTGTACTTCGTGCAACATAATTCTAGGTGCCATTTAAAAACCATAAGTGCTAATGACTCCATTCCTTTCTGTGGTTGTAGGGGCTGTTGACTGGAGTACATTAAAACAAACCTGATCTCTCTAGGACATTCAGAAGCCAAGTTATAAGCCCACAAATGTGTAACTGGACTACTTCTTTAAATTGAAACCTGATGCGGTGATCTTTGGGACATGGTTTGACCCCCTTAGGAAAGTGCTATTATCATGAAACATTCAGATCACTTACAACTCAGTAGATTCTACATTCCTCTAACGTTTCAGCCTGATTGGACCTTGTTTTCACACAAATGAACCCAGAATGATGTGAAATTGTGCTTCGTGCAACATAATTCTGGGTGCCAATTACAAACCATAAGTGCTAATGACTCCATTACTTTTTGTGGTTGTAGGGGCTGTTGATTGGAGTACATTAAAACAAACCTGATCTCTCTAGGACATTCAGAAGCCAAGTTATAAGCCCACAAATGTGTAACTGGACTACTTCTTTAAATTGACACCAGATCCAGTGACCTTTGGGACATGGTTTGACCCCCTTAGGAAAGTGCTATCATCATGAAACGTTCAGATCACTTACAACTCAATAGATTCTTCCTTCCTGTAACGTTTCAGCCTGATTGGACCTTGTTTTCACACAAATGAACCCAGAATGATGTGAAATTGTACTTCGTGCAACATAATTCTGGGCGCCATTTAAAAACCATAAGTGCTAATGACTCCATTCCTTTTTGTGGTTGTAGGGGCTGTTGATTGGAGTACACTAAAACAAACCTGACATCTCTAGGACATTCAGAAGCCAAGTTATAAGCCCACAAAGGTGTAACTGGACTACTTCTTTAAAGTGACACCAGGCCCGGTGACCTTTGGGACATGGTTTGACCCCCTATAGGAATGTGCGATCATCATGAAACGTTCAGATCACTTACAACTCAATAGATTCTACCTTCTTGTAACGTTTCAGCCTGATTGGACCTTGTTTTCACACAAATGGACCCAGAATGATGTGAAATTGTGCTTTGTTTAACATAATTCTGGGTGCCATTTACAAACCATAAGTGCTAATGACTCCATTCCTTTTTGTAGTTGTAGGGGCTGTTGATTGGAGTACCCTAAAACAAACCTGATCTCTCTAGGACATTCAGAAGCCAAGTTATAAGCCCACAAATGTGTAACTGGACTACTTCTTTAAATTGACACCTGATGCGGTGATCTTTGGGACATGGTTTGACCCCCTTAGGAAAGTGCTATCATCATGAAACGTTCAGATCACTTACAACTCAATAGATTCTACCTTCCTGTAACGTTTCAGCCTGATTGGACCTTGTTTTCACACAAATTGAACCCAGACTGATGTGAAATTGTGCTTTGTGCAACATAATTCTGGGTGCCATTTAAAAACCATAAGTGCTAATGTCTCCATTCCTTTTTGTGGTTGTAGGGACTGTTGATTGGAGGACACTAAAACAAACCTGATCTCTAGAACATTCAGAAGCCAAGTTATAAGCCCACAAATGTGTAACTGGACTACTTCTTTAAATTGACACCAGATCCGGTGACCTTTGGGACATGGTTTGACCCCCTTAGGAAAGTGCTATCATCATGAAACGTTCAGATCACTTACAACTCAATAGATTCTACCTTCCTGTAACGTTTCAGCCTGATTGGACCTTGTTTTCACACAAATGAACCCAGAATGATGTGAAATTGTGCTTCGTGCAACATAATTCTGGGTGCCATTTACAAACCATAAGTGCTAATGACTCCATTCCTTTTTGTGGTTGTAGGGGCTTGTGATTGGAGAACACTAAAACAAACCTAACCTCTCTAGGACATTCAGAAGCCAAGTTATAAGCCCACAAATGTGTAACTGGACTGCTTCTTTAAAGTGACACCAGGCCCGGTGACCTTTGGGACATGGTTTGACCCCCTATAGGAATGTGCGATCATCTTGAAACGTTCAGATCCCTTACAACTCAATAGATTCTACCTTCCTTTAACGTTTCAGCCTGATTGGACCTTGTTTTCACACAAATGAACCCAGAATGATGTGAAATTGTGCTTCGTGCAACATAATTCTGGGTGCCATTTAAAAACCATAAGTGCTAATGACTCCATTAATTTTGGTGGTTGTAGGGGCTGTTGATTGGAGTATACTAAAACAAACCTGATCTCTCTAGGACATTCAGAAGCCAAGTTATAAGCCCACAAAGGTGTAACTGGACTACTTCTTTAAATTGACACCAGATCCGGTGACCTTTGGGACATGGTTCGACCCCCTTAGGAAAGTGCTATCATCATGAAACGTTCAGATCACTTACAACTCAATAGATTCTACCTTCCTGTAACATTTCAGCCTGATTGGACCTTGTTTTCACACAAATGAACCCAGAATGATGTGAAATTGTGCTTCGTGCAACATAATTCTGGGCGCCATTTAAAAACCATAAGTGCTAATGACTCCATTCCTTTTTGTGGTTGTAGGGGCTGTTGATTGGAGTACACTAAAACAAACCTGACATCTCTAGGACATTCAGAAGCCAAGTTATAAGCCCACAAAGGTGTAACTGGACTACTTCTTTAAAGTGACACCAGGCCCGGTGACCTTTGGGACATGGTTTGACCCCCTATAGGAATGTGCGATCATCATGAAACGTTCAGATCACTTACAACTCAATAGATTCTACCTTCTTGTAACGTTTCAGCCTGATTGGACCTTGTTTTCACACAAATGGACCCAGAATGATGTGAAATTGTGCTTTGTTTAACATAATTCTGGGTGCCATTTACAAACCATAAGTGCTAATGACTCC
The DNA here is from genome assembly GCF_043380555.1 of Nothobranchius furzeri. Lineage (NCBI taxonomy): Eukaryota > Metazoa > Chordata > Actinopteri > Cyprinodontiformes > Nothobranchiidae > Nothobranchius > Nothobranchius furzeri. The sequence continues at coordinate 12,004,777 of NC_091743.1, forward strand.
ATTCCTTTTTGTAGTTGTAGGGGCTGTTGATTGGAGTACCCTAAAACAAACCTGATCTCTCTAGGACATTCAGAAGCAAAGTTATAAGCCCACAAATGTGTAACTGGACTACTTCTTTAAATTGACACCTGATGCGGTGATCTTTGGGACATGGTTTGACCCCCTTAGGAAAGTGCTATCATCATGAAACGTTCAGATCACTTACAACTCAATAAATTCTTCCTTCCTGTAACGTTTCAGCCTGATTGGACCTTGTTTTCACACAAATGAACCCAGAATGATGTGAAATTGTACTTCGTGCAACATAATTCTAGGTGCCATTTAAAAACCATAAGTGCTAATGACTCCATTCCTTTTTGTGGTTGTAGGGGCTGTTGATTGGAGTACATTAAAACAAACCTGATCTCTCTAGGACATTCAGAAGCCAAGTTATAAGCCCACAAATGTGTAACTGGACTACTTCTTTAAATTGACACCAGATCCGGTGACCTTTGGGACATGGTTTGACCCCCTTAGGAAAGTGCTATCATCATGAAACGTTCAGATCACTTACAACTCAATAGATTCTACCTTCCTGTAACGTTTCAGCCTGATTGGACCTTGTTTTCACACAAATGAACCCAGAATGATGTGAAATTGTACTTCGTGCAACATAATTCTAGGTGCCATTTAAAAACCATAAGTGCTAATGACTCCATTCCTTTTTGTGGTTGTAGGGGCTGTTGATTGGAGTACCCTAAAACAAACCTGATCTCTCTAGGACATTCAGAAGCCAAGTTATAAGCCCACAAATGTGTAACTGGACTACTTCTTTAAATTGACACCAGATCCGGTGACATTTGGGACATGGTTTGACCCCCTTAGGAAAGTGCTATCATCATGAAACGTTCAGATCACTTACAACTCAATAGATTCTACCTTCCTGTAACGTTTCAGCCTGATTGGACCTTGTTTTCACACAAATGAACCCAGAATGATGTGAAATTGTGCTTCGTGCAACATAATTCTGGGTGCCATTTAAAAACCATAAGTGCTGATGTCTCCATTCCTTTTTGTGGTTGTAGGGACTGTTGATTGGAGGACACTAAAACAAACCTGATCTCTAGGACATTCAGAAGCCAAGTTATAAGCCCACAAATGTGTAACTGGACTACTTCTTTAAATTGACACCAGATCCGGTGACCTTTGGGACATGGTTTGACCCCCTTAGGAAAGTGCTATCATCATGAAACGTTCAGATCACTTACAACTCAATAGATTCAACCTTCCTGTAACGTTTCAGCCTGATTGGACCTTGTTTTCACACAAATGAACCCAGAATGATGTGAAATTGTGCTTCGTGCAACATAATTCTGGGTGCCATTTAAAAACCATAAGTGCTAATGTCTCCATTCCTTTTTGTGGTTGTAAGGGCTGTTGATTGGAGTACACTAAAACAAACCTGACCTCTCTAGGACATTCAGAAGCCAAGTTATAAGCCCACAAATATGTACCTGGACTACTTCTTTAGAGTGACACCAGATCCGGTGACCTTTGGGACATGGTTTGACCCCCTTAGGAAAGTGCTACCATCATGAAACGTTCAGATCACTTACAACTCAATAGATTCTACCTTCTTGTAACGTTTCAGCCTGATTGGACCTTGTTTTCACACAAATGGACCCAGAATGATGTGAAATTGTGCTTTGTGCAACATAATTCTGGGTGCCATTTACAAACCATAAGTGCTAATGACTCCATTCCTTTTTGTAGTTGTAGGGGCTGTTGATTGGAGTACCCTAAAACAAACCTGATCTCTCTAGGACATTCAGAAGCCAAGTTATAAGCCCACAAATGTGTAACTGGTCTACTTCTTTAAATTGACACCTGATGCGGTGACATTTGGGACATGGTTTGACCCCCTTAGGAAAGTGCTATCATCATGAAACGTTCAGATCACTTACAACTCAATAGATTCTTCCTTCCTGTAACGTTTCAGCCTGATTGGACCTTGTTTTCACACAAATGAACCCAGAATGATGTGAAATTGTACTTCGTGCAACATAATTCTAGGTGCCATTTAAAAACCATAAGTGCTAATGACTCCATTCCTTTTTGTGGTTGTAGGGGCTGTTGATTGGAGTACATTAAAACAAACCTGATCTCTCTAGGACATTCAGAAGCCAAGTTATAAGCCCACAAATGTGTAACTGGACTACTTCTTTAAATTGACACCAGATCCGGTGACCTTTGGGACATGGTTTGACCCCCTTAGGAAAGTGCTATCATCATGAAACGTTCAGATCAATTACAACTCAATAGATTCTACCTTCCTGTAACGTTTCAGCCTGATTGGACCTTGTTTTCACACAAATGAACCCAGAATGATTTGAAATTGTACTTCGTGCAACATAATTCTAGGTGCCATTTAAAAACCATAAGTGCTAATGACTCCATTCCTTTTTGTGGTTGTAGGGGCTGTTGATTGGAGTACCCTAAAACAAACCTGATCTCTCTAGGACATTCAGAAGCCAAGTTATAAGCCCACAAATGTGTAACTGGACTACTTCTTTAAATTGACACCAGATCCGGTGACATTTGGGACATGGTTTGACCCCCTTAGGAAAGTGCTATCATCATGAAACGTTCAGATCACTTACAACTCAATAGATTCTACCTTCCTGTAACGTTTCAGCCTGATTGGACCTTGTTTTCACACAAATGAACCCAGAATGATGTGAAATTGTGCTTCGTGCAACATAATTCTGGGTGCCATTTAAAAACCATAAGTGCTAATGTCTCCATTCCTTTTTGTGGTTGTAGGGACTGTTGATTGGAGGACACTAAAACAAACCTGATCTCTAGGACATTCAGAAGCAAAGTTATAAGCCCACAAATGTGTAACTGGACTACTTCTTTAAATTGACACCAGATCCGGTGACCTTTGGGACATGGTTTGACCCCCTTAGGAAAGTGCTATCATCATGAAACGTTCAGATCACTTACAACTCAATAGATTCTACCTTCCTGTAACGTTTCAGCCTGATTGGACCTTGTTTTCACACAAATGAACCCAGAATGATGTGAAATTGTGCTTCGTGCAACATAATTCTGGGTGCCATTTAAAAACCATAAGTGCTAATGTCTCCATTCCTTTTTGTGGTTGTAAGGGCTGTTGATTGGAGTACACTAAAACAAACCTGACCTCTCTAGGACATTCAGAAGCCAAGTTATAAGCCCACAAATATGTACCTGGACTACTTCTTTAGAGTGACACCAGATACGGTGACCTTTGGGACATGGTTTGACCCCCTTAGGAAAGTGCTACCATCATGAAACGTTCAGATCACTTACAACTCAATAGATTCTACCTTCCTGTAACGTTTCAGCCTGATTGGACCTTGTTTTCACACAAATGAACCCAGAATGATGTGAAATTGTGCTTCGTGCAACATAATTCTGGGTGCCATTTACAAACCATAAGTGCTAATGACTCCATTCCTTTTTGTGGTTGTAGGGGCTTGTGATTGGAGAACACTAAAACAAACCTAACCTCTCTAGGACATTCAGAAGCCAAGTTATAAGCCCACAAAGGTGTAACTGGACTGCTTCTTTAAAGTGACACCAGGCCCGGTGACCTTTGGGACATGGTTTGACCCCCTATAGGAATGTGCGATCATCTTAAAACGTTCAGATCCCTTACAACTCAATAGATTCTACCTTCCTTTAACGTTTCAGCCTGATTGGACCTTGTTTTCACACAAATGAACCCAGAATGATGTGAAATTGTGCTTCGTGCAACATAATTCTGGGTGCCATTTAAAAACCATAAGTGCTAATGACTCCATTAATTTTGGTGGTTGTAGGGGCTGTTGATTGGAGTATACTAAAACAAACCTGATCTCTCTAGGACATTCAGAAGCCAAGTTATAAGCCCACAAAGGTGTAACTGGACTACTTCTTTAAATTGACACCAGATCCGGTGACCTTTGGGACATGGTTCGACCCCCTTAGGAAAGTGCTATCATCATGAAACGTTCAGATCACTTACACCTCAATAGATTCTACCTTCCTGTAACATTTCAGCCTGATTGGACCTTGTTTTCACACAAATGAACCCAGAATGATGTGAAATTTTGCTTCGTGCAACATAATTCTGGGTGCCATTTAAAAACCATAAGTGCTAATGACTCCATTCCTTTTTGTGGTTGTAGGGGCTGTTGATTGGAGTACACTAAAACAAACCTGACATCTCTAGGACATTCAGAAGCCAAGTTATAAGCCCACAAAGGTGTAACTGGACTACTTCTTTAAAGTGACACCAGGCCCGGTGACCTTTGGGACATGGTTTGACCCCCTATAGGAATGTGCGATCATCATGAAACGTTCAGATCACTTACAACTCAATAGATTCTACGTTCTTGTAACGTTTCAGCCTGATTGGACCTTGTTTTCACACAAATGGACCCAGAATGATGTGAAATTGTGCTTTGTGCAACATAATTCTGGGTGCCATTTACAAACCATAAGTGCTAATGACTCCATTACTTTTTGTGGTTGTAGGGGCTGTTGATTGGAGTACACTAAAACAAACCTGATCTCTCTAGGACATTCAGAAGCCAAGTTATAAGCCCACTAATGTGTAACTGGACTACTTCTTTAAATTGACACCAGATCCGGTGACCTTTGGGACATGGTTTGACCCCCTTAGGAAAGTGCTATCATCATGAAACGTTCAGATCACTTACAACTTAATAGATTCTACCTTCCTGTAACGTTTCAGCCTGATTGGACCTTGTTTTCACACAAATGAACCCAGAATGATGTGAAATTGTGCTTCGTGCAACATAATTCTGGGTGCCATTTAAAAACCATAAGTGCTAATGACTCCATTCCTTTTTGTGGTTGTAGGGGCTGTTGATTGGAGTACCCTAAAACAAACCTGATCTCTCTAGGACATTCAGAAGCCAAGTTATAAGCCCACAAATGTGTAACTGGACTACTTCTTTAAATTGAAACCTGATGCGGTGATCTTTGGGACATGGTTTGACCCCCTTAGGAAAGTGCTATTATCATGAAACATTCAGATCACTTACAACTCAGTAGATTCTACATTCCTCTAACGTTTCAGCCTGATTGGACCTTGTTTTCACACAAATGAACCCAGAATGATGTGAAATTGTGCTTCGTGCAACATAATTCTGGGTGCCAATTACAAACCATAAGTGCTAATGACTCCATTCCTTTTTGTGGTTGTAGGGGCTGTTGATTGGAGTACATTAAAACAAACCTGATCTCTCTAGGACATTCAGAAGCCAAGTTATAAGCCCACAAATGTGTAACTGGACTACTTCTTTAAATTGACACCAGATCCGGTGACCTTTGGGACATGGTTTGACCCCCTTAGGAAAGTGCTATCATCATGAAACGTTCAGATCACTTACAACTCAATAGATTCTTCCTTCCTGTAACGTTTCAGCCAGATTGGACCTTGTTTTCACACAAATGAACCCAGAATGATGTGAAATTGTACTTCGTGCAACATAATTCTAGGTGCCATTTAAAAACCATAAGTGCTAATGACTCCATTCCTTTCTGTGGTTGTAGGGGCTGTTGACTGGAGTACATTAAAACAAACCTGATCTCTCTAGGACATTCAGAAGCCAAGTTATAAGCCCACAAATGTGTAACTGGACTACTTCTTTAAATTGACACCAGATCCGGTGACCTTTGGGACATGGTTTGACCCCCTTAGGAAAGTGCTATCATCATGAAACGTTCAGATCACTTACAACTCAATAGATTCTACCTTCCTGTAACATTTCAGCCTGATTGGACCTTGTTTTCACACAAATGAACCCATAATGATGTGAAATTGCACTTCGTGCAACATAATTCTAGGTGCCATTTAAAAACCATAAGTGCTAATGACTCCATTCCTTTTTGTGGTTGTAGGGGCTGTTGACTGGAGTACATTAAAACAAACCTGATCTCTCTAGGACATTCAGAAGCCAAGTTATAAGCCCACAAATGTGTAACTGGACTACTTCTTTAAATTGACACCAGATCCGGTGACCTTTGGGACATGGTTTGACCCCCTTAGGAAAGTGCTATCATCATGAAACGTTCAGATCACTTACAACTCAATAGATTCTACCTTCCTGTAACGTTTCAGCCTGATTGGACCTTGTTTTCACACAAATGAACCCAGAATGATGTGAAATTGTGCTTCGTGCAACATAATTCTGGGTGCCAATTACAAACCATAAGTGCTAATGACTCCATTCCTTTTTGTGGTTGTAGGGGCTGTTGATTGGAGTACATTAAAACAAACCTGATCTCTCTAGGACATTCAGAAGCCAAGTTATAAGCCCACAAATGTGTAACTGGACTACTTCTTTAAATTGACACCAGATCCGGTGACCTTTGGGACATGGTTTGACCCCCTTAGGAAAGTGCTATCATCATGAAACGTTCAGATCACTTACAACTCAATAGATTCTTCCTTCCTGTAACGTTTCAGCCAGATTGGACCTTGTTTTCACACAAATGAACCCAGAATGATGTGAAATTGTACTTCGTGCAACATAATTCTAGGTGCCATTTAAAAACCATAAGTGCTAATGACTCCATTCCTTTCTGTGGTTGTAGGGGCTGTTGACTGGAGTACATTAAAACAAACCTGATCTCTCTAGGACATTCAGAAGCCAAGTTATAAGCCCACAAATGTGTAACTGGACTACTTCTTTAAATTGACACCAGATCCGGTGACCTTTGGGACATGGTTTGACCCCCTTAGGAAAGTGCTATCATCATGAAACGTTCAGATCACTTACAACTCAATAGATTCTACCTTCCTGTAACATTTCAGCCTGATTGGACCTTGTTTTCACACAAATGAACCCATAATGATGTGAAATTGCACTTCGTGCAACATAATTCTAGGTGCCATTTAAAAACCATAAGTGCTAATGACTCCATTCCTTTTTGTGGTTGTAGGGGCTGTTGACTGGAGTACATTAAAACAAACCTGATCTCTCTAGGACATTCAGAAGCCAAGTTATAAGCCCACAAATGTGTAACTGGACTACTTCTTTAAATTGACACCAGATCCGGTGACCTTTGGGACATGGTTTGACCCCCTTAGGAAAGTGCTATCATCATGAAACGTTCAGATCACTTACAACTCAATAGATTCTACCTTCCTGTAACGTTTCAGCCTGATTGGACCTTGTTTTCACACAAATGAACCCAGAATGATGTGAAATTGCACTTCGTGCAACATAATTCTAGGTGCCATTTAAAAACCATAAGTGCTAATGACTCCATTCCTTTTTGTGGTTGTAGGGGCTGTTGATTGGAGTACCCTAAAACAAACCTGATCTCTCTAGGACATTCAGAAGCCAAGTTATAAGCCCACAAATGTGTAACTGGACTACTTCTTTAAATTGACACCAGATCCGGTGACATTTGGGACATGGTTTGACCCCCTTAGGAAAGTGCTATCATCATGAAACGTTCAGATCACTTACAACTCAATAGATTCTACCTTCCTGTAACGTTTCAGCCTGATTGGACCTTGTTTTCACACAAATGAACCCAGAATGATGTGAAATTGTGCTTTGTGCAACATAATTCTGGGTGCCATTTACAAACCATAAGTGCTAATGACTCCATTCCTTTTTGTGGTTGTAGGGGCTGTTGATTGGAGTACACTAAAACAAACCTGACCTCTCTAGGACATTCAGAAGCCAAGTTATAAGCCCACAAATGTGTAACTGGACTACTTCTTTAAAGTGACACCAGATCCGGTGACCTTTGGGACATGGTTTGAACGCCTTTGGAAAGTGCTATCATCATGAAACGTTCAGATCACTTACAACTCAATAGATTCTACCTTCCTGTAACGTTTCAGCCTGATTGGACCTTGTTTTCAGACAAATGAACCCAGAATGATGTGAAATTGTGCTTTGTGCAACATAATTCTGGGTGCCATTTAAAAACCATAAGTGCTAATGACTCCATTACTTTTTGTGGTTGTAGGGGCTGTTGATTGGAGTACACTAAAACAAACCTGACATCTCTAGGACATTCAGAAGCCAAGTTATAAGCCCACAAAGGTGTAACTGGACTACTTCTTTAAAGTGACACCAGGCCCGGTGACCTTTGGGACATGGTTTGACCCCCTATAGGAATGTGCGATCATCATGAAACGTTCAGATCACTTACAACTCAATAGATTCTACGTTCTTGTAACGTTTCAGCCTGATTGGACCTTGTTTTCACACAAATGGACCCAGAATGATGTGAAATTGTGCTTTGTGCAACATAATTCTGGGTGCCATTTACAAACCATAAGTGCTAATGACTCCATTACTTTTTGTGGTTGTAGGGGCTGTTGATTGGAGGACACTAAAACAAACCTGATCTCTCTAGGACATTCAGAAGCCAAGTTATAAGCCCACAAATGTGTAACTGGACTACTTCTTTAAATTGACACCAGATCCGGTGACCTTTGGGACATGGTTTGACCCCCTTAGGAAAGTGCTATCATCATGAAACGTTCAGATCACTTACAACTTAATAGATTCTACCTTCCTGTAACGTTTCAGCCTGATTGGACCTTGTTTTCACACAAATGAACCCAGAATGATGTGAAATTGTGCTTCGTGCAACATAATTCTGGGTGCCATTTAAAAACCATAAGTGCTAATGACTCCATTCCTTTTTGTGGTTGTAGGGGCTGTTGATTGGAGTACCCTAAAACAAACCTGATCTCTCTAGGACATTCAGAAGCCAAGTTATAAGCCCACAAATGTGTAACTGGACTACTTCTTTAAATTGAAACCTGATGCGGTGATCTTTGGGACATGGTTTGACCCCCTTAGGAAAGTGCTATTATCATGAAACATTCAGATCACTTACAACTCAGTAGATTCTACATTCCTCTAACGTTTCAGCCTGATTGGACCTTGTTTTCACACAAATGAACCCAGAATGATGTGAAATTGTGCTTCGTGCAACATAATTCTGGGTGCCAATTACAAACCATAAGTGCTAATGACTCCATTCCTTTTTGTGGTTGTAGGGGCTGTTGATTGGAGTACATTAAAACAAACCTGATCTCTCTAGGACATTCAGAAGCCAAGTTATAAGCCCACAAATGTGTAACTGGACTACTTCTTTAAATTGACACCAGATCCGGTGACCTTTGGGACATGGTTTGACCCCCTTAGGAAAGTGCTATCATCATGAAACGTTCAGATCACTTACAACTCAATAGATTCTTCCTTCCTGTAACGTTTCAGCCAGATTGGACCTTGTTTTCACACAAATGAACCCAGAATGATGTGAAATTGTACTTCGTGCAACATAATTCTAGGTGCCATTTAAAAACCATAAGTGCTAATGACTCCATTCCTTTCTGTGGTTGTAGGGGCTGTTGACTGGAGTACATTAAAACAAACCTGATCTCTCTAGGACATTCAGAAGCCAAGTTATAAGCCCACAAATGTGTAACTGGACTACTTCTTTAAATTGACACCAGATCCGGTGACCTTTGGGACATGGTTTGACCCCCTTAGGAAAGTGCTATCATCATGAAACGTTCAGATCACTTACAACTCAATAGATTCTACCTTCCTGTAACATTTCAGCCTGATTGGACCTTGTTTTCACACAAATGAACCCATAATGATGTGAAATTGCACTTCGTGCAACATAATTCTAGGTGCCATTTAAAAACCATAAGTGCTAATGACTCCATTCCTTTTTGTGGTTGTAGGGGCTGTTGACTGGAGTACATTAAAACAAACCTGATCTCTCTAGGACATTCAGAAGCCAAGTTATAAGCCCACAAATGTGTAACTGGACTACTTCTTTAAATTGACACCAGATCCGGTGACCTTTGGGACATGGTTTGACCCCCTTAGGAAAGTGCTATCATCATGAAACGTTCAGATCACTTACAACTCAATAGATTCTACCTTCCTGTAACGTTTCAGCCTGATTGGACCTTGTTTTCACACAAATGAACCCAGAATTATGTGAAATTGTGCTTTGTGCAACATAATTCTGGGTGCCATTTACAAACCATAAGTGCTAATGACTCCATTCCTTTTTGTGGTTGTAGGGGCTGTTGATTGGAGTACACTAAAACAAACCTGACCTCTCTAGGACATTCAGAAGCCAAGTTATAAGCCCACAAATGTGTAACTGGACTACTTCTTTAAAGTGACACCACATCCGGTGACCTTTGGGACATGGTTTGACCGCCTTTGGAAAGTGCTATCATCATGAAACGTTCAGATCACTTACAACTCAATAGATTCTACCTTCCTGTAACGTTTCAGCCTGATTGGACCTTGTTTTCAGACAAATGAACCCAGAATGATTTGAAATTGTGCTTCGTGCAACATAATTCTGGGTGCCATTTAAAAACCATAAGTGCTAATGACTCCATTACTTTTTGTGGTTGTAGGGGCTGTTGATTGGAGTACACTAAAACAAACCTGACATCTCTAGGACATTCAGAAGCCAAGTTATAAGCCCACAAAGGTGTAACTGGACTACTTCTTTAAAGTGACACCAGGCCCGGTGACCTTTGGGACATGGTTTGACCCCCTATAGGAATGTGCGATCATCATGAAACGTTCAGATCACTTACAACTCAATAGATTCTACGTTCTTGTAACGTTTCAGCCTGATTGGACCTTGTTTTCACACAAATGGACCCAGAATGATGTGAAATTGTGCTTTGTGCAACATAATTCTGGGTGCCATTTACAAACCATAAGTGCTAATGACTCCATTACTTTTTGTGGTTGTAGGGGCTGTTGATTGGAGGACACTAAAACAAACCTGATCTCTCTAGGACATTCAGAAGCCAAGTTATAAGCCCACAAATGTGTAACTGGACTACTTCTTTAAATTGACACCAGATCCGGTGACCTTTGGGACATGGTTTGACCCCCTTAGGAAAGTGCTATCATCATGAAACGTTCAGATCACTTACAACTTAATAGATTCTACCTTCCTGTAACGTTTCAGCCTGATTGGACCTTGTTTTCACACAAATGAACCCAGAATGATGTGAAATTGTGCTTCGTGCAACATAATTCTGGGTGCCATTTAAAAACCATAAGTGCTAATGACTCCATTCCTTTTTGTGGTTGTAGGGGCTGTTGATTGGAGTACCCTAAAACAAACCTGATCTCTCTAGGACATTCAGAAGCCAAGTTATAAGCCCACAAATGTGTAACTGGACTACTTCTTTAAATTGAAACCTGATGCGGTGATCTTTGGGACATGGTTTGACCCCCTTAGGAAAGTGCTATTATCATGAAACATTCAGATCACTTACAACTCAGTAGATTCTACATTCCTCTAACGTTTCAGCCTGATTGGACCTTGTTTTCACACAAATGAACCCAGAATGATGTGAAATTGTGCTTCGTGCAACATAATTCTGGGTGCCAATTACAAACCATAAGTGCTAATGACTCCATTCCTTTTTGTGGTTGTAGGGGCTGTTGATTGGAGTACATTAAAACAAACCTGATCTCTCTAGGACATTCAGAAGCCAAGTTATAAGCCCACAAATGTGTAACTGGACTACTTCTTTAAATTGACACCAGATCCGGTGACCTTTGGGACATGGTTTGACCCCCTTAGGAAAGTGCTATCATCATGAAACGTTCAGATCACTTACAACTCAATAGATTCTTCCTTCCTGTAACGTTTCAGCCAGATTGGACCTTGTTTTCACACAAATGAACCCAGAATGATGTGAAATTGTACTTCGTGCAACATAATTCTAGGTGCCATTTAAAAACCATAAGTGCTAATGACTCCATTCCTTTCTGTGGTTGTAGGGGCTGTTGACTGGAGTACATTAAAACAAACCTGATCTCTCTAGGACATTCAGAAGCCAAGTTATAAGCCCACAAATGTGTAACTGGACTACTTCTTTAAATTGACACCAGATCCGGTGACCTTTGGGACATGGTTTGACCCCCTTAGGAAAGTGCTATCATCATGAAACGTTCAGATCACTTACAACTCAATAGATTCTACCTTCCTGTAACATTTCAGCCTGATTGGACCTTGTTTTCACACAAATGAACCCATAATGATGTGAAATTGCACTTCGTGCAACATAATTCTAGGTGCCATTTAAAAACCATAAGTGCTAATGACTCCATTCCTTTTTGTGGTTGTAGGGGCTGTTGACTGGAGTACATTAAAACAAACCTGATCTCTCTAGGACATTCAGAAGCCAAGTTATAAGCCCACAAATGTGTAACTGGACTACTTCTTTAAATTGACACCAGATCCGGTGACCTTTGGGACATGGTTTGACCCCCTTAGGAAAGTGCTATCATCATGAAACGTTCAGATCACTTACAACTCAATAGATTCTACCTTCCTGTAACGTTTCAGCCTGATTGGACCTTGTTTTCACACAAATGAACCCAGAATGATGTGAAATTGCACTTCGTGCAACATAATTCTAGGTGCCATTTAAAAACCATAAGTGCTAATGACTCCATTCCTTTTTGTGGTTGTAGGGGCTGTTGATTGGAGTACCCTAAAACAAACCTGATCTCTCTAGGACATTCAGAAGCCAAGTTATAAGCCCACAAATGTGTAACTGGACTACTTCTTTAAATTGACACCAGATCCGGTGACATTTGGGACATGGTTTGACCCCCTTAGGAAAGTGCTATCATCATGAAACGTTCAGATCACTTACAACTCAATAGATTCTACCTTCCTGTAACGTTTCAGCCTGATTGGACCTTGTTTTCACACAAATGAACCCAGAATGATGTGAAATTGTGCTTTGTGCAACATAATTCTGGGTGCCATTTACAAACCATAAGTGCTAATGACTCCATTCCTTTTTGTGGTTGTAGGGGCTGTTGATTGGAGTACACTAAAACAAACCTGACCTCTCTAGGACATTCAGAAGCCAAGTTATAAGCCCACAAATGTGTAACTGGACTACTTCTTTAAAGTGACACCACATCCGGTGACCTTTGGGACATGGTTTGACCGCCTTTGGAAAGTGCTATCATCATGAAACGTTCAGATCACTTACAACTCAATAGATTCTACCTTCCTGTAACGTTTCAGCCTGATTGGACCTTGTTTTCAGACAAATGAACCCAGAATGATTTGAAATTGTGCTTCGTGCAACATAATTCTGGGTGCCATTTAAAAACCATAAGTGCTAATGACTCCATTACTTTTTGTGGTTGTAGGGGCTGTTGATTGGAGTACACTAAAACAAACCTGACATCTCTAGGACATTCAGAAGCCAAGTTATAAGCCCACAAAGGTGTAACTGGACTACTTCTTTAAAGTGACACCAGGCCCGGTGACCTTTGGGACATGGTTTGACCCCCTATAGGAATGTGCGATCATCATGAAACGTTCAGATCACTTACAACTCAATAGATTCTACGTTCTTGTAACGTTTCAGCCTGATTGGACCTTGTTTTCACACAAATGGACCCAGAATGATGTGAAATTGTGCTTTGTGCAACATAATTCTGGATGCCATTTACAAACCATAAGTGCTAATGACTCCATTACTTTTTGTGGTTGTAGGGGCTGTTGATTGGAGGACACTAAAACAAACCTGATCTCTCTAGGACATTCAGAAGCCAAGTTATAAGCCCACAAATGTGTAACTGGACTACTTCTTTAAATTGACACCAGATCCGGTGACCTTTGGGACATGGTTTGACCCCCTTAGGAAAGTGCTATCATCATGAAACGTTCAGATCACTTACAACTTAATAGATTCTACCTTCCTGTAACGTTTCAGCCTGATTGGACCTTGTTTTCACACAAATGAACCCAGAATGATGTGAAATTGTGCTTCGTGCAACATAATTCTGGGTGCCATTTAAAAACCATAAGTGCTAATGACTCCATTCCTTTTTGTGGTTGTAGGGGCTGTTGATTGGAGTACCCTAAAACAAACCTGATCTCTCTAGGACATTCAGAAGCCAAGTTATAAGCCCACAAATGTGTAACTGGACTACTTCTTTAAATTGAAACCTGATGCGGTGATCTTTGGGACATGGTTTGACCCCCTTAGGAAAGTGCTATTATCATGAAACATTCAGATCACTTACAACTCAGTAGATTCTACATTCCTCTAACGTTTCAGCCTGATTGGACCTTGTTTTCACACAAATGAACCCAGAATGATGTGAAATTGTGCTTCGTGCAACATAATTCTGGGTGCCAATTACAAACCATAAGTGCTAATGACTCCATTCCTTTTTGTGGTTGTAGGGGCTGTTGATTGGAGTACATTAAAACAAACCTGATCTCTCTAGGACATTCAGAAGCCAAGTTATAAGCCCACAAATGTGTAACTGGACTACTTCTTTAAATTGACACCAGATCCGGTGACCTTTGGGACATGGTTTGACCCCCTTAGGAAAGTGCTATCATCATGAAACGTTCAGATCACTTACAACTCAATAGATTCTTCCTTCCTGTAACGTTTCAGCCTGATTGGACCTTGTTTTCACACAAATGAACCCAGAATGATGTGAAATTGTACTTCGTGCAACATAATTCTAGGTGCCATTTAAAAACCATAAGTGCTAATGACTCCATTCCTTTCTGTGGTTGTAGGGGCTGTTGACTGGAGTACATTAAAACAAACCTGATCTCTCTAGGACATTCAGAAGCCAAGTTATAAGCCCACAAATGTGTAACTGGACTACTTCTTTAAATTGACACCAGATCCGGTGACCTTTGGGACATGGTTTGACCCCCTTAGGAAAGTGCTATCATCATGAAACGTTCAGATCACTTACAACTCAATAGATTCTACCTTCCTGTAACATTTCAGCCTGATTGGACCTTGTTTTCACACAAATGAACCCATAATGATGTGAAATTGCACTTCGTGCAACATAATTCTAGGTGCCATTTAAAAACCATAAGTGCTAATGACTCCATTCCTTTTTGTGGTTGTAGGGGCTGTTGACTGGAGTACATTAAAACAAACCTGATCTCTCTAGGACATTCAGAAGCCAAGTTATAAGCCCACAAATGTGTAACTGGACTACTTCTTTAAATTGACACCAGATCCGGTGACCTTTGGGACATGGTTTGACCCCCTTAGGAAAGTGCTATCATCATGAAACGTTCAGATCACTTACAACTCAATAGATTCTACCTTCCTGTAACGTTTCAGCCTGATTGGACCTTGTTTTCACACAAATGAACCCAGAATGATGTGAAATTGCACTTCGTGCAACATAATTCTAGGTGCCATTTAAAAACCATAAGTGCTAATGACTCCATTCCTTTTTGTGGTTGTAGGGGCTGTTGATTGGAGTACCCTAAAACAAACCTGATCTCTCTAGGACATTCAGAAGCCAAGTTATAAGCCCACAAATGTGTAACTGGACTACTTCTTTAAATTGACACCAGATCCGGTGACATTTGGGACATGGTTTGACCCCCTTAGGAAAGTGCTATCATCATGAAACGTTCAGATCACTTACAACTCAATAGATTCTACCTTCCTGTAATGTTTCAGCCTGATTGGACCTTGTTTTCAGACAAATGAACCCAGAATGATGTGAAATTGTGCTTCGTGCAACATAATTCTGGGTGCCATTTAAAAACCATAAGTGCTAATGACTCCATTACTTTTTGTGGTTGTAGGGGCTGTTGATTGGAGTACACTAAAACAAACCTGACATCTCTAGGACATTCAGAAGCCAAGTTATAAGCCCACAAAGGTGTAACTGGAGTACTTCTTTAAAGTGACACCAGGCCCGGTGACCTTTGGGACATGGTTTGACCCCCTATTGGAATGTGCGATCATCATGAAACGTTCAGATCACTTACAACTCAATAGATTCTACGTTCTTGTAACGTTTCAGCCTGATTGGACCTTGTTTTCACACAAATGGACCCAGAATGATGTGAAATTGTGCTTTGTGCAACATAATTCTGGGTGCCATTTACAAACCATAAGTGCTAATGACTCCATTACTTTTTGTGGTTGTAGGGGCTGTTGATTGGAGGACACTAAAACAAACCTGATCTCTCTAGGACATTCAGAAGCCAAGTTATAAGCCCACAAATGTGTAACTGGACTACTTCTTTAAATTGACACCAGATCCGGTGACCTTTGGGACATGGTTTGACCCCCTTAGGAAAGTGCTATCATCATGAAACGTTCAGATCACTTACAACTTAATAGATTCTACCTTCCTGTAACGTTTCAGCCTGATTGGACCTTGTTTTCACACAAATGAACCCAGAATGATGTGAAATTGTGCTTCGTGCAACATAATTCTGGGTGCCATTTAAAAACCATAAGTGCTAATGACTCCATTCCTTTTTGTGGTTGTAGGGGCTGTTGATTGGAGTACCCTAAAACAAACCTGATCTCTCTAGGACATTCAGAAGCCAAGTTATAAGCCCACAAATGTGTAACTGGACTACTTCTTTAAATTGAAACCTGATGCGGTGATCTTTGGGACATGGTTTGACCCCCTTAGGAAAGTGCTATTATCATGAAACATTCAGATCACTTACAACTCAGTAGATTCTACATTCCTCTAACGTTTCAGCCTGATTGGACCTTGTTTTCACACAAATGAACCCAGAATGATGTGAAATTGTGCTTCGTGCAACATAATTCTGGGTGCCAATTACAAACCATAAGTGCTAATGACTCCATTCCTTTTTGTGGTTGTAGGGGCTGTTGATTGGAGTACATTAAAACAAACCTGATCTCTCTAGGACATTCAGAAGCCAAGTTATAAGCCCACAAATGTGTAACTGGACTACTTCTTTAAATTGACACCAGATCCGGTGACCTTTGGGACATGGTTTGACCCCCTTAGGAAAGTGCTATCATCATGAAACGTTCAGATCACTTACAACTCAATAGATTCTTCCTTCCTGTAACGTTTCAGCCTGATTGGACCTTGTTTTCACACAAATGAACCCAGAATGATGTGAAATTGTACTTCGTGCAACATAATTCTAGGTGCCATTTAAAAACCATAAGTGCTAATGACTCCATTCCTTTCTGTGGTTGTAGGGGCTGTTGACTGGAGTACATTAAAACAAACCTGATCTCTCTAGGACATTCAGAAGCCAAGTTATAAGCCCACAAATGTGTAACTGGACTACTTCTTTAAATTGACACCAGATCCGGTGACCTTTGGGACATGGTTTGACCCCCTTAGGAAAGTGCTATCATCATGAAACGTTCAGATCACTTACAACTCAATAGATTCTACCTTCCTGTAACATTTCAGCCTGATTGGACCTTGTTTTCACACAAATGAACCCATAATGATGTGAAATTGCACTTCGTGCAACATAATTCTGGGTGCCATTTAAAAACCATAAGTGCTAATGACTCCATTCCTTTTTGTGGTTGTAGGGGCTGTTGACCTGAGTACATTAAAACAAACCTGATCTCTCTAGGACATTCAGAAGCCAAGTTATAAGCCCACAAATGTGTAACTGGACTACTTCTTTAAATTGACACCAGATCCGGTGACCTTTGGGACATGGTTTGACCCCCTTAGGAAAGTGCTATCATCATGAAACGTTCAGATCACTTACAACTCAATAGATTCTACCTTCCTGTAACGTTTCAGCCTGATTGGACCTTGTTTTCACACAAATGAACCCAGAATGATGTGAAATTGCACTTCGTGCAACATAATTCTAGGTGCCATTTAAAAACCATAAGTGCTAATGACTCCATTCCTTTTTGTGGTTGTAGGGGCTGTTGATTGGAGTACCCTAAAACAAACCTGATCTCTCTAGGACATTCAGAAGCCAAGTTATAAGCCCACAAAGGTGTAACTGGACTACTTCTTTAAAGTGACACCAGGCCCGGTGACCTTTGGGACATGGTTTTACCCCCTATAGGAATGTGCTATCATCTTGAAACGTTCAGATCAATTACAACTCAATAGATTCTACCTTCTTGTAGCGTTTCAGCCTGATTGGACCTTGTTTTCACACAAATCGACCCAGAATGATGTGAAATTGTGCTTCGTGCAACATAATTCTGGGTGCCATTTACAAAGCATAAGTGCTAATGACTCCATTCCTTTTTGTGGTTGTAGGGGCTGTTGATCGGAGTACATTAAAAAAAACCTGATCTCTCTAGGACATTCAGAAGCCAAGTTATAAGCCCACAAATATGTACCTGGACTACTTCTTTAGAGTGACACCAGATCCGGTGACCTTTGGGACATGGTTTGACCCCCTTAGGAAAGTGCTATCATCATGAAACGTTCAGATCACTTACAACTCAATAGATTCTTCCTTCCTGTAACGTTTCAGCCTGATTGGACCTTGTTTTCACACAAATGAGCCCAGAATGATGTGAAATTGTACTTCGTGCAACATAATTCTAGGTGCCATTTAAAAACCATAAGTGCTAATGACTCCATTCCTTTTTGTGGTTGTAGGGGCTGTTGATTGGAGTACATTAAAACAAACCTGATCTCTCTAGGACATTCAGAAGCCAAGTTATAAGCCCACAAATGTGTAACTGGACTACTTCTTTAAATTGACACCAGATCCGGTGACCTTTGGGACATGGTTTGACCCCCTTAGGAAAGTGCTATCATCATGAAACGTTCAGATCACTTACAACTCAATAGATTCTACCTTCCTGTAACGTTTCAGCCTGATTGGACCTTGTTTCCACACAAATGAACCCAGAATGATGTGAAATTGTACTCCGTGCAACATAATTCTAGGTGCCATTTAAAAACCATAAGTGCTAATGACTCCATTCCTTTTTGTGGTTGTAGGGGCTGTTGATTGGAGTACCCTAAAATAAACCTGATCTCTCTAGGACATTCAGAAGCCAAGTTATAAGCCCACAAATGTGTAACTGGACTACTTCTTTAAATTGACACCAGATCCGGTGACCTTTGGGACATGGTTTGACCCCCTTAGGAAAGTGCTATCATCATGAAACGTTCAGATCACTTACAACTCAGTAGATTCTACCTTCCTCTAACGTTTCAGCCTGATTGGACCTTGTTTTCACACAAATGAACCCAGAATGATGTGAAATTGTGCTTCGTGCAACATAATTCTGGGTGCCATTTACAAAGCATAAGTGCTAATGACTCCATTCCTTTTTGTGGTTGTAGGGGCTGTTGATTGGAGTACACTAAAACAAACCTGATCTCTCTAGGACATTCAGAAGCCAAGTTATAAGCCCACAAATGTGTAACTGGACTACTTCTTTAAATTGAAACCTGATGCGGTGATCTTTGGGACATGGTTTGACCCCCTTAGGAAAGTGCTATTATCATGAAACATTCAGATCACTTACAACTCAGTAGATTCTACATTCCTCTAACGTTTCAGCCTGATTGGACCTTGTTTTCACACAAATGAACCCAGAATGATGTGAAATTGTGCTTCGTGCAACATAATTCTGGGTGCCAATTACAAACCATAAGTGCTAATGACTCCATTCCTTTTTGTGGTTGTAGGGGCTGTTGATTGGAGTACATTAAAACAAACCTGATCTCTCTAGGACATTCAGAAGCCAAGTTATAAGCCCACAAATGTGTAACTGGACTACTTCTTTAAATTGACACCAGATCCGGTGACCTTTGGGACATGGTTTGACCCCCTTAGGAAAGTGCTATCATCATGAAACGTTCAGATCACTTACAACTCAATAGATTCTTCCTTCCTGTAACGTTTCAGCCTGATTGGACCTTGTTTTCACACAAATGAACCCAGAATGATGTGAAATTGTACTTCGTGCAACATAATTCTAGGTGCCATTTAAAAACCATAAGTGCTAATGACTCCATTCCTTTCTGTGGTTGTAGGGGCTGTTGACTGGAGTACATTAAAACAAACCTGATCTCTCTAGGACATTCAGAAGCCAAGTTATAAGCCCACAAATGTGTAACTGGACTACTTCTTTAAATTGACACCAGATCCGGTGACCTTTGGGACATGGTTTGACCCCCTTAGGAAAGTGCTATCATCATGAAACGTTCAGATCACTTACAACTCAATAGATTCTACCTTCCTGTAACATTTCAGCCTGATTGGACCTTGTTTTCACACAAATGAACCCATAATGATGTGAAATTGCACTTCGTGCAACATAATTCTAGGTGCCATTTAAAAACCATAAGTGCTAATGACTCCATTCCTTTTTGTGGTTGTAGGGGCTGTTGACCTGAGTACATTAAAACAAACCTGATCTCTCTAGGACATTCAGAAGCCAAGTTATAAGCCCACAAATGTGTAACTGGACTACTTCTTTAAATTGACACCAGATCCGGTGACCTTTGGGACATGGTTTGACCCCCTTAGGAAAGTGCTATCATCATGAAACGTTCATATCACTTACAACTCAATAGATTCTACCTTCCTGTAACGTTTCAGCCTGATTGGACCTTGTTTTCACACAAATGAACCCAGAATGATGTGAAATTGCACTTCGTGCAACATAATTCTAGGTGCCATTTAAAAACCATAAGTGCTAATGACTCCATTCCTTTTTGTGGTTGTAGGGGCTGTTGATTGGAGTACCCTAAAACAAACCTGATCTCTCTAGGACATTCAGAAGCCAAGTTATAAGCCCACAAAGGTGTAACTGGACTACTTCTTTAAAGTGACACCAGGCCCGGTGACCTTTGGGACATGGTTTTACCCCCTATAGGAATGTGCTATCATCTTGAAACGTTCAGATCAATTACAACTCAATAGATTCTACCTTCTTGTAGCGTTTCAGCCTGATTGGACCTTGTTTTCACACAAATCGACCCAGAATGATGTGAAATTGTGCTTCGTGCAACATAATTCTGGGTGCCATTTACAAAGCATAAGTGCTAATGACTCCATTCCTTTTTGTGGTTGTAGGGGCTGTTGATCGGAGTACATTAAAAAAAAACCTGATCTCTCTAGGACATTCAGAAGCCAAGTTATAAGCCCACAAATATGTACCTGGACTACTTCTTTAGAGTGACACCAGATCCGGTGACCTTTGGGACATGGTTTGACCCCCTTAGGAAAGTGCTATCATCATGAAACGTTCAGATCACTTACAACTCAATAGATTCTTCCTTCCTGTAACGTTTCAGCCTGATTGGACCTTGTTTTCACACAAATGAGCCCAGAATGATGTGAAATTGTACTTCGTGCAACATAATTCTAGGTGCCATTTAAAAACCATAAGTGCTAATGACTCCATTCCTTTTTGTGGTTGTAGGGGCTGTTGATTGGAGTACATTAAAACAAACCTGATCTCTCTAGGACATTCAGAAGCCAAGTTATAAGCCCACAAATGTGTAACTGGACTACTTCTTTAAATTGACACCAGATCCGGTGACCTTTGGGACATGGTTTGACCCCCTTAGGAAAGTGCTATCATCATGAAACGTTCAGATCACTTACAACTCAATAGATTCTACCTTCCTGTAACGTTTCAGCCTGATTGGACCTTGTTTCCACACAAATGAACCCAGAATGATGTGAAATTGTACTCCGTGCAACATAATTCTAGGTGCCATTTAAAAACCATAAGTGCTAATGACTCCATTCCTTTTTGTGGTTGTAGGGGCTGTTGATTGGAGTACCCTAAAATAAACCTGATCTCTCTAGGACATTCAGAAGCCAAGTTATAAGCCCACAAATGTGTAACTGGACTACTTCTTTAAATTGACACCAGATCCGGTGACCTTTGGGACATGGTTTGACCCCCTTAGGAAAGTGCTATCATCATGAAACGTTCAGATCACTTACAACTCAGTAGATTCTACCTTCCTCTAACGTTTCAGCCTGATTGGACCTTGTTTTCACACAAATGAACCCAGAATGATGTGAAATTGTGCTTCGTGCAACATAATTCTGGGTGCCATTTACATAGCATAAGTGCTAATGACTCCATTCCTTTTTGTGGTTGTAGGGGCTGTTGATTGGAGTACACTAAAACAAACCTGATCTCTCTAGGACATTCAGAAGCCAAGTTATAAGCCCACAAATGTGTAACTGGACTACTTCTTTAAATTGACAGCAGATCCGGTGACCTTTGGGACATGGTTTGACCCCCTTAGGAAAGTGCTATTATCATGAAACGTTCAGATCACTTACAACTCAATAGATTCTACCTTCCTCTAACGTTTCAGCCTGATTGGACCTTGTTTTCACACAAATGAACCCAGAATGATGTGAAATTGTGCTTCGTGCAACATAATTCTGGGTGCCATTTACAAACCATAAGTGCTAATGACTCCATTCCTTTTTGTGGTTGTAGGGGCTGTTGATTGGAGTACATTAAAAAAAACCTGATCTCTCTAGGACATTCAGAAGCCAAGTTATAAGCACACAAATATGTACCTGGACTACTTCTTTAGAGTGACACCAGATCCGGTGACCTTTGGGACATGGTTTGACCCCCTTAGGAAAGTGCTATTGTCATGAAACGTTCAGATCACTTACAACTCAATAGATTCTACCTTCCTCTAACGTTTCAGCCTGATTGGACCTTGTTTTCACACAAATGAACCCAGAATGATGTGAAATTGTACTTCGTGCAACATAATTCTAGGTGCCATTTAAAAACCATAAGTGCTAATGACTCCATTCCTTTTTGTGGTTGTAGGGGCTGTTGATTGGAGTACATTAAAACAAACCTGATCTCTCTAGGACATTCAGAAGCCAAGTTATAAGCCCACAAATGTGTAACTGGACTACTTCTTTAAATTGACACCAGATCCGGTGACCTTTGGGACATGGTTTGACCCCCTTAGGAAAGTGCTATCATCATGAAACGTTCAGATCACTTACAACTCAATAGATTCTACCTTCCTGTAACGTTTCAGCCTGATTGGACCTTGTTTCCACACAAATGAACCCAGAATGATGTGAAATTGTACTCCGTGCAACATAATTCTAGGTGCCATTTAAAAACCATAAGTGCTAATGACTCCATTCCTTTTTGTGGTTGTAGGGGCTGTTGATTGGAGTACCCTAAAATAAACCTGATCTCTCTAGGACATTCAGAAGCCAAGTTATAAGCCCACAAATGTGTAACTGGACTACTTCTTTAAATTGACACCAGATCCGGTGACCTTTGGGACATGGTTTGACCCCCTTAGGAAAGTGCTATCATCATGAAACGTTCAGATCACTTACAACTCAGTAGATTCTACCTTCCTCTAACGTTTCAGCCTGATTGGACCTTGTTTTCACACAAATGAACCCAGAATGATGTGAAATTGTGCTTCGTGCAACATAATTCTGGGTGCCATTTACAAAGCATAAGTGCTAATGACTCCATTCCTTTTTGTGGTTGTAGGGGCTGTTGATTGGAGTACACTAAAACAAACCTGATCTCTCTAGGACATTCAGAAGCCAAGTTATAAGCCCACAAATGTGTAACTGGACTACTTCTTTAAATTGAAACCTGATGCGGTGATCTTTGGGACATGGTTTGACCCCCTTAGGAAAGTGCTATTATCATGAAACATTCAGATCACTTACAACTCAGTAGATTCTACATTCCTCTAACGTTTCAGCCTGATTGGACCTTGTTTTCACACAAATGAACCCAGAATGATGTGAAATTGTGCTTCGTGCAACATAATTCTGGGTGCCAATTACAAACCATAAGTGCTAATGACTCCATTCCTTTTTGTGGTTGTAGGGGCTGTTGATTGGAGTACATTAAAACAAACCTGATCTCTCTAGGACATTCAGAAGCCAAGTTATAAGCCCACAAATGTGTAACTGGACTACTTCTTTAAATTGACACCAGATCCGGTGACCTTTGGGACATGGTTTGACCCCCTTAGGAAAGTGCTATCATCATGAAACGTTCAGATCACTTACAACTCAATAGATTCTTCCTTCCTGTAACGTTTCAGCCTGATTGGACCTTGTTTTCACACAAATGAACCCAGAATGATGTGAAATTGTACTTCGTGCAACATAATTCTAGGTGCCATTTAAAAACCATAAGTGCTAATGACTCCATTCCTTTCTGTGGTTGTAGGGGCTGTTGACTGGAGTACATTAAAACAAACCTGATCTCTCTAGGACATTCAGAAGCCAAGTTATAAGCCCACAAATGTGTAACTGGACTACTTCTTTAAATTGACACCAGATCCGGTGACCTTTGGGACATGGTTTGACCCCCTTAGGAAAGTGCTATCATCATGAAACGTTCAGATCACTTACAACTCAATAGATTCTACCTTCCTGTAACATTTCAGCCTGATTGGACCTTGTTTTCACACAAATGAACCCATAATGATGTGAAATTGCACTTCGTGCAACATAATTCTAGGTGCCATTTAAAAACCATAAGTGCTAATGACTCCATTCCTTTTTGTGGTTGTAGGGGCTGTTGACCTGAGTACATTAAAACAAACCTGATCTCTCTAGGACATTCAGAAGCCAAGTTATAAGCCCACAAATGTGTAACTGGACTACTTCTTTAAATTGACACCAGATCCGGTGACCTTTGGGACATGGTTTGACCCCCTTAGGAAAGTGCTATCATCATGAAACGTTCATATCACTTACAACTCAATAGATTCTACCTTCCTGTAACGTTTCAGCCTGATTGGACCTTGTTTTCACACAAATGAACCCAGAATGATGTGAAATTGCACTTCGTGCAACATAATTCTAGGTGCCATTTAAAAACCATAAGTGCTAATGACTCCATTCCTTTTTGTGGTTGTAGGGGCTGTTGATTGGAGTACCCTAAAACAAACCTGATCTCTCTAGGACATTCAGAAGCCAAGTTATAAGCCCACAAAGGTGTAACTGGACTACTTCTTTAAAGTGACACCAGGCCCGGTGACCTTTGGGACATGGTTTTACCCCCTATAGGAATGTGCTATCATCTTGAAACGTTCAGATCAATTACAACTCAATAGATTCTACCTTCTTGTAGCGTTTCAGCCTGATTGGACCTTGTTTTCACACAAATCGACCCAGAATGATGTGAAATTGTGCTTCGTGCAACATAATTCTGGGTGCCATTTACAAAGCATAAGTGCTAATGACTCCATTCCTTTTTGTGGTTGTAGGGGCTGTTGATCGGAGTACATTAAAAAAAAACCTGATCTCTCTAGGACATTCAGAAGCCAAGTTATAAGCCCACAAATATGTACCTGGACTACTTCTTTAGAGTGACACCAGATCCGGTGACCTTTGGGACATGGTTTGACCCCCTTAGGAAAGTGCTATCATCATGAAACGTTCAGATCACTTACAACTCAATAGATTCTTCCTTCCTGTAACGTTTCAGCCTGATTGGACCTTGTTTTCACACAAATGAGCCCAGAATGATGTGAAATTGTACTTCGTGCAACATAATTCTAGGTGCCATTTAAAAACCATAAGTGCTAATGACTCCATTCCTTTTTGTGGTTGTAGGGGCTGTTGATTGGAGTACATTAAAACAAACCTGATCTCTCTAGGACATTCAGAAGCCAAGTTATAAGCCCACAAATGTGTAACTGGACTACTTCTTTAAATTGACACCAGATCCGGTGACCTTTGGGACATGGTTTGACCCCCTTAGGAAAGTGCTATCATCATGAAACGTTCAGATCACTTACAACTCAATAGATTCTACCTTCCTGTAACGTTTCAGCCTGATTGGACCTTGTTTCCACACAAATGAACCCAGAATGATGTGAAATTGTACTCCGTGCAACATAATTCTAGGTGCCATTTAAAAACCATAAGTGCTAATGACTCCATTCCTTTTTGTGGTTGTAGGGGCTGTTGATTGGAGTACCCTAAAATAAACCTGATCTCTCTAGGACATTCAGAAGCCAAGTTATAAGCCCACAAATGTGTAACTGGACTACTTCTTTAAATTGACACCAGATCCGGTGACCTTTGGGACATGGTTTGACCCCCTTAGGAAAGTGCTATCATCATGAAACGTTCAGATCACTTACAACTCAGTAGATTCTACCTTCCTCTAACGTTTCAGCCTGATTGGACCTTGTTTTCACACAAATGAACCCAGAATGATGTGAAATTGTGCTTCGTGCAACATAATTCTGGGTGCCATTTACATAGCATAAGTGCTAATGACTCCATTCCTTTTTGTGGTTGTAGGGGCTGTTGATTGGAGTACACTAAAACAAACCTGATCTCTCTAGGACATTCAGAAGCCAAGTTATAAGCCCACAAATGTGTAACTGGACTACTTCTTTAAATTGACAGCAGATCCGGTGACCTTTGGGACATAGTTTGACCCCCTTAGGAAAGTGCTATTATCATGAAACGTTCAGATCACTTACAACTCAATAGATTCTACCTTCCTCTAACGTTTCAGCCTGATTGGACCTTGTTTTCACACAAATGAACCCAGAATGATGTGAAATTGTGCTTCGTGCAACATAATTCTGGGTGCCATTTACAAACCATAAGTGCTAATGACTCCATTCCTTTTTGTGGTTGTAGGGGCTGTTGATTGGAGTACATTAAAAAAAACCTGATCTCTCTAGGACATTCAGAAGCCAAGTTATAAGCACACAAATATGTACCTGGACTACTTCTTTAGAGTGACACCAGATCCGGTGACCTTTGGGACATGGTTTGACCCCCTTAGGAAAGTGCTATCATCATGAAACGTTCAGATCACTTACAACTCAATAGATTCTTCCTTCCTGTAACGTTTCAGCCTGATTGGACCTTGTTTTCACACAAATGAACCCAGAATGATGTGAAATTGTACTTCGTGCAACATAATTCTAGGTGCCATTTAAAAACCATAAGTGCTAATGACTCCATTCCTTTTTGTGGTTGTAGGGGCTGTTGATTGGAGTACATTAAAACAAACCTGATCTATCTAGGACATTCAGAAGCCAAGTTATAAGCCCACAAATGTGTAACTGGACTACTTCTTTAAATTGACACCAGATCCGGTGACCTTTGGTACATGGTTTGACCCCCTTAGGAAAGTGCTATCATCATGAAACGTTCAGATCACTTACAACTCAATAGATTCTACCTTCCTGTAACGTTTCAGCCTGATTGGACCTTGTTTCCACACAAATGAACCCAGAATGATGTGAAATTGTACTCCGTGCAACATAATTCTAGGTGCCATTTAAAAACCATAAGTGCTAATGACTCCATTCCTTTTTGTGGTTGTAGGGGCTGTTGATTGGAGTACCCTAAAACAAACCTGATCTCTCTAGGACATTCAGAAGCCAAGTTATAAGCCCACAAATGTGTAACTGGACTACTTCTTTAAATTGACACCAGATCCGGTGACCTTTGGGACATGGTTTGACCCCCTTAGGAAAGTGCTATCATCATGAAACGTTCAGATCACTTACAACTCAATAGATTCTACCTTCCTGTAACGTTTCAGCCTGATTGGACCTTGTTTCCACACAAATGAACCCAGAATGATGTGAAATTGTACTCCGTGCAACATAATTCTAGGTGCCATTTAAAAACCATAAGTGCTAATGACTCCATTCCTTTTTGTGGTTGTAGGGGCTGTTGATTGGAGTACCCTAAAACAAACCTGATCTCTCTAGGACATTCAGAAGCCAAGTTATAAGCCCACAAATGTGTAACTGGACTACTTCTTTAAATTGACACCAGATCCGGTGACATTTGGGACATGGTTTGACCCCCTTAGGAAAGTGCTATCATCATGAAACGTTCAGATCACTTACAACTCAATAGATTCTACCTTCCTGTAACGTTTCAGCCTGATTGGACCTTGTTTTCACACAAATGAACCCAGAATGATGTGAAATTGTGCTTCGTGCAACATAATTCTGGGTGCCATTTAAAAACCATAAGTGCTAATGTCTCCATTCCATTTTGTGGTTGTAGGGGCTGTTGATTGGAGTACACTAAAACAAACCTGACCTCTCTAGGACATTCAGAAGCCAAGTTATAAGCCCACAAATGTGTAACTGGACTACTTCTTTAAAGTGACACCAGATCCGGTGACCTTTGGGACATGGTTTGACCCCCTTTGGAAAGTGCTATCATCATGAAACGTTCAGATCACTTACAACTCAATAGATTCTACCTTCCTGTAACGTTTCAGCCTGATTGGACCTTGTTTTCACACAAATGAACCCAGAATGATGTGAAATTGTGCTTTGTGCAACATAATTCTGGGTGCCATTTACAAACCATAAGTGCTAATGACTCCATTCCTTTTTGTGGTTGTAGGGGCTTTTGATTGGAGTACACTAAAACAAACCTAACCTCTC
The DNA here is from genome assembly GCF_043380555.1 of Nothobranchius furzeri. Lineage (NCBI taxonomy): Eukaryota > Metazoa > Chordata > Actinopteri > Cyprinodontiformes > Nothobranchiidae > Nothobranchius > Nothobranchius furzeri. The sequence goes on from NC_091743.1 coordinate 12,033,033, forward strand.
TAGGACATTCAGAAGTCAAGTTATAAGCCCACAAAGGTGTACCTGGACTACATCTTTAAAGTGACACCAGGCCCGGTGACCTTTGGGACATGGTTTGACCCCCTCAGGAAAGTGCTATCATCATGCAACGTTCAGATCACTTACAACTCAATAGATTCTACCTTCCTGTAACGCTTCAGCCTGATTGGACCTTGTTTTCACACAAATGGACCCAGAATGATGTGAAATTGTGCTTCGTGCAACATAATTCTGGGTGCCATTTACAAAACATAAGTGCTAATGACTCCATTCCTTTTTGTGGTTGTAGGGGCTGTTGATTGGAGTACACTAAAACAAACCTGACCTCTCTAGGACATTCAGAAGCCAAGTTATAAGCCCACAAAGGTGTAACTGGACTACATCTTTAAAGTGACACCAGGCCCGGTGAACTTTGGGACATGGTTTGACCCCCTTAGGAAAGTGCTATCATCATGAAACGTTCAGATCACTTACAACTCAGTAGATTCTACCTTCCTGTAACGTTTCAGCCTGATTGGACCTTGTTTTCACACAAATGAACCCAGAATGATGTGAAATTGTGCTTCGTGCAACATAATTCTGGGTGCCATTTAAAAACCATAACTGCTAATGACTCCATTCCTTTTTGTGGTTGTAGGGGCTGTTGATTGGAGTACCCTAAAACAAACCTGATCTCTCTAGGACATTCAGAAGCCAAGTTATAAGCCCACAAATGTGTAACTGGACTACTTCTTTAAATTGACACCAGATCCGGTGACCTTTGGGACATGGTTTGACCCCCTTAGGAAAGTGCTATCATCATGAAACGTTCAGATCACTTACAACTCAATAGATTCTACCTTCCTGTAACGTTTCAGCCTGATTGGACCTTGTTTTCACACAAATGAACCCAGAATGATGTGAAATTGTGCTTCGTGCAACATAATTCTGGGTGCCATTTAAAAACCATAAGTGCTAATGTCTCCATTCCTTTTTGTGGTTGTAGGGGCTGTTGATTGGAGGACACTAAAACAAACCTGACCTATCTAGGACATTCAGAAGCCAAGTTATAAGCCCACAAATGTGTAACTGGACTACTTCTTTAAAGTGACACCAGATCCGGTGACCTTTGGGACATGGTTTGACCCTCTTTGGAAAGTGCTATCATCATGAAACGTTCAGATCACTTACAACTCAATAGATTCTACCTTCCTGTAACGTTTCAGCCTGATTGGACCTTGTTTTCACACGAATGAACCCAGAATGATGTGAAATTGTGCTTTGTGCAACATAATTCTGGGTGCCATTTACAAACCATAAGTGCTAATGACTCCATTCCTTTTTGTGGTTGTAGGGGCTGTTGATTGGAGTACACTAAAACAAACCTGACCTCTCTAGGACATTCAGAAGCCAAGTTATAAGCCCACAAATGTGTAACTGGACTACGTCTTTAAAGTGACACCAGGCCCGGTGACCTTTGGGACATGGTTTGACCCCCTATAGGAATGTGAGATCATCATGAAACGTTCAGATCACTTACAACTCAATAGATTCTACCTTCTTGTAACGTTTCAGCCTGATTGGACATTGTTTTCACAAAAATGGACCCAGAATGATGTGAAATTGTGCTTCGTGCAACATAATTCTGGGTCCCATTTACAAACCATAAGTGCTAATGACTCCATTCCTTTTTGTGGTTGTAGGGGCTGTTTATTGGAGTACACTAAAACAAACCTGACCTCTCTAGGACATTCAGAAGCCAAGTTATAAGCCCACAAATGTGTAACTGGACTACTTCTTTAAAGTGCCACCAGATCCGGTGACCTTTGGGACATGGTTTGACCCCCTTAGGAAAGTGCTATCATCATGAAACGTTCAGATCACTTACAACTCAATAGATTCTACCTTCCTGTAACGTTTCAGCCTGATTGGACCTTGTTTTCACACAAATGAACCCAGAATGATGTGAAATTGTGCTTCGTGCAACATAATTCTGGGTGCCATTTACAAACCATAAGTGCTAATGACTCCATTCCGTTTTGTGGTTGTAGGGGCTGTTGATTGGAGTACACTAAAACAAACCTAACCTCTCTAGGACATTCAGAAGCCAAGTTATAAGCCCACAAAGGTGTAACTGGACTACTTCTTTAAAGTGACACCAGGCCCGGTGACCTTTGGGACATGGTTTTACCCCCTATAGGAATGTGCTATCATCTTGAAACGTTCAGATCACTTACAACTCAATAGATTCTACCTTCTTGTAGCGTTTCAGCCTGATTGGACCTTGTTTTCACACAAATCGACCCAGAATGATGTGAAATTGTGCTTCGTGCAACATAATTCTGGGTGCCATTTACAAAGCATAAGTGCTAATATCTCCATTCCTTTTTGTGGTTGTAGGGGCTGTTGATTGGAGTACACTAAAACAAACCTGATCTCTCTAGGACATTCAGAAGCCAAGTTATAAGCCCACAAATGTGTAACTGGACTACTTCTTTAAATTGACAGCAGATCCGGTGACCTTTGGGACATGGTTTGACCCCCTTAGGAAAGTGCTATTATCATGAAACGTTCAGATCACTTACAACTCAGTAGATTCTACCTTCCTCTAACGTTTCAGCCTGATTGGACCTTGTTTTCACACAAATGAACCCAGAATGATGTGAAATTGTGCTTCGTGCAACATAATTCTGGGTGCCATTTACAAACCATAAGTGCTAATGACTCCATTCCTTTTTGTGGTTGTAGGGGCTGTTGATTGGAGTACACTAAAACAAACCTGACCTCTCTAGGACATTCAGAAGCCAAGTTATAAGCCCACAAATGTGTAACTGGACTACGTCTTTAAAGTGACACCAGGCCCGGTGACCTTTGGGACATGGTTTGACCCCCTATAGGAATGTGAGATCATCATGAAACGTTCAGATCACTTACAACTCAATAGATTCTACCTTCTTGTAACGTTTCAGCCTGATTGGACATTGTTTTCACAAAAATGGAGCCAGAATGATGTGAAATTGTGCTTCGTGCAACATAATTCTGGGTGCCATTTACAAACCATAAGTGCTAATGACTCCATTCCTTTTTGTGGTTGTAGGGGCTGTTTATTGGAGTACACTAAAACAAACCTGACCTCTCTAGGACATTCAGAAGCCAAGTTATAAGCCCACAAATGTGTAACTGGACTACTTCTTTAAAGTGCCACCAGATCCGGTGACCTTTGGGACATGGTTTGACCCCCTTAGGAAAGTGCTATCATCATGAAACGTTCAGATCACTTACAACTCAATAGATTCTACCTTCCTGTAACGTTTCAGCCTGATTGGACCTTGTTTTCACACAAATGAACCCAGAATGATGTGAAATTGTGCTTCGTGCAACATAATTCTGGGTGCCATTTACAAACCATAAGTGCTAATGACTCCATTCCGTTTTGTGGTTGTAGGGGCTGTTGATTGGAGTACACTAAAACAAACCTAACCTCTCTAGGACATTCAGAAGCCAAGTTATAAGCCCACAAAGGTGTAACTGGACTACTTCTTTAAAGTGACACCAGGCCCGGTGACCTTTGGGACATGGTTTTACCCCCTATAGGAATGTGCTATCATCTTGAAACGTTCAGATCACTTACAACTCAATAGATTCTACCTTCTTGTAGCGTTTCAGCCTGATTGGACCTTGTTTTCACACAAATCGACCCAGAATGATGTGAAATTGTGCTTCGTGCAACATAATTCTGGGTGCCATTTACAAAGCAAAAGTGCTAATGTCTCCATTCCTTTTTGTGGTTGTAGGGGCTGTTGATTGGAGTACACTAAAACAAACCTGATCTCTCTAGGACATTCAGAAGCCAAGTTATAAGCCCACAAATGTGTAACTGGACTACTTCTTTAAATTGACAGCAGATCCGGTGACCTTTGGGACATGGTTTGACCCCCTTAGGAAAGTGCTATTATCATGAAACGTTCAGATCACTTACAACTCAGTAGATTCTACCTTCCTCTAACGTTTCAGCCTGATTGGACCTTGTTTTCACACAAATGAACCCAGAATGATGTGAAATTGTGCTTCGTGCAACATAATTCTGGGTGCCATTTACAAACCATAAGTGCTAATGACTCCATTCCTTTTTGTGGTTGTAGGGGCTGTTGATTGGAGTACATTAAAAAAAACCTGATCTCTCTAGGACATTCAGAAGCCAAGTTATAAGCCCACAAATGTGTAACTGGACTACTTCTTTAAATTGACACCAGATCCGGTGACCTTTGGGACATGGTTTGACCCCCTTAGGAAAGTGCTATCATCATGAAACGTTCAGATCACTTACAACTCAATAGATTCTTCCTTCCTGTAACGTTTCAGCCTGATTGGACCTTGTTTTCACACAAATGAACCCAGAATGATGTGAAATTGTACTTCGTGCAACATAATTCTAGGTGCCATTTAAAAACCATAAGTGCTAATGACTCCATTCCTTTTTGTGGTTGTAGGGGCTGTTGATTGGAGTACCCTAAAACAAACCTGATCTCTCTTGGACATTCAGAAGCCAAGTTATAAGCCCACAAATGTGTAACTGGACTACTTCTTTAAATTTACACCAGATCCGGTGACATTTGGGACATGGTTTGACCCCCTTAGGAAAGTGCTATCATCATGAAACGTTCAGATCACTTACAACTCAGTAGATTCTACCTTCCTGTAACGTTTCAGCCTGATTGGACCTTGTTTTCACACAAATGAACCCAGAATGATGTGAAATTGTGCTTCGTGGAACATAATTCTGGGTGCCATTTAAAAACCATAACTGCTAATGACTCCATTCCTTTTTGTGGTTGTAGGGGCTGTTGATTGGAGTACCCTAAAACAAACCTGATCTCTCTAGGCCATTCAGAAGCCAAGTTATAAGCCCACAAATGTGTAACTGGACTACTTCTTTAAATTGACACCAGATCCGGTGACCTTTGGGACATGGTTTGACCCCCTTAGGAAAGTGCTATCATCATGAAACGTTCAGATCACTTACAACTCAATAGATTCTACCTTCCTGTAACGTTTCAGCCTGATTGGACCTTGTTTTCACACAAATGAACCCAGAATGATGTGAAATTGTGCTTCGTGCAACATAATTCTGGGTGCCATTTAAAAACCATAAGTGCTAATGTCTCCATTCCTTTTTGTGGTTGTAGGGGCTGTTGATTGGAGGACACTAAAACAAACCTGACCTATCTAGGACATTCAGAAGCCAAGTTATAAGCCCACAAATGTGTAACTGGACTACTTCTTTAAAGTGACACCAGATCCGGTGACCTTTGGGACATGGTTTGACCCCCTTTGGAAAGTGCTATCATCATGAAACGTTCAGATCACTTACAACTCAATAGATTCTACCTTCCTGTAACGTTTCAGCCTGATTGGACCTTGTTTTCACACAAATGAACCCAGAATGATGTGAAATTGTGCTTTGTGCAACATAATTCTGGGTGCCATTTACAAACCATAAGTGCTAATGACTCCATTCCTTTTTGTGGTTGTAGGGGCTGTTGATTGGAGTACACTAAAACAAACCTGACCTCTCTAGGACATTCAGAAGCCAAGTTATAAGCCCACAAATGTGTAACTGGACTACTTCTTTAAAGTGACACCAGATCCGGTGACCTTTGGGACATGGTTTGACCCCCTTTGGAAAGTGCTATCATCATGAAACGTTCAGATCACTTACAACTCAATAGATTCTACCTTCCTGTAACGTTTCAGCCTGATTGGACCTTGTTTTCAGACAAATGAACCCAGAATGATGTGAAATTGTGCTTCGTGCAACATAATTCTGGGTGCCATTTACAAACCATAAGTGCTAATGACTCCATTCCTTTTTGTGGTTGTAGGGGCTGTTGATTGGAATACACTAAAACAAACCGGACCTCTCTAGGACATTCAGAAGCCAAGTTATAAGCCCACAAATGTGTAACTGGACTACGTCTTTAAAGTGACACCAGGCCCGGTGACCTTTGGGACATGGTTTGACCCCCTATAGGAATGTGAGATCATCATGAAACATTCAGATCACTTACAACTCAATAGATTCTACCTTCTTGTAACGTTTCAGCCTGATTGGACATTGTTTTCACAAAAATGGACCCAGAATGATGTGAAATTGTGCTTCGTGCAACATAATTCTGGGTGCCATTTACAAACCATAAGTGCTAATGACTCCATTCCTTTTTGTGGTTGTAGGGGCTGTTTATTGGAGTACACTAAAACAAACCTGACCTCTCTAGGACATTCAGAAGCCAAGTTATAAGCCCACAAATGTGTAACTGGACTACTTCTTTAAAGTGCCACCAGATCCGGTGACCTTTGGGACATGGTTTGACCCCCTTAGGAAAGTGCTATCATCATGAAACGTTCAGATCACTTACAACTCAATAGATTCTACCTTCCTGTAACGTTTCAGCCTGATTGGACCTTGTTTTCACACAAATGACCCCAGAATGATGTGAAATTGTGCTTCGTGCAACATAATTCTGGGTGCCATTTACAAACCATAAGTGCTAATGACTCCATTCCGTTTTGTGGTTGTAGGGGCTGTTGATTGGAGTACACTAAAACAAACCTGACCTCTCTAGGACATTCAGAAGCCAAGTTATAAGCCCACAAAGGTGTAACTGGACTACTTCTTTAAAGTGACACCAGGCCCGGTGACCTTTGGGACATGGTTTTACCCCCTATAGGAATGTGCTATCATCTTGAAACGTTCAGATCACTTACAACTCAATAGATTCTACCTTCTTGTAGCGTTTCAGCCTGATTGGACCTTGTTTTCACACAAATCGACCCAGAATGATGTGAAATTGTGCTTCGTGCAACATAATTCTGGGTGCCATTTACAAAGCATAAGTGCTAATATCTCCATTCCTTTTTGTGGTTGTAGGGGCTGTTGATTGGAGTACACTAAAACAAACCTGATCTCTCTAGGACATTCAGAAGCCAAGTTATAAGCCCACAAATGTGTAACTGGACTACTTCTTTAAATTGACAGCAGATCCGGTGACCTTTGGGACATGGTTTGACCCCCTTAGGAAAGTGCTATTATCATGAAACGTTCAGATCACTTACAACTCAGTAGATTCTACCTTCCTCTAACGTTTCAGCCTGATTGGACCTTGTTTTCACACAAATGAACCCAGAATGATGTGAAATTGTGCTTCGTGCAACATAATTCTGGGTGCCATTTACAAACCATAAGTGCTAATGACTCCATTCCTTTTTGTGGTTGTAGGGGCTGTTGATTGGAGTACACTAAAACAAACCTGACCTCTCTAGGACATTCAGAAGCCAAGTTATAAGCCCACAAATGTGTAACTGGACTACGTCTTTAAAGTGACACCAGGCCCGGTGACCTTTGGGACATGGTTTGACCCCCTATAGGAATGTGAGATCATCATGAAACGTTCAGATCACTTACAACTCAATAGATTCTACCTTCTTGTAACGTTTCAGCCTGATTGGACATTGTTTTCACAAAAATGGAGCCAGAATGATGTGAAATTGTGCTTCGTGCAACATAATTCTGGGTGCCATTTACAAACCATAAGTGCTAATGACTCCATTCCTTTTTGTGGTTGTAGGGGCTGTTTATTGGAGTACACTAAAACAAACCTGACCTCTCTAGGACATTCAGAAGCCAAGTTATAAGCCCACAAATGTGTAACTGGACTACTTCTTTAAAGTGCCACCAGATCCGGTGACCTTTGGGACATGGTTTGACCCCCTTAGGAAAGTGCTATCATCATGAAACGTTCAGATCACTTACAACTCAATAGATTCTACCTTCCTGTAACGTTTCAGCCTGATTGGACCTTGTTTTCACACAAATGAACCCAGAATGATGTGAAATTGTGCTTCGTGCAACATAATTCTGGGTGCCATTTACAAACCATAAGTGCTAATGACTCCATTCCGTTTTGTGGTTGTAGGGGCTGTTGATTGGAGTACACTAAAACAAACCTAACCTCTCTAGGACATTCAGAAGCCAAGTTATAAGCCCACAAAGGTGTAACTGGACTACTTCTTTAAAGTGACACCAGGCCCGGTGACCTTTGGGACATGGTTTTACCCCCTATAGGAATGTGCTATCATCTTGAAACGTTCAGATCACTTACAACTCAATAGATTCTACCTTCTTGTAGCGTTTCAGCCTGATTGGACCTTGTTTTCACACAAATCGACCCAGAATGATGTGAAATTGTGCTTCGTGCAACATAATTCTGGGTGCCATTTACAAAGCAAAAGTGCTAATGTCTCCATTCCTTTTTGTGGTTGTAGGGGCTGTTGATTGGAGTACACTAAAACAAACCTGATCTCTCTAGGACATTCAGAAGCCAAGTTATAAGCCCACAAATGTGTAACTGGACTACTTCTTTAAATTGACAGCAGATCCGGTGACCTTTGGGACATGGTTTGACCCCCTTAGGAAAGTGCTATTATCATGAAACGTTCAGATCACTTACAACTCAGTAGATTCTACCTTCCTCTAACGTTTCAGCCTGATTGGACCTTGTTTTCACACAAATGAACCCAGAATGATGTGAAATTGTGCTTCGTGCAACATAATTCTGGGTGCCATTTACAAACCATAAGTGCTAATGACTCCATTCCTTTTTGTGGTTGTAGGGGCTGTTGATTGGAGTACCCTAAAACAAACCTGATCTCTCTTGGACATTCAGAAGCCAAGTTATAAGCCCACAAATGTGTAACTGGACTACTTCTTTAAATTTACACCAGATCCGGTGACATTTGGGACATGGTTTGACCCCCTTAGGAAAGTGCTATCATCATGAAACGTTCAGATCACTTACAACTCAGTAGATTCTACCTTCCTGTAACGTTTCAGCCTGATTGGACCTTGTTTTCACACAAATGAACCCAGAATGATGTGAAATTGTGCTTCGTGGAACATAATTCTGGGTGCCATTTAAAAACCATAACTGCTAATGACTCCATTCCTTTTTGTGGTTGTAGGGGCTGTTGATTGGAGTACCCTAAAACAAACCTGATCTCTCTAGGCCATTCAGAAGCCAAGTTATAAGCCCACAAATGTGTAACTGGACTACTTCTTTAAATTGACACCAGATCCGGTGACCTTTGGGACATGGTTTGACCCCCTTAGGAAAGTGCTATCATCATGAAACGTTCAGATCACTTACAACTCAATAGATTCTACCTTCCTGTAACGTTTCAGCCTGATTGGACCTTGTTTTCACACAAATGAACCCAGAATGATGTGAAATTGTGCTTCGTGCAACATAATTCTGGGTGCCATTTAAAAACCATAAGTGCTAATGTCTCCATTCCTTTTTGTGGTTGTAGGGGCTGTTGATTGGAGGACACTAAAACAAACCTGACCTATCTAGGACATTCAGAAGCCAAGTTATAAGCCCACAAATGTGTAACTGGACTACTTCTTTAAAGTGACACCAGATCCGGTGACCTTTGGGACATGGTTTGACCCCCTTTGGAAAGTGCTATCATCATGAAACGTTCAGATCACTTACAACTCAATAGATTCTACCTTCCTGTAACGTTTCAGCCTGATTGGACCTTGTTTTCACACAAATGAACCCAGAATGATGTGAAATTGTGCTTTGTGCAACATAATTCTGGGTGCCATTTACAAACCATAAGTGCTAATGACTCCATTCCTTTTTGTGGTTGTAGGGGCTGTTGATTGGAGTACACTAAAACAAACCTGACCTCTCTAGGACATTCAGAAGCCAAGTTATAAGCCCACAAATGTGTAACTGGACTACTTCTTTAAAGTGACACCAGATCCGGTGACCTTTGGGACATGGTTTGACCCCCTTTGGAAAGTGCTATCATCATGAAACGTTCAGATCACTTACAACTCAATAGATTCTACCTTCCTGTAACGTTTCAGCCTGATTGGACCTTGTTTTCAGACAAATGAACCCAGAATGATGTGAAATTGTGCTTCGTGCAACATAATTCTGGGTGCCATTTACAAACCATAAGTGCTAATGACTCCATTCCTTTTTGTGGTTGTAGGGGCTGTTGATTGGAATACACTAAAACAAACCGGACCTCTCTAGGACATTCAGAAGCCAAGTTATAAGCCCACAAATGTGTAACTGGACTACGTCTTTAAAGTGACACCAGGCCCGGTGACCTTTGGGACATGGTTTGACCCCCTATAGGAATGTGAGATCATCATGAAACATTCAGATCACTTACAACTCAATAGATTCTACCTTCTTGTAACGTTTCAGCCTGATTGGACATTGTTTTCACAAAAATGGACCCAGAATGATGTGAAATTGTGCTTCGTGCAACATAATTCTGGGTGCCATTTACAAACCATAAGTGCTAATGACTCCATTCCTTTTTGTGGTTGTAGGGGCTGTTTATTGGAGTACACTAAAACAAACCTGACCTCTCTAGGACATTCAGAAGCCAAGTTATAAGCCCACAAATGTGTAACTGGACTACTTCTTTAAAGTGCCACCAGATCCGGTGACCTTTGGGACATGGTTTGACCCCCTTAGGAAAGTGCTATCATCATGAAACGTTCAGATCACTTACAACTCAATAGATTCTACCTTCCTGTAACGTTTCAGCCTGATTGGACCTTGTTTTCACACAAATGACCCCAGAATGATGTGAAATTGTGCTTCGTGCAACATAATTCTGGGTGCCATTTACAAACCATAAGTGCTAATGACTCCATTCCGTTTTGTGGTTGTAGGGGCTGTTGATTGGAGTACACTAAAACAAACCTAACCTCTCTAGGACATTCAGAAGCCAAGTTATAAGCCCACAAAGGTGTAACTGGACTACTTCTTTAAAGTGACACCAGGCCCGGTGACCTTTGGGACATGGTTTTACCCCCTATAGGAATGTGCTATCATCTTGAAACGTTCAGATCACTTACAACTCAATAGATTCTACCTTCTTGTAGCGTTTCAGCCTGATTGGACCTTGTTTTCACACAAATCGACCCAGAATGATGTGAAATTGTGCTTCGTGCAACATAATTCTGGGTGCCATTTACAAAGCATAAGTGCTAATGTCTCCATTCCTTTTTGTGGTTGTAGGGGCTGTTGATTGGAGTACACTAAAACAAACCTGATCTCTCTAGGACATTCAGAAGCCAAGTTATAAGCCCACAAATGTGTAACTGGACTACTTCTTTAAATTGACAGCAAATCCGGTGACCTTTGGGACATGGTTTGACCCCCTTAGGAAAGTGCTATTATCATGAAACGTTCAGATCACTTACAACTCAGTAGATTCTACCTTCTTCTAACGTTTCAGCCTGATTGGACCTTGTTTTCACACAAATGAACCCAGAATGATGTGAAATTGTGCTTCGTGCAACATAATTCTGGGTGCCATTTACAAACCATAAGTGCTAATGACTCCATTCCTTTTTGTGGTTGTAGGGGCTGTTGATTGGAGTACATTAAAAAAAACCTGATCTCTCTAGGACATTCAGAAGCCAAGTTATAAGCCCACAAATGTGTAACTGGACTACTTCTTTAAATTGACACCAGATCCGGTGACCTTTGGGACATGGTTTGACCCCCTTAGGAAAGTGCTATCATCATGAAACGTTCAGATCACTTACAACTCAATAGATTCTTCCTTCCTGTAACGTTTCAGCCTGATTGGACCTTGTTTTCACACAAATGAACCCAGAATGATGTGAAATTGTACTTCGTGCAACATAATTCTAGGTGCCATTTAAAAACCATAAGTGCTAATGACTCCATTCCTTTTTGTGGTTGTAGGGGCTGTTGATTGGAGTACATTAAAACAAACCTGATCTCTCTAGGACATTCAGAAGCCAAGTTATAAGCCCACAAATGTGTAACTGGACTACTTCTTTAAATTGACACCAGATCCGGTGACCTTTGGGACATGGTTTGACCCCCTTAGGAAAGTGCTATCATCATGAAACGTTCAGATCACTTACAACTCAATAGATTCTACCTTCCTGTAACGTTTCAGCCTGATTGGACCTTGTTTTCACACAAATGAACCCAGAATGATGTGAAATTGTACTTCGTGCAACATAATTCTAGGTGCCATTTAAAAACCATAAGTGCTAATGACTCCATTCCTTTTTGTGGTTGTAGGGGCTGTTGATTGGAGTACCCTAAAACAAACCTGATCTCTCTAGGACATTCAGAAGCCAAGTTATAAGCCCACAAATGTGTAACTGGACTACTTCTTTAAATTGACAGCAAATCCGGTGACCTTTGGGACATGGTTTGACCCCCTTAGGAAAGTGCTATTATCATGAAACGTTCAGATCACTTACAACTCAGTAGATTCTACCTTCCTCTAACATTTCAGCCTGATAGGACCTTGTTTTCACACAAATGAACCCAGAATGATGTGAAATTGTGCTTCGTGCAACATAATTCTGGGTGCCATTTACAAACCATAAGTGCTAATGACTCCATTCCTTTTTGTGGTTGTAGGGGCTGTTGATTGGAGTACATTAAAAAAACCTGATCTCTCTAGGACATTCAGAAGCCAAGTTATAAGCCCACAAATGTGTAACTGGACTACTTCTTTAAATTGACACCAGATCCGGTGACCTTTGGGACATGGTTTGACCCCCTTAGGAAAGTGCTATCATCATGAAACGTTCAGATCACTTACAACTCAATAGATTCTTCCTTCCTGTAACGTTTCAGCCTGATTGGACCTTGTTTTCACACAAATGAACCCAGAATGATGTGAAATTGTACTTCGTGCAACATAATTCTAGGTGCCATTTAAAAACCATAAGTGCTAATGACTCCATTCCTTTTTGTGGTTGTAGGGGCTGTTGATTGGAGTACATTAAAACAAACCTGATCTCTCTAGGACATTCAGAAGCCAAGTTATAAGCCCACAAATGTGTAACTGGACTACTTCTTTAAATTGACACCAGATCCGGTGACCTTTGGGACATGGTTTGACCCCCTTAGGAAAGTGCTATCATCATGAAACGTTCAGATCACTTACAACTCAATAGATTCTACCTTCCTGTAACGTTTCAGCCTGATTGGACCTTGTTTTCACACAAATGAACCCAGAATGATGTGAAATTGTACTTCGTGCAACATAATTCTAGGTGCCATTTAAAAACCATAAGTGCTAATGACTCCATTCCTTTTTGTGGTTGTAGGGGCTGTTGATTGGAGTACCCTAAAACAAACCTGATCTCTCTAGGACATTCAGAAGCCAAGTTATAAGCCCACAAATGTGTAACTGGACTACTTCTTTAAATTTACACCAGATCCGGTGACATTTGGGACATGGTTTGACCCCCTTAGGAAAGTGCTATCATCATGAAACGTTCAGATCACTTACAACTCAATAGATTCTACCTTCCTGTAACGTTTCAGCCTGATTGGACCTTGTTTTCACACAAATGAACCCAGAATGATGTGAAATTGTGGTTCGTGCAACATAATTCTGGGTGCCATTTAAAAACCATAAGTGCTAATGTCTCCATTCCATTTTGTGGTTGTAGGGGCTGTTGATTGGAGTACACTAAAACAAACCTGATCTCTCTAGGACATTCAGAAGCCAAGTTATAAGCCCACAAATGTGTAACTGGACTACTTCTTTAAATTGACACCAGATCCGGTGACCTTTGGGACATGGTTTGACCCCCTTAGGAAAGTGCTATCATCATGAAACGTTCAGATCACTTACAACTCAATAGATTCTACCTTCCTGTAACGTTTCATCCTGATTGGACCTTGTTTTCACACAAATGAACCCAGAATGATGTGAAATTGTACTTCGTGCAACATAATTCTAGGTGCCATTTAAAAACCATAAGTGCTAATGACTCCATTCCTTTTTGTGGTTGTAGGGGCTGTTGATTGGAGTACCCTAAAACAAACCTGATCTCTCTAGGACATTCAGAAGCCAAGTTATAAGCCCACAAATGTGTAACTGGACTACTTCTTTAAATTGACACCAGATCCGGTGACATTTGGGACATGGTTTGACCCCCTTAGGAAAGTGCTATCATCATGAAACGTTCAGATCACTTACAACTCAATAGATTCTACCTTCCTGTAACGTTTCAGCCTGATTGGACCTTGTTTTCACACAAATGAACCCAGAATGATGTGAAATTGTACTTCGTGCAACATAATTCTAGGTGCCATTTAAAAACCATAAGTGCTAATGACTCCATTCCTTTTTGTGGTTGTAGGGGCTGTTGATTGGAGTACCCTAAAACAAACCTGATCTCTCTAGGACATTCAGAAGCCAAGTTATAAGCCCACAAATGTGTAACTGGACTACATCTTTAAAGTGACACCAGGCCCGGTGACTTTTGGGACATGGTTTGACCCCCTCAGGAAAGTGCTATCATCATGCAATGTTCAGATCACTTACAACTCAATAGATTCTACCTTCCTGTAACGCTTCAGCCTGATTGGACCTTGTTTTCACACAAATGGACCCAGAATGATGTGAAATTGTGCTTCGTGCAACATAATTCTGGGTGCCATTTACAAACCATAAGTGCTAATGACTCCATTCCTTTTTGTGGTTGTAGGGGCTGTTGATTGGAGTACACTAAAACAAACCTGACCTCTCTAGGACTTTCAGAAGCCAAGTTATAAGCCCACAAAGGTGTAACTGGACTACATCTTTAAAGTGACACCAGGCCCGGTGACCTTTGGGACATGGTTTGACCCCCTTAGGAAAGTGCTTTCATCATGAAACGTTCAGATCACTTACAACTCAGTAGATTCTACCTTCCTGTAACGTTTCAGCCTGATTGGACCTTGTTTTCACACAAATGAACCCAGAATGATGTGAAATTGTGCTTCGTGCAACATAATTCTGGGTGCCATTTAAAAACCATAACTGCTAATGACTCCATTCCTTTTTGTGGTTGTAGGGGCTGTTGATTGGAGTACCCTAAAACAAACCTGATCTCTCTAGGCCATTCAGAAGCCAAGTTATAAGCCCACAAATGTGTAACTGGACTACTTCTTTAAATTGACACCAGATCCGGTGACCTTTGGGACATGGTTTGACCCCCTTAGGAAAGTGCTATCATCATGAAACGTTCAGATCACTTACAACTCAATAGATTCTACCTTCCTGTAACATTTCAGCCTGATTGGACCTTGTTTTCACACAAATGAACCCAGAATGATGTGAAATTGTGCTTCGTGCAACATAATTCTGGGTGCCATTTAAAAACCATAAGTGCTAATGACTCCATTCCTTTTTGTGGTTGTAGGGGCTTTTGATTGGAGTACACTAACACAAACCTAACCTCTCTAGGACATTCAGAAGCCAAGTTATAAGCCCACAAAGGTGTAACTGGACTACATCTTTAAAGTGACACCAGGCCCGGTGACCTTTGGAACATGGTTTTACCCCCTATAGGAATGTGCGATCATCTTGAAACGTTCAGATCACTTACAACTCAATAGATTCTACCTTCTTGTAGCGTTTCAGCCTGATTGGACCTTGTTTTCACACAAATGGACCCAGAATGATGTGAAATTGTGCTTCGTGCAACATAATTCTGGGTGCCATTTACAAACCATAAGTGCTAATGACTCCATTCCTTTTTTGTGGTTGTAGAGGCTGTTGATTGGAGTACACTAAAACAAACCTGATCTCTCTAGGACATTCAGAAGCCAAGTTATAAGCCCACAAATGTGTAACTGGACTACTTCTTTAAATTGACAGCAAATCCGGTGACCTTTGGGACATGGTTTGACCCCCTTAGGAAAGTGCTATTATCATGAAACGTTCAGATCACTTACAACTCAGTAGATTCTACCTTCCTCTAACGTTTCAGCCTGATTGGACCTTGTTTTCACACAAATGAACCCAGAATGATGTGAAATTGTGCTTCGTGCAACATAATTCTGGGTGCCATTTACAAACCATAAGTGCTAATGACTCCATTCCTTTTTGTGGTTGTAGGGGCTGTTGATTGGAGTACATTAAAAAAAACCTGATCTCTCTAGGACATTCAGAAGCCAAGTTATAAGCCCACAAATGTGTAACTGGACTACTTCTTTAAATTGACACCAGATCCGGTGACCTTTGGGACATGGTTTGACCCCCTTAGGAAAGTGCTATCATCATGAAACGTTCAGATCACTTACAACTCAATAGATTCTTCCTTCCTGTAACGTTTCAGCCTGATTGGACCTTGTTTTCACACAAATGAACCCAGAATGATGTGAAATTGTACTTCGTGCAACATAATTCTAGGTGCCATTTAAAAACCATAAGTGCTAATGACTCCATTCCTTTTTGTGGTTGTAGGGGCTGTTGATTGGAGTACATTAAAACAAACCTGATCTCTCTAGGACATTCAGAAGCCAAGTTATAAGCCCACAAATGTGTAACTGGACTACTTCTTTAAATTGACACCAGATCCGGTGACCTTTGGGACATGGTTTGACCCCCTTAGGAAAGTGCTATCATCATGAAACGTTCAGATCACTTACAACTCAATAGATTCTACCTTCCTGTAACGTTTCAGCCTGATTGGACCTTGTTTTCACACAAATGAACCCAGAATGATGTGAAATTGTACTTCGTGCAACATAATTCTAGGTGCCATTTAAAAACCATAAGTGCTAATGACTCCATTCCTTTTTGTGGTTGTAGGGGCTGTTGATTGGAGTACCCTAAAACAAACCTGATCTCTCTAGGACATTCAGAAGCCAAGTTATAAGCCCACAAATGTGTAACTGGACTACTTCTTTAAATTGACAGCAAATCCGGTGACCTTTGGGACATGGTTTGACCCCCTTAGGAAAGTGCTATTATCATGAAACGTTCAGATCACTTACAACTCAGTAGATTCTACCTTCCTCTAACATTTCAGCCTGATTGGACCTTGTTTTCACACAAATGAACCCAGAATGATGTGAAATTGTGCTTCGTGCAACATAATTCTGGGTGCCATTTACAAACCATAAGTGCTAATGACTCCATTCCTTTTTGTGGTTGTAGGGGCTGTTGATTGGAGTACATTAAAAAAAAACCTGATCTCTCTAGGACATTCAGAAGCCAAGTTATAAGCCCACAAATGTGTAACTGGACTACTTCTTTAAATTGACACCAGATCCGGTGACCTTTGGGACATGGTTTGACCCCCTTAGGAAAGTGCTATCATCATGAAACGTTCAGATCACTTACAACTCAATAGATTCTTCCTTCCTGTAACGTTTCAGCCTGATTGGACCTTGTTTTCACACAAATGAACCCAGAATGATGTGAAATTGTACTTCGTGCAACATAATTCTAGGTGGCATTTAAAAACCATAAGTGCTAATGACTCCATTCCTTTTTGTGGTTGTAGGGGCTGTTGATTGGAGTACATTAAAACAAACCTGATCTCTCTAGGACATTCAGAAGCCAAGTTATAAGCCCACAAATGTGTAACTGGACTACTTCTTTAAATTGACACCAGATCCGGTGACCTTTGGGACATGGTTTGACCCCCTTAGGAAAGTGCTATCATCATGAAACGTTCAGATCACTTACAACTCAATAGATTCTACCTTCCTGTAACGTTTCAGCCTGATTGGACCTTGTTTTCACACAAATGAACCCAGAATGATGTGAAATTGTACTTCGTGCAACATAATTCTAGGTGCCATTTAAAAACCATAAGTGCTAATGACTCCATTCCTTTTTGTGGTTGTAGGGGCTGTTGATTGGAGTACCCTAAAACAAACCTGATCTCTCTAGGACATTCAGAAGCCAAGTTATAAGCCCACAAATGTGTAACTGGACTACTTCTTTAAATTTACACCAGATCCGGTGACATTTGGGACATGGTTTGACCCCCTTAGGAAAGTGCTATCATCATGAAACGTTCAGATCACTTACAACTCAATAGATTCTACCTTCCTGTAACGTTTCAGCCTGATTGGACCTTGTTTTCACACAAATGAACCCAGAATGATGTGAAATTGTGGTTCGTGCAACATAATTCTGGGTGCCATTTAAAAACCATAAGTGCTAATGTCTCCATTCCATTTTGTGGTTGTAGGGGCTGTTGATTGGAGTACACTAAAACAAACCTGATCTCTCTAGGACATTCAGAAGCCAAGTTATAAGCCCACAAATGTGTAACTGGACTACTTCTTTAAATTGACACCAGATCCGGTGACCTTTGGGACATGGTTTGACCCCCTTAGGAAAGTGCTATCATCATGAAACGTTCAGATCACTTACAACTCAATAGATTCTACCTTCCTGTAACGTTTCATCCTGATTGGACCTTGTTTTCACACAAATGAACCCAGAATGATGTGAAATTGTACTTCGTGCAACATAATTCTAGGTGCCATTTAAAAACCATAAGTGCTAATGACTCCATTCCTTTTTGTGGTTGTAGGGGCTGTTGATTGGAGTACCCTAAAACAAACCTGATCTCTCTAGGACATTCAGAAGCCAAGTTATAAGCCCACAAATGTGTAACTGGACTACTTCTTTAAATTGACACCAGATCCGGTGACATTTGGGACATGGTTTGACCCCCTTAGGAAAGTGCTATCATCATGAAACGTTCAGATCACTTACAACTCAATAGATTCTACCTTCCTGTAACGTTTCAGCCTGATTGGACCTTGTTTTCACACAAATGAACCCAGAATGATGTGAAATTGTACTTCGTGCAACATAATTCTAGGTGCCATTTAAAAACCATAAGTGCTAATGACTCCATTCCTTTTTGTGGTTGTAGGGGCTGTTGATTGGAGTACCCTAAAACAAACCTGATCTCTCTAGGACATTCAGAAGCCAAGTTATAAGCCCACAAATGTGTAACTGGACTACATCTTTAAAGTGACACCAGGCCCGGTGACTTTTGGGACATGGTTTGACCCCCTCAGGAAAGTGCTATCATCATGCAATGTTCAGATCACTTACAACTCAATAGATTCTACCTTCCTGTAACGCTTCAGCCTGATTGGACCTTGTTTTCACACAAATGGACCCAGAATGATGTGAAATTGTGCTTCGTGCAACATAATTCTGGGTGCCATTTACAAACCATAAGTGCTAATGACTCCATTCCTTTTTGTGGTTGTAGGGGCTGTTGATTGGAGTACACTAAAACAAACCTGACCTCTCTAGGACTTTCAGAAGCCAAGTTATAAGCCCACAAAGGTGTAACTGGACTACATCTTTAAAGTGACACCAGGCCCGGTGACCTTTGGGACATGGTTTGACCCCCTTAGGAAAGTGCTTTCATCATGAAACGTTCAGATCACTTACAACTCAGTAGATTCTACCTTCCTGTAACGTTTCAGCCTGATTGGACCTTGTTTTCACACAAATGAACCCAGAATGATGTGAAATTGTGCTTCGTGCAACATAATTCTGGGTGCCATTTAAAAACCATAACTGCTAATGACTCCATTCCTTTTTGTGGTTGTAGGGGCTGTTGATTGGAGTACCCTAAAACAAACCTGATCTCTCTAGGCCATTCAGAAGCCAAGTTATAAGCCCACAAATGTGTAACTGGACTACTTCTTTAAATTGACACCAGATCCGGTGACCTTTGGGACATGGTTTGACCCCCTTAGGAAAGTGCTATCATCATGAAACGTTCAGATCACTTACAACTCAATAGATTCTACCTTCCTGTAACATTTCAGCCTGATTGGACCTTGTTTTCACACAAATGAACCCAGAATGATGTGAAATTGTGCTTCGTGCAACATAATTCTGGGTGCCATTTAAAAACCATAAGTGCTAATGACTCCATTCCTTTTTGTGGTTGTAGGGGCTTTTGATTGGAGTACACTAACACAAACCTAACCTCTCTAGGACATTCAGAAGCCAAGTTATAAGCCCACAAAGGTGTAACTGGACTACATCTTTAAAGTGACACCAGGCCCGGTGACCTTTGGAACATGGTTTTACCCCCTATAGGAATGTGCGATCATCTTGAAACGTTCAGATCACTTACAACTCAATAGATTCTACCTTCTTGTAGCGTTTCAGCCTGATTGGACCTTGTTTTCACACAAATGAACCCAGAATGATGTGAAATTGTGCTTCGTGCAACATAATTCTGGGTGCCATTTACAAACCATAAGTGCTAATGACTCCATTCCTTTTTTGTGGTTGTAGAGGCTGTTGATTGGAGTACACTAAAACAAACCTGATCTCTCTAGGACATTCAGAAGCCAAGTTATAAGCCCACAAATGTGTAACTGGACTACTTCTTTAAATTGACACCTGATCTGGTGACCTTTGGGACATGGTTTGACCCCCTTAGGAAAGTGCTATCATCATGAAACGTTCAGATCACTTACAACTCAATAGATTCTACCTTCCTGTAACATTTCAGCCTGATTGGACCTTGTTTTCACACAAATGAACCCAGAATGATGTGAAATTGTGCTTCGTGCAACATAATTCTGGGTGCCATTTAAAAACCATAAGTGCTAATGTCTCCATTCCTTTTTGTGGTTGTAGGGGCTGGTGATTGGAGAACACTAAAACAAACCTGATCTCTCTAGGACATTCAGAAGACAAGTTATAAGCCCACAAATGTGTAACTGGACTACTTCTTTAAATTGACACCTGATCCGGTGACCTTTGGGACATGGTTTGACCCCCTTAAGAAAGTGCTATCATCATGAAACGTTCAGATCACTTACAACTCAATAGATTCTACCTTCCTGTAACGTTTCAGCCTGATTGGACCTTGTTTACACACAAATGAACCCAGAATGATGTGAAATTGTGCTTCGTGCAACATAATTCTGGGTGCCATTTAAAAACCATAAGTGCTAATGTCTCCATTCCTTTTTGTGGTTGTAGGGGCTGTTGATTGGAGTACATTAAAACAAACCTGATCTCTAGGACATTCAGAAGCCAAGTTATAAGCCCACAAATGTGTAACTGGACTACTTTAAAGTGACACCAGATCCGGTGACCTTTGGGACATGGTTTGACCCCCTTAGGAAAGTGCTATCATCATGAAACGTTCAGATCACTTACAACTCAATAGATTCTACCTTCCTGTAACGTTTCAGCCTGATTGGACCTTGTTTTCACACAAATGAACCCAGAATGATGTGAAATTGAGCTTCGTTTAACATAATTCTGGGTGCCATTTACAAACCATAAGTGCTAATGACTCCATTCCTTTTTGTGGTTGTAGGGGCTGGTGATTAGAGAACACTAAAACAAACCTAACCTCTCTAGGACATTCAGAAGCCAAGTTATAAGCCCACAAAGGTGTAACTGGACTGCTTCTTTAAAGTGACACCAGGCCCGGTGACCTTTGGGACATGGTTTGACCCCCTATAGGAATGTGCGATCATCTTGAAACGTTCAGATCACTTACAACTCAATAGATTCTACCTTCCTGTAACGTTTCAGCCTGATTGGACCTTGTTTTCACACAAATGAACCCAGAATGATGTGATAATGAGCTTCGTGCAACATAATTCTGGGTGCCATTTAAAAACCATAAGTGCTAATGACTCCATTCCTTTTTGTGGTTGTAGGGGCTGTTGATTGGAGTACCCTAAAACAAACCTGATCACTCTAGGACATTCAGAAGCCAAGTTATAAGCCCACAAAGGTGTAACTGTACTACTTCTTTAAATTGACACCAGATCTGGTGACATTTGGGACATGGTTTGACCACCTTAGGAAAGTGCTATCATCATGAAACGTTCAGATCACTTACAACTCAATAGATTCTACCTTCCTGTAACGTTTCAGCCTGATTGGACCTTGTTTTCACACAAATGAACCCAGAATGATGTGAAATTGTACTTTGTGCAACATAATTCTAGGTGCCATTTAAAAACCATAAGTGCTAATGACTCCATTCCTTTTTGTGGTTGTAGGGGCTGTTGATTGGAGTACCCTAAAACAAACCTGATCACTCTAGGACATTCAGAAGCCAAGTTATAAGCCCACAAATGTGTAACTGGACTACTTCTTTAAATTGACACCAGATCTGGTGACATTTGGGACATGGTTTGACCCCCTTAGGAAAGTGCTATCATCATGAAACGTTCAGATCACTTACAACTCAATAGATTCTACCTTCCTGTAATGTTTCAGCCTGATTGGACCTTGTTTTCACACAAATGAACCCAGAATGATGTGAAATTGTGCTTCGTGCAACATAATTCTGGGTGCCATTTAAAAACCATGAGTGCTAATGTCTCCATTCCATTTTGTGGTTGTAGGGGCTGTTGACTGGAGTACACTAAAACAAACCTGATCTCTCTAGGACATTCAGAAGCCAAGTTATAAGCCCACAAATGTGTAACTGGACTACTTCTTTAAATTGACACCAGATCCGGTGACCTTTGGGACATGGTTTGACCCCCTTAGGAAAGTGCTATCATCATGAAACGTTCAGATCACTTACAACTCAATAGATTCTACCTTCCTGTAACGTTTCAGCCTGATTGGACCTTGTTTTCACACAAATGAACCCAGAATGATGTGAAATTGTACTTCGTGCAACATAATTCTAGGTGCCATTTAAAAACCATAAGTGCTAATGACTCCATTCCTTTTTGTGGTTGTAGGGGCTGTTGATTGGAGTACCCTAAAACAAACCTGATCTCTCTAGGACATTCAGAAGCCAAGTTATAAGCCCACAAAGGTGTAACTGGACTACTTCTTTAAATTGACACCAGATCCGGTGACATTTGGGACATGGTTTGACCCCCTTAGGAAAGTGCTATCATCATGAAACGTTCAGATCACTTACAACTCAATAGATTCTACCTTCCTGTAACGTTTCAGCCTGATTGGACCTTGTTTTCACACAAATGAACCCAGAATGATTTGAAATTGTACTTCGTGCAACATAATTCTAGGTGCCATTTAAAAACCATAAGTGCTAATGACTCCATTCCTTTTTGTGGTTGTAGGGGCTGTTGATTGGAGTACCCTAAAACAAACCTGATCTCTCTAGGACATTCAGAAGCCAAGTTATAAGCCCACAAATGTGTAACTGGACTACTTCTTTAAATTGACACCAGATCCGGTGACATTTGGGACATGGTTTGACCCCCTTAGGAAAGTGCTATCATCATGAAACGTTCAGATCACTTACAACTCAATAGATTCTACCTTCCTGTAACATTTCAGCCTGATTGGACCTTGTTTTCACACAAATGAACCCAGAATGATGTGAAATTGTGCTTCGTGCAACATAATTCTGGGTGCCATTTAAAAACCATAAGTGCTAATGTCTCCATTCCATTTTGTGGTTGTAGGGGCTGTTGATTGGAGTACACTAAAACAAACCTGACCTCTCTAGGACATTCAGAAGCCAAGTTATAAGCCCACAAATGTGTAACTGGACTACTTCTTTAAAGTGACACCAGATCCGGTGACCTTTGGGACATGGTTTGACCCCCTTTGGAAAGTGCTATCATCATGAAACGTTCAGATCACTTACAACTCAATAGATTCTACCTTCCTGTAACGTTTCAGCCTGATTGGACCTTGTTTTCACACAAATGAACCCAGAATGATGTGAAATTGTGCTTTGTGCAACATAATTCTGGGTGCCATTTACAAACCATAAGTGCTAATGACTCCATTCCTTTTTGTGGTTGTAGGGGCTTTTGATTGGAGTACACTAAAACAAACCTAACCTCTCTAGGACATTCAGAAGTCAAGTTATAAGCCCACAAAGGTGTAACTGGACTACATCTTTAAAGTGACACCAGGCCCGGTGACCTTTGGGACATGGTTTGACCCCCTCAGGAAAGTGCTATCATCATGCAACGTTCAGATCACTTACAACTCAATAGATTCTACCTTCCTGTAACGCTTCAGCCTGATTGGACCTTGTTTTCACACAAATGGACCCAGAATGATGTGAAATTGTGCTTCGTGCAACATAATTCTGGGTGCCATTTACAAACCATAAGTGCTAATGACTCCATTCCTTTTTGTGGTTGTAGGGGCTGTTGATTGGAGTACACTAAAACAAACCTGACCTCTCTAGGACATTCAGAAGCCAAGTTATAAGCCCACAAAGGTGTAACTGGACTACATCTTTAAAGTGACACCAGGCCCGGTGACCTTTGGGACATGGTTTGACCCCCTTAGGAAAGTGCTATCATCATGAAACGTTCAGATCACTTACAACTCAGTAGATTCTACCTTCCTGTAACGTTTCAGCCTGATTGGACCTTGTTTTCACACAAATGAACCCAGAATGATGTGAAATTGTGGTTCGTGCAACATAATTCTGGGTGCCATTTACAAACCATAACTGCTAATGACTCCATTCCTTTTTGTGGTTGTAGGGGCTGTTGATTGGAGTACCCTAAAACTAACCTGATCTCTCTAGGACATTCAGAAGCCAAGTTATAAGCCCACAAATGTGTAACTGGACTACTTCTTTAAATTGACACCAGATCCGGTGACCTTTGGGACATGGTTTGACCCCCTTAGGAAAGTGCTATCATCATGAAACGTTCAGATCACTTACAACTCAATAGATTCTACCTTCCTGTAACATTTCAGCCTGATTGGACCTTGTTTTCACACAAATGAACCCAGAATGATGTGAAATTGTGCTTCGTGCAACATAATTCTGGGTGCCATTTAAAAACCATAAGTGCTAATGACTCCATTCCTTTTTGTGGTTGTAGGGGCTTTTGATTGGAGTACACTAACACAAACCTAACCTCTCTAGGACATTAAGAAGCCAAGTTATAAGCCCACAAAGGTGTAACTGGACTACATCTTTAAAGTGACACCAGGCCCGGTGACCTTTGGAACATGGTTTTACCCCCTATAGGAAAGTGCGATCATCTTGAAACGTTCAGATCACTTACAACTCAATAGATTCTACCTTCTTGTAGCGTTTCAGCCTGATTGGACCTTGTTTTCACACAAATGGACCCAGAATGATGTGAAATTGTGCTTCGTGCAACATAATTCTGGGTGCCATTTACAAACCATAAGTGCTAATGACTCCATTCCTTTTTTGTGGTTGTAGAGGCTGTTGATTGGAGTACACTAAAACAAACCTGATCTCTCTAGGACATTCAGCAGCCAAGTTATAAGCCCACAAATGTGTAACTGGACTACTTCTTTAAATTGACAACTGATCCGGTGACCTTTGGGACATGGTTTGACCCCCTTAGGAAAGTGCTATCATCATGAAACGTTCAGATCACTTACAACTCAATAGATTCTACCTTCCTGTAACGTTTCAGCCTGATTGGACCTTGTTTTCACACAAATGAACCCAGAATGATGTGAAATTGTGGTTCGTGCAACATAAATATGGGTGCCATTTAAAAACCATAAGTGCTAATGTCTCCATTCCTTTTTGTGGTTGTAGGGGCTGGTGATTGGAGAACACTAAAACAAACCTGATCTCTCTAGGACATTCAGAAGCCAAGTTATAAGCCCACAAATGTGTAACTGGACTACTTCTTTAAATTGACACCTGATCCGGTGACCTTTGGGACATGGTTTGACCCCCTTAGGAAAGTGCTATCATCATGAAACGTTCAGATCACTTACAACTCAATAGATTCTACCTTCCTGTAACGTTTCAGCCTGATTGGACCTTGTTTACACACAAATGAACCCAGAATGATGTGAAATTGTGCTTCGTGCAACATAATTCTGGGTGCCATTTAAAAACCATAAGTGCTAATGTCTCCATTCCTTTTTGTGGTTGTAGGGGCTGTTGATTGGAGTACACTAAAACAAACCTGACCTCTCTAGGACATTCAGAAGCCAAGTTATAAGCCCACAAATGTGTAACTGGACTACTTCTTTAAAGTGACACCAGATCCGGTGACCTTTGGGACATGGTTTGACCCCCTTAGGAAAGTGCTATCATCATGAAACGTTCAGATCACTTACAACTCAATAGATTCTACCTTCCTGTAACGTTTCAGCCTGATTGGACCTTGTTTTCACACAAATGAACCCAGAATGATGTGAAATTGTGCTTCGTGCAACATAATTCTGGGTGCCATTTACAAACCATAAGTGCTAATGACTCCATTCCTTTTTGTGGTTGTAGGGGCTGGTGATTAGAGAACACTAAAACAAACCTAACCTCTCTAGGACATTCAGAAGCCAAGTTATAAGCCCACAAAGGTGTAACTGGACTGCTTCTTTAAAGTGACACCAGGCCCGGTGACCTTTGGGACATGGTTTGACCCCCTATAGGAATGTGCGATCATCTTGAAACGTTCAGATCACTTACAACTCAATAGATTCTACCTTCCTGTAACGTTTCAGCCTGATTGGACCTTGTTTTCACACAAATGAACCCAGAATGATGTGAAATTGTGCTTCGTGCAACATAATTCTGGGTGCCATTTAAAAACCATAAGTGCTAATGACTCCATTCCTTTTTGTGGTTGTAGGGGCTGTTGATTGGAGTATACTAAAACAAACCTGATCTCTCTAGGACATTCAGAAGCCAAGTTATAAGCCCACAAAGGTGTAACTGTACTACTTCTTTAAATTGACACCAGATCTGGTGACCTTTGGGACATGGTTTGACCCCCTTAGGAAAGTGCTATCATCATGAAACGTTCAGATCACTTACAACTCAATAGATTCTACCTTCATGTAACATTTCAGCCTGATTAGACCTTGTTTTCACACAAATGAACCCAGAATGATGTGAAATTGTGCTTCGTGCAACATAATTCTGGGTGCCATTTAAAAACCATAAGTGCTAATGACTCCATTCCTTTTTGTGGTTGTAGGGGCTGTTGATTGGAGTATACTAAAACAAACCTGATATCTCTAGGACATTCAGAAGCCAAGTTATAAGCCCACAAAGGTGTAACTGGACTACTTCTTTAAATTGACACCAGATCCGGTGACCTTTGGGACATGGTTTGACCCCCTTAGGAAAGTGCTATCATCATGAAACGTTCAGATCACTGACAACTCAATAGATTCTACCTTCCTGTAACATTTCAGCCTGATTGGACCTTGTTTTCAGACAAATGGACCCAGAATGATGTGAAATTGTTCTTCGTGCAACATAATTCTGGGTGCCATTTACAAAGCATAAGTGCTAATGACTCCATTCCTTTTTGTGGTTGTAGGGGCTGTTGATTGGAGTACACTAAAACAAACCTGATCTCTCTAGGACATTCAGAAGCCAAGTTATAAGCCCACAAATGTGTAACTGGACTACTTCTTTAAATTGACACCAGATCCGGTGACCTTTGGGACATGGTTTGACCCCCTTAGGAAAGTGCTATCATCATGAAACGTTCAGATCACTTACAACTCAGTAGATTCTACCTTCCTGTAACGTTTCAGCCTGATTGGACCTTGTTTTCACACAAATGAACCCAGAATGATGTGAAATTGTGCTTCGTGCAACATAATTCTGGGTGCCATTTACAAACCATAAGTGCTAATGACTCCATTCCTTTTTGTGGTTGTAGGGGCTGTTGATTGGAGTACACTAAAACAAACCTGACCTCTCTAGGACATTCAGAAGCCAAGTTATAAGCCCACAAAGGTGTAACTGGACTACATCTTTAAAGTGACACCAGGCCCGGTGACCTTTGGGACATGGTTTGACCCCCTTAGGAAAGTGCTATCATCATGAAACGTTCAGATCACTTACAACTCAGTAGATTCTACCTTCCTGTAACGTTTCAGCCTGATTGGACCTTGTTTTCACACAAATGAACCCAGAATGATGTGAAATTGTGCTTCGTGCAACATAATTCTGGGTGCCATTTAAAAACCATAACTGCTAATGACTCCATTCCTTTTTGTGGTTGTAGGGGCTGTTGATTGGAGTACCCTAAAACAAACCTGATCTCTCTAGGACATTCAGAAGCCAAGTTATAAGCCCACAAATGTGTAACTGGACTACTTCTTTAAATTGACACCAGATCCGGTGACCTTTGGGACATGGTTTGACCCCCTTAGGAAAGTGCTATCATCATGAAACGTTCAGATCACTTACAACTCAATAGATTCTACCTTCCTGTAACATTTCAGCCTGATTGGACCTTGTTTTCACACAAATGAACCCAGAATGATGTGAAATTGTGCTTCGTGCAACATAATTCTGGGTGCCATTTAAAAACCATAAGTGCTAATGACTCCATTCCTTTTTGTGGTTGTAGGGGCTTTTGATTGGAGTACACTAACACAAACCTAACCTCTCTAGGACATTCAGAAGCCAAGTTATAAGCCCACAAAGGTGTAACTGGACTACATCTTTAAAGTGACACCAGGCCCGGTGACCTTTGGAACATGGTTTTACCCCCTATAGGAATGTGCGATCATCTTGAAACGTTCAGATCACTTACAACTCAATAGATTCTACCTTCTTGTCGCGTTTCAGCCTGATTGGACCTTGTTTTCACACAAATGGACCCAGAATGATGTGAAATTGTGCTTCGTGCAACATAATTCTGGGTGCCATTTACAAACCATAAGTGCTAATGACTCCATTCCTTTTTTGTGGTTGTAGAGGCTGTTGATTGGAGTACACTAAAACAAACCTGGTCTCTCTAGGACATTCAGAAGCCAAGTTATAAGCCCACAAATGTGTAACTGGACTACTTCTTTAAAGTGACACCAGATCCGGTGACCTTTGGGACATGGTTTGACCCCCTATAGGAATGTGCGATCATCATGAAACGTTCAGATCACTTACAACTCAATAGATTCTACCTTCCTGTAACGTTTCAGCCTGAGTGGACCTTGTTTTCACACAAATGAACCCAGAATGATGTGAAATTGTGCTTCGTGCAACATAATTCTGGGTGCCATTTACAAACCATAAGTGCTAATGACTCCATTCCTTTTTGTGGTTGTAGGGGCTGGTGATTGGAGAACACTAAAACAAACCTGATCTCTCTAGGACATTCAGAAGCCAAGTTATAAGCCCACAAATGTGTAACTGGACTACTTCTTTAAATTGACACCTGATCCGGTGACCTTTGGGACATGGTTTGACCCCCTTAGGAAAGTGCTATCATCATGAAACGTTCAGATCACTTACAACTCAATAGATTCTACCTTCCTGTAACGTTTCAGCCTGATTGGACCTTGTTTACACACAAATGAACCCAGAATGATGTGAAATTGTGCTTCGTGCAACATAATTCTGGGTGCCATTTAAAAACCATAAGTGCTAATGTCTCCATTCCTTTTTGTGGTTGTAGGGGCTGTTGATTGGAGTACACTAAAACAAACCTGACCTCTCTAGGACATTCAGAAGCCAAGTTATAAGCCCACAAATGTGTAACTGGACTACTTCTTTAAAGTGACACCAGATCCGGTGACCTTTGGGACATGGTTTGACCCCCTTAAGAAAGTGCTATCATCATGAAACGTTCAGATTACTTACAACTCAATAGATTCTACCTTCCTGTAACGTTTCAGCCTGATTGGACCTTGTTTTCACACAAATGAACCCAGAATGATGTGAAATTGTGCTTCGTGCAACATAATTCTGGGTGCCATTTACAAACCATAAGTGCTAATGACTCCATTCCTTTTTGTGGTTGTAGGGGCTGTTTATTGGAGTATACTAAAACAAACCTGATATCTCTAGGACATTCAGAAGCCAAGTTATAAGCCCACAAAGGAGTAACTGGACTACTTCTTTAAATTGACACCAGATCCGGTGACCTTTGGGACATGTTTTGACCCCCTTAGGAAAGTGCTATCATCATGAAACGTTCAGATCACTTACAACTCAATAGATTCTACCTTCCTGTAACATTTCAGCCTGATTGGACCTTGTTTTCACACAAATGGACCCAGAATGATGTGAAATTGTTTCTCGTGCAACATAATTCTGGGTGCCATTTACAAAGCATAAGTGCTAATGACTCCATTCCTTTTTGTGGTTGTACGGGCTGTTGGGTAATTCCTATATTACCCCCAAGTTACCTCGGAAAATTCAAAGCATACACAGAGGGATTAGATTCTTTAGATTATTGTAATCCTGTCAACAACAACAAAAACAACAACAACAACTTTGCAAAGGGTGAGAGAGAAATCAAATACACACCGGAGACGGAGGTCAGTTTGCTCTCACACCGAGATGAAGCTCTTTTGAGTGTATTTATTGACAAGATCCCACACACACACACATCACAGAATGCACAATAACAGGTTAAAAAATCCCCTCTGTCCCAGGAATCCACCTGTGACAAAAGGGTTTCTTCAGATAATAGATCAGGCGTCTCTAGGTCTGGCAGAACGGCGTTCCTGCATACAGGTGCCTGAAGCAGACAAGGAGTTAGTGAAAACATTCAAACGTCAACAAGTAAACAAGTAACTTTAAGCAGCAAGGGTGAGTGAACTCTGGTTGATTAACTAGGTCAGGATTTTTCCTAACATATTCCCCCTGTTCAAACAGAGGTCACCTTAATCACACATTATTAATCAAAATAAATTAAAAATCACCAATATGAATAACCTAATTCTAAAGTGATTATAATAATGATTATACTACTGAAACAATATTAAAGAGTAATCTCAGAAATCTAAAGGATAATTTAATCTGAGTTGATAACAAGAACATCAAACAACAATGGTTACAGAAACTGTAATTTACATTGTTGAAATCATAATGAAATCAACTTTATCAGGCAATATATTCATCTTCTGCAAGTTCCTCTTTTTGCCTCAGGAGAGTATATTGAACTAAGGTATTTGTCATTAATTTGCGTACCATATTCTTCAAACACGGGATCACACAGCCTAAAACTAAGCAAATCATAACTAGGATAATAATAACAGGTGTGAGAAACTTTAATAAGAGCTGATACCAGTTACCAGACATCAGCCAACTCATAAAACTCCAGGATCCACCAGTTGATTCATTGGATTTCAGGAAGTCTCCGATTTGTCTAACACGGTCGTGAATCAGAGTCCAGTTGTCACGTGATGAAGGGAGATAGGTGCAGCAATGTTCACCAATTTTTGCACAGAGGCCGCCTTCTGAGGCAAACAGAATGTCCAGGGCAAGTTGGTGCTGCATCAACATAGTTCTCATTGCTTGTCGCTCAGGGTCGTCAGCCAGGAACAAGGTCATATCAGAGAGTATAGTGGTGATGTTTTCTAGGGTCCACCATACTTCATTCATACGTTTCATCAGGCTGGCAGTTCCCAGCTGGGGAAAGATGGTGTAGAGGATTCCTTTGGAGTCGTCGTAGAGGGGCCTGTGGTTGTCGTCGCTGGAGAAAGGGCGGAAGATTTTAACAGGTTTAAATTCTCTCTTATGTCTCTTCGACTCTGGTGTCCTCGTAAAGACGGACCCTTCCTCGGTGATGATATATGAGGAGGGTTGCAGCCGAGCCAAGCTGCAGGTGCCACACCAGTCACGTGGCAGGTATAGATAGAGAGAGCTTCCGCACTTCCAGATGTAGCCTTCAGGGGTCCCCATTCCCATAATTGAGGGGACTTCCAGAATATGTTCATGTGTCTTCCATGGTGGGTAGTAGGGTCTTCCAGTCATTTCAAAGCTTAACAAGGTTACATTTATGGTAATGTAACCAGGGGTAGTAATCCGAAGTGTTAGCCAATGTTTCTTTGTATGAGATGTGCGAGATCTCACAGTCCATCCGTCTCCGGGGAGAGTGTCATCGCAGGTGGATCTGCCCAACAGAGTCATGGAGTTTGAGCAGGAGACAGAGATGCAGAATGGGTCTTTACCTGTGAGACGGAGGAGATGTATTCCTTTGGAGATGGAGGAGTTGGTTGATGCAGAATAGCTGGCAGGGCGTGACCAGCGTCTCTGTTGATGTTGAGGTGAGCAGCAGTGGGGAATGGTGCATTCCCGTGACTCAAAGGCTTGGCGGGTGTGGGCGTGAAGTAGACATATGGTGTCATTCAGGGAGACGGGGATAGCTGTCATCGTGGGATTTTCCAATGAATGATGGGGGATCCAGGAGCAGATATAGCAACTGTTATTAAATCCTAGTCTTTTGGCGGTTAGATTTACCATGTGGTACCAGGCGTTTTGGTGTGCTTCATGGATATTTATAGGAGCAGATTTTGCTTGTGTGGTGTGTGCAGTCGTCAGGGTCCAATGGACCATAGCAAACAGTAAAAAGATGATAGAGAGCTTCATGGTTGCGGATGGTGATGCAAACAACTGGATTAATAGCCTTCTCCTAACGAGAAGTTTGACCGCTAGGAGTTAGGGATCTTGTACCTGTGTACTCTTCACCTCGCGTTGAGATGCCTTGGGTCTAAACACCAAAACCCCTTTGTAGCTGGTCTTCCCCCATAACCCGTGTCTATTAATCCAGATGTTTAAGCAGTTTGCAATGGGACAGATGAATCCAGGTGGGTCGCTCAGCGATTTTTACAGCAGTGGGAGTAGCCAGTAGAACTTGGAAAGGTCCTTCCCACTTGGGACTGGTCCAGGTTTTTCTTTTGATGACCTTAATGAAGACCCAGTCCCCGGGTGTAACTGCAGGAGTTTTTTCCTGCAAGACAGGAGAAGAAATAGGCCAGGTATTTGCAGTTTGGGATTCTTTGGATAAAATAATCATTTTCATATAGTCAGCCAAGGTTAGTTCATCTTCAGTTTTCTGTAAGTCTTTGTTAACCAAAGGCAGTTTATAGGGTCTGCCATAAATGATCTCAAAAGGTGTTAGTCCTAGATTATTAGGTGTTATTCTCATGTACAGCTTTACTAAATCTAAACATTCTGGCCAAGGCTTCTTAGTTTCTGCCATGCATTTTCTGAGTCTGTTTTTTATGGTAGCGTTATTACGCTCAACAAGGCCAGCACTGGCAGGATGATATGCACAATGGTTTTTTAATTTGATTCCCAAATGATTAGCCATGTTCTGAATGACCTCATTCACAAAGTGAGGTCCATTGTCAGAGTAGATAACTTCTGGAATGCCATGATTAGCAATTATGGTTTTGCATAAGGCTTTGGCTACTGTTAAAGCATCATTCTTTGCTGTCGGTATAATCTCAACCCACTTGGAAAAAGCATCAACAATGACCAAACAATATTTGTAGGGACCACTCCGTGTTAACTCAATAAAATCCATGTGCAACATTTGGAATGGGTATTTTGCCTGGGGAAACTGCCCTCTTTTTGGTCTTACATTTCCCTGAGCATTGTGTTTAGCACAAATCACACATGATCTGCAGAAGTGCCTGAGATAGGATTCCAGGTTGTAAGTTGTAAAATGTTGCTTAATTAAATGAGCCATCCCCTCTGTTGACACATGACAGGGGCCATGTGACACCAGAGCAGCAGCCTTAAACAGGGACTTCGGCAGAACAGGTTTATCATGTGCAACATAGAGACCATCTGCAGTCAACGTTGCACCTTTAACCTTCCAAAGTTGTTTTTCAGCAGCTGGGGCATGCACCTGCATGTCAGCCAAAACTGTGTGATCAATGAGGGAATCAGTTGTCTGTGCAGTGAATAAATCAGAAGAACCGAAAATGCCTTGGGACGCAGACTTTGCTACCTCATCAGCAAACCTGTTCCCAAAGGAAACTGGATCTTTCCCTGAGGTGTGGGCTTGGCATTTACAGATTGCAAGAGCAGAAGGCAACAGGACAGCTCTAAGTAGTCTGAGAAGGAGTTGAGAATGGGTAATGGGCTTCCCTGAGGACGTCACCATCCCCCTGCGTTCCCATTGCTTAGCAAAACAATGCACAGTAGAAAAAGCATACTGACTGTCAGTGTAAACTGTCAGAGGCTGACCAGAAGCCAGTTCACATGCTCTGGTCAGGGCAATTATCTCAGCCGCCTGAGCTGAGAAATGAGATGGTAAAGATTTGGCTTCAATCACGAGGTCAAGTGCTTGCACAATAGCATAGCCTGTTTGAGTTTTGCCTGTCTCTGTTTTAGAACATGATCCGTCCACAAACCATAACAAACTATCAGGAAGTGGTGTGTCTTTGAGATCAGGTCTGGGAAGCTGTAAATTATCAGTGGCTTCGATACAGTTGTGTGGGTCCCCATCAGCTGGAGTGGGCAACAAAGTTGCAGGATTCAGGATGTTACATCGCTGAATAGTAATGTGGGGCTGAGACATTAAAATGGCTGTGTAGCTTAGATGTCTAGCAGGAGATAACAAACCCAATCTACCTTGCAACAACAACACGTCCACAGCATGTGGCACTAATAGAGTTAAAGGGTGGAACAGCACCACGTCTGCCGAACTTGATATTGCGAGGGCGGCAGCTGATACTGCTTGGACGCATACAGGTAAAGCTTGAGCTACCTGATCCAACTTCTTAGAATAAAAAGCAACTGGCCTCTGTTTATCACCATGTTTTTGCAGCAAAACAGATGTCATGAACCCATTTCTACAATCAACAGTTTGCGTGAAAGGTTTAGAATAATCAGGTAAAATCAGAGTTGTGCTGGAATGGATATCTTGTTTCAGGTTTACAAAAGCTGCTTCTGTTAAGGGAGTCCAAGAAAGCTTATCATTCATTTCCATCTGTTGGCCATGAATCATTTCAGAAAGGGGCTGAGTTTTTTCTGCATAATGGGGAATGTACTGTCTGCAGTAATTAACAAGACCTAAAAACCGCATCATCTGCTTTTTAGTTTGGGGTTTTGGGGTGTTCAAAATGGTTTCCTGTCTTCCTGACTGGATTTGTCTACCTTCACCCGTCAAAGTGTGTCCAAGATACTGGACGGTGGTTTTGACCCACTGCAGTTTTGATTTACTGACTTTATTTCCTGTTTTATGGAGATGCTGCAGCAAAGCGAGAGAGTCTTTGAGGCAGGACTCAGCATCGTTTGAAGCAACCAAAATGTCATCCACATAAACAAGAATTTGTGAATTTGCTGAACATTGAAAGTCCGCTAGACAATTAGTGATTGCTTGAGTGAAGATAGTGGGGCTGTCCGAGAACCCTTGTGGTAGACGAGTGAAAGTAAACTTTGAGTTTTTGTAGGTGAAAGCAAACCAAAACTGTGAGTCAGGATGAACAGGAACACTGAAAAACGCATTGCTCAGATCAATCACAGAAAAGTACTTCCTGGAAGACTTGAGGGAGTTTAACAATGTGTGGGGGTCTGGAACATGTGGGGCACGTGTTTGGACTGCGGTGTTGACCATTCTAAGATCTTGAATCATGCGCCATGTTTTGCCATCTGCCTTTTTTATAGGCCAGATGGGTGTGTTACATGGAGAATCAGGACAATGTCTGATAACTCCAGCTTCCAGGAGATCTGAAATCACCGGAGCAATGCCTTCTTCTGCTTCAGGTGACAAAGAATACTGTTTAACTCTTGGTCTGAACTCGGATTTTGGTTTGATCTCTACAGGAGAGATAGAGTTCAAAAGGCCCACATCAGTCTGGCCTACAGACCAAAGTGTTTCAGGAATTTGCTTAAGTTGCTCCTCCTCCTCATCTGATAACAACACAGAGTCAGTCTGTCACTTCAAAGGGTTAACAGCAGTTTCACACTGAAGTGGGACGATCAGAGGAAATCGGTAGAGACCAGTGCTTCCACTGTACTGCCATAGATCCTTTTTATCAGGCTGGATTGGGGTGAAATCATTAGCCTTAGATGCTGTGTTAATCATGTATCCCAAATCTTTCCAGCGCGCGGAGCTGTCTTTTGTCAAAGAAATGTGTGGGGGAGTAGGCAAATCATAGAATGCTTTCATGTTGGTTGGCAGTAACACAGAAGCTGCAGAATCTGACTCTCCGTTTGTTATCAAATAGGAGGTAGCCAACACGACAGGGGACAAAGGCAGAAAACCCCGTTCATATGGTAAGTCCTGCTCTGGCCTGAGGGCCATAGTTACATGCAGCTGGGATAAGGCCATTTCATCTCTAGCTGTGTTGTTAAGCACCGGACGCAATGTTTTCAGAATAAGCTCTGTTTCAACTAGATTTGCTTCAACAGAAACTTGCAAAGAATAATATACGCCAGTAGGATCATGGAGGTAACAGCAATCTTCAGCCACCCGAACAGCTCTCATGCCATCTTTTATAGGGACAATAGAGATTTTTAGTATTGACATGAGGTCTCTGCCCAACAGATTTAAAGGAAAGTCTGGTGCTATGACCAGGGAGATTCTTTTTTCCAATCCTGTCACTGGATCATCCACCAAAACCGGTTTAGACAGAGATGAGCGAGTGGTTTGTCCATCAGCAGTTTTAACCAATATGCTATTCTGAGACCTGGGCAAGTTCACACCCGACGATACCACGGAACGACATGCACCAGAATCACATAGGAACTCAATACATTGCCCTTCAATATTAAGTTTGATAAATGGCTTTTCTTTTAGGACATTAAGTAATTCCCAAGCTCCACAGCAGTCAACCACGTCATTTTCCTCTGTCCAGGTATCAGAATCTGCCTCTAGTCATTGTCGATAGTCGTTTCCTCGCTCCTGTC
The DNA here is from genome assembly GCF_043380555.1 of Nothobranchius furzeri. Taxonomy (NCBI): domain Eukaryota; kingdom Metazoa; phylum Chordata; class Actinopteri; order Cyprinodontiformes; family Nothobranchiidae; genus Nothobranchius; species Nothobranchius furzeri. The sequence continues at coordinate 12,069,436 of NC_091743.1, forward strand.
TAAATCGGGCGTGATCCGGTTGGGGATTGACAGGCTCACGGCTAGGTCGGTTCCTCTGAAATTGGAAACTCCTGCCATTATTGGGACCCCTATTGGGTTGTCTGTTATCTGGGCCGCCTGGCTTGGAAGGACAATCATATGAGATATGACCCCGACTTCCACAAGTCCAACAAGAACAATCATATGAGTTATGATCCCGACTTCCACAAATCCTACAACTGGATGGCTTTAAGCGGCCTGGAGAGGCCCACTGTCTCTGACTGCTGTTACGATCACCTCCCTGGCGATTAAATTTATGCCTGTTGCTTCCTTGCTGAAAATAAACAGCTTCCTCTTCATTGCTATCAGTTTCTTCCAGGAAGATTTGTGGGCCTGTCTTAGGAGCTTTTGGTTTATTTTTATTCTGAATGACTTGCTCCGCATGTCTGGCATTTATCATCAGGTCTTCAACTGTACAGGATTCCCAGTAAATGAAATGTTCTTTAATCCGTGCAGTAATCTCAGGCCGGAAACCTTTTAGCAGCTCAGAGCACAAATATCTCACATAAGCCCCATCTACATTATTATCAGGTGGAATGGCACTGTGGATGTTGAACTGGGTTTGATATCTAGAACGGAAATCATCAACTGACTCATCAGGTTTTTGTCTGATTGAAGACAACTGAGTTAGTTTTGGAATTTTCTTAAAGTTCTGTTTTACATTCGTGGCTAAAATGTCAAACTGGATCTTTAAATCTCCAGTTAGGTCCCCTGTTGCTTGATCTGTCTCATACAGAGCCACAGCTCCATTGGGGCGTCTACCCGTATATTGACCTCGAACTCTATGCCAATGTTTTTGAAGGCTCGCTTGAGCCAGTTGACCTAATTCATGCCCGTTCAAACGATAGGAGTGAATCACTTCCAGCATGTCTGAGACCCATTTATCTGGATCATCTGTGTGAGGTGTAACCTGTTCAGCGATTTCCCTCGCATCTTTAAGGGACCAGGGTCTAAACACAAATTGCCGTGACCCATCATGTGTGGGGACCTGAACCATAGGATAAGCTTCTCCTGTGATTTCATCATCTGACATACTGTCAGAGTCTGTTCCCTGATGAGGAGGTGAGTTTTCAGATTTCTTTCTGTCCTTCTTTCGCTGTCGTGTCTCAATAGTGGACGGGGGATACTGTTTTTTCTGTTTAGGTTTAGCCCCTAGCTCCTCATGCTTAATGGGGAAATCACCAGACGGTTCAGGAGGTGTTGTACTGTCAATGGCTTTCTCCTTGGGAGGAAAAGAACTCGCCTTCAAATCAACCTCACTCTCCACTACAGGAGGTGCAGAAGCCTGAACTGTAGCAGCTTCCCCCGCAGCCCCCAGCATGGGAGCACCCGGCTGAGGGGCAGGTACATGATATGGTGGAGGGGGAGGAGCACTAAGAGACAAATCGTCACATAATTTCTTTAGCACATACACATCTTTTTCAGCCTCTCCTTCTTTTCTTTTCTTTTTCTCTTCGATATCACTTAGCCTCTTATCTGTTTCATCATGCCACATTGTTGCAATCTTTAATTGTTCTTCCTCAGCCAGCCTCCTTTTACCAGTGGCTGATGCAGCTTTAAAGTTGCATATTTCAACTAAGCCATGCCATTGTCGGCCTTTTAATGCTCCATCAACTTTATATTTCTTCCGCCATTTATCCATAAATTTCAAACTACCTGGGTGTTTATGGGACATATATTTTAAATCTCCCTCCAGCATGGTTTTAGACTTAGAATTTCCCATTGTACCTAAGTTATTTTATTTACTAATTTTGTAAAGCAGGCTGGACGAGCGCTGGTATAGTATCAAAAATGCAATCAATCAGACTGCGTATGCTTATATAAAATGGCTCAAATTTGGCAAATCCTTCTCCTTTCTTCCTCACACTTCTCACAACAGACTCAGCTGATTCACACACTCAAAGCCCCAAGGCAGCAGCCGAATCAATACACACACACTTACACAGAACAAACCTGCAGGTTTTATCACACACCCACAGAAAGACAGAGACACACAGATAGACAGACAAGCAGATAGACAGACAAGCAGAGAGACAGACAAGCAGAGCCGGCTTAAAGCTTTAAAGCTGCAGCCACACACTCTTACTTAGAACAGAATCTGCAGAATCCACACACTCAAAAACCCAAATACACACCTCTTTTTCACACATGCATACACAGTTATCCACTGAAGCAAAACTCACAGCTAGGATTTTTAATACTTTAGCATAGCTTTTCACAGACACCCCATGTCCGTGATGGGACAGCCGACATCAATATCTCAAACACCAGCAACAAACGATAACAACACCACAGGACTACAGTGATCAGTCCTGCACAATCCAGAATGGGACACAACCCACAAACCACGAACTGACAAGGGGTGAATTTTAAGAACGTTTTGGATACGCCAATTATAATGAAGATTAACTCAGTACCTTCTGCACCATGAAATATTTAACATCCCAGCGACAGTGTGATTTTTAGCATCTATCTTTCATACTCGACACCAGCACCTGGATTTCGTGCTGCGTGTATATGGGGGTCACAACGGTTTTAGGCCCACTACACATTCACCTGCATTTTACCACCCACAGCAGCACTGTGGGCTGTGCCCCGCAGACACAGATGAATTACAACCCAGCAGGTCTACAGCCACGGTTCACGTTGCACACGTGTAACCCTTAAATGGACACGAAAACGTCTTTTCGTGCGTGAATGCCTAGTCACCACACTCAGCTTAAAAACACACTGCCAGCAATCAAGAAAAAGGTGCACAATAAAGAGGTACTTACTCTCTCCTTCTGCGTAGCAGACTCGCCCTGAATCCGAGCGCGAGAGCCTGTTGATGGAAAGTCGGTCTGTGGAGCTAAAACAGCCGGCCGATGGGACAATTCAGCCCCCCGGACTTTGATGAGGAAGTGGCGCCTGGCGACTCTCCGGAGGCGGTCTTCCCACTGCAGGCTCTGCGTCCCGGGTTTCGGCACCAAAATATGTTGGGTAATTCCTATATTACCCCCAAGTTACCTCGGAAAATTCAAAGCATACACAGAGGGATTAGATTCTTTAGATTATTGTAATCCTGTCAACAACAACAAAAACAACAACAACAACTTTGCAAAGGGTGAGAGAGAAATCAAATACACACCGGAGACGGAGGTCAGTTTGCTCTCACACCGAGATGAAGCTCTTTTGAGCGTATTTATTGACAAGATCCCACACACACACACATCACAGAATGCACAATAACAGGTTAAAAAATCCCCTCTGTCCCAGGAATCCACCTGTGACAAAAGGGTTTCTTCAGATAATAGATCAGGCGTCTCTAGGTCTGGCAGAACGGCGTTCCTGCATACAGGTGCCTGAAGCAGACAAGGAGTTAGTGAAAACATTCAAACGTCAACAAGTAAACAAGTAACTTTAAGCAGCAAGGGTGAGTGAACTCTGGTTGATTAACTAGGTCAGGATTTTTCCTAACAGGGGCTGTTGATTGGAGTACACTAAAACAAACCTGATCTCTCTAGGACATTCAGAAGCCAAGTTATAAGCCCACAAATGTGTAACTGGACTACTTCTTTAAATTGACACCAGATCCGGTGACATTTGGGACATGGTTTGACCCCCTTAGGAAAGTGCTATCATCATGAAACGTTCAGATCACTTACAACTCAGTAGATTCTACCTTCCTGTAACGTTTCAGCCTGATTGGACCTTGTTTTCACACAAATGAACCCAGAATGATGTGAAATTGTGCTTCGTGCAACATAATTCTGGGTGCCATTTACAAACCATAAGTGCTAATGACTCCATTCCTTTTTGTGGTTGTAGGGGCTGTTGATTGGAGTACATTAAAACAAACCTGATCTCTAGGACATTCAGAAGCCAAGTTATAAGCCCACAAATGTGTAACTGGACTACTTCTTTAAATTGACACCAGATCCGGTGACCTTTGGGACATGGTTTGACCCCCTTAGGAAAGTGCTATCATCATGAAACGTTCAGATCACTTACAACTCAATAGATTCTACCTTCCTGTAACGTTTCAGCCTGATTGGACCTTGTTTTCACACAAATGAACCCAGAATGATGTGAAATTGTGCTTCGTGCAACATAATTCTGGGTGCCATTTAAAAACCATAAGTGCTAATGTCTCCATTCCTTTTTGTGGTTGTAAGGGCTGTTGATTGGAGTACACTAAAAAAAAACCTGACCTCTCTAGGACATTCAGAAGCCAAGTTATAAGCCCACAAATATGTACCTGGACTACTTCTTTAGAGTGACACCAGATCCGGTGACCTTTGGGACATGGTTTGACCCCCTTAGGAAAGTGCTACCATCATGAAACGTTCAGATAACTTACAACTCAATAGATTCTACCTTCCTTTAACGTTTCAGCCTGATTGGACCTTGTTTTCACACAAATGAACCCAGAATTATGTGAAATTGTGCTTCGTGCAACATAATTCTGGGTGCCATTTAAAAACCATAAGTGCTAATGACTCCATTCCTTTTTGTGGTTGTAGGGGCTGTTGATTGGAGTATACTAAAACAAACCTGATCTCTCTAGGACATTCAGAAGCCAAGTTATAACCCCACAAAGGTGTAACTGGACTACTTCTTTAAATTGACACCAGATCCGGTGACCTTTGGGACATGGTTCGACCCCCTTAGGAAAGTGGTATCATCATGAAACGTTCAGATCACTTACAACTCAATAGATTCTTCCTTCCTGTAACATTTCAGCCTGATTGGACCTTGTTTTCACACAAATGAACCCAGAATGATGTGAAATTGTGCTTCGTGCAACATAATTCTGGGCGCCATTTAAAAACCATAAGTGCTAATGACTCCATTCCTTTTTGTGGTTGTAGGGGCTGTTGATTGGAGTACACTAAAACAAACCTGACATCTCTAGGACATTCAGAAGCCAAGTTATGAGCCCACAAATGTGTAACTGGACTACTTCTTTAAAGTGACACCAGGCCCGGTGACCTTTGGGACATGGTTTGACCCCCTATAGGAATGTGCGATCATCATGAAACGTTCAGATCACTTACAACTCAATAGATTCTACCTTCTTGTAACGTTTCAGTATGATTGGACCTTGTTTTCACACAAATGGACCCAGAATGATGTGAAATTGTGCTTTGTGCAACATAATTCTGGGTGCCATTTACAAACCATAAGTGCTAATGACTCCATTACTTTTTGTGGTTGTAGGGGCTGTTGATTGGAGTACACTAAAACAAACCTGATCTCTCTAGGACATTCAGAAGCCAAGTTATAAGCCCACAAAGGTGTAACTGGACTACTTCTTTAAATTGACACCAGATCCGGTGACCTTTGGGACATGGTTTGACCCCCTTAGGAAAGTGCTATCATCATGAAACGTTCAGATCACTTACAACTCAATAGATTCTACCTTCCTGTAACGTTTCAGCCTGATTGGACCTTGTTTTCACACAAATGAACCCAGAATGATGTGAAATTGTGCTTCGTGCAACATAATTCTGGGTGCCATTTAAAAACCATAAGTGCTAATGACTCCATTCCTTTTTGTGGTTGTAGGGGCTGTTGATTGGAGTACCCTAAAACAAACCTGATCTCTCTAGGACATTCAGAAGCCAAGTTATAAGCCCACAAATGTGTAACTGGACTACTTCTTTAAATTGACACCAGATCCGGTGACCTTTGGGACATGGTTCGACCCCCTTAGGAAAGTGCTATCATCATGAAACGTTCAGATCACTTACAACTCAATAGATTCTACCTTCCTGTAACATTTCAGCCTGATTGGACCTTGTTTTCACACAAATGAACCCAGAATGATGTGAAATTGTGCTTCGTGCAACATAATTCTGGGCGCCATTTAAAAACCATAAGTGCTAATGACTCCATTCCTTTTTGTGGTTGTAGGGGCTGTTGATTGGAGTACACTAAAACAAACCTGACATCTCTAGGACATTCAGAAGCCAAGTTATAAGCCCACAAATGTGTAACTGGACTACTTCTTTAAAGTGACACCAGGCCCGGTGACCTTTGGGACATGGTTTGACCCCCTATAGGAATGTGCGATCATCATGAAATGTTCAGATCACTTACAACTCAATAGATTCTACCTTCTTGTAACGTTTCAGTATGATTGGACCTTGTTTTCACACAAATGGACCCAGAATGATGTGAAATTGTGCTTTGTGCAACATAATTCTGGGTGCCATTTACAAACCATAAGTGCTAATGACTCCATTCCTTTTTGTGGTTGTAGGGGCTGTTGATTGGAGTACACTAAAACAAACCTGATCTCTCTAGGCCATTCAGAAGCCAAGTTATAAGCCCACAAAGGTGTAACTGGACTACTTCTTTAAATTGACACCAGATCCGGTGACCTTTGGGACATGGTTTGACCCCCTTAGGAAAGTGCTATCATCATGAAACGTTCAGATCACTTACAACTCAATAGCTTCTACCTTCCTGTAACGTTTCAGCCTGATTGGACCTTGTTTTCACACAAATGAACCCAGAATGATGTGAAATTGTGCTTCGTGCAACATAATTCTGGGTGCCATTTAAAAACCATAAGTGCTAATGACTCCATTCCTTTTTGTGGTTGTAGGGGCTGTTGATTGGAGTACCCTAAAACAAACCTGATCTCTCTAGGACATTCAGAAGCCAAGTTATAAGCCCACAAATGTGTAACTGGACTACTTCTTTAAATTGACACCTGATGCGGTGATCTTTGGGACATGGTTTGACCCCCTTAGGAAAGTGCTATCATCATGAAACGTTCAGATCACTTACAACTCAATAGATTCTACCTTCATGTAACATTTCAGCCTGATTAGACCTTGTTTTCACACAAATGAACCCAGAATGATGTGAAATTGTGCTTCGTGCAACATAATTCTGGGTGCCATTTAAAAACCATAAGTGCTAATGACTCCATTCCTTTTTGTGGTTGTAGGGGCTGTTGATTGGAGTATACTAAAACAAACCTGATATCTCTAGGACATTCAGAAGCCAAGTTATAAGCCCACAAAGGTGTAACTGGACTACTTCTTTAAATTGACACCAGATCCGGTGACCTTTGGGACATGTTTTGACCCCCTTAGGAAAGTGCTATCATCATGAAACGTTCAGATCACTTACAATTCAATAGATTCTACCTTCCTGTAACATTTCAGCCTGATTGGACCTTGTTTTCACACAAATGGACCCAGAATGATGTGAAATTGTTTCTCGTGCAACATAATTCTGGGTGCCATTTACAAAGCATAAGTGCTAATGACTCCATTCCTTTTTGTGGTTGTAGGGGCTGTTGATTGGAGTACACTAAAACAAACCTGATCTCTCTAGGACATTCAGAAGCCAAGTTATAAGCCCACAAATGTGTAACTGGACTACGTCTTTAAATTGACACCAGATCCGGTGACCTTTGGGACATGGTTTGACCCCCTATAGGAATGTGAGATCATCATGAAACGTTCAGATCACTTACAACTCAATAGATTCTACCTTCTTGTAACGTTTCAGCCTGATTGGACATTGTTTTCACAAAAATGGACCCAGAATGATGTGAAATTGTGCTTCGTGCAACATAATTCTGGGTGCCATTTACAAACCATAAGTGCTAATGACTCCATTCCTTTTTGTGGTTGTAGGGGCTGTTTATTGGAGTACACTAAAACAAACCTGACCTCTCTAGGACATTCAGAAGCCAAGTTATAAGCCCACAAATGTGTAACTGGACTACTTCTTTAAAGTGCCACCAGATCCGGTGACCTTTGGGACGTGGTTTGACCCCCTTAGGAAAGTGCTATCATCATGAAACGTTCAGATCACTTACAACTCAATAGATTCTACCTTCCTGTAATGTTTCAGCCTGATTGGACCTTGTTTTCACACAAATGAACCCAGAATGATGTGAAATTGTGCTTCGTGCAACATAATTCTGGGTGCCATTTACAAACCATAAGTGCTAATGACTCCATTCCGTTTTGTGGTCGTAGGGGCTGTTGATTGGAGTACACTAAAACAAACCTAACCTCTCTAGGACATTCAGAAGCCAAGTTATAAGCCCACAAAGGTGTAACTGGACTACTTCTTTAAAAGGACACCAGGCCCGGTGACCTTTGGGACATGGTTTTACCCCCTATAGGAATGTGCTATCATCTTGAAACGTTCAGATCAATTACAACTCAATAGATTCTACCTTCTTGTAGCGTTTCAGCCTGATTGGACCTTGTTTTCACACAAATCGACCCAGAATGATGTGAAATTGTGCTTCGTGCAACATAATTCTGGGTGCCATTTACAAAGCATAAGTGCTAATGACTCCATTCCTTTTTGTGGTTGTAGGGGCTGTTGATTGGATTACCCTAAAACAAACCTGATCTCTCTAGGACATTCAGAAGCCAAGTTATAAGCCCACAAATGTGTAACTGGACTACTTCTTTAAATTGACAGCAGATCCGGTGACCTTTGGGACATGGTTTGACCCCCTTAGGAAAGTGCTATTATCATGAAACGTTCAGATCACTTACAACTCAGTAGATTCTACCTTCCTCTAACGTTTCAGCCTGATTGGACTTTGTTTTCACACAAATGAACCCAGAATGATGTGAAATTGTGCTTCGTGCAACATAATTCTGGGTGCCATTTACAAACCATAAGTGCTAATGACTCCATTCCTTTTTGTGGTTGTAGGGGCTGTTGATTGGAGTACATTAAAAAAAACCTGATCTCTCTAGGACATTCAGAAGCCAAGTTATAAGCCCACAAATATGTACCTGGACTACTTCTTTAGAGTGACACCAGATCCGGTGACCTTTGGGACATGGTTTGACCCCCTTAGGAAAGTGCTATCATCATGAAACGTTCAGATCACTTACAACTCAATAGATTCTTCCTTCCTGTAACGTTTCAGCCTGATTGGACCTTGTTTTCACACAAATGAACCCAGAATGATGTGAAATTGTACTTCGTGCAACATAATTCTAGGTGCCATTTAAAAACCATAAGTGCTAATGACTCCATTCCTTTTTGTGGTTGTAGGGGCTGTTGATTGGAGTACATTAAAACAAACCTGATCTCTCTAGGACATTCAGAAGCCAAGTTATAAGCCCACAAATGTGTAACTGGACTACTTCTTTAAATTGACACCAGATCCGGTGACCTTTGGGACATGGTTTGACCCCCTTAGGAAAGTGCTATCATCATGAAACGTTCAGATCACTTACAACTCAATAGATTCTACCTTCCTGTAACGTTTCAGCCTGATTGGACCTTGTTTCCACACAAATGAACCCAGAATGATGTGAAATTGTACTCCGTGCAACATAATTCTAGGTGCCATTTAAAAACCATAAGTGCTAATGACTCCATTCCTTTTTGTGGTTGTAGGGGCTGTTGATTGGATTACCCTAAAACAAACCTGATCTCTCTAGGACATTCAGAAGCCAAGTTATAAGCCCACAAATGTGTAACTGGACTACTTCTTTAAATTGACACCAGATCCGGTGACCTTTGGGACATGGTTTGACCCCCTTAGGAAAGTGCTATCATCATGAAACGTTCAGATCACTTACAACTCAGTAGATTCTACCTTCCTCTAACGTTTCAGCCTGATTGGACCTTGTTTTCACACAAATGAACCCAGAATGATGTGAAATTGTGCTTCGTGCAACATAATTCTGGGTGCCATTTACAAAGCATAAGTGCTAATGACTCCATTCCTTTTTGTGGTTGTAGGGGCTGTTGATTGGAGTACACTAAAACAAACCTGATCTCTCTAGGACATTCAGAAGCCAAGTTATAAGCCCACAAATGTGTAACTGGACTACTTCTTTAAATTGACACCAGATCCGGTGACCTTTGGGACATGTTTTGACCCCCTTAGGAAAGTGCTATCATCATGAAACGTTCAGATCACTTACAACTCAGTAGATTCTACCTTCCTGTAACGTTTCAGCCTGATTGGACCTTGTTTTCACACAAATGAACCCAGAATGATGTGAAATTGTGCTTCGTGCAACATAATTCTGGGTGCCATTTACAAACCATAAGTGCTAATGACTCCATTCCTTTTTGTGGTTATAGGGGCTGTTGATTGGAGTACATTAAAACAAACCTGATCTCTAGGACATTCAGAAGCCAAGTTATAAGCCCACAAATGTGTAACTGGACTACTTCTTTAAATTGACACCAGATCCGGTGACCTTTTGGACATGGTTTGACCCCCTTAGGAAAGTGCTATCATCATGAAACGTTCAGATCACTTACAACTCAATAGATTCTACCTTCCTGTAACGTTTCAGCCTGATTGGACCTTGTTTTCACACAAATGAACCCAGAATGATGTGAAATTGTGCTTCGTGCAACATAATTCTGGGTGCCATTTAAAAACCATAAGTGCTAATGTCTCCATTCCTTTTTGTGGTTGTAAGGGCTGTTGATTGGAGTACACTAAAAAAAACCTGACCTCTCTAGGACATTCAGAAGCCAAGTTATAAGCCCACAAATATGTACCTGGACTACTTCTTTAGAGTGACACCAGATCCGGTGACCTTTGGGACATGGTTTGACCCCCTTAGGAAAGTGCTACCATCATGAAACGTTCAGATAACTTACAACTCAATAGATTCTACCTTCCTTTAACGTTTCAGCCTGATTGGACCTTGTTTTCACACAAATGAACCCAGAATTATGTGAAATTGTGCTTCGTGCAACATAATTCTGGGTGCCATTTTAAAACCATAAGTGCTAATGACTCCATTCCTTTTTGTGGTTGTAGGGGCTGTTGATTGGAGTATACTAAAACAAACCTGATCTCTCTAGGACATTCAGAAGCCAAGTTATAAGCCCACAAAGGTGTAACTGGACTACTTCTTTAAATTGACACCAGATCCGGTGACCTTTGGGACATGGTTCGACCCCCTTAGGAAAGTGCTATCATCATGAAACGTTCAGATCACTTACAACTCAATAGATTCTACCTTCCTGTAACATTTCAGCCTGATTGGACCTTGTTTTCACACAAATGAACCCAGAATGATGTGAAATTGTGCTTCGTGCAACATAATTCTGGGCGCCATTTAAAAACCATAAGTGCTAATGACTCCATTCCTTTTTGTGGTTGTAGGGGCTGTTGATTGGAGTACACTAAAACAAACCTGACATCTCTAGGACATTCAGAAGCCAAGTTATAAGCCCACAAAGGTGTAACTGGACTACTTCTTTAAAGTGACACCAGGCCCGGTGACCTTTGGGACATGTTTTGACCCCCTATAGGAATGTGCGATCATCATGAAATGTTCAGATCACTTACAACTCAATAGATTCTACCTTCTTGTAACGTTTCAGTATGATTGGACCTTGTTTTCACACAAATGGACCCAGAATGATGTGAAATTGTGCTTCGTGCAACATAATTCTGGGTGCCATTTAAAAACCATAAGTGCTAATGACTCCATTCCTTTTTGTGGTTGTAGGGGCTGTTGATTGGAGTACCCTAAAACAAACCTGATCTCTCTAGGACATTCAGAAGCCAAGTTATAAGCCCACAAATGTGTAACTGGACTACTTCTTTAAATTGACACCTGATGCGGTGATCTTTGGGACATGGTTTGACCCCCTTAGGAAAGTGCTATCATCATGAAACGTTCAGATCACTTACAACTCAATAGATTCTACCTTCCTGTAACGTTTCAGCCTGATTGGACCTTGTTTTCACACAAATGAACCCAGAATGATGTGAAATTGTGCTTCGTGCAACATAATTCTGGGTGCCATTTAAAAACCATAAGTGCTAATGTCTCCATTCCTTTTTGTGGTTGTAAGGGATGTTGATTGGAGTACACTAAAAAAAACCTGACCTATCTGGGACATTCAGAAGCCAAGTTATAAGCCCACAAATATGTAACTGGACTACTTCTTTAGAGTGACACCAGATCCGGTGACCTTTGGGACATGGTTTGACCCCCTTAGGAAAGTGCTATCATCATGAAACGTTCAGATCACTTACAACTCAATAGATTCTACCTTCCTGTAACGTTTCAGCCTGACTGGACCTTGTTTTCACACAAATGAACCCTGAATGATGTGAAATTGTTCTTCGTGCAACATAATTCTGGGTGCCATTTACAAACCATAAGTGCTAATGACTCCATTCCTTTTTGTGGTTGTAGGGGCTGGTGATTGGAGAACACTAAAACAAACCTAACCTCTCTAGGACATTCAGAAGCCAAGTTATAAGCCCACAAAGGTGTAACTGGACTGCTTCTTTAAAGTGACACCAGGCCCGGTGACCTTTGGGACATGGTTTGACCTCCTATAGGAATGTGCGATCATCTTGAAACGTTCAGATCCCTTACAACTCAATAGATTCTACCTTTCTGTAACGTTTCAGCCTGATTGGACCTTGTTTTCACACAAATGAACCCAGAATGATGTGAAATTGTGCTTCGTGCAACATAATTCTGGGTGCCATTTAAAAACCATAAGTGCTAATGACTCCATTCCTTTTTGTGGTTGTAGGGGCTGTTGATTGGAGTATAATAAAACAAACCTGATCTCTCTAGGACATTCAGAAGCCAAGTTATAAGCCCACAAAGGTGTAACTGGACTACTTCTTTAAATTGACACCAGATCCGGTGACATTTGGGACATGGTTTGACCCCCTTAGGAAAGTGCTATCATCATGAAACGTTCAGATCACTTACAACTCAATAGATTCTACCTTCCTGTAACATTTCAGCCTGATTGGACCTTGCTTTCACACAAATGAACCCAGAATGACGTGAAATTGTGCTTCGTGCAACATAATTCTGGGCGCCATTTAAAAACCATAAGTGCTAATGACGCCATTCCTTTTTGTGGTTGTAGGGGCTGTTGATTGGAGTACACTAAAACAAACCTGACCTCTCTAGGACATTCAGAAGCCAAGTTATAAGCCCACAAAGGTGTAACTGGACTACTTCTTTAAAGTGACACCAGGCCCGGTGACCTTTGGGACATGGTTTGACCCCCTATAGGAATGTGCGATCATCATGAAACGTTCAGATCACTTACAACTCAATAGATTCTACATTCTTGTAACGTTTCAGCCTGATTGGACCTTGTTTTCACACAAATGGACCCAGAATGATGTGAAATTGTGCTTTGTGCAACATAATTCTGGGTGCCATTTACAAACCATAAGAGCTAATGACTCCATTCCTTTTTGTGGTTGTAGGGGCTGTTGATTGGAGTACACTAAAACAAACCTGATCGCTCTAGGACATTCAGAAGCCAAGTTATAAGCCCACAAATGTGTAACTGGACTACTTCTTTAAATTGACACCAGATCCGGTGACCTTTGGGACATGGTTTGATCCCCTTAGGAAAGCGCTATCATCATGAAACGTTCAGATCACTTACAACTCAATAGATTCTACCTTCCTGTAATGTTTCAGCCTGATTGGACCTTGTTTTCACACAAATGGACCCAGAATGATGTGAAATTGTGCTTCGTGCAACATAATTCTGGGTGCCATTTAAAAACCATAAGTGCTAATGTCTCCATTCCTTTTTGTGGTTGTAGGGGCTGTTGATTGGAGTACACTAAAACAAACCTGACCTCTCTAGGACATTCAGAAGCCAAGTTCTAAGCCCACAAATGTGTAACTGGACTACTTTAAAGTGACACCAGATCCGGTGACCTTTGGGACATGGTTTGACCCCCTTAGGAAAGTGCTATCATCATGAAACGTTCAGATCACTTACAACTCAATAGATTCTACCTTCCTGTAACGTTTCAGCCTGATTGGACCTTGTTTTTACACAAATGAACCCAGAATGATGTGAAATTGTGCTTCGTGCAAAATAATTCTGGGTGCCATTTAAAAACCATAAGTGCTAATGACTCCATTCCTTTTTGAGGTTGTAGGGGCTGTTGATTGGAGTACACTAAAACAAACCTGATCTCTCTAGGATATTCAGAAGCCAAGTTATAAGCCCTCAAAGGTGTAACTGGACTACTTATTTAAATTAACACCAGGCCCGGTGACCTTTGGGACATGGTTTGACCCCCTATAGGAATGTGCAATCATCATGAAACGTTCAGATCACTTGCAGCTCAATAGATACTACCTTCCTGTAACGTTTCAGCCTGATTGGACCTTGTTTTCACACAAATGGACCCAGAATGATGTGAAATTGTGCATTGTGCAACATAATTCTGGGTGCCATTTAAAAACCATAAGTGCTAATGACTCCATTCCTTTTTGAGGTTGTAGGGGCTGTTGATTGGAGTACACTAAACAAACCTGATCTCTCTAGGACATTCATAAGCCAAGTTATAAGCCTACAAATGTGTAACTGGACTACTTCTTTAAATTGACACCAGATCCAGTGACCTTTGGGACATGGTTTGACCCCCTTAGGAATGTGCGATCATCATGAAACGTTCAGATCACTTACAACTCAATAGATTCTACCTTCCTGTAACGTTTCAGCCTGATTGGACCTTGTTTTCACACAAATGAACCCAGAATGATGTGAAATTGTGCTTCGTGCAACATAATTCTGGGTGCCATTAACAAACCATAAGTGCTAATAACTCCATTCCTTTTTGTGGTTGTAGGGGCTGTTGGTTGGAGAACATTAAAACAAACCTGATCCCTCTAGGACATTCAGAAGCCAAGTTATAAGCCCACAAATGTGTAACTGGACTACTTCTTTAAATTGACACCAGATCCGGTGACCTTTGGGACATGGTTTGACCCCCTTAGGAAAGTGCTATCATCATGAAACGTTCAGATCACTTACAACTCAATAGATTCTACCTTCCTGTAACGTTTCAGCCTCATTGGACCTTGTTTTCACACAAATGAACCCAGAATGATGTGAAATTGTGCTTAGTGCAGCATAATTCTGGGTGCCATTTAAAAACCATAAGTGCTAATGACTCCATTCCTTTTTGAGGTTGTAGGGGATGTTGATTGGAGTACACTAAAACAAACCTGATCGCTCTAGGACATTCAGAAGCCAAGTTATAAGCCCACAAATGTGTAACTGGACTACTTCTTTAAATTGACACCAGATCCGGTGACCTTTGGGACATGGTTTGACCCCCTTAGGAAAGTGCTATCATCATGAAAAGTTCAGATCACTTACAACTCAATAGATTCTACCTTCTTGTAGCGTTTCAGCCTGATTGGACCTTGTTTTCACACGAATGGACCCAGAATGATGTGAAATTGTGCTTCGTGCAACATAATTCTGGGTGCCATTTACAAACCATAAGTGCTAATGACTCCATTCCTTTTTGTGGTTGTAGGGGCTGTTGGTTGGAGTACATTAAAACAAACCTGATCTCTCTAGGACATTCAGAAGCCAAGTTATAAGCCCACAAATGTGTAACTGGACTACTTCTTTAAATTGACACCAGATCCGGTGACCTTTGGGACATGGTTTGACCACCTTAGGAAAGTGCTATCATCATGAAACGTTCAGATCACCTACAACTCAATAGATTCTACCTTCCTGTAACGTTTCAGCCTGATTGGACCTTGTTTTCACACAAATGAACCCAGAATGATGTGAAATTGTGCTTAGTGCAGCATAATTCTGGGTGCCATTTAAAAACCATAAGTGCTAATGACTCCATTCCTTTTTGAGGTTGTAGGGGATGTTGATTGGAGTACACTAAAACAAACCTGATCTCTCTATGATATTCAGAAGCCAAGTTATAAGCCCACAAAGGTGTAACTGGACTACTTCTTTAAATTGACACCAGATCCTGTGACCTTTGGGACATGGTTTGACCCCCTTAGGAAAGTGCTATCATCATGAAACGTTCAGATCACTTACAACTCAATAGATTCTACCTTCTTGTAGCGTTTCAGCCTGATTGGACCTTGTTTTCACACAAATGGACCCAGAATGATGTGAAATTGTGCTTCTTGCAACATAATTCTGGGTGCCATTTACAAACCATAAGTGCTAATGTCTCCATTCCTTTTTGTGGTTGTAGGGGCTGTTGATTGGAGTACACTAAAACAAACCTGACTTCTCTAGGGCATTCAGAAGCCAAGTTATAAGCCCACAAAGGTGTAACTGGACTACTTCTTTAAAGTGACACCAGGCCCGGTGACCTTTGGGACATGGTTTTACCCCCTATAGGAATGTGCGATCATCTTGAAACGTTAAGATCACTTACAACTCAATAGATTCTTCCTTCTTGTAGCGTTTCAGCCTGATTGGACCTTGTTTTCACACAAATGGACCCAGAATGATGTGAAATTGTGCTTCGTGCAACATAATTCTGGGTGCCATTTACAAACCATAAGTGCTAATGACTCCATTCCTTTTTGTGGTTGTAGGGGCTGTTGATTGGAGTACATTAAAACAAACCTGATCTCTCTAGGACATTCAGAAGCCAAGTTATAAGCCCTCAAATGTGTAACTGGACTACTTCTTTAAATTGACACCAGATCCGGTAACCTTTGGGACATGGTTTGACCCCCTTAGGAAAGTGCTATCATCATGAAACGTTCAGATCACTTACAACTCAATAGATTCTACCTTCCTGTAACGTTTCAGCCTGATTGGACCTTCTTTTCACACAAATGAACCCAGAATGATGTGAAATTGTGCTTCGTGCAACATAATTCTGGGTGCCATTTACAAACCATAAGTGCCAATGACTCCATTCCTTTTTGTGGTTGCAGTGGCTGTTGATTGGAGTACATTAAAACAAACCTGATCTCTCTAGGACATTCAGAAGCCAAGTTATAAGCCCACAAATGTGTAACTGGACTACTTCTTTAAATTGACACCAGATCCAGTAACCTTTGGGACATGGTTTGACCCCCTTAGGAAAGTGCTATCATCATGAAACGTTCAGATCACTTACAACTCAATAGATTCTACCTTCCTGTAACGTTTCAGCCTGATTGGACCTTCTTTTCACACAAATGAACCCAGAATGATGTGAAATTGTGCTTCGTGCAACATAATTCTGGGTGCCATTTACAAACCATAAGTGCCAATGACTCCATTCCTTTTTGTGGTTGCAGTGGCTGTTGATTGGAGTACATTAAAACAAACCTGATCTCTCTAGGACATTCAGAAGCCAAGTTATAAGCCCACAAATGTGTAACTGGACTACTTCTTTAAATTGACACCAGATCCGGTGACCTTTGGGACATGGTTTGACCCCCTTAGGAAAGTGCTATCATCTTGAAACGTTCAGATCACTTACAACTAGTTAGATTCTACCTTCCTGTAACGTTTCAGCCTGATTGGACCTTGTTTTCACACAAATGGACCCAGAATGAAGTGAAATTGTGCTTCGTGCAACATAATTCTGGGTGCCATTTACAAACCATAAGTGCTAATGACTCCATTCCTTTTTGTGGTTGTAGGGGCTGTTGATTGGAGTACATTAAAACAAACCTGATCTCTCTAGGACATTCAGAAGCCAAGTTATAAGCCCACAAATGTGTAACTGGACTACTTTTTTAAATTGACACCAGATCCGGTAACCTTTGGGACATGGTTTGACCCCCTTAGGAAAGTGCTATCATCATGAAACGTTCAGATCACTTACAGCTCAATAGATTCTACCTTCCTGTAACGTTTCAGCCTGATTGGACCTTCTTTTCACACAAATGAACCCAGAATGATGTGAAATTGTGCTTCGTGCAACATAATTCTGGGTGCCATTTACAAACCATAAGTGCCAATGACTCCATTCCTTTTTGTGGTTGCAGTGGCTGTTGATTGGAGTACATTAAAACAAACCTGATCGCTCTAGGACATTCAGAAGCCAAGTTATAAGCCCACAAATGTGTAACTGGACTACTTCTTTAAATTGACACCAGATCCGGTGACCTTTGGGACATGGTTTGACCCCCTTAGGAAAGTGCTATCATCTTGAAACGTTCAGATCACTTACAACTAGTTAGATTCTACCTTCCTGTAACGTTTCAGCCTGATTGGACCTTGTTTTCACACAAATGGACCCAGAATGAAGTGAAATTGTGCTTCGTGCAACATAATTCTGGGTGCCATTTACAAACCATAAGTGCTAATGACTCCATTCCTTTTTGTGGTTGTAGGGGCTGTTGATTGGAGTATACTAAAACAAACCTGATCTCTCTAGGACATTCAGAAGCCAAGTTATAAGCCCACAAATGTGTAACTGGACTAATTCTTTAAATTGACACCAGATCCGGTGACCTTTGGGACATGGTTTGACCCCCTTAGGAAAGTGCTATCATCTTGAAACATTCAGATCACTTACAACTCAATAGATTCTACCTTGCTGTAACGTTTCAGCCTGATTGGACCTTGTTTTCACACAAATGGACCCAGAATGATGTGAAATTGTGCATCGTGCAATATAATTCTGGGTGTCATTTACAAACCATAAGTGCTAATGACTCCATTCCTTTTTGTGGTTGTAGGGGCTGTTGATTGGAGTACACTAAAACAAACCTGATCTCTCTAGGACATTCAGAAGCCAAGTTATAAGCCCACAAATGTGTACCTGGACTACTTCTTTAAATTGACACCAGATCCGGTGACCTTTGGGACATGGTTTGACCCCCTTAGGAAAGTGCTATCATCATGAAACGTTCAGGTCACTTACAACTCAATAGATTCTACCTTCCTGTAACGTTTCAGCATGATTGGACCTTGTTTTCACACAAATGAACCCAGAATGATGTGAAGTTGTGCTTTGTGCAACATAATTCTGGGTGCCATTTAAAAACCATAAGTGCTAATGACTCCATTCCTTTTTGTGGTTGTAGGGGCTGTTGATTGGAGTACACTAAAACAAACCTGACCTCTCTAGGACATTCAGAAGCCAAGTTATAAGCCCAAATGTGTAACTGGACTACTTTAAAGTGACACCAGGCCCGGTGACCTTTGGGACATGGTTTGACCCCTATAGGAATGTGCGATCATCATGAAACGTTCAGATCACTTTCAACTCAATAGATTCTACCTTCCTGTAACGTTTCAGCCTGATTGGACCTTGTTTTCACACAAATGAACCCAGAATGATGTGAAATTGTGCTTCGTGCAACATAATTCTGGGTGCCATTTACAAACCATAAGTGCTAATGACTCCATTCCTTTTTGTGGTTGTAGGGGCTGTTGAATGGAGTACACTAAAACAAACCTGATCTCTCTAGGACATTCAGAAGCCAAGTTATAAGCCCACAAATGTGTAACTGGACTACTTCTTTAAATTGACACCATATCCTGTGACCTTTGGGACATGGTTTGACCCCCTTAGGAAAGCGCTATCATCTTGAAACGTTCAGATCACTTACAACTCAATAGATTCTACCTTCCTGTAACGTTTCAGCCTGATTGGACCTTGTTTTCACACAAATGGACCCAGACTGATGTGAAATTGTGCTTCGTGCAACATACTTCTGGGTGCCATTTACAAACCATAAGTGCTAATGACTCCATTCCTTTTTGTGGTTGTAGGGGCTGTTGATTGGAGTACACTAAAATAAACCTGACCTCTCTAGGACATTCAGAAGCCAAGTTATAAGCCCACAAATGTGTAATTGGACTACTTCTTTGAAGTGACACCAGGCCCGGTGACCTTTGGGACATGGTCTGACCCCCTATAGGAATGTGCGATCATCATGAAACGTTCAGATCACTTACAACTCAATAGATTCTACCTTCTTGTAACGTTTCAGCCTGATTGGACCTTGTTTTCACACAAATGGACCCAGAATGATGTGAAATTGTGCTTCGTGCAACATAATTCTGGGTGCCATTTACAAACCATAAGTGCTAATGACTCCATTCCTTTTTGTGGTTGTAGGGGCTGTTGATTGGAGTACACTAAAACAAACCTGATCTCTCTAGGACATTCAGAAGCCAAGTTATAAGCCCACAAATGTGTAACTGGACTACTTCTTTAAATTGACACCAGATCCGGTGACCTTTGGGACATGGTTTGACCCCCTTAGGAAAGTGCTATCATCGTGAAACGTTCAGATCACTTACAACTCAATAGATTCTACCTTCTTGTAACGTTTCAGCCTGATTGGACCTTGTTTTCACACAAATGAACCCAGAATGATGTGAAATCTTGCTTCGTGCAACATAATTCTGGGTGCCATTTACAAACCATAAGTGCTAATGACTCCATTCCTTTTATTGGTTGTAGGGGCTGTTGAATGGAGTACACTAAAACAAACCTGATCTCTCTAGGACATTCAGAAGCCAAGTTATAAGCCCACAAATGTGTAACTGGACTACTTCTTTAAATTGAAACCTGATGCGGTGATCTTTGGGACATGGTTTGACCCCCTTAGGAAAGTGCTATTATCATGAAACATTCAGATCACTTACAACTCAGTAGATTCTACATTCCTCTAACGTTTCAGCCTGATTGGACCTTGTTTTCCCACAAATGAACCCAGAATGATGTGAAATTGTGCTTCGTGCAACATAATTCTGGGTGCCAATTACAAACCATAAGTGCTAATGACTCCATTCCTTTTTGTGGTTGTAGGGGCTGTTGATTGGAGTACATTAAAACAAACCTGATCTCTCTAGGACATTCAGAAGCCAAGTTATAAGCCCACAAATGTGTAACTGGACTACTTCTTTAAATTGACACCAGATCCGGTGACCTTTGGGACATGGTTTGACCCCCTTAGGAAAGTGCTATCATCATGAAACGTTCAGATCACTTACAACTCAATAGATTCTTCCTTCCTGTAACGTTTCAGCCTGATTGGACCTTGTTTTCACACAAATGAACCCAGAATGATGTGAAATTGTACTTCGTGCAACATAATTCTAGGTGCCATTTAAAAACCATAAGTGCTAATGACTCCATTCCTTTCTGTGGTTGTAGGGGCTATTGACTGGAGTACATTAAAACAAACCTGATCTCTCTAGGACATTCAGAAGCCAAGTTATAAGCCCACAAATGTGTAACTGGACTACTTCTTTAAATTGACACCAGATCCGGTGACCTTTGGGACATGGTTTGACCCCCTTAGGAAAGTGCTATCATCATGAAACGTTCAGATCACTTACAACTCAATAGATTCTACCTTCCTGTAACATTTCAGCCTGATTGGACCTTGTTTTCACACAAATGAACCCATAATGATGTGAAATTGCACTTCGTGCAACATAATTCTAGGTGCCATTTAAAAACCATAAGTGCTAATGACTCCATTCCTTTTTGTGGTTGTAGGGGCTGTTGACTGGAGTACATTAAAACAAACCTGATCTCTCTAGGACATTCAGAAGCCAAGTTATAAGCCCACAAATGTGTAACTGGACTACTTCTTTAAATTGACACCAGATCCGGTGACCTTTGGGACATGGTTTGACCCCCTTAGGAAAGTGCTATCATCATGAAACGTTCAGATCACTTACAACTCAATAGATTCTACCTTCCTGTAACGTTTCAGCCTGATTGGACCTTGTTTTCACACAAATGAACCCAGAATGATGTGAAATTGCACTTCGTGCAACATAATTCTAGGTGCCATTTAAAAACCATAAGTGCTAATGACTCCATTCCTTTTTGTGGTTGTAGGGGCTGTTGATTGGAGTACCCTAAAACAAACCTGATCTCTCTAGGACATTCAGAAGCCAAGTTATAAGCCCACAAAGGTGTAACTGGACTACTTCTTTAAAGTGACACCAGGCCCGGTGACCTTTGGGACATGGTTTTACCCCCTATAGGAATGTGCTATCATCTTGAAACGTTCAGATCAATTACAACTCAATAGATTCTACCTTCTTGTAGCGTTTCAGCCTGATTGGACCTTGTTTTCACACAAATCGACCCAGAATGATGTGAAATTGTGCTTCGTGCAACATAATTCTGGGTGCCATTTACAAAGCATAAGTGCTAATGACTCCATTCCTTTTTGTGGTTGTAGGGGCTGTTGATCGGAGTACATTAAAAAAAACCTGATCTCTCTAGGACATTCAGAAGCCAAGTTATAAGCCCACAAATATGTACCTGGACTACTTCTTTAGAGTGACACCAGATCCGGTGACCTTTGGGACATGGTTTGACCCCCTTAGGAAAGTGCTATCATCATGAAACGTTCAGATCACTTACAACTCAATAGATTCTTCCTTCCTGTAACGTTTCAGCCTGATTGGACCTTGTTTTCACACAAATGAACCCAGAATGATGTGAAATTGTACTTCGTGCAACATAATTCTAGGTGCCATTTAAAAACCATAAGTGCTAATGACTCCATTCCTTTTTGTGGTTGTAGGGGCTGTTGATTGGAGTACATTAAAACAAACCTGATCTCTCTAGGACATTCAGAAGCCAAGTTATAAGCCCACAAATGTGTAACTGGACTACTTCTTTAAATTGACACCAGATCCGGTGACCTTTGGGACATGGTTTGACCCCCTTAGGAAAGTGCTATCATCATGAAACGTTCAGATCACTTACAACTCAATAGATTCTACCTTCCTGTAACGTTTCAGCCTGATTGGACCTTGTTTCCACACAAATGAACCCAGAATGATGTGAAATTGTACTCCGTGCAACATAATTCTAGGTGCCATTTAAAAACCATAAGTGCTAATGACTCCATTCCTTTTTGTGGTTGTAGGGGCTGTTGATTGGAGTACCCTAAAATAAACCTGATCTCTCTAGGACATTCAGAAGCCAAGTTATAAGCCCACAAATGTGTAACTGGACTACTTCTTTAAATTGACACCAGATCCGGTGACCTTTGGGACATGGTTTGACCCCCTTAGGAAAGTGCTATCATCATGAAACGTTCAGATCACTTACAACTCAGTAGATTCTACCTTCCTCTAACGTTTCAGCCTGATTGGACCTTGTTTTCACACAAATGAACCCAGAATGATGTGAAATTGTGCTTCGTGCAACATAATTCTGGGTGCCATTTACAAAGCATAAGTGCTAATGACTCCATTCCTTTTTGTGGTTGTAGGGGCTGTTGATTGGAGTACACTAAAACAAACCTGATCTCTCTAGGACATTCAGAAGCCAAGTTATAAGCCCACAAATGTGTAACTGGACTACTTCTTTAATTTGACAGCAGATCCGGTGACCTTTGGGACATGGTTTGACCCCCTTAGGAAAGTGCTATTATCATGAAACGTTCAGATCACTTACAACTCAATAGATTCTACCTTCCTCTAACGTTTCAGCCTGATTGGACCTTGTTTTCACACAAATGAACCCAGAATGATGTGAAATTGTGCTTCGTGCAACATAATTCTGGGTGCCATTTACAAACCATAAGTGCTAATGACTCCATTCCTTTTTGTGGTTGTAGGGGCTGTTGATTGGAGTACATTAAAACAAACCTGATCTCTCTAGGACATTCAGAAGCCAAGTTATAAGCCCACAAATGTGTAACTGGACTACTTCTTTAAATTGACACCAGATCCGGTGACCTTTGGGACATGGTTTGACCCCCTTAGGAAAGTGCTATCATCATGAAACGTTCAGATCACTTACAACTCAATAGATTCTTCCTTCCTGTAACGTTTCAGCCTGATTGGACCTTGTTTTCACACAAATGAACCCAGAATGATGTGAAATTGTACTTCGTGCAACATAATTCTAGGTGCCATTTAAAAACCATAAGTGCTAATGACTCCATTCCTTTCTGTGGTTGTAGGGGCTATTGACTGGAGTACATTAAAACAAACCTGATCTCTCTAGGACATTCAGAAGCCAAGTTATAAGCCCACAAATGTGTAACTGGACTACTTTAAATTGACACCAGATCCGGTGACCTTTGGGACATGGTTTGACCCCCTTAGGAAAGTGCTATCATCATGAAACGTTCAGATCACTTACAACTCAATAGATTCTACCTTCCTGTAACATTTCAGCCTGATTGGACCTTGTTTTCACACAAATGAACCCATAATGATGTGAAATTGCACTTCGTGCAACATAATTCTAGGTGCCATTTAAAAACCATAAGTGCTAATGACTCCATTCCTTTTTGTGGTTGTAGGGGCTGTTGACTGGAGTACATTAAAACAAACCTGATCTCTCTAGGACATTCAGAAGCCAAGTTATAAGCCCACAAATGTGTAACTGGACTACTTCTTTAAATTGACACCAGATCCGGTGACCTTTGGGACATGGTTTGACCCCCTTAGGAAAGTGCTATCATCATGAAACGTTCAGATCACTTACAACTCAATAGATTCTACCTTCCTGTAACGTTTCAGCCTGATTGGACCTTGTTTTCACACAAATGAACCCAGAATGATGTGAAATTGCACTTCGTGCAACATAATTCTAGGTGCCATTTAAAAACCATAAGTGCTAATGACTCCATTCCTTTTTGTGGTTGTAGGGGCTGTTGATTGGAGTACCCTAAAACAAACCTGATCTCTCTAGGACATTCAGAAGCCAAGTTATAAGCCCACAAAGGTGTAACTGGACTACTTCTTTAAAGTGACACCAGGCCCGGTGACCTTTGGGACATGGTTTTACCCCCTATAGGAATGTGCTATCATCTTGAAACGTTCAGATCAATTACAACTCAATAGATTCTACCTTCTTGTAGCGTTTCAGCCTGATTGGACCTTGTTTTCACACAAATCGACCCAGAATGATGTGAAATTGTGCTTCGTGCAACATAATTCTGGGTGCCATTTACAAAGCATAAGTGCTAATGACTCCATTCCTTTTTGTGGTTGTAGGGGCTGTTGATCGGAGTACATTAAAAAAAACCTGATCTCTCTAGGACATTCAGAAGCCAAGTTATAAGCCCACAAATATGTACCTGGACTACTTCTTTAGAGTGACACCAGATCCGGTGACCTTTGGGACATGGTTTGACCCCCTTAGGAAAGTGCTATCATCATGAAACGTTCAGATCACTTACAACTCAATAGATTCTTCCTTCCTGTAACGTTTCAGCCTGATTGGACCTTGTTTTCACACAAATGAACCCAGAATGATGTGAAATTGTACTTCGTGCAACATAATTCTAGGTGCCATTTACAAACCATAAGTGCTAATGACTCCATTCCTTTTTGTGGTTGTAGGGGCTGTTGATTGGAGTACATTAAAAAAAACCTGATCTCTCTAGGACATTCAGAAGCCAAGTTATAAGCACACAAATATGTACCTGGACTACTTCTTTAGAGTGACACCAGATCCGGTGACCTTTGGGACATGGTTTGACCCCCTTAGGAAAGTGCTATCATCATGAAACGTTCAGATCACTTACAACTCAATAGATTCTTCCTTCCTGTAACGTTTCAGCCTGATTGGACCTTGTTTTCACACAAATGAACCCAGAATGATGTGAAATTGTACTTCGTGCAACATAATTCTAGGTGCCATTTAAAAACCATAAGTGCTAATGACTCCATTCCTTTTTGTGGTTGTAGGGGCTGTTGATTGGAGTACATTAAAACAAACCTGATCTATCTAGGACATTCAGAAGCCAAGTTATAAGCCCACAAATGTGTAACTGGACTACTTCTTTAAATTGACACCAGATCCGGTGACCTTTGGTACATGGTTTGACCCCCTTAGGAAAGTGCTATCATCATGAAACGTTCAGATCACTTACAACTCAATAGATTCTACCTTCCTGTAACGTTTCAGCCTGATTGGACCTTGTTTCCACACAAATGAACCCAGAATGATGTGAAATTGTACTCCGTGCAACATAATTCTAGGTGCCATTTAAAAACCATAAGTGCTAATGACTCCATTCCTTTTTGTGGTTGTAGGGGCTGTTGATTGGAGTACCCTAAAACAAACCTGATCTCTCTAGGACATTCAGAAGCCAAGTTATAAGCCCACAAATGTGTAACTGGACTACTTCTTTAAATTGACACCAGATCCGGTGACCTTTGGGACATGGTTTGACCCCCTTAGGAAAGTGCTATCATCATGAAACGTTCAGATCACTTACAACTCAATAGATTCTACCTTCCTGTAACGTTTCAGCCTGATTGGACCTTGTTTCCACACAAATGAACCCAGAATGATGTGAAATTGTACTCCGTGCAACATAATTCTAGGTGCCATTTAAAAACCATAAGTGCTAATGACTCCATTCCTTTTTGTGGTTGTAGGGGCTGTTGATTGGAGTACCCTAAAACAAACCTGATCTCTCTAGGACATTCAGAAGCCAAGTTATAAGCCCACAAATGTGTAACTGGACTACTTCTTTAAATTGACACCAGATCCGGTGACATTTGGGACATGGTTTGACCCCCTTAGGAAAGTGCTATCATCATGAAACGTTCAGATCACTTACAACTCAATAGATTCTACCTTCCTGTAACGTTTCAGCCTGATTGGACCTTGTTTTCACACAAATGAACCCAGAATGATGTGAAATTGTGCTTCGTGCAACATAATTCTGGGTGCCATTTAAAAACCATAAGTGCTAATGTCTCCATTCCATTTTGTGGTTGTAGGGGCTGTTGATTGGAGTACACTAAAACAAACCTGACCTCTCTAGGACATTCAGAAGCCAAGTTATAAGCCCACAAATGTGTAACTGGACTACTTCTTTAAAGTGACACCAGATCCGGTGACCTTTGGGACATGGTTTGACCCCCTTTGGAAAGTGCTATCATCATGAAACGTTCAGATCACTTACAACTCAATAGATTCTACCTTCCTGTAACGTTTCAGCCTGATTGGACCTTGTTTTCACACAAATGAACCCAGAATGATGTGAAATTGTGCTTTGTGCAACATAATTCTGGGTGCCATTTACAAACCATAAGTGCTAATGACTCCATTCCTTTTTGTGGTTGTAGGGGCTTTTGATTGGAGTACACTAAAACAAACCTAACCTCTCTAGGACATTCAGAAGTCAAGTTATAAGCCCACAAAGGTGTACCTGGACTACATCTTTAAAGTGACACCAGGCCCGGTGACCTTTGGGACATGGTTTGACCCCCTCAGGAAAGTGCTATCATCATGCAACGTTCAGATCACTTACAACTCAATAGATTCTACCTTCCTGTAACGCTTCAGCCTGATTGGACCTTGTTTTCACACAAATGGACCCAGAATGATGTGAAATTGTGCTTCGTGCAACATAATTCTGGGTGCCATTTACAAAACATAAGTGCTAATGACTCCATTCCTTTTTGTGGTTGTAGGGGCTGTTGATTGGAGTACACTAAAACAAACCTGACCTCTCTAGGACATTCAGAAGCCAAGTTATAAGCCCACAAAGGTGTAACTGGACTACATCTTTAAAGTGACACCAGGCCCGGTGACCTTTGGGACATGGTTTGACCCCCTTAGGAAAGTGCTATCATCATGAAACGTTCAGATCACTTACAACTCAGTAGATTCTACCTTCCTGTAACGTTTCAGCCTGATTGGACCTTGTTTTCACACAAATGAACCCAGAATGATGTGAAATTGTGCTTCGTGCAACATAATTCTGGGTGCCATTTAAAAACCATAACTGCTAATGACTCCATTCCTTTTTGTGGTTGTAGGGGCTGTTGATTGGAGTACCCTAAAACAAACCTGATCTCTCTAGGACATTCAGAAGCCAAGTTATAAGCCCACAAATGTGTAACTGGACTACTTCTTTAAATTGACACCAGATCCGGTGACCTTTGGGACATGGTTTGACCCCCTTAGGAAAGTGCTATCATCATGAAACGTTCAGATCACTTACAACTCAATAGATTCTACCTTCCTGTAACGTTTCAGCCTGATTGGACCTTGTTTTCACACAAATGAACCCAGAATGATGTGAAATTGTGCTTCGTGCAACATAATTCTGGGTGCCATTTAAAAACCATAAGTGCTAATGTCTCCATTCCTTTTTGTGGTTGTAGGGGCTGTTGATTGGAGGACACTAAAACAAACCTGACCTATCTAGGACATTCAGAAGCCAAGTTATAAGCCCACAAATGTGTAACTGGACTACTTCTTTAAAGTGACACCAGATCCGGTGACCTTTGGGACATGGTTTGACCCTCTTTGGAAAGTGCTATCATCATGAAACGTTCAGATCACTTACAACTCAATAGATTCTACCTTCCTGTAACGTTTCAGCCTGATTGGACCTTGTTTTCACACGAATGAACCCAGAATGATGTGAAATTGTGCTTTGTGCAACATAATTCTGGGTGCCATTTACAAACCATAAGTGCTAATGACTCCATTCCTTTTTGTGGTTGTAGGGGCTGTTGATTGGAGTACACTAAAACAAACCTGACCTCTCTAGGACATTCAGAAGCCAAGTTATAAGCCCACAAATGTGTAACTGGACTACGTCTTTAAAGTGACACCAGGCCCGGTGACCTTTGGGACATGGTTTGACCCCCTATAGGAATGTGAGATCATCATGAAACGTTCAGATCACTTACAACTCAATAGATTCTACCTTCTTGTAACGTTTCAGCCTGATTGGACATTGTTTTCACAAAAATGGACCCAGAATGATGTGAAATTGTGCTTCGTGCAACATAATTCTGGGTCCCATTTACAAACCATAAGTGCTAATGACTCCATTCCTTTTTGTGGTTGTAGGGGCTGTTTATTGGAGTACACTAAAACAAACCTGACCTCTCTAGGACATTCAGAAGCCAAGTTATAAGCCCACAAATGTGTAACTGGACTACTTCTTTAAAGTGCCACCAGATCCGGTGACCTTTGGGACATGGTTTGACCCCCTTAGGAAAGTGCTATCATCATGAAACGTTCAGATCACTTACAACTCAATAGATTCTACCTTCCTGTAACGTTTCAGCCTGATTGGACCTTGTTTTCACACAAATGAACCCAGAATGATGTGAAATTGTGCTTCGTGCAACATAATTCTGGGTGCCATTTACAAACCATAAGTGCTAATGACTCCATTCCGTTTTGTGGTTGTAGGGGCTGTTGATTGGAGTACACTAAAACAAACCTAACCTCTCTAGGACATTCAGAAGCCAAGTTATAAGCCCACAAAGGTGTAACTGGACTACTTCTTTAAAGTGACACCAGGCCCGGTGACCTTTGGGACATGGTTTTACCCCCTATAGGAATGTGCTATCATCTTGAAACGTTCAGATCACTTACAACTCAATAGATTCTACCTTCTTGTAGCGTTTCAGCCTGATTGGACCTTGTTTTCACACAAATCGACCCAGAATGATGTGAAATTGTGCTTCGTGCAACATAATTCTGGGTGCCATTTACAAAGCATAAGTGCTAATATCTCCATTCCTTTTTGTGGTTGTAGGGGCTGTTGATTGGAGTACACTAAAACAAACCTGATCTCTCTAGGACATTCAGAAGCCAAGTTATAAGCCCACAAATGTGTAACTGGACTACTTCTTTAAATTGACAGCAGATCCGGTGACCTTTGGGACATGGTTTGACCCCCTTAGGAAAGTGCTATTATCATGAAACGTTCAGATCACTTACAACTCAGTAGATTCTACCTTCCTCTAACGTTTCAGCCTGATTGGACCTTGTTTTCACACAAATGAACCCAGAATGATGTGAAATTGTGCTTCGTGCAACATAATTCTGGGTGCCATTTACAAACCATAAGTGCTAATGACTCCATTCCTTTTTGTGGTTGTAGGGGCTGTTGATTGGAGTACACTAAAACAAACCTGACCTCTCTAGGACATTCAGAAGCCAAGTTATAAGCCCACAAATGTGTAACTGGACTACGTCTTTAAAGTGACACCAGGCCCGGTGACCTTTGGGACATGGTTTGACCCCCTATAGGAATGTGAGATCATCATGAAACGTTCAGATCACTTACAACTCAATAGATTCTACCTTCTTGTAACGTTTCAGCCTGATTGGACATTGTTTTCACAAAAATGGAGCCAGAATGATGTGAAATTGTGCTTCGTGCAACATAATTCTGGGTGCCATTTACAAACCATAAGTGCTAATGACTCCATTCCTTTTTGTGGTTGTAGGGGCTGTTTATTGGAGTACACTAAAACAAACCTGACCTCTCTAGGACATTCAGAAGCCAAGTTATAAGCCCACAAATGTGTAACTGGACTACTTCTTTAAAGTGCCACCAGATCCGGTGACCTTTGGGACATGGTTTGACCCCCTTAGGAAAGTGCTATCATCATGAAACGTTCAGATCACTTACAACTCAATAGATTCTACCTTCCTGTAACGTTTCAGCCTGATTGGACCTTGTTTTCACACAAATGAACCCAGAATGATGTGAAATTGTGCTTCGTGCAACATAATTCTGGGTGCCATTTACAAACCATAAGTGCTAATGACTCCATTCCGTTTTGTGGTTGTAGGGGCTGTTGATTGGAGTACACTAAAACAAACCTAACCTCTCTAGGACATTCAGAAGCCAAGTTATAAGCCCACAAAGGTGTAACTGGACTACTTCTTTAAAGTGACACCAGGCCCGGTGACCTTTGGGACATGGTTTTACCCCCTATAGGAATGTGCTATCATCTTGAAACGTTCAGATCACTTACAACTCAATAGATTCTACCTTCTTGTAGCGTTTCAGCCTGATTGGACCTTGTTTTCACACAAATCGACCCAGAATGATGTGAAATTGTGCTTCGTGCAACATAATTCTGGGTGCCATTTACAAAGCATAAGTGCTAATGTCTCCATTCCTTTTTGTGGTTGTAGGGGCTGTTGATTGGAGTACACTAAAACAAACCTGATCTCTCTAGGACATTCAGAAGCCAAGTTATAAGCCCACAAATGTGTAACTGGACTACTTCTTTAAATTGACAGCAGATCCGGTGACCTTTGGGACATGGTTTGACCCCCTTAGGAAAGTGCTATTATCATGAAACGTTCAGATCACTTACAACTCAGTAGATTCTACCTTCCTCTAACGTTTCAGCCTGATTGGACCTTGTTTTCACACAAATGAACCCAGAATGATGTGAAATTGTGCTTCGTGCAACATAATTCTGGGTGCCATTTACAAACCATAAGTGCTAATGACTCCATTCCTTTTTGTGGTTGTAGGGGCTGTTGATTGGAGTACATTAAAAAAAACCTGATCTCTCTAGGACATTCAGAAGCCAAGTTATAAGCCCACAAATGTGTAACTGGACTACTTCTTTAAATTGACACCAGATCCGGTGACCTTTGGGACATGGTTTGACCCCCTTAGGAAAGTGCTATCATCATGAAACGTTCAGATCACTTACAACTCAATAGATTCTTCCTTCCTGTAACGTTTCAGCCTGATTGGACCTTGTTTTCACACAAATGAACCCAGAATGATGTGAAATTGTACTTCGTGCAACATAATTCTAGGTGCCATTTAAAAACCATAAGTGCTAATGACTCCATTCCTTTTTGTGGTTGTAGGGGCTGTTGATTGGAGTACATTAAAACAAACCTGATCTCTCTAAGACATTCAGAAGCCAAGTTATAAGCCCACAAATGTGTAACTGGACTACTTCTTTAAATTGACACCAGATCCGGTGACCTTTGGGACATGGTTTGACCCCCTTAGGAAAGTGCTATCATCATGAAACGTTCAGATCACTTACAACTCAATAGATTCTACCTTCCTGTAACGTTTCAGCCTGATTGGACCTTGTTTTCACACAAATGAACCCAGAATGATGTGAAATTGTACTTCGTGCAACATAATTCTAGGTGCCATTTAAAAACCATAAGTGCTAATGACTCCATTCCTTTTTGTGGTTGTAGGGGCTGTTGATTGGAGTACCCTAAAACAAACCTGATCTCTCTAGGACATTCAGAAGCCAAGTTATAAGCCCACAAATGTGTAACTGGACTACTTCTTTAAATTTACACCAGATCCGGTGACATTTGGGACATGGTTTGACCCCCTTAGGAAAGTGCTATCATCATGAAACGTTCAGATCACTTACAACTCAGTAGATTCTACCTTCCTGTAACGTTTCAGCCTGATTGGACCTTGTTTTCACACAAATGAACCCAGAATGATGTGAAATTGTGCTTCGTGGAACATAATTCTGGGTGCCATTTAAAAACCATAACTGCTAATGACTCCATTCCTTTTTGTGGTTGTAGGGGCTGTTGATTGGAGTACCCTAAAACAAACCTGATCTCTCTAGGCCATTCAGAAGCCAAGTTATAAGCCCACAAATGTGTAACTGGACTACTTCTTTAAATTGACACCAGATCCGGTGACCTTTGGGACATGGTTTGACCCCCTTAGGAAAGTGCTATCATCATGAAACGTTCAGATCACTTACAACTCAATAGATTCTACCTTCCTGTAACGTTTCAGCCTGATTGGACCTTGTTTTCACACAAATGAACCCAGAATGATGTGAAATTGTGCTTCGTGCAACATAATTCTGGGTGCCATTTAAAAACCATAAGTGCTAATGTCTCCATTCCTTTTTGTGGTTGTAGGGGCTGTTGATTGGAGGACACTAAAACAAACCTGACCTATCTAGGACATTCAGAAGCCAAGTTATAAGCCCACAAATGTGTAACTGGACTACTTCTTTAAAGTGACACCAGATCCGGTGACCTTTGGGACATGGTTTGACCCCCTTTGGAAAGTGCTATCATCATGAAACGTTCAGATCACTTACAACTCAATAGATTCTACCTTCCTGTAACGTTTCAGCCTGATTGGACCTTGTTTTCACACAAATGAACCCAGAATGATGTGAAATTGTGCTTTGTGCAACATAATTCTGGGTGCCATTTACAAACCATAAGTGCTAATGACTCCATTCCTTTTTGTGGTTGTAGGGGCTGTTGATTGGAGTACACTAAAACAAACCTGACCTCTCTAGGACATTCAGAAGCCAAGTTATAAGCCCACAAATGTGTAACTGGACTACTTCTTTAAAGTGACACCAGATCCGGTGACCTTTGGGACATGGTTTGACCCCCTTTGGAAAGTGCTATCATCATGAAACGTTCAGATCACTTACAACTCAATAGATTCTACCTTCCTGTAACGTTTCAGCCTGATTGGACCTTGTTTTCAGACAAATGAACCCAGAATGATGTGAAATTGTGCTTCGTGCAACATAATTCTGGGTGCCATTTACAAACCATAAGTGCTAATGACTCCATTCCTTTTTGTGGTTGTAGGGGCTGTTGATTGGAATACACTAAAACAAACCGGACCTCTCTAGGACATTCAGAAGCCAAGTTATAAGCCCACAAATGTGTAACTGGACTACGTCTTTAAAGTGACACCAGGCCCGGTGACCTTTGGGACATGGTTTGACCCCCTATAGGAATGTGAGATCATCATGAAACATTCAGATCACTTACAAATCAATAGATTCTACCTTCTTGTAACGTTTCAGCCTGATTGGACATTGTTTTCACAAAAATGGACCCAGAATGATGTGAAATTGTGCTTCGTGCAACATAATTCTGGGTGCCATTTACAAACCATAAGTGCTAATGACTCCATTCCTTTTTGTGGTTGTAGGGGCTGTTTATTGGAGTACACTAAAACAAACCTGACCTCTCTAGGACATTCAGAAGCCAAGTTATAAGCCCACAAATGTGTAACTGGACTACTTCTTTAAAGTGCCACCAGATCCGGTGACCTTTGGGACATGGTTTGACCCCCTTAGGAAAGTGCTATCATCATGAAACGTTCAGATCACTTACAACTCAATAGATTCTACCTTCCTGTAACGTTTCAGCCTGATTGGACCTTGTTTTCACACAAATGAACCCAGAATGATGTGAAATTGTGCTTCGTGCAACATAATTCTGGGTGCCATTTACAAACCATAAGTGCTAATGACTCCATTCCGTTTTGTGGTTGTAGGGGCTGTTGATTGGAGTACACTAAAACAAACCTAACCTCTCTAGGACATTCAGAAGCCAAGTTATAAGCCCACAAAGGTGTAACTGGACTACTTCTTTAAAGTGACACCAGGCCCGGTGACCTTTGGGACATGGTTTTACCCCCTATAGGAATGTGCTATCATCTTGAAACGTTCAGATCACTTACAACTCAATAGATTCTACCTTCTTGTAGCGTTTCAGCCTGATTGGACCTTGTTTTCACACAAATCGACCCAGAATGATGTGAAATTGTGCTTCGTGCAACATAATTCTGGGTGCCATTTACAAAGCATAAGTGCTAATGTCTCCATTCCTTTTTGTGGTTGTAGGGGCTGTTGATTGGAGTACACTAAAACAAACCTGATCTCTCTAGGACATTCAGAAGCCAAGTTATAAGCCCACAAATGTGTAACTGGACTACTTCTTTAAATTGACAGCAAATCCGGTGACCTTTGGGACATGGTTTGACCCCCTTAGGAAAGTGCTATTATCATGAAACGTTCAGATCACTTACAACTCAATAGATTCTACCTTCCTCTAACGTTTCAGCCTGATTGGACCTTGTTTTCACACAAATGAACCCAGAATGATGTGAAATTGTGCTTCGTGCAACATAATTCTGGGTGCCATTTACAAACCATAAGTGCTAATGACTCCATTCCTTTTTGTGGTTGTAGGGGCTGTTGATTGGAGTACATTAAAAAAAACCTGATCTCTCTAGGACATTCAGAAGCCAAGTTATAAGCCCACAAATGTGTAACTGGACTACTTCTTTAAATTGACACCAGATCCGGTGACCTTTGGGACATGTTTTGACCCCCTTAGGAAAGTGCTATCATCATGAAACGTTCAGATCACTTACAACTCAATAGATTCTTCCTTCCTGTAACGTTTCAGCCTGATTGGACCTTGTTTTCACACAAATGAACCCAGAATGATGTGAAATTGTACTTCGTGCAACATAATTCTAGGTGCCATTTAAAAACCATAAGTGCTAATGACTCCATTCCTTTTTGTGGTTGTAGGGGCTGTTGATTGGAGTACATTAAAACAAACCTGATCTCTCTAGGACATTCAGAAGCCAAGTTATAAGCCCACAAATGTGTAACTGGACTACTTCTTTAAATTGACACCAGATCCGGTGACCTTTGGGACATGGTTTGACCCCCTTAGGAAAGTGCTATCATCATGAAACGTTCAGATCACTTACAACTCAATAGATTCTACCTTCCTGTAACGTTTCAGCCTGATTGGACCTTGTTTTCACACAAATGAACCCAGAATGATGTGAAATTGTACTTCGTGCAACATAATTCTAGGTGCCATTTAAAAACCATAAGTGCTAATGACTCCATTCCTTTTTGTGGTTGTAGGGGCTGTTGATTGGAGTACCCTAAAACAAACCTGATCTCTCTAGGACATTCAGAAGCCAAGTTATAAGCCCACAAATGTGTAACTGGACTACTTCTTTAAATTGACAGCAAATCCGGTGACCTTTGGGACATGGTTTGACCCCCTTAGGAAAGTGCTATTATCATGAAACGTTCAGATCACTTACAACTCAGTAGATTCTACCTTCCTCTAACGTTTCAGCCTGATTGGACCTTGTTTTCACACAAATGAACCCAGAATGATGTGAAATTGTGCTTCGTGCAACATAATTCTGGGTGCCATTTACAAACCATAAGTGCTAATGACTCCATTCCTTTTTGTGGTTGTAGGGGCTGTTGATTGGAGTACATTAAAAAAAACCTGATCTCTCTAGGACATTCAGAAGCCAAGTTATAAGCCCACAAATGTGTAACTGGACTACTTCTTTAAATTGACACCAGATCCGGTGACCTTTGGGACATGGTTTGACCCCCTTAGGAAAGTGCTATCATCATGAAACGTTCAGATCACTTACAACTCAATAGATTCTTCCTTCCTGTAACGTTTCAGCCTGATTGGACCTTGTTTTCACACAAATGAACCCAGAATGATGTGAAATTGTACTTCGTGCAACATAATTCTAGGTGCCATTTAAAAACCATAAGTGCTAATGACTCCATTCCTTTTTGTGGTTGTAGGGGCTGTTGATTGGAGTACATTAAAACAAACCTGATCTCTCTAGGACATTCAGAAGCCAAGTTATAAGCCCACAAATGTGTAACTGGACTACTTCTTTAAATTGACACCAGATCCGGTGACCTTTGGGACATGGTTTGACCCCCTTAGGAAAGTGCTATCATCATGAAACGTTCAGATCACTTACAACTCAATAGATTCTACCTTCCTGTAACGTTTCAGCCTGATTGGACCTTGTTTTCACACAAATGAACCCAGAATGATGTGAAATTGTACTTCGTGCAACATAATTCTAGGTGCCATTTAAAAACCATAAGTGCTAATGACTCCATTCCTTTTTGTGGTTGTAGGGGCTGTTGATTGGAGTACCCTAAAACAAACCTGATCTCTCTAGGACATTCAGAAGCCAAGTTATAAGCCCACAAATGTGTAACTGGACTACTTCTTTAAATTTACACCAGATCCGGTGACATTTGGGACATGGTTTGACCCCCTTAGGAAAGTGCTATCATCATGAAACGTTCAGATCACTTACAACTCAATAGATTCTACCTTCCTGTAACGTTTCAGCCTGATTGGACCTTGTTTTCACACAAATGAACCCAGAATGATGTGAAATTGTGGTTCGTGCAACATAATTCTGGGTGCCATTTAAAAACCATAAGTGCTAATGTCTCCATTCCATTTTGTGGTTGTAGGGGCTGTTGATTGGAGTACACTAAAACAAACCTGATCTCTCTAGGACATTCAGAAGCCAAGTTATAAGCCCACAAATGTGTAACTGGACTACTTCTTTAAATTGACACCAGATCCGGTGACCTTTGGGACATGGTTTGACCCCCTTAGGAAAGTGCTATCATCATGAAACGTTCAGATCACTTACAACTCAATAGATTCTACCTTCCTGTAACGTTTCATCCTGATTGGACCTTGTTTTCACACAAATGAACCCAGAATGATGTGAAATTGTACTTCGTGCAACATAATTCTAGGTGCCATTTAAAAACCATAAGTGCTAATGACTCCATTCCTTTTTGTGGTTGTAGGGGCTGTTGATTGGAGTACCCTAAAACAAACCTGATCTCTCTAGGACATTCAGAAGCCAAGTTATAAGCCCACAAATGTGTAACTGGACTACTTCTTTAAATTGACACCAGATCCGGTGACATTTGGGACATGGTTTGACCCCCTTAGGAAAGTGCTATCATCATGAAACGTTCAGATCACTTACAACTCAATAGATTCTACCTTCCTGTAACGTTTCAGCCTGATTGGACCTTGTTTTCACACAAATGAACCCAGAATGATGTGAAATTGTACTTCGTGCAACATAATTCTAGGTGCCATTTAAAAACCATAAGTGCTAATGACTCCATTCCTTTTTGTGGTTGTAGGGGCTGTTGATTGGAGTACCCTAAAACAAACCTGATCTCTCTAGGACATTCAGAAGCCAAGTTATAAGCCCACAAATGTGTAACTGGACTACATCTTTAAAGTGACACCAGGCCCGGTGACTTTTGGGACATGGTTTGACCCCCTCAGGAAAGTGCTATCATCATGCAATGTTCAGATCACTTACAACTCAATAGATTCTACCTTCCTGTAACGCTTCAGCCTGATTGGACCTTGTTTTCACACAAATGGACCCAGAATGATGTGAAATTGTGCTTCGTGCAACATAATTCTGGGTGCCATTTACAAACCATAAGTGCTAATGACTCCATTCCTTTTTGTGGTTGTAGGGGCTGTTGATTGGAGTACACTAAAACAAACCTGACCTCTCTAGGACTTTCAGAAGCCAAGTTATAAGCCCACAAAGGTGTAACTGGACTACATCTTTAAAGTGACACCAGGCCCGGTGACCTTTGGGACATGGTTTGACCCCCTTAGGAAAGTGCTTTCATCATGAAACGTTCAGATCACTTACAACTCAGTAGATTCTACCTTCCTGTAACGTTTCAGCCTGATTGGACCTTGTTTTCACACAAATGAACCCAGAATGATGTGAAATTGTGCTTCGTGCAACATAATTCTGGGTGCCATTTAAAAACCATAACTGCTAATGACTCCATTCCTTTTTGTGGTTGTAGGGGCTGTTGATTGGAGTACCCTAAAACAAACCTGATCTCTCTAGGCCATTCAGAAGCCAAGTTATAAGCCCACAAATGTGTAACTGGACTACTTCTTTAAATTGACACCAGATCCGGTGACCTTTGGGACATGGTTTGACCCCCTTAGGAAAGTGCTATCATCATGAAACGTTCAGATCACTTACAACTCAATAGATTCTACCTTCCTGTAACATTTCAGCCTGATTGGACCTTGTTTTCACACAAATGAACCCAGAATGATGTGAAATTGTGCTTCGTGCAACATAATTCTGGGTGCCATTTAAAAACCATAAGTGCTAATGTCTCCATTCCTTTTTGTGGTTGTAGGGGCTGGTGATTGGAGAACACTAAAACAAACCTGATCTCTCTAGGACATTCAGAAGCCAAGTTATAAGCCCACAAATGTGTAACTGGACTACTTCTTTAAATTGACACCTGATCCGGTGACCTTTGGGACATGGTTTGACCCCCTTAAGAAAGTGCTATCATCATGAAACGTTCAGATCACTTACAACTCAATAGATTCTACCTTCCTGTAACGTTTCAGCCTGATTGGACCTTGTTTACACACAAATGAACCCAGAATGATGTGAAATTGTGCTTCGTGCAACATAATTCTGGGTGCCATTTAAAAACCATAAGTGCTAATGTCTCCATTCCTTTTTGTGGTTGTAGGGGCTGTTGATTGGAGTACATTAAAACAAACCTGATCTCTAGGACATTCAGAAGCCAAGTTATAAGCCCACAAATGTGTAACTGGACTACTTTAAAGTGACACCAGATCCGGTGACCTTTGGGACATGGTTTGACCCCCTTAGGAAAGTGCTATCATCATGAAACGTTCAGATCACTTACAACTCAATAGATTCTACCTTCCTGTAACGTTTCAGCCTGATTGGACCTTGTTTTCACACAAATGAACCCAGAATGATGTGAAATTGAGCTTCGTTTAACATAATTCTGGGTGCCATTTACAAACCATAAGTGCTAATGACTCCATTCCTTTTTGTGGTTGTAGGGGCTGGTGATTAGAGAACACTAAAACAAACCTAACCTCTCTAGGACATTCAGAAGCCAAGTTATAAGCCCACAAAGGTGTAACTGGACTGCTTCTTTAAAGTGACACCAGGCCCGGTGACCTTTGGGACATGGTTTGACCCCCTATAGGAATGTGCGATCATCTTGAAACGTTCAGATCACTTACAACTCAATAGATTCTACCTTCCTGTAACGTTTCAGCCTGATTGGACCTTGTTTTCACACAAATGAACCCAGAATGATGTGAAATTGAGCTTCGTGCAACATAATTCTGGGTGCCATTTAAAAACCATAAGTGCTAATGACTCCATTCCTTTTTGTGGTTGTAGGGGCTGTTGATTGGAGTACCCTAAAACAAACCTGATCACTCTAGGACATTCAGAAGCCAAGTTATAAGCCCACAAAGGTGTAACTGTACTACTTCTTTAAATTGACACCAGATCTGGTGACATTTGGGACATGGTTTGACCACCTTAGGAAAGTGCTATCATCATGAAACGTTCAGATCACTTACAACTCAATAGATTCTACCTTCCTGTAACGTTTCAGCCTGATTGGACCTTGTTTTCACACAAATGAACCCAGAATGATGTGAAATTGTACTTCGTGCAACATAATTCTAGGTGCCATTTAAAAACCATAAGTGCTAATGACTCCATTCCTTTTTGTGGTTGTAGGGGCTGTTGATTGGAGTACCCTAAAACAAACCTGATCTCTCTAGGACATTCAGAAGCCAAGTTATAAGCCCACAAATGTGTAACTGGACTACATCTTTAAAGTGACACCAGGCCCGGTGACTTTTGGGACATGGTTTGACCCCCTCAGGAAAGTGCTATCATCATGCAATGTTCAGATCACTTACAACTCAATAGATTCTACCTTCCTGTAACGCTTCAGCCTGATTGGACCTTGTTTTCACACAAATGGACCCAGAATGATGTGAAATTGTGCTTCGTGCAACATAATTCTGGGTGCCATTTACAAACCATAAGTGCTAATGACTCCATTCCTTTTTGTGGTTGTAGGGGCTGTTGATTGGAGTACACTAAAACAAACCTGACCTCTCTAGGACTTTCAGAAGCCAAGTTATAAGCCCACAAAGGTGTAACTGGACTACATCTTTAAAGTGACACCAGGCCCGGTGACCTTTGGGACATGGTTTGACCCCCTTAGGAAAGTGCTTTCATCATGAAACGTTCAGATCACTTACAACTCAGTAGATTCTACCTTCCTGTAACGTTTCAGCCTGATTGGACCTTGTTTTCACACAAATGAACCCAGAATGATGTGAAATTGTGCTTCGTGCAACATAATTCTGGGTGCCATTTAAAAACCATAACTGCTAATGACTCCATTCCTTTTTGTGGTTGTAGGGGCTGTTGATTGGAGTACCCTAAAACAAACCTGATCTCTCTAGGCCATTCAGAAGCCAAGTTATAAGCCCACAAATGTGTAACTGGACTACTTCTTTAAATTGACACCAGATCCGGTGACCTTTGGGACATGGTTTGACCCCCTTAGGAAAGTGCTATCATCATGAAACGTTCAGATCACTTACAACTCAATAGATTCTACCTTCCTGTAACATTTCAGCCTGATTGGACCTTGTTTTCACACAAATGAACCCAGAATGATGTGAAATTGTGCTTCGTGCAACATAATTCTGGGTGCCATTTAAAAACCATAAGTGCTAATGTCTCCATTCCTTTTTGTGGTTGTAGGGGCTGGTGATTGGAGAACACTAAAACAAACCTGATCTCTCTAGGACATTCAGAAGCCAAGTTATAAGCCCACAAATGTGTAACTGGACTACTTCTTTAAATTGACACCTGATCCGGTGACCTTTGGGACATGGTTTGACCCCCTTAAGAAAGTGCTATCATCATGAAACGTTCAGATCACTTACAACTCAATAGATTCTACCTTCCTGTAACGTTTCAGCCTGATTGGACCTTGTTTACACACAAATGAACCCAGAATGATGTGAAATTGTGCTTCGTGCAACATAATTCTGGGTGCCATTTAAAAACCATAAGTGCTAATGTCTCCATTCCTTTTTGTGGTTGTAGGGGCTGTTGATTGGAGTACATTAAAACAAACCTGATCTCTAGGACATTCAGAAGCCAAGTTATAAGCCCACAAATGTGTAACTGGACTACTTTAAAGTGACACCAGATCCGGTGACCTTTGGGACATGGTTTGACCCCCTTAGGAAAGTGCTATCATCATGAAACGTTCAGATCACTTACAACTCAATAGATTCTACCTTCCTGTAACGTTTCAGCCTGATTGGACCTTGTTTTCACACAAATGAACCCAGAATGATGTGAAATTGAGCTTCGTTTAACATAATTCTGGGTGCCATTTACAAACCATAAGTGCTAATGACTCCATTCCTTTTTGTGGTTGTAGGGGCTGGTGATTAGAGAACACTAAAACAAACCTAACCTCTCTAGGACATTCAGAAGCCAAGTTATAAGCCCACAAAGGTGTAACTGGACTGCTTCTTTAAAGTGACACCAGGCCCGGTGACCTTTGGGACATGGTTTGACCCCCTATAGGAATGTGCGATCATCTTGAAACGTTCAGATCACTTACAACTCAATAGATTCTACCTTCCTGTAACGTTTCAGCCTGATTGGACCTTGTTTTCACACAAATGAACCCAGAATGATGTGAAATTGAGCTTCGTGCAACATAATTCTGGGTGCCATTTAAAAACCATAAGTGCTAATGACTCCATTCCTTTTTGTGGTTGTAGGGGCTGTTGATTGGAGTACCCTAAAACAAACCTGATCACTCTAGGACATTCAGAAGCCAAGTTATAAGCCCACAAAGGTGTAACTGTACTACTTCTTTAAATTGACACCAGATCTGGTGACATTTGGGACATGGTTTGACCACCTTAGGAAAGTGCTATCATCATGAAACGTTCAGATCACTTACAACTCAATAGATTCTACCTTCCTGTAACGTTTCAGCCTGATTGGACCTTGTTTTCACACAAATGAACCCAGAATGATGTGAAATTGTACTTCGTGCAACATAATTCTAGGTGCCATTTAAAAACCATAAGTGCTAATGACTCCATTCCTTTTTGTGGTTGTAGGGGCTGTTGATTGGAGTACCCTAAAACAAACCTGATCACTCTAGGACATTCAGAAGCCAAGTTATAAGCCCACAAATGTGTAACTGGACTACTTCTTTAAATTGACACCAGATCTGGTGACATTTGGGACATGGTTTGACCCCCTTAGGAAAGTGCTATCATCATGAAACGTTCAGATCACTTACAACTCAATAGATTCTACCTTCCTGTAATGTTTCAGCCTGATTGGACCTTGTTTTCACACAAATGAACCCAGAATGATGTGAAATTGTGCTTCGTGCAACATAATTCTGGGTGCCATTTAAAAACCATAAGTGCTAATGTCTCCATTCCATTTTGTGGTTGTAGGGGCTGTTGACTGGAGTACACTAAAACAAACCTGATCTCTCTAGGACATTCAGAAGCCAAGTTATAAGCCCACAAATGTGTAACTGGACTACTTCTTTAAATTGACACCAGATCCGGTGACCTTTGGGACATGGTTTGACCCCCTTAGGAAAGTGCTATCATCATGAAACGTTCAGATCACTTACAACTCAATAGATTCTACCTTCCTGTAACGTTTCAGCCTGATTGGACCTTGTTTTCACACAAATGAACCCAGAATGATGTGAAATTGTACTTCGTGCAACATAATTCTAGGTGCCATTTAAAAACCATAAGTGCTAATGACTCCATTCCTTTTTGTGGTTGTAGGGGCTGTTGATTGGAGTACCCTAAAACAAACCTGATCTCTCTAGGACATTCAGAAGCCAAGTTATAAGCCCACAAAGGTGTAACTGGACTACTTCTTTAAATTGACACCAGATCCGGTGACATTTGGGACATGGTTTGACCCCCTTAGGAAAGTGCTATCATCATGAAACGTTCAGATCACTTACAACTCAATAGATTCTACCTTCCTGTAACGTTTCAGCCTGATTGGACCTTGTTTTCACACAAATGAACCCAGAATGATGTGAAATTGTACTTCGTGCAACATAATTCTAGGTGCCATTTAAAAACCATAAGTGCTAATGACTCCATTCCTTTTTGTGGTTGTAGGGGCTGTTGATTGGAGTACCCTAAAACAAACCTGATCTCTCTAGGACATTCAGAAGCCAAGTTATAAGCCCACAAATGTGTAACTGGACTACTTCTTTAAATTGACACCAGATCCGGTGACATTTGGGACATGGTTTGACCCCCTTAGGAAAGTGCTATCATCATGAAACGTTCAGATCACTTACAACTCAATAGATTCTACCTTCCTGTAACATTTCAGCCTGATTGGACCTTGTTTTCACACAAATGAACCCAGAATGATGTGAAATTGTGCTTCGTGCAACATAATTCTGGGTGCCATTTAAAAACCATAAGTGCTAATGTCTCCATTCCATTTTGTGGTTGTAGGGGCTGTTGATTGGAGTACACAAAAACAAACCTGACCTCTCTAGGACATTCAGAAGCCAAGTTATAAGCCCACAAATGTGTAACTGGACTACTTCTTTTAAGTGACACCAGATCCGGTGACCTTTGGGACATGGTTTGACCCCCTTTGGAAAGTGCTATCATCATGAAACGTTCAGATCACTTACAACTCAATAGATTCTACCTTCCTGTAACGTTTCAGCCTGATTGGACCTTGTTTTCACACAAATGGACCCAGAATGATGTGAAATTGTGCTTCGTGCAACATAATTCTGGGTGCCATTTACAAACCATAAGTGCTAATGACTCCATTCCTTTTTGTGGTTGTAGGGGCTGTTGATTGGAGTACACTAAAACAAACCTGACCTCTCTAGGACATTCAGAAGCCAAGTTATAAGCCCACAAAGGTGTAACTGGACTACATCTTTAAAGTGACACCAGGCCCGGTGACCTTTGGGACATGGTTTGACCCCCTTAGGAAAGTGCTATCATCATGAAACGTTCAGATCACTTACAACTCAGTAGATTCTACCTTCCTGTAACGTTTCAGCCTGATTGGACCTTGTTTTCACACAAATGAACCCAGAATGATGTGAAATTGTGCTTCGTGCAACATAATTCTGGGTGCCATTTACAAACCATAACTGCTAATGACTCCATTCCTTTTTGTGGTTGTAGGGGCTGTTGATTGGAGTACCCTAAAACTAACCTGATCTCTCTAGGACATTCAGAAGCCAAGTTATAAGCCCACAAATGTGTAACTGGACTACTTCTTTAAATTGACACCAGATCCGGTGACCTTTGGGACATGGTTTGACCCCCTTAGGAAAGTGCTATCATCATGAAACGTTCAGATCACTTACAACTCAATAGATTCTACCTTCCTGTAACATTTCAGCCTGATTGGACCTTGTTTTCACACAAATGAACCCAGAATGATGTGAAATTGTGCTTCGTGCAACATAATTCTGGGTGCCATTTAAAAACCATAAGTGCTAATGACTCCATTCCTTTTTGTGGTTGTAGGGGCTTTTGATTGGAGTACACTAACACAAACCTAACCTCTCTAGGACATTAAGAAGCCAAGTTATAAGCCCACAAAGGTGTAACTGGACTACATCTTTAAAGTGACACCAGGCCCGGTGACCTTTGGAACATGGTTTTACCCCCTATAGGAAAGTGCGATCATCTTGAAACGTTCAGATCACTTACAACTCAATAGATTCTACCTTCTTGTAGCGTTTCAGCCTGATTGGACCTTGTTTTCACACAAATGGACCCAGAATAATGTGAAATTGTGCTTCGTGCAACATAATTCTGGGTGCCATTTACAAACCATAAGTGCTAATGACTCCATTCCTTTTTTGTG
This sequence comes from Nothobranchius furzeri, assembly GCF_043380555.1. NCBI lineage: Eukaryota > Metazoa > Chordata > Actinopteri > Cyprinodontiformes > Nothobranchiidae > Nothobranchius > Nothobranchius furzeri. The sequence goes on from NC_091743.1 coordinate 12,114,336, forward strand.
GTTGTAGAGGCTGTTGATTGGAGTACACTAAAACAAACCTGATCTCTCTAGGACATTCAGCAGCCAAGTTATAAGCCCACAAATGTGTAACTGGACTACTTCTTTAAATTGACACCTGATCCGGTGACCTTTGGGACATGGTTTGACCCCCTTAGGAAAGTGCTATCATCATGAAACGTTCAGATCACTTACAACTCAATAGATTCTACCTTCCTGTAACGTTTCAGCCTGATTGGACCTTGTTTTCACACAAATGAACCCAGAATGATGTGAAATTGTGCTTCGTGCAACATAATTCTGGGTGCCATTTAAAAACCATAAGTGCTAATGTCTCCATTCCTTCTTGTGGTTGTAGGGGCTGGTGATTGGAGAACACTAAAACAAACCTGATCTCTCTAGGACATTCAGAAGCCAAGTTATAAGCCCACAAATGTGTAACTGGACTACTTCTTTAAATTGACACCTGATCCGGTGACCTTTGGGACATGGTTTGACCCCCTTAGGAAAGTGCTATCATCATGAAACGTTCAGATCACTTACAACTCAATAGATTCTACCTTCCTGTAACGTTTCAGCCTGATTGGACCTTGTTTACACACAAATGAACCCAGAATGATGTGAAATTGTGCTTCGTGCAACATAATTCTGGGTGCCATTTAAAAACCATAAGTGCTAATGTCTCCATTCCTTTTTGTGGTTGTAGGGGCTGTTGATTGGAGTACACTAAAACAAACCTGACCTCTCTAGGACATTCAGAAGCCAAGTTATAAGCCCACAAATGTGTAACTGGACTACTTCTTTAAAGTGACACCAGATCCGGTGACCTTTGGGACATGGTTTGACCCCCTTAGGAAAGTGCTATCATCATGAAACGTTCAGATCACTTACAACTCAATAGATTCTACCTTCCTGTAACGTTTCAGCCTGATTGGACCTTGTTTTCACACAAATGAACCCAGAATGATGTGAAATTGTGCTTCGTGCAACATAATTCTGGGTGCCATTTACAAACCATAAGTGCTAATGACTCCATTCCTTTTTGTGGTTGTAGGGGCTGGTGATTAGAGAACACTAAAACAAACCTAACCTCTCTAGGACATTCAGAAGCCAAGTTATAAGCCCACAAAGGTGTAACTGGACTGCTTCTTTAAAGTGACACCAGGCCCGGTGACCTTTGGGACATGGTTTGACCCCCTATAGGAATGTGCGATCATCTTGAAACGTTCAGATCACTTACAACTCAATAGATTCTACCTTCCTGTAACGTTTCAGCCTGATTGGACCTTGTTTTCACACAAATGAACCCAGAATGATGTGAAATTGTGCTTCGTGCAACATAATTCTGGGTGCCATTTAAAAACCATAAGTGCTAATGACTCCATTCCTTTTTGTGGTTGTAGGGGCTGTTGATTGGAGTATACTAAAACAAACCTGATCTCTCTAGGACATTCAGAAGCCAAGTTATAAGCCCACAAAGGTGTAACTGTACTACTTCTTTAAATTGACACCAGATCTGGTGACCTTTGGGACATGGTTTGACCCCCTTAGGAAAGTGCTATCATCATGAAACGTTCAGATCACTTACAACTCAATAGATTCTACCTTCATGTAACATTTCAGCCTGATTAGACCTTGTTTTCACACAAATGAACCCAGAATGATGTGAAATTGTGCTTCGTGCAACATAATTCTGGGTGCCATTTAAAAACCATAAGTGCTAATGACTCCATTCCTTTTTGTGGTTGTAGGGGCTGTTGATTGGAGTATACTAAAACAAACCTGATATCTCTAGGACATTCAGAAGCCAAGTTATAAGCCCACAAAGGTGTAACTGGACTACTTCTTTAAATTGACACCAGATCCGGTGACCTTTGGGACATGGTTTGACCCCCTTAGGAAAGTGCTATCATCATGAAACGTTCAGATCACTGACAACTCAATAGATTCTACCTTCCTGTAACATTTCAGCCTGATTGGACCTTGTTTTCAGACAAATGGACCCAGAATGATGTGAAATTGTTCTTCGTGCAACATAATTCTGGGTGCCATTTACAAAGCATAAGTGCTAATGACTCCATTCCTTTTTGTGGTTGTAGGGGCTGTTGATTGGAGTACACTAAAACAAACCTGATCTCTCTAGGACATTCAGAAGCCAAGTTATAAGCCCACAAATGTGTAACTGGACTACTTCTTTAAATTGACACCAGATCCGGTGACCTTTGGGACATGGTTTGACCCCCTTAGGAAAGTGCTATCATCATGAAACGTTCAGATCACTTACAACTCAGTAGATTCTACCTTCCTGTAACGTTTCAGCCTGATTGGACCTTGTTTTCACACAAATGAACCCAGAATGATGTGAAATTGTGCTTCGTGCAACATAATTCTGGGTGCCATTTACAAACCATAAGTGCTAATGACTCCATTCCTTTTTGTGGTTGTAGGGGCTGTTGATTGGAGTACACTAAAACAAACCTGACCTCTCTAGGACATTCAGAAGCCAAGTTATAAGCCCACAAAGGTGTAACTGGACTACATCTTTAAAGTGACACCAGGCCCGGTGACCTTTGGGACATGGTTTGACCCCCTTAGGAAAGTGCTATCATCATGAAACGTTCAGATCACTTACAACTCAGTAGATTCTACCTTCCTGTAACGTTTCAGCCTGATTGGACCTTGTTTTCACACAAATGAACCCAGAATGATGTGAAATTGTGCTTCGTGCAACATAATTCTGGGTGCCATTTAAAAACCATAACTGCTAATGACTCCATTCCTTTTTGTGGTTGTAGGGGCTGTTGATTGGAGTACCCTAAAACAAACCTGATCTCTCTAGGACATTCAGAAGCCAAGTTATAAGCCCACAAATGTGTAACTGGACTACTTCTTTAAATTGACACCAGATCCGGTGACCTTTGGGACATGGTTTGACCCCCTTAGGAAAGTGCTATCATCATGAAACGTTCAGATCACTTACAACTCAATAGATTCTACCTTCCTGTAACATTTCAGCCTGATTGGACCTTGTTTTCACACAAATGAACCCAGAATGATGTGAAATTGTGCTTCGTGCAACATAATTCTGGGTGCCATTTAAAAACCATAAGTGCTAATGACTCCATTCCTTTTTGTGGTTGTAGGGGCTTTTGATTGGAGTACACTAACACAAACCTAACCTCTCTAGGACATTCAGAAGCCAAGTTATAAGCCCACAAAGGTGTAACTGGACTACATCTTTAAAGTGACACCAGGCCCGGTGACCTTTGGAACATGGTTTTACCCCCTATAGGAATGTGCGATCATCTTGAAACGTTCAGATCACTTACAACTCAATAGATTCTACCTTCTTGTCGCGTTTCAGCCTGATTGGACCTTGTTTTCACACAAATGGACCCAGAATGATGTGAAATTGTGCTTCGTGCAACATAATTCTGGGTGCCATTTACAAACCATAAGTGCTAATGACTCCATTCCTTTTTTGTGGTTGTAGAGGCTGTTGATTGGAGTACACTAAAACAAACCTGGTCTCTCTAGGACATTCAGAAGCCAAGTTATAAGCCCACAAATGTGTAACTGGACTACTTCTTTAAAGTGACACCAGATCCGGTGACCTTTGGGACATGGTTTGACCCCCTATAGGAATGTGCGATCATCATGAAACGTTCAGATCACTTACAACTCAATAGATTCTACCTTCCTGTAACGTTTCAGCCTGAGTGGACCTTGTTTTCACACAAATGAACCCAGAATGATGTGAAATTGTGATTCGTGCAACATAATTCTGGGTGCCATTTACAAACCATAAGTGCTAATGACTCCATTCCTTTTTGTGGTTGTAGGGGCTGGTGATTGGAGAACACTAAAACAAACCTGATCTCTCTAGGACATTCAGAAGCCAAGTTATAAGCCCACAAATGTGTAACTGGACTACTTCTTTAAATTGACACCTGATCCGGTGACCTTTGGGACATGGTTTGACCCCCTTAGGAAAGTGCTATCATCATGAAACGTTCAGATCACTTACAACTCAATAGATTCTACCTTCCTGTAACGTTTCAGCCTGATTGGACCTTGTTTACACACAAATGAACCCAGAATGATGTGAAATTGTGCTTCGTGCAACATAATTCTGGGTGCCATTTAAAAACCATAAGTGCTAATGTCTCCATTCCTTTTTGTGGTTGTAGGGGCTGTTGATTGGAGTACACTAAAACAAACCTGACCTCTCTAGGACATTCAGAAGCCAAGTTATAAGCCCACAAATGTGTAACTGGACTACTTCTTTAAAGTGACACCAGATCCGGTGACCTTTGGGACATGGTTTGACCCCCTTAAGAAAGTGCTATCATCATGAAACGTTCAGATTACTTACAACTCAATAGATTCTACCTTCCTGTAACGTTTCAGCCTGATTGGACCTTGTTTTCACACAAATGAACCCAGAATGATGTGAAATTGTGCTTCGTGCAACATAATTCTGGGTGCCATTTACAAACCATAAGTGCTAATGACTCCATTCCTTTTTGTGGTTGTAGGGGCTGGTGATTGGAGAACACTAAAACAAACCTAACCTCTCTAGGTCATTAGAAGCCAAGCTATAAGCCCACAAAGGTGTAACTGGACTGCTTCTTTGAAGTGACACCAGGCCCGGTGACCTTTGGGACATGGTTTGACCCCCTATAGGAATGTGCGATCATCTTGAAACGTTCAGATCACTTACAACTCAATAGATTCTACCTTCCTGTAACGTTTCAGCCTGATTGGACCTTGTTTTCACACAAATGAACCCAGAATGATGTGAAATTGTGCTTCGTGCAACATAATTCTGGGTGCCATTGAAAAACCATAAGTGCTAATGACTCCATTCCTTTTTGTGGTTGTAGGGGCTGTTGATTGGAGTATACTAAACAAACCTGATCTCTCTAGGACATTCAGAAGCCAAGTTATAAGCCCACAAAGGTGTAACTGTACTACTTCTTTAAATTGACACCAGATCTGGTGACTTTTGGGACATGGTTTGACCCCCTTAGGAAAGTCCTATCATCATGAAACGTTCAGATCACTTACAACTCAATAGATTCTACCTTCATGTAACATTTCAGCCTGATTAGATTTTGTTTTCACACAAATGAACCCAGAATGATGTGAAATTGTGCTTCGTGCAACATAATTCTGGGTGCCATTTAAAAACCATAAGTGCTAATGACTCCATTCCTTTTTGTGGTTGTAGGGGCTGTTTATTGGAGTATACTAAAACAAACCTGATATCTCTAGGACATTCAGAAGCCAAGTTATAAGCCCACAAAGGAGTAACTGGACTACTTCTTTAAATTGACACCAGATCCGGTGACCTTTGGGACATGTTTTGACCCCCTTAGGAAAGTGCTATCATCATGAAACGTTCAGATCACTTACAACTCAATAGATTCTACCTTCCTGTAACATTTCAGCCTGATTGGACCTTGTTTTCACACAAATGGACCCAGAATGATGTGAAATTGTTTCTCGTGCAACATAATTCTGGGTGCCATTTACAAAGCATAAGTGCTAATGACTCCATTCCTTTTTGTGGTTGTACGGGCTGTTGGGTAATTCCTATATTACCCCCAAGTTACCTCGGAAAATTCAAAGCATACACAGAGGGATTAGATTCTTTAGATTATTGTAATCCTGTCAACAACAACAAAAACAACAACAACAACTTTGCAAAGGTTGAGAGAGAAATCAAATACACACCGGAGACGGAGGTCAGTTTGCTCTCACACCGAGATGAAGCTCTTTTGAGCGTATTTATTGACAAGATCCCACACACACACACATCACAGAATGCACAATAACAGGTTAAAAAATCCCCTCTGTCCCAGGAATCCACCTGTGACAAAAGGGTTTCTTCAGATAATAGATCAGGCGTCTCTAGGTCTGGCAGAACGGCGTTCCTGCATACAGGTGCCTGAAGCAGACAAGGAGTTAGTGAAAACATTCAAACGTCAACAAGTAAACAAGTAACTTTAAGCAGCAAGGGTGAGTGAACTCTGGTTGATTAACTAGGTCAGGATTTTTCCTAACATATTCCCCCTGTTCAAACAGAGGTCACCTTAATCACACATTATTAATCAAAATAAATTAAAAATCACCAATATGAATAACCTAATTCTAAAGTGATTATAATAATGATTATACTACTGAAACAATATTAAAGAGTAATCTCAGAAATCTAAAGGATAATTTAATCTGAGTTGATAACAAGAACATCAAACAACAATGGTTACAGAAACTGTAATTTACATTGTTGAAATCATAATGAAATCAACTTTATCAGGCAATATATTCATCTTCTGCAAGTTCCTCTTTTTGCCTCAGGAGAGTATATTGAACTAAGGTATTTGTCATTAATTTGCGTACCATATTCTTCAAACACGGGATCACACAGCCTAAAACTAAGCAAATCATAACTAGGATAATAATAACAGGTGTGAGAAACTTTAATAAGAGCTGATACCAGTTACCAGACATCAGCCAACTCATAAAACTCCAGGATCCACCAGTTGATTCATTGGATTTCAGGAAGTCTCCGATTTGTCTAACACGGTCGTGAATCAGAGTCCAGTTGTCACGTGATGAAGGGAGATAGGTGCAGCAATGTTCACCAATTTTTGCACAGAGGCCGCCTTCTGAGGCAAACAGAATGTCCAGGGCAAGTTGGTGCTGCATCAACATAGTTCTCATTGCTTGTCGCTCAGGGTCGTCAGCCAGGAACAAGGTCATATCAGAGAGTATAGTGGTGATGTTTTCTAGGGTCCACCATACTTCATTCATACGTTTCATCAGGCTGGCAGTTCCCAGCTGGGGAAAGATGGTGTAGAGGATTCCTTTGGAGTCGTCGTAGAGGGGCCTGTGGTTGTCGTCGCTGGAGAAAGGGCGGAAGATTTTAACAGGTTTAAATTCTCTCTTATGTCTCTTCGACTCTGGTGTCCTCGTAAAGACGGACCCTTCCTCGGTGATGATATATGAGGAGGGTTGCAGCCGAGCCAAGCTGCAGGTGCCACACCAGTCACGTGGCAGGTATAGATAGAGAGAGCTTCCGCACTTCCAGATGTAGCCTTCAGGGGTCCCCATTCCCATAATTGAGGGGACTTCCAGAATATGTTCATGTGTCTTCCATGGTGGGTAGTAGGGTCTTCCAGTCATTTCAAAGCTTAACAAGGTTACATTTATGGTAATGTAACCAGGGGTAGTAATCCGAAGTGTTAGCCAATGTTTCTTTGTATGAGATGTGCGAGATCTCACAGTCCATCCGTCTCCGGGGAGAGTGTCATCGCAGGTGGATCTGCCCAACAGAGTCATGGAGTTTGAGCAGGAGACAGAGATGCAGAATGGGTCTTTACCTGTGAGACGGAGGAGATGTATTCCTTTGGAGATGGAGGAGTTGGTTGATGCAGAATAGCTGGCAGGGCGTGACCAGCGTCTCTGTTGATGTTGAGGTGAGCAGCAGTGGGGAATGGTGCATTCCCGTGACTCAAAGGCTTGGCGGGTGTGGGCGTGAAGTAGACATATGGTGTCATTCAGGGAGACGGGGATAGCTGTCATCGTGGGATTTTCCAATGAATGATGGGGGATCCAGGAGCAGATATAGCAACTGTTATTAAATCCTAGTCTTTTGGCGGTTAGATTTACCATGTGGTACCAGGCGTTTTGGTGTGCTTCATGGATATTTATAGGAGCAGATTTTGCTTGTGTGGTGTGTGCAGTCGTCAGGGTCCAATGGACCATAGCAAACAGTAAAAAGATGATAGAGAGCTTCATGGTTGCGGATGGTGATGCAAACAACTGGATTAATAGCCTTCTCCTAACGAGAAGTTTGACCGCTAGGAGTTAGGGATCTTGTACCTGTGTACTCTTCACCTCGCGTTGAGATGCCTTGGGTCTAAACACCAAAACCCCTTTGTAGCTGGTCTTCCCCCATAACCCGTGTCTATTAATCCAGATGTTTAAGCAGTTTGCAATGGGACAGATGAATCCAGGTGGGTCGCTCAGCGATTTTTACAGCAGTGGGAGTAGCCAGTAGAACTTGGAAAGGTCCTTCCCACTTGGGACTGGTCCAGGTTTTTCTTTTGATGACCTTAATGAAGACCCAGTCCCCGGGTGTAACTGCAGGAGTTTTTTCCTGCAAGACAGGAGAAGAAATAGGCCAGGTATTTGCAGTTTGGGATTCTTTGGATAAAATAATCATTTTCATATAGTCAGCCAAGGTTAGTTCATCTTCAGTTTTCTGTAAGTCTTTGTTAACCAAAGGCAGTTTATAGGGTCTGCCATAAATGATCTCAAAAGGTGTTAGTCCTAGATTATTAGGTGTTATTCTCATGTACAGCTTTACTAAATCTAAACATTCTGGCCAAGGCTTCTTAGTTTCTGCCATGCATTTTCTGAGTCTGTTTTTTATGGTAGCGTTATTACGCTCAACAAGGCCAGCACTGGCAGGATGATATGCACAATGGTTTTTTAATTTGATTCCCAAATGATTAGCCATGTTCTGAATGACCTCATTCACAAAGTGAGGTCCATTGTCAGAGTAGATAACTTCTGGAATGCCATGATTAGCAATTATGGTTTTGCATAAGGCTTTGGCTACTGTTAAAGCATCATTCTTTGCTGTCGGTATAATCTCAACCCACTTGGAAAAAGCATCAACAATGACCAAACAATATTTGTAGGGACCACTCCGTGTTAACTCAATAAAATCCATGTGCAACATTTGGAATGGGTATTTTGCCTGGGGAAACTGCCCTCTTTTTGGTCTTACATTTCCCTGAGCATTGTGTTTAGCACAAATCACACATGATCTGCAGAAGTGCCTGAGATAGGATTCCAGGTTGTAAGTTGTAAAATGTTGCTTAATTAAATGAGCCATCCCCTCTGTTGACACATGACAGGGGCCATGTGACACCAGAGCAGCAGCCTTAAACAGGGACTTCGGCAGAACAGGTTTATCATGTGCAACATAGAGACCATCTGCAGTCAACGTTGCACCTTTAACCTTCCAAAGTTGTTTTTCAGCAGCTGGGGCATGCACCTGCATGTCAGCCAAAACTGTGTGATCAATGAGGGAATCAGTTGTCTGTGAAGTGAATAAATCAGAAGAACCGAAAATGCCTTGGGACGCAGACTTTGCTACCTCATCAGCAAACCTGTTCCCAAAGGAAACTGGATCTTTCCCTGAGGTGTGGGCTTGGCATTTACAGATTGCAAGAGCAGAAGGCAACAGGACAGCTCTAAGTAGTCTGAGAAGGAGTTGAGAATGGGTAATGGGCTTCCCTGAGGACGTCACCATCCCCCTGCGTTCCCATTGCTTAGCAAAACAATGCACAGTAGAAAAAGCATACTGACTGTCAGTGTAAACTGTCAGAGGCTGACCAGAAGCCAGTTCACATGCTCTGGTCAGGGCAATTATCTCAGCCGCCTGAGCTGAGAAATGAGATGGTAAAGATTTGGCTTCAATCACGAGGTCAAGTGCTTGCACAATAGCATAGCCTGTTTGAGTTTTGCCTGTCTCTGTTTTAGAACATGATCCGTCCACAAACCATAACAAACTATCAGGAAGTGGTGTGTCTTTGAGATCAGGTCTGGGAAGCTGTAAATTATCAGTGGCTTCGATACAGTTGTGTGGGTCCCCATCAGCTGGAGTGGGCAACAAAGTTGCAGGATTCAGGATGTTACATCGCTGAATAGTAATGTGGGGCTGAGACATTAAAATGGCTGTATAGCTTAGATGTCTAGCAGGAGATAACAAACCCAATCTACCTTGCAACAACAACACGTCCACAGCATGTGGCACTAATAGAGTTAAAGGGTGGAACAGCACCACGTCTGCCGAACTTGATATTGCGAGGGCGGCAGCTGATACTGCTTGGACGCATACAGGTAAAGCTTGAGCTACCTGATCCAACTTCTTAGAATAAAAAGCAACTGGCCTCTGTTTATCACCATGTTTTTGCAGCAAAACAGATGTCATGAACCCATTTCTACAATCAACAGTTTGCGTGAAATGTTTAGAATAATCAGGTAAAATCAGAGTTGTGCTGGAATGGATATCTTGTTTCAGGTTTACAAAAGCTGCTTCTGTTAAGGGAGTCCAAGAAAGCTTATCATTCATTTCCATCTGTTGGCCATGAATCATTTCAGAAAGGGGCTGAGTTTTTTCTGCATAATGGGGAATGTACTGTCTGCAGTAATTAACAAGACCTAAAAACTGCATCATCTGCTTTTTAGTTTGGGGTTTTGGGGTGTTCAAAATGGTTTCCTGTCTTCCTGACTGGATTTGTCTACCTTCACCCGTCAAAGTGTGTCCAAGATACTGGACGGTGGTTTTGACCCACTGCAGTTTTGATTTACTGACTTTATTTCCTGTTTTATGGAGATGCTGCAGCAAAGCGAGAGAGTCTTTGAGGCAGGACTCAGCATCGTTTGAAGCAACCAAAATGTCATCCACATAAACAAGAATTTGTGAATTTGCTGAACATTGAAAGTCCGCTAGACAATTAGTGATTGCTTGAGTGAAGATAGTGGGGCTGTCCGAGAACCCTTGTGGTAGACGAGTGAAAGTAAACTTTGAGTTTTTGTAGGTGAAAGCAAACCAAAACTGTGAGTCAGGATGAACAGGAACACTGAAAAACGCATTGCTCAGATCAATCACAGAAAAGTACTTCCTGGAAGACTTGAGGGAGTTTAACAATGTGTGGGGGTCTGGAACATGTGGGGCACGTGTTTGGACTGCGGTGTTGACCATTCTAAGATCTTGAATCATGCGCCATGTTTTGCCATCTGCCTTTTTTATAGGCCAGATGGGTGTGTTACATGGAGAATCAGGACAATGTCTGATAACTCCAGCTTCCAGGAGATCTGAAATCACCGGAGCAATGCCTTCTTCTGCTTCAGGTGACAAAGAATACTGTTTAACTCTTGGTCTGAACTCGGATTTTGGTTTGATCTCTACAGGAGAGATAGAGTTCAAAAGGCCCACATCAGTCTGGCCTACAGACCAAAGTGTTTCAGGAATTTGCTTAAGTTGCTCCTCCTCCTCATCTGATAACAACACAGAGTCAGTCTGTCACTTCAAAGGGTTAACAGCAGTTTCACACTGAAGTGGGACGATCAGAGGAAATCGGTAGAGACCAGTGCTTCCACTGTACTGCCATAGATCCTTTTTATCAGGCTGGATTGGGGTGAAATCATTAGCCTTAGATGCTGTGTTAATCATGTATCCCAAATCTTTCCAGCGCGCGGAGCTGTCTTTTGTCAAAGAAATGTGTGGGGGAGTAGGCAAATCATAGAATGCTTTCATGTTGGTTGGCAGTAACACAGAAGCTGCAGAATCTGACTCTCCGTTTGTTATCAAATAGGAGGTAGCCAACACGACAGGGGACAAAGGCAGAAAACCCCGTTCATATGGTAAGTCCTGCTCTGGCCTGAGGGCCATAGTTACATGCAGCTGGGATAAGGCCATTTCATCTCTAGCTGTGTTGTTAAGCACCGGACGCAATGTTTTCAGAATAAGCTCTGTTTCAACTAGATTTGCTTCAACAGAAACTTGCAAAGAATAATATACGCCAGTAGGATCATGGAGGTAACAGCAATCTTCAGCCACCCGAACAGCTCTCATGCCATCTTTTATAGGGACAATAGAGATTTTTAGTATTGACATGAGGTCTCTGCCCAACAGATTTAAAGGAAAGTCTGGTGCTATGACCAGGGAGATTCTTTTTTCCAATCCTGTCACTGGATCATCCACCAAAACCGGTTTAGACAGAGATGAGCGAGTGGTTTGTCCATCAGCAGTTTTAACCAATATGCTATTCTGAGACCTGGGCAAGTTCACACCCGACGATACCACGGAACGACATGCACCAGAATCACATAGGAACTCAATACATTGCCCTTCAATATTAAGTTTGATAAATGGCTTTTCTTTTAGGACATTAAGTAATTCCCAAGCTCCACAGCAGTCAACCACGTCATTTTCCTCTGTCCAGGTATCAGAATCTGCCTCTAGTCATTGTCGATAGTCGTTTCCTCGCTCCTGTCTAAATCGGGCGTGATCCGGTTGGGGATTGACAGGCTCACGGCTAGGTCGGTTCCTCTGAAATTGGAAACTCCTGCCATTATTGGGACCCCTATTGGGTTGTCTGTTATCTGGGCCGCCTGGCTTGGAAGGACAATCATATGAGATATGACCCCGACTTCCACAAGTCCAACAAGAACAATCATATGAGTTATGATCCCGACTTCCACAAATCCTACAACTGGATGGCTTTAAGCGGCCTGGAGAGGCCCACTGTCTCTGACTGCTGTTACGATCACCTCCCTGGCGATTAAATTTATGCCTGTTGCTTCCTTGCTGAAAATAAACAGCTTCCTCTTCATTGCTATCAGTTTCTTCCAGGAAGATTTGTGGGCCTGTCTTAGGAGCTTTTGGTTTATTTTTATTCTGAATGACTTGCTCCGCATGTCTGGCATTTATCATCAGGTCTTCAACTGTACAGGATTCCCAGTAAATGAAATGTTCTTTAATCCGTGCAGTAATCTCAGGCCGGAAACCTTTTAGCAGCTCAGAGCACAAATATCTCACATAAGCCCCATCTACATTATTATCAGGTGGAATGGCACTGTGGATGTTGAACTGGGTTTGATATCTAGAACGGAAATCATCAACTGACTCATCAGGTTTTTGTCTGATTGAAGACAACTGAGTTAGTTTTGGAATTTTCTTAAAGTTCTGTTTTACATTCGTGGCTAAAATGTCAAACTGGATCTTTAAATCTCCAGTTAGGTCCCCTGTTGCTTGATCTGTCTCATACAGAGCCACAGCTCCATTGGGGCGTCTACCCGTATATTGACCTCGAACTCTATGCCAATGTTTTTGAAGGCTCGCTTGAGCCAGTTGACCTAATTCATGCCCGTTCAAACGATAGGAGTGAATCACTTCCAGCATGTCTGAGACCCATTTATCTGGATCATCTGTGTGAGGTGTAACCTGTTCAGCGATTTCCCTCGCATCTTTAAGGGACCAGGGTCTAAACACAAATTGCCGTGACCCATCATGTGTGGGGACCTGAACCATAGGATAAGCTTCTCCTGTGATTTCATCATCTGACATACTGTCAGAGTCTGTTCCCTGATGAGGAGGTGAGTTTTCAGATTTCTTTCTGTCCTTCTTTCGCTGTCGTGTCTCAATAGTGGACGGGGGATACTGTTTTTTCTGTTTAGGTTTAGCCCCTAGCTCCTCATGCTTAATGGGGAAATCACCAGACGGTTCAGGAGGTGTTGTACTGTCAATGGCTTTCTCCTTGGGAGGAAAAGAACTCGCCTTCAAATCAACCTCACTCTCCACTACAGGAGGTGCAGAAGCCTGAACTGTAGCAGCTTCCCCCGCAGCCCCCAGCATGGGAGCACCCGGCTGAGGGGCAGGTACATGATATGGTGGAGGGGGAGGAGCACTAAGAGACAAATCGTCACATAATTTCTTTAGCACATACACATCTTTTTCAGCCTCTCCTTCTTTTCTTTTCTTTTTCTCTTCGATATCACTTAGCCTCTTATCTGTTTCATCATGCCACATTGTTGCAATCTTTAATTGTTCTTCCTCAGCCAGCCTCCTTTTACCAGTGGCTGATGCAGCTTTAAAGTTGCATATTTCAACTAAGCCATGCCATTGTCGGCCTTTTAATGCTCCATCAACTTTATATTTCTTCCGCCATTTATCCATAAATTTCAAACTACCTGGGTGTTTATGGGACATATATTTTAAATCTCCCTCCAGCATGGTTTTAGACTTAGAATTTCCCATTGTACCTAAGTTATTTTATTTACTAATTTTGTAAAGCAGGCTGGACGAGCGCTGGTATAGTATCAAAAATGCAATCAATCAGACTGCGTATGCTTATATAAAATGGCTCAAATTTGGCAAATCCTTCTCCTTTCTTCCTCACACTTCTCACAACAGACTCAGCTGATTCACACACTCAAAGCCCCAAGGCAGCAGCCGAATCAATACACACACACTTACACAGAACAAACCTGCAGGTTTTATCACACACCCACAGAAAGACAGAGACACACAGATAGACAGACAAGCAGATAGACAGACAAGCAGAGAGACAGACAAGCAGAGCCGGCTTAAAGCTTTAAAGCTGCAGCCACACACTCTTACTTAGAACAGAATCTGCAGAATCCACACACTCAAAAACCCAAATACACACCTCTTTTTCACACATGCATACACAGTTATCCACTGAAGCAAAACTCACAGCTAGGATTTTTAATACTTTAGCATAGCTTTTCACAGACACCCCATGTCCGTGATGGGACAGCCGACATCAATATCTCAAACACCAGCAACAAACGATAACAACACCACAGGACTACAGTGATCAGTCCTGCACAATCCAGAATGGGACACAACCCACAAACCACGAACTGACAAGGGGTGAATTTTAAGAACGTTTTGGATACGCCAATTATAATGAAGATTAACTCAGTACCTTCTGCACCATGAAATATTTAACATCCCAGCGACAGTGTGATTTTTAGCATCTATCTTTCATACTCGACACCAGCACCTGGATTTCGTGCTGCGTGTATATGGGGGTCACAACGGTTTTAGGCCCACTACACATTCACCTGCATTTTACCACCCACAGCAGCACTGTGGGCTGTGCCCCGCAGACACAGATGAATTACAACCCAGCAGGTCTACAGCCACGGTTCACGTTGCACACGTGTAACCCTTAAATGGACACGAAAACGTCTTTTCGTGCGTGAATGCCTAGTCACCACACTCAGCTTAAAAACACACTGCCAGCAATCAAGAAAAAGGTGCACAATAAAGAGGTACTTACTCTCTCCTTCTGCGTAGCAGACTCGCCCTGAATCCGAGCGCGAGAGCCTGTTGATGGAAAGTCGGTCTGTGGAGCTAAAACAGCCGGCCGATGGGACAATTCAGCCCCCCGGACTTTGATGAGGAAGTGGCGCCTGGCGACTCTCCGGAGGCGGTCTTCCCACTGCAGGCTCTGCGTCCCGGGTTTCGGCACCAAAATATGTTGGGTAATTCCTATATTACCCCCAAGTTACCTCGGAAAATTCAAAGCATACACAGAGGGATTAGATTCTTTAGATTATTGTAATCCTGTCAACAACAACAAAAACAACAACAACAACTTTGCAAAGGGTGAGAGAGAAATCAAATACACACCGGAGACGGAGGTCAGTTTGCTCTCACACCGAGATGAAGCTCTTTTGAGCGTATTTATTGACAAGATCCCACACACACACACATCACAGAATGCACAATAACAGGTTAAAAAATCCCCTCTGTCCCAGGAATCCACCTGTGACAAAAGGGTTTCTTCAGATAATAGATCAGGCGTCTCTAGGTCTGGCAGAACGGCGTTCCTGCATACAGGTGCCTGAAGCAGACAAGGAGTTAGTGAAAACATTCAAACGTCAACAAGTAAACAAGTAACTTTAAGCAGCAAGGGTGAGTGAACTCTGGTTGATTAACTAGGTCAGGATTTTTCCTAACAGGGGCTGTTGATTGGAGTACACTAAAACAAACCTGATCTCTCTAGGACATTCAGAAGCCAAGTTATAAGCCCACAAATGTGTAACTGGACTACTTCTTTAAATTGACACCAGATCCGGTGACATTTGGGACATGGTTTGACCCCCTTAGGAAAGTGCTATCATCATGAAACGTTCAGATCACTTACAACTCAGTAGATTCTACCTTCCTGTAACGTTTCAGCCTGATTGGACCTTGTTTTCACACAAATGAACCCAGAATGATGTGAAATTGTGCTTCGTGCAACATAATTCTGGGTGCCATTTACAAACCATAAGTGCTAATGACTCCATTCCTTTTTGTGGTTGTAGGGGCTGTTGATTGGAGTACATTAAAACAAACCTGATCTCTAGGACATTCAGAAGCCAAGTTATAAGCCCACAAATGTGTAACTGGACTACTTCTTTAAATTGACACCAGATCCGGTGACCTTTGGGACATGGTTTGACCCCCTTAGGAAAGTGCTATCATCATGAAACGTTCAGATCACTTACAACTCAATAGATTCTACCTTCCTGTAACGTTTCAGCCTGATTGGACCTTGTTTTCACACAAATGAACCCAGAATGATGTGAAATTGTGCTTCGTGCAACATAATTCTGGGTGCCATTTAAAAACCATAAGTGCTAATGTCTCCATTCCTTTTTGTGGTTGTAAGGGCTGTTGATTGGAGTACACTAAAAAAAAACCTGACCTCTCTAGGACATTCAGAAGCCAAGTTATAAGCCCACAAATATGTACATGGACTACTTCTTTAGAGTGACACCAGATCCGGTGACCTTTGGGACATGGTTTGACCCCCTTAGGAAAGTGCTACCATCATGAAACGTTCAGATAACTTACAACTCAATAGATTCTACCTTCCTTTAACGTTTCAGCCTGATTGGACCTTGTTTTCACACAAATGAACCCAGAATTATGTGAAATTGTGCTTCGTGCAACATAATTCTGGGTGCCATTTAAAAACCATAAGTGCTAATGACTCCATTCCTTTTTGTGGTTGTAGGGGCTGTTGATTGGAGTATACTAAAACAAACCTGATCTCTCTAGGACATTCAGAAGCCAAGTTATAACCCCACAAAGGTGTAACTGGACTACTTCTTTAAATTGACACCAGATCCGGTGACCTTTGGGACATGGTTCGACCCCCTTAGGAAAGTGGTATCATCATGAAACGTTCAGATCACTTACAACTCAATAGATTCTTCCTTCCTGTAACATTTCAGCCTGATTGGACCTTGTTTTCACACAAATGAACCCAGAATGATGTGAAATTGTGCTTCGTGCAACATAATTCTGGGCGCCATTTAAAAACCATAAGTGCTAATGACTCCATTCCTTTTTGTGGTTGTAGGGGCTGTTGATTGGAGTACACTAAAACAAACCTGACATCTCTAGGACATTCAGAAGCCAAGTTATGAGCCCACAAATGTGTAACTGGACTACTTCTTTAAAGTGACACCAGGCCCGGTGACCTTTGGGACATGGTTTGACCCCCTATAGGAATGTGCGATCATCATGAAACGTTCAGATCACTTACAACTCAATAGATTCTACCTTCTTGTAACGTTTCAGTATGATTGGACCTTGTTTTCACACAAATGGACCCAGAATGATGTGAAATTGTGCTTTGTGCAACATAATTCTGGGTGCCATTTACAAACCATAAGTGCTAATGACTCCATTCCTTTTTGTGGTTGTAGGGGCTGTTGATTGGAGTACACTAAAACAAACCTGATCTCTCTAGGACATTCAGAAGCCAAGTTATAAGCCCACAAAGGTGTAACTGGACTACTTCTTTAAATTGACACCAGATCCGGTGACCTTTGGGACATGGTTTGACCCCCTTAGGAAAGTGCTATCATCATGAAACGTTCAGATCACTTACAACTCAATAGATTCTACCTTCCTGTAACGTTTCAGCCTGATTGGACCTTGTTTTCACACAAATGAACCCAGAATGATGTGAAATTGTGCTTCGTGCAACATAATTCTGGGTGCCATTTAAAAACCATAAGTGCTAATGACTCCATTCCTTTTTGTGGTTGTAGGGGCTGTTGATTGGAGTACCCTAAAACAAACCTGATCTCTCTAGGACATTCAGAAGCCAAGTTATAAGCCCACAAATGTGTAACTGGACTACTTCTTTAAATTGACACCAGATCCGGTGACCTTTGGGACATGGTTCGACCCCCTTAGGAAAGTGCTATCATCATGAAACGTTCAGATCACTTACAACTCAATAGATTCTACCTTCCTGTAACATTTCAGCCTGATTGGACCTTGTTTTCACACAAATGAACCCAGAATGATGTGAAATTGTGCTTCGTGCAACATAATTCTGGGCGCCATTTAAAAACCATAAGTGCTAATGACTCCATTCCTTTTTGTGGTTGTAGGGGCTGTTGATTGGAGTACACTAAAACAAACCTGACATCTCTAGGACATTCAGAAGCCAAGTTATAAGCCCACAAATGTGTAACTGGACTACTTCTTTAAAGTGACACCAGGCCCGGTGACCTTTGGGACATGGTTTGATCCCCTATAGGAATGTGCGATCATCATGAAATGTTCAGATCACTTACAACTCAATAGATTCTACCTTCTTGTAACGTTTCAGTATGATTGGACCTTGTTTTCACACAAATGGACCCAGAATGATGTGAAATTGTGCTTTGTGCAACATAATTCTGGGTGCCATTTACAAACCATAAGTGCTAATGACACCATTCCTTTTTGTGGTTGTAGGGGCTGTTGATTGGAGTACACTAAAACAAACCTGATCTCTCTAGGACATTCAGAAGCCAAGTTATAAGCCCACAAAGGTGTAACTGGACTACTTCTTTAAATTGACACCAGATCCGGTGACCTTTGGGACATGGTTTGACCCCCTTAGGAAAGTGCTATCATCATGAAACGTTCAGATCACTTACAACTCAATAGCTTCTACCTTCCTGTAACGTTTCAGCCTGATTGGACCTTGTTTTCACACAAATGAACCCAGAATGATGTGAAATTGTGCTTCGTGCAACATAATTCTGGGTGCCATTTAAAAACCATAAGTGCTAATGACTCCATTCCTTTTTGTGGTTGTAGGGGCTGTTGATTGGAGTACCCTAAAACAAACCTGATCTCTCTAGGACATTCAGAAGCCAAGTTATAAGCCCACAAATGTGTAACTGGACTACTTCTTTAAATTGACACCTGATGCGGTGATCTTTGGGACATGGTTTGACCCCCTTAGGAAAGTGCTATCATCATGAAACGTTCAGATCACTTACAACTCAATAGATTCTACCTTCATGTAACATTTCAGCCTGATTAGACCTTGTTTTCACACAAATGAACCCAGAATGATGTGAAATTGTGCTTCGTGCAACATAATTCTGGGTGCCATTTAAAAACCATAAGTGCTAATGACTCCATTCCTTTTTGCGGTTGTAGGGGCTGTTGATTGGAGTATACTAAAACAAACCTGATATCTCTAGGACATTCAGAAGCCAAGTTATAAGCCCACAAAGGTGTAACTGGACTACTTCTTTAAATTGACACCAGATCCGGTGACCTTTGGGACATGTTTTGACCCCCTTAGGAAAGTGCTATCATCATGAAACGTTCAGATCACTTACAATTCAATAGATTCTACCTTCCTGTAACATTTCAGCCTGATTGGACCTTGTTTTCACACAAATGGACCCAGAATGATGTGAAATTGTTTCTCGTGCAACATAATTCTGGGTGCCATTTACAAAGCATAAGTGCTAATGACTCCATTCCTTTTTGTGGTTGTAGGGGCTGTTGATTGGAGTACACTAAAACAAACCTGATCTCTCTAGGACATTCAGAAGCCAAGTTATAAGCCCACAAATGTGTAACTGGACTACGTCTTTAAATTGACACCAGATCCGGTGACCTTTGGAACATGGTTTGACCCCCTATAGGAATGTGAGATCATCATGAAACGTTCAGATCACTTACAACTCAATAGATTCTACCTTCTTGTAACGTTTCAGCCTGATTGGACATTGTTTTCACAAAAATGGACCCAGAATGATGTGAAATTGTGCTTCGTGCAACATAATTCTGGGTGCCATTTACAAACCATAAGTGCTAATGACTCCATTCCTTTTTGTGGTTGTAGGGGCTGTTTATTGGAGTACACTAAAACAAACCTGACCTCTCTAGGACATTCAGAAGCCAAGTTATAAGCCCACAAATGTGTAACTGGACTACTTCTTTAAAGTGCCACCAGATCCGGTGACCTTTGGGACATGGTTTGACCCCCTTAGGAAAGTGCTATCATCATGAAACGTTCAGATCACTTACAACTCAATAGATTCTACCTTCCTGTAATGTTTCAGCCTGATTGGACCTTGTTTTCACACAAATGAACCCAGAATGATGTGAAATTGTGCTTCGTGCAACATAATTCTGGGTGCCATTTACAAACCATAAGTGCTAATGACTCCATTCCGTTTTGTGGTCGTAGGGGCTGTTGATTGGAGTACACTAAAACAAACCTAACCTCTCTAGGACATTCAGAAGCCAAGTTATAAGCCCACAAAGGTGTAACTGGACTACTTCTTTAAAAGGACACCAGGCCCGGTGACCTTTGGGACATGGTTTTACCCCCTATAGGAATGTGCTATCATCTTGAAACGTTCAGATCAATTACAACTCAATAGATTCTACCTTCTTGTAGCGTTTCAGCCTGATTGGACCTTGTTTTCACACAAATCGACCCAGAATGATGTGAAATTGTGCTTCGTGCAACATAATTCTGGGTGCCATTTACAAAGCATAAGTGCTAATGACTCCATTCCTTTTTGTGGTTGTAGGGGCTGTTGATTGGATTACCCTAAAACAAACCTGATCTCTCTAGGACATTCAGAAGCCAAGTTATAAGCCCACAAATGTGTAACTGGACTACTTCTTTAAATTGACAGCAGATCCGGTGACCTTTGGGACATGGTTTGACCCCCTTAGGAAAGTGCTATTATCATGAAACGTTCAGATCACTTACAACTCAGTAGATTCTACCTTCCTCTAACGTTTCAGCCTGATTGGACTTTGTTTTCACACAAATGAACCCAGAATGATGTGAAATTGTGCTTCGTGCAACATAATTCTGGGTGCCATTTACAAACCATAAGTGCTAATGACTCCATTCCTTTTTGTGGTTGTAGGGGCTGTTGATTGGAGTACATTAAAAAAAACCTGATCTCTCTAGGACATTCAGAAGCCAAGTTATAAGCCCACAAATATGTACCTGGACTACTTCTTTAGAGTGACACCAGATCCGGTGACCTTTGGGACATGGTTTGACCCCCTTAGGAAAGTGCTATCATCATGAAACGTTCAGATCACTTACAACTCAATAGATTCTTCCTTCCTGTAACGTTTCAGCCTGATTGGACCTTGTTTTCACACAAATGAACCCAGAATGATGTGAAATTGTACTTTGTGCAACATAATTCTAGGTGCCATTTAAAAACCATAAGTGCTAATGACTCCATTCCTTTTTGTGGTTGTAGGGGCTGTTGATTGGAGTACATTAAAACAAACCTGATCTCTCTAGGACATTCAGAAGCCAAGTTATAAGCCCACAAATGTGTAACTGGACTACTTCTTTAAATTGACACCAGATCCGGTGACCTTTGGGACATGGTTTGACCCCCTTAGGAAAGTGCTATCATCATGAAACGTTCAGATCACTTACAACTCAATAGATTCTACCTTCCTGTAACGTTTCAGCCTGATTGGACCTTGTTTCCACACAAATGAACCCAGAATGATGTGAAATTGTACTCCGTGCAACATAATTCTAGGTGCCATTTAAAAACCATAAGTGCTAATGACTCCATTCCTTTTTGTGGTTGTAGGGGCTGTTGATTGGATTACCCTAAAACAAACCTGATCTCTCTAGGACATTCAGAAGCCAAGTTATAAGCCCACAAATGTGTAACTGGACTACTTCTTTAAATTGACACCAGATCCGGTGACCTTTGGGACATGGTTTGACCCCCTTAGGAAAGTGCTATCATCATGAAACGTTCAGATCACTTACAACTCAGTAGATTCTACCTTCCTCTAACGTTTCAGCCTGATTGGACCTTGTTTTCACACAAATGAACCCAGAATGATGTGAAATTGTGCTTCGTGCAACATAATTCTGGGTGCCATTTACAAAGCATAAGTGCTAATGACTCCATTCCTTTTTGTGGTTGTAGGGGCTGTTGATTGGAGTACACTAAAACAAACCTGATCTCTCTAGGACATTCAGAAGCCAAGTTATAAGCCCACAAATGTGTAACTGGACTACTTCTTTAAATTGACAGCAGATCCGGTGACCTTTGGGACATGGTTTGACCCCCTTAGGAAAGTGCTATTATCATGAAACGTTCAGATCACTTACAACTCAGTAGATTCTACCTTCCTCTAACGTTTCAGCCTGATTGGACCTTGTTTTCACACAAATGAACCCAGAATGATGTGAAATTGTGCTTCGTGCAACATAATTCTGGGTGCCATTTACAAACCATAAGTGCTAATGACTCCATTCCTTTTTGTGGTTGTAGGGGCTGTTGATTGGAGTACATTAAAAAAAACCTGATCTCTCTAGGACATTCAGAAGCCAAGTTATAAGCACACAAATATGTACCTGGACTACTTCTTTAGAGTGACACCAGATCCGGTGACCTTTGGGACATGGTTTGACCCCCTTAGGAAAGTGCTATCATCATGAAATGTTCAGATCACTTACAATTCAATAGATTCTACCTTCCTGTAACATTTCAACCTGATTGGACCTTGTTTTCACACAAATGGACCCAGAATGATGTGAAATTGTGCTTCTTGCAACATAATTCTGAGTGCCATTTACAAACCATAAGTGCTAATGACTCCATTCCTTTTTGTGGTTGTAGGGGCTGTTGATTGGAGTACACTAAAACAAACCTGATCTCTCTAGGACATTCAGAAGCCAAGTTATACGCCCACAAATGTGTAACTGGATTACATCTTTAAATTGACACCAGTTCAGGTGACCTTTGGGACATGGTTTTACCCCCTATAGGAATGTGCGATCATCTTGAAACGTTCAGATCACTTACAACTCAATAGATTCTACCTTCTTGTAGCGTTTCAGCCTGATTGGACCTTGTTTTCACACAAATGGACCCAGAATGATGTGAAATTGTGCTTCGTGCAACATAATTCTGGGTGCCATTTACAAACCATAAATGCTAATGACTCCATTCCTTTTTGTGGTTGTAGGGGCTGTTGATTGGAGTACACTAAAACAAACCTGACATCTCTAGGACATTCAGAAGCCAAGTTATAAGCCCACAAATGTGTAACTGGACTACTTCTTTAAAGTGACACCAGGCCCGGTGACCTTTGGGACATGGTTTGACCCCCTATAGGAATGTGCGATCATCATGAAACGTTCAGATCAGATCACTTACAACTCAATAGATTCTACCTTCTTGTAACGTTTCAGTATGATTGGACCTTGTTTTCAAACAAATGGACCCAGAATGATGTGAAATTGTGCTTTGTGCATTATAATTCTGGGTGCCATTTACAAACCATAAGTGCTAATGACTCCATTCCTTTTTGTGGTTGTAGGGGCTGTTGATTGGAGTACACTAAAACAAACCTGATCTCTCTAGGACATTCAGAAGCCAAGTTATAAGCCCACAAATGTGTAACTGGACTACTTCTTTAAATTGACACCAGATCCGGTGACCTTTGGGACATGGTTTGACCCCCTTAGGAAAGTGCTATCATCATGAAACGTTCAGATCACTTACAACTCAATAGATTCTACCTTCCTGTAACGTTTCAGCCTGATTGGACCTTGTTTTCACACAAATGAACCCAGAATGATGTGAAATTGTGCTTCGTGCTACATAATTCTGGGTGCCATTTAAAAACCATAAGTGCTAATGACTCCATTCCTTTTTGTGGTTGTAGGGGCTGTTGATTGGAGTACCCTAAAACAAACCTGATCTCTGTAGGACATTCAGAAGCCAAGTTATAAGCCCACAAATGTGTAACTGGACTACTTCTTTAAATTGACAACTGATGCGGTGATCTTTGGGACATGGTTTGACCCCCTTAGGAAAGTGCTATCATCATGAAACGTTCAGATCACTTACAACTCAATAAATTCTACCTTCATGTAACATTTCAGCCTGATTAGACCTTGTTTTCACACAAATGAACCCAGAATGATGTGAAATTGTGCTTCGTGCAACATAATTCTGGGTGCCATTTAAAAACCATAAGTGCTAATGACTCCATTCCTTTTTGTGGTTGTAGGGGCTGTTGATTGGAGTATACTAAAACAAACCTGATATCTCTAGGACATTCAGAAGCCAAGTTATAAGCCCACAAAGGTGTAACTGGACTACTTCTTTAAATTGACACCAGATCCGGTGACCTTTGGGACATGTTTTGACCCCCTTAGGAAAGTGCTATCATCATGAAACGTTCAGATCTTTTACAACTCAATAGATTCTACCTTCCTGTAACATTTCAGCCTGATTGGACCTTGTTTTCACACAAATGGACCCAGAATGATGTGAAATTGTTTCTCGTGCAACATAATTCTGGGTGCCATTTACAAAGGATAAGTGCTAATGACTAAATTCCTTTTTGTGGTTGTAGGGGCTGTTGATTGGAGTACACTAAAACAAACCTGATCTCTCTAGGACATTCAGAAGCCAAGTTATAAGCCCACAAATGTGTAACTGGACTACTTCTTTAAATTGACACCAGATCCGGTGACCTTTGGGACATGGTTTGACCCCCTTAGGAAAGTGCTATCATCATGAAACGTTCAGATCACTTACAACTCAGTAGATTCTACCTTCCTGTAACGTTTCAGCCTGATTGGACCTTGTTTTCACACAAATGAACCCAGAATGATGTGAAATTGTGCTTCGTGCAACATAATTCTGGGTGCCATTTACAAACCATAAGTGCTAATGACTCCATTCCTTTTTGTGGTTATAGGGGCTGTTGATTGGAGTACTTTAAAACAAACCTGATCTCTAGGACATTCAGAAGCCAAGTTATAAGCCCACAAATGTGTAACTGGACTACTTCTTTAAATTGACACCAGATCCGGTGACCTTTTGGACATGGTTTGACCCCCTTAGGAAAGTGCTATCATCATGAAACGTTCAGATCACTTACAACTCAATAGATTCTACCTTCCTGTAACGTTTCAGCCTGATTGGACCTTGTTTTCACACAAATGAACCCAGAATGATGTGAAATTGTGCTTCGTGCAACATAATTCTGGGTGCCATTTAAAAACCATAAGTGCTAATGTCTCCATTCCTTTTTGTGGTTGTAGGGGCTGTTGATTGGAGTACACTAAAAAAACCTGACCTCTCTAGGACATTCAGAAGCCAAGTTATAAGCCCACAAATATGTACCTGGACTACTTCTTTAGAGTGAATCCAGATCTGGTGACCTTTGGGACATGGTTTGACCCCCTTAGGAAAGTGCTACCATCATGAAACGTTCAGATAACTTACAACTCAATAGATTCTACCTTCCTTTAACGTTTCAGCCTGATTGGACCTTGTTTTCACACAAATGAACCCAGAATTATGTGAAATTGTGCTTCGTGCAACATAATTCTGGGTGCCATTTTAAAACCATAAGTGCTAATGACTCCATTCCTTTTTGTGGTTGTAGGGGCTGTTGATTGGAGTATACTAAAACAAACCTGATCTCTCTAGGACATTCAGAAGCCAAGTTATAAGCCCACAAAGGTGTAACTGGACTACTTCTTTAAATTGACACCAGATCCGGTGACCTTTGGGACATGGTTCGACCCCCTTAGGAAAGTGCTATCATCATGAAACGTTCAGATCACTTACAACTCAATAGATTCTACCTTCCTGTAACATTTCAGCCTGATTGGACCTTGTTTTCACACAAATGAACCCAGAATGATGTGAAATTGTGCTTCGTGCAACATAATTCTGGGCGCCATTTAAAAACCATAAGTGCTAATGACTCCATTCCTTTTTGTGGTTGTAGGGGCTTTTGATTGGAGTACACTAAAACAAACCTGACATCTCTAGGACATTCAGAAGCCAAGTTATAAGCCCACAAAGGTGTAACTGGACTACTTCTTTAAAGTGACACCAGGCCCGGTGACCTTTGGGACATGTTTTGACCCCCTATAGGAATGTGCGATCATCATGAAATGTTCAGATCACTTACAACTCAATAGATTCTACCTTCTTGTAACGTTTCAGTATGATTGGACCTTGTTTTCACACAAATGGACCCAGAATGATGTGAAATTGTGCTTCGTGCAACATAATTCTGGGTGCCATTTAAAAACCATAAGTGCTAATGACTCCATTCCTTTTTGTGGTTGTAGGGGCTGTTGATTGGAGTACCCTAAAACAAACCTGATCTCTCTAGGACATTCAGAAGCCAAGTTATAAGCCCACAAATGTGTAACTGGACTACTTCTTTAAATTGACACCTGATGCGGTGATCTTTGGGACATGGTTTGACCCCCTTAGGAAAGTGCTATCATCATGAAACGTTCAGATCACTTACAACTCAATAGATTCTACCTTCCTGTAACGTTTCAGGCTGATTGGACCTTGTTTTCACACAAATGAACCCAGAATGATGTGAAATTGTGCTTCGTGCAACATAATTCTGGGTGCCATTTAAAAACCATAAGTGCTAATGTCTCCATTCCTTTTTGTGGTTGTAAGGGATGTTGATTGGAGTACACTAAAAAAACCTGACCTATCTGGGACATTCAGAAGCCAAGTTATAAGCCCACAAATATGTAACTGGACTACTTCTTTAGAGTGACACCAGATCCGGTGACCTTTGGGACATGGTTTGACCCCCTTAGGAAAGTGCTATCATCATGAAACGTTCAGATCACTTACAACTCAATAGATTCTACCTTCCTGTAACGTTTCAGCCTGACTGGACCTTGTTTTCACACAAATGAACCCTGAATGATGTGAAATTGTTCTTCGTGCAACATAATTCTGGGTGCCATTTACAAACCATAAGTGCTAATGACTCCATTCCTTTTTGTGGTTGTAGGGGCTGGTGATTGGAGAACACTAAAACAAACCTAACCTCTCTAGGACATTCAGAAGCCAAGTTATAAGCCCACAAAGGTGTAACTGGACTGCTTCTTTAAAGTGACACCAGGCCCGGTGACCTTTGGGACATGGTTTGACCCCCTATAGGAATGTGCGATCATCTTGAAACGTTCAGATCCCTTACAACTCAATAGATTCTACCTTTCTGTAACGTTTCAGCTTGATTGGACCTTGTTTTCACACAAATGAACCCAGAATGATGTGAAATTGTGCTTCGTGCAACATAATTCTGGGTGCCATTTAAAAACCATAAGTGCTAATGACTCCATTCCTTTTTGTGGTTGTAGGGGCTGTTGATTGGAGTATAATAAAACAAACCTGATCTCTCTAGGACATTCAGAAGCCAAGTTATAAGCCCACAAAGGTGTAACTGGACTACTTCTTTAAATTGACACCAGATCCGGTGACATTTGGGACATGGTTTGACCCCCTTAGGAAAGTGCTATCATCATGAAACGTTCAGATCACTTACAACTCAATAGATTCTACCTTCCTGTAACATTTCAGCCTGATTGGACCTTGCTTTCACACAAATGAACCCAGAATGACGTGAAATTGTGCTTCGTGCAACATAATTCTGGGCGCCATTTAAAAACCATAAGTGCTAATGACGCCATTCCTTTTTGTGGTTGTAGGGGCTGTTGATTGGAGTACACTAAAACAAACCTGACCTCTCTAGGACATTCAGAAGCCAAGTTATAAGCCCACAAAGGTGTAACTGGACTACTTCTTTAAAGTGACACCAGGCCCGGTGACCTTTGGGACATGGTTTGACCCCCTATAGGAATGTGCGATCATCATGAAACGTTCAGATCACTTACAACTCAATAGATTCTACATTCTTGTAACGTTTCAGCCTGATTGGACCTTGTTTTCACACAAATGGACCCAGAATGATGTGAAATTGTGCTTTGTGCAACATAATTCTGGGTGCCATTTACAAACCATAAGAGCTAATGACTCCATTCCTTTTTGTGGTTGTAGGGGCTGTTGATTGGAGTACACTAAAACAAACCTGATCGCTCTAGGACATTCAGAAGCCAAGTTATAAGCCCACAAATGTGTAACTGGACTACTTCTTTAAATTGACACCAGATCCGGTGACCTTTGGGACATGGTTTGACCCCCTTAGGAAAGCGCTATCATCATGAAACGTTCAGATCACTTACAACTCAATAGATTCTACCTTCCTGTAATGTTTCAGCCTGATTGGACCTTGTTTTCACACAAATGGACCCAGAATGATGTGAAATTGTGCTTCGTGCAACATAATTCTGGGTGCCATTTAAAAACCATAAGTGCTAATGTCTCCATTCCTTTTTGTGGTTGTAGGGGCTGTTGATTGGAGTACACTAAAACAAACCTGACCTCTCTAGGACATTCAGAAGCCAAGTTCTAAGCCCACAAATGTGTAACTGGACTACTTTAAAGTGACACCAGATCCGGTGACCTTTGGGACATGGTTTGACCCCCTTAGGAAAGTGCTATCATCATGAAACGTTCAGATCACTTACAACTCAATAGATTCTACCTTCCTGTAACGTTTCAGCCTGATTGGACCTTGTTTTTACACAAATGAACCCAGAATGATGTGAAATTGTGCTTCGTGCAAAATAATTCTGGGTGCCATTTAAAAACCATAAGTGCTAATGACTCCATTCCTTTTTGAGGTTGTAGGGGCTGTTGATTGGAGTACACTAAAACAAACCTGATCTCTCTAGGATATTCAGAAGCCAAGTTATAAGCCCTCAAAGGTGTAACTGGACTACTTATTTAAATTAACACCAGGCCCGGTGACCTTTGGGACATGGTTTGACCCCCTATAGGAATGTGCAATCATCATGAAACGTTCAGATCACTTGCAGCTCAATAGATACTACCTTCCTGTAACGTTTCAGCCTGATTGGACCTTGTTTTCACACAAATGGACCCAGAATGATGTGAAATTGTGCATTGTGCAACATAATTCTGGGTGCCATTTAAAAACCATAAGTGCCAATGACTCCATTCCTTTTTGAGGTTGTAGGGGCTGTTGATTGGAGTACACTAAACAAACCTGATCTCTCTAGGACATTCATAAGCCAAGTTATAAGCCTACAAATGTGTAACTGGACTACTTCTTTAAATTGACACCAGATCCAGTGACCTTTGGGACATGGTTTGACCCCCTTAGGAATGTGCGATCATCATGAAACGTTCAGATCACTTACAACTCAATAGATTCTACCTTCCTGTAACGTTTCAGCCTGATTGGACCTTGTTTTCACACAAATGAACCAAGAATGATGTGAAATTGTGCTTCGTGCAACATAATTCTGGGTGCCATTAACAAACCATAAGTGCTAATGACTCCATTCCTTTTTGTGGTTGTAGGGGCTGTTGGTTGGAGAACATTAAAACAAACCTGATCCCTCTAGGACATTCAGAAGCCAAGTTATAAGCCCACAAATGTGTAACTGGACTACTTCTTTAAATTGACACCAGATCCGGTGTTCTTTGGGACATGGTTTGACCCCCTTAGGAAAGTGCTATCATCATGAAAAGTTCAGATCACTTACAACTCAATAGATTCTACCTTCTTGTAGCGTTTCAGCCTGATTGGACCTTGTTTTCACACGAATGGACCCAGAATGATGTGAAATTGTGCTTCGTGCAACATAATTCTGGGTGCCATTTACAAACCATAAGTGCTAATGACTCCATTCCTTTTTGTGGTTGTAGGGGCTGTTGGTTGGAGTACATTAAAACAAACCTGATCTCTCTAGGACATTCAGAAGCCAAGTTATAAGCCCACAAATGTGTAACTGGACTATTTCTTTAAATTGACACCAGATCCGGTGACCTTTGGGACATGGTTTGACCACCTTAGGAAAGTGCTATCATCATGAAACGTTCAGATCACCTACAACTCAATAGATTCTACCTTCCTGTAACGTTTCAGCCTGATTGGACCTTGTTTTCACACAAATGAACCCAGAATGATGTGAAATTGTGCTTAGTGCAGCATAATTCTGGGTGCCATTTAAAAACCATAAGTGCTAATGACTCCATTCCTTTTTGAGGTTGTAGGGGATGTTGATTGGAGTACACTAAAACAAACCTGATCTCTCTATGATATTCAGAAGCCAAGTTATAAGCCCACAAAGGTGTAACTGGACTACTTCTTTAAATTGACACCAGATCCTGTGACCTTTGGGACATGGTTTGACCCCCTTAGGAAAGTGCTATCATCATGAAACGTTCAGATCACTTACAACTCAATAGATTCTACCTTCTTGTAGCGTTTCAGCCTGATTGGACCTTGTTTTCACACAAATGGACCCAGAATGATGTGAAATTGTGCTTCTTGCAACATAATTCTGGGTGCCATTTACAAACCATAAGTGCTAATGTCTCCATTCCTTTTTGTGGTTGTAGGGGCTGTTGATTGGAGTACACTAAAACAAACCTGACTTCTCTAGGGCATTCAGAAGCCAAGTTATAAGCCCACAAAGGTGTAACTGGACTACTTCTTTAAAGTGACACCAGGCCCGGTGACCTTTGGGACATGGTTTTACCCACTATAGGAATGTGCGATCATCTTGAAACGTTAAGATCACTTACAACTCAATAGATTCTTCCTTCTTGTAGCGTTTCAGCCTGATTGGACCTTGTTTTCACACAAATGGACCCAGAATGATGTGAAATTGTGCTTCGTGCAACATAATTCTGGGTGCCATTTACAAACCATAAGTGCTAATGACTCCATTCCTTTTTGTGGTTGTAGGGGCTGTTGATTGGAGTACATTAAAACAAACTTGATCTCTCTAGGACATTCAGAAGCCAAGTTATAAGCCCTCAAATGTGTAACTGGACTACTTCTTTAAATTGACACCAGATCCGGTAACCTTTGGGACATGGTTTGACCCCCTTAGGAAAGTGCTATCATCATGAAACGTTCAGATCACTTACAACTCAATAGATTCTACCTTCCTGTAACGTTTCAGCCTGATTGGACCTTCTTTTCACACAAATGAACCCAGAATGATGTGAAATTGTGCTTCGTGCAACATAATTCTGGGTGCCATTTACAAACCATAAGTGCCAATGACTCCATTCCTTTTTGTGGTTGCAGTGGCTGTTGATTGGAGTACATTAAAACAAACCTGATCTCTCTAGGACATTCAGAAGCCAAGTTATAAGCCCACAAATGTGTAACTGGACTACTTCTTTAAATTGACACCAGATCCAGTAACCTTTGGGACATGGTTTGACCCCCTTAGGAAAGTGCTATCATCATGAAACGTTCAGATCACTTACAACTCAATAGATTCTACCTTCCTGTAACGTTTCAGCCTGATTGGACCTTCTTTTCACACAAATGAACCCAGAATGATGTGAAATTGTGCTTCGTGCAACATAATTCTGGGTGCCATTTACAAACCATAAGTGCCAATGACTCCATTCCTTTTTGTGGTTGCAGTGGCTGTTGATTGGAGTACATTAAAACAAACCTGATCTCTCTAGGACATTCAGAAGCCAAGTTATAAGCCCACAAATGTGTAACTGGACTACTTCTTTAAATTGACACCAGATCCGGTGACCTTTGGGACATGGTTTGACCCCCTTAGGAAAGTGCTATCATCTTGAAACGTTCAGATCACTTACAACTAGTTAGATTCTACCTTCCTGTAACGTTTCAGCCTGATTGGACCTTGTTTTCACACAAATGGACCCAGAATGAAGTGAAATTGTGCTTCGTGCAACATAATTCTGGGTGCCATTTACAAACCATAAGTGCTAATGACTCCATTCCTTTTTGTGGTTGTAGGGGCTGTTGATTGGAGTACATTAAAACAAACCTGATCTCTCTAGGACATTCAGAAGCCAAGTTATAAGCCCACAAATGTGTAACTGGACTACTTTTTTAAATTGACACCAGATCCGGTAACCTTTGGGACATGGTTTGACCCCCTTAGGAAAGTGCTATCATCATGAAACGTTCAGATCACTTACAACTCAATAGATTCTACCTTCCTGTAACGTTTCAGCCTGATTGGACCTTGTTTTCACACAAATGAACCCAGAATGATGTGAAATTGTGCTTCGTGCAACATAATTCTGGGTGCCATTTACAAACCATAAGTGCCAATGACTCCATTCCTTTTTGTGGTTGCAGTGGCTGTTGATTGGAGTACATTAAAACAAACCTGATCTCTCTAGGACATTCAGAAGCCAAGTTATAAGCCCACAAATGTGTAACTGGACTACTTCTTTAAATTGACACCAGATCCGGTGACCTTTGGGACATGGTTTGACCCCCTTAGGAAAGTGCTATCATCTTGAAACGTTCAGATCACTTACAACTAGTTAGATTCTACCTTCCTGTAACGTTTCAGCCTGATTGGACCTTGTTTTCACACAAATGGACCCAGAATGAAGTGAAATTGTGCTTCGTGCAACATAATTCTGGGTGCCATTTACAAACCATAAGTGCTAATGACTCCATTCCTTTTTGTGGTTGTAGGGGCTGTTGATTGGAGTATACTAAAACAAACCTGATCTCTCTAGGACATTCAGAAGCCAAGTTATAAGCCCACAAATGTGTAACTGGACTACTTCTTTAAATTGACACCAGATCCGGTGACCTTTGGGACATGGTTTGACCCCCTTAGGAAAGTGCTATCATCTTGAAACATTCAGATCACTTACAACTCAATAGATTCTACCTTGCTGTAACGTTTCAGCCTGATTGGACCTTGTTTTCACACAAATGGACCCAGAATGATGTGAAATTGTGCATCGTGCAATATAATTCTGGGTGTCATTTACAAACCATAAGTGCTAATGACTCCATTCCTTTTTGTGGTTGTAGGGGCTGTTGATTGGAGTACACTAAAACAAACCTGATCTCTCTAGGACATTCAGAAGCCAAGTTATAAGCCCACAAATGTGTACCTGGACTACTTCTTTAAAGTGACACCAGATCCGGTGACCTTTGGGACATGGTTTGACCCCCTTAGGAAAGTGCTATCATCATGAAACGTTCAGGTCACTTACAACTCAATAGATTCTACCTTCCTGTAACGTTTCAGCATGATTGGACCTTGTTTTCACACAAATGAACCCAGAATGATGTGAAATTGTGCTTTGTGCAACATAATTCTGGGTGCCATTTAAAAACCATAAGTGCTAATGACTCCATTCCTTTTTGTGGTTGTAGGGGCTGTTGATTGGAGTACACTAAAACAAACCTGACCTCTCTAGGACATTCAGAAGCCAAGTTATAAGCCCAAATGTGTAACTGGACTACTTTAAAGTGACACCAGGCCCGGTGACCTTTGGGACATGGTTTGACCCCTATAGGAATGTGCGATCATCATGAAACGTTCAGATCACTTTCAACTCAATAGATTCTACCTTCCTGTAACGTTTCAGCCTGATTGGACCTTGTTTTCACACAAATGAACCCAGAATGATGTGAAATTGTGCTTCGTGCAACATAATTCTGGGTGCCATTTACAAACCATAAGTGCTAATGACTCCATTCCTTTTTGTGGTTGTAGGGGCTGTTGAATGGAGTACACTAAAACAAACCTGATCTCTCTAGGACATTCAGAAGCCAAGTTATAAGCCCACAAATGTGTAACTGGACTACTTCTTTAAATTGACACCATATCCTGTGACCTTTGGGACATGGTTTGACCCCCTTAGGAAAGCGCTATCATCTTGAAACGTTCAGATCACTTACAACTCAATAGATTCTACCTTCCTGTAACGTTTCAGCCTGATTGGACCTTGTTTTCACACAAATGGACCCAGACTGATGTGAAATTGTGCTTCGTGCAACATACTTCTGGGTGCCATTTACAAACCATAAGTGCTAATGACTCCATTCCTTTTTGTGGTTGTAGGGGCTGTTGATTGGAGTACACTAAAACAAACCTGATCTCTCTAGGACATTCAGAAGCCAAGTTATAAGCCCACAAATGTGTAATTGGACTACTTCTTTGAAGTGACACCAGGCCCGGTGACCTTTGGGACATGGTCTGACCCCCTATAGGAATGTGCGATCATCATGAAACGTTCAGATCACTTACAACTCAATAGATTCTACCTTCTTGTAACGTTTCAGCCTGATTGGACCTTGTTTTCACACAAATGGACCCAGAATGATGTGAAATTGTGCTTCGTGCAACATAATTCTGGGTGCCATTTACAAACCATAAGTGCTAATGACTCCATTCCTTTTTGTGGTTGTAGGGGCTGTTGATTGGAGTACACTAAAACAAACCTGATCTCTCTAGGACATTCAGAAGCCAAGTTATAAGCCCACAAATGTGTAACTGGACTACTTCTTTAAATTGACACCAGATCCGGTGACCTTTGGGACATGGTTTGACCCCCTTAGGAAAGTGCTATCATCGTGAAACGTTCAGATCACTTACAACTCAATAGATTCTACCTTCTTGTAACGTTTCAGCCTGATTGGACCTTGTTTTCACACAAATGAACCCAGAATGATGTGAAATCTTGCTTCGTGCAACATAATTCTGGGTGCCATTTACAAACCATAAGTGCTAATGACTCCATTCCTTTTTGTGGTTGTAGGGGCTGTTGAATGGAGTACACTAAAACAAACCTGATCTCTCTAGGACATTCAGAAGCCAAGTTATAAGCCCACAAATGTGTAACTGGACTACTTCTTTAAATTGACACCAGATCCGGTGACCTTTGGGACATGGTTTGACCCCCTTAGGAAAGCGCTATTATAATGAAACGTTCAGATCACTTACAACTCAATAGATTCTACCTTCTTGTAACGTTTCAGCCTGATTGGACCTTGTTTTCACACAAATGAACCCAGAATGATGTGAAATTGTGCTTCGTGCAACATAATTCTGGGTGCCATTTAAAAACCATAAGTGCTAATAACTCCATTCCTTTTTGTGGTTGTAGGGGCTGTTGATTGGAGTATACTAAAACAAACCTGATCTCTCTAGGACATTCAGAAGCCAAGTTATAAGCCCACAAATGTGTAACTGGATTACTTCTTTAAATTGACACCAGTTCCGGTGACCTTTGGGACATGGTTTGACCCTCTTAGGAAAGTGCTATCATCATGAAACGTTCAGATCACTTACAACTCAATAGATTCTACCTTCCTGTAACGTTTCAGCCTGACTGGACCTTGTTTTCACACAAATGGACCCAGAATGATGTGAAATTTTGCTTCGTGCAACATAATTCTGGGTACCATTTACAAACCATAAGTGCTAATGACTCCATTCATTTTTGTGGTTGTAAGGGATGTTGATTGGATTACATTAAAACAAACCTGATCTCTCTAGGACATTCAGAAGCCAAGTTACAAGCCCACAAATGTGTAACTGGACTACTTCTTTAAATTGACACCAGATCCGGTGACCTTTGGGACATGGTTTGACCCCCTTAGGAAAGTGCTATCATCATGAAACATTCGGATCACTTACAACTCAATAGATTCTACCTTCCTGTAATGTTTCAGCCTGATTGGACCTTGTTTTCACACAAATGGACCCATAATGATGTGAAATTGTGCTTCGTGCAACATAATTCTGGGTGCCATTTACAAACCATAAGTGCTAATGACTCCATTCCTTTTTGTGGTTGAAGGGGCTGTTGGTTGGAGTACATTAAAACAAACCTGATCTCTCTAGGACATTCAGAAGCCAAGTTATAAGCCCACAAATGTGTAACTGGACTACTTCTTTAAATTGACACCAGATCCGGTGACGTTTGGGACATGGTTTGACCCCCTTAGGAAAGTGCTATCATCATGAAACGTTCAGATCACTTACAAATCAATAGATTCTACCTTCCTGTAACGTTTCAGCCTGATTGGACCTTGTTTTCACACAAATGAACCCAGAATGATGTGAAATTGTGCTTAGTGCAGCATAATTCTGGGTGCCATTTAAAAACCATCAGTGCTAATGACTCCATTCCTTTTTGAGGTTGTAGGGGATGTTGATTGGAGTACACTAAAACAAACCTGATCTCTCTAGGATATTCAGAAGCCAAGGTATAACCCCACAAAGGTGTAACTGGACTACTTCTTTAAATTGACACCAGATCCTGTGACCTTTGGGACATGGTTTGACCCCCTTAGGAAAGTGTTATCATCATGAAACATTCAGAGCACTTACAACTCAATATATTCTACCTTCTTGTAGCGTTTCAGCCTGATTGGACCTTGTTTTCACACAAATGGACCCAGAATGATGTGAAATTGTGCTTCGTGCAACATAATTCTGGGTGCCATTTACAAACCATAAGTGCTAATGTCTCCATTCCTTTTTGTGGTTGTAGGGGCTGTTGATTGGAGTACACTAAAACAAACCTGACCTCTCTAGGACATTCAGAAGCCAAGTTATAAGCCCACAAATGTGTAACTGGACTACTTCTTTAAAGTGACACCAGATCCGGTGACCTTTGGGACATGGTTTGACCCCCTTAGGAAATTGCTATCATCATGAAACGTTCAGATCACTTACAACTCAATAGATTATACCTTCCTGTAACGTTTCAGCCTGATTGGACCTTGTTTTCACACAAATGAACCCAGAATGATGTGAAATTGTGCTTCGTGCAACATAATTCTGGGTGCCATTTAAAAACCATAAGTGCTAATGACTCCATTCCTTTTTGTGGTTGTAGGGGCTGTTGATTGGAGTACACTAAAACAAACCTGATCTCTCTAGGACATTCAGAAGCCAAGTTATAAGCCCACAAATGTGTAACTGGACTACTTCTTTAAATTGACACCAGATGCGTTGACCTTTGGGACATGGTTTGACCCCCTTAGGAAAGTGCTATCATCATGAAACGTTCAGATCACTAACAACTCAATAGATTCTACCTTCCTGTAACGTTTCAGCCTGATTGGACCTTGTTTTCACACAAATGAACCCAGAATGATGTGAAATTGTGCTTTGTGCAACATAATTCTGGGTGCCATTTACAAACCATAAGTGCTAATGACTCCATTCCTTTTTGTGGTTGTAGGGGCTGTTGATTGGAGTACATTTAAACAAACCTGATCTCTCTAGGACATTCAGAAGCCAAGTTTTAAGCCCACAAATGTGTAACTGGACTACTTCTTTAAATTGACACCAGATCCAGTGACCTTTGGGACATGGTTTGACCCCCTTAGGAAAGTGCTATCATCATGAAACGTTCAGATCACTTACAACTCAATAGATTCTACCTTCCTGTAACGTTTCAGCCTGATTGGACCTTCTTTTCACACAAATGAACCCAGAATGATGTGAAATTGTGCTTCGTGCAACATAATTCTGGGTGCCATTTACAAACCATAGGTGCTAATGACTCCATTCCTTTTTCTGGTTGTAGTGGCTGTTGATTGGAGTACATTAAAACAAACCTGATCCCTCTAGGACATTCAGAAGCCAAGTTATAAGCCCACAAATGTGTAACTGGACTACTTCTTTAAATTGACACCAGATCCGGTGACCTTTGGGACATGGTTTGACCCCCTTAGGAAAGTGCTATCATCTTGAAACGTTCAGATCACTTACAACTAGATAGATTCTACCTTCCTGTAACGTTACAGCCTGATTGGACCTTGTTTTCACACAAATGGACCCAGAATGATGTGAAATTGTACTTCGTGCAACATAATTCTGGGTGCCATTTACAAACCATAAGTGCTAATGACTCCATTCCTTTTTGTGGTTGAAGGGGCTGTTGGTTGGAGTACATTAAAACAAACCTGATCTCTCTAGGACATTCAGAAGCCAAGTTATAAGCCCACAAATGTGTAACTGGACTACTTCTTTAAATTGACACCAGATCCGGTGACGTTTGGGACATGGTTTGACCCCCTTAGGAAAGTGCTATCATCATGAAACGTTCAGATCACTTACAAATCAATAGATTCTACCTTCCTGTAATGTTTCAGCCTGATTGGACCTTGTTTTCACACAAATGAACCCAGAATGATGTGAAATTGTGCTTAGTGCAGCATAATTCTGGGTGCTATTTAAAAACCATCAGTGCTAATGACTCCATTCCTTTTTGAGGTTGTAGGGGATGTTGATTGGAGTACACTAAAACAAACCTGATCTCTCTAGGATATTCAGAAGCCAAGGTATAACCCCACAAAGGTGTAACTGGACTACTTCTTTAAATTGACACCAGATCCTGTGACCTTTGGGACATGGTTTGACCCCCTTAGGAAAGTGTTATCATCATGAAACATTCAGAGCACTTACAACTCAATATATTCTACCTTCTTGTAGCGTTTCAGCCTGATTGGACCTTGTTTTCACACAAATAGACCCAGAATGATGTGAAATTGTGCTTCGTGCAACATAAATCTGGGTGCCATTTACAAACCATAAGTGCTAATGTCTCCATTCCTTTTTGTGGTTGTAGGGGCTGTTGATTGGAGTACACTAAAACAAACCTGACCTCTCTAGGACATTCAGAAGCCAAGTTATAAGCCCACAAATGTGTAACTGGACTACTTCTTTAAAGTGACACCAGATCTGGTGACCTTTGGGACATGGTTTGACCCCCTTAGGAAATTGCTATCATCATGAAACGTTCAGATCACTTACAACTCAATAGATTATACCTTCCTGTAACGTTTCAGCCTGATTGGACCTTGTTTTCACACAAATGAACCCAGAATGATGTGAAATTGTGCTTCGTGCAACATAATTCTGGGTGCCATTTAAAAACCATAAGTGCTAATGACTCCATTCCTTTTTGTGGTTGTAGGGGCTGTTGATTGGAGTACACTAAAACAAACCTGATCTCTCTAGGACATTCAGAAGCCAAGTTATAAGCCCACAAATGTGTAACTGGACTACTTCTTTAAATTGACACCAGATGCGTTGACCTTTGGGACATGGTTTGACCCCCTTAGGAAAGTGCTATCATCATGAAACGTTCAGATCACTAACAACTCAATAGATTCTACCTTCCTGTAACGTTTCAGCCTGATTGGACCTTGTTTTCACACAAATGAACCCAGAATGATGTGAAATTGTGCTTTGTGCAACATAATTCTGGGTGCCATTTACAAACCATAAGTGCTAATGACTCCATTCCTTTTTGTGGTTGTAGGGGCTGTTGATTGGAGTACATTTAAACAAACCTGATCTCTCTAGGACATTCAGAAGCCAAGTTTTAAGCCCACAAATGTGTAACTGGACTACTTCTTTAAATTGACACCAGATCCGGTGACCTTTGGGACATGGTTTGACCCACTTAGGAAAGTGCTATCATCATGAAACGTTCAGATCACTTACAACTCAATAGATTCTACCTTCCTGTAACGTTTCAGCCTGATTGGACCTTCTTTTCACACAAATGAACCCAGAATGATGTGAAATTGTGCTTCGTGCAACATAATTCTGGGTGCCATTTACAAACCATAGGTGCTAATGACTCCATTCCTTTTTCTGGTTGTAGTGGCTGTTGATTGGAGTACATTAAAACAAACCTGATCCCTCTAGGACATTCAGAAGCCAAGTTATAAGCCCACAAATGTGTAACTGGACTACTTCTTTAAATTGACACCAGATCCGGTGACCTTTGGGACATGGTTTGACCCCCTTAGGAAAGTGCTATCATCTTGAAACGTTCAGATCACTTACAACTAGATAGATTCTACCTTCCTGTAACGTTTCAGCCTGATTGGACCTTGTTTTCACACAAATGGACCCAGAATGAAGTGAAATTGTACTTCGTGCAACATAATTCTGGGTGCCATTTACAAACCATACGTGCTAATGACTCCATTCCTTTTTTTGGTTGTAGGGGCTGTTGATTGGAGTATACTAAAACAAACCTGATGTCTCTAGGACATTCAGAAGCCAAGTTATAAGCCCACAAATGTGTAACTGGACTACTTCTTTAAATTGACACCAGATCCGGTGACCTTTGGGACATGGTTTGACCCCCTTAGGAAAGTGCTATCATCTTGAAACATTCAGATCACTTACAACTCAATAGATTCTACCTTCCTGTAACGTTTCAGCCTGATTGGACCTTGTTTTCACACAAATGGACCCAGAATGATGTGAAATTGTGCATCGTGCAACATAATTCTGGGTGCCATTTACAAACCATAAGTGCTAATGACTCCATTCCTTTTTGTGGTTGTAGGGGCTGTTGATTGGAGTACACTAAAACAAACCTGATCGCTCGAGGACATTCAGAAGCCAAGTTATAAGCCCACAAATGTGTAACTGGACTACTTCTTTAAATTGACACCAGATCCGGTGACCTTTGGAACATGGTTTGACCCCCTTAGGAAAGTGCTATCATCATGAAACGTTCAGATCACTTACAACTCAATAGATTCTACCTTCCTGTAACGTTTCAGCCTGATTGGACCTTGTTTTCACACAAATGAACCCACAATGATGTGAAATTGTGCTTTGTGCAACATAATTCTGGGTGCCATTTAAAAACCATAAGTGCTAATGACTCCATTCCTTTTTGTGGTTGTATGGGCTGTTGATTGGAGTACACTAAAACAAACCTGACCTCTCTAGGACATTCAGAAGCCAAGTTATAAGCCCACAAAGGTGTAACTGGACTACTTCTTTAAAGTGACACCAGGCCCGGTGACCTTTGGGACATGGTTTGACCCCTATAGGAATGTGCAATCATCATGAATCATTCAGATCACTTTCAACTCAATAGATTCTACCTTCCTGTAACGTTTCAGCCTGATTGGACCTTGTTTTCACACAAATGAACCCAGAATGATGTGAAATTGTGCTTCGTGCAACATAATTCTGGGTGCCATTTACAAACCATAAGTGCTAATGACTCCATTCCTTTTTGTGGTTGTAGGGGCTGTTGAATGGAGTACACTAAAACAAACCTGATCTCTCTAGGACATTCAGAAGCCAAGTTATAAGCCCACAAATGTGTAACTGGACTACTTCTTTAAATTGACACCATATCCGGTGACCTTTGGGACATGGTTTGACCCCCTTAGGAAAGTGCTATCATCTTGAAACGTTCAGATCACTTACAACTCAATAGATTCTACCTTCCTGTAACGTTTCAGCCTGATTAGACCTTGTTTTCACACAAATGGACCCAGAATGATGTGAAATTGTGCTTCGTGCAACATAATTCTGGGTGCCATTTACAAACCATAAGTGCTAATGACTCCATTCCTTTTTGTGGTTGTAGGGGCTGTTGATTGGAGTACACTAAAACAAACCTGATCTCTCTAGGACATTCAGAAGCCAAGTTATAAGCCCACAAATGTGTAACTGGACTACTTCTTTAAATTGACACCAGATCCGGTGACCTTTGGGACATGGTTTGACCCCCTTAGGAAAGTGCTATCATCTTGAAACGTTCAGATCACTTACAACTCAATAGATTCTACCTTCCTGTTACGTTTCAGCCTGATTGGACCTTGTTTTCACACAAATGGACCCAGAATGATGTGAAATTGTGCTTCGTGCAACATAATTCTGGGTGCCATTTACAAACCATAAGTGCTAATGACTCCATTCCTTTTTGTGGTTGTAGGGGCTGTTGATTGGAGTACACTAAAACAAACCTGACCTCTCTAGGACATTCAGAAGCCAAGTTACAAGCCCACAAAGGTGTAACTGGACTACTTCTTTGAAGTGACACCAGGCCCGGTGACCTTTGGGACATGGTTTGACCCCCTATAGGAATGTGCGATCATCATGAAACGTTCAGATCACTTACAACTCAATAGATTCTACCTTCTTGTAACGTTTCAGCCTGATTGGACCTTGTTTTCACACAAATGAACCCAGAATGATGTGAAATTGTTCTTCGTGCAACATAATTCTGGGTGCCATTTAAAAACCATAAGTGCTAATGACTCCATTCCTTTTTGTGGTTGTAGGGGCTGTTGATTGGAGTACACTAAAACAAACCTGATCGCTCTAGGACATTCAGAAGCCAAGTTATAAGCCCACAAATGTGTAACTGGACTACTTCTTTAAATTGACACCAGATCCGGTGACCTTTGGGACATGGTGTGACCCCCTTAGGAAAGCGCTATCATCATGAAACGTTCAGATCACTTACAACTCAATAGATTCTACCTTCTTGTAACGTTTCAGCCTGATTGGACCTTGTTTTCACACAAATGAACCCAGAATGATGTGAAATTGTGCTTCGTGCAACATAATTCTGGGTGCCATTTAAAAACCATAAGTGCTAATGACTCCATTCCTTTTTGTGGTTGTAGGGGCTGTTGATTGGAGTATACTAAAACAAACCTGATCTCTCTAGGACATTCAGAAGCCAAGTTATAAGCCCACAAATGTGTAACTGGATTACTTCTTTAAATTGACACAAGTTCCGGTGACCTTTGGGACATGGTTTGACCCTCTTAGGAAAGTGCTATCATCATGAAACGTTCAGATCACTTACAACTCAATAGATTCTACCTTCCTGTAACGTTTCAGCCTGATTGGACCTTGTTTTCACACAAATGGACCCAGAATGATGTGAAATTGTGCTTCGTGCAACATAATTCTGGGTGCCATTTACAAACCATAAGTGCTAATGACTCCATTCATTTTTGTGGTTGTAAGGGCTGTTGATTGGATTACATTAAAACAAACCTGATCTCTCTAGGACATTCAGAAGCCAAGTTATAAGCCCACAAATGTGTAACTGGATTACTTCTTTAAATTGACAACAGTTCCAGTGACCTTTGGGACATGGTTTGACCCCCTTAGGAAAGTTCTATCATCGTGAAACGTTCAGATCACTTACAACTCAATAGATTCTACCTTCTTGTAACGTTTCAGCCTGATTGGACCTTGTTTTCACACAAATGAACCCAGAATGATGTGAAATTGTGCTTCGTGCAACATAATTCTGGGTGCCATTTACAAACCATAGGTGCTAATGACTCCATTCCTTTTTCTGGTTGTAGTGGCTGTTGATTGGAGTACATTAAAACAAACCTGATCCCTCTAGGACATTCAGAAGCCAAGTTATAAGCCCACAAATGTGTAACTGGACTACTTCTTTGAAGTGACACCAGGCCCGGTGACCTTTGGGACATGGTTTGACCCCCTATAGGAATGTGCGATCATCATGAAACGTTCAGATCACTTACAACTCAATAGATTCTACCTTCTTGTAACGTTTCAGCCTGATTGGACCTTGTTTTCACACAAATGGACCCAGAATGATGTGAA
This sequence comes from Nothobranchius furzeri, assembly GCF_043380555.1. Taxonomy (NCBI): domain Eukaryota; kingdom Metazoa; phylum Chordata; class Actinopteri; order Cyprinodontiformes; family Nothobranchiidae; genus Nothobranchius; species Nothobranchius furzeri. The sequence goes on from NC_091743.1 coordinate 12,157,328, forward strand.
ATTGTGCTTCGTGCAACATAATTCTGGGTGCCATTTAAAAACCATAAATGCTAATGACTCCATTCCGTTTTGTGGTTGTAGGGGCTGTTGATTGGAGTACACTAAAACAAACCTGATCTCTCTAGGACATTCAGAAGCAAAGTTATAATCCCACAAATGTGTAACTGGACTACTTCTTTAAATGACACCAGATCCGGTGACCTTTGGGACATGGTTTGACCCCCTTAGGAAAGTTCTATCATCGTGAAACGTTCAGATCACTTACAACTCAATAGATTCTACCTTCTTGTAACGTTTCAGCCTGATTGGACCTTGTTTTCACACAAATGAACCCAGAGTGATGTGAAATTGTTCTTCGTGCAACATAATTCTGGGTGCCATTTAAAAACCATAAGTGCTAATGACTCCATTCCTTTTTGTGGTTGTAGGGGCTGTTGATTGGAGTACACTAAAACAAACCTGATCGCTCTAGGACATTCAGAAGCCAAGTTATAAGCCCACAAATGTGTAACTGGACTACTTCTTTAAAATGACACCAGATCCGGTGACATTTGGGACATGGTTTGACCCCCTTAGGAAAGTGCTATCATCATGAAACGTTCAGATCACTTTCAACTCAATAGATTCTACCTTCCTGTAACGTTTCAGCCTGATTGGACCTTGTTTTCACACAAATGAACCCAGAATGATGTGAAAATGTGCTTCGTGCAACATAATTCTGGGTGCCATTTACAAACCATAAATGCTAATGACTCCATTCCTTTTTGTGGTTGTAGGGGCTGTTGATTGGAGTACACTAAAACAAACCTGATCTCTCTAGGACATTCAGAAGCCAAGTTATAAGCCCACAAATGTGTAACTGGTCTACTTCTTTAAATTGACACCATATCCGGTGACCTTTGGGACATGGTTTGACCCCCTTAGGAAAGTGCTATCATCTTGAAACGTTCAGATCACTTACAACTCAATAGATTCTACCTTCCTGTAACGTTTCAGCCTGATTAGACCTTGTTTTCACACAAATGGACCCAGAATGATGTGAAATTGTGCTTTGTGCAACATAATTCTGGGTGCCATTTACAAACCATAAGTGCTAATGACTCCATTCCTTTTTGTGGTTGTAGGGGCTGTTGATTGGAGTACACTTAAACAAACCTGACCTCTCTAGGACATTCAGAAGACAAGTTATAAGCCCACAAAGGTGTAACTGGACTACTTCTTTGAAGTGACACCAGGCCCGGTGACCTTTGGGACATGGTTTGACCCCCTATAGGAATGTGCGATCATCATGAAACGTTCAGATCACTTACAACTCAATAGATTCTACCTTCTTGTAACATTTCAGCCTGATTGGACCTTGTTTTCACACAAATGGACCCAGAATGATGTGAAATTGTGCTTCGTGCAAAATAATTCTGGGTGCCATTTACAAACCATAAGTGCTAATGACTCCATTCCTTTTTGTGGTTGTAGGGGCTGTTGATTGGAGTACACTAAAACAAACCTGATCTCTCTAGGACATTCAGAAACCAAGTTATAAGCCCACAAATGTGTAACTGGACTACTTCTTTAAATTGACACCAGATCTGGTGACCTTTGGGACATGGTTTGACCCCCTTAGGAAAGTGCTATCATCTTGAAACGTTCATATCACTTACAACTCAACAGATTCTACCTTCCTGTAACGTTTCAGCCTGATTGGACCTTGTTTTCACACAAATGGACCCAGAATGATGTGAAATTGTGCTTTGTGCAACATAATTCTGGGTGCCATTTACAAACCATAAGTGCTAATGACTCCATTCCTTTTTGTGGTTGTAGGGGCTGTTGATTGGAGTACACTAAAACAAACCTGACCTCTCTAGGACATTCAGAAGCCAAGTTATAAGCCCACAAATGTGTAACTGGACTACTTCTTTAAATTGACACCAGATCTGGTGACCTTTGGGACATGGTTTGACCCCCTTAGGAAAGTGCTATCATCTTGAAACGTTCAGATCACTTACAACTCAATAGATTCTACCTTCCTGTAACGTTTCAGCCTGATTGGACCTTGTTTTCACACAAATGGACCCAGAATGATGTGAAATTGTGCTTTGTGCAACATAATTCTGGGTGCCATTTACAAACCATAAGTGCTAATGACTCCATTCCTTTTTGTGGTTGTAGGGGCTGTTGATTGGAGTACACTAAAACAAACCTGACCTCTCTAGGACATTCAGAAGCCAAGTTATAAGCCCACAAAGGTGTAACTGGACTACTTCTTTGAAGTGACACCAGGCCCGGTGACCTTTGGGACATGGTTTGACCCCCTATAGGAATGTGCGATCATCATGAAACGTTCAGATCACTTACAACTCAATAGATTCTACCTTCTTGTAACGTTTCAGCCTGATTGGACCTTGTTTTCACACAAATGGACCCAGAATGATGTGAAATTGTGCTTCGTGCAACATAATTCTGGGTGCCATTTACAAAACATAAGGGCTAATGACTCCATTCCTTTTTGTGGTTGTAGGGGCTTTTGATTGGAGTACACTAAAACAAACCTGATCTCTCTAGGACATTCAGAAGCCAAGTTATAAGCCCACAAATGTGTAACTGGACTACTTCTTTAAATTGACACCAGATCCGGTGACCTTTGGGACATGGTTTGACCCCCTTAGGAAAGTTCTATCATCGTGAAACGTTCAGATCACTTACAACTCAATAGATTCTACCTTCTTGTAACGTTTCAGCCTGATTGGACCTTGTTTTCACACAAATGAACCCAGAATGATGTGAAATTGTTCTTCGTGCAACATAATTCTGGGTGCCATTTAAAAACCATAAGTGCTAATGACTCCATTCCTTTTTTTGGTTGTAGGGGCTGTTGATTGGAGTACACTAAAACAAACCTGATCGCTCTAGGACATTCAGAAGCCAAGTTATAAGCCCACAAATGTGTAACTGGACTACTTCTTTAAATTGACACCAGATCCGGTGACCTTTGGGACATGGTTTGACCCCCTTAGGAAAGCTCTATCATCATGAAACGTTCAGATCACTTACAACTCAATAGATTCTACCTTCTTGTAACGTTTCAGCCTGATTGGACCTTGTTTTCACACAAATGAACCCAGAATGATGTGAAATTGTGATTCGTGCAACATAATTCTGGGTGCGATTTAAAAACCATAAGTGCTAATGACTCCATTCCTTTTTGTGGTTGTAGGGGCTGTTGATTGGAGTACACTAAAACAAACCTGACCTCTCTAGGACATTCAGAAGCCAAGTTATAAGCCCACAAAGGTGTAACTGGACTACTTCTTTAAAGTGACACCAGGCCCGGTGACCTTTGGGACATGATTTTACCCCCTATAGGAATGTGCGATCATCTTGAAACGTTCAGATCACTTACAACTCAATAGATTCTACCTTCTTGTAGCGTTTCAGCCTGATTGGACCTTGTTTTCACACAAATGGACCCAGAATGATGTGAAATTGTGCTTCGTGCAACATAATTCTGGGTGCCATTTACAAACCATAAATGCTAATGACTCCATTCCGTTTTGTGGTTGTAGGGGCTGTTGATTGGAGTACACTAAAACAAACCTGATCTCTCTAGGACATTCAGAAGCCAAGTTATAAGCCCACAAATGTGTAACTGGACTACTTCTTTAAATTGACACCAGATCCGGTGACCTTTGGGACATGGTTTGACCCCCTTAGGAAAGTTCTATCATCGTGAAACGTTCAGATCACTTACAACTCAATAGATTCTAACTTCTTGTAACGTTTTAGCCTGATTGGACCTTGTTTTCACACAAATGAACCCAGAATGATGTGAAATTGTTCTTCGTGCAACATAATTCTGGGTGCCATTTAAAAACCATAAGTGCTAATGACTCCATTCCTTTTTGTGGTTGTAGGGGCTGTTGATTGGAGTACACTAAAACAAACCTGATCGCTCTAGGACATTCAAAAGCCAAGTTATAAGCCCACAAATGTGTGACTGGACTACTTCTTTAAATTGACACCAGATCCGGTGACCTTTGGGACATGGTTTGACCCCCTTAGGAAAGCGCAATCATCATGAAACGTTCAGATCACTTACAACTCAATAGATTCTACCTTCTTGTAACGTTTCAGCCTGATTGGACCTTGTTTTCACACAAATGAACCCAGAATGATGTGAAATTGTGATTTGTGCAACATAATTCTGGGTGCCATTTAAAAACCATAAGTGCTAATGACTCCATTCCTTTTTGTGGTTGTAGGGGCTGTTGATTGGAGTATACTAAAACAAACCTGATCTCTCTAGGACATTCAGAAGCCAAGTTATAAGCCCACAAATGTGTAACTGGATTACTTCTTTAAATTGACACCAGTTCCGGTGACATTTGGGACATGGTTTGACCCTCTTAGGAAAGTGCTATCATCATGAAACGTTCAGATCACTTACAACTCAATAGATTCTACCTTCCTGTAACGTTTCAGCCTGATTGGACCTTGTTTTCACACAAATGAACCCAGAATGATGTGAAATTGTGCTTCGTGCAACATAATTCTGGGTGCCATTTACAAACCATAAGTGCTAATGACTCCATTCATTTTTGTGGTTGTAAGGGCTGTTGATTGGATTACATTAAAACAAACCTGATCTCTCTAGGACATTCAGAAGCCAAGTTACAAGCCCACAAATGTGTAACTGGACTACTTCTTTAAATTGACACCAGATCCGGTGACCTTTGGGACATGGTTTGACCCCCTTAGGAAAGTGCTATCATCATGAAACGTTCGGATCACTTACAACTCAATAGATTCTACCTTCCTGTAACGTTTCAGCCTGATTGGACCCTGTTTTCACACAAATGAACCCAGAATGATGTGAAATTGTTCTTCGTGCAACATAATTCTGGGTGCCATTTAAAAACCATAAGTGCTAATGACTCCATTCCTTTTTGTGTTTGTAGGGGCTGTTGATTGGAGTACGCTATAACAAACCTGACCTCTCTAGGACATTCAGAAGCCAAGTTATAAGCCCACAAAGGTGTAACTGGACTACTTCTTTAAAGTGACACCAGGCCCGGTGACCTTTGGGACATGGTTTTACCCCCTATGGGAATGTGCGATCATCTTGAAACGTTCAGATCACTTACAACTCAATAGATTCTACCTTCTTGTAGCGTTTCAGCCTGATCGGACCTTGTTTTCACACAAATGGACCCAGAATGATGTGAAATTGTGCTTCGTGCAACATAATTCTGGGTGCCATTTACAAACCATAAATGCTAATGACTCCATTCCTTTTTGTGGTTGTAGGGGCTGTTGACTGGAGTACACTAAAACAAACCTGATCTCTCTAGGACATTCAGAAGCCAAGTTACAAGCCCACAAATGTGTAACTGGACTACTTCTTTAAATTGACACCAGATCCGGTGACCTTTGGGACATGGTTTGACCCCCTTAGGAAAGTGCTATCATCATGAAATGTTCAGATCACTTACAACTCAATAGATTATACCTTCCTGTAACGTTTCAGCCTGATTGGACCTTGTTTTCAAACGAACCCAGAATGATGTGAAATTGTGCTTCGTGCAACATAATTCTGGGTGCCATTTACAAACCATAAGTGCTAATGACTCCATTCCTTTTTGTGGTTGTAGGGGCTGTTGATTGGAGTACACTAAAACAAACCTGATCTCTCTAGGACATTCAGAAGCCAAGTTATAAGCCCACAAATGTGTAACTGGATTACTTCTTTAAATTGACACCAGTTCCGGTGACCTTTGGGACATGGTTTGACCCTCTTAGGAAAGTGCTATCATCATGAAACGTTCAGATCACTTACAACTCAATATATTCTACCTTCCTGTAACGTTTCAGCCTGATTGGACCTTGTTTTCACACAAATGGACCCAGAATGATGTGAAATTGTGCTTCGTGCAACATAATTCTGGGTGCCATTTACAAACCATAAGTGCTAATGACTCCATTCATTTTTGTGGTTGTAAGGGCTGTTGATTGGAGTACATTAAAACAAACCTGATCTCTCTAGGACATTCAGAAGCCAAGTTATAAGCCCACAAAGGTGTAACTGGACTACTTCTTTAAAGTGACACCAGGCCCGGTGACCTTTGGGACATGGTTTTACACCCTATAGGAATGTGCGATCATCTTGAAAGGTTCAGATCACATACAACTCAATAGATTCTACCTTCTTGTAACGTTTCAGCCTGATTGGACCTTGTTTTCACACAAATGAACCCAGAATGATGTGAAATTGTGATTCGTGCAACATAATTCTGGGTGCGATTTAAAAACCATAAGTGCTAATGACTCCATTCCTTTTTGTGGTTGTAGGGGCTGTTGATTGGAGTACACTAAAACAAACCTGACCTCTCTAGGACATTCAGAAGCCAAGTTATAAGCCCACAAAGGTGTAACTGGACTACTTCTTTAAAGTGACACCAGGCCCGGTGACCTTTGGGACATGATTTTACCCCCTATAGGAATGTGCGATCATCTTGAAACGTTCAGATCACTTACAACTCAATAGATTCTACCTTCTTGTAGCGTTTCAGCCTGATTGGACCTTGTTTTCACACAAATGGACCCAGAATGATGTGAAATTGTGCTTCGTGCAACATAATTCTGGGTGCCATTTACAAACCATAAATGCTAATGACTCCATTCCGTTTTGTGGTTGTAGGGGCTGTTGATTGGAGTACACTAAAACAAACCTGATCTCTCTAGGACATTCAGAAGCCAAGTTATAAGCCCACAAATGTGTAACTGGACTACTTCTTTAAATTGACACCAGATCCGGTGACCTTTGGGACATGGTTTGACCCCCTTAGGAAAGTTCTATCATCGTGAAACGTTCAGATCACTTACAACTCAATAGATTCTAACTTCTTGTAACGTTTTAGCCTGATTGGACCTTGTTTTCACACAAATGAACCCAGAATGATGTGAAATTGTTCTTCGTTCAACATAATTCTGGGTGCCATTTAAAAACCATAAGTGCTAATGACTCCATTCCTTTTTGTGGTTGTAGGGGCTGTTGATTGGAGTACACTAAAACAAACCTGATCGCTCTAGGACATTCAAAAGCCAAGTTATAAGCCCACAAATGTGTGACTGGACTACTTCTTTAAATTGACACCAGATCCGGTGACCTTTGGGACATGGTTTGACCCCCTTAGGAAAGCGCAATCATCATGAAACGTTCAGATCACTTACAACTCAATAGATTCTACCTTCTTGTAACGTTTCAGCCTGATTGGACCTTGTTTTCACACAAATGAACCCAGAATGATGTGAAATTGTGATTTGTGCAACATAATTCTGGGTGCCATTTAAAAACCATAAGTGCTAATGACTCCATTCCTTTTTGTGGTTGTAGGGGCTGTTGATTGGAGTATACTAAAACAAACCTGATCTCTCTAGGACATTCAGAAGCCAAGTTATAAGCCCACAAATGTGTAACTGGATTACTTCTTTAAATTGACACCAGTTCCGGTGACATTTGGGACATGGTTTGACCCTCTTAGGAAAGTGCTATCATCATGAAACGTTCAGATCACTTACAACTCAATAGATTCTACCTTCCTGTAACGTTTCAGCCTGATTGGACCTTGTTTTCACACAAATGAACCCAGAATGATGTGAAATTGTGCTTCGTGCAACATAATTCTGGGTGCCATTTACAAACCATAAGTGCTAATGACTCCATTCATTTTTGTGGTTGTAAGGGCTGTTGATTGGATTACATTAAAACAAACCTGATCTCTCTAGGACATTCAGAAGCCAAGTTACAAGCCCACAAATGTGTAACTGGACTACTTCTTTAAATTGACACCAGATCCGGTGACCTTTGGGACATGGTTTGACCCCCTTAGGAAAGTGCTATCATCATGAAACGTTCGGATCACTTACAACTCAATAGATTCTACCTTCCTGTAACGTTTCAGCCTGATTGGACCCTGTTTTCACACAAATGAACCCAGAATGATGTGAAATTGTGCTTCGTGCAACATAATTCTGAGTGCCATTTACAAACCATAAGTGCTAATGACTCCATTCCTTTTTGTGGTTGTAGGGGCTGTTGATTGGAGTACACTAAAACAAACCTGATCTCTCTAGGACATTCAGAAGCCAAGTTATAAGCCCACAAATGTGTAACTGGACTACTTCTTTAAATTGACACCAGATCCGGTGACCTTTGGGACATGGTTTGACCCCCTTAGGAAAGTGCTATCATCATGAAACGTTCAGATCACTTACAACTCAATAGATTCTACCTTCCTGTAACGTTTCAGCCTGATTGGACCTTTTTTTCACACAAATGAACCCAGAATGATTTGAAATTGTGCTTCGTGCAACATAATTCTGGGTGCCATTTAAAAACCATAAGTGCTAATGACTCCATTCCTTTTTGTGGTTGTAGGGGCTGTTGATTGGAGTGCATTAAAACAAACCTGATCTCTATAGGACATTCAGTAGCCAAGTTATAAGCCCACAAATGTGTAACTGGACTACTTCTTTAAATTGACACCAGATCCGGTGACCTTTGGGACATGGTTTGACCCTCTTAGGAAAGTGCTATCATAATAAAACATTCAGATCACTTACAACTCAATAGATTCTACCTTCCTGTAACATTTCAGCCTGATTGGACCTTGTTTTCACACAAATGAACCCAGAATGATGTGAAATTGTGCTTCGTGCAACATAATTCTGGGTGCCATTTACAAACCATCAGTGCTAATGACTCCATTCCTTTTTGTGGTTGTAGGGGCTGTTGATTGGAGTACACTAAAACAAACCTGATCTCTCTAGGACATTCAGAAGCCAAGTTATAAGCCCACAAATGTGTAACTGGACAACTTCTGTAAATTGACACCAGATCCGGTGACCTTTGGGACATGGTTTGACCCCCTTAGGAAAGTGCTATCATCATGAAACGTTCAGATAACTTACAACTCAATAGATTCTACCTTCCTGTAACGTTTCAGCCTGATAGGACCTTGTTTTCACACAAATGAGCCCAGAATGATGTGAAATTGTGCTTCGTGCAACATAATTCTGAGTGCCATTTCCAATTTATAAGTGCTAATGACTCCATTCCTTTTTGTGGTTGTAGGGGCTGTTTATTGGAGTGCATTAAAACAAACCTGATCTCTATAGGACATTCAGAAGCCAAGTTATAAGCCCACAAATGTGTAACTGGACTACTTCTTTAAATTGACACCAGATCCGGTGACCTTTGGGACATGGTTTGACCCCATTAGGAAAGTGCTATCGTCATGAAACGTTCAGATCACTTACAACTCAATAGATTCTACCTTCCTGTAAAGTTTCAGCCTGATTGGACCTTGTTTTCACACAAATGGACCCAGAATGATGTGAAATTGTGCTTCGTGCAACATAATTCTGGGTGCCATTTACAAACCATAAGTGCTAATGACTCCATTCCTTTTTGTGGTTGTAGTGGCTGTTGATTGGAGTACATTAAAACAAACCTGATCTCTCTAGGACATTCAGAAGCCAAGTTATAAGCGCCACAAATGTGTAACTGGACTACTTCTTTAAATTGACACCAGATCCGGTGACCTTTGGGACATGGTTTGACCCCCTTAGGAAAGTGCTATCATCATGAAACGTTCAGATCACTTACAACTCAATAGATTCTACCTTCCTGTAACGTTTCAGCCTGATTGGACCTTGTTTTCACACAAATGAACCCAGAATGATGTGAAATTGTGCTTCGCGCAACATAATTCTGGGTGCCATTTAAAAACCATAAGTGCTAATGACTCCATTCCTTTTTGTGGTTGTAGGGGCTGTTGATTGAAGTACACTAAAACAAACCTGATCTCTCTAGGAAATTCAGAAGCCAAGTTATAAGCCCACAAATGTGTAACTGGACTACTTCTTTAAATTGACACCAGATCCGTTGACCTTTGGGACATGGTTTGACCCCCTTAGGTAAGTCCTATCATCATGAAACATTCAGATCACTTACAACTTAATATATTCTACCTTCCTGTAACGTTTCAGCCTGATTGGACCTTGTTTTCACACAAATGGACCCAGAATGATGTGAAATTGTGCTTCGTTCAACATAATTCTGGGTGCCATTTACAAACCATAAGTGCTAATGACTCCATTCCTTTTTGTGGTTGTAGGGGCTGTTGATTGGAGTACTCTGAAACAAACCTGATCTCTCTAGGACATTCAGAAGCCAAGTTATAAGCCCGCAAATGTGTAACTGGACTACTTCTTTAAATTGACACCAGATCCGGTGACCTTTGGGACATAGTTTGACCCCCTTAGGAAAGTGCTATAATCATGAAACGTTCAGATCACTTACAACTCAATAGATTCTACCTTCCCGTAACGTTTCAGCCTGATTGGACCTTGTTTTCACACAAATGGACCCAGAATGATGTGAAATTTTGCTTCGTGCAACATTATTCTGGGTGCCATTTAAAAACTATAAGTGCTAATGACTCCATTCCTTTTTGGGGTAATTGGGGCTGTTAATTGGAGTACTCTAAAACAAACCTGACCTCTCTAGGATATTCAAAAGCCAAGTTATAAGCCCACAAAGGTGTAACTGGACTACTTCTTTAAAGTGACACTAGGCCCGGTGACCTTTGGGACATGGTTTGACCCCCTATAGGAATATGCGATCATCATGAAACGTTCAGATCACTTACAACTCAATAGATTCTACCTTCTTGTAACATTTCAGCCTGATTGGACCTTGTTTTCACACAAATGGACCCAGAATGATGTGAAATTGTGCTTTGTGCAACATAATTCTGGGTGCCATTTACAAACCATAAGTGCTAATGACTCCATTCCTTTTTGTGGTTGTAGGGGCTGTTGATTGGAGAACTCTGAAACAAACCTGATCTCTCTAGGACATTCAGAAGCCAAGTTATAAGCCCGCAAATGTGTAACTGGACTACTTCTTTAAATTGACACCAGATCCGGTGACCTTTGGGACATAGTTTGACCCCCTTAGGAAAGTGCTATCATCATGAAACGTTCAGATCACTTACAACTCAATAGATTCTACCTTCCCGTAACGTTTCAGCCTGATTGGACCTTGTTTTCACACAAATGGACCCAGAATGATGTGAAATTTTGCTTCGTGCAACATTATTCTGGGTGCCATTTAAAAACTATAAGTGCTAATGACTCCATTCCTTTTTGGGGTAATTGGGGCTGCTAATTGGAGTACTCTAAAACAAACCTGACCTCTCTAGGATATTCAAAAGCCAAGTTATAAGCCCACAAAGGTGTAACTGGACTACTTCTTTAAAGTGACACCAGGCCCGGTGACCTTTGGGACATGGTTTGACCCCCTATAGGAATATGCGATCATCATGAAACGTTCAGATCACTTACAACTCAATAGATTCTACCTTCTTGTAACGTTTCAGCCTGATTGGACCTTGTTTTCACACAAATGGACCCAGAATGATGTGAAATTGTGCTTCGTGCAACATAATTCTGGGTGCCATTTCCAAACCATAAGTGCTAATCACTCCATTCCTTTTTGTGGTTGTAGGGGCTGTCGATTGGAGTACACTAAAACAAACCTGATCTCTCTAGGACATTCAGAAGCCAAGTTATAAGCCCACAAATGTGTAACTGGACTACTTCTTTAAATTGACACCAGATCCGGTGACCTTTGGGACATGGTTTGACCCCCTTAGGAAAGTGATATCATCATGAAACGTTCAGATCACTTACAACTCAATAGATTCTACCTTCCTGTAACGTTTCAGCCTGATTGGATCTTGTTTTCACACAAATGATCCCAGAATGATGTGAAATTGTGCTTCGTGCAACATAATTCTGGGTGCCATTTAAAAACCATAAGTTCTAATGACTCCATTCCTTTTTGAGGTAATAGGGGATGTTAATTGGAGTACTCTTAAACAAACCTGACCTCTCTAGGATATTCAGAAGCCAAGTTATAAGCCCACAAATGTGTAAATGGACTACTTCTTTAAAGTGACACCAGGCCCGGTGACCTTTGGGACATGGTTTGACCCCCTATAGGAATGTGCGATCATCATGAAACGTTCAGATCACTTACAACTCAATAGATTCTACCTTCTTGTAACGTTTCAGCCTGACTGGATCTTGTTTTAACACAAATGGACCCAGAATGATGTGAAATTGTGCTTCGTGCAACATAATTCTGGGTGCCATTTACAAACCATTAGTGCTAATTACTCCATTCCTTTTTGTGGTTGTAGGGGCTGTTGATTGGAGTACACTAAAACAAACCTGACCTCTCTAGGACATTCAGAAGCCAAGTTATAAGCCCACAAAGGTGTAACTGGACTACTTCTTTAAAGTGACACCAGGCCCGGTGACCTTTGGGACATGGTTTGACCCCCTATAGGAATGTACGATCATAATGAAACATTCAGATCACTTACAACTCAATAGATTCTACCTTCTTGTAAGGTTTCAGCCTGATTGGACCTTGTTTTCACACAAATGGACCCAGAATGATGTGAAATTGTGCTTCGTGCATTATAGTTCTGGGTGCCATTTACAAACCATAAGTGCTAATGACTCCATTCCTTTTTTGTGGTTGTAGGGGCTGTTGATTGGAGTACTCTGAAACAAACCTGATCTCTCTAGGACATTCAGAAGCCAAGTTATGAGCCCACAAATGTGTAACTATACTACTTCTTTAAATTGACACCAGATCTGGTGACCTTTGGGACATGGTTTGACCCCCTTAGCAAAGTGCTATCATCATGAAATGTTCAGATCACTTACAACTCAATAGATTCTACCTTCCTGTAACGTTTCAGCCTGATTGGACCTTGTTTTCACACAAATGAACCCAGAATGATGTGAAATTGTGCTTCGTGCAACATAATTCTGGGTGCCATTTAAAAACCATAAGTGCTAATGACTCTATTCCTTTTTGAGGTAATAGGGGCTGTTAATTGGAGTACTCTAAAACAAACCTGACCTCTCTAGGACATTCAGAAGCCAAGTTATAAGCCCACAAATGTGTAACTGGACTACTTCTTTAAATTGACACCAGATCCGGTGACCTTTGGGACATGGTTTGACCCCCTTAGGAAAGTGCTATCATCATGAAACGTTCAGATCACTTACAACTCAATAGATTCTACCTTCCTGTAATGTTTCAGCCCGATTGGACCTTGTTTTCACACAAATGGACCCAGAATGATGTGATATTGTGCTTCGTGCAACATAATTCTGGGTGCCATTTACAAACCATAAGTGCTAATGACTCCATTCCTTTTTGTGGTTGTAGGGGCTGTTGATTGGAGTACACTAAAACAAACCTGACCTCTCTAGGACATTCAGAAGCCAAGTTATAAGCCCACAAAGGTGTAACTGGACAACTTCTTTAAAGTGACACCAGGCCCGGTGACCTTTGGGACATGGTTTAACCCCATATAGGAATGTGCGATCATCATGAAACATTCAGATCACTTACAACTCAATAGATTCTACCTTCTTGTAACGTTTCAGCCTGACTGGACCTTGTTTTAACACAAATGGACCCAGAATGATGTGAAATTGTGCTTCGTGCAACATAATTCTGGGTGCCATTTACAAACCATAAGTGCCAATGACTCCATTCCTTTTTGTGGTTGTAGGGGCTGTTGATTGGAGTACACTAAAACAAACTTGACCTCTCTAGGACATTCAGAAGCCAAGTTATAAGCCCACAAAGGTGTAACTGGACTACTTCTTTAAAGTGACACCAGGCCCGGTGACCTTTGGGACATGGTTTGACCCCCTATAGGAATGTGCGATCATCATGAAACGTTCAGATCACTTACAACTCAATTGATTCTACCTTCTTGTAACGTTTCAGCCTGATTGGACCTTGTTTTCACAAAATGGACCCAGAATGATGTGAAATTGTGCTTCGTGCAACATAATTCTGGGTGCCATTTACAAACCATAAGTGCTAATGACTCCATTTCTTTTTGTGGTTGTAGGGGCTGTTGATTGGAGTACACTAAAACAAACCTGATCTCTCTAGGACATTCAGAATCCAAGTTATAAGCCCACAAATGTGTAACTGGACTACTTCTTTAAATTGACACCAGATCCGGTGACCTTTGGGACATGGTTTGACCCCCTTAGGAAAGTGCTATCATCATGAAACGTTCAGATCACTTACAACTCGATAGAATCTACCTTCCTGTAACGTTTCAGCCTGATTGGACCTTGTTTTCACACAAATGAACCCAGAATGATGTGAAATTGTGCTTCATGCAACATAATTCTGGGTGCCATTTACAAACCATAAGTGCTAATGACTCCATTATTTTTTGTGGTTGTAGGGGCTGTTGATTGGAGTACACTAAAACAAACCTGACCTCGCTAGGACATTCAGAAGCCAAGTTATAAGCCCACAAATGTGTAACTGGACTACTTCTTTAAAGTGACACAAGGCCCGGTGACCTTTGGGACATGGTTTGACCCCCTATAAGAATGTGCGATCATCATGAAACGTTCAGATCACTTACAACTCAATAGATACTACCTTCTTGTAACGTTTCAGCCTGATTGGACCTTGTTTTCACACAAATGGACCCAGAATGATGTGAAATTGTGCTTCGTGCAACATAATTCTGGGTGCCATTTCCAAACCATAAGTGCTAATCACTCCATTCCTTTTTGTGGTTGTAGGGGCTGTCAATTGGAGTACACTAAAACAAACCTGATCTCTCTAGGACATTCAGAAGCCAAGTTATAAGCCCACAAATGTGTAACTGGACTACTTCTTTAAATTGACACCAGATCCCGTGACCTTTGGGACATGGTTTGACCCCCTTAGGAAAGTGCTATCATCATGAAACGTTCAGATCACTTACAACTCAATAGATTCTACCTTCCTGTAACGTTTCAGCCTGATTGGACCTTGTTTTCACACAAATGAACCCAGAATGATGTGAAATTGTGCTTCGTGCAACATAATTCTGGGTGCCATTTACAAACCATAAGTGCTAATGACTCCATTCTTTTTTGTGGTTGTAGGGGCTGTTGATTGGAGTACACTAAAACAAACCTGACCTCACTAGGACATTCAGAAGCCAAGTTATAAGCCCACAAAGGTGTAACTGGACTACTTCTTTAAAGTGACACAAGGCCCGGTGATCTTTGGGACATGGTTTTACCCCCTATAAGAATGTGCGATCATCATGAAACGTTCAGATCACTTACAACTCAATAGATACTACCTTCTTGTAACGTTTCAGCCTGACTGGACCTTGTTTTCACACAAATGGACCCAGAATGATGTGAAATTGTGCTTCGTGCAACATAATTCTGGGTGCCATTTCCAAACCATAAGTGCTAATGACTCCATTCCTTTTTGGGGTAATGGGGGCTGTTAATTGGAGTACTCTAAAAGAAACCTGACCTCTCTAGGATATTCAAAAGCCAAGTTATAAGCCCACAAATGTGTAACTGGACTACTTCTTTAAATTGACACCAGATCCGGTGACCTTTGGGACATGGTTTGACCCCCTTAGGAAAGTGCTATCATCATGAAACGTTCAGATCACTTACAACTCAATAGATTCTACCTTCCTGTAATGTTTCAGCCTGATTGGACATTGTTTTCACACAAATGAACCCAGAATGATGTGAAATTGTGCTTCGTGCAACATAATTCTGGGTGCCATTTAAAAACCATAAGTGCTAATGACTCCATTCCTTTTTGTGGTTGTAGGGGCTGTTGATTGGAGTACACTAAAACAAACCTGATCTCTCTAGGACATTCAGAAGACAAGTTATAAGCCCACAAATGTGTAACTGGACTACTTCTTTAAATTGACACCAGATCCGGTGACCTCTGGGACATGGTTTGACCCCCTTAGGAAAGTGCTATCATCATGAAACGTTCAGATCACTTACAACTCAATAGATTCTACCCTCCTGTAACGTTTCAGCCTGATTGGACCTTGTTTTCACACAAATGGACCCAGAATGATGTGAAATTGTGCTTCGTGCAACATAATTCTGGGTGCCATTTACAAACCATAAGTGCTAATGACTCCATTTCTTTTTTTGGTTGTAGGGGCTGTTGATTGGAGTACACCTAAACAAACCTGATCTCTCTAGGACATTCAGAATCCAAGTTATAAGCCCACAAATGTGTAACTGGACTACTTATTTAAATTGACACCAGATCCGGTGACCTTTGGGACATGGTTTGACCCCCTTAGGAAAGTGCTATCATTATGAAACGTTCAGATCACTTACAACTCAATAGATACTACCTTCTTGTAACGTTTCAGCCTGATTGGACCTTGTTTTCACACAAATGAACACAGAATGATGTGAAATTGTGCTTCGTGCAACATAATTCTGGGTGCCATTTAAAAACCATAAGTTCTAATGACTCCATTCCTTTTTGAGGTAATAGGGAATGTTAATTGGAGTACTCTTAAACAAACCTGACCTCTCTAGGATATTCAGAAGCCAAGTTATAAGCCCACAAATGTGTAAATGGACTACTTCTTTAAAGTGACACCAGGCCCGGTGACCTTTGGGACATGGTTTGACCCCCTATAGGAATGTGCGATCATCATGAAACGTTCAGATCACTTACAACTCAATAGATTCTACCTTCTTGTAACGTTTCAGCCTGATTGGACCTCGTTTTCACACAAATGGACCCAGAATGATGTGAAATTGTGCTTCGTGCAACATAATTCTGGGTGCCATTTACAAACCATAAGTGCTAATGACTCCATTCCTTTTTGTGGTTGTAGGGGCTGTTGATTGGAGTACACTAAAACAAACCTAACCGCTCTAGGACATTCAGAAGCCAAGTTATAAGCCCACAAATGTGTAACTGGACTACTTCTTTAAAGTGACACCAGGCCCGGTGACCTTTGGGACATGGTTTGACCCCCTATAGGAATGTGCGATCACCATGAAACGTTCAGATCACTTACAACTCAATTGATTCTACCTTCTTGTAACGTTTCAGCCTGATTGGACCTTGTTGTCACACAAATGGACCCAGAATGATGTGAAATTGTGCTTCGTGCAACATAATTCTTGGTGCCATTTACAAACCATAAGTGCTAAAGACTCCATTCCTTTTTGTGGTTGTAGGGGCTGTTGATTGGAGTACACTAAAACAAACCTGATCTCTCCAGGACATTCAGAATCCAAGTTATAAGCCCACAAATGTGTAACTGGACTACTTCTTTAAATTGACACCAGATCCGGTGACCTTTGGGACATGGTTTGACCCCCTTAGGAAAGTGCTATCATCATGAAACGTTCAGATCAATTACAACTCAATAGATTCTACCTTCCTGTAACGTTTCAGCCTGATTGGACCTTGTTTTCACACAAATGAACCCAGAATGATGTGAAATTGTGCTTCGTGCAACATAATTCTGGGTGCCATTTACAAACCATAAGTGCTAATGACTCCATTCTTTTTTGTGGTTGTAGGGGCTGTTGATTGGAGTACACTAAAACAAACCTGACCTCGCTAGGACATTCAGAAGCCAAGTTATAAGCCCACAAAGGTGTAACTGGACTACTTCTTTAAAGTGACACAAGGCCCGGTGACCTTTGGGACATGGTTTTACCCCCTATAAGAATGTGCGATCATCATGAAACGTTCAGATCACTTACAACTCAATAGATACTACCTTCTTGTAACGTTTCAGCCTGATTGGACCTTGTTTTCACACAAATGGACCCAGAATGATGTGAAATTGTGCTTCGTGCAACATAATTCTGGGTGCCATTTCCAAACCATAAGTGCTAATGACTCCATTCCTTTTTGGGGTAATGGGGGTTGTTAATTGGAGTACTCTAAAAGAAACCTGACCTCTCTAGGATATTCAAAAGCCAAGTTATAAGCCCACAAATGTGTAACTGGACTACTTCTTTAAATTGACACCAGATCCGGTGACCTCTGGGACATGGTTTGACCCCCTTAGGAAAGTGCTATCATCATGAAACGTTCAGATCACTTACAACTCAATAGATTCTACCCTCCTGTAACGTTTCAGCCTGATTGGACCTTGTTTTCACACAAATGGCCCCAGAATGATGTGAAATTGTGCTTCGTGCAACATAATTCTGGGTGCCATTTACAAACCATAAGTGCTAATGACTCAATTTCTTTTTTTGGTTGTAGGGGCTGTTGATTGGAGTACACTTAAACAAACCTGATCTCTCTAGGACATTCAGAATCCAAGTTATAAGCCCACAAATGTGTAACTGGACTACTTCTTTAAATTGACACCAGATCCGGTGACCTTTGGGACATGGTTTGACCCCCTTAGGAAAGTGCTATCATCATGAAACGTTCAGATCACTTACAACTCAATAGATACTACCTTCTTGTAACGTTTCAGCCTGACTGGACCTTGTTTTCACACAAATGAACACAGAATGATGTGAAATTGTGCTTCGTGCAACATAATTCTGGGTGCCATTTAAAAACCATAAGTTCTAATGACTCCATTCCTTTTTGAGGTAATAGGGAATGTTAATTGGAGTACTCTTAAACAAACCTGACCTCTCTAGGATATTCAGAAGCCAAGTTATAAGCCCACAAATGTGTAAATGGACTACTTCTTTAAAGTGACACCAGGCCCGGTGACCTTTGGGACATGGTTTGACCCCCTATAGGAATGTGTGATCATCATGAAACGTTCAGATCACTTACAACTCAATAGATTCTACCTTCTTGTAACGTTTCAGCCTGATTGGACCTCGTTTTCACACAAATGGACCCAGAATGATGTGAAATTGTGCTTCGTGCAACATAATTCTGGGTGCCATTTACAAACCATAAGTGCTAATGACTCCATTCCTTTTTGTGGTTGTAGGGGCTGTTGATTGGAGTACACTAAAACAAACCTAACCGCTCTAGGACATTCAGAAGCCAAGTTATAAGCCCACAAATGTGTAACTGGACTACTTCTTTAAAGTGACACCAGGCCCGGTGACCTTTGGGACATGGTTTGACCCCCTATAGGAATGTGCGATCACCATGAAACGTTCAGATCACTTACAACTCAATTGATTCTACCTTCTTGTAACGTTTCAGCCTGATTGGACCTTGTTGTCACACAAATGGACCCAGAATGATGTGAAATTGTGCTTCGTGCAACATAATTCTTGGTGCCATTTACAAACCATAAGTGCTAAAGACTCCATTCCTTTTTGTGGTTGTAGGGGCTGTTGATTGGAGTACACTAAAACAAACCTGATCTCTCTAGGACATTCAGAATCCAAGTTATAAGCCCACAAATGTGTAACTGGACTACTTCTTTAAATTGACACCAGATCCGGTGACCTTTGGGACATGGTTTGACCCCCTTAGGAAAGTGCTATCATCATGAAACGTTCAGATCAATTACAACTCAATAGATTCTACCTTCCTGTAACGTTTCAGCCTGATTGGACCTTGTTTTCACACAAATGAACCCAGAATGATGTGAAATTGTGCTTCGTGCAACATAATTCTGGGTGCCATTTACAAACCATAAGTGCTAATGACTCCATTCTTTTTTGTGGTTGTAGGGGCTGTTGATTGGAGTACACTAAAACAAACCTGACCTCGCTAGGACATTCAGAAGCCAAGTTATAAGCCCACAAAGGTGTAACTGGACTACTTCTTTAAAGTGACACAAGGCCCGGTGACCTTTGGGACATGGTTTTACCCCCTATAAGAATGTGCGATCATCATGAAACGTTCAGATCACTTACAACTCAATAGATACTACCTTCTTGTAACGTTTCAGCCTGATTGGACCTTGTTTTCACACAAATGGACCCAGAATGATGTGAAATTGTGCTTCGTGCAACATAATTCTGGGTGCCATTTCCAAACCATAAGTGCTAATGACTCCATTCCTTTTTGGGGTAATGGGGGCTGTTAATTGGAGTACTCTAAAAGAAACCTGACCTCTCTAGGATATTCAAAAGCCAAGTTATAAGCCCACAAATGTGTAACTGGACTACTTCTTTAAATTGACACCAGATCCGGTGACCTTTGGGACATGGTTTGACCCCCTTAGGAAAGTGCTATCATCATGAAACGTTCAGATCACTTACAACTCAATAGATTCTACCTTCCTGTAATGTTTCAGCCTGATTGGACCTTGTTTTCACACAAATGAACCCAGAATGATGTGAAATTGTGCTTCGTGCAACATAATTCTGGGTGCCATTTAAAAACCATAAGTGCTAATGACTCCATTCCTTTTTGTGGTTGTAGGGGCTGTTGATTGGAGTACACTAAAACAAACCTGATCTCTCTAGGACATTCAGAAGCCAAGTTATAAGCCCACAAATGTGTAACTGGACTACTTCTTTAAATTGACACCAGATCCGGTGACCTCTGGGACATGGTTTGACCCCCTTAGGAAAGTGCTATCATCATGAAACGTTCAGATCACTTACAACTCAATAGATTCTACCCTCCTGTAACGTTTCAGCCTGATTGGACCTTGTTTTCACACAAATGAACCCAGAAAGATGTGAAATTGTGCTTTGTGCAACATAATTCTGGGTGCCATTTAAGAACCATATGTGCTAATGACTCCATTCCTTTTTGTGGTTGTAGGGGCTGTTGATTGGAGTACACTAAAACAAACCTGATCTCTCTAGGACATTCAGAAGCCAAGTTATAAGCCCACAAATGTTTAACTGGACTACTTCTTTAAATTGACACCAGATCCGGTGACCTCTGGCACATGGTTTGACCCCCTATAGGAATGTGCGATCATCATGAAACGTTCAGATCACGTACAACTCAATAGATTCTACCTTCTTGTAATGTTTCAGCCTGATTGGACCTTGTTTTCACACAAATGGACCCAGAATGATGTGAAATTGTGCTTCTTCGTCTTCGTCTTCGTCTTCGTCTTCCTCCGCTTATCCGGGTACGGGTCGCGGGGGCAGCATCCCAATTAGGGAGCTCCAGGCCGTCCTCTCCCCGGCCTTGTCCACCAGCTCCTCCGGCAGGACCCCAAGGCGTTCCCGGACCAGATTGGAGATGTAACCTCTCCAACGTGTCCTGGGTCGACCCGGGGGCCTTCTGCTGGCAGGACATGCCTGAAACACCTCCCCGGGGAGGCGTCCAGGAGGCATCCTGACCAGATGCCCAAACCACCTCAACTGGCTCCTTTCGATCCGGAGGAGCAGCGGTTCTACTCCGAGTCCCTCCCGAATGTCCGAGCTCCTCACCCTATCTCTAAGGCTGAGCCCGGCCACCCTACGGAGGAAACTCATTTCGGCCGCTTGTATCCGCGATCTCGTTCTTTCGGTCATTACCCAAAGCTCATGACCATAGGTGAGGATTGGGACGTAGATCGACCGGTAAATCGAGAGCCTGGCTTTCTGGCTCAGCTCCCTCTTCCCCACGACAGATCGGCTCAGCGTCCGCATCACTGCAGACGCCGAACCAATCCGCCTGTCGATCTCCCGATCCCTTCTACCCTCACTCGTGATCAAGACCCCGAGATACTTAAACTCCTCCACTTGAGGTAGGACCTCTCCCCCGACCCGGAGGTGGCAAGCCACCCTTTTCCGGTCGAGAACCATGGTCTCAGATTTGGAGGTGCTGATCCTCATCCCAGCCGCTTCACATTCGGCCGCAAACCTACCCAGCAAGAGCTGAAGGTCAGAGCTGGATGAAGCTAGGAGGACCACATCATCCGCAAAAAGCAGAGACGAGATTCTCCTGCCACCAAACTCGACACACTCCCCACCACGGCTGCGTCTAGAAATTCTGTCCATAAAAGTGATGAACAGAACCGGTGACAAAGGGCAGCCCTGGCGGAGTCCAACCCTCACTGGGAACAGGTCCGACTTACTACCGGCTATGCGGACCAAACTCACGCTCCTCTGGTAAAGGGACTGAATGGCCCTTAACAGAAAGCCACCCACCCCATACTCCTGGAGCGTCCCCCACAGGGTGCCCCTGGGGACACGGTCATAAGCCTTCTCCAAATCCACAAAGCACATGTGGATTGGTTGGGCAAACTCCCATGCCCCCTCCATCACCCTTGCAAGGGTATGGAGCTGGTCCACAGTTCCACGGCCAGGACGAAAACCACATTGCTCCTCCTCTATCTGAGATTCAACTATCGATCGGACCCTCCTCTCCAGTACCTTGGCGTAGACCTTTCCAGGGAGGCTGAGGAGTGTGATCCCCCTATAGTTGGAACACACCCTCAGGTCACCCTTCTTAAAGATGGGGACCACCACCCCGGTCTGCCACTCCCTAGGAACTGCCCCCGATGACCACGCAATGTTGTAGAGACGTGTCAACCATGACAGCCCTACAACATCCATAGCCTTGAGATACCCAGGACGAACCTCATCCGCCCCCGGGGCTCCGCCGCTGTGTAGTTGTCTGACTACCTCAGCAACTTCTGCCCCCGAGATCGGACAGTCCATCCCCAGGCCTCCCAGCTCTGGTTCCTCCTCGGAAATCAGTCAAGCTGCTGGCTGACTTCGGCCTCGAAGCCGTCATAAGGTTCAGAGGAGGAGGGTCTCTGGTGTTCCGGGCTTTCAACCGGTGACTCAGAGGGTTGAGTATTTATTGCAAAAACCGTTAGACACTGACCGCCGTCAGTATCTAAGGTTGCACTGCAAATGGGTTCCTCAGGAAGGGCTTCATGCCGCTTGATGGTAATCATTTGTGAAGGGAAAGTACTGAATGTGTCTGCACCAACCTGTCTGTCGTTCAAGAACAACGGAAGTTGTCCGATCACGGGGACTGAAAGTTCGAAGTCATGGAATGAGCTATCTATCAGCATGCCCAAGGGCTTTCCTGTCGGCATGTGGATAGGACTCCGGGTCGGATTTTCGACCAACAAGTAGGCAGAACGATTGTTCAGCTCCAAGAGTGGCGTGCCACAGACGGCTAAGTTGAGCTCCAAGAAGTGTGGTGATGGCTGGAAGAAGGCCTGTGTGCCTGGAAGCTTCTGATGCTTCATCAGAGTCAGACGAACAGGCACTCCTTTGACCAGTGGGGGCAGAATCGTGCTGGCCTCAACCACTGCACGGCAGGCCTGTGGAATGGTCTGTCCGGACAGCAAGTGTTCAGGGCCTTCTGAGCGAGGCTCAGAGGATGGTGTGGCCCGGGCCCAAAGGACTTGATTGCAAGTGTCCAGCTGGGCACCTAGTCGAACCAGCAGATCTGCTCCAATGAGTGCAGGTGGATCAAGCTGTGGTATAATGCTGAATGTATGTGTGAGCTGTCTTGCTCCAAGCTGGATAGTCAGGGAGCAGACCTCTGGCGCTTTCAGGAGCCTCTGCGGCCAAGTAGGTGACAAGAGCCGATGGCTACGTGTCACACTGACCAGAAGGGGGTCCTTCTGACGCAGGTGTTCAAACGTCTGCTGGCTGATGGCTGACTTTTCCGACCAAAGAGCAAGGCGAGCATCTGAGATGTGGGTGCAGTTGATGGTAAGACCACCAACTATGTGTGGTGCATATGGCTGCAGGCTGACGTTCTTCAGCGAGCAGAGAAAAGATGAATGTGTGCGGAGCGGAGTTCCAGGAGCGGATTCGTGCCTTTGCAGGCGGACATCGTCTGTGGGAGCTGTAGGTAGGGGCATGACCTGGGAACAAGGGTTTTGCGGCTCACTTAGGCTGACTTCAAGAATGGAGGATGGTCGGCTGCTATCCGGGTTCCAGGGCTTAGGTGTGTCCACCTGGGCCCACAGTTGACCCTTCTGGCAGTCGATGAGGGGAGCTAGACGTTCAAGCAGGTCCTGACCAATGAGAAGTGGTTCAGTGTCTAGCTGGCAGACATAAAACGGGTGAACCAGAGTCATGTCTTGGAAGGTGATGTCCAGCCATGCCCGGTGAGTGATACACTCCTGGGTCTGGGTGTAGCTGGTGATTTTCAGGTCACAGGGTTCTACCTGGACTGGTTTCCCGAGCGACCGCATGGTGTCGGACACGCGATGGAGGTCGGCCTTAGTCAAGTACTCACCTGTGGACTCGCGTTTGGGACCTACCTGTGGGCGGCGCTCCTTAAACCTTCCATTGTTCCGACCTGCCTGCCGTTGGTTTTGGTTGGGCCACTTCCTGTCTGATTGTCCAGACCTAGGCGGCCAATCAGCACCCCCCTTCCCCTGTTGAGGAGATTGGGACTGCTCTCGCGGTTTAACAGGTCTAGGTTTAGCAGATTTTGGCTTAGTGGGTGGAGCTTCTGTGCCTTCGAGCTCCAAACGCGGCTCGGCGTCGGGAGCTATGTGCATGACGCGGTGATGTGCGTCAGGCTTTTGGGGCTTTCCGCCGTCTTCCCAAGCCTGTTGGGCGTACCTCCTAATCTCCTGAGTTGTCAGTTTTTTCATCCGACAATACATTGAGACTTCGGATCGAACACACTCGTGCAGGTTGTGAATGAACAGGGATCTGAAGGCAGGGTCTTCCTCGAGCCCAGGGCCGTTTCGACCTTGGAAATAAGCACTTTTGAGTCGGCGATAATACTCTCTGGGGGGTTCGTTCCTCCCGTGTTTGATGGAGAATGCCCCCATTGTAGCTGACGCAGAGTCTGCATACGTGGCGTATTCATCTCTCAACGCTCGGCAGAGCGAGGAGTACCGATCTCGAATGTCAGGTGGTAGAGTTTCCATGAAACCATGCACCGTTCTAGATGTGGTTTTCCAAATTAGCTTGAGCTTTTCCCTTGAAGAGGGTGCTGGAAGATCAAGCAGACAACGTTCTATCTCCCTGAGATAATCGTCGACATTGGATTCACCGGTGTTAGGATCAAAGCGTTCTATGTCTTTAGCTAGCGATTCAATTTGACGTACACGGAGCCCTGACTCGTGGTACAGCACGTCATCCTCTGACTCTGACCCACGGTCTGTCTCAGAGGGCGCTGGATATCGCTGGTGTGCTCTGGGCTCCCAATGTTGACTCCTGGGGCCCAAATCGGGGTCCGGCATGCTGTGGCGGGCTTCTGGCACGTCACGTGGGTGTCTTGGGAGGTGCTCCTCCCGGGGCACGTCTGCGTAGTGCAGCCTGCGTCTTTCAACTGGGGCTTCTGCGTAATACACTTTGTCCGGGTACGGACTGGCGTATGATTCTTTGTCCTGCAGCTGGTTACCGGCATGCCGAATACCGGAGTAGCTAGGATGGGTGGATGGTGGAGGTGCAGGTTGGGCTTGTGCATAACCCCAGCCGGCACCTTGCACCCTTCGTGGACTGGGGGAGCGGTCTAAATAGAGGTGCCGCTCAGCTGGTTGACTTCTCACTGATTGAGAAGGCCGTGAAGATGAGGGTGGTGGTCCAACCTGGGGTTCGAGGGCGAACTGCCCTTGGCCCCTAGGTGGTCCTGAATGCTCTATAGTGTGTGTAGGGAACGGGGCCGCAGGTTGGGACAGATAAGCTTCATCTCTCCCCTGTGGCGTTCGTCCGTCCAGAGAGTCATGGTGTTTCCCCCCTTCCCACTGTCTGTTGTCATCAGCAGAGGGGGGCGGGGTCTCCTCCCCATCTTCCCCAGAATCGGTGCTGTGTTCCTCCTCATCATCCTTCTGCCTTCCATTTTGCTGCCTTTCAGCTAGCATGCTCTGGAGCTTCATGATCTCTCGATCATGTTGGAGTTCTCTCTAATAGAGGATCAAGGCTAACTTAGCTAAGTGAACCTGGATTGGTTTTGTACCATCCGGGTTTTCTATTTTATCAATTACAGCTTCTAGCTCGTCGCTAAGCTGTTCTTCAGTGAAATCCCTAGAAGGGTAGTCGGGTTCTCGAGCAACCGCGACCAGTAGAAGGTAGAATCTATTGAGTTGTAAGTGATCTGAACGTTTCATGATGATAGCACTTTCCTAAGGGGGTCAAACCATGTCCCAAAGGTCACCGGATCTGGTGTCAATTTAAAGAAGTAGTCCAGTTACACATTTGTGGGCTTATAACTTGGCTTCTGAATGTCCTAGAGAGATCAGGTTTGTTTTAGTGTACTCCAATCAACAGCCCCTACAACCACAAAAAGAAATGGAGTCATTAGCACTTATGGTTTGTAAATGGCACCCAGAATTATGTTGCACGAAGCACAATTTCACATCATTCTGGGTCCATTTGTGTGAAAACAAGGTCCAATCAGGCTGAAACATTACAAGAAGGTAGAATCAATTGAGTTGTAAGAGATCTGAACGTTTCATGATGATAGCACTTTCCTAAGGGGGTCAAACCATGTCCCAAAGGTCACCGGATCTGGTGTCAATTTAAAGAAGTAGTCCAGTTACACCTTTGTGGACTCATAACTTGGCTTCTGAATGTCCTAGAGAGGTGAGGTTTGTTTTAGTGTACTCCAATCAACAGCCCCTACAACCACAAAAAGGAATGGAGTCATTAGCACTTATGGTTTGTAAATGGCACCCAGAATTATGTTGCACGAAGCACAATTTCACATCATTCTGGGTCCATTTGTGTGAAAACGAGGTCCAATCAGGCTGAAACGTTACAAGAAGGTAGAATCTATTGAGTTGTAAGTGATCTGAATGTTTCATGATGATCGCACATTCCTATATGGGGTCAAACCATGTCCCAAAGGTCACCGGGCCTGGTGTCACTTTAAAGAAGTTGTCCAGTTACACCTTTGTGGGCTTATAACTTGGCTTCTGAATGTCCTAGAGAGGTCAGGTTTGTTTTAGTGTACTCCAATCAACAGCCCCTACAACCACAAAAAGGAATGGAGTCATTAGCACTTATGGTTTGTAAATGGCACCCAGAATTATGTTGCACGAAGCACAATATCACATCATTCTGGGTCCATTTGTGTGAAAACAAGGTCCAATCAGGCTGAAACATTACAGGAAGGTAGAATCTATTGAGTTGTAAGTGATCTGAACGTTTCATGATGATAGCACTTTCCTAAGGGGGTCAAAACATGTCCCAAAGGTCACCGGATCTGGTGTCAATTTAAAGAAGTAGTCCGTTACACATTTGTGGGCTTATAACTTGGCTTCTGAATATCCTAGAGAGGTCAGGTTTCTTTTAGAGTACTCCAATTAACAGCCCCCATTACCCCAAAAAGGAATGGAGTCATTAGCACTTATGGTTCTTAAATGGCACCCAGAATTATGTTGCACGAAGCACAATTTCACATCATTCTGGGTTCTGAAAACAAGGTCCAATCAGGCTGAAACGTTACAAGAAGGTAGAATATATTGAGTTGTAAGGGATCTGAACGTTTCATGATGATCGCAAATTCTTATAGGGGGTAAAACCATGTCCCAGAGGTCACCGGGCCTTGTGTCACTTTAAAGAAGTACTCCAGTTACACCTTTGTGGGCTTATAACTTGACTTCTGAATGTCCTAGAGAGGTAAGGTTTGTTTAAGTGTACTCCAATCAACAGCCCCTACAACCACAAAAAGGAATGGAGTCAATAACACTTATGGTTTGTAAATTGCACCCAGAATAATGTTGCACAAAGCACAATTTCACATCATTCTGGGTCCATTTGTGTGAAAACAAGGTCCAATCAGGCTGAAACGTTACAAGAAGGTAGAATCTATTGAGTTGTAAGTTATCTGAACGTTTCATGATGATCGCACATTCCTATAGGGGGTCAAACCATGTCCCAAAGGTCACCGGGCCTGGTGTCACTTTAAAGAAGTAGTCCATTTACACATTTGTGGGCTTATAACTTGGCTTCTGAATATCCTAGAGAGGTCAGGTTTGTTTTAGAGTACTCCAATTAACAGCCCCTATTAACTCAAAAAGGAATGGAGTCATTAGCATTTATGGTTTTTAAATGGCACCCAGAATTATGTTGCACGAAGCACAATTTCACATCATTCTGGGTTCATTTGTGTGAAAACAAGGTCCAATCAGGCTGAAACGTTACAGGAAGGTAGAATCTATTGAGTTGTAAGTGATCTGAACATTTCATGATGATAGCACTTTCCTAAGGGGGTCAAACCATGTCCCAAAGGTCACCGGATCTGGTGTCAATTTAAAGAAGTAGTACAGTTACACATTTGTGGGCTTATAACTCGGCTTCTGAATGTCCTAGAGAGATCAGGTTTGTTTCAGAGGACTCCAATTAACAGCCCCTACAACCACAAAAAGGAATGGAGTCATTAGCACTTATGGTTTGTAAATGGCACCCAGAATTACAATGCACGAAGCACAATTTCACATCATTCTGGGTCCATTTGTGTGAAAACAAGGTCCAATCAGGCTGAAACCTTACAAGAAGGTAGAATCTATTGAGTTGTAATTGATCTGAATGTTTCATCATGATCGCACATTCCTATAGGGGGTCAAACCATGTCCCAAAGGTCACCGGGCCTGGTGTCACTTTAAAGAAGTAGTCCAGTTACACCTTTGTGGGCTTATAACTTGGCTTCTGAATGTCCTAGAGAGGGCAGGTTTGTTTTAGTGTACTCCAATCAACAGCCCCTACAACCACAAAAATGAATGGAGTCATTAGCACTTATGGTTTGTAAATGGCACCCAGAATTATGTTGCACGAAGCACAATTTCACATCATTCTGGGTCCATTTGTGTGAAAACAAGGTCCAATCAGGCTGAAACATTACAAGAAGGTAGAATCTATTGAGTTGTAAGTGATCTGAACGTTTCATGATGATCGCACATTCCTATAGGGGGTCAAACCATGTCCCAAAGGTCACCGGGCCTGGTGTCACTTTAAAGAAGTAGTCCATTTACACATTTGTGGGCTTATAACTTGGCTTCTGAATATCCTAGAGAGGTCAGGTTTGTTTAAGAGTACTCCAATTAACATCCCCTATTACCTCAAAAAGGAATGGAGTCATTAGCAGTTATGGTTTTTAAATGGCACCCAGAATTATGTTGCACGAAGCACAATTTCACATCATTCTGGGTTCATTTGAGTGAAAACAAGATCCAATCAGGCTGAAACGTTACAGGAAGGTAGAATCTATTGAGTTGTAAGTGATCTGAACGTTTCATGATGATAGCACTTTCCTAAGGGGGTCAAACCATGTCCCAAAGGTCACCGGATCTGGTGTCAATTTAAAGAAGTAGTCCAGTTACACATTTGTGGGCTTATAACTTGGCTTCTGAATATCCTTGAGAGATCAGGTTTGTTTTAGTGTACTCCAATCGACAGCCCCTACAACCACAAAAAAGAATGGAGTCATTAGCACTTATGGTTTGGAAATGGCACCCAGAATTATGTTGCACGAAGCACAATTTCACATCATTCTGGGTCCATTTGTGTGAAAACAAGGTACAATAAGGCTGAAACGTTACAAGAAGGTAGAATCTATTGCGTTGTAAGTGATCTGAACGTTTCATGATGATCGCACATTCCTATAGGGGGTCAAACCATGTCCCAAAGGTCACCGGGCCTGGTGTCACTTTAAAGAAGTAGTCCAGTTACACCTTTGTGGGCTTATAACTTGGCTTCTGAATTTCCTAGAGAGGTCAGGTTTGTTTTAGTGTACTCCAATCAACAGCCCCTACAACCACAAAAAGGAATGGAGTCATTAGCACTCATTGTTTGTAAATGGCACCCACAATTATGTTGCACGAAGCACAATTTCAAGACCCCTGGTAGGGTCTCCCATGACAAATTGGTCTTAGGTGAAGGGTGAGACAAAGAACGGTTCGAAGGATCTTTCATGGCGGTTAAAACGAAGAGTCGGAGTTCCCGGCCCGGAGGGTTACCGGGGTCCCACCCTGGAGCCAGGCCTGGGGTTGGGGCCTGTGAGCGAGCGCCTGGTGGCCGGGCTTTCGCCCATGGGGCCCGGCCGGGCCCAGCCCGAACCGGATACATGGGCTCGTCCAACTGTGGACCCACCACCCGCAGGAGGAACATGAAGGGTCCGGTGCAATGCGAATCGGGTGGCAGACCAAGGCGGGAGCCTTGGCGGTCCAATCCCCGGACAAGAAAACTAGTTTTTGGGACATGGAACTTCACCTCGCTGGCGGGGAAGGAGCCGGAGCTTGTGGCAGAGGTTGAGCGGTACCGGCTAGATATAGTCGGACTCACCTCGACACATTGCATTGGCTCTGGAACCCGAGACCTGGAGAGGGGTTGGACACTCTACTTTGCTGGAGTTGCTCCGGTTGAGAGGCGGAGGGCTGGGGTTGGCTTTTTGTTAGCCCCGAGACTCTCTGCCTGTGTGTTGGGGTTTACCCCGGGGGACAAGAGGGTAGCTTCCTTGCGCCTTCGGTTCGGGGAACGGGTCCTGACTGTTGTTTGTGCTTATGGGCCAAATATCAGTTCAGAGTACCCACCCTTTTTGGAGTCCCTGGGACGAGTGCTAGATAGTGCTCCATCAGGGGACTCCATTGTCCTGCGGGGGGACTTCAATAATCACGTGGGCAATGACAGCTTGACCTGGAGGGGTGTGATTGGGAGGAACGGCCCACCTAATCTGAACTCGAGCGGTGTTTTGTTATTGGACTTCTGTGCAAGCCGCAGTTTGGCCATAACGAACACCATGTTCGAACATAAGGATGCCCACCGGTACACTTGGTACCAGGGCAGCCTAGGTCACAGGTCGATGATAGATTTTGTAGTCTTATCATCTGACCTGCGGCCGTATGTTTTGGACACCCGAGTGAAGAGAGGGGCGGAGCTGTCAACTGATCACCACCTGGTGGTGAGTTGGATCAGATGGCAAGGGAACATGCCGCGTAGACCTGGCAGACCCAAACGCATAGTGAGGGTCTGCTGGGAACACCTGGCAGAAGAACCTGTCAAGACGGTCTTCAACTCCCACCTCCGGCAGAGCTTTGACCACGTCCCGAGAGCAGTGGGGGACATTGAGTCCGAGTGGGCCTTGTTCCACTCTGCGATTGTCGAGGCGGATGTTGCTAGCTGTGGTCGTAAGGTGGCCGGTGCCAGTCGTGGTTGCAACCCCCGTACCCGCTGGTGGACACCAGAGGTTCGGGGAGCCGTCAGGCTGAAGAAGGAGGCCTACAGGGCGTGGATGGTCTGTGGGTCTCCGGAGGCAGCAGACAGGTACCGGATAGCCAAGCGGGGTGCAGCAGTGGCAGTTGCCGAGGCAAAATCTCGGGCGTGGGAGGAGTTTGGTGAGGCCATGGAGAAAGACTATCGATCGGCTCCAAAGAGGTTCTGGCAAACTGTCCGGCGCCTCAGGAGAGGAAGGCAGCAACTCGCTCACACTGTTTACAGTGGGGATGGGGAGCTGCTGACGTCAACTGAGGCTATAGTCGGACGGTGGAAGGAATACTTTGAGGAGCTCCTCAATCCCACCAATGCGCATTCCGAGGAGGAACCAGAGCTGGGAGGCCTGGGGATGGACTGTCCGATCTCGGGGGCAGAAGTTGCTGAGGTAGTCAAACAACTACACAGCGGCGGAGCCCCGGGGGCGGATGAGGTTCGTCCTGGGTATCTCAAGGCTATGGATGTTGTAGGGCTGTCATGGTTGACACGTCTCTACAACATTGCGTGGTCATCGGGGGCAGTTCCTAGGGAGTGGCAGACCGGGGTGGTGGTCCCCATCTTTAAGAAGGGTGACCTGAGGGTGTGTTCCAACTATAGGGGGATCACACTCCTCAGCCTCCCTGGAAAGGTCTACGCCAAGGTACTGGAGAGGAGGGTCCGATCGATAGTTGAATCTCAGATAGAGGAGGAGCAATGTGGTTTTCGTCCTGGCCGTGGAACTGTGGACCAGCTCCATACACTTGCAAGGGTGATGGAGGGGGCATGGGAGTTTGCCCAACCAATCCACATGTGCTTTGTGGATTTGGAGAAGGCTTATGACCGTGTCCCCAGGGGCACCCTGTGGGGGACGCTCCAGGAGTATGGGGTGGGTGGCTTTCTGTTAAGGGCCATTCAGTCCCTTTACCAGAGGAGCGTGAGTTTGGTCCGCATAGCCGGTAGTAAGTCGGACCTGTTCCCAGTGAGGGTTGGACTCCGCCAGGGCTGCCCTTTGTCACCGGTTCTGTTCATCACTTTTATGGACAGAATTTCTAGACGCAGCCGTGGTGTGGAGTGTGTCGAGTTTGGTGGCAGGAGAATCTCGTCTCTGCTTTTTGCGGATGATGTGGTCCTCCTAGCTTCATCCAGCTCTGACCTTCAGCTCTTGCTGGGTAGGTTCGCGGCCGAATGTGAAGCGGCTGGGATGAGGATCAGCACCTCCAAAGCTGAGACCATGGTTCTCGACCGGAAAAGGGTGGCTTGCCACCTCCGGGTCGGGGGAGAGGTCCTACCTCAAGTGGAGGAGTTTAAGTATCTCGGGGTCTTGATCACGAGTGAGGGTAGAAGGGATCGGGAGATCGACAGGCGGATTGGTTCGGCGTCTGCAGTGATGCGGACGCTGAGCCGATCTGTCGTGGGGAAGAGGGAGCTGAGCCAGAAAGCCAGGCTCTCGATTTACCGGTCGATCTACGTCCCAATCCTCACCTATGGTCATGAGCTTTGGGTAATGACCTTAAGAACGAGATCGCGGATACAAGCGGCCGAAATGAGTTTCCTCCGTAGGGTGGCCGGGCTCAGCCTTAGAGATAGGGTGAGGAGCTCGGACATTCGGGAGGGACTCGGAGTAGAACCGCTGCTCCTCCGGATCGAAAGGAGCCAGTTGAGGTGGTTTGGGCATCTGGTCAGGATGCCTCCTGGACGCCTCCCCGGGGAGGTGTTTCAGGCATGTCCTGCCAGCAGAAGGCCCCCGGGTCGACCCAGGACACGTTGGAGAGGTTACATCTCCAATCTGGTCCGGGAACGCCTTGGGGTCCTGCCGGAGGAGCTGGTGGACAAGGCCGGGGAGAGGACGGCCTGGAGCTCCCTAATTGGGATGCTGCCCCCGCGACCCGTACCCGGATAAGCGGAGGAAGACGAAGACGAAGACGAAGACGAAGACGAAGAAGCACAATTTCACATCATTCTGGGTCCATTTGTGTGAAAACAAGGTCCAATCAGGCTGAAACATTACAAGAAGGTAGAATCTATTGAGTTGTACGTGATCTGAACGTTTCATGATGATGGCACATTCCTATAGGGGGTCAAACCATGTGCCAGAGGTCACCGGATCTGGTGTCAATTTAAAGAAGTAGTCCAGTTAAACATTTGTGGGCTTATAACTTGGCTTCTGAATGTCCTAGAGAGATCAGGTTTGTTTTAGTTTACTCCAATCAACAGCCCCTACAACCACAAAAAGGAATGGAGTCATTAGCACTTATGGTTTTTAAATGGCACCCAGAATTATGTTGCACGAAGCACAATTTCACATCTTTCTGGGTTCATTTGTGTGAAAACAAGGTCCAATCAGGCTGAAACGTTACAGGAGGGTAGAATCTATTGAGTTGTAAGTGATCTGAACGTTTCATGATGATAGCACTTTCCTAAGGGGGTCAAACCATGTCCCAGAGGTCACCGGATCTGGTGTCAATTTAAAGAAGTAGTCCAGTAACACATTTGTGGGCTTATAACTTGGCTTCTGAATGTCCTAGAGAGATTAGGTTTGTTTTAGTGTACTCCAATCAACAGCCCCTACAACCACAAAAAGGAATGGAGTCATTAGCACTTATGGTTTTTAAATGGCACCCAGAATTATGTTGCACGAAGCACAATTTCACATCATTCTGGGTTCATTTGTGTGAAAACAAGGTCCAATCAGGCTGAAACATTACAGGAAGGTAGAATCTATTGAGTTGTAAGTGATCTGAACGTTTCATGATGATAGCACTTTCCTAAGGGGGTCAAACCATGTCCCAAAGGTCACCGGATCTGGTGTCAATTTAAAGAAGTAGTCCAGTTACACATTTGTGGGCTTATAACTTGGCTTTTGAATATCCTAGAGAGGTCAGGTTTCTTTTAGAGTACTCCAATTAACAGCCCCCATTACCCCAAAAAGGAATGGAGTCATTAGCACTTATGGTTTGGAAATGGCACCCAGAATTATGTTGCACGAAGCACAATTTCACATCATTCTGGGTCCATTTGTGTGAAAACAAGGTCCAATCAGCCTGAAACGTTACAAGAAGGTAGTATCTATTGAGTTGTAAGTGATCTGAACGTTTCATGATGATCGCACATTCTTATAGGGGGTAAAACCATGTCCCAAAGGTCACCGGGCCTTGTGTCACTTTAAAGAAGTAGTCCAGTTACACCTTTGTGGGCTTATAACTTGGCTTCTGAATGTCCTAGCGAGGTCAGGTTTGTTTTAGTGTACTCCAATCAACAGCCCCTACAACCACAAAAAAGAATGGAGTCATTAGCACTTATGGTTTGTAAATGGCACCCAGAATTATGTTGCACGAAGCACAATTTCACATCATTCTGGGTTCATTTGTGTGAAAACAAGGTCCAATCAGGCTCAAACGTTACAGGAAGGTAGAATCTATTGAGTTGTAAGTGATCTGAACGTTTCATGATGATAGCACTTTCCTAAGGGGGTCAAACCATGTCCCAAAGGTCCCCGGAACTGGTGTCAATTTAAAGAAGTAGTCCAGTTACACATTTGTGGGCTTATAACTTGGCTTCTGAATGTCCTAGAGCGGTTAGGTTTGTTTTAGTGTACTCCAATCAACAGCCCCTACAACCCCAAAAAGGAATGGAGTCATTAGCACTTATGGTTTGTAAATGGCACCCAGAATTATGTTGCACGAAGCACAATTTCACATCATTCTGGGTCCATTTGTGTGAAAACGAGGTCCAATCAGGCTGAAACGTTACAAGAAGGTAGAATCTATTGAGTTGTAAGTGATCTGAACGTTTCATGATGATCGCACATTCCTATAGGGGGTCAAACCATGTCCCAAAGGTCACCGGGCCTGGTGTCACTTTAAAGAAGTAGTCCATTTACACATTTGTGGGCTTATAACTTGGCTTCTGAATATCCTAGAGAGGTCAGGTTTGTTTAAGAGTACTCCAATTAACATCCCCTATTACCTCAAAAAGGAATGGAGTCATTAGAACTTATGGTTTTTAAATGGCACCCAGAATTATGTTGCACGAAGCACAATTTCACATCATTCTGTGTTCATTTGTGTGAAAACAAGATCCAATCAGGCTGAAACGTTACAGAAAGGTAGAATCTATTGAGTTGTAAGTGATCTGAACGTTTCATGATGATAGCACTTTCCTAAGGGGGTCAAACCATGTCCCAAAGGTCACCGGATCTGGTGTCAATTTAAAGAAGTAGTCCAGTTACACATTTGTGGGCTTATAACTTGGCTTCTGAATGTCCTAGAGAGATCAGGTTTGTTTTAGTGTACTCCAATCGACAGCCCCTACAACCACAAAAAGGAATGGAGTGATTAGCACTTATGGTTTGTAAATGGCACCCAGAATTATGTTGCACGAAGCACAATTTCACATCATTCTGGGTTCATTTGTGTGAAAACAAGGTCCAATCAGGCTGAAACGTTACAGGAAGGTAGAATCTATTGAGTTGTAAGTGATCTGAACGTTTCATGATGATAGCACTTTCCTAAGGGGGTCAAACCATGTCCCAAAGGTCCCCGGATCTGGTGTCAATTTAAAGAAGTAGTCCAGTTACACATTTGTGGGCTTATAACTTGGATTCTGAATGTCCTAGAGAGATCAGGTTTGTTTTAGTGTACTCCAATCAACAGCCCCTACAACCACAAAAAGAAATGGAGTCTTTAGCACTTATGGTTTGTAAATGGCACCAAGAATTATGTTGCACGAAGCACAATTTCACATCATTCTGGGTCCATTTGTGTGACAACAAGGTCAAATCAGGCTGAAACGTTACAAGAAGGTAGAATCAATTGAGTTGTAAGTGATCTGAACGTTTCATGGTGATCGCACATTCCTATAGGGGGTCAAACCATGTCCCAAAGGTCACCGGGCCTGGTGTCACTTTAAAGAAGTAGTCCAGTTACACATTTGTGGGCTTATAACTTGGCTTCTGAATGTCCTAGAGCGGTTAGGTTTGTTTTAGTGTACTCCAATCAACAGCCCCTACAACCACAAAAAGGAATGGAGTCATTAGCACTTATGGTTTGTAAATGGCACCCAGAATTATGTTGCACGAAGCACAATTTCACATCATTCTGGGTCCATTTGTGTGAAAACGAGGTCCAATCAGGCTGAAACGTTACAAGAAGGTAGAATCTATTGAGTTGTAAGTGATCTGAACGTTTCATGATGATCGCACATTCCTATAGGGGGTCAAACCATGTCCCAAAGGTCACCGGGCCTGGTGTCACTTTAAAGAAGTAGTCCATTTACACATTTGTGGGCTTATAACTTGGCTTCTGAATATCCTAGAGAGGTCAGGTTTGTTTAAGAGTACTCCAATTAACATCCCCTATTACCTCAAAAAGGAATGGAGTCATTAGAACTTATGGTTTTTAAATGGCACCCAGAATTATGTTGCACGAAGCACAATTTCACATCATTCTGTGTTCATTTGTGTGAAAACAAGATCCAATCAGGCTGAAACGTTACAGGAAGGTAGAATCTATTGAGTTGTAAGTGATCTGAACGTTTCATGATGATAGCACTTTCCTAAGGGGGTCAAACCATGTCCCAAAGGTCACCGGATCTGGTGTCAATTTAAAGAAGTAGTCCAGTTACACATTTGTGGGCTTATAACTTGACTTCTGAATGTCCTAGAGAGATCAGGTTTGTTTTAGTGTACTCCAATCGACAGCCCCTACAACCACAAAAAGGAATGGAGTGATTAGCACTTATGGTTTGGAAATGGCACCCAGAATTATGTTGCACGAAGCACAATTTCACATCATTCTGGGTCCATTTGTGTGAAAACAAGGTCCAATCAGGCTGAAACGTTACAAGAAGGTAGTATCTATTGAGTTGTAAGTGATCTGAACGTTTCATGATGATCGCACATTCTTATAGGGGGTCAAACCATGTCCCAAAGGTCACCGGGCCTTGTGTCACTTTAAAGAAGTAGTCCAGTTACACATTTGTGGGCTTATAACTTGGCTTCTGAATGTCCTAGCGAGGTCAGGTTTGTTTTAGTGTACTCCAATCAACAGCCCCTACAACCACAAAAAAGAATGGAGTCATTAGCACTTATGGTTTGTAAATGGCACCCAGAATTATGTTGCATGAAGCACAATTTCACATCATTCTGGGTTCATTTGTGTGAAAACAAGGTCCAATCAGGCTGAAACGTTACAGGAAGGTAGATTCTATTGAGTTGTAAGTGATCTGAACGTTTCATGATGATAGCACTTTCCTAAGGGGGTCAAACCATGTCCCAAAGGTCACCGGATCTGGTGTCAATTTAAAGAAGTAGTCCAGTTACACATTTGTGGGCTTATAACTTGGATTCTGAATGTCCTAGAGAGATCAGGTTTGTTTTAGTGTACTCCAATCAACAGTCCCTACAACCACAAAAAGAAATGGAGTCATTAGCACTTATGGTTTGTAAATGGCACCCAGAATTATGTTGCACGAAGCACAATTTCACATCATTCTGGGTCCATTTGTGTGAAAACAAGGTCCAATCAGGCTGAAACGTTACAGGAGGGTAGAATCTATTGAGTTGTAAGTGATCTGAACGTTTCATGATGATAGCACTTTCCTAAGGGGGTCAAACCATGTCCCAGAGGTCACCGGATCTGGTGTCAATTTAAAGAAGTAGTCCAGTTACACATTTGTGGGCTTATAACTTGGCTTCTGAATGTCCTAGAGAGATCAGGTTTGTTTTAGTGTACTCCAATCAACAGCCCCTACAACCACAAAAAGGAATGGAGTCATTAGCACTTATGGTTTTTAAATGGCACCCAGAATTATGTTGCACGAAGCACAATTTCACATCATTCTGGGTTCATTTGTGTGAAAACAAGGTCCAATCAGGCTGAAACATTACAGGAAGGTAGAATCTATTGAGTTGTAAGTGATCTGAACGTTTCATGATGATAGCACTTTCCTAAGGGGGTCAAACCATGTCCCAAAGGTCACCGGATCTGGTGTCAATTTAAAGAAGTAGTCCAGTTACACATTTGTGGGCTTATAACTTGGCTTTTGAATATCCTAGAGAGGTCAGGTTTCTTTTAGAGTACTCCAATTAACAGCCCCCATTACCCCAAAAAGGAATGGAGTCATTAGCACTTATGGTTTGGAAATGGCACCCAGAATTATGTTGCACGAAGCACAATTTCACATCATTCTGGGTTCATTTGTGTGAAAACAAGGTCCAATCAGGCTGAAACGTTACAAGACGGTAGTATCTATTGAGTTGTAAGTGATCTGAACGTTTCATGATGATCGCACATTCTTATAGGGGGTAAAACCATGTCCCAAAGGTCACCGGGCCTTGTGTCACTTTAAAGAAGTAGTCCAGTTACACCTTTGTGGGCTTATAACTTGGCTTCTGAATGTCCTAGCGAGGTCAGGTTTGTTTTAGTGTACTCCAATCAACAGCCCCTACAACCACAAAAAAGAATGGAGTCATTAGCACTTATGGTTTGTAAATGGCACCCAGAATTATGTTGCACGAAGCACAATTTCACATCATTCTGGGTTCATTTGTGTGAAAACAAGGTCCAATCAGGCTGAAACGTTACAGGAAGGTAGAATCTATTGAGTTGTAAGTGATCTGAACGTTTCATGATGATAGCACTTTCCTAAGGGGGTCAAACCATGTCCCAAAGGTCCCCGGGCCTGGTGTCACTTTAAAGAAGTAGTCCAGTTACACCTTTGTGGGCTTATAACTTGGCTTCTGAATGTCCTAGAGAGGTCAGGTTTGTTTTAGTGTACTCCAATCAACAGCCCCTACAACCACAAAAAGGAATGGAGTCATTAGCACTTATGGTTTGTAAATGGCACCCAGAATTATGTTGCACGAAGCACAATTTCACATCATTCTGGGTTCATTTGTGTGAAAACAAGGTCCAATCAGGCTGAAACGTTACAGGAAGGTAGAATCTATTGAGTTGTAAGTGATCTGAACATTTCATGATGATAGCGCTTTGCTAAGGGGGTCAAACCATGTCCCAAAGGTCACCAGATCTGGTGTCACTTTAAAGAAGTAGTACAGTTACACATTTGTGGGCTTATAACTTGGCTTCTGAATGTCCTAGAGAGGTCAGGTTTGTTTTAGTGTACTCCAATCAACAGCCCCTACAACCACAAAAAGGAATGGAGTCCTTAGCACTTATGGTTTGTAAATGGCACCCAGAATTATGTTGCACGAAGCACAATTTCACATCATTCTGGGTCCATTTGTGTTAAAACAAGATCCAGTCAGGCTGAAACGTTACAAGAAGGTAGAATCTATTGAGTTGTAAGTGATCTGAACGTGTCATGATGATCGCACATTCCTATAGGGGGTCAAACCATGTCCCAAAGGTCACCGGGCCTGGTGTCACTTTAAAGAAGTAGTCCATTTACACATTTGTGGGCTTATAACTTGGCTTCTGAATATCCTAGAGAGGTCAGGTTTGTTTAAGAGTACTCCAATTAACATCAAATATTACCTCAAAAAGGAATGGAGTCATTAGAACTTATGGTTTTTAAATGGCACCCAGAATTATGTTGCACGAAGCACAATTTCACATCATTCT
Organism: Nothobranchius furzeri; assembly: GCF_043380555.1. NCBI lineage: Eukaryota > Metazoa > Chordata > Actinopteri > Cyprinodontiformes > Nothobranchiidae > Nothobranchius > Nothobranchius furzeri. Next base: position 12,196,828 of record NC_091743.1, read on the forward strand.
GGGTTCATTTGTGTGAAAACAAGATCCAATCAGGCTGAAACGTTACAGGAAGGTAGAATCTATTGAGTTGTAAGTGATCTGAACGTTTCATGATGATAGCACTTTCCTAAGGGGGTCAAACCATGTCCCAAAGGTCACCGGATCTGGTGTCAATTTAAAGAAGTAGTCCAGTTACACATTTGTGGGCTTATAACTTGGCTTCTGAATGTCCTAGAGAGATCAGGTTTGTTTTAGTGTACTCCAACCGACAGCCCTACAACCACAAAAAGGAATGGAGTGATTAGCACTTATGGTTTGGAAATGGCACCCAGAATTATGTTGCACGAAGCACAATTTCACATCATTCTGGGTCCATTTGTGTGAAAACAAGGTCCAATCAGGCTGAAACGTTACAAGAAGGTAGAATCAATTGAGTTGTAAGTGATCTGAACGTTTCATGATGATTGCACATTCCTATAGGGGGTCAAACAATGTCCCAAAGGTCACCGGGCCTGGTGTCACTTTAAAGAAGTAGTCCAGTTACACCTTTGTGGGCTTATCACTTGGCTTCTGAATGTCCTAGAGAGGTCAGGTTTGTTTTAGTGTACTCCAATCAACAGCCCCTACAACCACAAAAAGGAATGGAGTCATTAGCACTTATGGTTTGTAAATGGCACCCAGAATTATGTTGCACAAAGCACAATTTCACATCATTCTGGGTCCATTTGTGTGAAAACAAGGTCCAATCAGGCTGAAATGTTACAAGAAGGTAGAATCTATTGAGTTGTAAGTGATCTGAACGTTTCATGATGATCGCATATTCCTATAGGGGGTCAAACCATGTCCCAAAGGTCACCGGGCCTGGTGTCACTTTAAAGAAGTAGTCCAGTTACACCTTTGTGGGCTTATAACTTGGCTTTTGAATATCCTAGAGAGGTCAGATTTGTTTTAGAGTACGCCAATTAACAGCCCCAATTACCCCAAAAAGGAATGGAGTCATTAGCACTTATGGTTTGGAAATGGCACCCAGAATTATGTTGCACGAAGCACAATTTCACATCATTCTGGGTCCATTTGTGTGAAAACAAGGTCCAATCAGGCTGAAACATTACAAGAAGGTAGTATCTATTGAGTTGTAAGTGATCTGAACGTTTCATGATGATCGCACATTCTTATAGGGGGTAAAACCATGTCCCAAAGGTCACCGGGCCTTGTGTCACTTTAAAGAAGTAGTCCAGTTACACCTTTGTGGGCTTATAACTTGGCTTCTGAATGTCCTAGCGAGGTCAGGTTTGTTTTAGTGTACTCCAATCAACAGCCCCTACAACCACAAAAAAGAATGGAGTCATAAGCACTTATGGTTTGTAAATGGCACCCAGAATTATGTTGCACGAAGCACAATTTCACATCATTCTGGGTTCATTTGTGTGAAATCAAGGTCCAATCAGGCTGAAACGTTACAGGAAGGTAGAATCTATTGAGTTGTAAGTGATCTGAACGTTTCATGATGATAGCACTTTCCTAAGGGGGTCAAACCATGTCCCAAAGGTCACCGGATCTGGTGTCAATTTAAAGAAGTAGTCCAGTTACACATTTGTGGGCTTATAACTTGGATTCTGAATGTCCTAGAGAGATCAGGTTTGTTTTAGTTTACTCCAATCAACAGCCCCTACAACCACAAAAAGAAATGGAGTCTTTAGCACTTATGGTTTGTAAATGGCACCAAGAATTATGTTGCACGAAGCACAATTTCACATCATTCTGGGTCCATTTGTGTGACAACAAGGTCCAATCAGGCTGAAACGTTACAAGAAGGTAGAATCAATTGAGTTGTAAGTGATCTGAACGTTTCATGATGATCGCAGATTCTTATAGGGGGTCAAACCATGTCCCAAAGGTCACAGGGCCTTGTGTCACTTTAAAGAAGTAGTCCAGTTACACATTTGTGGGCTTATAACTTGGCTTCTGAATGTCCTAGCGAGGTCAGGTTTGTTTTAGTGTACTCCAATCAACAGCCCCTACAACCACAAAAAAGAATGGAGTCATTAGCACTTATGGTTTGTAAATGGCACCCAGAATTATGTTGCATGAAGCACAATTTCACATCATTCTGGGTTCATTTGTGTGAAAACAAGGTCCAATCAGGCTGAAACGTTACAGGAAGGTGGATTCTATTGAGTTGTAAGTGATCTGAACGTTTCATGATGATAGCACTTTCCTAAGGGGGTCAAACCATGTCCCAAAGGTCACCGGGCCTGGTGTCACTTTAAAGAAGTAGTCCAGTTACACATTTGTGGGCTTATAACTTGGCTTCTGAATGTCCTAGAGCGGTTAGGTTTGTTTTAGTGTACTCCAATCAACAGCCCCTACAACCACAAAAAGGAATGGAGTCATTAGCACTTATGGTTTGTAAATGGCACCCAGAATTATGTTGCACGAAGCACAATTTCACATCATTCTGGGTCCATTTGTGTGAAAACGAGGTCCAATAAGGCTGAAACGTTACAAGAAGGTAGAATCTATTGAGTTGTAAGTGATCTGAACGTTTCATGATGATCGCACATTCCTATAGGGGGTCAAACCATGTCCCAAAGGTCACCGGGCCTGGTGTCACTTTAAAGAAGTAGTCCATTTACACATTTGTGGGCTTATAACTTGGATTCTGAATATCCTAGAGAGGTCAGGTTTGTTTAAGAGTACTCCAATTAACATCCTCTATTACCTCAAAAAGGAATGGAGTCATTAGAACTTATGGTTTTTAAATGGCACCCAGAATTATGTTGCACGAAGCACAATTTCACATCATTCTGTGTTCATTTGTGTGAAAACAAGATCCAATCAGGCTGAAACGTTACAGGAAGGTAGAATCTATTGAGTTGTAAGTGATCTGAACGTTTCATGATGATAGCACTTTCCTAAGGGGGTCAAACCATGTCCCAAAGGTCACCGGATCTGGTGTCAATTTAAAGAAGTAGTCCAGTTACACATTTGTGGGCTTATAACTTGGCTTCTGAATGTCCTAGAGAGATCAGGTTTGTTTTAGTGTACTCCAATCGACAGCCCCTACAACCACAAAAAGGAATGGAGTGATTAGCACTTATGGTTTGGAAATGGCACCCAGAATTATGTTGCACGAAGCACAATTTCACATCATTCTGGGTCCATTTGTGTGAAAACAAGGTCCAATCAGGCTGAAACGTTACAAGAAGGTAGTATCTATTGAGTTGTAAGTGATCTGAACGTTTCATGATGATCGCACATTCTTATAGGGGGTCAAACCATGTCCCAAAGGTCACCGGGCCTTGTGTCACTTTAAAGAAGTAGTCCAGTTACACATTTGTGGGCTTATAACTTGGCTTCTGAATGTCCTAGCGAGGTCAGGTTTGTTTTAGTGTACTCCAATCAACAGCCCCTACAACCACAAAAAAGAATGGAGTCATTAGCACTTATGGTTTGAAAATGGCACCCAGAATTATGTTGCATGAAGCACAATTTCACATCATTCTGGGTTCATTTGTGTGAAAACAAGGTCCAATCAGGCTGAAACGTTACAGGAAGGTAGATTCTATTGAGTTGTAAGTGATCTGAACGTTTCATGATGATAGCACTTTCCTAAGGGGGTCAAACCATGTCCCAAAGGTCACCGGATCTGGTGTCAATTTAAAGAAGTAGTCCAGTTACACATTTGTGGGCTTATAACTTGGATTCTGAATGTCCTAGAGAGATCAGGTTTGTTTTAGTGTACTCCAATCAACAGTCCCTACAACCACAAAAAGAAATGGAGTCATTAGCACTTATGGTTTGTAAATGGCACCCAGAATTATGTTGCACGAAGCACAATTTCACATCATTCTGGGTCCATTTGTGTGAAAACAAGGTCCAATCAGGCGGAAACGTTACAGGAGGGTAGAATCTATTGAGTTGTAAGTGATCTGAACGTTTCATGATGATAGCACTTTCCTAAGGGGGTCAAACCATGTCCCAGAGGTCACCGGATCTGGTGTCAATTTAAAGAAGTAGTCCAGTTACACATTTGTGGGCTTATAACTTGGCTTCTGAATGTCCTAGAGAGATCAGGTTTGTTTTAGTGTACTCCAATCAACAGCCCCTACAACCACAAAAAGGAATGGAGTCATTAGCACTTATGGTTTTTAAATGGCACCCAGAATTATGTTGCACGAAGCACAATTTCACATCATTCTGGGTTCATTTGTGTGAAAACAAGGTCCAATCAGGCTGAAACATTACAGGAAGGTAGAATCTATTGAGTTGTAAGTGATCTGAACGTTTCATGATGATAGCACTTTCCTAAGGGGGTCAAACCATGTCCCAAAGGTCACCGGATCTGGTGTCAATTTAAAGAAGTAGTCCAGTTACACATTTGTGGGCTTATAACTTGGCTTTTGAATATCCTAGAGAGGTCAGGTTTCTTTTAGAGTACTCCAATTAACAGCCCCCATTACCCCAAAAAGGAATGGAGTCATTAGCACTTATGGTTTGGAAATGGCACCCAGAATTATGTTGCACGAAGCACAATTTCACATCATTCTGGGTCCATTTGTGTGAAAACAAGGTCCAATCAGGCTGAAACGTTACAAGACGGTAGTATCTATTGAGATGTAAGTGATCTGAACGTTTCATGATGATCGCACATTCTTATAGGGGGTAAAACCATGTCCCAAAGGTCACTGGGCCTTGTGTCACTTTAAAGAAGTAGTCCAGTTACACCTTTGTGGGCTTATAACTTGGCTTCTGAATGTCCTAGCGAGGTCAGGTTTGTTTTAGTGTACTCCAATCAACAGCCCCTACAACCACAAAAAAGAATGGAGTCATTAGCACTTATGGTTTGTAAATGGCACCCAGAATTATGTTGCACGAAGCACAATTTCACATCATTCTGGGTTCATTTGTGTGAAAACAAGGTCCAATCAGGCTGAAACGTTACAGGAAGGTAGAATCTATTGAGTTGTAAGTGATCTGAACGTTTCATGATGATAGCACTTTCCTAAGGGGGTCAAACCATGTCCCAAAGGTCCCCGGGCCTGGTGTCACTTTAAAGAAGTAGTCCAGTTACACCTTTGTGGGCTTATAACTTGGCTTCTGAATGTCCTAGAGAGGTCAGGTTTGTTTTAGTGTACTCCAATCAACAGCCCCTACAACCACAAAAAGGAATGGAGTCATTAGCACTTATGGTTTGTAAATGGCACCCAGAATTATGTTGCACGAAGCACAATTTCACATCATTCTGGGTTCATTTGTGTGAAAACAAGGTCCAATCAGGCTGAAACGTTACAGGAAGGTAGAATCTATTGAGTTGTAAGTGATCTGAACATTTCATGATGATAGCACTTTGCTAAGGGGGTCAAACCATGTCCCAAAGGTCACCAGATCTGGTGTCACTTTAAAGAAGTAGTACAGTTACACATTTGTGGGCTTATAACTTGGCTTCTGAATGTCCTAGAGAGATCAGGTTTGTTTCAGAGTACTCCAATCAACAGCCCCTACAACCACAAAAAGGAATGGAGTCATTAGCACTTATGGTTTGTAAATGGCACCCAGAATTATAATGCACGAAGCACAATTTCACATCATTCTGGGTCCATTTGTGTGAAAACAAGGTCCAATCAGGCTGAAACCTTACAAGAAGGTAGAATCTATTGAGTTGTAAGTGATCTGAATGTTTCATTATGATCGTACATTCCTATAGGGGGTCAAACCATGTCCCAAAGGTCACCGGGCCTGGTGTCACTTTAAAGAAGTAGTCCAGTTACACCATTGTGGGCTTATAACTTGGCTTCTGAATGTCCTAGAGAGGTCAGGTTTGTTTTAGTGTTCTCCAATCAACAGCCCCTACAACCACAAAAAGGAATGGAGTCCTTAGCACTTATGGTTTGTAAATGGCACCCAGAATTATGTTGCACGAAGCACAATTTCACATCATTCTGGGTCCATTTGTGTTAAAACAAGATCCAGTCAGGCTGAAACGTTACAAGAAGGTAGAATCTATTGAGTTGTAAGTGATCTGAACGTTTCATGATGATTGCACATTCCTATAGGGGGTCAAACCATGTCCCAAAGGTCACCGGGCCTGGTGTCACTTTAAAGAAGTAGTCCATTTACACATTTGTGGGCTTATAACTTGACTTCTGAATATCCTAGAGAGGTCAGGTTTGTTTAAGAGAACTCCAATTAACATCCCCTATTACCTCAAAAAGGAATGGAGTCATTAGAACTTATGGTTTTTAAATGGCACCCAGAATTATGTTGCACGAAGCACAATTTCACATCATTCTGGGTTCATTTGTGTGAAAACAAGATCCAATCAGGCTGAAACGTTACAGGAAGGTAGAATCTATTGAGTTGTAAGTGATCTGAACGTTTCATGATGATAGCACTTTCCTAAGGGGGTCAAACCATGTCCCAAAGGTCACCGGATCTGGTGTCAATTTAAAGTAGTAGTCCAGTTACACATTTGTGGGCTTATAACTTGGCTTCTGAATGTCCTAGAGAGATCAGGTTTGTTTTAGTGTACTCCAATCGACAGCCCTACAACCACAAAAAGGAATGGAGTGATTAGCACTTATGGTTTGGAAATGGCACCCAGAATTATGTTGCACGAAGCACAATTTCACATCATTCTGGGTCCATTTGTGTGAAAACAAGGTCCAATCAGGCTGAAACGTTACAAGAAGGTAGAATCAATTGAGTTGTAAGTGATCTGAACGTTTCATGATGATTGCACATTCCTATAGGGGGTCAAACCATGTCCCAAAGGTCACCGGGCCTGGTGTCACTTTAAAGAAGTAGTCCAGTTACACCTTTGTGGGCTTATAACTTGGCTTTTGAATATCCTAGAGAGGTCAGATTTGTTTTAGAGTACTCCAATTAACAGCCCCAATTACCCCAAAAAGGAATGGAGTCATTAGCACTTATAGTTTTTAAATGGCACCCAGAATAATGTTGCACGAAGCAAAATTTCACATCATTCTGGGTCCATTTGTGTGAAAACAAGGTCCAATCAGGCTGAAACGTTACGGGAAGGTAGAATCTATTGAGTTGTAAGTGATCTGAACGTTTCATGATGATAGCACTTTCCTAAGGGGGTCAAAATATGTCCCAAAGGTCACCGGATCTGGTGTCAATTTAAAGAAGTAGTCCAGTTACACATTTGCGGGCTTATAACTTGGCTTCTGAATGTCCTAGAGAGATCAGGTTTGTTTCAGAGTACTCCAATCAACAGCCCTTACAACCACAAAAAGGAATGGAGTCATTAGCACTTATGGTTTGGAAATGGCACCCAGAATTATGTTGCACGAAGCACAATTTCACATCATTCTGGGTCCATTTGTGTGAAAACAAGGTCCAATCAGGCTGAAACATTAAAAGAAGGTAGAATCTATTGAGTTGTAAGTGATCTGAATGTTTCATTATGATCGCACATTCCTATAGGGGGTCAAACCATGTCCCAAAGGTCACCGGGCCTGGTGTCACTTTAAAGAAGTAGTCCAGTTACACCTTTGTGGGCTTATAACTTGGCTTCTGAATGTCCTAGAGAGGTCAGGTTTGTTTAAGTGTACTCCAATCAACAGCCCCTACAACCACAAAAAGGAATGGAGTCATTAACACTTATGGTTTGTAAATGGCACCCAGAATAATGTTGCACGAAGCACAATTTCACATCATTCTGGGTCCATTTGTGTGAAAACAAGGTCCAATCAGGCTGAAACCTTAAAAGAATGTAGAATCTATTGAGTTGTAAGTGATCTGAATGTTTCATTATGATTGCACATTCCTATAGGGGGTCAAACCATGTCCCAAAGGTCACCGGGCCTGGTGTCACTTTAAAGAAGTAGTCCAGTTACACCTTTGTGGGCTTATAACTTGGCTTCTGAATGTCCTAGAGAGGTCAGGTTTGTTTAAGTGTGCTCCAATCAACAGCCCCTACAACCACAAAAAAGGAATGGAGTCATTAACACTTATGGTTTGTAAATGGCACCCAGAATAATGTTGCACGAAGCACAATTTCACATCATTCTGGGTCATTTGTGTGAAAACAAGGTCCAATCAGGCTGAAACGTTACAAGAAGGTAGAATCTATTGAGTTGTAAGTTATCTGAACGTTTCATGATGATCGCACATTCCTATAGGGGTTCAAACCATGTCCCAAAGGTCACCGGGCCTGGTGTCACTTTAAAGAAGTAGTCCAGTTACACCTTTGTGGGCTTTTAACTTGGCTTCTGAATGTCCTAGAGAGGTCAGGTTTGTTTTAGTGTACTCCAATCAACAGCCCCTACAACCACAAAAAGGAATGGAGTCATTAGCACTTATGGTTTGTAAATGGCACCCAGAATTATGTTGCACGAAGCACAATTTCACATCATTCTGGGTCCATTTGTGTGAAAACGAGGTCCAATCAGGCTGAAACGTTACAAGAAGGTAGAATCTATTGAGTTGTAAGTGATCTGAATGTTTCATGATGATCGCACATTCCTATATGGGGTTAAACCATGTCCCAAAGGTCACAGGGCCTGGTGTCACTTTAAAGAAGTAGTCCAGTTACACCTTTGTGGGCTTATAACTTGGCTTCTGAATGTCCTAGAGAGGTCAGGTTTGTTTTAGTGTACTCCAATCAACAGCCCCTACAACCACAAAAAGGAATGGAGTCATTAGCACTTATGGTTTGTAAATGGCACCCAGAATTATGTTGCACGAAGCACAATATCACATCATTCTGGGTCCATTTGTGTGAAAACAAGGTCCAATCAGGCTGAAACCTTACAAGAAGGTAGAATCTATTGAGTTGTAAGAGATCTGAATGTTTCATTATGATCGTACATTCCTATAGGTGGTCAAACCATGTCCCAAAGGTCACCGGGCCTGGTGTCACTTTAAAGAAGTAGTCCAGTTACACCTTTGTGGGCTTATAACTTGGCTTCTGAATGTCCTAGAGAGGTCAGGTTTGTTTTAGTGTACTCCAATCAACAGCCCCTACAACCACAAAAAGGAATGGAGTCATTAGCACTTATGGTTTGTAAATGGCACCCAGAATTATGTTGCACGAAGCACAATTTCACATCATTCTGGGTCCATTTGTGTTAAAACAAGATCCAGTCAGGCTGAAACGTTACAAGAAGGTAGAATCTATTGAGTTGTAAGTGATCTGAACGTTTCATGATGATCGCACATTCCTATAGGGGGTCAAACCATGTCCCAAAGGTCACCGGGCCTGGTGTCACTTTAAAGAAGTAGTCCATTTACACATTTGTGGGCTCATAACTTGGCTTCTGAATATCCTAGAGAGGTCAGGTTTGTTTAAGAGTACTCCAATTAACATTCCCTATTACCTCAAAAAGGAATGGAGTCATTAGAACTTATGGTTTTTAAATGGCACCCAGAATTATGTTGCACGAAGCACAATTTCACATCATTCTGGGTTCATTTGTGTGAAAAACAAGATCCAATCAGGCTGAAACGTTACAGGAAGGTAGAATCTATTGAGTTGTAAGTGATCTGAACGTTTCATGATGATATCACTTTCCTAAGGGGGTCAAACTATGTCCCAAAGGTCACCGGATCTGGTGTCAATTTAAAGAAGTAGTCCAGTTACACATTTGTGGGCTTATAACTTGGCTTCTGAATGTCCTAGAGAGATCAGGTTTGTTTTAGTGTACTCCAATCGACAGCCCCTACAGCCACAAAAAGGAATGGAGTGATTAGCACTTATGGTTTGGAAATGGCACCCAGAATTATGTTGCACGAAGCACAATTTCACATCATTCTGGGTCAATTTGTGTGAAAACAAGGTCCAATCAGGCTGAAACGTTACAAGAAGGTAGAATCAATTGAGTTGTAAGTGATCTGAACGTTTCATGATGATCGCGCATTCCTATAGGGGGTAAAACCATGTCCCAAAGGTCACCGGGCCTGGTGTCACTTTAAAGAAGTAGTCCAGTTACACCTTTGTGGGCTTATAACTTGGCTTCTGAATGTCCTAGAGAGGTCAGGTTTGTTTTAGTGTACTCCAATCAACAGCCCCTACAACCACAAAAAGGAATGGAGTCATTAGCACTTATGGTTTGTAAATGGCACCCAGAATTATGTTGCACGAAGCACAATTTCACATCATTCTGGGTCCATTTGTGTTAAAACAAGATCCAGTCAGGCTGAAACGTTACAAGAAGGTAGAATCTATTGAGTTGTAAGTGATCTGAACGTTTCATGATGATCGCACATTCCTATAGGGGGTCAAACCATGTCCCAAAGGTCACCGGGCCTGGTGTCACTTTAAAGAAGTAGTCCATTTACACATTTGTGGGCTTATAACTTGGCTTCTGAATATCCTAGAGAGGTCAGGTTTGTTTAAGAGTACTCCAATTAACATCCCCTATTACCTCAAAAAGGAATGGAGTCATTAGAACTTATGGTTTTTAAATGGCACCCAGAATTATGTTGCACGAAGCACAATTTCACATCATTCTGGGTTCATTTGTGTGAAAACAAGATCCAATCAGGCTGAAACGTTACAGGAAGGTAGAATCTATTGAGTTGTAAGTGATCTGAACGTTTCATGATGATATCACTTTCCTAAGGGGGTCAAACCATGTCCCAAAGGTCACCGGATCTGGTGTCAATTTAAAGAAGTAGTCCAGTTACACATTTGTGGGCTTATAACTTGGCTTCTGAATGTCCTAGAGAGGTCAGGTTTGTTTTAGTGTACTCCAATCAACAGCCCCTACAACCACAAAAAGGAATGGAGTCATTAGCACTTATGGTTTGTAAATGGCACCCAGAATTATGTTGCACAAAGCACAATTTCACATCATTCTGGGTCCATTTGTGTGAAAACAAGGTCCAATCAGGCTGAAATGTTACAAGAAGGTAAAATCTATTGAGTTGTAAGTGATCTGAACGTTTCATGATGATCGCATATTCCTATAGGGGGTCAAACCATGTCCCAAAGGTCAACGGGCCTGGTGTCACTTTAAAGAAGTAGTCCAGTTACACCTTTGTGGGCTTATAACTTGACTTTTGAATATCCTAGAGAGGTCAGGTTTGTTTTAGAGTACTCCAATTAACAGCCCCAATTACCCCAAAAAGGAATGGAGTCATTAGCACTTATAGTTTTTAAAAGGCACCCAGAATAATGTTGCACGAAGCAACATTTCACATCATTCTGGGTCCATTTGTGTGAAAACAAGGTCCAATCAGGCTGAAACGTTACGGGAAGGTAGAATCTATTGAGTTGTAAGTGATCTGAACATTTCATGATGATAGCACTTTCCTAAGGGGGTCAAACTATGTCCCAAAGGTCACCGGATCTGGTGTCAATTTAAAGAAGTAGTCCAGTTACACATTTGCGGGCTTATAACTTGGCTTCTGAATGTCCTAGAGAGATCAGGTTTGTTTTAGAGTACTCCAATCAACAGCCCCTACAACCACAAAAAGGAATGGAGTCATTAGCACTTATGGTTTGTAAATGGCACCCAGAATTATGTTGCACGAAGCACAATTTCACATCATTCTGGGTCCATTTGTGTGAAAACAAGGTCCAATCAGGCTGAAACGTTACAGGAAGGTAGAATCTATTAAGTTGTAAGTGATCTGAATGTTTCATGATGATAGCACTTACCTAAGGGGGTCAAACCATGTCCCAAAGGTCAACGGATCTGGTGTCAATTTAAAGAAGTAGTCCAGTTACACATTTGTGGGCTTATAACTTGGCTTCTGAATGTCCTAGAAAGATCAGGTTTGTTTTAGTGTACTTCAATCAACAGCCCCTACAACCACAAAAAGGAATGGAGTCATTAGCACTTATGGTTTTTAAATGGCACCCAGAATTATGTTGCGCGAAGCACAATTTCACATCATTCTGGGTTCATTTGTGTGAAAACAAGGTCCAATCAGGCTGAAACGTTACAGGAAGGTAGAATCTATTGAGTTGTAAGTGATCTGAACGTTTCATGATGATAGCACTTTCCTAAGGGGGTCAAACTATGTCCCAAAGGTCACCGGATCTGGTGTCAATTTAAAGAAGTAGTCCAGTTACACATTTGCGGGCTTATAACTTGGCTTCTGAATGTCCTAGAGAGATCAGGTTTGTTTCAGAGTACTCCAATCAACAGCCCCTACAACCACAAAAAGGAATGGAGTCATTAGCACTTATGGTTTGTAAATGGCACCCAGAATTATGTTGCACGAAGCACAGTTTCACATCATTCTGGGTCCATTTGTGTGAAAACAAGGTCCAATCAGGCTGAAACGTTACAGGAAGGTAGAATCTATTAAGTTGTAAGTGATATGAATGTTTCATGATGATAGCACTTACCTAAGGGGGTCAAACCATGTCCCAAAGGTCAACGGATCTGGTGTCAATTTAAAGAAGTAGTCCAGTTACACATTTGTGGGCTTATAACTTGGCTCCTGAATGTCCTAGAGAGATCAGGTTTGTTTTAGTGTACTTCAATCAACAGCCCCTACAACCACAAAAAGGAATGGAGTCATTAGCACTTATGGTTTTTAAATGGCACCCAGAATTATGTTGCGCGAAGCACAATTTCACATCATTCTGGGTTCATTTGTGTGAAAACAAGGTCCAATCAGGCTGAAACGTTACAGGAAGGTAGAATCTATTGAGTTGTAAGTGATCTGAACGTTTCATGATGATAGCACTTTCCTAAGGGGGTCAAACCATGTCCCAAAGGTCACCGGATCTGGTGTCAATTTAAAGAAGTAGTCCAGTTACACATTTGTGGCGCTTATAACTTGGCTTCTGAATGTCCTAGAGAGATCAGGTTTGTTTTAATGTACTCCAATCAACAGCCCCTACAACCACAAAAAGGAATGGAGTCATTAGCACTTATGGTTTGTAAATGGCACCCAGAATTATGTTGCACGAAGCACAATTTCACATCATTCTGGGTCCATTTGTGTGAAAACAAGGTCCAATCAGGCTGAAACGTTACAGGAAGGTAGAATCTATTGAGTTGTAAGTGATCTGAACATTTCATGACGATAGCACTTTCCTAATGGGGTCAAACCATGTCCCAAAGGTCACCGGATCTGGTGTCAATTTAAAGAAGTAGTCCAGTTACACATTCGTGGGCTTATAACTTGGCTTCTGAATGTCCTATAGAGATCAGGTTTGTTTTAATGCACTCCAATAAACAGCCCCTACAACCACAAAAAGGAATGGAGTCATTAGCACTTATAAATTGGAAATGGCACTCAGAATTATGTTGCACGAAGCACAATTTCACATCATTCTGGGCTCATTTGTGTGAAAACAAGGTCCTATCAGGCTGAAACGTTACAGGAAGGTAGAATCTATTGAGTTGTAAGTTATCTGAACGTTTCATGATGATAGCACTTTCCTAAGGGGGTCAAACCATGTCCCAAAGGTCACCGGATCTGGTGTCAATTTACAGAAGTTGTCCAGTTACACATTTGTGGGCTTATAACTTGGCTTCTGGAGAAATCAGGTTTGTTTTAGTGTACTCCAATCAACAGCCCCTACAACCACAAGAAGGAATGGAGTCATTAGCACTGATGGTTTGTAAATGGCACCCAGAATTATGTTGCACGAAGCACAATTTCACATCATTCTGGGTTCATTTGTGTGAAAACAAGGTCCAATCAGGCTGAAATGTTACAGGAAGGTAGAATCTATTGAGTTGTAAGTGATCTGAATGTTTTATTATGATGGCACTTTCCTAAGAGGGTCAAACCATGTCCCAAAGGTCACCGGATCTGGTGTCAATTTAAAGAAGTAGTCCAGTTACACATTTGTGGGCTTATAACTTGGCTTCTGAATGTCCTATAGAGATCAGGTTTGTTTTAATGCACTCCAATCAACAGCCCCTACAACCACAAAAAGGAATGGAGTCATTAGCACTTATGGTTTTTAAATGGCACCCAGAATTATGTTGCACGAAGCACAATTTCAAATCATTCTGGGTTCATTTGTGTGAAAAAAAGGTCCAATCAGGCTGAAACGTTACAGGAAGGTAGAATCTATTGAGTTGTAAGTGATCTGAACGTTTCATGATGATAGCACTTTCCTAAGGGGGTCAAACCATGTCCCAAAGGTCACCGGATCTGGTGTCAATTTAAAGAAGTTGTCCAGTTACACATTTGTGGGCTTATAACTTGGCTTCTGAATGTCCTAGAGAGATCAGGTTTGTTTTAGTGTACTCCAATCAACAGCCCCTACAACCACAAAAAGGAATGGAGTCATTAGCACTTATGGTTTGTAAATGGCACTCAGAATTATGTTGCACGAAGCACAATTTCACATCATTCTGGGCTCATTTGTGTGAAAACAAGGTCCTATCAGGCTGAAACGTTACAGGAAGGTAGAATCTATTGAGTTGTAAGTGATCTGAACGTTTCATGATGATAGCACTTTCTGAAGGGGGTCAAACCATGTCCCAAAGGTCACCGGATCTGGTGTCAATTTAAAGAAGTTGTCCAGTTACACATTTGTGGGCTTATAACTTGGCTTCTGAATGTCCTAGAGAGATCAGGTTTGTTTTAGTGTACTCCAATCAACAGCCCCTACAACCACAAAAAGGAATGGAGTCATTAGCACTTATGGTTTGTAAATGGCACCCAGAATTATGTTGCACGAAGCACAATTTCACATCATTCTGGGTTCATTTGTGTGAAAACAAGGTCCAATCAGGCTGAAATGTTACAGGAAGGTAGAATCTATTGAGTTGTAAGTGATCTGAATGTTTTATTATGATAGCACTTTCCTAAGAGGGTCAAACCATGTCACAAAGGTCACCGGATCTGGTGTCAATTTAAAGAAGTAGTCCAGTTACACCTTTGTGGGCTTATAACTTGGCTTCTGAATGTCCTAGAGAGGTCAGGTTTGTTTTAGTGTACTCCAATCAACAGCCCCTACAACCACGAAAAGGAATGGAGTCATTAGCACTTATGGTTTTTAAATGGCACCCAGAATTATGTTGCACGAAGCACAATTTCACATCATTCTGGGTTCATTTGTGTGAAAACAAGAACCAATCAGGCTGAAACGTTACAGGAAGGTAAAATCTATTGAGTTGTAAGTGATCTGAACGTTTCATGATGATAGCACTTTCTGAAGGGGGTCAAACCATGTCCCAAAGGTCACCGGATCTGGTGTCAATTTAAAGAAGTAGTCCAGTTACACCTTTGTGGGCTTATAACTTGGCTTCTGAATGTCCTAGAGAGATCAGGTTTGTTTTAGTGTACTCCAATCAACAGCCCCTACAACCACAAAAAGGAATGGAGTCATTAGCGCTTATGGTTTGTAAATGGCACCCAGAATTATGTTACACGAAGCACATTTTCACATAATTCTGGGTTCATTTGTGTGAAAACAAGGTCCAATCAGGCTGAAATGTTACAGGAAGGTAGAATCTATTGAGTTGTAAGTGATCTGAATGTTTTATTATGATAGCACTTTCCTAAGAGGGTCAAACCATGTCCCAAAGGTCACCGGATCTTGTGTCAATTTAAAGAAGTAGTCCAGTTACACCTTTGTGGGCTTATAACTTGGCTTCTGAATGTCCTAGAGAGATCAGGATTGTTTTAGTATACTCCAATCAACAGCCCCTACAACCACAAAAAGGAATGGAGTCATTAGCACTTATGGTTTTTAAATGGCACCCAGAATTATGTTGCACGAAGCACAATTTCACATCATTCTGGGTTAATTTGTGTGAAAACAAGGTCCAATCAGGCTGAAACGTTACAGGAAGGTAGAATATATTGAGTTGTAAGTATCTGATCGTTTCATGATGATAGCACTTTCCTAAGGGGGTCAAACCATGTCCCAAAGGTCACCGGATCTGGTGTCAATTTAAAGAAGTAGTCCAGTTACACATTTGTGGGCTTATAACTTGGCTTCTGAATGTCCTAGAGAGATCAGGTTTGTTTTAATGTACTCCAATCAACAGCCCCTACAACCACAAAAAGGAATGGAGTCATTAGCACTTATGGTTTGTAAATGGCACCCAGAATTATGTTGCACGAAGCACAATTTCACATCATTCTGGGTTCGTTTGAAAACAAGGTCCAATCAGGCTGAAACGTTACAGGAAGGTAGAATCTATTGAGTTGTAAGTGATCTGAACATTTCATGATGATAGCACTTTCCTAAGGGGGTCAAACAGTGTCCCAAAGGTCACCGGATCTGGTGTCAATTTAAAGAAGTAGTCCAGTTACACATTTGTGGGCTTGTAACTTGGCTTCTGAATGTCCTAGAGAGATCAGGTTTGTTTTAGTGTACTCCAATCAACAGCCCCTACAACCACAAAAAGGAATGGAGTCATTAGCATTTATGGTTTGTAAATGGCACCCAGAATTATGTTGCACGAAGCACAATTTCACATCATTCTGGGTCCATTTGTGTGAAAACAAGGTCCAATCAGGCTGAAACGCTACAAGAAGGTAGAATCTATTGAGTTGTAAGTGATCTGAACGTTTCAAGATGATCGCACATTCCTATAGGGGGTAAAACCATGTCCCAAAGGTCACCGGGCCTGGTGTCACTTTAAAGAAGTAGTCCAGTTACACCTTTGTGGGCTTATAACTTGGCTTCTGAATGTCCTAGAGAGGTCAGGTTTGTTATAGCGTACTCCAATCAACAGCCCCTACAACCACAAAAAGGAATGGAGTCATTAGCACTTATGGTTTTTAAATGGCACCCAGAATTATGTTGCACGAAGAACAATTTCACATCATTCTGGGTTCATTTGTGTGAAAACAGGGTCCAATCAGGCTGAAACGTTACAGGAAGGTAGAATCTATTGAGTTGTAAGTGATCCGAACGTTTCATGATGATAGCACTTTCCTAAGGGGGTCAAACCATGTCCCAAAGGTCACCGGATCTGGTGTCAATTTAAAGAAGTAGTCCAGTTACACATTTGTGGGCTTGTAACTTGGCTTCTGAATGTCCTAGAGAGATCAGGTTTGTTTTAATGTAATCCAATCAACAGCCCTTACAACCACAAAAATGAATGGAGTCATTAGCACTTATGGTTTGTAAATGGCACCCAGAATTATGTTGCACGAAGCACAATTTCACATCATTCTGGGTTCATTTGTGTGAAAACAAGGTCCAATCAGGCTGAAACGTTACAGGAAGGTAGAATCTATTGAGTTGTAAGTGATCTGAACGTTTCATGATGATAGCACTTTCCTAAGAGGGTCAAACCATGTCCCAAAGGTCACCGGAACTGGTGTCAATTTAAAGAAGTAATCCAGTTACACATTTGTGGGCTTATAACTTGGCTTCTGAATGTCCTAGAGAGATCAGGTTTGTTTTAGTATACTCCAATCAACAGCCCCTACAACCACAAAAAGGAATGGAGTCATTAGCACTTATGGTTTTTAAATGGCACCCAGAATTATGTTGCACGAATCACAATTTCACATCATTCTGGGTTCATTTGTGTGAAAACAAGGTCCAATCAGGCTGAAACGTTACAAGAAGGTAGAATCTATTGAGTTGTAAGTGATCTGAACGTTTCATGATGATTGCGCTTTCCTAAGGGGGTCAAACCATGTCCCAAAGGTCACCGGATCTGGTGTCAATTTAAAGAAGTAGTCCAGTTACACATTTGTGGGCTTATAACTTGGCTTCTGAATGTCCTAGAGCGATCAGGTTTGTTTTAGTGTACTCCAATCAACAGCCCCTACAACCACAAAAAGGAATGGAGTCATTAGCACTTATGGTTTTTAAATGGCACCCAGAATTATGTTGCACGAAGAACAATTTCACATCATTCTGGGTTCATTTGTGTGAAAACAAGGTCCAATCAGGCTAAAACGTTACAAGAAGTTAGAATCTATTGAGTTGTAAGTGATCTGAACGTTTCACGATGATAGAACTTTCCTAAGGGGGTCAAATCATGTCCCAAAGGTCACCGGATCTGGTGTCAATTTAAAGAAGTAGTCCAGTTACACATTTGTGGGCTTATAACTTGGCTTCTGAATGTCCTAGAGAGATCAGGTTTGTTTTAGTGTACTCCAATCAACAGCCCCTACAACCACAAAACGGAATGGAGTCATTAGCATTTATGGTTTGTAAATGGCACACAGAATTATGTTGCACGAAGCACAATTTCACATCATTCTGGGTCCATTTGTGTGAAAACAAGGTCCAATCAGGCTGAAACGCTACAAGAAGGTAGAATCTATTGAGTTGTAAGTGATCTGAACGTTTCAAGATGATCGCACATTCCTATAGGGGGTAAAACCATGTCCCAAAGGTCACCGGGCCTGGTGTCACTTTAAAGAAGTAGTCCAGTTACACCTTTGTGGGCTTATAACTTGGCTTCTGAATGTCCTAGAGAGGTCAGGTTTGTTTTATTGTACTCCAATCAACAGCCCCTACAACCACAAAAAGGAATGGAGTCATTAGCACTTATGGTTTTTAAATCGCACCCAGATTTATGTTGCACGAAGCACAATTTCACATCATTCTGGGTTCATTTGTGTGAAAACAAGGTCCAATCAGGCTGAAACGTTACAGGAAGGTCGAATCTATTGAGTTGTAAGTGATCCGAACGTTTCATGATGATAGCACTTTCCTAAGGGGGTCAAACCATGTCCCAAAGGTCACCGGATCTGGTGTCAATTTAAAGAAGTAGTCCAGTTACACATTTGTGGGCTTGTAACTTGGCTTCTGAATGTCCTAGAGAGATCAGGTTTGTTTTAATGTAATCCAATCAACAGCCCCTACAACCACAAAAAGGAATGGAGTCATTAGCACTTATGGTTTTTAAATGGCACCCAGAATTATGTTGCACGAATCACAATTTCACATCATTCTGGGTTCATTTGTGTGAAAACAAGGTCCAGTCAGGCTGAAACGTTACAAGAAGGTAGAATCTATTGAGTTGTAAGTGATCTGAACGTTTCATGATGATAGAGCTTTCCTAAGGGGGTTAAACCATGTCCCAAAGGTCACCGGATCTGGTGTCAATTTAAAGAAGTAGTCCAGTTACACATTTGTGGGCTTATAACTTGGCTTCTGAATGTCCTAGAGCGATCAGGTTTATTTTAGTGTACTCCAATCAACAGCCCCTACAACAAAAGAAAGGAATGGAGTCATTAGCACTTATGGTTTTTAAATGGCACCCAGAATTATGTTGCACGAAGAACAATTTCACATCATT
The DNA here is from genome assembly GCF_043380555.1 of Nothobranchius furzeri. NCBI lineage: Eukaryota > Metazoa > Chordata > Actinopteri > Cyprinodontiformes > Nothobranchiidae > Nothobranchius > Nothobranchius furzeri. The sequence goes on from NC_091743.1 coordinate 12,215,973, forward strand.
CTGGGTTCATTTGTGTGAAAACAAGGTCCAATCAGGCTGAAACGTTACAAGAAGGTAGAATATATTGAGTTGTAAGTGATCTGAACGTTTCACGATGATAGAACTTTCCTAAGGGGGTCAAACCATGTCCCAAAGGTCACCGGATCTGGTGTCAATTTAAAGAAGTAGTCCAGTTACACATTTGTGGGCTTATAACTTGGCTTCTGAATGTCCTAGAGAGATCAGGTTTGTTTTAGTGTACTCCAATCAACAGCCCCTACAACCACAAAAAGGAATGGAGTCATTAGCACTTATGGTTTGTAAATGCCACCAAGAATTATGTTGCACGAAGCACAATTTCACATCATTCTGGGTCCATTTGTGTGAAAACAAGGTCCAATCAGGCTGAAACGTTACAAGAAGGTAGAATCTATTGAGTTGTAAGTGATCTGAACGTTTCATGATGATCGCACATTCCTATAGGGGGTCAAAACATGTCCCAAAGGTCACCGGGCCTGGTGTCACTTCAAAGAAGTAGTCCAGTTACACCTTTGTGGGCTTATAACTTGGCTTCTGAATGTCCTAGAGAGGTCAGGTTTGTTTTAGTGTACTCCAATCAACAGCCCCTACAACCACAAAAAGGAATGGAGTCATTAGCACTTATGGTTTGTAAATGGCACCCAGAATTATGTTGCACGAAGCACAATTTCACATCATTCTGGGTCTATTTGTGTGAAAACAAGGTCCAATCAGGCTGAAACGTTACAGGAAGGTAGAATCTATTGAGTTGTAAGTGATCTGAACGTTTCAAGATGATAGCACTTTCCTAAGGGGGTCAAACCATGTCCCAAAGGTCACCGGATCTGGTGTCAATTTAAAGAAGTAGTCCAGTTACACATTTGTGGGCTTATAACTTGGCTTCTGAATGCCCTAGAGAGATCAGGTTTGTTTTAGTGTACTCCAATCAACAGCCCCTACAACCACAAAAAGGAATGGAGTCATTAGCACTTATGGTTTGTAAATGGCACCAAGAATTATGTTGCACGAAGCACAATTTCACATCATTCTGGGTCCATTTGTGTGAAAACAAGGTCCAATCAGGCTGAAATGTTACAAGAAGGTAGAATCTATTGAGTTGTAAGTGATCTGAACGTTTCATGATGATCGCACATTCCTATAGGGGGTCAAACCATGTCCCAAAGGTCACCGGGCCTGGTGTCACTTCAAAGAAGTAGTCCAGTTACACCTTTGTGGGCTTATAACTTGTCTTCTGAATGTCCTAGAGAGGTCAGGTTTGTTTTAGTGTACTCCAATCAACAGCCCCTACAACCACAAAAAGGAATGGAGTCATTAGCACTTATGGTTTGTAAATGGCACCCAGAATTATGTTGCACGAAGCACAATTTCACATCATTCTGGGTTCATTTGTGTGAAAAATAGGTCCAATCAGGCTGAAACGTTACAGGAAGGTAGAATCTATTGAGTTGAAAGTGATCTGAACGTTTCATGATGATAGCACTTTCCTAAGGGGGTCAAACCATGTCCCAAATGTCACCGGATCTGGTGTCATTTTAAAGAAGTAGTCCAGTTACACATTTGTGGGCTTATAACTTGGCTTCTGAATGTCCTAGAGCGATCAGGTTTGTTTTAGTGTACTCCAATCAACAGCCCCTACAACCACAAAAAGGAATGGAGTCATTAGCACTTATGGTTTTTAAATGGCACCCAGAATTATGTTGCACGAAGAACAATTTCACATCACTCTGGGTTCATTTGTGTGAAAACAAGGTCCAATCAGGCTGAAACGTTACAAGAAGGTAGAATCTATTGAGTTGTAAGTGATCTGAACGTTTCACGATGATAGAACTTTCCTAAGGGGGTCAAACCATGTCCCAAAGGTCACCGGATCTGGTGTCAATTTAAAGAAGTAGTCCAGTTACACATTTGTGGGCTTATAACTTGGCTTCTGAATGTCCTAGAGAGATCAGGTTTGTTTTAGTGTACTCCAATCAACAGCCCCTACAACCACAAAACGGAATGGAGTCATTAGCATTTATGGTTTTTAAATGGCACCCAGAATTATGTTGCACGAAGCACAATTTCACATCATTCTGGGTCCATTTGTGTGAAAACAAGGTCCAATCAGGCTGAAACGCTACAAGAAGGTAGAATCTATTGAGTTGTAAGTGATCTGAACGTTTCAAGATGATCGCACATTCCTATAGGGGGTAAAACCATGTCCCAAAGGTCACCGGGCCTGGTGTCACTTTAAAGAAGTAGTCCAGTTACACCTTTGTGGGCTCATAACTTGGCTTCTGAATGTCCTAGAGAGGTCAGGTTTGTTTTAGTGTACTCCAATCAACAGCCCCTACAACCACAAAAAGGAATGGAGTCATTAGCACTTATGGTTTTTAAATGGCACCCAGATTTATGTTGCACGAAGCACAATTTCACATCATTCTGGGTTCATTTGTGTGAAAACAAGGTCCAATCAGGCTGAAACGTTACAGGAAGGTAGAATCTATTGAGTTGTAAGTGATCCGAACGTTTCATGATGATAGCACTTTCCTAAGGGGGTCAAACCATGTCCCAAAGGTCACCGGAACTGGTGTCAATTTAAAGAAGTAATCCAGTTACACATTTGTGGGCTTATAACTTGGCTTCTGAATGTCCTAGAGAGATCAGGTTTGTTTTAATGTAATCCAGTCAACAGCCCTTACAACCACAAAAATGAATGGAGTCATTAGCACTTATGGTTTGTAAATGGCACCCAGAATTATGTTGCACGAAGCACAATTTCACATCATTCTGGGTCCATTTGTGTGAAAACAAGGTCCAATCAGGCTGAAACGTTACAGGAAGGTAGAATCTATTGAGTTGTAAGTGATCTGAACGTTTCAAGATGATAGCACTTTCCTAAGAGGGTCAAACCATGTCCCAAAGGTCACCGGAACTGGTGTCAATTTAAAGAAGTAATCCAGTTACACATTTGTGGGCTTATAACTTGGCTTCTGAATGTCCTAGAGAGATCAGGTTTGTTTTAGTATACTCCAATCAACAGCCCCTACAACCACAAAAAGGAATGGAGTCATTAGCACTTATGGTTTTTAAATGGCACCCAGAATTATGTTGCACGAAGCACAATTTCACATCATTCTGGGTTCATTTGTGTGAAAACAAGGTCCAATCAGGCTGAAACGTTACAAGAAGGTAGAATCTATTGAGTTGTAAGTGATCTGAACGTTTCATGATGATAGCGCTTTCCTAAGGGGGTCACACCATGTCCCAAAGGTCACCGGATCTGGTGTCAATTTAAAGAAGTAGTCCAGTTACACATTTGTGGGCTTATAACTTGGCTTCTGAATGTCCTAGAGCGATCAGGTTTGTTTTAGTGTACTCCAATCAACAGCCCCTACAACCACAAAAAGGAATGGAGTCATTAGCACTTATGGTTTTTAAATGGCACCCAGAATTATGTTGCACGAAGAACAATTTCACATCATTCTGGGTTCATTTGTGTGAAAACAAGGTCCAATCAGGCTGAAACGTTACAAGAAGGTAGAATCTATTGAGTTGTAAGTGATCTGAACGTTTCACGATGATAGAACTTTCCTAAGGGGGTCAAACCATGTCCCAAAGTTCACCGGATCTGGTGTCAATTTAAAGAAGTAGTCCAGTTACACATTTGTGGGCTTATAACTTGGCTTCTGAATGTCCTAGAGAGATCAGGTTTGTTTTAGTGTACTCCAATCAACAGCCCCTACAACCACAAAAAGGAATGGAGTCATTAGCACTTATGGTTTGTAAATGCCACCCAGAATTATGTTGCACGAAGCACAATTTCACATCATTCTGGGTCCATTTGTGTGAAAACAAGGTCCAATCAGGCTGAAACGTTACAAGAAGGTAGAATCTATTGAGTTGTAAGTGATCTGAACGTTTCATGATGATCGCACATTCCTATAGGGGGTCAAACCATGTCCCAAAGGTCACCGGGCAGGGTGTCACTTCAAAGAAGTAGTCCAGTTACACCTTTGTGGGCTTATAACTTGGCTTCTGAATGTCCTAGAGAGGTCAGGTTTGTTTTAGTGTACTCCAATCAACAGCCCCTACAACCACAAAAAGGAATGGAGTCATTAGCACTTATGGTTTGTAAATGGCACCCAGAATTATGTTGCACGAAGCACAATTTCACATCATTCTGGGTCCATTTGTGTGAAAACAAGGTTCAATCAGGCTGAAACGTTACAGGAAGGTAGAATCTATTGAGTTGTAAGTGATCTGAACGTTTCAAGATGATAGCACTTTCCTAAGGGGGTCAAACCATGTCCCAAAGGTCACCGGATCTGGTGTCAATTTAAAGAAGTAGTCCAGTTACACATTTGTGGGCTTATAACTTGGCTTCTGAATGTCCTAGAGAGATCAGGTTTGTTTTAGTGTACTCCAATCAACAGCCCCTACAACCACAAAAAGGAATGGAGTCATTAGCACTTATGGTTTGTAAATGGCACCCAGAATTATGTTGCACGAAGCACAATTTCACATCATTCTGGGTCCATTTGTGTGAAAACAAGGTCTAATCAGGCTGAAACGTTACAGGAAGGTAGAATCTATTGAGTTGTAAGTGATCTGAACGTTTCAAGATGATAGCACTTTCCTAAGGGGGTCAAACCATGTCCCAAAGGTCACCGGATATGGTGTCAATTTAAAGAAGTAGTCCAGTTACACATTTGTGGGCTTATAACTTGGCTTCTGAATGTCCTAGAGAGATCAGGTTTGTTTTAGTGTACTCCAATCAACAGCCCCTACAACCACAAAAAGGAATGGAGTCATTAGCACTTATGGTTTGTAAATGGCACCCAGAATTATGTTGCACGAAGCACAATTTCACATCATTCTGGGTTCCTTTGTGTGAAAACAAGGTCCAATCAGGCTGAAACGTTACAGGAAGGTAGAATCTATTGAGTTGAAAGTGATCTGAACGTTTCATGATGATCGCACATTCCTATAGGGGTCAAACCATGTCCCAAAGGTCACCGGGCCTGGTGTCACTTTAAAGAAGTAGTCCAGTTACACCTTTGTGGGCTTATAACTTGGCTTCTGAATGTCCTAGAGAGGTCAGGTTTGTTTTACTGTACTCCAATCAACAGCCCCTACAACCACAAAAAGGAATGGAGTCATTAGCACTTATGGTTTTTAAATGGCACCCAGAATTATATTGCACAAAGCACAATTTCACATCATTCTGGGTTCATTCGTGTGAAAACAAGGTCCAATCAGGCTGAAACGTTACAGGAAGGTAGAATCTATTGAGTTGTAAGTGATCTGAACGTTTCATGATGATAGCACTTTCCTAAGGGGGTCAAACCATGTTCCAAAGGTCACCGGAAGTGGTGTCAATTTAAAGAAGTAGTCCAGTTACACATTTGTGGGCTTATAACTTGGCTTCTGAATGTCCTAGAGCGATCAGGTTTGTTTTAGTGTACTCCAATCAACAGCCCCTACAACCACAAAAAGGAATGGAGTCATTAGCACTTATGGTTTGTAAATGGCACCCAGAATTATGTTGCACGAAGCACAATTTCACTTCATTCTGGGTCCATTTGTGTGAAAACAAGGTCCAATCAGGCTCAAACGTTACAGGAAGGTAGAATCTATCTAGTTGTAAGTGATCTGAACGTTTCAAGATGATAGCACTTTCCTAAGGGGGTCAAACCATGTCCCAAAGGTCACCGGATCTGGTGTCAATTTAAAGAAGTAGTCCAGTTACACATTTGTGGGCTTATAACTTGGCTTCTGAATGTCCTAGAGGGATCAGGTTTGTTTTAATGTACTCCAATCAACAGCCACTACAACCACAAAAAGGAATGGAGTTATAGCACCTATGGTTTGTAAATGGCATCCAGAATTATGTTGCACGAAGCAAAATTTCACATCATTCTGGGTTCATTTGTGTGAAAAGAAGGTCCAATCAGACTGAAACGTTACAGGAAGGTAGAATCTATTGAGTTGTAAGTGATCTGAACGTTTCATGATGATAGCACTTTCCTAAGGGGGTCAAACCATGTCCCAAAGGTCACCGGATCTGGTGTCAATTTAAAGAAGTAGTCCAGTTACACATTTGTGGGCTTAAAACTTGGCTTCTGAATGTCCTAGAGAGATCAGGTTTGTTTAAATGTACTCCAATCAACAGCCCCTACAACCACAAAAAGGAATGGAGTCATTAGCACTTATGGTTTGTAAATGGCACCCAGAATTATGTTGCACGAAGCACAATTTCACATCATTCTGGGTTCATTTGTGTGAAAACAAGGTCCAATCAGGCTGAAACGTTACAGGAAGGTATAATCTATTGAGTTGTAAGTGATCTGAACGTTTCATGATGATAGCACTTTCCTAAGGGGGTCAAACCATGTCCCAAAGGTCACCGGATCTGGTGTCAATTTAAAGAAGTAGTCCAGTTACACATTTGTGGGCTTGTAACTTGGCTTCTGAATGTCCTAGAGAGATCAGGTTTGTTTTAATGTAATCCAATCAACAGCCCCTACAACCACAAAAAGGAATGGAGTCATTAGCACTTATGGTTTTTAAATGGCACCCAGAATTATGTTGCACGAATCACAATTTCACATCATTCTGGGTTCATTTGTGTGAAAACAAGGTCCAATCAGGCTGAAACTTTACAAGAAGGTAGAATCTATTGAGTTGTAAGTGATCTGAACGTTTCATGATGATAGAGCTTTCCTAAGGGGGTTAAACCATATCCCAAAGGTCACCGGATCTGGTGTCAATTTAAAGAAGTAGTCCAGTTACACATTTGTGGGCTTATAACTTGGCTTCTGAATGTCCTAGAGCGATCAGGTTTGTTTTAGTGTACTCCAATCAACAGCCCCTACAACAAAAGAAAGGAATGGAGTCATTAGCACTTATGGTTTTTAAATGGCACCCAGAATTATGTTGCACGAAGAACAATTTCACATCATTCTGGGTTCATTTGTGTGAAAACAAGGTCCAATCAGGCTGAAACGTTACAAGAAGGTAGAATATATTGAGTTGTAAGTGATCTGAACGTTTCACGATGATAGAACTTTCCTAAGGGGGTCAAACCATGTCCCAAAGGTCACCGGATCTGGTGTCAATTTAAAGAAGTAGTCCAGTTACACATTTGTGGGCTTATAACTTGGCTTCTGAATGTCCTAGAGAGATCAGGTTTGTTTTAGTGTACTCCAATCAACAGCCCCTACAACCACAAAAAGGAATGGAGTCATTAGCACTTATGGTTTGTAAATGCCACCAAGAATTATGTTGCACGAAGCACAATTTCACATCATTCTGGGTCCATTTGTGTGAAAACAAGGTCCAATCAGGCTGAAACGTTACAAGAAGGTAGAATCTATTGAGTTGTAAGTGATCTGAACGTTTCATGATGATCGCACATTCCTATAGGGGGTCAAAACATGTCCCAAAGGTCACCGGGCCTGGTGTCACTTCAAAGAAGTAGTCCAGTTACACCTTTGTGGGCTTATAACTTGGCTTCTGAATGTCCTAGAGAGGTCAGGTTTGTTTTAGTGTACTCCAATCAACAGCCCCTACAACCACAAAAAGGAATGGAGTCATTAGCACTTATGGTTTGTAAATGGCACCCAGAATTATGTTGCACGAAGCACAATTTCACATCATTCTGGGTCTATTTGTGTGAAAACAAGGTCCAATCAGGCTGAAACGTTACAGGAAGGTAGAATCTATTGAGTTGTAAGTGATCTGAACGTTTCAAGATGATAGCACTTTCCTAAGGGGGTCAAACCATGTCCCAAAGGTCACCGGATCTGGTGTCAATTTAAAGAAGTAGTCCAGTTACACATTTGTGGGCTTATAACTTGGCTTCTGAATGCCCTAGAGAGATCAGGTTTGTTTTAGTGTACTCCAATCAACAGCCCCTACAACCACAAAAAGGAATGGAGTCATTAGCACTTATGGTTTGTAAATGGCACCAAGAATTATGTTGCACGAAGCACAATTTCACATCATTCTGGGTCCATTTGTGTGAAAACAAGGTCCAATCAGGCTGAAATGTTACAAGAAGGTAGAATCTATTGAGTTGTAAGTGATCTGAACGTTTCATGATGATCGCACATTCCTATAGGGGGTCAAACCATGTCCCAAAGGTCACCGGGCCTGGTGTCACTTCAAAGAAGTAGTCCAGTTACACCTTTGTGGGCTTATAACTTGTCTTCTGAATGTCCTAGAGAGGTCAGGTTTGTTTTAGTGTACTCCAATCAACAGCCCCTACAACCACAAAAAGGAATGGAGTCATTAGCACTTATGGTTTGTAAATGGCACCCAGAATTATGTTGCACGAAGCACAATTTCACATCATTCTGGGTTCATTTGTGTGAAAAATAGGTCCAATCAGGCTGAAACGTTACAGGAAGGTAGAATCTATTGAGTTGAAAGTGATCTGAACGTTTCATGATGATAGCACTTTCCTAAGGGGGTCAAACCATGTCCCAAATGTCACCGGATCTGGTGTCATTTTAAAGAAGTAGTCCAGTTACACATTTGTGGGCTTATAACTTGGCTTCTGAATGTCCTAGAGCGATCAGGTTTGTTTTAGTGTACTCCAATCAACAGCCCCTACAACCACAAAAAGGAATGGAGTCATTAGCACTTATGGTTTTTAAATGGCACCCAGAATTATGTTGCACGAAGAACAATTTCACATCACTCTGGGTTCATTTGTGTGAAAACAAGGTCCAATCAGGCTGAAACGTTACAAGAAGGTAGAATCTATTGAGTTGTAAGTGATCTGAACGTTTCACGATGATAGAACTTTCCTAAGGGGGTCAAACCATGTCCCAAAGGTCACCGGATCTGGTGTCAATTTAAAGAAGTAGTCCAGTTACACATTTGTGGGCTTATAACTTGGCTTCTGAATGTCCTAGAGAGATCAGGTTTGTTTTAGTGTACTCCAATCAACAGCCCCTACAACCACAAAACGGAATGGAGTCATTAGCATTTATGGTTTTTAAATGGCACCCAGAATTATGTTGCACGAAGCACAATTTCACATCATTCTGGGTCCATTTGTGTGAAAACAAGGTCCAATCAGGCTGAAACGCTACAAGAAGGTAGAATCTATTGAGTTGTAAGTGATCTGAACGTTTCAAGATGATCGCACATTCCTATAGGGGGTAAAACCATGTCCCAAAGGTCACCGGGCCTGGTGTCACTTTAAAGAAGTAGTCCAGTTACACCTTTGTGGGCTCATAACTTGGCTTCTGAATGTCCTAGAGAGGTCAGGTTTGTTTTAGTGTACTCCAATCAACAGCCCCTACAACCACAAAAAGGAATGGAGTCATTAGCACTTATGGTTTTTAAATGGCACCCAGATTTATGTTGCACGAAGCACAATTTCACATCATTCTGGGTTCATTTGTGTGAAAACAAGGTCCAATCAGGCTGAAACGTTACAGGAAGGTAGAATCTATTGAGTTGTAAGTGATCCGAACGTTTCATGATGATAGCACTTTCCTAAGGGGGTCAAACCATGTCCCAAAGGTCACCGGAACTGGTGTCAATTTAAAGAAGTAATCCAGTTACACATTTGTGGGCTTATAACTTGGCTTCTGAATGTCCTAGAGAGATCAGGTTTGTTTTAATGTAATCCAGTCAACAGCCCTTACAACCACAAAAATGAATGGAGTCATTAGCACTTATGGTTTGTAAATGGCACCCAGAATTATGTTGCACGAAGCACAATTTCACATCATTCTGGGTCCATTTGTGTGAAAACAAGGTCCAATCAGGCTGAAACGTTACAGGAAGGTAGAATCTATTGAGTTGTAAGTGATCTGAACGTTTCAAGATGATAGCACTTTCCTAAGAGGGTCAAACCATGTCCCAAAGGTCACCGGAACTGGTGTCAATTTAAAGAAGTAATCCAGTTACACATTTGTGGGCTTATAACTTGGCTTCTGAATGTCCTAGAGAGATCAGGTTTGTTTTAGTATACTCCAATCAACAGCCCCTACAACCACAAAAAGGAATGGAGTCATTAGCACTTATGGTTTTTAAATGGCACCCAGAATTATGTTGCACGAAGCACAATTTCACATCATTCTGGGTTCATTTGTGTGAAAACAAGGTCCAATCAGGCTGAAACGTTACAAGAAGGTAGAATCTATTGAGTTGTAAGTGATCTGAACGTTTCATGATGATAGCGCTTTCCTAAGGGGGTCACACCATGTCCCAAAGGTCACCGGATCTGGTGTCAATTTAAAGAAGTAGTCCAGTTACACATTTGTGGGCTTATAACTTGGCTTCTGAATGTCCTAGAGCGATCAGGTTTGTTTTAGTGTACTCCAATCAACAGCCCCTACAACCACAAAAAGGAATGGAGTCATTAGCACTTATGGTTTTTAAATGGCACCCAGAATTATGTTGCACGAAGAACAATTTCACATCATTCTGGGTTCATTTGTGTGAAAACAAGGTCCAATCAGGCTGAAACGTTACAAGAAGGTAGAATCTATTGAGTTGTAAGTGATCTGAACGTTTCACGATGATAGAACTTTCCTAAGGGGGTCAAACCATGTCCCAAAGTTCACCGGATCTGGTGTCAATTTAAAGAAGTAGTCCAGTTACACATTTGTGGGCTTATAACTTGGCTTCTGAATGTCCTAGAGAGATCAGGTTTGTTTTAGTGTACTCCAATCAACAGCCCCTACAACCACAAAAAGGAATGGAGTCATTAGCACTTATGGTTTGTAAATGCCACCCAGAATTATGTTGCACGAAGCACAATTTCACATCATTCTGGGTCCATTTGTGTGAAAACAAGGTCCAATCAGGCTGAAACGTTACAAGAAGGTAGAATCTATTGAGTTGTAAGTGATCTGAACGTTTCATGATGATCGCACATTCCTATAGGGGGTCAAACCATGTCCCAAAGGTCACCGGGCAGGGTGTCACTTCAAAGAAGTAGTCCAGTTACACCTTTGTGGGCTTATAACTTGGCTTCTGAATGTCCTAGAGAGGTCAGGTTTGTTTTAGTGTACTCCAATCAACAGCCCCTACAACCACAAAAAGGAATGGAGTCATTAGCACTTATGGTTTGTAAATGGCACCCAGAATTATGTTGCACGAAGCACAATTTCACATCATTCTGGGTCCATTTGTGTGAAAACAAGGTTCAATCAGGCTGAAACGTTACAGGAAGGTAGAATCTATTGAGTTGTAAGTGATCTGAACGTTTCAAGATGATAGCACTTTCCTAAGGGGGTCAAACCATGTCCCAAAGGTCACCGGATCTGGTGTCAATTTAAAGAAGTAGTCCAGTTACACATTTGTGGGCTTATAACTTGGCTTCTGAATGTCCTAGAGAGATCAGGTTTGTTTTAGTGTACTCCAATCAACAGCCCCTACAACCACAAAAAGGAATGGAGTCATTAGCACTTATGGTTTGTAAATGGCACCCAGAATTATGTTGCACGAAGCACAATTTCACATCATTCTGGGTCCATTTGTGTGAAAACAAGGTCTAATCAGGCTGAAACGTTACAGGAAGGTAGAATCTATTGAGTTGTAAGTGATCTGAACGTTTCAAGATGATAGCACTTTCCTAAGGGGGTCAAACCATGTCCCAAAGGTCACCGGATATGGTGTCAATTTAAAGAAGTAGTCCAGTTACACATTTGTGGGCTTATAACTTGGCTTCTGAATGTCCTAGAGAGATCAGGTTTGTTTTAGTGTACTCCAATCAACAGCCCCTACAACCACAAAAAGGAATGGAGTCATTAGCACTTATGGTTTGTAAATGGCACCCAGAATTATGTTGCACGAAGCACAATTTCACATCATTCTGGGTTCCTTTGTGTGAAAACAAGGTCCAATCAGGCTGAAACGTTACAGGAAGGTAGAATCTATTGAGTTGAAAGTGATCTGAACGTTTCATGATGATCGCACATTCCTATAGGGGTCAAACCATGTCCCAAAGGTCACCGGGCCTGGTGTCACTTTAAAGAAGTAGTCCAGTTACACCTTTGTGGGCTTATAACTTGGCTTCTGAATGTCCTAGAGAGGTCAGGTTTGTTTTACTGTACTCCAATCAACAGCCCCTACAACCACAAAAAGGAATGGAGTCATTAGCACTTATGGTTTTTAAATGGCACCCAGAATTATATTGCACAAAGCACAATTTCACATCATTCTGGGTTCATTCGTGTGAAAACAAGGTCCAATCAGGCTGAAACGTTACAGGAAGGTAGAATCTATTGAGTTGTAAGTGATCTGAACGTTTCATGATGATAGCACTTTCCTAAGGGGGTCAAACCATGTTCCAAAGGTCACCGGATCTGGTGTCAATTTAAAGAAGTAGTCCAGTTACACATTTGTGGGCTTATAACTTGGCTTCTGAATGTCCTAGAGCGATCAGGTTTGTTTTAGTGTACTCCAATCAACAGCCCCTACAACCACAAAAAGGAATGGAGTCGTTAGCACTTATGGTTTGTAAATGGCACCCAGAATTATGTTGCACGAAGCACAATTTCACTTCATTCTGGGTCCATTTGTGTGAAAACAAGGTCCAATCAGGCTCAAACGTTACAGGAAGGTAGAATCTATCTAGTTGTAAGTGATCTGAACGTTTCAAGATGATAGCACTTTCCTAAGGGGGTCAAACCATGTCCCAAAGGTCACCGGATCTGGTGTCAATTTAAAGAAGTAGTCCAGTTACACATTTGTGGGCTTATAACTTGGCTTCTGAATGTCCTAGAGGGATCAGGTTTGTTTTAATGTACTCCAATCAACAGCCACTACAACCACAAAAAGGAATGGAGTTATAGCACCTATGGTTTGTAAATGGCATCCAGAATTATGTTGCACGAAGCAAAATTTCACATCATTCTGGGTTCATTTGTGTGAAAAGAAGGTCCAATCAGACTGAAACGTTACAGGAAGGTAGAATCTATTGAGTTGTAAGTGATCTGAACGTTTCATGATGATAGCACTTTCCTAAGGGGGTCAAACCATGTCCCAAAGGTCACCGGATCTGGTGTCAATTTAAAGAAGTAGTCCAGTTACACATTTGTGGGCTTAAAACTTGGCTTCTGAATGTCCTAGAGAGATCAGGTTTGTTTAAATGTACTCCAATCAACAGCCCCTACAACCACAAAAAGGAATGGAGTCATTAGCACTTATGGTTTGTAAATGGCACCCAGAATTATGTTGCACGAAGCACAATTTCACATCATTCTGGGTTCATTTGTGTGAAAACAAGGTCCAATCAGGCTGAAACGTTACAGGAAGGTATAATCTATTGAGTTGTAAGTGATCTGAACGTTTCATGATGATAGCAATTTCCTAAGGGGGTCAAACCATGTCCCAAAGGTCACCGGATCTGGTGTCACTTTAAAGAAGTAGTCCAGTTACACATTTGTGGGCTTATAACTTGGCTTCTGAATGTCCTAGAGAGGTCAGGTTTGTTTTAGTGTACTCCAATCAACAGCCCCTACAACCACAAAAAGGAATGGAGACATTAGCACTTATGGTTTGTAAATGGCACCCAGAATTATGTTGCACGAAGCACAATTTCACATCATTCTGGGTCCATTTGTGTGAAAACAAGGTCCAATCAGGCTGAAACGCTACAAGAAGGTAGAATATATTGAGTTGTAAGTGATCTGAACGTTTCATGATGATAACACTTTCCTAAGGGGGTCAAACCATGTCCCAAAGGTCACAGGATCTGGTGTCAATTTAAAGAAGTAGTCCAGTTACACCTTTGTGGGCTTATAACTTGGCTTCTGAATATCCTAGAGAGATCAGGTTTGTTTTAGTGTACTCCAATCAACATCCCCTACAACCTCAAAAAGGAATGGAGTCATTAGCACTGATGGTTTTTAAATGGCACCCAGAATTATGCTGCACTAAGCACAATTTCACATCATTCTGGGTTCATTTGTGTGAAAACAAGGTCCAATCAGGCTGAAACGTTACAGGAAGGTAGAATCTATTGAGTTGTAAGTGATCTGAACGTTTCATGATGATAGCACTTTCCTAAGGGGGTCAAACCATGTCCCAAAGGTCACCGGATCTGGTGTCAATTTAAAGTAGTCCAGTTACACATTTGTGGGCTTAAAACTTGGCTTCTGAATGTCCTAGAGAGATCAGGTTTGTTTAAATGTACTCCAATCAACAGCCCCTACAACCACAAAAAGGAATGGAGTCATTAGCACTTATGGTTTGTAAATGGCACCCAGAATTATGTTGCACAAAGCACAATTTCACATCATTCTGGGTTCATTTGTGTGAAAACAAGGTCCAATCAGGCTGAAACCTTACAGGAAGGTAGAATCTATTGAGTTGTTAGTGATCTGAACGTTTCATGATGATAGCACTTTCCTAAGGGGGTCAAACCATGTCCCAAAGGTCAACGGATCTGGTGTCAATTTAAAGAAGTAGTCCAGTTACACATTTGTGGGCTTATAACTTGGCTTCTGAATGTCCTAGAGAGATCAAGTTTGTTTTAGTGTACTCCAATCAACAGCCCCTACAACCACAAAAAGGAATGGAGTCATTAGCACTTATGGTTTTTAAATGGCACCCAGAATTATGTTGCACGAAGCACAATTTCACATCATTCTGGGTTCATTTGTGTGAAAACAAGGTCCAATCAGGCTGAAACGTTACAGGAAGGTATAATCTATTGAGTTGTAAGTGATCTGAACGTTTCATGATGATAGCAATTTCCTAAGGGGGTCAAACCATGTCCCAAAGGTCACCGGATCTGGTGTCACTTTAAAGAAGTAGTCCAGTTACACATTTGTGGGCTTATAACTTGGCTTCTGAATGTCCTAGAGAGGTCAGGTTTGTTTTAGTGTACTCCAATCAACAGCCCCTACAACCACAAAAAGGAATGGAGACATTAGCACTTATGGTTTGTAAATGGCACCCAGAATTATGTTGCACGAAGCACAATTTCACATCATTCTGGGTCCATTTGTGTGAAAACAAGGTCCAATCAGGCTGAAACGCTACAAGAAGGTAGAATATATTGAGTTGTAAGTGATCTGAACGTTTCATGATGATAACACTTTCCTAAGGGGGTCAAACCATGTCCCAAAGGTCACAGGATCTGGTGTCAATTTAAAGAAGTAGTCCAGTTACACCTTTGTGGGCTTATAACTTGGCTTCTGAATATCCTAGAGAGATCAGGTTTGTTTTAGTGTACTCCAATCAACATCCCCTACAACCTCAAAAAGGAATGGAGTCATTAGCACTGATGGTTTTTAAATGGCACCCAGAATTATGCTGCACTAAGCACAATTTCACATCATTCTGGGTTCATTTGTGTGAAAACAAGGTCCAATCAGGCTGAAACGTTACAGGAAGGTAGAATCTATTGATTTGTAAGTGATCTGAACGTTTCATGATGATAGCACTTTCCTAAGGGGGTCAAACCATGTCCCAAACGTCACCGGATCTGGTGTCAATTTAAAGAAGAAGTCCAGTTACACATTTGTGGGCTTATAACTTGGCTTCTGAATGTCCTAGAGAGATCAGGTTTGTTTTAATGTACTCCAACCAACAGCCCCTTCAGCCACAAAAAGGAATGGAGTCATTAGCACTTATGGTTTGTAAATGGCACCCAGAATTATGTTGCACGAAGCACAATTTCACATCATTATGGGTCCATATGTGTGAAAACAAGGTCCAATCAGGCTGAAACGTTACAGGAAGGTAGAATCTATTGAGTTGTAAGTGATCCGAATGTTTCATGATGATAGCACTTTCCTAAGGGGGTCAAACCATGTCCCAAAGGTCACCGGATCTGGTGTCAATTTAAAGAAGTAGTCCAGTTACACATTTGTGGGCTTGTAACTTGGCTTCTGAATGTCCTAGAGAGATCAGGTTTGTTTTACTGTAATCCAATCAACAGCCCTTACAACCACAAAAATGAATGGAGTCATTAGCACTTATGGTTTGTAAATGGTACCCAGAATTATGTTGCACGAAGCACAATTTCACATCATTCTGGGTCCATTTGTGTGAAAACAAGGTCCAGTCAGGCTGAAACGTTACAGGAAGGTAGAATCTATTGAGTTGTAAGTGATCTGAACGTTTCATGATGATAGCACTTTCCTAAGAGGGTCAAACCATGTCCCAAAGGTCACCGGATCTGGTGTCAATTTAAAGAAGTAGTCCAGTTACACATTTGTGGGCTTATAACTTGGCTTCTGAATGTCCTAGAGAGATCAGGTTTGTTTTGGTGTACTCCAATCAACAGCCCCTACAACCACAAAAAGGAATGGAGTCATTAGCACTTATGGTTTGTAAATGGCACCCAGAATTATGTTGCACGAAGCACAATTTCACATCATTCTGGGTCCATTTGTGTGAAAACAAGGTCCAATCAGGCTGAAACGTTACAAGAAGGTAGAATCTATTGAGTTGTAAGAGATCTGAACGTTTCATGATGATCGCACATTCCTATAGGGGGTCAAACCATGTCCCAAAGGTCACCGGGCCTGATGTCACTTCAAAGAAGTAGTCCAATTACACCTTTGTGGGCTTATAACTTGGCTTCTGAATGTCCTAGAGAGGTCAGGTTTGTTTTACTGTACTCCAATCAACAGCCCCTACAACCACAAAAAGGAATGGAGTCATTAGCACTTATGGTTTGTAAATGGCACCCAGAATTATGTTGCACGAAGCACAATTTCACATCAGTCTGGGTCCATTTGTGTGAAAACAAGGTCCAATCAGGCTGAAACGTTACAGGAAGGTAGAATCTATTGAGTTGTAAGTGATCTGAACGTTTCAAGATGATAGCACTTTCCTAAGGGGGTCAAACCATGTCCCAAAGGTCACCGGATATGGTGTCAATTTAAAGAAGTAGTCCAGTTACACATTTGTGGGCTTATAACTTGGCTTCTGAATGTCCTAGAGAGATCAGGTTTGTTTTAGTGTACTCCATTCAACAGCCCCTACAACCACAAAAAGGAATGGAGTCATTAGCACTTATGGTTTGTAAATGGCACCCAGAATTATGTTGCACGAAGCACAATTTCACATCATTCTGGGTTCATTTGTGTGAAAACAAGGTCCAATCAGGCTGAAACGTTACAGGAAGGTAGAATCTATTGAGTTGAAAGTGATCTGAACGTTTCATGATGATCGCACATTCCTATAGGGGTCAAACCATGTCCCAAAGGTCACCAGGCCTGGTGTCACTTTAAAGAAGTAGTCCAGTTACACCTTTGTGGGCTTATAACTTGGCTTCTGAATGTCCTAGAGAGGTCAGGTTTGTTTTAGTGTACTCCAATCAACAGCCCCTACAACCACAAAAAGGAATGGAGTCATTAGCACTTATGGTTTTTAAATGGCACCCAGAATTATGTTGCACAAAGCACAATTTCACATCATTCTGGGTTCATTTGTGTGAAAACAAGGTCCAATCAGGCTGAAACGTTACAGGAAGGTAGAATCTATTGAGTTGTAAGTGACCTGAACGTTTCATGATGATAGCACTTTCCTAAGGGGGTCAAACCATGTCCCAAAGGTCACCGGATCTGGTGTCAATTTAAAGAAGTAGTCCAGGTACACATTTGTGGGCTTATAACTTGGCTTCTGAATGTCCTAGAGAGATCAGGTTTGTTTTAGTGTACTCCAATCAACAGCCCCTACAACAACAAAAAGGAATGGAGTCATTAGCACTTATGGTTTGTAAATGACACCCAGAATTATATTGCACGATGCACAATTTCACATCATTCTGGGTCCATTTGTGTGAAAACAAGGTCCAATCAGGCTGAAACGTTACAGCAAGGTAGAATCTATTGAGTTGTAAGTGATCTGAATGTTTCAAGATGATAGCACTTTCCTAAGGGGGTCAAACCATGTCCCAAAGGTCACCGGATCTGGTGTCAATTTAAAGAAGTAGTCCAGTTACACATTTGTGGGCTTATAACTTGGCTTCTGAATGTCCTAGAGAGATCAGGTTTGTTTTAGTATACTCCAATCAACAGCCCCTACAACCACAAAAAGGAATGGAGTCATTAGCACTTATGGTTTGTAAATGGCACCCAGAATTATGTTGCACGAAGCACAATTTCACATCATTCTGGGTCCATTTGTGTGAAAACAAGGTCCAATCAGGCTGAAACGTTACAGGAAGGTAGAATCTATTGAGTTGTAAGTGATCTGAACGTTTCATGATGATAGCACTTTCCTAAGGGGGTCAAACCATGTCCCAAAGGTCACCGGATCTGGTGTCAATTTAAAGAAGTAGTCCAGGTACACATTTGTGGGCTTATAACTTGGCTTCTGAATGTCCTAGAGCGATCAGGTTTGTTTTAGTATACTCCAATCAACAGCCCCTACAACCACAAAAAGGAATGGAGTCATTAGCACTTATGGTTTGTAAATGGCACCCAGAATTATGTTGCACGAAGCACAATTTCACTTCATTCTGGGTCCATTTGTGTGAAAACAAGGTCCAATCAGGCTGAAACGTTACAGGAAGGTAGAATCTAACTAGTTGTAAGTGATCTGAACGTTTCAAGATGATAGCACTTTCCTAAGGGGGTCAAACCATGTCCCAAAGGTCACCGGATCTGGTGTCAATTTAAAGAAGTAGTCCAGTTACACATTTGTGGGCTTATAACTTGGCTTCTGAATGTCCTAGAGAGATCAGGTTTGTTTTAATGTACTCCAATCAACAGCCACTGCAACCACAAAAAGGAATGGAGTCATTGGCACTTATGGTTTGTAAATGGCACCCAGAATTATGTTGCACGAAGCACAATTTCACATCATTCTGGGTTCATTTGTGTGAAAAGAAGGTCCAATCAGGCTGAAACGTTACAGGAAGGTAGAATCTATTGAGTTGTAAGTGATCTGAACGTTTCATGATGATAGCACTTTCCTAAGGGGGTCAAACCATGTCCCAAAGGTTACCGGATCTGGTGTCAATTTAAAGAAGTAGTCCAGTTACACATTTGTGGGCTTATAACTTGGCTTCTGAATGTCCTAGAGAGATCAGGTTTGTTTTAATGTACTCCAATCAACAGCCACTGCAACCACAAAAAGGAATGGAGTCATTGGCACTTATGGTTTGTAAATGGCACCCAGAATTATGTTGCACGAAGCACAATTTCACATCATTCTGGGTTCATTTGTGTGAAAAGAAGGTCCAATCAGGCTGAAACGTTACAGGAAGGTAGAATCTATTGAGTTGTAAGTAATCTGAACGTTTCATGATGATAGCACTTTCCTAAGGGGGTCAAACCATGTCCCAAAGGTTACCGGATCTGGTGTCAATTTAAAGAAGTAGTCCAGTTACACATTTGAGGGCTTATAACTTGGCTTCTGAATGTCCTAGAGAGATCAGGTTTATTTTAATGTACTCCAATCAACAGCCCCTACAACCACAAAAAGGAATGGAGTCATTAGCACTTATGGTTTGTAAATGGCACCCAGAATTATGTTGCACGAAGCACAATTTCACATCATTCTGGGTCCATTTGTGTGAAAACAAGGTCCAATCAGGCTGAAACGCTACAAGAAGGAAGAATCTATTGAGTTGTAAGTGATCTTAACGTTTCAAGATGATCGCACATTCCTATAGGGGGTAAAACCATGTCCCAAAGGTCACCGGATCTGGTGTCAATTTAAAGAAGTAGTCCAGTTACACATTTGTGGGCTTATAACTTGGCTTCTGAATGTCCTAGAGAGATCAGGTTTGTTTTAATGTACTCCAACCAACAGCCCCTACAACCACAAAAAGGAATGGAGTCATTAGCACTTATGGTTTGTAAATGGCACCCAGAATTATGTTGCACGAAGCACAATTTCACATCATTCTGGGTCCATTCGTGTGAAAACAAGGTCCAATCAGGCTGAAACGCTACAAGAAGGTAGAATCTATTGAGTTGTAAGTGATCTGAACTTTTCATGATGATAGCACTTTCCTAAGTGGGTCAAACCATGTCCCAAAGGTCACCGGATCTGGTGTCAATTTAAAGAAGTAGTCCAGTTACACATTTGTGGGCTTATAACTTGGCTTCTGAATGTCCTAGAGCGATCAGGTTTGTTTTAGTGTACTCCAATCAACATCCCCTACAACCTCAAAAAGGAATGGAGTCATTAGCACTTATGGTTTTTAAATGGCACCCAGAATTATGCTGCACTAAGCACAATTTCACATCATTCTGGGTTCATTTGTGTGAAAACAAGGTCCAATGAGGCTGAAACGTTACAGGAAGGTAGAATCTATTGAGTTGTAAGTGATCTGAACGTTTCATGATGATAGCACTTTCCTAAGGGGGTCAAACCATGTCCCAAAGGTCACCGGGCCTGGTGTCACTTTAAAGAAGTAGTCCAGTTACACCTTTGTGGGCTTATAACTTGGCTTCTGAATGTCTTAGAGAGGTTAGGTTTGTTTTAGTGTACTCCAATCAACAGCCCCTACAACCACAAAACTGAATGGAGTCATTAGCACTTATGGTTTGTAAATGGCACCCAGAATTATGTTGCACGAAGCACAATTTCACATCATTCTGGGTCCATTCGTGTGAAAACAAGGTCCAATCAGGCTGAAACGCTACAAGAAGGTAGAATCTATTGAGTTGTAAGTGATCTGAACTTTTCATGATGATAGCACTTTCCTAAGTGGGTCAAACCATGTCCCAAAGGTCACCGGATCTGGTGTCAATTTAAAGAAGTAGTATCAGGCTGAAACGTTACAGCAAGGTAGAATCTATTGAGTTGTAAGTGATCTGAATGTTTCAAGATGATAGCACTTTCCTAAGGGGGTCAAACCATGTCCCAAAGGTCTCCGGATCTGGTGTCAATTTAAAGAAGTAGTCCAGGTACACATTTGTGGGCTTATAACTTGGCTTCTGAATGTCCTAGAGAGATCAGGTTTGTTTTAATGTACTCCAATCAACAGCCACTGCAACCACAAAAAGGAATGGAGTCATTGGCACTTATGGTTTGTAAATGGCACCCAGAATTATGTTGCACGAAGCACAATTTCACATCATTCTGGGTTCATTTGTGTGAAAAGAAGGTCCAATCAGGCTTAAACGTTACAGGAAGGTAGAATCTATTGAGTTGTAAGTGATCTGAACGTTTCATGATGATAGCACTTTCCTAAGGGGGTCAAACCATGTCCCAAAGGTTACCGGATCTGGTGTCAATTTAAAGAAGTAGTCCAGTTACACATTTGTGGGCTTATAACTTGGCTTCTGAATGTCCTAGAGAGATCAGGTTTGTTTTAATGTACTCCAATCAACAGCCCCTACAACCACAAAAAGGAATGGAGTCATTAGCACTTATGGTTTGTAAATGGCACCCAGAATTATGTTGCACGAAGCACAATTTCACATCATTCTGGGTCCATTTGTGTGAAAACAAGGTCCAATCAGGCTGAAACGTTACAGGAAGGTAGAATCTATTGAGTTGTAAGTGATCTGAACGTTTCATGATGATAGCACTTTCCTAAGGGGGTCAAACCATGTCCCAAAGGTCACCGGATCTGGTGTCAATTTAAAGAAGTAGTCCAGGTACACATTTGTGGGCTTATAACTTGGCTTCTGAATGTCCTAGAGCGATCAGGTTTGTTTTAGTATACTCCAATCAATAGCCCCTACAACCACAAAAAGGAATGGAGTCATTAGCACTTATGGTTTGTAAATGGCACCCAGAATTATGTTGCACGAAGCACAATTTCACTTCATTCTGGGTCCATTTGTGTGAAAACAAGGTCCAATCAGGCTGAAACGTTACAGGAAGGTAGAATCTAACTAGTTGTAAGTGATCTGAACGTTTCAAGATGATAGCACTTTCCTAAGGGGGTCAAACCATGTCCCAAAGGTCACCGGATCTGGTGTCAATTTAAAGAAGTAGTCCAGTTACACATTTGTGGGCTTATAACTTGGCTTCTGAATGTCCTAGAGAGATCAGGTTTGTTTTAATGTACTCCAATCAACAGCCACTGCAACCACAAAAAGGAATGGAGTCATTGGCACTTATGGTTTGTAAATGGCACCCAGAATTATGTTGCACGAAGCACAATTTCACATCATTCTGGGTTCATTTGTGTGAAAAGAAGGTCCAATCAGGCTGAAACGTTACAGGAAGGTAGAATCTATTGAGTTGTAAGTGATCTGAACGTTTCATGATGATAGCACTTTCCTAAGGGGGTCAAACCATGTCCCAAAGGTTACCGGATCTGGTGTCAATTTAAAGAAGTAGTCCAGTTACACATTTGTGGGCTTATAACTTGGCTTCTGAATGTCCTAGAGAGATCAGGTTTGTTTTAATGTACTCCAATCAACAGCCACTGCAACCACAAAAAGGAATGGAGTCATTGGCACTTATGGTTTGTAAATGGCACCCAGAATTATGTTGCACGAAGCACAATTTCACATCATTCTGGGTTCATTTGTGTGAAAAGAAGGTCCAATCAGGCTGAAACGTTACAGGAAGGTAGAATCTATTGAGTTGTAAGTAATCTGAACGTTTCATGATGATAGCACTTTCCTAAGGGGGTCAAACCATGTCCCAAAGGTTACCGGATCTGGTGTCAATTTAAAGAAGTAGTCCAGTTACACATTTGAGGGCTTATAACTTGGCTTCTGAATGTCCTAGAGAGATCAGGTTTATTTTAATGTACTCCAATCAACAGCCCCTACAACCACAAAAAGGAATGGAGTCATTAGCACTTATGGTTTGTAAATGGCACCCATAATTATGTAGCAGGAAGCACAATTTCACATCATTCTGGGTCCATTTGTGTGAAAACAAGGTCCAATCAGGCTGAAACGCTACAAGAAGGAAGAATCTATTGAGTTGTAAGTGATCTTAACGTTTCAAGATGATCGCACATTCCTATAGGGGGTAAAACCATGTCCCAAAGGTCACCGGATCTGGTGTCAATTTAAAGAAGTAGTCCAGTTACACATTTGTGGGCTTATAACTTGGCTTCTGAATGTCCTAGAGAGATCAGGTTTGTTTTAATGTACTCCAACCAACAGCCCCTACAACCACAAAAAGGAATGGAGTCATTAGCACTTATGGTTTGTAAATGGCACCCAGAATTATGTTGCACGAAGCACAATTTCACATCATTCTGGGTCCATTCGTGTGAAAACAAGGTCCAATCAGGCTGAAACGCTACAAGAAGGTAGAATCTATTGAGTTGTAAGTGATCTGAACTTTTCATGATGATAGCACTTTCCTAAGTGGGTCAAACCATGTCCCAAAGGTCACCGGATCTGGTGTCAATTTAAAGAAGTAGTCCAGTTACACATTTGTGGGCTTATAACTTGGCTTCTGAATGTCCTAGAGCGATCAGGTTTGTTTTAGTGTACTCCAATCAACATCCCCTACAACCTCAAAAAGGAATGGAGTCATTAGCACTTATGGTTTTTAAATGGCACCCAGAATTATGCTGCACTAAGCACAATTTCACATCATTCTGGGTTCATTTGTGTGAAAACAAGGTCCAATGAGGCTGAAACGTTACAGGAAGGTAGAATCTATTGAGTTGTAAGTGATCTGAACGTTTCATAATGATAGCACTTTCCTAAGGGGGTCAAACCATGTCCCAAAGGTCACCGGATCTGGTGTCAATTTAAAGAAGTAGTCCAGTTACACATTTGTGGGCTTATAACTTGGCTTCTGAATGTCCTAGAGGGATCAGGTTTGTTTTAATGTTCTCCAACCAACAGCCCCTACAACCACAAAAAGGAATGGAGTCATTAGCACTTATGGTTTGTTAATGGCACCCAGAATTATGTTGCACGAAGCACAATTTCACATCATTCTGGGTTCATTTGTGTGAAAACAAGGTCCAATCAGGCTGAAACGTTACAGGAAGGTAGAATCTATTGAGTTGTAAGTGATCTGAACGTTTCATGATGATCGCACATTCCTAAGGGGGTCAAACCATGTCCCAAAGGTCACCGTATCTGGTGTCAATTTAAAGAAGTAGTCCAGTTACACATTTGTAGGCTTATAACTTGGCTTATGAATGTCCTAGAGAGATCAGGTTTGTTTAGTGTACTCCAATCAACAGCCCCTACAACCTCAAAAAGGAATGGAGTCATTAGCACTTATGGTTTTTAAATGGCACCCAGAATTATGTTGCACAAAGCACAATTTCACATCATTCTGGGTCCATTTGTGTGAAAACAAGGTCCAATCAGGCTGAAACGTTACAGGAAGGTAGTATCTATTGAGTTGCAAGTGATCTGAACGTTTCATGATGATTGCACATTCCTATAGGGGGTCAAACCATGTCCCAAAGGTCACCGGGCCTGGTGTTAATTTAAATAAGTAGTCCAGTTACACCTTTGAAGGCTTATAACTTGGCTTCTGAATATCCTAGAGAGATCAGGTTTGTTTTTGTGTACTCCAATCAACAGCCCCTACAACCTCAAAAAGGAATGGAGTCATTAGCACTTATGGTTTTTAAATGGCACCCAGAATTATGTTGCACGAAGCACAATTTCACATCATTCTGGGTTCATTTGTGTAAAAACAAGGTCCAATCAGGCTGAAACGTTACAGGAAGGTAGAATCTATTGAGTTGTAAGTGATCTGAACGTTTCATGATGATAGCACTTTCCTAAGGGGGTCAAACCATGTCCCAAAGGTCACCGGATCTGGTGTCACTTTAAAGAAGTAGTCCAGTCACACATTTGTGGGCTTAGAACTTGGCTTCTGAATGTCCTAGAGAGGTCAGGTTTGTTTTAGTGTACTCCAATCAACAGCCCCTACAACCACAAAAAGAAATGGAGACATTAGCACTTATGGTTTTTAAATGGCACCCAGAATTATGTTGCACGAAGCACAATTTCACATCATTCTGGGTCCATTTGTGTGAAAACAAGGTCCAATCAGGCTGAAACGTTACAGGAAGGTAGAATCTATTGAGTTGTAAGTGATCTGAACGTTTCATGATGATAGCGCTTTCCTAAGGGGGTCAAACCATGTCCCAAAGGTCACCGGATCTGGTGTCAATTTAAAGAAGTAGTCCAGTTACACATTTGTGGGCTTATAACTTGGCTTCTGAATGTCCTAGAGAGATCAGGTTTGTTTTATTATACTCCAGTCAACAGCCCCTACAACCACAAAAAGGAATGGAGTCATTAGCACTTATGGTTTTTAAATGGCACCCAGAATTATGTTGCACGAAGCACAATTTCACATCATTCTGGGTTCATTTGTGTGAAAACAAGGTCCAATCAGGCTGAAACGTTACAGAAAGGTAGAATCTATTGAGTTGTAAGGGATCTGAACGTTTCAAGATGATCGCACATTCCTATAGGGGGTCAAACCATGTCCCAAAGGTCACCGGGCCTGGTGTCACTTTAAAGAAGCAGTCCAGTTACACCTTTGTGGGCTTATAACTTGGCTTCTGAATGTCCTAGAGAGGTTAGGTTTGTTTTAGTGTTCTCCAATCACCAGCCCCTACAACCACAAAAAGGAATTGAGTCATTAGCACTTATGGTTTGTAAATGGCACCCAGAATTATGTTGCACGAAGCACAATTTCACATCATTCAGGGTTCATTTGTGTGAAAACAAGGTCCAGTCAGGCTGAAACGTTACAGGAAGGTAGAATCTATTGAGTTGTAAGTGATCTGAACGTTTCATGATGATAGCACTTTCCTAAGGGGGTCAAACCATGTCCCAAAGGTCACCGGATCTGGTGTCACTCTAAAGAAGTAGTCCAGTTACAAATTTGTGGGCTTATAACTTGGCTTCTGAATGTCCTAGATAGGTCAGGTTTGTTTTAGTGTACTCCAATAAACATCCCTTACAACCACAAAAAGGAATGGAGACATTAGCACTTATGGTTTTTAAATGGCACCCAGAATTATGTTGCACGAAGCACAATTTCACATCATTCTGGGTTCATTTGTGTGAAAACAAGGTCCAATCAGGCTGAAACGTTACAGGAAGGTAGAATCTATTGAGTTGTAAGTGATCTGAACGTTTCATGATGATAGCACTTTCCTAAGGGGGTCAAACCATGTCCCAAAGATCACCGCATCAGGTGTCAATTTAAAGAAGTAGTCCAGTTACACATTTGTGGGCTTATAACTTGGCTTCTGAATGTCCTAGAGAGATCAGGTTTGTTTTAGGGTACTCCAATCAACAGCCCCTACAACCACAAAAAGGAATGGAGTCATTAGCACTTATGGTTTTTAAATGGCACCCAGAATTATGTTGCACGAAGCACAATTTCACATCATTCTGGGTTCATTTGTGTGAAAACAAGGTCCAATCAGGCTGAAACGTTACAGGAAGGTAGAATCTATTGAGTTGTAATTGATCTGAACGTTTCATGATGATAGCACTTTCCTAAGGGGGTCAAACCATGTCCCAAAGGTCACCGGATATGGTGTCAATTTAAAGAAGTAGTCCAGTTACACATTTGTGGGCTTATAACTTGGCTTCTGAATGTCCTAGAGAGATCAGGTTTGTTTTAGTGTACTCCAATCAACAGCCCCTACAACCACAAAAAGGAATGGAGTCATTAGCACTTATGGTTTGTAAATGGCACCCAGAATTATGTTGCACAAAGCACAATTTCACATCATTCTGGGTCCATTTGTGTGAAAACAAGGTCCAATCATACTGAAACGTTACAAAAATGTAGAATCTATTGAGTTGTAAGTGATCTGAACATTTCATGATGATCGCACATTCCTATAGGGGGTCAAACCATGTCCCAAAGGTCACCGGGCCTGGTGTCACTTTAAAGAAGTAGTCCAGTTACACCTTTGTGGGCTTATAACTTGGCTTCTGAATGTCCTAGAGATGTCAGGTTTGTTTTAGTGTACTCCAATCAACAGCCCCTACAACCACAAAAAGGAATGGAGTCATTAGCACTTATGGTTTTTAAATGGCGCCCAGAATTATGTTGCACGAAGCACAATTTCACATCATTCTGGGTTCATTTGTGTGAAAACAAGGTCCAATAAGGCTGAAATGTTACAGGAAGGTAGAATCTATTGAGTTGTAAGTGATCTGAACGTTTCATGATGATAGCACTTTCCTAAGGGGGTCGAACCATGTCCCAAAGGTCACCGGATCTGGTGTCAATTTAAAGAAGTAGTCCAGTTACACATTTGTGGGCTTATAACTTGGCTTCTGAATGTCCTAGAGAGATCAGGTTTGTTTTAGTATACTCCAATCAACAGCCCCTACAACCACAAAAAGGAATGGAGTCATTAGCACTTATGGTTTTTAAATGGCACCCAGAATTATGTTGCACGAAGCACAATTTCACATAATTCTGGGTTCATTTGTGTGAAAACAAGGTCCAATCAGGCTGAAACGTTAAAGGAAGGTAGAATCTATTGAGTTGTAAGTTATCTGAACGTTTCATGATGGTAGCACTTTCCTAAGGGGGTCAAACCATGTCCCAAAGGTCACCGGATCTGGTGTCACTCTAAAGAAGTAGTCCAGGTACATATTTGTGGGCTTATAACTTGGCTTCTGAATGTCCTAGAGAGGTCAGGTTTTTTTTAGTGTACTTCAATCAACAGCCCTTACAACCACAAAAAGGAATGGAGACATTAGCACTTATGGTTTTTAAATGGCACCCAGAATTATGTTGCACGAAGCACAATTTCACATCATTCTTGGTTCATTTGTGTGAAAACAAGGTCCAATCAGGCTGAAACGTTACAGGAAGGTAGAATCTATTGAGTTGTAAGTGATCTGAACGTTTCATGATGATAGCACTTTCCTAAGGGTGTCAAACCATGTCCAAAAGGTCACCGGATCTGGTGTCAATTTAAAGAAGTAGTCCAGTTACACATTTGTGGGCTTATAACTTGGCTTCTGAATGTCCTAGAGATCAGGTTTGTTTTAATGTACTCCAATCAACAGCCCCTACAACCACAAAAAGGAATGGAGTCATTAGCACTTATGGTTTGTAAATGGCACCCAGAATTATGTTGCACGAAGCACAATTTCACATCATTCTGGGTTCATTTGTGTGAAAACAAGGTCCAATCAGGCTGAAACGTTACAGGAAGGTAGAATCTATTGAGTTGCAAGTGATCTGAACGTTTCATGATGATAGCACTTTCCTAAGGGGGTCAAACCATGTCCCAAATGTCACCGGATCTGGTGTCAATTTAAAGAAGTAGTCCAGTTACACATTTGTGGGCTTATAACTTGGCTTCTGAATGTCCTAGAGAGATCAGGTTTGTTTTAGTGTACTCCAATCAACAGCCCCTACAACCACAAAAAGGAATGGAGTCATTAGCACTTATGCTTTGTAAATGGCACCCAGAATTATGTTGCACGAGAAACAATTTCACATCATTCTGGGTCCATTTGTGTGAAAACAAGGTCCAATCAGGCTGAAATGTTACAGGAAGGTAGAATCTATTGAGTTGTAAGTGATCTGAACGTTTCATGATGATAGCACTTTCCTAAGGGGGTCAAAACATGTCCCAAAGGTCACCGGATCTGGTGTCAATTTAAAGAAGTAGTCCAGTTACACCTTTGTGGGCTTATAACTTGGCTTCTGAATGTCCTAGAGAGGTTAGGTTTGTTTTAGTGTTCTCCAATCACCAGCCCCTACAACCACAAAAAGGAATGGAGTCATTAGCACTTATGGTTTGTAAATGGCACCCAGAATTATGTTGCACGAAGCACAATTTCACATCATTCAGGGTTCATTTGTGTGAAAACAAGGTCCAGTCAGGCTGAAACGTTACAGGAAGGTAGAATCTATTGAGTTGTAAGTGATCTGAACGTTTCATGATGATAGCACTTTCCTAAGGGGGTCAAACCATGTCCCAAAGGTCACCGGATCTGGTGTCACTCTAAAGAAGTAGTCCAGTTACAAATTTGTGGGCTTATAACTTGGCTTCTGAATGTCCTAGATAGGTCAGGTTTGTTTTAGTGTACTCCAATAAACATCCCTTACAACCACAAAAAGGAATGGAGACATTAGCACTTATGGTTTTTAAATGGCACCCAGAATTATGTTGCACGAAGCACAATTTCACATCATTCTGGGTTCATTTTTGTGAAAACAAGGTCCAATCAGGCTGAAACGTTACAGGAAGGTAGAATCTATTGAGTTGTAAGTGATCTGAACGTTTCATGATGATAGCACTTTCCTAAGGGGGTCAAACCATGTCCCAAAGATCACTGCATCAGGTGTCAATTTAAAGAAGTAGTCCAGTTACACATTTGTGGGCTTATAACTTGGCTTCTGAATGTCCTAGAGAGATCAGGTTTGTTTTAGGGTACTCCAATCAACAGCCCCTACAACCACAAAAAGGAATGGAGTCATTAGCACTTATGGTTTTTAAATGGCACCCAGAATTATGTTGCACGAAGCACAATTTCACATCATTCTGGGTTCATTTGTGTGAAAACAAGGTCCAATCAGGCTGAAACGTTACAGGAAGGTAGAATCTATTGAGTTGTAATTGATCTGAACGTTTCATGATGATAGCACTTTCCTAAGGGGGTCAAACCATGTCCCAAAGGTCACCGGATCTGGTGTCAATTTAAAGAAGTAGTCCAGTTACACATTTGTGGGCTTATAACTTGGCTTCTGAATGTCCTAGAGATGTCAGGTTTGTTTTAGTGTACTCCAATCAACAGCCCCTACAACCACAAAAAGGAATGGAGTCATTAGCACTTATGGTTTTTAAATGGCGCCCAGAATTATGTTGCACGAAGCACAATTTCACATCATTCTGGGTTCATTTGTGTGAAAACAAGGTCCAATCAGGCTGAAATGTTACAGGAAGGTAGAATCTATTGAGTTGTAAGTGATCTGAACGTTTCATGATGATAGCACTTTCCTAAGGGGGTCGAACCATGTCCCAAAGGTCACTGGATCTTGTGTCAATTTAAAGAAGTAGTCTAGTTACACATTTGTGGGCTTATAACTTGGCTTCTGAATGTCCTAGAGAGATCAGGTTTGTTTTAGTATACTCCAATCAACAGCCCCTACAACCACAAAAAGGAATGGAGTCATTAGCACTTATGGTTTTTAAATGGCACCCAGAATTATGTTGCACGAAGCACAATTTCACATAATTCTGGGTTCATTTGTGTGAAAACAAGGTCCAATCAGGCTGAAACGTTAAAGGAAGGTAGAATCTATTGAGTTGTAAGTTATCTGAACGTTTCATGATGGTAGCACTTTCCTAAGGGGGTCAAACCATGTCCCAAAGGTCACCGGATCTGGTGTCACTCTAAAGAAGTAGTCCAGGTACATATTTGTGGGCTTATAACTTGGCTTCTGAATGTCCTAGAGAGGTCAGGTTTTTTTTAGTGTACTTCAATCAACAGCCCTTACAACCACAAAAAGGAATGGAGACATTAGCACTTATGGTTTTTAAATGGCACCCAGAATTATGTTGCACGAAGCACAATTTCACATCATTCTTGGTTCATTTGTGTGAAAACAAGGTCCAATCAGGCTGAAACGTTACAGGAAGGTAGAATCTATTGAGTTGTAAGTGATCTGAACGTTTCATGATGATAGCACTTTCCTAAGGGGGTCAAACCATGTCCAAAAGGTCACCGGATCTGGTGTCAATTTAAAGAAGTAGTCCAGTTGCACATTTGTGGGCTTATAACTTGGCTTCTGAATGTCCTAGAGATCAGGTTTGTTTTAATGTACTCCAATCAACAGCCCCTACAACCACAAAAAGGAATGGAGTCATTAGCACTTATGGTTTGTAAATGGCACCCAGAATTATGTTGCACGAAGCACAATTTCACATCATTCTGGGTTCATTTGTGTGAAAACAAGGTCCAATCAGGCTGAAACGTTACAGGAAGGTAGAATCTATTGAGTTGTAAGTGATCTGAATGTTTCATGATGATAGCACTTTCCTAAGGGGGTCAAACCATGTCCCAAAGGTCACCGGATCTGGTGTCAATTTAAAGAAGTAGTCCAGTTACACATTTGTGGGCTTATAACTTGGCTTCTGAATGTCCTAGAGAGATCAGGTTTGTTTTAGTGTACTCCAATCAACAGCCCCTACAACCACAAAAAGGAATGGAGTCATTAGCACTTATGCTTTGTAAATGGCACCCAGAATTATGTTGCACGAGAAACAATTTCACATCATTCTGGGTCCATTTGTGTGAAAACAAGGTCCAATCAGGCTGAAATGTTACAGGAAGGTAGAATCTATTGAGTTGTAAGTGATCTGAACGTTTCATGATGATAGCACTTTCCTAAGGGGGTCAAAACATGTCCCAAAGGTCACCGGATCTGGTGTCAATTTAAAGAAGTAGTCCAGTTACACCTTTGTGGGCTTATAACTTGGCTTCTGAATGTCCTAGAGATATCAGGTTTGTTTTAGTATACTCCAATCAACAGCCCCTACAACCACAAAAAGGAATGGAGTCATTAGCACTTATGGTTTTTAAATGGCACCCAGAATTATGTTGCACGAAGCACAATTTCACATCATTCTGGGTTCATTTGTGTGAAAACAAGGTCTAATCAGGCTGAAATGTTACATGAAGGTAGAATCTATTGAGTTGTAAGTGATCTGAACGTTTCATGATGATAGCACTTTCCTAAGGGGGTCAAACCATGTCCCAAAGATCACCGCATCAGGTGTCAATTTAAAGAAGTAGTCCAGTTACACATTTGTGGGCTTATAACTTGGCTTCTGAATGTCCTAGAGAGATCAGGTTTGTTTTAGGGTACTCCAATCAACAGCCCCTACAACCACAAAAAGGAATGGAGTCATTAGCACTTATGGTTTTTAAATGGCACCCAGAATTATGTTGCACGAAGCACAATTTCACATCATTCTGGGTTCATTTGTGTGAAAACAAGGTCCAATCAGGCTGAAACGTTACAGGAAGGTAGAATCTATTGAGTTGTAAGTGATCTGAACGTTTCATGATGATAGCACTTTCCTAAGGGGGTCAAACCATGTCCCAAAGGTCACCGGATCTGGTGTCAATTTAAAGAAGTAGTCCAGTTACACATTTGTGGGCTTATAACTTGGCTTCTGAATGTCCTAGAGAGATCAGGTTTGTTTTAGTGTACTCCAATCAACAGCCCCTACAACCACAAAAAGGAATGGAGTCATTAGCACTTATGGTTTGTAAATGGCACCCAGAATTATGTTGCACAAAGCACAATTTCACATCATTCTGGGTCCATTTGTGTGAAAACAAGGTCCAATCATACTGAAACGTTACAAGAAGGTAGAATCTATTGAGTTGTAAGTGATCTGAACGTTTCATGATGATCGCACATTCCTATAGGGGGTCAAACCATGTCCCAAAGGTCACCGGGCCTGGTGTCACTTTAAAGAAGTAGTCCAGTTACACATTTGTGGGCTTATAACTTGGCTTCTGAATGTCCTAGAGATGTCAGGTTTGTTTTAGTGTACTCCAATCAACAGCCCCTACAACCACAAAAAGGAATGGAGTCATTAGCACTTATGGTTTTTAAATGGCGCCCAGAATTATGTTGCACGAAGCACAATTTCACATTATTCTGGGTTCATTTGTGTGAAAACAAGGTCCAATCAGGCTGAAATGTTACAGGAAGGTAGAATCTATTGAGTTGTAAGTGATCTGAACGTTTCATGATGATAGCACTTTCCTAAGGGGGTCGAACCATGTCCCAAAGGTCACCGGATCTGGTGTCAATTTAAAGAAGTAGTCCAGTTACACCTTTGTGGGGTTATAACTTGGCTTCTGAATGTCCTAGAGAGATCAGGTTTGTTTTAGTATACTCCAATCAACAGCCCCTACAACCACAAAAAGGAATGGAGTCATTAGCACTTATGGTTTTTAAATGGCACCCAGAATTATGTTGCACGAATCACAATTTCACATCATTCTGGGTTCATTTGTGTGAAAACAAGGTCCAATCAGGCTGAAACGTTAAAGGAAGGTAGAATCTATTGAGTTGTAAGTTATCTGAACGTTTCAAGATGATCGCACATTCCTATAGGGGGTAAAACCATGTCCCAAAGGTCACCGGATCTGGTGTCACTCTAAAGAAGTAGTCCAGGTACATATTTGTGGGCTTATAACTTGGCTTCTGAATGTCCTAGAGAGGTCAGGTTTTTTTAGTGTATTCCAATCAACAGCCCTTACAACCACAAAAAGGAATGGAGACATTAGCACTTATGGTTTTTAAATGGCACCCAGAATTATGTTGCACGAAGCACAATTTCACATCATTCTGGGTTCATTTGTGTGAAAACAAGGTCCAATCAGGCTGAAACGTTACAGGAAGGTAGAATCTATTGAGTTGTAAGTGATCTGAACGTTTCATGATGATAGCACTTTCCTAAGGGGGTCAAACCATGTCCAAAAGGTCACCGGATCTGGTGTCAATTTAAAGAAGTAGTCCAGTTACACATTTGTGGGCTTATAACTTGGCTTCTGAATGTCCTAGAGATCAGGTTTGTTTTAATGTACTCCAATCAACAGCCCCTACAACCACAAAAAGGAATGGAGTCATTAGCACTTATGGTTTGTAAATGGCACCCAGAATTATGTTGCACGAAGCACAATTTCACATCATTCTGGGTTCATTTGTGTGAAAACAAGGTCCAATCAGGCTGAAACGTTACAGGAAGGTAGAATCTACTGAGTTGTAAGTGATCTGAACGTTTCATGATGATAGCACTTTCCTAAGGGGGTCAAACCATGTCCCAAAGGTCACCGGATCTGGTGTCAATTTAAAGAAGTAGTCCAGTTACACATTTGTGGGCTTATAACTTGGCTTCTGAATGTCCTAGAGAGATCAGGTTTGTTTTAGTGTACTCCAATCAACAGCCCCTACAACCACAAAAAGGAATGGAGTCATTAGCACTTATGCTTTGTAAATGGCACCCAGAATTATGTTGCACGAGAAACAATTTCACATCATTCTGGGTCCATTTGTGTGAAAACAAGGTCCAATCAGGCTGAAATGTTACAGGAAGGTAGAATCTATTGAGTTGTAAGTGATCTGAACGTTTCATGATGATAGCACTTTCCTAAGGGGGTCAAAACATGTCCCAAAGGTCACCGGATCTGGTGTCAATTT
This sequence comes from Nothobranchius furzeri, assembly GCF_043380555.1. Classification (NCBI taxonomy): domain Eukaryota; kingdom Metazoa; phylum Chordata; class Actinopteri; order Cyprinodontiformes; family Nothobranchiidae; genus Nothobranchius; species Nothobranchius furzeri. The sequence continues at coordinate 12,250,029 of NC_091743.1, forward strand.
AAAGAAGTAGTCCAGTTACTCCTTTGTGGGCTTATAACTTGGCTTCTGAATGTCCTAGAGATATCAGGTTTGTTTTAGTATACTCCAATAAACAGCCCCTACAACCACAAAAAGGAATGGAGTCATTAGCACTTATGGTTTTTAAATGGCACCCAGAATTATGTTGCACGAAGCACAATTTCACATCATTCTGGGTTCATTTGTGTGAAAACAAGGTCCAATCAGGCTGAAACGTTACAGGAAGGTAGAATCTATTGAGTTGTAAGTGATCTGAACGTTTCATGATGATAGCACTTTCCTAAGGGGGTCAAACCATGTCCCAAAGATCACCGCATCAGGTGTCAATTTAAAGAAGTAGTCCAGTTACACATTTGTGGGCTTATAACTTGGCTTCTGAATGTCCTAGAGAGATCAGGTTTGTTTTAGGGTACTCCAATCAACAGCCCCTACAACCACAAAAAGGAATGGAGTCATTAGCACTTATGGTTTTTATCGGCACCCAGAATTATGTTGCACGAAGCACAATTTCACATCATTCTGGGTTCATTTGTGTGAAAACAAGGTCCAATCAGGCTGAAACGTTACAGGAAGGTAGAATCTATTGAGTTGTAATTGATCTGAACGTTTCATGATGATAGCACTTTCCTAAGGGGGTCAAACCATGTCCCAAAGGTCACCGGATATGGTGTCAATTTAAAGAAGTAGTCCAGTTACACATTTGTGGGCTTATAACTTGGCTTCTGAATGTCCTAGAGAGATCAGGTTTGTTTTAGTGTACGCCAATCAACAGCCCCTACAACCACAAAAAGGAATGGAGTCATTAGCACTTATGGTTTGTAAATGGCACCCAGAATTATGTTGCACAAAGCACAATTTCACATCATTCTGGGTCCATTTGTGTGAAAACAAGGTCCAATCATACTGAAACGTTACAAGAAGGTAGAATCTATTGAGTTGTAAGTGATCTGAACATTTCATGATGATCGCACATTCCTATAGGGGGTCAAACCATGTCCCAAAGGTCACCGGGCCTGGTGTCACTTTAAAGAAGTAGTCCAGTTACACCTTTGTGGGCTTATAACTTGGCTTCTGAATGTCCTAGAGATGTCAGGTTTGTTTTAGTGTACTCCAATCAACAGCCCCTACAACCACAAAAAGGAATGGAGTCATTAGCACTTATGGTTTTTAAATGGCGCCCAGAATTATGTTGCACGAAGCACAATTTCACATCATTCTGGGTTCATTTGTGTGAAAACAAGGTCCAATCAGGCTGAAATGTTACAGGAAGGTAGAATCTATTGAGTTGTAAGTTATCTGAACGTTTCATGATGATAGCACTTTCCTAAGGGGGTCGAACCATGTCCCAAAGGTCACCGGATCTGGTGTCAATTTAAAGAAGTAGTCCAGTTACACATTTGTGGGCTTATAACTTGGCTTCTGAATGTCCTAGAGAGATCAGGTTTGTTTTAGTATACTCCAATCAACAGCCCCTACAACCACAAAAAGGAATGGAGTCATTAGCACTTATGGTTTTTAAATGGCACCCAGAATTATGTTGCACGAAGCACAATTTCACATAATTCTGGGTTCATTTGTGTGAAAACAAGGTCCAATCAGGCTGAAACGTTAAAGGAAGGTAGAATCTATTGAGTTGTAAGTTATCTGAACGTTTCATGATGGTAGCACTTTCCTAAGGGGGTCAAACCATGTCCCAAAGGTCACCGGATCTGGTGTCACTCTAAAGAAGTAGTCCAGGTACATATTTGTGGGCTTATAACTTGGCTTCTGAATGTCCTAGAGAGGTCAGGTTTTTTTTAGTGTACTTCAATCAACAGCCCTTACAACCACAAAAAGGAATGGAGACATTAGCACTTATGGTTTTTAAATGGCACCCAGAATTATGTTGCACGAAGCACAATTTCACATCATTCTTGGTTCATTTGTGTGAAAACAAGGTCCAATCAGGCTGAAACGTTACAGGAAGGTAGAATCTATTGAGTTGTAAGTGATCTGAACGTTTCATGATGATAGCACTTTCCTAAGGGGGTCAAACCATGTCCAAAAGGTCACCGGATCTGGTGTCAATTTAAAGAAGTAGTCCAGTTACACATTTGTGGGCTTATAACTTGGCTTCTGAATGTCCTAGAGATCAGGTTTGTTTTAATGTACTCCAATCAACAGCCCCTACAACCACAAAAAGGAATGGAGTCATTAGCACTTATGGTTTGTAAATGGCACCCAGAATTATGTTGCACGAAGCACAATTTCACATCATTCTGGGTTCATTTGTGTGAAAACAAGGTCCAATCAGGCTGAAACGTTACAGGAAGGTAGAATCTATTGAGTTGTAAGTGATCTGAACGTTTCATGATGATAGCACTTTCCTAAGGGGGTCAAACCATGTCCCAAAGGTCACCGGATCTGGTGTCAATTTAAAGAAGTAGTCCAGTTACACATTTGTGGGCTTATAACTTGGCTTCTGAATGTCCTAGAGAGATCAGGTTTGTTTTAGTGTACTCCAATCAACAGCCCCTACAACCACAAAAAGGAATGGAGTCATTAGCACTTATGCTTTGTAAATGGCACCCAGAATTATGTTGCACGAGAAACAATTTCACATCATTCTGGGTCCATTTGTGTGAAAACAAGGTCCAATCAGGCTGAAATGTTACAGGAAGGTAGAATCTATTGAGTTGTAAGTGATCTGAACGTTTCATGATGATAGCACTTTCCTAAGGGGGTCAAAACATGTCCCAAAGGTCACCGGATCTGGTGTCAATTTAAAGAAGTAGTCCAGTTACACCTTTGTGGGCTTATAACTTGGCTTCTGAATGTCCTAGAGAGGTTAGGTTTGTTTTAGTGTTCTCCAATCACCAGCCCCTACAACCACAAAAAGGAATGGAGTCATTAGCACTTATGGTTTGTAAATGGCACCCAGAATTATGTTGCACGAAGCACAATTTCACATCATTCTGGGTTCATTTGTGTGAAAACAAGGTCCAATCAGGCTGAAACGTTACAGGAAGGTAGAATCTATTGAGTTGTAATTGATCTGAACGTTTCATGATGATAGCACTTTCCTAAGGGGGTCAAACCATGTCCCAAAGGTCACCGGATATGGTGTCAATTTAAAGAAGTAGTCCAGTTACACATTTGTGGGCTTATAACTTGGCTTCTGAATGTCCTAGAGAGATCAGGTTTGTTTTAGTGTACGCCAATCAACAGCCCCTACAACCACAAAAAGGAATGGAGTCATTAGCACTTATGGTTTGTAAATGGCACCCAGAATTATGTTGCACAAAGCACAATTTCACATCATTCTGGGTCCATTTGTGTGAAAACAAGGTCCAATCATACTGAAACGTTACAAGAAGGTAGAATCTATTGAGTTGTAAGTGATCTGAACATTTCATGATGATCGCACATTCCTATAGGGGGTCAAACCATGTCCCAAAGGTCACCGGGCCTGGTGTCACTTTAAAGAAGTAGTCCAGTTACACCTTTGTGGGCTTATAACTTGGCTTCTGAATGTCCTAGAGATGTCAGGTTTGTTTTAGTGTACTCCAATCAACAGCCCCTACAACCACAAAAAGGAATGGAGTCATTAGCACTTATGGTTTTTAAATGGCGCCCAGAATTATGTTGCACGAAGCACAATTTCACATCATTCTGGGTTCATTTGTGTGAAAACAAGGTCCAATCAGGCTGAAATGTTACAGGAAGGTAGAATCTATTGAGTTGTAAGTTATCTGAACGTTTCATGATGATAGCACTTTCCTAAGGGGGTCGAACCATGTCCCAAAGGTCACCGGATCTGGTGTCAATTTAAAGAAGTAGTCCAGTTACACATTTGTGGGCTTATAACTTGGCTTCTGAATGTCCTAGAGAGATCAGGTTTGTTTTAGTATACTCCAATCAACAGCCCCTACAACCACAAAAAGGAATGGAGTCATTAGCACTTATGGTTTTTAAATGGCACCCAGAATTATGTTGCACGAAGCACAATTTCACATAATTCTGGGTTCATTTGTGTGAAAACAAGGTCCAATCAGGCTGAAACGTTAAAGGAAGGTAGAATCTATTGAGTTGTAAGTTATCTGAACGTTTCATGATGGTAGCACTTTCCTAAGGGGGTCAAACCATGTCCCAAAGGTCACCGGATCTGGTGTCACTCTAAAGAAGTAGTCCAGGTACATATTTGTGGGCTTATAACTTGGCTTCTGAATGTCCTAGAGAGGTCAGGTTTTTTTTAGTGTACTTCAATCAACAGCCCTTACAACCACAAAAAGGAATGGAGACATTAGCACTTATGGTTTTTAAATGGCACCCAGAATTATGTTGCACGAAGCACAATTTCACATCATTCTTGGTTCATTTGTGTGAAAACAAGGTCCAATCAGGCTGAAACGTTACAGGAAGGTAGAATCTATTGAGTTGTAAGTGATCTGAACGTTTCATGATGATAGCACTTTCCTAAGGGGGTCAAACCATGTCCAAAAGGTCACCGGATCTGGTGTCAATTTAAAGAAGTAGTCCAGTTACACATTTGTGGGCTTATAACTTGGCTTCTGAATGTCCTAGAGATCAGGTTTGTTTTAATGTACTCCAATCAACAGCCCCTACAACCACAAAAAGGAATGGAGTCATTAGCACTTATGGTTTGTAAATGGCACCCAGAATTATGTTGCACGAAGCACAATTTCACATCATTCTGGGTTCATTTGTGTGAAAACAAGGTCCAATCAGGCTGAAACGTTACAGGAAGGTAGAATCTATTGAGTTGTAAGTGATCTGAACGTTTCATGATGATAGCACTTTCCTAAGGGGGTCAAACCATGTCCCAAAGGTCACCGGATCTGGTGTCAATTTAAAGAAGTAGTCCAGTTACACATTTGTGGGCTTATAACTTGGCTTCTGAATGTCCTAGAGAGATCAGGTTTGTTTTAGTGTACTCCAATCAACAGCCCCTACAACCACAAAAAGGAATGGAGTCATTAGCACTTATGCTTTGTAAATGGCACCCAGAATTATGTTGCACGAGAAACAATTTCACATCATTCTGGGTCCATTTGTGTGAAAACAAGGTCCAATCAGGCTGAAATGTTACAGGAAGGTAGAATCTATTGAGTTGTAAGTGATCTGAACGTTTCATGATGATAGCACTTTCCTAAGGGGGTCAAAACATGTCCCAAAGGTCACCGGATCTGGTGTCAATTTAAAGAAGTAGTCCAGTTACACCTTTGTGGGCTTATAACTTGGCTTCTGAATGTCCTAGAGAGGTTAGGTTTGTTTTAGTGTTCTCCAATCACCAGCCCCTACAACCACAAAAAGGAATGGAGTCATTAGCACTTATGGTTTGTAAATGGCACCCAGAATTATGTTGCACGAAGCACAATTTCACATCATTCAGGGTTCATTTGTGTGAAAACAAGGTCCAGTCAGGCTGAAACGTTACAGGAAGGTAGAATCTATTGAGTTGTAAGTGATCTGAACGTTTCATGATGATAGCACTTTCCTAAGGGGGTCAAACCATGTCCCAAAGGTCACCGGATCTGGTGTCACTCTAAAGAAGTAGTCCAGTTACAAATTTGTGGGCTTATAACTTGGCTTCTGAATGTCCTAGATAGGTCAGGTTTGTTTTAGTGTACTCCAATAAACATCCCTTACAACCACAAAAAGGAATGGAGACATTAGCACTTATGGTTTTTAAATGGCACCCAGAATTATGTTGCACGAAGCACAATTTCACATCATTCTGGGTTCATTTGTGTGAAAACAAGGTCCAATCAGGCTGAAACGTTACAGGAAGGTAGAATCTATTTAGTTGTAAGTGATCTGAACGTTTCATGATGATAGCACTTTCCTAAGGGGGTCAAACCATGTCCAAAAGATCACCGCATCAGGTGTCAATTTAAAGAAGTAGTCCAGTTACACATTTGTGGGCTTATAACTTGGCTTCTGAATGTCCTAGAGAGATCAGGTTTGTTTTAGGGTACTCCAATCAACAGCCCCTACAACCACAAAAAGGAATGGAGTCATTAGCACTTATGGTTTTTAAATGGCACCCAGAATTATGTTGCACGAAGCACAATTTCACATCATTCTGGGTTCATTTGTGTGAAAACAAGGTCCAATCAGGCTGAAACGTTACAGGAAGGTAGAATCTATTGAGTTGTAATTGATCTGAACGTTTCATGATGATAGCACTTTCCTAAGGGGGTCAAACCATGTCCCAAAGGTCACCGGATCTGGTGTCAATTTAAAGAAGTAGTCCAGTTACACATTTGTGGGCTTATAACTTGGCTTCTGAATGTCCTAGAGAGATCAGGTTTGTTTTAGTGTACTCCAATCAACAGCCCCTACAACCAGAAAAAGGAATGGAGTCATTAGCACTTATGGTTTGTAAATGGCACCCAGAATTATGTTGCACAAAGCACAATTTCACATCATTCTGGGTCCATTTGTGTGAAAACAAGGTCCAATCATACTGAAACGTTACAAGAAGGTAGAATCTATTGAGTTGTAAGTGATCTGAACATTTCATGATGATCGCACATTCCTATAGGGGGTCAAACCATGTCCCAAAGGTCACCGGGCCTGGTGTCACTTTAAAGAAGTAGTCCAGTTACACCTTTGTGGGCTTATAACTTGGCTTCTGAATGTCCTAGAGATGTCAGGTTTGTTTTAGTGTACTCCAATCAACAGCCCCTACAACCACAAAAAGGAATGGAGTCATTAGCACTTATGGTTTTTAAATGGCGCCCAGAATTATGTTGCACGAAGCACAATTTCACATCATTCTGGGTTCATTTGTGTGAAAACAAGGTCCAATCAGGCTGAAATGTTACAGGAAGGTAGAATCTATTGAGTTGTAAGTGATCTGAACGTTTCATGATGATAACACTTTCCTAAGGGGGTCGAACCATGTCCCAAAGGTCACCGGATCTGGTGTCAATTTAAAGAAGTAGTCCAGTTACACATTTGTGGGCTTATAACTTGGCTTCTGAATGTCCTAGAGAGATCAGGTTTGTTTTAGTATACTCCAATCAACAGCCCCTACAACCACAAAAAGGAATGGAGTCATTAGCACTTATGGTTTTTAAATGGCACCCAGAATTATGTTGCACGAAGCACAATTTCACATAATTCTGGGTTCATTTGTGTGAAAACAAGGTCCAATCAGGCTGAAACGTTAAAGGAAGGTAGAATCTATTGAGTTGTAAGTTATCTGAACGTTTCATGATGGTAGCACTTTCCTAAGGGGGTCAAACCATGTCCCAAAGGTCACCGGATCTGGTGTCACTCTAAAGAAGTAGTCCAGGTACATATTTGTGGGCTTATAACTTGGCTTCTGAATGTCCTAGAGAGGTCAGGTTTTTTTTAGTGTACTTCAATCAACAGCCCTTACAACCACAAAAAGGAATGGAGACATTAGCACTTATGGTTTTTAAATGGCACCCAGAATTATGTTGCACGAAGCACAATTTCACATCATTCTTGGTTCATTTGTGTGAAAACAAGGTCCAATCAGGCTGAAACGTTACAGGAAGGTAGAATCTATTGAGTTGTAAGTGATCTGAACGTTTCATGATGATAGCACTTTCCTAAGGGGGTCAAACCATGTCCAAAAGGTCACCGGATCTGGTGTCAATTTAAAGAAGTAGTCCAGTTGCACATTTGTGGGCTTATAACTTGGCTTCTGAATGTCCTAGAGATCAGGTTTGTTTTAATGTACTCCAATCAACAGCCCCTACAACCACAAAAAGGAATGGAGTCATTAGCACTTATGGTTTGTAAATGGCACCCAGAATTATGTTGCACGAAGCACAATTTCACATCATTCTGGGTTCATTTGTGTGAAAACAAGGTCCAATCAGGCTGAAACGTTACAGGAAGGTAGAATCTATTGAGTTGTAAGTGATCTGAACGTTTCATGATGATAGCACTTTCCTAAGGGGGTCAAACCATGTCCCAAAGGTCACCGGATCTGGTGTCAATTTAAAGAAGTAGTCCAGTTACACATTTGTGGGCTTATAACTTGGCTTCTGAATGTCCTAGAGAGATCAGGTTTGTTTTAGTGTACTCCAATCAACAGCCCCTACAACCACAAAAAGGAATGGAGTCATTAGCACTTATGCTTTGTAAATGGCACCCAGAATTATGTTGCACGAGAAACAATTTCACATCATTCTGGGTCCATTTGTGTGAAAACAAGGTCCAATCAGGCTGAAATGTTACAGGAAGGTAGAATCTATTGAGTTGTAAGTGATCTGAACGTTTCATGATGATAGCACTTTCCTAAGGGGGTCAAAACATGTCCCAAAGGTCACCGGATCTGGTGTCAATTTAAAGAAGTAGTCCAGTTACACCTTTGTGGGCTTATAACTTGGCTTCTGAATGTCCTAGAGATATCAGGTTTGTTTTAGTATACTCCAATCAACAGCCCCTACAACCACAAAAAGGAATGGAGTCATTAGCACTTATGGTTTTTAAATGGCACCCAGAATTATGTTGCACGAAGCACAATTTCACATCATTCTGGGTTCATTTGTGTGAAAACAAGGTCTAATCAGGCTGAAATGTTACATGAAGGTAGAATCTATTGAGTTGTAAGTGATCTGAACGTTTCATGATGATAGCACTTTCCTAAGGGGGTCAAACCATGTCCCAAAGATCACCGCATCAGGTGTCAATTTAAAGAAGTAGTCCAGTTACACATTTGTGGGCTTATAACTTGGCTTCTGAATGTCCTAGAGAGATCAGGTTTGTTTTAGGGTACTCCAATCAACAGCCCCTACAACCACAAAAAGGAATGGAGTCATTAGCACTTATGGTTTTTAAATGGCACCCAGAATTATGTTGCACGAAGCACAATTTCACATCATTCTGGGTTCATTTGTGTGAAAACAAGGTCCAATCAGGCTGAAACATTACAGGAAGGTAGAATCTATTGAGTTGTAAGTGATCTGAACGTTTCATGATGATAGCACTTTCCTAAGGGGGTCAAACCATGTCCCAAAGGTCACCGGATCTGGTGTCAATTTAAAGAAGTAGTCCAGTTACACATTTGTGGGCTTATAACTTGGCTTCTGAATGTCCTAGAGAGATCAGGTTTGTTTTAGTGTACTCCAATCAACAGCCCCTACAACCACAAAAAGGAATGGAGTCATTAGCACTTATGATTTGTAAATGGCACCCAGAATTATGTTGCACAAAGCACAATTTCACATCATTCTGGGTCCATTTGTGTGAAAACAAGGTCCAATCATACTGAAACGTTACAAGAAGGTAGAATCTATTGAGTTGTAAGTGATCTGAATGTTTCATGATGATCGCACATTCCTATAGGGGGTCAAACCATGTCCCAAAGGTCACCGGGCCTGGTGTCACTTTAAAGAAGTAGTCCAGTTACACATTTGTGGGCTAATAACTTGGCTTCTGAATGTCCTAGAGATGTCAGGTTTGTTTTAGTGTACTCCAATCAACAGCCCCTACAACCACAAAAAGGAATGGAGTCATTAGCACTTATGGTTTTTAAATGGCGCCCAGAATTATGTTGCACGAAGCACAATTTCACATTATTCTGGGTTCATTTGTGTGAAAACAAGGTCCAATCAGGCTGAAATGTTACAGGAAGGTAGAATCTATTGAGTTGTAAGTGATCTGAACGTTTCATGATGATAGCACTTTCCTAAGGGGGTCGAACCATGTCCCAAAGGTCACCGGATCTGGTGTCAATTTAAAGAAGTAGTCCAGTTACACCTTTGTGGGGTTATAACTTGGCTTCTGAATGTCCTAGAGAGATCAGGTTTGTTTTAGTATACTCCAATCAACAGCCCCTACAACCACAAAAAGGAATGGAGTCATTAGCACTTATGGTTTTTAAATGGCACCCAGAATTATGTTGCACGAAGCACAATTTCACATAATTCTGGGTTCATTTGTGTGAAAACAAGGTCCAATCAGGCTGAAACGTTAAAGGAAGGTAGAATCTATTGAGTTGTAAGTTATATGAACGTTTCAAGATGATCGCACATTCCTATAGGGGGTAAAACCATGTCCCAAAGGTCACCGGATCTGGTGTCACTCTAAAGAAGTAGTCCAGGTACATATTTGTGGGCTTATAACTTGGCTTCTGAATGTCCTAGAGAGGTCAGGTTTTTTTAGTGTATTCCAATCAACAGCCCTTACAACCACAAAAAGGAATGGAGACATTAGCACTTATGGTTTTTAAATGGCACCCAGAATTATGTTGCACGAAGCACAATTTCACATCATTCTGGGTTCATTTGTGTGAAAACAAGGTCCAATCAGGCTGAAACGTTACAGGAAGGTAGAATCTATTGAGTTGTAAGTGATCTGAACGTTTCATGATGATAGCACTTTCCTAAGGGGGTCAAACCATGTCCAAAAGGTCACCGGATCTGGTGTCAATTTAAAGAAGTAGTCCAGTTACACATTTGTGGGCTTATAACTTGGCTTCTGAATGTCCTAGAGATCAGGTTTGTTTTAATGTACTCCAATCAACAGCCCCTACAACCACAAAAAGGAATGGAGTCATTAGCACTTATGGTTTGTAAATGGCACCCAGAATTATGTTGCACGAAGCACAATTTCACATCATTCTGGGTTCATTTGTTTGAAAACAAGGTCCAATCAGGCTGAAACGTTACAGGAAGGTAGAATCTACTGAGTTGTAAGTGATCTGAACGTTTCATGATGATAGCACTTTCCTAAGGGGGTCAAACCATGTCCCAAAGGTCACCGGATCTGGTGTCAATTTAAAGAAGTAGTCCAGTTACACATTTGTGGGCTTATAACTTGGCTTCTGAATGTCCTAGAGAGATCAGGTTTGTTTTAGTGTACTCCAATCAACAGCCCCTACAACCACAAAAAGGAATGGAGTCATTAGCACTTATGCTTTGTAAATGGCACCCAGAATTATGTTGCACGAGAAACAATTTCACATCATTCTGGGTCCATTTGTGTGAAAACAAGGTCCAATCAGGCTGAAATGTTACAGGAAGGTAGAATCTATTGAGTTGTAAGTGATCTGAACGTTTCATGATGATAGCACTTTCCTAAGGGGGTCAAAACATGTCCCAAAGGTCACCGGATCTGGTGTCAATTTAAAGAAGTAGTCCAGTTACTCCTTTGTGGGCTTATAACTTGGCTTCTGAATGTCCTAGAGATATCAGGTTTGTTTTAGTATACTCCAATAAACAGCCCCTACAACCACAAAAAGGAATGGAGTCATTAGCACTTATGGTTTTTAAATGGCACCCAGAATTATGTTGCACGAAGCACAATTTCACATCATTCTGGGTTCATTTGTGTGAAAACAAGGTCCAATCAGGCTGAAACGTTACAGGAAGGTAGAATCTATTGAGTTGTAATTGATCTGAACGTTTCATGATGATAGCACTTTCCTAAGGGGGTCAAACCATGTCCCAAAGGTCACCGGATCTGGTGTCAATTTAAAGAAGTAGTCCAGTTACACATTTGTGGGCTTATAACTTGGCTTCTGAATGTCCTAGAGAGATCAGGTTTGTTTTAGTGTACTCCAATCAACAGCCCCTACAACCACAAAAAGGAATGGAGTCATTAGCACTTATGGTTTGTAAATGGCACCCAGAATTATGTTGCACAAAGCACAATTTCACATCATTCTGGGTCCATTTGTGTGAAAACAAGGTCCAATCATACTGAAACGTTACAAGAAGGTAGAATCTATTGAGTTGTAAGTGATCTGAACATTTCATGATGATCGCACATTCCTATAGGGGGTCAAACCACGTCCCAAAGGTCACCGGGCCTGGTGTCTCTTTAAAGAAGTAGTCCAGTTACACCTTTGTGGGCTTATAACTTGGCTTCTGAATGTCCTAGAGATGTCAGGTTTGTTTTAGTGTACTCCAATCAACAGCCCCTACAACCACAAAAAGGAATGGAGTCATTAGCACTTATGGTTTTTAAATGGCGCCCAGAATTATGTTGCACGAAGCACAATTTCACATCATTCTGGGTTCATTTGTGTGAAAACAAGGTCCAATCAGGCTGAAATGTTACAGGAAGGTAGAATCTATTGAGTTGTAAGTGATCTGAACGTTTCATGATGATAGCACTTTCCTAAGGGGGTCGAACCATGTCCCAAAGGTCACCGGATCTGGTGTCAATTTAAAGAAGTAGTCCAGTTACACATTTGTGGGCTTATAACTTGGCTTCTGAATGTCCTAGAGAGATCAGGTTTGTTTTAGTATACTCCAATCAACAGCCCCTACAACCACAAAAAGGAATGGAGTCATTAGCACTTATGGTTTTTAAATGGCACCCAGAATTATGTTGCACGAAGCACAATTTCACATAATTCTGGGTTCATTTGTGTGAAAACAAGGTCCAATCAGGCTGAAACGTTAAAGGAAGGTAGAATCTATTGAGTTGTAAGTTATCTGAACGTTTCATGATGGTAGCACTTTCCTAAGGGGGTCAAACCATGTCCCAAAGGTCACCGGATCTGGTGTCACTCTAAAGAAGTAGTCCAGGTACATATTTGTGGGCTTATAACTTGGCTTCTGAATGTCCTAGAGAGGTCAGGTTTTTTTAGTGTACTCCAATCAACAGCCCTTACAACCACAAAAAGGAATGGAGACATTAGCACTTATGGTTTTTAAATGGCACCCAGAATTATGTTGCACGAAGCACAATTTCACATCATTCTGGGTTCATTTGTGTGAAAACAAGGTCCAATCAGGCTGAAACGTTACAGGAAGGTAGAATCTATTGAGTTGTAAGTGATCTGAACGTTTCATGATGATAGCACTTTCCTAAGGGGGTCAAACCATGTCCAAAAGGTCACCGGATCTGGTGTCAATTTAAAGAAGTAGTCCAGTTACACATTTGTGGGCTTATAACTTGGCTTCTGAATGTCCTAGAGATCAGGTTTGTTTTAATGTACTCCAATCAACAGCCCCTACAACCACAAAAAGGAATGGAGTCATTAGCACTTATGGTTTGTAAATGGCACCCAGAATTATGTTGCACGAAGCACAATTTCACATCATTCTGGGTTCATTTGTGTGAAAACAAGGTCCAATCAGGCTGAAACGTTACAGGAAGGTAGAATCTATTGAGTTGTAAGTGATCTGAACGTTTCATGATGATAGCACTTTCCTAAGGGTGTCAAACCATGTCCCAAAGGTCACCGGATCTGGTGTCAATTTAAAGAAGTAGTCCAGTTACACATTTGTGGGCTTATAACTTGGCTTCTGAATGTCCTAGAGAGATCAGGTTTGTTTTAGTTCACTCCAATCAACAGCCCCTACAACCACAAAAAGGAATGGAGTCATTAGCACTTATGCTTTGTAAATGGCACCCAGAATTATGTTGCACGAGAAACAATTTCACATCATTCTGGGTCCATTTGTGTGAAAACAAGGTCCAATCAGGCTGAAATGTTACAGGAAGGTAGAATCTATTGAGTTGTAAGTGATCTGAACGTTTCATGATGATAGCACTTTCCTAAGGGGGTCAAACCATGTCCCAAAGGTCACCGGATCTGGTGTCAATTTAAAGAAGTAGTCCAGTTACACATTTGTGGGCTTATAACTTGGCTTCTGAATGTCCTAGAGAGATCAGGTTTGTTTTAGTGTACTCCAATCAACAGCCCCTACAACCACAAAAAGGAATGGAGTCATTAGCACTTATGGTTTGTAAATGGCACCCAGAATTATGTTGCACGAAGCACAATTTCACATCATTCTGGGTTCATTTGTGTGAAAACAAGGTCCAATCAGGCTGAAACGTTACAGGAAGGTAGAATCTATTGAGTTGTAAGTGATCTGAACGTTTCATGATGATAGCACTTTCCTAAGGGTGTCAAACCATGTCCCAAAGGTCACCGGATCTGGTGTCAATTTAAAGAAGTAGTCCAGTTACACATTTGTGGGCTTATAACTTGGCTTCTGAATGTCCTAGAGAGATCAGGTTTGTTTTAGTTCACTCCAATCAACAGCCCCTACAACCACAAAAAGGAATGGAGTCATTAGCACTTATGCTTTGTAAATGGCACCCAGAATTATGTTGCACGAGAAACAATTTCACATCATTCTGGGTTCATTTGTGTGAAAACAAGGTCCAGTCAGGCTGAAATGTTACAGGAAGGTAGAATCTATTGAGTTGTGAGTGATCTGAACGTTTCATGATGATAGCACTTTCCTAAGGGGGTCAAAACATGTCCCAAAGGTCACCGGATCTGGTGTCAATTTAAAGAAGTAGTCCAGTTACACCTTTGTGGGCTTATAACTTGGCTTCTGAATGTCCTAGAGATATCAGGTTTGTTTTAGTATACTCCAATCAACAGCCCCTACAACCACAAAAAGGAATGGAGTCATTAGCACTTATGGTTTTTAAATGGCACCCAGAATTATGTTGCACGAAGCACAATTTCACATCATTCTGGGTTCATTTGTGTGAAAACAAGGTCTAATCAGACTGAAATGTTACATGAAGGTAGAATCTATTGAGTTGTAAGTGATCTGAACGTTTCATGATGATAGCACTTTCCTAAGGGGGTCAAACCATGTCCCAAAGATCACCGCATCAGGTGTCAATTTAAAGAAGTAGTCCAGTTACACATTTGTGGGCTTATAACTTGGCTTCTGAATGTCCTAGAGAGATCAGGTTTGTTTTAGGGTACTCCAATCAACAGCCCCTACAACCACAAAAAGGAATGGAGTCATTAGCACTTATGGTTTTTAAATGGCACCCAGAATTATGTTGCACGAAGCACAATTTCACATCATTCTGGGTTCATTTGTGTGAAAACAAGGTCCAATCAGGCTGAAACGTTACAGGAAGGTAGAATCTATTGAGTTGTAAGTGATCTGAACGTTTCATGATGATAGCACTTTCCTAAGGGGGTCAAACCATGTCCCAAAGGTCACCGGATCTGGTGTCAATTTAAAGAAGTAGTCCAGTTACACATTTGTGGGCTTATAACTTGGCTTCTGAATGTCCTAGAGAGATCAGGTTTGTTTTAGTGTACTCCAATCAACAGCCCCTACAACCACAAAAAGGAATGGAGTCATTAGCACTTATGGTTTGTAAATGGCACCCAGAATTATGTTGCACGAAGCACAATTTCACATCATTCTGGGTTCATTTGTGTGAAAACAAGGTCCAATCAGGCTGAAACGTTACAGGAAGGTAGAATCTATTGAGTTGTAAGTGATCTGAACGTTTCATGATGATAGCACTTTCCTAAGGGTGTCAAACCATGTCCCAAAGGTCACCGGATCTGGTGTCAATTTAAAGAAGTAGTCCAGTTACACATTTGTGGGCTTATAACTTGGCTTCTGAATGTCCTAGAGAGATCAGGTTTGTTTTAGTGTACTCCGATCAACAGCCCCTACAACCACAAAAAGGAATGGAGTCATTAGCACTTATGCTTTGTAAATGGCACCCAGAATTATGTTGCACGAGAAACAATTTCACATCATTCTGGGTCCATTTGTGTGAAAACAAGGTCCAATCAGGCTGAAATGTTACAGGAAGGTAGAATCTATTGAGTTGTAAGTGATCTGAACGTTTCATGATGATAGCACTTTCCTAAGGGGGTCAAAACATGTCCCAAAGGTCACCGGATCTGGTGTCAATTTAAAGAAGTAGTCCAGTTACACCTTTGTGGGCTTATAACTTGGCTTCTAAATGTCCTAGAGATATCAGGTTTGTTTTAGTATACTCCAATCAACAGCCCCTACAACCACAAAAAGGAATGGAGTCATTAGCACTTATGGTTTTTAAATGGCACCCAGAATTATGTTGCACGAAGCACAATTTCACATCATTCTGGGTTCATTTGTGTGAAAACAAGGTCCAATCAGGCTGAAACGTTACAGGAAGGTAGAATCTATTGAGTTGTAAGTGATCTGAACGTTTCATGATGATAGCACTTTCCTAAGGGTGTCAAACCATGTCCCAAAGGTCACCGGATCTGGTGTCAATTTAAAGAAGTAGTCCAGTTACACATTTGTGGGCTTATAACTTGGCTTCTGAATGTCCTAGAGAGATCAGGTTTGTTTTAGTGTACTCCAATCAACAGCCCCTACAACCACAAAAAGGAATGGAGTCATTAGCACTTATGCTTTGTAAATGGCACCCAGAATTATGTTGCACGAGAAACAATTTCACATCATTCTGGGTCCATTTGTGTGAAAACAAGGTCCAATCAGGCTGAAATGTTACAGGAAGGTAGAATCTATTGAGTTGTAAGTGATCTGAACGTTTCATGATGATAGCACTTTCCTAAGGGGGTCAAAACATGTCCCAAAGGTCACCGGATCTGGTGTCAATTTAAAGAAGTAGTCCAGTTACACCTTTGTGGGCTTATAACTTGGCTTCTGAATGTCCTAGAGATATCAGGTTTGTTTTAGTATACTCCAATCAACAGCCCCTACAACCACAAAAAGGAATGGAGTCATTAGCACTTATGGTTTTTAAATGGCACCCAGAATTATGTTGCACGAAGCACAATTTCACATCATTCTGGGTTCATTTGTGTGAAAACAAGGTCTAATCAGACTGAAATGTTACATGAAGGTAGAATCTATTGAGTTGTAAGTGATCTGAACGTTTCATGATGATAGCACTTTCCTAAGGGGGTCAAACCATGTCCCAAAGATCACCGCATCAGGTGTCAATTTAAAGAAGTAGTCCAGTTACACATTTGTGGGCTTATAACTTGGCTTCTGAATGTCCTAGAGAGATCAGGTTTGTTTTAGGGTACTCCAATCAACAGCCCCTACAACCACAAAAAGGAATGGCGTCATTAGCACTTATGGTTTTTAAATGGCACCCAGAATTACGTTGCACGAAGCACAATTTCACATCATTCTGGGTTCATTTGTGTGAAAACAAGGTCCAATCAGGCTGAAACGTTACAGGAAGTTAGAATCTATTGAGTTGTAAGTGATCTGAACGTTTCATGATGATAGGACTTTCCTAAGGGGGTCAAACCATGTCCCAAAGGTCACCGGATCTGGTGTCAATTTAAAGAAGTAGTCCAGTTACACATTTGTGGGCTTATAACTTGGCTTCTGAATGTCCTAGAGAGATCAGGTTTGTTTTAGTGTACTCCAATCAACAGCCCCTACAACCACAAAAAGGAATGGAGTCATTAGCACTTATGGTTTGTAAATGGCACCCAGAATTATGTTGCACAAAGCACAATTTCACATCATTCTGGGTCCATTTGTGTGAAAACAAGGTCCAATCATACTGAAACGTTACAAGAAGGTAGAATCTATTGAGTTGTAAGTGATCTGAACGTTTCATGATGATCGCACATTCCTATAGGGGGTCAAACCATGTCCCAAAGGTCACCGGGCCTGGTGTCACTTTAAAGAAGTAGTCCAGTTACACATTTGTGGGCTTATAACTTAGCTTCTGAATGTCCTAGAGATCAGGTTTGTTTTAATGTACTCCAATCAACAGCCCCTACAACCACAAAAAGGAATGGAGTCATTAGCACTTATGGTTTGTAAATGGCACCCAGAATTATGTTGCACGAAGCACAATTTCACATCATTCTGGGTTCATTTGTGTGAAAACAAGGTCCAATCAGGCTGAAACGTTACAGGAAGGTAGAATCTATTGAGTTGTAAGTGATCTGAACGTTTCATGATGATAGCACTTTCCTAAGGGGGTCAAACCATGTCCCAAAGGTCACCGGATCTGGTGTCAATTTAAAGAAGTAGTCCAGTTACACATTTGTGGGCTTATAACTTGGCTTCTGAATGTCCTAGAGAGATCAGGTTTGTTTTAGTGTACTCCAATCAACAGCCCCTACAACCACAAAAAGGAATGGAGTCATTAGCACTTATGCTTTGTAAATGGCACCCAGAATTATGTTGCACGAGAAACAATTTCACATCATTCTGGGTCCATTTGTGTGAAAACAAGGTCCAATCAGGCTGAAATGTTACAGGAAGGTAGAATCTATTGAGTTGTAAGTGATCTGAACGTTTCATGATGATAGCACTTTCCTAAGGGGGTCAAAACATGTCCCAAAGGTCACCGGATCTGGTGTCAATTTAAAGAAGTAGTCCAGTTACACCTTTGTGGGCTTATAACTTGGCTTCTGAATGTCCTAGAGATATCAGGTTTGTTTTAGTATACTCCAATCAACAGCCCCTACAACCACAAAAAGGAATGGAGTCATTAGCACTTATGGTTTTTAAATGGCACCCAGAATTATGTTGCACGAAGCACAATTTCACATCATTCTGGGTTCATTTGTGTGAAAACAAGGTCTAATCAGGCTGAAATGTTACATGAAGGTAGAATCTATTGAGTTGTAAGTGATCTGAACGTTTCATGATGATAGCACTTTCCTAAGGGGGTCAAACCATGTCCCAAAGATCACCGCATCAGGTGTCAATTTAAAGAAGTAGTCCAGTTACACATTTGTGGGCTTATAACTTGGCTTCTGAATGTCCTAGAGAGATCAGGTTTGTTTTAGTGTACTCCAATCAACAGCCCCTACAACCACAAAAAGGAATGGAGTCATTAGCACTTATGGTTTGTAAATGGCACCCAGAATTATGTTGCACAAAGCACAATTTCACATCATTCTGGGTCCATTTGTGTGAAAACAAGGTCCAATCATACTGAAACGTTACAAGAAGGTAGAATCTATTGAGTTGTAAGTGATCTGAACGTTTCATGATGATCGCACATTCCTATAGGGGGTCAAACCATGTCCCAAAGGTCACCGGGCCTGGTGTCACTTTAAAGAAGTAGTCCAGTTACACATTTGTGGGCTTATGACTTAGCTTCTGAATGTCCTAGAGATCAGGTTTGTTTTAATGTACTCCAATCAACAGCCCCTACAACCACAAAAAGGAATGGAGTCATTAGCACTTATGGTTTGTAAATGGCACCCAGAATTATGTTGCACGAAGCACAATTTCACATCATTCTGGGTTCATTTGTGTGAAAACAAGGTCCAATCAGGCTGAAACGTTACAGGAAGGTAGAATCTATTGAGTTGTAAGTGATCTGAACGTTTCATGATGATAGCACTTTCCTAAGGGGGTCAAACCATGTCCCAAAGGTCACCGGATCTGGTGTCAATTTAAAGAAGTAGTCCAGTTACACATTTGTGGGCTTATAACTTGGCTTCTGAATGTCCTAGAGAGATCAGGTTTGTTTTAGTGTACTCCAATCAACAGCCCCTACAACCACAAAAAGGAATGGAGTCATTAGCACTTATGCTTTGTAAATGGCACCCAGAATTATGTTGCACGAGAAACAATTTCACATCATTCTGGGTCCATTTGTGTGAAAACAAGGTCCAATCAGGCTGAAATGTTACAGGAAGGTAGAATCTATTGAGTTGTAAGTGATCTGAACGTTTCATGATGATAGCACTTTCCTAAGGGGGTCAAAACATGTCCCAAAGGTCACCGGATCTGGTGTCAATTTAAAGAAGTAGTCCAGTTACACCTTTGTGGGCTTATAACTTGGCTTCTGAATGTCCTAGAGATATCAGGTTTGTTTTAGTATACTCCAATCAACAGCCCCTACAACCACAAAAAGGAATGGAGTCATTAGCACTTATGGTTTTTAAATGGCACCCAGAATTATGTTGCACGAAGCACAATTTCACATCATTCTGGGTTCATTTGTGTGAAAACAAGGTCTAATCAGGCTGAAATGTTACATGAAGGTAGAATCTATTGAGTTGTAAGTGATCTGAACGTTTCATGATGATAGCACTTTCCTAAGGGGGTCAAACCATGTCCCAAAGATCACCGCATCAGGTGTCAATTTAAAGAAGTAGTCCAGTTACACATTTGTGGGCTTATAACTTGGCTTCTGAATGTCCTAGAGAGATCAGGTTTGTTTTAGGGTACTCCAATCAACAGCCCCTACAACCACAAAAAGGAATGGAGTCATTAGCACTTATGGTTTTTAAATGGCACCCAGAATTATGTTGCACGAAGCACAATTTCACATCATTCTGGGTTCATTTGTGTGAAAACAAGGTCCAATCAGGCTGAAACGTTACAGGAAGGTAGAATCTATTGAGTTGTAAGTGATCTGAACGTTTCATGATGATAGCACTTTCCTAAGGGGGTCAAACCATGTCCCAAAGTTCACCGGATCTGGTGTCAATTTAAAGAAGTAGTCCAGTTACACATTTGTGGGCTTATAACTTGGCTTCTGAATGTCCTAGAGAGATCAGGTTTGTTTTAGTGTACTCCAATCAACAGCCCCTACAACCACAAAAAGGAATGGAGTCATTAGCACTTATGGTTTGTAAATGGCACCCAGAATTATGTTGCACAAAGCACAATTTCACATCATTCTGGGTCCATTTGTGTGAAAACAAGGTCCAATCATACTGAAACGTTACAAGAAGGTAGAATCTATTGAGTTGTAAGTGATCTGAACGTTTCATGATGATCGCACATTCCTATAGGGGGTCAAATCATGTCCCAAAGGTCACCGGGCCTGGTGTCACTTTAAAGAAGTAGTCCAGTTACACATTTGTGGGCTTATAACTTGGCTTCTGAATGTCCTAGAGATGTCAGGTTTGTTTTAGTGTACTCCAATCAACAGCCCCTACAACCACAAAAAGGAATGGAGTCATTAGCACTTATGGTTTTTAAATGGCGCCCAGAATTATGTTGCACGAAGCACAATTTCACATTATTCTGGGTTCATTTGTGTGAAAACAAGGTCCAATCAGGCTGAAATGTTACAGGAAGGTAGAATCTATTGAGTTGTAAGTGATCTGAACGTTTCATGATGATATCACTTTCCTAAGGGGGTCGAACCATGTCCCAAAGGTCACCGGATCTGGTGTCAATTTAAAGAAGTAGTCCAGTTACACCTTTGTGGGGTTATAACTTGGCTTCTGAATGTCCTAGAGAGATCAGGTGTTAGGTATTTTTATTTTATTCATCTTTGTTGTGAAATCTTAAATGTGTTGGGGAAAAACCTGACCTTACTTGATTTTAGGTTTGGGTGTTTTAGGAAACTCCTTTCTGCTTTAGGCATTTTGATCCAGTATCTGAAGTTTTCCTTTGTCCTGTGCATTCTAAGACCAGGGTGTTTTCCATTAGGTAAGGGCAAACTGGTCAGGTAGGAAAATTAGCTCTAATCTAGAAACTTCTCTTCTGGTTATAGAATTTGTGGGTGTGCATTCTGTGATGTGTGGTTGGGTGTTTGTGCCAATAAATACTCGCTGCAGTTTCCAACTCGTTGTGAGAACAAATGACCGTCTTGTCTGGTGTGTGATTCTCACCCTTTGCAGAGTTTACACTTTGCAGAGCTTGTTGTCTGTTTAAGGTTTGTTACAATTGACTAAATTAAGAATCTAATCCCTCTGTGTGGGTGTTCTGACTCCCTTTCAGGTAATTTAAGTTTAAGGTAATATAAGAACAATAGTATAAATTAAAATACGCAACATAATAGTGAATACGGATAGATTAAAATTACCGAACATAGATTAAATTACCTAACAAGTGGTGGAGAATGCGGGCAATAGCAGAGCCTTTCGGTGGGATTGCCTCCGGAGAGCCGGCCAGCTGAATTGGACATTATTAACACTCTCTTCCAGTTTGCTTTACTAGATCAGTAAACAAAATAACTTGGGCACAATGGGAAATTTTATATCTAACACCCGTTCTAGCAGTCAGAATAAAGATAAACCAAAAGCTTCTAAAACAGGCCCACAACTCGTCCTAGACGTAACTGATAACATTGAGGAGGAAGTGGTCTATTACCAGCAGGGCAGCTATAGTAAAAATTTTAATCCCCAGAGGGGTGGTTTTAAACCCCAGAGAGGTGGTCGTGACAGCAACCAGAGACAGTGGTCCTCATCGGGCCGCTCACAACCACCTGTTTGTTGGAGCTGCGGAGGTCAAGGTCATCTTTCACGTGACTGTCCATCCAATCTGGATGGCTCAGATAACAGATCAGGCCCACAAAGCACCCCAGCCAGGAAGGGAAATCAGAGGAAGATTTCTAAACAGAGGCAGAGGTGCAATTCACAGGCCCGATCACAACAGCCCATTTGCTGGACCTGTGAAGGTCGAGGTCACTTCTCACGCGATTGCCCCTCACATTAAACAATTTATTATTTTCCTGTTAGAAGTAGATTTTATTGGGTTTTTGAGGATTTGTGATAACACTCACCATGTCACCAACCAGCTGTTTAGCTCCGCAGGCAAACTTCCACCTACGGCTCTCGCTTACCGGACTCAGGACGCCACGCAGAGGGAGAGTAAGTACCTGATTTAATAGCACCCTTTTACTATCAATCGGTTGACAGTGTGTTTCATGCTTGTGGAGTATTTGCCATTCTCGCACGAAAGACGTTTCTTGCCCCGGCATGAGGACTGGAACTGTAGAGTCGCTGGACCATAGCCTGCTAGATTTACCTCAAAATAACCAGCGCTGCGTTAAAGCGGCCAGCCGTTGGCACAGGCACACACTCCTTTTGCAGTTGCTGACAGGAAGGATTTGACAGATTCTGTTTAACGCTGTGTACTTTGAAGTGCGTTGAGTTATACAACGGGACATGTTGGGATCGCGACCCAATGTGTTTGTTTGCTATATCAAATAGGTACGTGAGATGTACGCTGACGTAGATAGATGATGGCAACTTGCCTGCTTGCAGCACTGCGATAGGAAGCGATGTGCAGCCACATTAAAGCGGATAGCAATATTAAACTGAGAGACAGAAATAAAAGAGGTAAAAAACTAGAAAAAGGTTGTAATGTGAATACCCCCACAACGAATAGGTGGGTTGTAATTTGGTGGAATGTGCAAACCACTGCTGAAATCACACTGGGGTTTAGCTTCTACACAGACTGTTATAGTTTAAGATCTGAGATACAAAAATGCAATAAAAACAGTTCTGTGCAGGACAACCACACGTTTTTTAAATATTTCATGGTGCATAAAGTTACCCAAATTAAGAATCATCATTGAAATTTGCTAAAGTAATCCAAACCGTTCTAAAATTCACTCCTTGTCATTTTGTGTGTCTGCTGACTCATTGTGTTTCTGTGTGTGTGAAAGCTGTCGTGTAGGTATGGTGACTCAGAACTTCAAGGAATGTTGTGTGTGTGTGTGTGTGTGAGACAACTGCAGTTCTGAGCATCAGTGTGTGTGCATATCTGAGTTTTTGAATGTATGAAACCTGCAGGTTCTTCTAAGTGTGATTGTGTAGCTACAATTTTGACTGTTTGTCTGTTTCTGTGTTATACTGTTCTGTCTATCTGTTCTGTTTGTTCTGTCTGTCTATCTGTTCTGTCTGTTCTGTCTGTCTATCTGTTCTGTTCTGTGTTGTACTGTTATGTGCATGTATGACGGTGTGTTCATGTGTGTGTGTGTTTATGGGATTAGAAGAACAAAGGGTTAGAAGTGAAGAGACAGCAAAGTTAATTGATGGGGGATGGATTGGTAAGAAAGACATGAGAGGTTAGCAGAGATGGTTGAAAAAAGCAGACAGGTGGAGAACAGAGAGAATTAAAGAAATGGTTGAAGAAACAGAGAAGGCAATAGAAAGTTTAAAGAAATGTTTGAGGAAGTGAGAAGGAGGTGTGGTGATTAGCTAAATACTAGAATGTTTAAATAAATTTAAGTTTAACATTCTAATGCAAAGAGACCTATTGTTTAAATTTTCTAGTCTGATAGAATGGGTTTAAAGTACTCTGACTCAATCCTATGTTCTTTTATTTGCAGTTAATTGTATATTGGGTTTATCTTTACTTTTTACTTTCTGGGAGTGTGATTTTTCCCTGATATTCTGTTAAATCTGCATTTGATTTGTTTTTCAAAATCTGCTGTTGCTGGGAGACGTTTGACCAGTTCCCCTAGTCGGAAGAGGTATTTCTGAAGGCAGGCGTCAAACCTGTCTTGCTGAGCAGAGTGATCAGATAAGTGTTTTCTGGCACTGAGCAACAAAGGTTTGTCTCAGATGTTCTGAGTTCTGACCCAGTCACTAACTTCTGAGTAAGGATGTTTTGCTTGGTGTAAATTGTGTTTTAATACTGCTATAGTAAGGGTGAGTTGCCATTTCTGTTTAAACCTTTTGCTTGTTTGACAAGCCAGGCAGATATATGGTACTTCGAGGGTTATTGAGTAGTTAGGTTTATTCTTTATTATTTTGGCCTTTGACTCACCCTGAAGCAAAATGCAGTGGTATTTCTTAGGGTTAATTGTTAAAGCCCTGTTCTTTTCTTTTGCTGAATAGTCTTTTTAAATCTAATGATTTTATGTTTATAATTAGATACTGTTGTTTGAGTTTATTCAATTTGATTTTCTAACTCCTGGATTGACATATTTACATCTTTTCTTTTACTATGACTGTTGTTTAAATGTTTTATTTTCCCTTTAAGTTGTCTGATCCGTAAACAAGTAATAGCAGCCTGATGTGAGATTTTTATTTTATGTCTTGGATTCTTGTCATAAGCAGCATCTTTGCCAAGGGGAGATATCTGGCTATAATAGTTTGACTTACTGTTTTTACAGAAAGGTGTTTGGCTTTTTCATAAACCTAAAAACTTCTTGTTAAATGAGTCTTATCAATCACTTATTGGGTTAGATAAACTAATAGTGTTGGTTGTTTAATGCAGCATGGAACATGAATTGATGAAAGTACTTTGCTGATGATTATATGAGTTGATTCCAGCTTAAAGATGATACCCGAATGGACTATGTTGGTAAATTTCAGGTGAACTTTGAGCCCCATTAAATTCAAACTGGACTGGATAGCTGAATGGTTGTTGTTGAAGATGTCAAAAAGCCACAATGACTCTTTTGCACTTTCTCACCGCAGGCCATGGAACCAAGGAGTTTGGGGTCCTGTTGCATGTGATACCACCACAAATGAGGCGTCAAGGTCACTCTTCTCATCCCTCCCACTGCTGCATACTGCTGAGAGGGCCACTACAACTGATCATCATCAGATGGGATGCATGCAGGCTCGCCAGGATGGCAGATAAGTAAACAATCTGCCTTCAGCTTGCAGGACCAATCCACCATGTTGCTGCTGATGATGGGAGATCGCACTTTGCTCTGAAACTGCCCCTCAGCATCTGATGAAACAAGAGGAATAGCAGCAGTTGGGAGGGACAACGAAATCAATATCTGGTGTTTGAGACCCCTCCTGGGTCCGTCCACACAACGCTGTGACCTGCCTCCAACGACGTATCCAGTACCCCAAATCTCCCGTCTGGTTTCATGGCTCCCTGTCCAAAAGACATCCCCTCACCATCTCTCAGAATGTCTCTCTCTCTCCTGTCACACCGCAGGTTGGCTCTCTGCCCCCACTTCACATTGCGTGAAGATGGGCGTCCTTACGAGGACATTTGAGCTGAAGAAGGAGAGTCTGGGTCTGTGATGACTCGTCTGTCTCATATCGACGAAAGGGCAACACCATTCTATGGAAAACATTGTTTTAACATCAACTTTCCCCCTCTAGCAATTCCACGAATCAACTGAGTTTGCTGGTATCTGATAATTCATATCAACTCGTGTTCAAGTTTCTTGCATCTGTTATGATTATCTTAATAAAGCTAGGCACACAGGATAAAGTAGATCTTGGTGTTTGGGTTATTGTTAAGCTAAAATGTTCGTATTGATTCATAATTCGTGCTCATTGACTATTGGGTTATTGACATCTTACTCTGATTTGTTACATCAACAAAAATGAACATCAGGAGGGAATGTTAGGTATTTTTATTTTATTCATCTTTGTTGTGAAATCTTAAATGTGTTGGGGAAAAACCTGACCTTACTTGATTTTAGGTTTGGGTGTTTTAGGAAACTCCTTTCTGCTTTAGGCATTTTGATCCAGTATCTGAAGTTTTCCTTTGTCCTGTGCATTCTAAGACCAGGGTGTTTCCCATTAGGTAAGGGCAAACTGGTCAGGTAGGAAAATTAGCTCTAATCTAGAAACTTCTCTTCTGGTTATAGAATTTGTGGGTGTGCATTCTGTGATGTGTGGTTGGGTGTTTGTGCCAATAAATACTCGCTGCAGTTTCCAACTCGTTGTGAGAACAAATGACCGTCTTGTCTGGTGTTTGATTCTCACCCTTTGCAGAGTTTACACTTTGCAGAGCTTGTTGTCTGTTTAAGGTTTGTTACAATTGACTAAATTAAGAATCTAATCCCTCTGTGTGGGTGTTCTGACTCCCTTTCAGGTAATTTAAGTTTAAGGTAATATAAGAACAATAGTATAAATTAAAATACGCAACATAATAGTGAATACGGATAGATTAAAATTACCGAACATAGATTAAATTACCTAACATCAGGTTTGTTTTAGTATACTCCAATCAACAGCCCCTACAACCACAAAAAGGAATGGAGTCATTAGCACTTATGGTTTTTAAATGGCACCCAGAATTATGTTGCACGAAGCACAATTTCACATAATTCTGGGTTCATTTGTGTGAAAACAAGGTCCAATCAGGCTGAAACGTTAAAGGAAGGTAGAATCTATTGAGTTGTAAGTTATCTGAACGTTTCAAGATGATCGCACATTCCTATAGGGGGTAAAACCATGTCCCAAAGGTCACCGGATCTGGTGTCACTCTAAAGAAGTAGTCCAGGTACATATTTGTGGGCTTATAACTTGGCTTCTGAATGTCCTAGAGAGGTCAGGTTTTTCTTAGTGTACTCCAATCAACAGCCCTTACAACCACAAAAAGGAATGGAGACATTAGCACTTATGGTTTTTAAATGGCACCCAGAATTATGTTGCACGAAGCACAATTTCACATCATTCTGGGTTCATTTGTGTGAAAACAAGGTCCAATCAGGCTGAAACGTTACAGGAAGGTAGAATCTATTGAGTTGCAAGTGATCTGAACGTTTCATAATGATAGCACTTTCCTAAGGGGGTCAAACCATGTCCAAAAGGTCACCGGATCTGGTGTCAATTTAAAGAAGTAGTCCAGTTACACATTTGTGGGCTTATAACTTGGCTTCTGAATGTCCTAGAGATCAGGTTTGTTTTAATGTACTCCAATCAACAGCTCCTACAACCACAAAAAGGAATGGAGTCATTAGCACTTATGGTTTGTAAATGGCACCCAGAATTATGTTGCACGAAGCACAATTTCACATCATTCTGGGTTCATTTGTGTGAAAACAAGGTCCAATCAGGCTGAAACGTTACAGGAAGGTAGAATCTACTGAGTTGTAAGTGATCTGAACGTTTCATGATGATAGCACTTTCCTAAGGGGGTCAAACCATGTCCCAAAGGTCACCGGATCTGGTGTCAATTTAAAGAAGTAGTCCAGTTACACATTTGTGGGCTTATAACTTGGCTTCTGAATGTCCTAGAGAGATCAGGTTTGTTTTAGTGTACTCCAATCAACAGCCCCTACAACCACAAAAGGAATGGAGTCATTAGCACTTATGCTTTGTAAATGGCACCCAGAATTATGTTGCACGAGAAACAATTTCACATCATTCTGGGTCCATTTGTGTGAAAACAAGGTCCAATCAGGCTGAAATGTTACAGGAAGGTAGAATCTATTGAGTTGTAAGTGATCTGAACGTTTCATGATGATAGCACTTTCCTAAGGGGGTCAAAACATGTCCCAAAGGTCACCGGATCTGGTGTCAATTTAAAGAAGTAGTCCAGTTACTCCTTTGTGGGCTTATAACTTGGCTTCTGAATGTCCTAGAGATATCAGGTTTGTTTTAGTATACTACAATAAACAGCCCCTACAACCACAAAAAGGAATGGAGTCATTAGCACTTATGGTTTTTAAATGGCACCCAGAATTATGTTGCACGAAGCACAATTTCACATCATTCTGGGTTCATTTGTGTGAAAACAAGGTCTAATCAGGCTGAAATGTTACATGAAGGTAGAATCTATTGAGTTGTAAGTGATCTGAACGTTTCATGATGATAGGACTTTCCTAAGGGGGTCAAACCATGTCCCAAAGGTCACCAGATCTGGTGTCAATTTAAAGAAGTAGTACAGTTACACCTTTGTGGGCTTATAACTTGGCTTCTGAATGTCCTAGAGAGATCAGGTTTGTTTAGTATACTCCAATCAACAGCCCCTACAACCACAAAAAGGAATGGAGTCATTAGCACTTATGGTTTTTCAATGGCACCCAGAATTATGTTGCACGAAGCACAATTTCACATCATTCTGGGTTCATTTGTGTGAAAACAAGGTCCAATCAGGCTGAAACGTTACAGGAAGGTAGAATCTATTGAGTTGTAAGTGATCTGAACGTTTCAAGATGATCGCACATTCCTATAGGGGGTCAAACCATGTCCCAAAGGTCACCTGGCCTGGTGTCACTTTAAAGAAGCAGTCCAGTTACACCTTTGTGGGCTTATAGCTTGGCTTCTGAATGTCCTAGAGAGGTTAGGTTTGTTTTAGTGTTCTCCAATCACCAGCCCCTACAACCACAAAAAGGAATGGAGTCATTAGCACTTATGGTTTGTAAATGGCACCCAGAATTATGTTGCACGAAGCACAATTTCACATCATTCTGGGTTCATTTGTGTGAAAACAAGGTCCAATCAGGCTGAAACGTTACAGGAAGGTAGAATCTATTGAGTTGTAAGTAATCTGAACGTTTCATGATGATAGCACTTTCTTAAGGGGGTCAAACCATGTCCCAAAGGTCACCGGATCTGGTGTCACTTTAAAGAAGTAGTCCAGTTACACATTTGTGGGCTTATAACTTGGCTTCTGAATGTCCTAGAGAGGTCAGGTTTGTTTTAGTGTACTCCAATCAACAGCCCCTACAACCACAAAAAGGAATGGAGACATTAGCACTTATGGTTTTTAAATGGCACCCAGAATTATGTTGCACGAAGCACAATTTCACATCATTCTGGGTTCATTTGTGTGTAAACAAGGTCCAATCAGGCTGAAACGTTACAGGAAGGTAGAATCTATTGAGTTGTAAGTGATCTGAACGTTTCATGATGATAGCACTTTCCTAAGGGGGTCAAACCATGTCCCAAAGGTCACCGGATCAGGTGTCAATTTAAAGAAGTAGTCCAGTTACACATTTGTGGGCTTATAACTTGGCTTCTGAATGTCCTAGAGAGATCAGGTTTGTTTTAGTGTTCTCCAATCACCAGCCCCTACAACCACAAAAAGGAATGGAGTCATTAGCACTTATGGTTTGTAAATGGCACCCAGAATTATGTTGCACGAATCACAATTTCACATCATTCTGGGTTCATTTGTGTGAAAACAAGGTCCAATCAGGCTGAAACGTTACAGGAAGGTAGAATCTATTGAGTTGTAAGTGATCTGAACGTTTCATGATGATCGCACATTCCTATAGGGGGTCAAACCATGTCCCAAAGGTCACCGGATCTGGTGTCACTTTAAAGAAGTAGTCCAGTTACACATTTGTGGGCTTATAACTTGGCTTCTGAATGTCCTAGAGAGGTCAGGTTTGTTTTATTGTACTCCAATCAACAGCCCCTACAACCACAAAAAGGAATGGAGATAATAGCACTTATGGTTTTTAAATGGCACCCAGAATTATGTTGCACGAAGCACAATTTCACATCATTCTGGGTTCATTTGTGTGAAAACAAGGTCCAATCAGGCTGAAACGTTACAGGAAGGTAGAATCTATTGAGTTGTAAGTGATCTGAACGTTTCATGATGATAGCACTTTCCTAAGGGGGTCAAACCATGTCCCAAAGGTCACCGGATCAGGTGTCAATTTAAAGAAGTAGTCCAGTTACACATTTGTGGGCTTATACTTGGCTTCTGAATGTCCTAGAGAGACCAGGTTTGTTTTAATGTACTCCAATCAACAGCCTCTACAACCACAAAAAAGGAATGGAGTCATTAGCACTTATGGTTTGTAAATGGCACCCAGAATTATGTTGCACGAAGCACAATTTCACATCATTCTGGGTCCATTTGTGTGAAAACAAGGTCCAATCAGGCTGAAACGCGACAAGAAGGTAGAATCTATTGAGTTGTAAGTGATCTGAACGTTTCAAGATGATCGCACATTCCTATAGGGGGTAAAACCATGTTCCAAAGGTCACCGGGCCTGGTGTCACTTTAAAGATGTAGTCCAGTTACACCTTTGTGGGCTTATAACTTGGCTTCTGAATGTCCTAGAGAGGTTAGGTTTGTGTTAGTGTACTCCAATCAAAATCCTCTACAACCACAAAAAGGAATGGAGTCATTAGCACTTATGGTTTTTAAATGGCACCCAGAATTATGTTGCACGAAGCACAATTTCACATCATTCTGGGTTCATTTGTGTGAAAACAAGGTCCAATCAGGCTGAAATGTTACAGGAAGGTAGAATCTATAGAGTTGTAAGTGATCTGAACGTTTCATGATGATAGCACTTTCCTAAGGGGGTCAAACCATGTCCCAAAGGTCACCGGATCTGGTGTCAATTTAAAGAAGTAGTCCAGTTACACATTTGTGGGCTTATAACTTGGCTTCTGAATGTCCTAGAGAGATCAGGTTTGTTTTAGGGTACTCCAATCAACAGCCCCTACAACCACAAAAAGGAATGGAGTCATTAGCAGTTATGGTTTTTAAATGGCACCCAGAATTATGTTGCACGAAGCACAATTTCACATCATTCTGGGTTCATTTGTGTGAAAACAAGGTCCAATCAGGCTGAAACGTTACAGGAAGGTAGAATCTACTGAGTTGTAAGTGATCTGAACGTTTCATGATGATAGCACTTTCCTAAGGGGGTCAAACCATGTCCCAAAGGTCACCGGGCCTGGTGTCACTTTAAAGATGTAGTCCAGTTACACCTTTGTGGGCTTATAACTTGGCTTCTGAATGTCCTAGAGAGGTCAGGTTTGTTTTAGTGTACTCCAATCAACAGCCCCTACAACCACAAAAAGGAATGGAGTCATTAGCACTTATGGTTTGTAAATGGCACCCAGAATTATGTTGCACGAAGCACAATTTCACATCATTCTGGGTTCATTTGTGTGAAAACAAGGTCCAATCAGGCTGAAACGTTACAGGAAGGTAGAATCTACTGAGTTGTAAGTGATCTGAACGTTTCATGATGATAGCACTTTCCTAAGGGGGTCAAACCATGTCCCAAAGGTCACCGGATCTGGTGTCAATTTAAAGAAGTGGTCCAGTTACACATTTGTGGGCTTATAACTTGGCTTCTGAATGTCCTAGAGATATCAGGTTTGTTTTAGTATACTCCAATCAACAGCCCCTACAACCACAAAAAGGAATGGAGTCATTAGCACTTATGGTTTTTAAATGGCACCCAGAATTATGTTGCACGAAGCACAATTTCACATCATTCTGGGTTCATTTGTGTGAAAACAAGGTCTAATCAGGCTGAAATGTTACATGAAGGTAGAATCTATTGAGTTGAAAGTGATCTGAACGTTTCATGATGATAGCACTTTCCTAAGGGGGTCAAACCATGTCCCAAAGGTCACCAGATCTGGTGTCAATTTAAAGAAGTAGTACAGTTACACCTTTGTGGGCTTATAACTTGGCTTCTGAATGTCCTAGAGAGATCAGGTTTGTTTTAGTATACTCCAATCAACAGCCCCTACAACCACAAAAAGGAATGGAGTCATTAGCACTTATGGTTTTTAAATGGCACCCAGAATTATGTTGCACGAAGCACAATTTCACATCATTCTGGGTTCATTTGTGTGAAAACAAGGTCCAATCAGGCTGAAACGTTACAGGAAGGTAGAATCTATTGAGTTGTAAGTGATCTGAACGTTTCAAGATGATCGCACATTCCTATAGGGGGTCAAACCATGTCCCAAAGGTCACCGGGCCTGGTGTCACTTTAAAGAAGCAGTCCAGTTACACCTTTGTGGGCTTATAACTTGGCTTCTGAATGTCCTAGAGAGGTTAGGTTTGTTTTAGTGTTCTCTAATCACCAGCCCCTACAACCACAAAAAGGAATGGAGTCATTAGCACTTATGGTTTGTAAATGGCACCCAGAATTATGTTGCACGAAGCACAATTTCACATCATTCTGGGTTCATTTGTGTGAAAACAAGGTCCAATCAGGCTGAAACGTTACAGGAAGGTAGAATCTATTGATTTGTAAGTGATCTGAACGTTTCATGATGATAGCACTTTCCTAAGGGGGTCAAACCATGTCCCAAAGGTCACCGGATCTGGTGTCACTTTAAAGAAGTAGTCCAGTTACACATTTGTGGGCTTATAACTTGGCTTCTGAATGTCCTAGAGAGGTCAGGTTTGTTTTAGTGTACTCCAATCAACAGCCCCTACAACCACAAAAAGGAATGGAGACATTAGCACTTATGGTTTTTAAATGGCACCCAGAATTATGTTGCACGAAGCACAATTTCACATCATTCTGGGTTCATTTGTGTGAAAACAAGGTCCAATCAGGCTGAAACGTTACAGGAAGGTAGAATCTACTGAGTTGTAAGTGATCTGAACGTTTCATGATGATAGCACTTTCCTAAGGGGGTCAAACCATGTCCCAAAGGTCACCGGGCCTGGTGTCACTTTAAAGATGTAGTCCAGTTACACCTTTGTGGGCTTATAACTTGGCTTCTGAATGTCCTAGAGAGGTCAGGTTTGTTTTAGTGTACTCCAATCAACAGCCCCTACAACCACAAAAAGGAATGGAGTCATTAGCACTTATGGTTTGTAAATGGCACCCAGAATTATGTTGCACGAAGCACAATTTCACATCATTCTGGGTTCATTTGTGTGAAAACAAGGTCCAATCAGGCTGAAACGTTACAGGAAGGTAGAATCTACTGAGTTGTAAGTGATCTGAACGTTTCATGATGATAGCACTTTCCTAAGGGGGTCAAACCATGTCCCAAAGGTCACCGGATCTGGTGTCAATTTAAAGAAGTGGTCCAGTTACACATTTGTGGGCTTATAACTTGGCTTCTGAATGTCCTAGAGATATCAGGTTTGTTTTAGTATACTCCAATCAACAGCCCCTACAACCACAAAAAGGAATGGAGTCATTAGCACTTATGGTTTTTAAATGGCACCCAGAATTATGTTGCACGAAGCACAATTTCACATCATTCTGGGTTCATTTGTGTGAAAACAAGGTCTAATCAGGCTGAAATGTTACATGAAGGTAGAATCTATTGAGTTGTAAGTGATCTGAACGTTTCATGATGATAGCACTTTCCTAAGGGGGTCAAACCATGTCCCAAAGGTCACCAGATCTGGTGTCAATTTAAAGAAGTAGTACAGTTACACCTTTGTGGGCTTATAACTTGGCTTCTGAATGTCCTAGAGAGATCAGGTTTGTTTTAGTATACTCCAATCAACAGCCCCTACAACCACAAAAAGGAATGGAGTCATTAGCACTTATGGTTTTTAAATGGCACCCAGAATTATGTTGCACGAAGCACAATTTCACATCATTCTGGGTTCATTTGTGTGAAAACAAGGTCCAATCAGGCTGAAACGTTACAGGAAGGTAGAATCTATTGAGTTGTAAGTGATCTGAACGTTTCAAGATGATCGCACATTCCTATAGGGGGTCAAACCATGTCCCAAAGGTCACCGGGCCTGGTGTCACTTTAAAGAAGCAGTCCAGTTACACCTTTGTGGGCTTATAACTTGGCTTCTGAATGTCCTAGAGAGGTTAGGTTTGTTTTAGTGTTCTCTAATCACCAGCCCCTACAACCACAAAAAGGAATGGAGTCATTAGCACTTATGGTTTGTACATGGCACCCAGAATTATGTTGCACGAAGCACAATTTCACATCATTCTGGGTTCATTTGTGTGAAAACAAGGTCCAATCAGGCTGAAACGTTACAGGAAGGTAGAATCTATTGAGTTGTAAGTGATCTGAACGTTTCATGATGATAGCACTTTCCTAAGGGGGTCAAACCATGTCCCAAAGGTCACCGGATCTGGTGTCACTTTAAAGAAGTAGTCCAGTTACACATTTGTGGGCTTATAACTTGGCTTCTGAATGTCCTAGAGAGGTCAGGTTTGTTTTAGTGTACTCCAATCAACAGCCCCTACAACCACAAAAAGGAATGGAGACATTAGCACTTATGGTTTTTAAATGGCACCCAGAATTATGTTGCACGAAGCACAATTTCACATCATTCTGGGTTCATTTGTGTGTAAACAAGGTCCAATCAGGCTGAAACGTTACAGGAAGGTAGAATCTATTGAGTTGTAAGTGATCTGAACGTTTCATGATGATAGCACTTTCCTAAGGGGGTCAAACCATGTCCCAAAGGTCACCGGATCAGGTGTCAATTTAAAGAAGTTGTCCAGTTACACATTTGTGGGCTTATAACTTGGCTTCTGAATGTCCTAGAGAGATCAGGTTTGTTTTAGTGTTCTCCAGTCACCAGCCCCTACAACCACAAAAAGGAATGGAGACATTAGCACTTATGGTTTTTAAATGGCACCCAGAATTATGTTGCACGAAGCACAATTTCACATCATTCTGGGTTCATTTGTGTGAAAACAAGGTCCAATAAGGCTGAAACGTTACAGGAAGGTAGAATCTATTGAGTTGTAAGTGATCTGAACGTTTCATGATGATAGCAGTTTCCTAAGGGGGTCAAACCATGTCCCAAAGGTCACCGGATCAGGTGTCAATTTGAAGAAGTAGTCCAGTTACACATTTGTGGGCTTATAACTTGGCTGCTGAATGTCCTAGAGAGATCAGGTTTGTTTTAGTGTACTCCAATCAACAGCCTCTACAACCACAAAAAAGGAATGGAGTCATTAGCACTTATGGTTTGTAAATGGCACCCAGAATTATGTTGCACGAAGCACAATTTCACATCATTCTGGGTCCATTTGTGTGAAAACAAGGTCCAATCAGGCTGAAACGCTACAAGAAGGTAGAATCTATTGAGTTGTAAGTGATCTGAACGTTTCAAGATGATCGCACATTCCTATAGGGGGTAAAACCATGTTCCAAAGGTCACCGGGCCTGGTGTCACTTTAAAGATGTAGTCCAGTTACACCTTTGTGGGCTTATAACTTGGCTTCTGAATGTCCTAGAGAGGTTAGGTTTGTGTTAGTGTACTCCAATCAAAAGCCCCTACAACCACAAAAAGGAATGGAGTCATTAGCACTTATGGTTTTTAAATGGCACCCAGAATTATGTTGCACGAAGCACAATTTCACATCATTCTGGGTTCATTTGTGTGAAAACAAGGTCCAATCAGGCTGAAATGTTACAGGAAGGTAGAATCTATTGAGTTGTAAGTGATCTGAACGTTTCATGATGATAGCACTTTCCTAAGGGGGTCAAACCATGTCCCAAAGGTCACCGGATCTGGCGTCAATTTAAAGAAGTAGTCCAGTTACACATTTGTGGGCTTATAACTTGGCTTCTGAATGTCCTAGAGAGATCAGGTTTGTTTTAGGGTACTCCAATCAACAGCCCCTACAACCACAAAAAGGAATGGAGTCATTAGCAGTTATGGTTTGTAAATGGCACCCAGAATTATTTTGCACGAAGCACAATTTCACATCATTCTGGGTTCATTTGTGTGAAAACAAGGTCCAATCAGGCTGAAACGTTACAGGAAGGTAGAATCTACTGATTTGTAAGTGATCTGAACGTTTCATGATGATAGCACTTTCCTAAGGGGGTCAAACCATGTCCCAAAGGTCACCGGGCCTGGTGTCACTTTAAAGATGTAGTCCAGTTACACCTTTGTGGGCTTATAACTTGGCTTCTGAATGTCCTAGAGAGGTCAGGTTTGTTTTAGTGTACTCCAATCAACAGCCCCTACACCCACAAAAAGGAATGGAGTCATTAGCACTTATGGTTTGTAAATGGCACCCAGAATTATGTTGCACGAAGCACAATTTCACATCTTTCTGGGTCCATTTGTGTGAAAACAAGGTCCAATAAGGCTGAAGCGTTACAGGAAGGTAGAATCTATTGAGTTGTAAGTGATCTGAACGTTGCATGATGATAGCACTTTCCTGAGGGGGTCAAACCATGTCCCAAAGGTCACCGGGCCTGGTGTCACTTTAAAGATGTAGTCCAGTTACACCTTTGTGGGCTTATAACTTGACTTCTGAATGTCCTAGAGAGGTTAGGTTTGTTTTAGTGTACTCCAATCAAAAGCCCCTACAACCACAAAAAGGAATGGAGTCATTAGCACTTATGGTTTGTAAATGGCACCCAGAATTATGTTGCACAAAGCACAATTTCACATCATTCTGGGTTCATTTGTGTGAAAACAAGGTCCAATCAGGCTGAAACGTTACAGGAAGGTAGAATCTATTGAGTTGTAAGTGATCTGACCGTTTCATGATGATAGCACTTTCCAAAGGGGGTCAAACCATGTCCCAAAGGTCACCGGATCTGGTGTCACTTTAAAGAAGTAGTCCAGTTACACATTTGTGGGCTTATAACTTGGCTTCTGAATGTCCTAGAGAGGTCAGGTTTGTTTTAGTGTACTCCAATCAACAGCCCCTACAACCACAAAATGGAATGGAGACATTAGCACTTATGGTTTTTAAATGGCACCCAGAATTATGTTGCACGAAGCACAATTTCACATCATTCTGGGTTCATTTGTGTGAAAACAAGGTCCAATCAGGCTGAAATGTTACAGGAAGGTATAATCTATTGAGTTGTAAGTTATCTGAACGTTTCATGATGATAGCACTTTCCTAAGGGGGTCAAACCATGTCCCAAAGGTCACCGGATCTGGTGTCAATTTAAAGAAGTAGTCCAGTTACACATTTGTGGGCTTATAACTTGGCTTCTGAATGTCCTAGAGAGATCAGGTTTGTTTTAGGGTACTCCAATCAACAGCCCCTACAACCACAAAAAGGAATGGAGTCATTAGCACTTATGGTTTTTAAATGGCACCTA
Organism: Nothobranchius furzeri; assembly: GCF_043380555.1. Lineage (NCBI taxonomy): Eukaryota > Metazoa > Chordata > Actinopteri > Cyprinodontiformes > Nothobranchiidae > Nothobranchius > Nothobranchius furzeri. Next base: position 12,286,891 of record NC_091743.1, read on the forward strand.
GAATTATGTTGCACGAAGTACAATTTCACATCATTCTGGGTTCATTTGTGTGAAAACAAGGTCCAATCAGGCTGAAACGTTACAGGAAGGTAGAATCTATTGAGTTGTAAGTGATCTGAACGTTTCATGATGATAGCACTTTCCTAAGGGGGTCAAACCATGTCCCAAATGTCACCGGATCTGGTGTCAATTTAAAGAAGTAGTCCAGTTACACATTTGTGGGCTTATAACTTGGCTTCTGAATGTCCTAGAGTGATCAGGTTTGTTTTAGGGTACTCCAATCAACAGCCCCTACAACCACAAAAAGGAATGGAGTCATTAGCACTTATGGTTTTTAAATGGCACCCAGAATTATGTTGCACGAAGTACAATTTCACATCATTCTGGGTTCATTTGTGTGAAAACAAGGTCCAATCAGGCTGAAACGTTACAGGAAGGTAGAATCTATTGAGTTTTAAGTGATCTGAACGTTTCATGATGATAGCACTTTCCTAAGGGGGTCAAACCATGTCCCAAAGGTCATCAGATCTGGTGTCAATTTAAAGAATTAGTACAGTTACACCTTTGTGGGCTTATAACTTGGCTTCTGAATGTCCTAGAGAGATCAGGTTTGTTTTAGTATACTCCAATCAACAGCCCCTACAACCACAAAAAGGAATGGAGTCATTAGCACTTATGGTTTTTAAATGGCACCCAGAATTATGTTGCACGAAGCACAATTTCACATCATTCTGGGTTCATTTGTGTGAAAACAAGGTCCAATCAGGCTGAAACGTTACAGGAAGGTAGAATCTATTGAGTTGTAAGTGATCTGACCGTTTCATGATGATAGCACTTTCCTAAGGGGGTCAAACCATGTCCCAAAGGTCACCGGATCAGGTGTCAATTTAAAGAAGTAGTCCAGTTACACATTTGTGGGCTTATAACTTGGCTTCTGAATGTCCTAGAGAGATCAGGTTTGTTTTAGTGTACTCCAATCAACAGCCTCTACAACCACAAAAAAGGAATGGAGTCATTAGCACTTATGGTTTGTAAATGGCACCCAGAATTATGTTGCACGAAGCACAATTTCACATCATTCTGGGTCCATTTGTGTGAAAACAAGGTCCAATCAGGCTGAAACGCTACAAGAAGGTAGAATCTATTGAGTTGTAAGTGATCTGAACGTTTCAAGATGATCGCACATTCCTATAGGGGGTAAAACCATGTTCCAAAGGTCACCGGGCCTGGTGTCACTTTAAAGATGTAGTCCAGTTACACCTTTGTGGGCTTATAACTTGGCTTCTGAATGTCCTAGAGAGGTTAGGATTGTGTTAGTGTACTCCAATCAAAAGCCCCTACAACCACAAAAAGGAATGGAGTCATTAGCACTTATGGTTTTTAAATGGCACCCAGAATTATGTTGCACGAAGCACAATTTCACATCATTCTGGGTTCATTTGTGTGAAAACAAGGTCCAATCAGGCTGAAATGTTACAGGAAGGTAGAATCTATTGAGTTGTAAGTGATCTGAACGTTTCATGATGATAGCACTTTCCTAAGGGGGTCAAACCATGTCCCAAAGGTCACCGGATCTGGTGTCAATTTAAAGAAGTAGTCCAGTTACACATTTGTGGGCTTATAACTTGGCTTCTGAATGTCCTAGAGAGATCAGGTTTGTTTTAGTGTACTCCAATCAACAGCCCCTACAACCACAAAAAGGAATGGAGTCATTAGCACTTATGGTTTGTAAATGGCACCCAGAATTATGTTGCACAAAGCACAATTTCACATCATTCTGGGTCCATTTGTGTGAAAACAAGGTCCAATCATACTGAAACGTTACAAGAAGGTAGAATCTATTGAGTTGTAAGTGATCTGAACATTTCATGATGATCGCACATTCCTATAGGGGGTCAAACCACGTCCCAAAGGTCACCGGGCCTGGTGTCACTTTAAAGAAGTAGTCCAGTTACACCTTTGTGGGCTTATAACTTGGCTTCTGAATGTCCTAGAGATGTCAGGTTTGTTTTAGTGTACTCCAATCAACAGCCCCTACAACCACAAAAAGGAATGGAGTCATTAGCACTTATGGTTTTTAAATGGCGCCCAGAAATATGTTGCACGAAGCACAATTTCACATCATTCTGGGTTCATTTGTGTGAAAACAAGGTCCAATCAGGCTGAAATGTTACAGGAAGGTAGAATCTATTGAGTTGTAAGTGATCTGAACGTTTCATGATGATAGCACTTTCCTAAGGGGGTCGAACCATGTCCCAAAGGTCACCGGATCTGGTGTCAATTTAAAGAAGTAGTCCAGTTACACATTTGTGGGCTTATAACTTGGCTTCTGAATGTCCTAGAGAGATCAGGTTTGTTTTAGTATACTCCAATCAACAGCCCCTACAACCACAAAAAGGAATGGAGTCATTAGCACTTATGGTTTTTAAATGGCACCCAGAATTATGTTGCACGAAGCACAATTTCACATAATTCTGGGTTCATTTGTGTGAAAATAGGGTCCAATCAGGCTGAAACGTTAAAGGAAGGTAGAATCTATTGAGTTGTAAGTTATCTGAACGTTTCATGATGGTAGAACTTTCCTAAGGGGGTCAAACCATGTCCCAAAGGTCATCGGATCTGGTGTCACTCTAAAGAAGCAGTCCAGGTACATATTTGTGGGCTTATAACTTGGCTTCTGAATGTCCTAGAGAGGTCAGGTTTTTTTTAGTGTACTCCAATCAACAGCCCTTACAACCACAAAAAGGAATGGAGACATTAGCACTTATGGTTTTTAAATGGCACCCAGAATTATGTTGCACGAAGCACAATTTCACATCATTCTGGGTTCATTTGTGTGAAAACAAGGTCCAATCAGGCTGAAACGTTACAGGAAGGTAGAATCTATTGAGTTGTAAGTGATCTGAACGTTTCATGATGATAGCACTTTCCTAAGGGGGTCAAACCATGTCCAAAAGGTCACCGGATCTGGTGTCAATTTAAAGAAGTAGTCCAGTTACACATTTGTGGGCTTATAACTTGGCTTCTGAATGTCCTAGAGATCAGGTTTGTTTTAATGTACTCCAATCAACAGCCCCTACAACCACAAAAAGGAATGGAGTCATTAGCACTTATGGTTTGTAAATGGCACCCAGAATTATGTTGCACGAAGCACAATTTCACATCATTCTGGGTTCATTTGTGTGAAAACAAGGTCCAATCAGGCTGAAACGTTACAGGAAGGTAGAATCTATTGAGTTGTAAGTGATCTGAACGTTTCATGATGATAGCACTTTCCTAAGGGTGTTAAACCATGTCCCAAAGGTCACCGGATCTGGTGTCAATTTAAAGAAGTAGTCCAGTTACACATTTGTGGGCTTATAACTTGGCTTCTGAATGTCCTAGAGAGATCAGGTTTGTTTTAGTGTACTCCAATCAACAGCCCCTACAACCACAAAAAGGAATGGAGTCATTAGCACTTATGCTTTGTAAATGGCACCCAGAATTATGTTGCACGAGAAACAATTTCACATCATTCTGGGTCCATTTGTGTGAAAACAAGGTCCAATCAGGCTGAAATGTTACAGGAAGGTAGAATCTATTGAGTTGTAAGTGATCTGAACGTTTCATGATGATAGCACTTTCCTAAGGGGGTCAAAACATGTCCCAAAGGTCACCGGATCTGGTGTCAATTTAAAGAAGTAGTCCAGTTACACATTTGTGGGCTTATAACTTGGCTTCTGAATGTCCTAGAGATATCAGGTTTGTTTTAGTATACTCCAATCAACAGCCCCTACAACCACAAAAAGGAATGGAGTCATTAGCACTTATGGTTTTTAAATGGCACCCAGAATTATGTTGCACGAAGCACAATTTCACATCATTCTGGGTTCATTTGTGTGAAAACAAGGTCTAATCAGACTGAAATGTTACATGAAGGTAGAATCTATTGAGTTGTAAGTGATCTGAACGTTTCATGATGATAGCACTTTCCTAAGGGGGTCAAACCATGTCCCAAAGATCACCGCATCAGGTGTCAATTTAAAGAAGTAGTCCAGTTACACATTTGTGGGCTTATAACTTGGCTTCTGAATGTCCTAGAGAGATCAGGTTTGTTTTAGGGTACTCCAATCAAAAGCCCCTACAACCACAAAAAGGAATGGAGTCATTAGCACTTATGGTTTTTAAATGGCACCCAGAATTATGTTGCACGAAGCACAATTTCACATCATTCTGGGTTCATTTGTGTGAAAACAAGGTCCAATCAGGCTGAAACGTTACAGGAAGGTAGAATCTATTGAGTTGTAAGTGATCTGAACGTTTCATGATGATAGCACTTTCCTAAGGGGGTCAAACCATGTCCCAAAGGTCACCGGATCTGGTGTCAATTTAAAGAAGTAGTCCAGTTACACATTTGTGGGCTTATAACTTGGCTTCTGAATGTCCTAGAGAGATCAGGTTTGTTTTAGTGTACTCCAATCAACAGCCCCTACAACCACAAAAAGGAATGGAGTCATTAGCACTTATGGTTTGTAAATGGCACCCAGAATTATGTTGCACAAAGCACAATTTCACATCATTCTGGGTCCATTTGTTTGAAAACAAGGTCCAATCATACTGAAACGTTACAAGAAGGTAGAATCTATTGAGTTGTAAGTGATCTGAACGTTTCATGATGATCGCACATTCCTATAGGGGGTCAAACCATGTCCCAAAGGTCACCGGGCCTGGTGTCACTTTAAAGAAGTAGTCCAGTTACACATTTGTGGGCTTATAACTTGGCTTCTGAATGTCCTAGAGATCAGGTTTGTTTTAATGTACTCCAATCAACAGCCCCTACAACCACAAAAAGGAATGGAGTCATTAGCACTTATGGTTTGTAAATGGCACCCAGAATTATGTTGCACGAAGCACAATTTCACATCATTCTGGGTTCATTTGTGTGAAAACAAGGTCCAATCAGGCTGAAACGTTACAGGAAGGTAGAATCTATTGAGTTGTAAGTGATCTGAACGTTTCATGATGATAGCACTTTCCTAAGGGGGTCAAACCATGTCCCAAAGGTCACCGGATCTGGTGTCAATTTAAAGAAGTAGTCCAGTTACACATTTGTGGGCTTATAACTTGGCTTCTGAATGTCCTAGAGAGATCAGGTTTGTTTTAGTGTACTCCAATCAACAGCCCCTACAACCACAAAAAGGAATGGAGTCATTAGCACTTATGCTTTGTAAATGGCACCCAGAATTATGTTGCACGAGAAACAATTTCACATCATTCTGGGTCCATTTGTGTGAAAACAAGGTCCAATCAGGCTGAAATGTTACAGGAAGGTAGAATCTATTGAGTTGTAAGTGATCTGAACGTTTCATGATGATAGCACTTTCCTAAGGGGGTCAAAACATGTCCCAAAGGTCACCGGATCTGGTGTCAATTTAAAGAAGTAGTCCAGTTACACCTTTGTGGGCTTATAACTTGGCTTCTGAATGTCCTAGAGATATCAGGTTTGTTTTAGTATACTCCAATCAACAGCCCCTACAACCACAAAAAGGAATGGAGTCATTAGCACTTATGGTTTTTAAATGGCACCCAGAATTATGTTGCACGAAGCACAATTTCACATCATTCTGGGTTCATTTGTGTGAAAACAAGGTCTAATCAGGCTGAAATGTTACATGAAGGTAGAATCTATTGAGTTGTAAGTGATCTGAACGTTTCATGATGATAGCACTTTCCTAAGGGGGTCAAACCATGTCCCAAAGATCACCGCATCAGGTGTCAATTTAAAGAAGTAGTCCAGTTACACATTTGTGGGCTTATAACTTGGCTTCTGAATGTCCTAGAGAGATCAGGTTTGTTTTAGGGTACTCCAATCAACAGCCCCTACAACCACAAAAAGGAATGGAGTCATTAGCACTTATGGTTTTTAAATGGCACCCAGAATTATGTTGCACGAAGCACAATTTCACATCATTCTGGGTTCATTTGTGTGAAAACAAGGTCCAATCAGGCTGAAACGTTACAGGAAGGTAGAATCTATTGAGTTGTAAGTGATCTGAACGTTTCATGATGATAGCACTTTCCTAAGGGGGTCAAACCATGTCCCAAAGTTCACCGGATCTGGTGTCAATTTAAAGAAGTAGTCCAGTTACACATTTGTGGGCTTATAACTTGGCTTCTGAATGTCCTAGAGAGATCAGGTTTGTTTTAGTGTACTCCAATCAACAGCCCCTACAACCACAAAAAGGAATGGAGTCATTAGCAGTTATGGTTTGTAAATGGCACCCAGAATTATTTTGCACGAAGCACAATTTCACATCATTCTGGGTTCATTTGTGTGAAAACAAGGTCCAATCAGGCTGAAACGTTACAGGAAGGTAGAATCTACTGATTTGTAAGTGATCTGAACGTTTCATGATGATAGCACTTTCCTAAGGGGGTCAAACCATGTCCCAAAGGTCACCGGGCCTGGTGTCACTTTAAAGATGTAGTCCAGTTACACCTTTGTGGGCTTATAACTTGGCTTCTGAATGTCCTAGAGAGGTCAGGTTTGTTTTAGTGTACTCCAATCAACAGCCCCTACACCCACAAAAAGGAATGGAGTCATTAGCACTTATGGTTTGTAAATGGCACCCAGAATTATGTTGCACGAAGCACAATTTCACATCATTCTGGGTCCATTTGTGTGAAAACAAGGTCCAATAAGGCTGAAGCGTTACAGGAAGGTAGAATCTATTGAGTTGTAAGTGATCTGAACGTTGCATGATGATAGCACTTTCCTGAGGGGGTCAAACCATGTCCCAAAGGTCACCGGGCCTGGTGTCACTTTAAAGATGTAGTCCAGTTACACCTTTGTGGGCTTATAACTTGACTTCTGAATGTCCTAGAGAGGTTAGGTTTGTTTTAGTGTACTCCAATCAAAAGCCCCTACAACCACAAAAAGGAATGGAGTCATTAGCACTTATGGTTTGTAAATGGCACCCAGAATTATGTTGCACAAAGCACAATTTCACATCATTCTGGGTTCATTTGTGTGAAAACAAGGTCCAATCAGGCTGAAACGTTACAGGAAGGTAGAATCTATTGAGTTGTAAGTGATCTGACCGTTTCATGATGATAGCACTTTCCAAAGGGGGTCAAACCATGTCCCAAAGGTCACCGGATCTGGTGTCACTTTAAAGAAGTAGTCCAGTTACACATTTGTGGGCTTATAACTTGGCTTCTGAATGTCCTAGAGAGGTCAGGTTTGTTTTAGTGTACTCCAATCAACAGCCCCTACAACCACAAAATGGAATGGAGACATTAGCACTTATGGTTTTTAAATGGCACCCAGAATTATGTTGCACGAAGCACAATTTCACATCATTCTGGGTTCATTTGTGTGAAAACAAGGTCCAATCAGGCTGAAATGTTACAGGAAGGTATAATCTATTGAGTTGTAAGTGATCTGAACGTTTCATGATGATAGCACTTTCCTAAGGGGGTCAAACCATGTCCCAAAGGTCACCGGATCTGGTGTCAATTTAAAGAAGTAGTCCAGTTACACATTTGTGGGCTTATAACTTGGCTTCTGAATGTCCTAGAGAGATCAGGTTTGTTTTAGGGTACTCCAATCAACAGCCCCTACAACCACAAAAAGGAATGGAGTCATTAGCACTTATGGTTTTTAAATGGCACCTAGAATTATGTTGCACGAAGTACAATTTCACATCATTCTGGGTTCATTTGTGTGAAAACAAGGTCCAATCAGGCTGAAACGTTACAGGAAGGTAGAATCTATTGAGTTGTAAGTGATCTGAACGTTTCATGATGATAGTACTTTCCTAAGGGGGTCAAACCATGTCCCAAATGTCACCGGATCTGGTGTCAATTTAAAGAAGTAGTCCAGTTACACATTTGTGGGCTTATAACTTGGCTTCTGAATGTCCTAGAGAGATCAGGTTTGTTTTAGGGTACTCCAATCAACAGCCCCTACAACCACAAAAAGGAATGGAGTCATTAGCACTTATGGTTTTTAAATGGCACCTAGAATTATGTTGCACGAAGTACAATTTCACATCATTCTGGGTTCATTTGTGTGAAAACAAGGTCCAATCAGGCTGAAACGTTACAGGAAGGTAGAATCTATTGAGTTGTAAGTGATCTGAACGTTTCATGATGATAGCACTTTCCTAAGGGGGTCAAACCATGTCCCAAAGGTCACCGGATCTGGTGTCAATTTAAAGAAGTAGTCCAGTTACACATTTGTGGGCTTATAACTTGGCTTCTGAATGTCCTAGAGAGATCAGGTTTGTTTTAGTGTACTCCAGTCAACAGCCCCTACAACCACAAAATGGAATGGAGACATTAGCACTTATGGTTTTTAAATGGCACCCAGAATTATGTTGCACGAAGCACAATTTCACATCATTCTGGGTTCATTTGTGTGAAAACAAGGTCCAATCAGGCTGAAACGTTACAGGAAGGTAGAATCTATTGAGTTGTAAGTGATCTGAACGTTTCATGATGATAGCACTTTCCTAAGGGGGTCAAACCATGTCCCAAATGTCACCGGATCTGGTGTCAATTTAAAGAAGTAGTCCAGTTACACATTTGTGGGCTTATAACTTGGCTTCTGAATGTCCTAGAGTGATCAGGTTTGTTTTAGGGTACTCCAATCAACAGCCCCTACAACCACAAAAAGGAATGGAGTCATTAGCACTTATGGTTTTTAAATGGCACCCAGAATTATGTTGCACGAAGTACAATTTCACATCATTCTGGGTTCATTTGTGTGAAAACAAGGTCCAATCAGGCTGAAACGTTACAGGAAGGTAGAATCTATTGAGTTTTAAGTGATCTGAACGTTTCATGATGATAGCACTTTCCTAAGGGGGTCAAACCATGTCCCAAAGGTCATCAGATCTGGTGTCAATTTAAAGAAGTAGTACAGTTACACCTTTGTGGGCTTATAACTTGGCTTCTGAATGTCCTAGAGAGATCAGGTTTGTTTTAGTATACTCCAATCAACAGCCCCTACAACCACAAAAAGGAATGGAGTCATTAGCACTTATGGTTTTTAAATGGCACCCAGAATTATGTTGCACGAAGCACAATTTCACATCATTCTGGGTTCATTTGTGTGAAAACAAGGTCCAATCAGGCTGAAACGTTACAGGAAGGTAGAATCTATTGAGTTGTAAGTGATCTGAACGTTTCAAGATGATCGCACATTCCTATAGGGGGTCAAACCATGTCCCAAAGGTCACCGGGCCTGGTGTCACTTTAAAGAAGCAGTCCAGTTACACCTTTGTGGGCTTATAACTTGGCTTCTGAATGTCCTAGAGAGGTTAGGTTTGTTTTAGTGTTCTCTAATCACCAGCCCCTACAACCACAAAAAGGAATGGAGTCATTAGCACTTATGGTTTGTAAATGGCACCCAGAATTATGTTAAACGAAGCTCAATTTCACATCATTCTGGGTTCATTTGTGTGAAAACAAGGTCCAATCAGGCTGAAACGTTACAGGAAGGTAGAATCTATTGAGTTGTAAGTGATCTGAACGTTTCATGATGATAGCACTTTCCTAAGGGGGTCAAACCATGTCCCAAAGGTCACCGGATCTGGTGTCACTTTAAAGAAGTAGTCCAGTTACACATTTGTGGGCTTATAACTTGGCTTCTGAATGTCCTAGAGAGGTCAGGTTTGTTTTAGTGTACTCCAATCAACAGCCCCTACAACCACAAAAAGGAATGGAGACATTAGCACTTATGGTTTTTAAATGGCACCCAGAATTATGTTGCACGAAGCACAATTTCACATCATTCTGGGTTCATTTGTGTGTAAACAAGGTCCAATCAGGCTGAAACGTTACAGGAAGGTAGAATCTATTGAGTTGTAAGTGATCTGAACGTTTCATGATGATAGCACTTTCTTAAGGGGGTCAAACCATGTCCCAAAGGTCACCGGATCAGGTGTCAATTTAAAGAAGTAGTCCAGTTACACATTTGTGGGCTTATAACTTGGCTTCTGAATGTCCTAGAGAGATCAGGTTTGTTTTAGTGTTCTCCAATCACCAGCCCCTACAACCACAAAAAGGAATGGAGACATTAGCACTTATGGTTTTTAAATGGCACCCAGAATTATGTTGCACGAAGCACAATTTCACATCATTCTGGGTTCATTTGTGTGAAAACAAGGTCCAATCAGGCTGAAACGTTACAGGAAGGTAGAATCTATTGAGTTGTAAGTGATCTGACCGTTTCATGATGATAGCACTTTCCTAAGGGGGTCAAACCATGTCCCAAAGGTCACCGGATCAGGTGTCAATTTAAAGAAGTAGTCCAGTTACACATTTGTGGGCTTATAACTTGGCTTCTGAATGTCCTAGAGAGATCAGGTTTGTTTTAGTGTACTCCAATCAACAGCCTCTACAACCACAAAAAAGGAATGGAGTCATTAGCACTTATGGTTTGTAAATGGCACCCAGAATTATGTTGCACGAAGCACAATTTCACATCATTCTGGGTCCATTTGTGTGAAAACAAGGTCCAATCAGGCTGAAACGCTACAAGAAGGTAGAATCTATTGAGTTGTAAGTGATCTGAACGTTTCAAGATGATCGCACATTCCTATAGGGGGTAAAACCATGTTCCAAAGGTCACCGGGCCTGGTGTCACTTTAAAGATGTAGTCCAGTTACACCTTTGTGGGCTTATAACTTGGCTTCTGAATGTCCTAGAGAGGTTAGGATTGTGTTAGTGTACTCCAATCAAAAGCCCCTACAACCACAAAAAGGAATGGAGTCATTAGCACTTATGGTTTTTAAATGGCACCCAGAATTATGTTGCACGAAGCACAATTTCACATCATTCTGGGTTCATTTGTGTGAAAACAAGGTCCAATCAGGCTGAAATGTTACAGGAAGGTAGAATCTATTGAGTTGTAAGTGATCTGAACGTTTCATGATGATAGCACTTTCCTAAGGGGGTCAAACCATGTCCCAAAGGTCACCGGATCTGGTGTCAATTTAAAGAAGTAGTCCAGTTACACATTTGTGGGCTTATAACTTGGCTTCTGAATGTCCTAGAGAGATCAGGTTTGTTTTAGGCTACTCCAATCAACAGCCCCTACAACCACAAAAAGGAATGGAGTCATTAGCAGTTATGGTTTTTAAATGGCACCCAGAATTATGTTGCACGAAGCACAATTTCACATCATTCTGGGTTCATTTGTGTGAAAACAAGGTCCAATCAGGCTGAAACGTTACAGGAAGGTAGAATCTACTGAGTTGTAAGTGATCTGAACGTTTCATGATGATAGCACTTTCCTAAGGGGGTCAAACCATGTCCCAAAGGTCACCGGGCCTGGTGTCACTTTAAAGATGTAGTCCAGTTACACCTTTGTGGGCTTATAACTTGGCTTCTGAATGTCCTAGAGAGGTCAGGTTTGTTTTAGTGTACTCCAATCAACAGCCCCTACAACCACAAAAAGGAATGGAGTCATTAGCACTTATGGTTTGTAAATGGCACCCAGAATTATGTTGCACGAAGCACAATTTCACATCATTCTGGGTCCATTTGTGTGAAAACAAGGTCCAATCAGGCTGAAGCGTTACAGGAAGGTAGAATCTATTGAGTTGTAAGTGATCTGAACGTTGCATGATGATAGCACTTTCCTGAGGGGGTCAAACCATGTCCCAAAGGTCACCGGGCCTGGTGTCACTTTAAAGATGTAGTCCAGTTACACCTTTGTGGGCTTATAACTTGACTTCTGAATGTCCTAGAGAGGTTAGGTTTGTTTTAGTGTACTCCAATCAAAAGCCCCTATAACCACAAAAAGGAATGGAGTCATTAGCACTTATGGTTTGTAAATGGCACCCAGAATTATGTTGCACAAAGCACAATTTCACATCATTCTGGGTTCATTTGTGTGAAAACAAGGTCCAATCAGGCTGAAACGTTACAGGAAGGTAGAATCTATTGAGTTGTAAGTGATCTGAACGTTTCATGATGATAGCACTTTCCAAAGGGGGTCAAACTATGTCCCAAAGGTCACCGGATCTGGTGTCACTTTAAAGAAGTAGTCCAGTTACACATTTGTGGGCTTATAACTTGGCTTCTGAATGTCCTAGAGAGGTCAGGTTTGTTTAGTGTACTCCAATCAACAGCCCCTACAACCACAAAAAGGAATGGAGACATTACCACTTATGGTTTTTAAATGGCACCCAGAATTATGTTGCACGAAGCACAATTTCACATCATTCTGGGTTCATTTGTGTGAAAACAAGGTCCAATCAGGCTGAAACGTTACAGGAAGGTAGAATCTATTGAGTTGTAAGTGATCTGAACGTTTCATGATGATAGCACTTTCCTAAGGGGGTCAAACCATGTCCCAAATGTCACCGGATCTGGTGTCAATTTAAAGAAGTAGTCCAGTTACACATTTGTGGGCTTATAACTTGGCTTCTGAATGTCCTAGAGAGATCAGGTTTGTTTTAGGGTACTCCAATCAACAGCCCCTACAACCACAAAAAGGAATGGAGTCATTAGCACTTATGGTTTTTAAATGGCACCTAGAATTATGTTGCACGAAGTACAATTTCACATCATTCTGGGTTCATTTGTGTGAAAACAAGGTCCAATCAGGCTGAAACGTTACAGGAAGGTAGAATCTATTGAGTTGTAAGTGATCTGAACGTTTCATGATGATAGCACTTTCCTAAGGGGGTCAAAACATGTCCCAAAGGTCACCGGATCTGGTGTCAATTTAAAGAAGTAGTCCAGTTACACATTTGTGGGCTTATAACTTGGCTTCTGAATGTCCTAGAGAGATCAGGTTTGTTTTAGTGTACTCCAATCAACAGCCCCTACAACCACAAAATGGAATGGAGACATTAGCACTTATGGTTTTTAAATGGCACCCAGAATTATGTTGCACGAAGCACAATTTCACATTATTCTGGGTTCATTTGTGTGAAAACAAGGTCCAATCAGGCTGAAACGTTACAGGAAGGTAGAATCTATTGAGTTGTAAGTGATCTGAACGTTTCATGATGATATCACTTTCCTAAGGGGGTCAAACCATGTCCCAAATGTCACCGGATCTGGTGTAAATTTAAAGAAGTAGTCCAGTTACACATTTGTGGGCTTATAACTTGGCTTCTGAATGTCCTAGAGAGATCAGGTTTGTTTTAGGGTACTCCAATCAACAGCCCCTACAACCACAAAAAGAAATGGAGTCATTAGTACTTATGGTTTTTAAATGGCACCTAGAATTATGTTGCACGAAGTACAATTTCACATCATTCTGGGTTCATTTGTGTGAAAACAAGGTCCAATCAGGCTGAAACGTTACAGGAAGGTAGAATCTATTGAGTTGTAAGTGATCTGAACGTTTCATGATGATAGCACTTTCCTAAGGGGGTCAAACCATGTCCCAAAGGTCACCGGATCTGGTGTCAATTTAAAGAAGTAGTCCAGTTACACATTTGTGGGCTTATAACTTGGCTTCTGAATGTCCTAGAGAGATCAGGTTTGTTTTAATGTACTCCAATCAACAGCCCCTACAACCACAAAAAGGAATGGAGTCATTAGCACTTATGGTTTTTAAATGGCACCTAGAATTATGTTGCACGAAGTACAATTTCACATCATTCTGGGTTCATTTGTGTGAAAACAAGGTCCAATCAGGCTGAAACGTTACAGGAAGGAAGAATCTATTGAGTTGTAAGTGATCTGAACGTTTCATGATGATAGCACTTTCCTAAGGGGGTCAAACCATGTCCCAAAGGTCACCGGATCTGGTGTCAATTTAAAGAAGTAGTCCAGTTACACATTTGTGGGCTTATAACTTGTCTTCTGAATGTCCTAGAGAGATCAGGTTTTTTTAATGTACTCCAATCAACAGCCCCTACAACCACAAAAAGGAATGGAGTCATTAGCACTTATGGTTTGTAAATGGCACCCAGAATTATGTTGCACGAAGCACAATTTCACATCATTCTGGGTTCATTTGTGTGAAAACAAGGTCCAATCAGGCTGAAACGTTAGAGGAAGGTAGAATCTACTGAGTTGTAAGTGATCTGAACGTTTCATGATAATAGCACTTTCCTAAGGGGGTCAAACCATGTCCCAAAGGTCACCGGATCTGCTGTCAATTTAAAGATGTAGTCCAGTTACACATTTGTGGGCTTATAACTTGGCTTCTGAATGTCCTAGAGAGATCAGGTTTGTTTTAGTGTACTCCAATCAACAGCCCCTACAACCACAAAAAGGAACTGAGACATTAGCACTTATGGTTTTTAAATGGCACCCAGAATTATGTTGCACGAAGCACAATTTCACATCATTCTGGGTTCATTTGTGTGAAAACAAGGTCCAATCAGGCTGAAACGTTACAGGAAGGTAGAATCTATTGAGTTGTAAGTGATCTGAACGTTTCAAGATGATAGCACATTCCTATAGGGGGTAAAACCATGTCCCAAAGGTCACCGGGCCTGGTGTCACTTTAAAGAAGTAGTCCAGTTACACCTTTGTGGGCTTATAACTTGGCTTCTGAATGTCCTAGAGAGGTTAGGTTTGTTTTAGTGTACTCCAATCAACAGCCCCTACAACCACAAAACGGAATGGAGTCATTAGCACTTATGGTTTGTAAATGGCACCCAGAATTATGTTGCACGAAGCACAATTTCACATCATTCTGGGTTCATTTGTGTGAAAACAAGGTCCAATCAGGCTGAAACGTTACAGGAAGGTAGAATCTATTGAGTTGTAAGTGATCTGAACGTTTCATGATGATAGCACTTTCCTAAGGGGGTCAAACCATGTCCCAAAGGTCACCGGATCTGGTGGCACTTTAAAGAAGTAGTCCAGTTACACATTTGTGGGCTTATAACTTGGCTTCTGAATGTCCTAGAGAGGTCAGGTTTGTTTTAGTGTACTCCAATAAACAGCCCCTACAACCACAAAAAGGAATGGAGACATTAGCACTTATGGTTTTTAAATGGCACCCAGAATTATGTTGCACGAAGCACAATTTCACATCATTCTGGGTTCATTTGTGTGAAAACAAGGTCCAATCAGGCTGAAACGTTACAGGAAGGTAGAATCTATTGAGTTGTAAGTGATCTGAACGTTTCATGATGATATCACTTTCCTAAGGGGGTCAAACCATGTCCCAAATGTCACCGGATCTGGTGTAAATTTAAAGAAGTAGTCCAGTTACACATTTGTGGGCTTATAACTTGGCTTCTGAATGTCCTAGAGAGATCAGGTTTGTTTTAGGGTACTCCAATCAACAGCCCCTACAACCACAAAAAGAAATGGAGTCATTAGTACTTATGGTTTTTAAATGGCACCTAGAATTATGTTGCACGAAGTACAATTTCACATCATTCTGGGTTCATTTGTGTGAAAACAAGGTCCAATCAGGCTGAAACGTTACAGGAAGGTAGAATCTATTAAGTTGTAAGTGATCTGAACGTTTCATGATGATAGCACTTTCCTAAGGGGGTCAAACCATGTCCCAAAGGTCACCGGATCTGGTGTCAATTTAAAGAAGTAGTCCAGTTACACATTTGTGGGCTTATAACTTGGCTTCTGAATGTCCTAGAGAGATCAGGTTTGTTTTAATGTACTCCAATCAACAGCCCCTACAACCACAAAAAGGAATGGAGTCATTAGCACTTATGGTTTTTAAATGGCACCTAGAATTATGTTGCACGAAGTACAATTTCACATCATTCTGGGTTCATTTGTGTGAAAACAAGGTCCAATCAGGCTGAAACGTTACAGGAAGGAAGAATCTATTGAGTTGTAAGTGATCTGAACGTTTCATGATGATAGCACTTTCCTAAGGGGGTCAAACCATGTCCCAAAGGTCACCGGATCTGGTGTCAATTTAAAGAAGTAGTCCAGTTACACATTTGTGGGCTTATAACTTGTCTTCTGAATGTCCTAGAGAGATCAGGTTTTTTTAATGTACTCCAATCAACAGCCCCTACAACCACAAAAAGGAATGGAGTCATTAGCACTTATGGTTTGTAAATGGCACCCAGAATTATGTTGCACGAAGCACAATTTCACATCATTCTGGGTTCATTTGTGTGAAAACAAGGTCCAATCAGGCTGAAACGTTAGAGGAAGGTAGAATCTACTGAGTTGTAAGTGATCTGAACGTTTCATGATAATAGCACTTTCCTAAGGGGGTCAAACCATGTCCCAAAGGTCACCGGATCTGCTGTCAATTTAAAGATGTAGTCCAGTTACACATTTGTGGGCTTATAACTTGGCTTCTGAATGTCCTAGAGAGATCAGGTTTGTTTTAGTGTACTCCAATCAACAGCCCCTACAACCACAAAAAGGAACTGAGACATTAGCACTTATGGTTTTTAAATGGCACCCAGAATTATGTTGCACGAAGCACAATTTCACATCATTCTGGGTTCATTTGTGTGAAAACAAGGTCCAATCAGGCTGAAACGTTACAGGAAGGTAGAATCTATTGAGTTGTAAGTGATCTGAACGTTTCAAGATGATAGCACATTCCTATAGGGGGTAAAACCATGTCCCAAAGGTCACCGGGCCTGGTGTCACTTTAAAGAAGTAGTCCAGTTACACCTTTGTGGGCTTATAACTTGGCTTCTGAATGTCCTAGAGAGGTTAGGTTTGTTTTAGTGTACTCCAATCAACAGCCCCTACAACCACAAAACGGAATGGAGTCATTAGCACTTATGGTTTGTAAATGGCACCCAGAATTATGTTGCACGAAGCACAATTTCACATCATTCTGGGTTCATTTGTGTGAAAACAAGGTCCAATCAGGCTGAAACGTTACAGGAAGGTAGAATCTATTGAGTTGTAAGTGATCTGAACGTTTCATGATGATAGCACTTTCCTAAGGGGGTCAAACCATGTCCCAAAGGTCACCGGATCTGGTGGCACTTTAAAGAAGTAGTCCAGTTACACATTTGTGGGCTTATAACTTGGCTTCTGAATGTCCTAGAGAGGTCAGGTTTGTTTTAGTGTACTCCAATAAACAGCCCCTACAACCACAAAAAGGAATGGAGTCATTAGCACTTATGGTTTGTAAATGGCACCCAGAATTATGTTGCACGAAGCACAATTTCACATCATTCTGGGTCCATTTTTGTGAAAGCAATGTCCAATCAGGCTGAAACGTTACAAGAAGGTAGAATCTATTGAGTTGTAAGTGATCTGAACGTTTCATGATGATCTCACATTCCTATAGGGGGTCAAACCATGTCCCAAAGGTCACCGGGCCTGGTGTCACTTTAAAGACGTAGTCCAGTTACACATTTGTGGGCTTATAACTTGGCTTCTGAATGTCCTAGAGAGGTCAGGTTTGTTTTAGTGTATTCCAATCAACAGCCCCTACAACCACAAAAAGGAATGGAGTCATTAGCACTTATGGTTTGTAAATGGCACCCAGAATTATGTTGCACGAAGCACAATTTCACATCATTCTGGGTTCATTTGTCTGAAAACAAGGTCCAATCAGGCTGAAACGTTACAGGAAGGTAGAATCTATTGAGTTGTAAGTGATCTGAACGTTTCATGATGATAGCACTTTCCAAAGGGGGTCAAACCATGTCCCAAAGGTCACCGGATCAGGTGTCACTTTAAAGAAGTAGTCCAGTTACACATTTGTGGGCTTATAACTTGGCTTCTGAATGTCCTAGAGAGGTCAGGTTTGTTTTAGTGTACTCCAATCAACAGCCCCTACAACCACAAAAAGGAATGGAGACATTAGCACTTATGGTTTTTAAATGGCACCCAGAATTATGTTGCACGAAGCACAATTTCACATCATTCTGGGTTCATTTGTGTGTAAACAAGGTCCAATCAGGCTGAAACGTTACAGGAAGGTAGAATCTATTGAGTTGTAAGTGATCTGAACGTTTCATGATGATAGCACTTTCCTAAGGGGGTCAAACCATGTCCCAAAGGTCACCGGATCAGGTGTCAATTTAAAGAAGTTGTCCAGTTACACATTTGTGGGCTTATAAATTGGCTTCTGAATGTCCTAGAGAGATCAGGTTTGTTTTAGTGTTCTCCAGTCACCAGCCCCTACAACCACAAAAAGGAATGGAGACATTAGCACTTATGGTTTTTAAATGGCACCCAGAATTATGTTGCACGAAGCACAATTTCACATCATTCTGGGTTCATTTGTGTGAAAACAAGGTCCAATAAGGCTGAAACGTTACAGGAAGGTAGAATCTATTGAGTTGTAAGTGATCTGAACGTTTCATGATGATAGCAGTTTCCTAAGGGGGTCAAACCATGTCCCAAAGGTCACCGGATCAGGTGTCAATTTAAAGAAGTAGTCCAGTTACACATTTGTGGGCTTATAACTTGGCTGCTGAATGTCCTAGAGAGATCAGGTTTGTTTTAGTGTACTCCAATCAACAGCCTCTACAACCACAAAAAAGGAATGGAGTCATTAGCACTTATGGTTTGTAAATGGCACCCAGAATTATGTTGCACGAAGCACAATTTCACATCATTCTGGGTCCATTTGTGTGAAAACAAGGTCCAATCAGGCTGAAACGCTACAAGAAGGTAGAATCTATTGAGTTGTAAGTGATCTGAACGTTTCAAGATGATCGCACATTCCTATAGGGGGTAAAACCATGTTCCAAAGGTCGCCGGGCCTGGTGTCACTTTAAAGATGTAGTCCAGTTACACCTTTGTGGGCTTATAACTTGGCTTCTGAATGTCCTAGAGAGGTTAGGTTTGTGTTAGTGTACTCCAATCAAAAGCCCCTACAACCACAAAAAGGAATGGAGTCATTAGCACTTATGGTTTTTAAATGGCACCCAGAATTATGTTGCACGAAGCACAATTTCACATCATTCTGGGTTCATTTGTGTGAAAACAAGGTCCAATCAGGCTGAAATGTTACAGGAAGGTAGAATCTATTGAGTTGTAAGTGATCTGAACGTTTCATGATGATAGCACTTTCCTAAGGGGGTCAAACCATGTCCCAAAGGTCACCGGATCTGGCGTCAATTTAAAGAAGTAGTCCAGTTACACATTTGTGGGCTTATAACTTGGCTTCTGAATGTCCTAGAGAGATCAGGTTTGTTTTAGGGTACTCCAATCAACAGCCCCTACAACCACAAAAAGGAATGGAGTCATTAGCAGTTATGGTTTGTAAATGGCACCCAGAATTATTTTGCACGAAGCACAATTTCACATCATTCTGGGTTCATTTGTGTGAAAACAAGGTCCAATCAGGCTGAAACGTTACAGGAAGGTAGAATCTACTGATTTGTAAGTGATCTGAACGTTTCATGATGATAGCACTTTCCTAAGGGGGTCAAACCATGTCCCAAAGGTCACCGGGCCTGGTGTCACTTTAAAGATGTAGTCCAGTTACACCTTTGTGGGCTTATAACTTGGCTTCTGAATGTCCTAGAGAGGTCAGGTTTGTTTTAGTGTACTCCAATCAACAGCCCCTACACCCACAAAAAGGAATGGAGTCATTAGCACTTATGGTTTGTAAATGGCACCCAGAATTATGTTGCACGAAGCACAATTTCACATCATTCTGGGTCCATTTGTGTGAAAACAAGGTCCAATAAGGCTGAAGCGTTACAGGAAGGTAGAATCTATTGAGTTGTAAGTGATCTGAACGTTGCATGATGATAGCACTTTCCTGAGGGGGTCAAACCATGTCCCAAAGGTCACCGGGCCTGGTGTCACTTTAAATATGTAGTCCAGTTACACCTTTGTGGGCTTATAACTTGACTTCTGAATGTCCTAGAGAGGTTAGGTTTGTTTTAGTGTACTCCAATCAAAAGCCCCTACAACCACAAAAAGGAATGGAGTCATTAGCACTTATGGTTTGTAAATGGCACCCAGAATTATGTTGCACAAAGCACAATTTCACATCATTCTGGGTTCATTTGTGTGAAAACAAGGTCCAATCAGGCTGAAACGTTACAGGAAGGTAGAATCTATTGAGTTGTAAGTGATCTGACCGTTTCATGATGATAGCACTTTCCAAAGGGGGTCAAACCATGTCCCAATGTCACCGGATCTGGTGTCACTTTAAAGAAGTAGTCCAGTTACACATTTGTGGGCTTATAACTTGGCTTCTGAATGTCCTAGAGAGGTCAGGTTTGTTTTAGTGTACTCCAATCAACAGCCCCTACAACCACAAAATGGAATGGAGACATTAGCACTTATGGTTTTTAAATGGCACCCAGAATTATGTTGCACGAAGCACAATTTCACATCATTCTGGGTTCATTTGTGTGAAAACAAGGTCCAATCAGGCTGAAATGTTACAGGAAGGTATAATCTATTGAGTTGTAAGTGATCTGAACGTTTCATGATGATAGCACTTTCCTAAGGGGGTCAAACCATGTCCCAAAGGTCACCGGATCTGGTGTCAATTTAAAGAAGTAGTCCAGTTACACATTTGTGGGCTTATAACTTGGCTTCTGAATGTCCTAGAGAGATCAGGTTTGTTTTAGGGTACTCCAATCAACAGCCCCTACAACCACAAAAAGGAATGGAGTCATTAGCACTTATGGTTTTTAAATGGCACCTAGAATTATGTTGCACGAAGTACAATTTCACATCATTCTCGGTTCATTTGTGTGAAAACAAGGTCCAATCAGGCTGAAACGTTACAGGAAGGTAGAATCTATTGAGTTGTAAGTGATCTGAACGTTTCATGATGATAGTACTTTCCTAAGGGGGTCAAACCATGTCCCAAATGTCACCGGATCTGGTGTCAATTTAAAGAAGTAGTCCAGTTACACATTTGTGGGCTTATAACTTGGCTTCTGAATGTCCTAGAGAGATCAGGTTTGTTTTAGGGTACTCCAATCAACAGCCCCTACAACCACAAAAAGGAATGGAGTCATTAGCACTTATGGTTTTTAAATGGCACCTAGAATTATGTTGCACGAAGTACAATTTCACATCATTCTGGGTTCATTTGTGTGAAAACAAGGTCCAATCAGGCTGAAACGTTACAGGAAGGTAGAATCTATTGAG
Organism: Nothobranchius furzeri; assembly: GCF_043380555.1. NCBI lineage: Eukaryota > Metazoa > Chordata > Actinopteri > Cyprinodontiformes > Nothobranchiidae > Nothobranchius > Nothobranchius furzeri. The sequence continues at coordinate 12,307,879 of NC_091743.1, forward strand.
TTGTAAGTGATCTGAACGTTTCATGATGATAGCACTTTCCTAAGGGGGTCAAACCATGTCCCAAAGGTCACCGGATCTGGTGTCAATTTAAAGAAGTAGTCCAGTTACACATTTGTGGGCTTATAACTTGGCTTCTGAATGTCCTAGAGAGATCAGGTTTGTTTTAGTGTACTCCAGTCAACAGCCCCTACAACCACAAAATGGAATGGAGACATTAGCACTTATGGTTTTTAAATGGCACCCAGAATTATGTTGCACGAAGCACAATTTCACATCATTCTGGGTTCATTTGTGTGAAAACAAGGTCCAATCAGGCTGAAACGTTACAGGAAGGTAGAATCTATTGAGTTGTAAGTGATCTGAACGTTTCATGATGATAGCACTTTCCTAAGGGGGTCAAACCATGTCCCAAATGTCACCGGATCTGGTGTCAATTTAAAGAAGTAGTCCAGTTACACATTTGTGGGCTTATAACTTGGCTTCTGAATGTCCTAGAGTGATCAGGTTTGTTTTAGGGTACTCCAATCAACAGCCCCTACAACCACAAAAAGGAATGGAGTCATTAGCACTTATGGTTTTTAAATGGCACCCAGAATTATGTTGCACGAAGTACAATTTCACATCATTCTGGGTTCATTTGTGTGAAAACAAGGTCCAATCAGGCTGAAACGTTACAGGAAGGTAGAATCTATTGAGTTGTAAGTGATCTGAACGTTTCATGATGATAGCACTTTCCTAAGGGGGTCAAACCATGTCCCAAAGGTCATCAGATCTGGTGTCAATTTAAAGAAGTAGTACAGTTACACCTTTGTGGGCTTATAACTTGGCTTCTGAATGTCCTAGAGAGATCAGGTTTGTTTTAGTATACTCCAATCAACAGCCCCTACAACCACAAAAAGGAATGGAGTCATTAGCACTTATGGTTTTTAAATGGCACCCAGAATTATGTTGCACGAAGCACAATTTCACATCATTCTGGGTTCATTTGTGTGAAAACAAGGTCCAATCAGGCTGAAACGTTACAGGATGGTAGAATCTATTGAGTTGTAAGTGATCTGAACGTTTCAAGATGATCGCACATTCCTATAGGGGGTCAAACCATGTCCCAAAGGTCACCGGGCCTGGTGTCACTTTAAAGAAGCAGTCCAGTTACACCTTTGTGGGCTTATAACTTGGCTTCTGAATGTCCTAGAGAGGTTAGGTTTGTTTTAGTGTTCTCTAATCACCATCCCCTACAACCACAAAAAGGAATGGAGTCATTAGCGCTTATGGTTTGTAAATGGCACCCAGAATTATGTTAAACGAAGCTCAATTTCACATCATTCTGGGTTCATTTGTGTGAAAACAAGGTCCAATCAGGCTGAAACGTTACAGGAAGGTAGAATCTATTGAGTTGTAAGTGATCTGAACGTTTCATGATGATAGCACTTTCCTAAGGGGGTCAAACCATGTCCCAAAGGTCACCGGATCTGGTGTCCCCTTACCAAAAAGAAGTACACTGAAGTATACTTGAAGTATACTAAAAATGAATACAGTATACTTCCAAGTTTACTTTCAATGTACTTATCAGAAGTATAGTTATCCGAGTACATTTTTTAAATACTACTAAGTATACTTTAATACATACTTACATTAAAGTTTACTTACATTTAGACTATACTTGTACTTGACTCTATCAGAAGTATATTTCACCAAGTAATGTGTAAGTATACTTTATATATATATATATATATATATATATATATATACTTATATAATATAATAAATATCTAAGTATCTATATAATATATATATACTTATATATATAATATCTAAGTATATATATATATATATATATATATATATATACTTATATATTATATATATAAGTATATATATACACTTATATATAATATATAAGTATATATATATATATATATATATATATATATATATATATATATATATATATATATATATATATATATATATATATATATACTTATATAATACTTATATATAATATAAGTATATATATATATATATATATATATATATATATATATATATATATATTTGGAACTTTTTATTTTTGAATTAGAACAACAACATTTACATGGAGATGCATTTGAGTTTCTTCTTCCCTTCTCCAGGGCAGTGTTTCCCTGAACAAAGTTTGAATTTCCTTGTGGCCATAAGATCTATCCAACTTAACCAAGTCACCAATCAGTACATATAGTTCTGACAAGCTTTCTCTGTGTTCATCTTATCTGCTCTCTACTACATTCTACATTTTACTTTGATCTAGCTAAATAACTCACCCAAAAGACAAAAATACATAAATAAATAAAAAATAAAAATTAATAATAATAATTTTCACATGAGAGTACTATCTTTCTAACATTTGTTTTATTGGTTCCCAAATTTTTACAAATTTCCCTAGTCCCAGTCATAGTCTTGCATTAATTTGTTCCATTTTGTAGACCTGTCTAACTCTGTCTCTCCACTGTGCCACCCTTGGGGGTTCTGTGTCCAGCCATAAAACTGCAATACACTTCTTGGCAGTCATAAGCAGAATTCTGATTACGTATGTCTCCATTATGTGTGTGTGATTTTTGGTACAGCATTCCCAGTACAAACCATTTTAACTTAAATTGTAATTTCACCTTCAAGGTTCTTTCAATTTCTCCCTAACACCTTCCCAGAATGGTATGAATTTAGGGCAGTCCAAAAGTATATGTGAAAAGTCTCCCACTAGCCCGCATTTTCTCCAACATAAATTTGGAACATTACTATTTAGACATGATAAGTGGAGTTTTAAAGCATGCATCTTCACCTTCCATTCAAATTCCCTCCAAGACGGACTATTAGTTAATGGCCTGCTTCAAGTGTTTCCTCCCATTCCTCATCTGTTATCATTATGTTCACTTCCAGTTCCCATTTTTCTTTAATATCTATATTCTTAACAATCAAATCCTGTTGTAAAGCTTTATATGTTTTGAAATCAGTCCTTTTTGACATGTCCTTTCTGTTTAACATAATCACTTCCTCCATATTAAGTTTATCCTTGCTTGAAACTTTGCCTTATTTTGAAATAACTACTCTGTCTGTCTGTCCTAAATAACATATTAAGCATGAAATTACGAATTATTGTGAAATTACACGCACAGGAAGTGCTTTTATTTTGTAGCATTTGCTCAGTCAGCTCTCGAAGGCGAAGCTTCTCAGCAGACGGAGAAGAAGAGCGAGGGTCGGAGGTGCATTAACCGTCGGAGGTCGCGCTTCTGTTCTGCATCTGCACTTGACAGTCACTCGTTCTGCACCACTGAGCTAAATGTAAGTAGCCGCCATAAAAGTTGCTTAAATGTTGTAAATGTTTTTAAGACGGACATGGTGAGTAATGTTGGCCACGTAGCAAGCTAATATGCTAAGTCATTGCATGAGTTAGCTGTGTTATTAACTTTGTGTGCGACTAAAGTCCGTTTATTAAATTAAATGAGCAGCACTATCTCATTATTAAAGGTTAGCATTACTTTAGATACTTTTTTATTAGACTTCTAGAGACTTATTCCCTCCATTTTTGTCCCCTCCATTGTAGTTTTTTAAACGTGACGTTCTGAGAAAAAAATAAAAGCGGGAGCTCAGCGCCACCAAGTCAAACTTAAACGTCCACTTATTAAAAGTAAATGAGCAGTGGTCTCTTGTACAGCAATGAAAAAATCAGTCTTGTGTTGTAAACTATTTCCCCGTAGCACCCGTGCGATAGCTTTGCAAGCAGCCTGGTTTTTTAACCGTAGAAGAGGATTGTGACCGCAAGAGACGAAGCGGTGCTGATCTCGATGCTATGTTCCCTTAGCCTAATGAACTAGACCAAATTCTTGCTTTGCAAAGTTTGGTCTAGGCATGCTCCATTGGAACCTCAGCAGCTCCTACCAGGACTTTGGCTAGCCAATCACAGCTCTCTAGAGGGGTTTCAAACACATAAAGATCTGTGATTGGTCCATAATGGTGGGCCAATCATACTGCTCTATTTGCTTAGTGAACAAATCACAGAGCTTTATCCGCTTAGTGGGCCAATCAGGGCACTCTATATGCCTGGTGGGTGGGATGATGCAACAGAGTGAAACAAGAGTATGTCACATTCATTGTCCAGTGGAATGCGGAGATCATTTGAAAGACAACGGTAGAACCCACCCCACAACTGAGAGCAGCCAATGGAGCGTGGCCAGACTAAATAATACATTTATTTAGTCTGGCTTGCCAGGCTAATGTTCCCTCCTTCCCTCCATTTTTGTCCCCTCCATAGTTTTTTTAAAAGGTGATGTTCTGAGGACAAAAAAAAAAACAAAAAACGGTAAGTTCAGTTAGCTCGCGGGAGTTTGTCAGTTTTTGTGAAAAGTTTTATTTAATACACGCATAGACATGCAAATTTTGTTAATGTTTTTATCATCAAATTAAATAGTGCTCAGTTGCACATATCTTGAATGCAGAACGCTGTTTCTATTAATTTCACAGTATTTTAGTGTTGTAATTTTGTCCTTACTGTACACTGTTACTCCAGATTCTTTTCTTTAAATGTTATGTTTTTAGCTTTGTGTGGATAAGTCAAATTACACTTGAATCTCCTCACAGCTTCATATATAGTGGAGGACTGCCTAAATTTTGCAGACTAACACAGATCTACCTTGTGATTCACAATGTTTGTTTTCTCTACTGATTATGCTTCCTGGTGTAGATGTGCATTCCTATGAGCTGTCAGCCACATCGGGAAGCCTGTGTCTATGAATCTGCAGTCAGACTTCAATGATCCAACCCCACTCTCTGCACACAAGATTGATGGCATGCTGCTGTTGACCCCCAAGAGGTTCATACAAGTGAGACCACTGGTGAGTAATTCTCACAATCTGCATTTTTGATGGCGCATCCTAAATAACATGACTATATATGTATGTATGTATACAGATTAGGGCTGTCGCGGTTGAGGAATTCCCCCTGCGGTGAGTCAGGGCAGCTCAATATTGCGGTATGCGATATTATTGCACCCCGTTTTTATTTATGTACTTAGCAAATTTGTTTGTTGATTACTAAACTCATGTCAATATTTCCTTTGAAACATTGTGCTTACATATTTAAAAAATGTTAGAAAAAATACATGGCCATTTTTAACACTTTATTGAATGCAGATCGAAGGGCAGTTACGGCATTTTCTGACTGAACTTAAAAACAACATTCAGGAGGTTTAACTTTGAAATGCAAATTTGGCTGCAACATCTAACAGAAATAAAAAAGTGCCCGTTTTGTTTTGTAGTTTAAAATAAAGTATACAAAATGAGATGTCCTAGGCACTGTCATTTCACTTTCACACACAAGAATAACATAACTCGGTCATGTCCTTGTTATGCGCAAGGAAAACCAGCATGTTAACCTTATGCGGTTTGAGAGGGGTGACAACATTTCCAGCGACACTAAAAACCCTCTCGGATGGTGCGCTTGTTGCGCAAATACACACGTACTTACGTGCGACTTTGGAGAGCAATAGAAATCTCCCATGTTTGTTGCGCCACCATGTCAGAGGGTTTTCATTAGGGTCAATGGGTTCCTCCTGCAGGTAGCAAGTGAGCTCCAGCTCGGCTCTAACTCTCTTCGGGACGGTTACAGATGACGTGCTTGTCCGTGACTTCAGCAGGTCTCCAAGCGTTTTTTTCTTTGCCGCTGGTGGCAGCACTGCCTGCTCCAAGGTCTCTGGCTGGGCTGCAGCTGACGCACTGACACCGCTCCCTCCATCTTCCATGTTTACTATCTCCTCAATCAGCACGGACTTTACCTCTCAGCATGCGCTGTCGCAAGATTTAATCAAGTGCGGTAATGGCGGTGGCACGTCCTGCAGCGCGGTGGGTTTCTTAATATCGCGATATTTTCTTCTTGCGGTTACCGCGACAGCCCTAATACAGATTTGTCTTTTAAAACTGGTGAATATACAATTTACAGGTAATGCCTTTATGCTATGAGTATTAGAGCCACTGATGGAAAAAAATGTAGAATTCTGAGAAAATAAGTCATAAATCTGAGTTTAATCTCAGAGTTCTGACTGGTACCTAAAACAAAAAAAAGGGAAATTGGGGAAGATTATGAGGGGGGATCAGAATTCTGACTTAAATCTTAAAATTCAGGCTTTTTTTTTTGTTCGTTTGTTTTGATTTTTTTTTAACAAAAAAAATTCCTAAATAGTTTTTTGTTTGTTTGGTTTTAGGTTCATGAAAAAAGTCAGAATTCTGACTTTAATCCCAGAATTTTGAAATTATCTGACTTTTTTTCTCAATTCTTTTCTTTTTCTTCAGTTACTCTAATACTCTTAGGCAATAAGGCAGTTTTAGGGCCACTGAAGGAAACAATTGAATACTGAGATAAATGTCAGAATTCTGACTTTATTTATTTTATCTATTTTCAGAATTTTTTCTTCTTCAGTGGCCCTAATACCCCTCCGTATTATGTAATGTTAAACACTACAAATTAACTTTTGAATTCAGCAGTTTATCATTGGATTTAGATGCAGATATCACTGTCTTGGAAAATTGGTCAGAGCAGTTTGGCATTAAGTAAAAACTTGACAGTATTTACACTCTTAATAATCTTCTTAGGAATTACATGATGTCCACACAAGGCGTACCACTGTTCTCCATGCCCTTCCAGTCTATCTACGTGAGGAAACCTCTGGGTTTTTGAGGACATGTGTGGTAAGTCCCAGTATTGTAAATTTGAACAAATCATTCTATTTATTTATGCATAAAGACAACACAAGGACAACGCACATGAACATTTTGGAAAATGTGCCATTGTTTCAACTACAAACCTTTGGCAAGATGTTTAAGCCTGCCACACAAGAGAGCAATCAGCTGAGCAAACGGCCTCGAATGACTGTTTGCTCAGCAGATTGCTCGCCATGTGCGCCTGATTTTCACAGAGTTTTCTGCCTCACGAAACGCTGAGGTGAATATCTGACCAGTTAGATATTTTGCGCCTCACAGGGGTAAAAACTCGCTGTGTGTGCACTACTGAGCTGCTGGCTGAGCTGAAATATTCTAGTGGCCAATTAAAGCACTTTCTCCGCTCACATGACCCCAAGATGTATTCAGATGCAGCCCCTTGCCTTGTCTGCGTGTCTGAAAAATAAACAAAACGGTACCTTGTGGATCGATGGGCCCACTGTTTCCATTACCCTTTCGGAAGGATTCTGGGTCTTCCAGGTGCATCTCTTGGAGTAAACTGGCATAAACTCCTTGCCTGGTCCATCTTTCCAGCTACTGTAACCATATTTTCCCAACCTTCAAATGCCGGTGGCGGCGACGTTTCATCAACAAAAAAGGATAGGCATTTCCTCCGTTTCCAGCTCTGTCTGTTTTGTTTCTTTTCTGACATGCAGACAGGGGGCTGCCATCTTGGGGTCATGTGAGCGGAGAACATGCTTTGGTTGGCCACTAGAATATTTCAGCTCAACGAGCAGCTCGGTAATGCGCACACGGCGAGTTTTTACCCCTGTGAGGCGAAAAATATCTTAACTGGTCAGATATTCACCTCAGCGTCTCGTGAGGCGGAAAACTCTGTGAAAATCAGGCGCACATGGCGAGGTATCTGCTGAGCAAGCGGTCATTCGAGGCCGTTTGCTCAGCAGATGGCCCTCATGTGTGGCAGGCTTTAAGGCACTGAGAAAAATCAACAATCACTGCAAAGAATTCAAGCAGCTTTCATTAGCGTAACACTGGCACACACTGAAGCCATCTCACTTTATTCGTAAATGAGAGCACAAAGCAACAGACTGAACAGGAGTAGGGCTGGGCGATATGGCCTAAAATCAATATCACCATATATTGAAGATCTCACCTGGATAACGATAAGTAGGCGATAACTACAGGAATGCGTAGCAACAATATTTGCCCACTAGATGGGGCTGTCTCATGTATTACATTGACTAAAATTTGACATGACTCAAGGTGCTACAGCTTCTTAAAGGGACATAAATGTGGCCAACTTACACATCTTTTCATTTTTTTATTATCAAATTTATTGACATGGGAAAAATTATCTGGATGAGAGACAAGAACTTGGATAACGATAAATCTTTGACATGTTGCCCAGCCCTAAACAGGAGTCTATCAGACTGCATTTATTGTTATTTACATGACAATCTACTGAAATAAAAATGGCCACAGTCAGAGTTTCAGTTCAGATGTGATTAGTGTATGATCTCCCTTTCATTTTTGTAAGGATGATACCAATGAGCCGGACCTTAGGGATGCAGCAGTTGTCCTCCTGACAACCATCACAGATGATGCCGAGAGTCCGGTTACGTACGACCCAGTGAGAATCTGTTATCCTAGAGGGTGATGTGATTGTCAACCTCTCCAGCCTTCCTGATGCCTTCCTGGTAATGTTCGGCCTCATCTATGCCTTACATCTAGATTATCCGAAGGGACTGACCAACACATTTGAGTTCACGCAGAAAATCTTACTTGGTCTTGATGAGTCTAAACTATCACCCAAGCTGCAGAGCCACAAATGACCTGATGTTACATGTGTAACTCAAAATCTGAAAGAGTGGTGGATTCAGATGGCTCACTCTGTTAGAGCATTGTCCACATCCACAATGTAATTTACTATTTGTCTGCTCTTTAATTGTTGATGTTAAAGTAACACACCACCATTTGGGCAAATATGTTCATTTTCCACTTCTCCTTGAGTTAACCCTCCCACTGTCCTAATGGGTGTGACCCCGCGAGGAAAGTTGACCATTGAGCAGGGTTGATGGTTCATCCCTTGGGTCCACGTGGCAGGGGTGAGGAGTGAGCACCACCTCACCCCTGCCACGTGGACCTCAAGGGATAAACCATCAACCCTGCTCAATGGTCAACTTTCCTCGCGGGGTCACCCATAAAGACAGTGGGAGGAACAGTTGAGTTCTACCTTTTCTCTGTTCGTCCAGCCGTTCTGAGTCTGGCAACTCTCATTTGTGGCTTTAGTTTAGCGTGAATAATTGAATCGGATTAGCCCATAGGCTAATCCGATTGAATACTCAACTGGTTTTATGCCAAATGGCATAAAGTACTCACTGACTTACTTGATAGTGGTTAGTGTAATTCATATTTTGTTAATGTTGAATCGATGTGCATCCTGATGTTGCTTTAAACCACCTACTCAAAGAAAGACTACACACTGCTGTTGTCCAGTTTTCAAAAGTGTGCGTTTGTAATTGTTTCTTTCAAATTTTGTTTTATTTTCTGTTTGAGTTGGCTTAATCGGTAACTTTAATTTGATCATAATTTGAAAATATATTTAATATAAACTCCAAATATTTAAGTTTATTTATGGTCTGATATACTCAAATATCTGAGTTTATAAACTCAGAAAATATGAGGCAACTGATTGCCTTACAGTTTTTGAGTTCTGCCTACTTATTCGGGTTTACAGTGTACGAACTGTAAAGATTTTGTGGTGTCAGAGTTCACCTAACAGTTCAAGTGTTCATTTTTTTGCTTTGTGTGTTCACAGGGCATGCTCAGTTGAAGTTTCCATCTCTGCGCGTTCAAGATGTAAGAAAAATAACACGAAAGAAATGCAACAACGAAAACTTCAAAAAGGCATCAACAACCAAGCAAGTGGATCCATAAAATGGACTGATTTTTTTAAAGGCATTTAAAAAAAGTCTTTCAAAATGGACAGAATTAACGCGTCATGTTCAGAACAGTTTGCGTTCTCATCTTTGATTAATCCTGGTAAACAGGTCTGTTTTTGTTCTGTTCTAATTCTCTCTGTTTAATAAATTTAAACAACATGACTTAGCTATTTTATTTTACTTTTTTTCTCTGCATAAAGACGAAGTATCAGTAAATAGTGGAAAGTAAATGTATTGGTAGTAAGCAAATAGCAGATGTTAAATGTTACTTGCAGTATGTGTTTATAGAAAAAATAGAGATACTTAAATGTACTAAAAGAATATTACGTCAAGTTTACTGTAAAGTATACTTTCAAAACTGTAAGTATACTCAATTATATAAGAAGTACACTACAAGTAAACATATATTATTACTTTAAGTATAATTTTAAGTATACATTCAAAGAGAAAAGTATACTCAATTATTTCAGAAGTACACTACAAGTAAACTTATAATGTTACTTAAAGTTTATTTTTAAGTATACTTTCAAGGGCAAAAGTTTACTCAATTTTATTAGAAGTAAACTTATACTTTTACTTTTAAGTATACTTCCAAGGAGAAAAGTATACTCGATTATATCAGAAGTACACTACAAGTAAACTTTTAAGTATACTTCCAAGGAGAAAAGTATACTCGATTATATCAGAAGTACACTACAAGTAAACTTTTAAGTATACTTCCAAGGAGAAAAGTATACTCAATTATATCAGAAGTACACTACAAGTAAACTTATAAGTATACTTTCAAGGAGAAAAGTATACTCAATTATATCTGAAGTACACTCAAGTACACTTGTGAGGTTACTTTAAGTATACTTTCAAAGAGAAAAGTACACTCAATTATATCAGAAGTACGCTACAAGTAAACTTATAAGTATACTTTCAAGGAGGAAAGTATACTCAACTATATCAGGAGTACACTACAAGTAAACTTATATTGTTACTTTTAAGTACACTTCCAAGGAGAAAAGTATACTCAATTATATCAGAAGTACACTACAAGTAAACTTATAAGTATACTTTCAAGGAGAAAAGTATACTCAATTATATCTGAAGTACACTCCCAAGTACACTTGTGAGGTTACTTTAAGTATACTTTCAAAGAGAAAAGTATACTCAATTATATCAGAAGTACACTACAAATAAACTTAAATTATTACTTTGAAGTATACTTGCAGTATACTTCAAGTATACTTTTAGTGGCCCAATTTAGTCCCAAGGAGTATACTTCTAAGTAAACTTTAAGAACAAGTATGCAAATAAACTTCTGTACACTTAAGTATACTTGAAATTATATACTTAAAGTATACTTCTTTTTTGTAAGGGTCACTTTAAAGAAGTAGTCCAGTTACACATTTGTGGGCTTATAACTTGGCTTCTGAATGTCCTAGAGAGGTCAGGTTTGTTTTAGTGTACTCCAATCAACAGTCCCTACAACCACAAAAAGGAATGGAGACATTAGCACTTATGGTTTTTAAATGGCACCCAGAATTATGTTGCACGAAGCACAATTTCACATCATTCTGGGTTCATTTGTGTGTAAACAAGGTCCAATCAGGCTGAAACGTTACAGGAAGGTAGAATCTATTGAGTTGTAAGTGATCTGAACGTTTCATGATGATAGCACTTTATTAAGGTGGTCAAACCATGTCCCAAAGGTCACCGGATCAGGTGTCAATTTAAAGAAGTAGTCCAGTTACACATTTGTGGGCTTATAACTTGGCTTCTGAATGTCCTAGAGAGATCAGGTTTGTTTTAGTGTTCTCCAATCACCAGCCCCTACAACCACAAAAAGGAATGGAGACATTAGCACTTATGGTTTTTAAATGGCACCTAGAATTATGTTGCACGAAGCACAATTTCACATCATTCTGGGTTCATTTGTGTGAAAACAAGGTCCAATCAGGCTGAAACGTTACAGGAAGGTAGAATCTATTGAGTTGTAAGTGATCTGACCGTTTCATGATGATAGCACTTTCCTAAGGGGGTCAAACCATATCCCAAAGGTCACCGGATCAGGTGTCAATTTAAAGAAGTAGTCCAGTTACACATTTGTGGGCTTATAACTTGGCTTCTGAATGTCCTAGAGAGATCAGGTTTGTTTTAGTGTACTCCAATCAACAGCCTCTACAACCACAAAAAAGGAATGGAGTCATTAGCACTTATGGTTTGTAAATGGCACCCAGAATTATGTTGCACGAAGCACAATTTCACATCATTCTGGGTCCATTTGTGTGAAAACAAGGTCCAATCAGGCTGAAACGCTACAAGAAGGTAGAATCTATTGAGTTGTAAGTGATCTGAACGTTTCAAGATGATCGCACATTCCTATAGGGGGTAAAACCATGTTCCAAAGGTCACCGGGCCTGGTGTCACTTTAAAGATGTAGTCCAGTTACACCTTTGTAGGCTTATAACTTGGCTTCTGAATGTCCTAGAGAGGTTAGGATTGTGTTAGTGTACTCCAATCAAAAGCCCCTACAACCACAAAAAGGAATGGAGTCATTAGCACTTATGGTTTTTAAATGGCACCCAGAATTATGTTGCACGAAGCACAATTTCACATCATTCTGGGTTCATTTGTGTGAAAACAAGGTCCAATCAGGCTGAAATGTTACAGGAAGGTAGAATCTATTGAGTTGTAAGTGATCTGAACGTTTCATGATGATAGCACTTTCCTAAGGGGGTCAAACCATGTCCCAAAGGTCACCGGATCTGGTGTCAATTTAAAGAAGTAGTCCAGTTACACATTTGTGGGCTTATAACTTGGCTTCTGAATGTCCTAGAGAGATCAGGTTTGTTTTAGGCTACTCCAATCAACAGCCCCTACAACCACAAAAAGGAATGGAGTCATTAGCAGTTATGGTTTTTAAATGACACCCAGAATTATGTTGCACGAAGCACAATTTCACATCATTCTGGGTTCATTTGTGTGAAAACAAGGTCCAATCAGGCTGAAACGTTACAGGAAGGTAGAATCTACTGAGTTGTAAGTGATCTGAACGTTTCATGATGATAGCACTTTCCTAAGGGGGTCAAACCATGTCCCAAAGGTCACCGGGCCTGGTGTCACTTTAAAGATGTAGTCCAGTTACACCTTTGTGGGCTTATAACTTGGCTTCTGAATGTCCTAGAGAGGTCAGGTTTGTTTTAGTGTACTCCAATCAACAGCCCCTACAACCACAAAAAGGAATGGAGTCATTAGCACTTATGGTTTGTAAATGGCACCCAGAATTATGTTGCACGAAGCACAATTTCACATCATTCTGGGTCCATTTGTGTGAAAACAAGGTCCAATCAGGCTGAAGCGTTACAGGAAGGTAGAATCTATTGAGTTGTAAGTGATCTGAACGTTGCATGATGATAGCACTTTCCTGAGGGGGTCAAACCATGTCCCAAAGGTCACCGGGCCTGGTGTCACTTTAAAGATGTAGTCCAGTTACACCTTTGTGGGCTTATAACTTGACTTCTGAATGTCCTAGAGAGGTTAGGTTTGTTTTAGTGTACTCCAATCAAAAGCCCCTATAACCACAAAAAGGAATGGAGTCATTAGCACTTATGGTTTGTAAATGGCACCCAGAATTATGTTGCACAAAGCACAATTTCACATCATTCTGGGTTCATTTGTGTGAAAACAAGGTCCAATCAGGCTGAAACGTTACAGGAAGGTAGAATCTATTGAGTTGTAAGTGATCTGAACGTTTCATGATGATAGCACTTTCCAAAGGGGGTCAAACTATGTCCCAAAGGTCACCGGATCTGGTGTCACTTTAAAGAAGTAGTCCAGTTACACATTTGTGGGCTTATAACTTGGCTTCTGAATGTCCTAGAGAGGTCAGGTTTGTTTAGTGTACTCCAATCAACAGCCCCTACAACCACAAAAAGGAATGGAGACATTACCACTTATGGTTTTTAAATGGCACCCAGAATTATGTTGCACGAAGCACAATTTCACATCATTCTGGGTTCATTTGTGTGAAAACAAGGTCCAATCAGGCTGAAACGTTACAGGAAGGTAGAATCTATTGAGTTGTAAGTGCTCTGAACGTTTCATGATGATAGCACTTTCCTAAGGGGGTCAAACCATGTCCCAAATGTCACCGGATCTGGTGTCAATTTAAAGAAGTAGTCCAGTTACACATTTGTGGGCTTATAACTTGGCTTCTGAATGTCCTAGAGAGATCAGGTTTGTTTTAGGGTACTCCAATCAACAGCCCCTACAACCACAAAAAGGAATGGAGTCATTAGCACTTATGGTTTTTAAATGGCACCTAGAATTATGTTGCACGAAGTACAATTTCACATCATTCTGGGTTCATTTGTGTGAAAACAAGGTCCAATCAGGCTGAAACGTTACAGAAAGGTAGAATCTATTGAGTTGTAAGTGATCTGAACGTTTCATGATGATAGCACTTTCCTAAGGGGGTCAAACCATGTCCCAAATGTCACCGGATCTGGTGTCAATTTAAAGAAGTAGTCCAGTTACACATTTGTGGGCTTATAACTTGGCTTCTGAATGTCCTAGAGAGATCAGGTTTGTTTTAGGGTACTCCAATCAACAGCCCCTACAACCACAAAAAGGAATGGAGTCATTAGCACTTATGGTTTTTAAATGGCACCTAGAATTATGTTGCACGAAGTACAATTTCACATCATTCTGGGTTCATTTGTGTGAAAACAAGGTCCAATCAGGCTGAAACGTTACAGGAAGGTAGAATCTATTGAGTTGTAAGTGATCTGAACGTTTCATGATGATAGCACTTTCCTAAGGGGGTCAAACCATGTCCCAAAGGTCACCGGATCTGGTGTCAATTTAAAGAAGTAGTCCAGTTACACATTTGTGGGCTTATAACTTGGCTTCTGAATGTCCTAGAGAGATCAGGTTTGTTTTAGTGTACTCCAATCAACAGCCCCTACAACCACAAAATGGAATGGAGACATTAGCACTTATGGTTTTTAAATGGCACCCAGAATTATGTTGCACGAAGCACAATTTCACATCATTCTGGGTTCATTTGTGTGAAAACAAGGTCCAATCAGGCTGAAACGTTACAGGAAGGTAGAATCTATTGAGTTGTAAGTGATCTGAACGTTTCATGATGATATCAATTTCCTAAGGGGGTCAAACCATGTCCCAAATGTCACCGGATCTGGTGTAAATTTAAAGAAGTAGTCCAGTTACACATTTGTGGGCTTATAACTTGGCTTCTGAATGTCCTAGAGAGATCAGGTTTGTTTTAGGGTACTCCAATCAACAGCCCCTACAACCACAAAAAGGAATGGAGTCATTAGTACTTATGGTTTTTAAATGGCACCTAGAATTATGTTGCACGAAGTACAATTTCACGTCATTCTGGGTTCATTTGTGTGAAAACAAGGTCCAATCAGGCTGAAACGTTACAGGAAGGTAGAATCTATTGAGTTGTAAGTGATCTGAACGTTTCATGATGATAGCACTTTCCTAAGGGGGTCAAACCATGTCCCAAAGGTCACCGGATCTGGTGTCAATTTAAAGAAGTAGCCCAGTTACACATTTGTGGGCTTATAACTTGGCTTCTGAATGTCCTAGAGAGATCAGGTTTGTTTTAATGTACTCCAATCAACAGCCCCTACAACCACAAAAAGGAATGGAGTCATTAGCACTTATGGTTTTTAAATGGCACCTAGAATTATGTTGCACGAAGTACAATTTCACATCATTCTGGGTTCATTTGTGTGAAAAGAAGGTCCAATCAGGCTGAAACGTTACAGGAAGGAAGAATCTATTGAGTTGTAAGTGATCTGAACGTTTCATGATGATAGCACTTTCCTAAGGGGGTCAAACCATGTCCCAAAGGTCACCGGATCTGGTGTCAATTTAAAGAAGTAGTCCAGTTACACATTTGTGGGCTTATAACTTGTCTTCTGAATGTCCTAGAGAGATCAGGTTTTTTTAATGTACTCCAATCAACAGCCCCTACAACCACAAAAAGGAATGGAGTCATTAGCACTTATGGTTTATAAATGGCACCCAGAATTATGTTGCACGAAGCACAATTTCACATCATTCTGGGTTCATTTTTGTGAAAACAAGGTCCAATCAGGCTGAAACGTTAGAGGAAGGTAGAATCTACTGAGTTGTAAGTGATCTGAACGTTTCATGATAATAGCACTTTCCTAAGGGGGTCAAACCATGTCCCAAAGGTCACCGGATCTGCTGTCAATTTAAAGATGTAGTCCAGTTACACATTTGTGGGCTTATAACTTGGCTTCTGAATGTCCTAGAGAGATCAGGTTTGTTTTAGTGTACTCCAATCAACAGCCCCTACAACCACAAAAAGGAACTGAGACATTAGCACTTATGGTTTTTAAATGGCACCCAGAATTATGTTGCACGAAGCACAATTTCACATCATTCTGGGTTCATTTGTGTGAAAACAAGGTCCAATCAGGCTGAAACGTTACAGGAAGGTAGAATCTATTGAGTTGTAAGTGATCTGAACGTTTCAAGATGATAGCACATTCCTATAGGGGGTAAAACCATGTCCCAAAGGTCACCGGGCCTGGTGTCACTTTAAAGAAGTAGTCCAGTTACACCTTTGTGGGCTTATAACTTGGCTTCTGAATGTCCTAGAGAGGTTAGGTTTGTTTTAGTGTACTCCAATCAACAGCCCCTACAACCACAAAACGGAATGGAGTCATTAGCACTTATGGTTTGTAAATGGCACCCAGAATTATGTTGCACGAAGCACAATTTCACATCATTCTGTGTTCATTTGTGTGAAAACAAGGTCCAATCAGGCTGAAACGTTACAGGAAGGTAGAATCTATTGAGTTGTAAGTGATCTGAACGTTTCATGATGATAGCACTTTCCTAAGGGGGTCAAACCATGTCCCAAAGGTCACCGGATCTGGTGGCACTTTAAAGAAGTAGTCCAGTTACACATTTGTGGGCTTATAACTTGGCTTCTGAATGTCCTAGAGAGGTCAGGTTTGTTTTAGTGTACTCCAATAAACAGCCCCTACAACCACAAAAAGGAATGGAGTCATTAGCACTTATGGTTTGTAAATGGCACCCAGAATTATGTTGCACGAAGCACAATTTCACATCATTCTGGGTCCATTTTTGTGAAAGCAATGTCCAATCAGGCTGAAACGTTACAAGAAGGTAGAATCTATTGAGTTGTAAGTGATCTGAACGTTTCATGATGATCTCACATTCCTATAGGGGGTCAAACCATGTCCCAAAGGTCACCGGGCCTGGTGTCACTTTAAAGACGTAGTCCAGTTACACATTTGTGGGCTTATAACTTGGCTTCTGAATGTCCTAGAGAGGTCAGGTTTGTTTTAGTGTATTCCAATCAACAGCCCCTACTACCACAAAAAGGAATGGAGTCATTAGCACTTATGGTTTGTAAATGGCACCCAGAATTATGTTGCACGAAGCACAATTTCACATCATTCTGGGTTCATTTGTCTGAAAACAAGGTCCAATCAGGCTGAAACGTTACAGGAAGGTAGAATCTATTGAGTTGTAAGTGATCTGAACGTTTCATGATGATAGCACTTTCCAAAGGGGGTCAAATCCATGTCCCAAAGGTCACCGGATCTGGTGTCACTTTAAAGAAGTAGTCCAGTTACACATTTGTGGGCTTATAACTTGGCTTCTGAATGTCCTAGAGAGGTCAGGTTTGTTTTAGTGTACTCCAATCAACAGCCCCTACAACCACAAAAAGGAATGGAGTCATTAGCACTTATGGTTTGTAAATGGCACCCAGAATTATGTTGCACAAAGCACAATTTCACATCATTCTGGGTTCATTTGTGTGAAAACAAGGTCCAATCAGGCTGAAACGTTACAGGAAGGTAGAATCTATTGAGTTGTAAGTGATCTGAACGTTTCATGATGAAAGCACTTTCCAAAGGGGGTCAAACCATGTCCCAAAGGTCACCGGATCTGGTGTCACTTTAAAGAAGTAGTCCAGTTACACATTTTTGGGCTTATAACTTGGCTTCTGAATGTCCTAGATAGGTCAGGTTTGTTTTAGTGTCCTCCAATCAACAGCCCCTACAACCACAAAAAGGAATGGAGACATTAGCACTTATGGTTTTTAAATGGCACCCAGAATTATGTTGCACGAAGCACAATTTCACATCATTCTGGGTTCATTTGTGTGAAAACAAGGTCCAATCAGGCTGAAACGTTACAGGAAGGTAAAATCTATTGAGTTGTAAGTGATCTGAACGTTTCATGATGATAGCACTTTCCTAAGGGGGTCAAACCATGTCCCAAAGGTCACCGGATCTGGTGTCAATTTAAAGAAGTAGTCCAGTTACACATTTGTGGGCTTATAACTTGGCTTCTGAATGTCCTAGAGAGATCAGGTTTGTTTTAGGGTACTCCAATCAACAGCCCCTACAACCACAAAAAGGAATGGAGTCATTAGCAGTTATGGTTTTTAAATGGCACCCAGAATTATGTTGCACGAAGCACAATTTCACATCATTCTGGGTTCATTTGTGTGAAAACAAGGTCCAATCAGGCTGAAACGTTACAGGAAGGTAGAATCTACTGAGTTGTAAGTGATCTGAACGTTTCATGATGATAGCATTTTCCTAAGGGTGTCAAACCATGTCCCAAAGGTCACCGGGCCTGGTGTCACTTTAAAGATGTAGTCCAGTTACACCTTTGTGGGCTTATAACTTGGCTTCTGAATGTCCTAGAGAGGTCAGGTTTGTTTTAGTGTACTCCAATCAACAGCCCCTACAACCACAAAAAGGAATGGAGTCATTAGCACTTATGGTTTGTAAATGGCACCCAGAATTATGTTGCACGAAGCACAATTTCACATCATTCTGGGTCCATTTGTGTGAAAACAAGGTCCAATCAGGCTGAAACGTTACAGGAAGGTAGAATCTATTGAGTTGTAAGTGACCTGAACGTTTCATGATGATAGCACTTTCCTAAGGGGGTCAAACCATGTCCCAAATGTCACCGGATCTGGTGTAAATTTAAAGAAGTAGTCCAGTTACACATTTGTGGGCTTATAACTTGGCTTCTGAATGTCCTAGAGAGATCAGGTTTGTTTTAGTGTACTCCAATCAACAGCCCCTACAACCACAAAACGGAATGGAGTCATTAGCACTTATGGTTTGTAAATGGCACCCAGAATTATGTTGCACGAAGCACAATTTCACATCATTCTGTGTTCATTTGTGTGAAAACAAGGTCCAATCAGGCTGAAACGTTACAGGAAGGTAGAATCTATTGAGTTGTAAGTGATCTGAACGTTTCATGATGATAGCACTTTCCTAAGGGGGTCAAACCATGTCCCAAAGGTCACCGGATCTGGTGGCACTTTAAAGAAGTAGTCCAGTTACACATTTGTGGGCTTATAACTTGGCTTCTGAATGTCCTAGAGAGGTCAGGTTTGTTTTAGTGTACTCCAATAAACAGCCCCTACAACCACAAAAAGGAATGGAGTCATTAGCACTTATGGTTTGTAAATGGCACCCAGAATTATGTTGCACGAAGCACAATTTCACATCATTCTGGGTCCATTTTTGTGAAAGCAATGTCCAATCAGGCTGAAACGTTACAAGAAGGTAGAATCTATTGAGTTGTAAGTGATCTGAACGTTTCATGATGATCTCACATTCCTATAGGGGGTCAAACCATGTCCCAAAGGTCACCGGGCCTGGTGTCACTTTAAAGACGTAGTCCAGTTACACATTTGTGGGCTTATAACTTGGCTTCTGAATGTCCTAGAGAGGTCAGGTTTGTTTTAGTGTATTCCAATCAACAGCCCCTACTACCACAAAAAGGAATGGAGTCATTAGCACTTATGGTTTGTAAATGGCACCCAGAATTATGTTGCACGAAGCACAATTTCACATCATTCTGGGTTCATTTGTCTGAAAACAAGGTCCAATCAGGCTGAAACGTTACAGGAAGGTAGAATCTATTGAGTTGTAAGTGATCTGAACGTTTCATGATGATAGCACTTTCCAAAGGGGGTCAAATCCATGTCCCAAAGGTCACCGGATCTGGTGTCACTTTAAAGAAGTAGTCCAGTTACACATTTGTGGGCTTATAACTTGGCTTCTGAATGTCCTAGAGAGGTCAGGTTTGTTTTAGTGTACTCCAATCAACAGCCCCTACAACCACAAAAAGGAATGGAGTCATTAGCACTTATGGTTTGTAAATGGCACCCAGAATTATGTTGCACAAAGCACAATTTCACATCATTCTGGGTTCATTTGTGTGAAAACAAGGTCCAATCAGGCTGAAACGTTACAGGAAGGTAGAATCTATTGAGTTGTAAGTGATCTGAACGTTTCATGATGAAAGCACTTTCCAAAGGGGGTCAAACCATGTCCCAAAGGTCACCGGATCTGGTGTCACTTTAAAGAAGTAGTCCAGTTACACATTTTTGGGCTTATAACTTGGCTTCTGAATGTCCTAGATAGGTCAGGTTTGTTTTAGTGTCCTCCAATCAACAGCCCCTACAACCACAAAAAGGAATGGAGACATTAGCACTTATGGTTTTTAAATGGCACCCAGAATTATGTTGCACGAAGCACAATTTCACATCATTCTGGGTTCATTTGTGTGAAAACAAGGTCCAATCAGGCTGAAACGTTACAGGAAGGTAAAATCTATTGAGTTGTAAGTGATCTGAACGTTTCATGATGATAGCACTTTCCTAAGGGGGTCAAACCATGTCCCAAAGGTCACCGGATCTGGTGTCAATTTAAAGAAGTAGTCCAGTTACACATTTGTGGGCTTATAACTTGGCTTCTGAATGTCCTAGAGAGATCAGGTTTGTTTTAGGGTACTCCAATCAACAGCCCCTACAACCACAAAAAGGAATGGAGTCATTAGCAGTTATGGTTTTTAAATGGCACCCAGAATTATGTTGCACGAAGCACAATTTCACATCATTCTGGGTTCATTTGTGTGAAAACAAGGTCCAATCAGGCTGAAACGTTACAGGAAGGTAGAATCTACTGAGTTGTAAGTGATCTGAACGTTTCATGATGATAGCATTTTCCTAAGGGTGTCAAACCATGTCCCAAAGGTCACCGGGCCTGGTGTCACTTTAAAGATGTAGTCCAGTTACACCTTTGTGGGCTTATAACTTGGCTTCTGAATGTCCTAGAGAGGTCAGGTTTGTTTTAGTGTACTCCAATCAACAGCCCCTACAACCACAAAAAGGAATGGAGTCATTAGCACTTATGGTTTGTAAATGGCACCCAGAATTATGTTGCACGAAGCACAATTTCACATCATTCTGGGTCCATTTGTGTGAAAACAAGGTCCAATCAGGCTGAAACGTTACAGGAAGGTAGAATCTATTGAGTTGTAAGTGACCTGAACGTTTCATGATGATAGCACTTTCCTAAGGGGGTCAAACCATGTCCCAAATGTCACCGGATCTGGTGTAAATTTAAAGAAGTAGTCCAGTTACACATTTGTGGGCTTATAACTTGGCTTCTGAATGTCCTAGAGAGATCAGGTTTGTTTTAGGGTACTCCAATCAACAGCCCCTACAACCACAAAAAGGAATGGAGTCATTAGCACTTATGGTTTTTAAATGGCACCTAGAATTATGTTGCACGAAGTACAATTTCACATCATTCTGGGTTCATTTGTGTGAAAACAAGGTCCAATCAGGCTGAAACGTTACAGGAAGGTAGAATCTATTGAGTTGTAAGTGATCTGAACGTTTCATGATGATAGCACTTTCCTAAGGGGGTCAAACCATGTCCCAAAGGTCACCGGATCTGGTGTCAATTTAAAGAAGTAGTCCAGTTACACATTTGTGGGCTTATAACTTGGCTTCTGAATGTCCTAGAGAGATCAGGTTTGTTTTAATGTACTCCAATCAACAGCCCCTACAACCACAAAAAGGAATGGAGTCATTAGCACTTATGGTTTTTAAATGGCACCTAGAATTATGTTGCACAAAGTACAATTTCACATCATTCTGGTTTCATTTGTGTGAAAACAAGGTCCAATCAGGCTGAAACGTTACAGGAAGGAAGAATCTATTGAGTTGTAAGTGATCTGAACGTTTCATGATGATAGCACTTTCCTAAGGGGGTCAAACCATGTCCCAAAGGTCACCGGATCTGGTGTCAATTTAAATAAGTAGTCCAGTTACACATTTGTGGGCTTATAACTTGGCTTCTGAATGTCCTAGAGAGATCAGGTTTTTTTTAATGTACTCCAATCAACAGCCCCTACAACCACAAAAAGGAATGGAGTCATTAGCAGTTATGGTTTGTAAATGGCACCCAGAATTATTTTGCACGAAGCACAATTTCACATCATTCTGGGTTCATTTGTGTGAAAACAAGGTCCAATCAGGCTGAAACGTTACAGGAAGGTAGAATCTACTGATTTGTAAGTGATCTGAACGTTTCATGATGATAGCACTTTCCTAAGGGGGTCAAACCATGTCCCAAAGGTCACCGGGCCTGGTGTCACTTTAAAGATGTAGTCCAGTTACACCTTTGTGGGCTTATAACTTGGCTTCTGAATGTCCTAGAGAGGTCAGGTTTGTTTTAGTGTACTCCAATCAACAGCCCCTACACCCACAAAAAGGAATGGAGTCATTAGCACTTATGGTTTGTAAATGGCACCCAGAATTATGTTGCACGAAGCACAATTTCACATCATTCTGGGTCCATTTGTGTGAAAACAAGGTCCAATAAGGCTGAAGCGTTACAGGAAGGTAGAATCTATTGAGTTGTAAGTGATCTGAACGTTGCATGATGATAGCACTTTCCTGAGGGGGTCAAACCATGTCCCAAAGGTCACCGGGCCTGGTGTCACTTTAAAGATGTAGTCCAGTTACACCTTTGTGGGCTTATAACTTGACTTCTGAATGTCCTAGAGAGGTTAGGTTTGTTCTAGTGTACTCCAATCAAAAGCCCCTACAACCACAAAAAGGAATGGAGTCATTAGCACTTATGGTTTGTAAATGGCACCCAGAATTATGTTGCACAAAGCACAATTTCACATCATTCTGGGTTCATTTGTGTGAAAACAAGGTCCAATCAGGCTGAAACGTTACAGGAAGGTAGAATCTATTGAGTTGTAAGTGATCTGACCGTTTCATGATGATAGCACTTTCCAAAGGGGGTCAAACCATGTCCCAAAGGTCACCGGATCTGGTGTCACTTTAAAGAAGTAGTCCAGTTACACATTTGTGGGCTTATAACTTGGCTTCTGAATGTCCTAGAGAGGTCAGGTTTGTTTTAGTGTACTCCAATCAACAGCCCCTACAACCACAAAATGGAATGGAGACATTAGCACTTATGGTTTTTAAATGGCACCCAGAATTATGTTGCACGAAGCACAATTTCACATCATTCTGGGTTCATTTGTGTGAAAACAAGGTCCAATCAGGCTGAAATGTTACAGGAAGGTATAATCTATTGAGTTGTAAGTGATCTGAACGTTTCATGATGATAGCACTTTCCTAAGGGGGTCAAACCATGTCCCAAAGGTCACCGGATCTGGTGTCAATTTAAAGAAGTAGTCCAGTTACACATTTGTGGGCTTATAACTTGGCTTCTGAATGTCCTAGAGAGATCAGGTTTGTTTTAGGGTACTCCAATCAACAGCCCCTACAACCACAAAAAGGAATGGAGTCATTAGCACTTATGGTTTTTAAATGGCACCTAGAATTATGTTGCACGAAGTACAATTTCACATCATTCTGGGTTCATTTGTGTGAAAACAAGGTCCAATCAGGCTGAAACGTTACAGGAAGGTAGAATCTATTGAGTTGTAAGTGATCTGAACGTTTCATGATGATAGTACTTTCCTAAGGGGGTCAAACCATGTCCCAAATGTCACCGGATCTGGTGTCAATTTAAAGAAGTAGTCCAGTTACACATTTGTGGGCTTATAACTTGGCTTCTGAATGTCCTAGAGAGATCAGGTTTGTTTTAGGGTACTCCAATCAACAGCCCCTACAACCACAAAAAGGAATGGAGTCATTAGCACTTATGGTTTTTAAATGGCACCTAGAATTATGTTGCACGAAGTACAATTTCACATCATTCTGGGTTCATTTGTGTGAAAACAAGGTCCAATCAGGCTGAAACGTTACAGGAAGGTAGAATCTATTGAGTTGTAAGTGATCTGAACGTTTCATGATGATAGCACTTTCCTAAGGGGGTCAAACCATGTCCCAAAGGTCACCGGATCTGGTGTCAATTTAAAGAAGTAGTCCAGTTACACATTTGTGGGCTTATAACTTGGCTTCTGAATGTCCTAGAGAGATCAGGTTTGTTTTAGTGTACTCCAGTCAACAGCCCCTACAACCACAAAATGGAATGGAGACATTAGCACTTATGGTTTTTAAATGGCACCCAGAATTATGTTGCACGAAGCACAATTTCACATCATTCTGGGTTCATTTGTGTGAAAACAAGGTCCAATCAGGCTGAAACGTTACAGGAAGGTAGAATCTATTGAGTTGTAAGTGATCTGAACGTTTCATGATGATAGCACTTTCCTAAGGGGGTCAAACCATGTCCCAAATGTCACCGGATCTGGTGTCAATTTAAAGAAGTAGTCCAGTTACACATTTGTGGGCTTATAACTTGGCTTCTGAATGTCCTAGAGTGATCAGGTTTGTTTTAGGGTACTCCAATCAACAGCCCCTACAACCACAAAAAGGAATGGAGTCATTAGCACTTATGGTTTTTAAATGGCACCCAGAATTATGTTGCACGAAGTACAATTTCACATCATTCTGGGTTCATTTGTGTGAAAACAAGGTCCAATCAGGCTGAAACGTTACAGGAAGGTAGAATCTATTGAGTTGTAAGTGATCTGAACGTTTCATGATGATAGCACTTTCCTAAGGGGGTCAAACCATGTCCCAAAGGTCATCAGATCTGGTGTCAATTTAAAGAAGTAGTACAGTTACACCTTTGTGGGCTTATAACTTGGCTTCTGAATGTCCTAGAGAGATCAGGTTTGTTTTAGTATACTCCAATCAACAGCCCCTACAACCACAAAAAGGAATGGAGTCATTAGCACTTATGGTTTTTAAATGGCACCCAGAATTATGTTGCACGAAGCACAATTTCACATCATTCTGGGTTCATTTGTGTGAAAACAAGGTCCAATCAGGCTGAAACGTTACAGGAAGGTAGAATCTATTGAGTTGTAAGTGATCTGAACGTTTCAAGATGATCGCACATTCCTATAGGGGGTCAAACCATGTCCCAAAGGTCACCGGGCCTGGTGTCACTTTAAAGAAGCAGTCCAGTTACACCTTTGTGGGCTTATAACTTGGCTTCTGAATGTCCTAGAGAGGTTAGGTTTGTTTTAGTGTTCTCTAATCACCAGCCCCTACAACCACAAAAAGGAATGGAGTCATTAGCACTTATGGTTTGTAAATGGCACCCAGAATTATGTTAAACGAAGCTCAATTTCACATCATTCTGGGTTCATTTGTGTGAAAACAAGGTCCAATCAGGCTGAAACGTTACAGGAAGGTAGAATCTATTGAGTTGTAAGTGATCTGAACGTTTCATGATGATAGCACTTTCCTAAGGGGGTCAAACCATGTCCCAAAGGTCACCGGATCTGCTGTCACTTTAAAGAAGTAGTCCAGTTACACATTTGTGGGCTTATAACTTGGCTTCTGAATGTCCTAGAGAGGTCAGGTTTGTTTTAGTGTACTCCAATCAACAGCCCCTACAACCACAAAAAGGAATGGAGACATTAGCACTTATGGTTTTTAAATGGCACCCAGAATTATGTTGCACGAAGCACAATTTCACATCATTCTGGGTTCATTTGTGTGTAAACAAGGTCCAATCAGGCTGAAACGTTACAGGAAGGTAGAATCTATTGAGTTGTAAGTGATCTGAACGTTTCATGATGATAGCACTTTCTTAAGGTGGTGAAACCATGTCCCAAAGGTCACCGGATCAGGTGTCAATTTAAAGAAGTAGTCCAGTTACACATTTGTGGGCTTATAACTTGGCTTCTGAATGTCCTAGAGAGATCAGGTTTGTTTTAGTGTTCTCCAATCACCAGCCCCTACAACCACAAAAAGGAATGGAGACATTAGCACTTATGGTTTTTAAATGGCACCCAGAATTATGTTGCACGAAGCACAATTTCACATCATTCTGGGTTCATTTGTGTGAAAACAAGGTCCAATCAGGCTGAAACGTTACAGGAAGGTAGAATCTATTGAGTTGTAAGTGATCTGACCGTTTCATGATGATAGCACTTTCCTAAGGGGGTCAAACCATGTCCCAAAGGTCACCGGATCAGGTGTCAATTTAAAGAAGTAGTCCAGTTACACATTTGTGGGCTTATAACTTGGCTTCTGAATGTCCTAGAGAGATCAGGTTTGTTTTAGTGTACTCCAATCAACAGCCTCTACAACCACAAAAAAGGAATGGAGTCATTAGAACTTATGGTTTGTAAATGGCACCCAGAATTATGTTGCACGAAGCACAATTTCACATCATTCTGGGTCCATTTGTGTGAAAACAAGGTCCAATCAGGCTGAAACGCTACAAGAAGGTAGAATCTATTGAGTTGTAAGTGATCTGAACGTTTCAAGATGATCGCACATTCCTATAGGGGGTAAAACCATGTTCCAAAGGTCACCGGGCCTGGTGTCACTTTATAGATGTAGTCCAGTTACACCTTTGTGGGCTTATAACTTGGCTTCTGAATGTCCTAGAGAGGTTAGGATTGTGTTAGTGTACTCCAATCAAAAGCCCCTACAACCACAAAAAGGAATGGAGTCATTAGCACTTATGGTTTTTAAATGGCACCCAGAATTATGTTGCACGAAGCACAATTTCACATCATTCTGGGTTCATTTGTGTGAAAACAAGGTCCAATCAGGCTGAAATGTTACAGGAAGGTAGAATCTATTGAGTTGTAAGTGATCTGAACGTTTCATGATGATAGCACTTTCCTAAGGGGGTCAAACCATGTCCCAAAGGTCACCGGATCTGGTGTCAATTTAAAGAAGTAGTCCAGTTACACATTTGTGGGCTTATAACTTGGCTTCTGAATGTCCTAGAGAGATCAGGTTTGTTTTAGGCTACTCCAATCAACAGCCCCTACAACCACAAAAAGGAATGGAGTCATTAGCAGTTATGGTTTTTAAATGGCACCCAGAATTATGTTGCACGAAGCACAATTTCACATCATTCTGGGTTCATTTGTGTGAAAACAAGGTCCAATCAGGCTGAAACGTTACAGGAAGGTAGAACCTACTGAGTTGTAAGTGATCTGAACGTTTCATGATGATAGCACTTTCCTAAGGGGGTCAAACCATGTCCCAAAGGTCACCGGGCCTGGTGTCACTTTAAATATGTAGTCCAGTTACACCTTTGTGGGCTTATAACTTGGCTTCTGAATGTCCTAGAGAGGTCAGGTTTGTTTTAGTGTACTCCAATCAACAGCCCCTACAACCACAAAAAGGAATGGAGTCATTAGCACTTATGGTTTGTAAATGGCACCCAGAATTATGTTGCACGAAGCACAATTTCACATCATTCTGGGTCCATTTGTGTGAAAACAAGGTCCAATCAGGCTGAAGCGTTACAGGAAGGTAGAATCTATTGAGTTGTAAGTGATCTGAACGTTGCATGATGATAGCACTTTCCTGAGGGGGTCAAACCATGTCCCAAAGGTCACCGGGCCTGGTGTCACTTTAAAGATGTAGTCCAGTTACACCTTTGTGGGCTTATAACTTGACTTCTGAATGTCCTAGAGAGGTTAGGTTTGTTTTAGTGTACTCCAATCAAAAGCCCCTATAACCACAAAAAGGAATGGAGTCATTAGCACTTATGGTTTGTAAATGGCACCCAGAATTATGTTGCACAAAGCACAATTTCACATCATTCTGGGTTCATTTGTGTGAAAACAAGGTCCAATCAGGCTGAAACGTTACAGGAAGGTAGAATCTATTGAGTTGTAAGTGATCTGAACGTTTCATGATGATAGCACTTTCCAAAGGGGGTCAAACTATGTCCCAAAGGTCACCGGATCTGGTGTCACTTTAAAGAAGTAGTCCAGTTACACATTTGTGGGCTTATAACTTGGCTTCTGAATGTCCTAGAGAGGTCAGGTTTGTTTAGTGTACTCCAATCAACAGCCCCTACAACCACAAAAAGGAATGGAGACATTACCACTTATGGTTTTTAAATGGCACCCAGAATTATGTTGCACGAAGCACAATTTCACATCATTCTGGGTTCATTTGTGTGAAAACAAGGTCCAATCAGGCTGAAACGTTACAGGAAGGTAGAATCTATTGAGTTGTAAGTGATCTGAACGTTTCATGATGATAGCACTTTCCTAAGGGGGTCAAACCATGTCCCAAATGTCACCGGATCTGGTGTCAATTTAAAGAAGTAGTCCAGTTACACATTTGTGGGCTTATAACTTGGCTTCTGAATGTCCTAGAGAGATCAGGTTTGTTTTAGGGTACTCCAATCAACAGCCCCTACAACCACAAAAAGGAATGGAGTCATTAGCACTTATGGTTTTTAAATGGCACCTAGAATTATGTTGCACGAAGTACAATTTCACATCATTCTGGGTTCATTTGTGTGAAAACAAGGTCCAATCAGGCTGAAACGTTACAGGAAGGTAGAATCTATTGAGTTGTAAGTGATCTGAACGTTTCATGATGATAGCACTTTCCTAAGGGGGTCAAACCATGTCCCAAATGTCACCGGATCTGGTGTCAATTTAAAGAAGTAGTCCAGTTACACATTTGTGGGCTTATAACTTGGCTTCTGAATGTCCTAGAGAGATCAGGTTTGTTTTAGGGTACTCCAATCAACAGCCCCTACAACCACAAAAAGGAATGGAGTCATTAGCACTTATGGTTTTTAAATGGCACCTAGAATTATGTTGCACGAAGTACAATTTCACATCATTCTGGGTTCATTTGTGTGAAAACAAGGTCCAATCAGGCTGAAACGTTACAGGAAGGTAGAATCTATTGAGTTGTAAGTGATCTGAACGTTTCATGATGATAGCACTTTCCTAAGGGGGTCAAACCATGTCCCAAAGGTCACCGGATCTGGTGTCAATTTAAAGAAGTAGTCCAGTTACACATTTGTGGGCTTATAACTTGGCTTCTGAATGTCCTAGAGAGATCAGGTTTGTTTTAGTGTACTCCAATCAACAGCCCCTACAACCACAAAATGCAATGGAGACATTAGCACTTATGGTTTTTAAATGGCACCCAGAATTATGTTGCACGAAGCACAATTTCACATCATTCTGGGTTCATTTGTGTGAAAACAAGGTCCAATCAGGCTGAAACGTTACAGGAAGGTAGAATCTATTGAGTTGTAAGTGATCTGAACGTTTCATGATGATATCACTTTCCTAAGGGGGTCAAACCATGTCCCAAATGTCACCGGATCTGGTGTAAATTTAAAGAAGTAGTCCAGTTACACATTTGTGGGCTTATAACTTGGCTTCTGAATGTCCTAGAGAGATCAGGTTTGTTTTAGGGTACTCCAATCAACAGCCCCTACAACCACAAAAAGGAATGGAGTCATTAGTACTTATGGTTTTTAAATGGCACCTAGAATTATGTTGCACGAAGTACAATTTCACATCATTCTGGGTTCATTTGTGTGAAAACAAGGTCCAATCAGGCTGAAACGTTACAGGAAGGTAGAATCTATTGAGTTGTAAGTGATCTGAACGTTTCATGATGATAGCACTTTCCTAAGGGGGTCAAACCATGTCCCAAAGGTCACCGGATCTGGTGTCAATTTAAAGAAGTAGTCCAGTTACACATTTGTGGGCTTATAACTTGGCTTCTGAATGTCCTAGAGAGATCAGGTTTGTTTTAATGTACTCCAATCAACAGCCCCTACAACCACAAAAAGGAATGGAGTCATTAGCACTTATGGTTTTTAAATGGCACCTAGAATTATGTTGCACGAAGTACAATTTCACATCATTCTGGGTTCATTTGTGTGAAAACAAGGTCCAATCAGGCTGAAACGTTACAGGAAGGAAGAATCTATTGAGTTGTAAGTGATCTGAACGTTTCATGATGATAGCACTTTCCTAAGGGGGTCAAACCATGTCCCAAAGGTCACCGGATCTGGTGTCAATTTAAAGAAGTAGTCCAGTTACACATTTGTGGGCTTATAACTTGTCTTCTGAATGTCCTAGAGAGATCAGGTTTTTTTAATGTACTCCAATCAACAGCCCCTACAACCACAAAAAGGAATGGAGTCATTAGCACTTATGGTTTGTAAATGGCACCCAGAATTATGTTGCACGAAGCACAATTTCACATCATTCTGGGTTCATTTGTGTGAAAACAAGGTCCAATCAGGCTGAAACGTTAGAGGAAGGTAGAATCTACTGAGTTGTAAGTGATCTGAACGTTTCATGATAATAGCACTTTCCTAAGGGGGTCAAACCATGTCCCAAAGGTCACCGGATCTGCTGTCAATTTAAAGATGTAGTCCAGTTACACATTTGTGGGCTTATAACTTGGCTTCTGAATGTCCTAGAGAGATCAGGTTTGTTTTAGTGTACTCCAATCAACAGCCCCTACAACCACAAAAAGGAACTGAGACATTAGCACTTATGGTTTTTAAATGGCACCCAGAATTATGTTGCACGAAGCACAATTTCACATCATTCTGGGTTCATTTGTGTGAAAACAAGGTCCAATCAGGCTGAAACGTTACAGGAAGGTAGAATCTATTGAGTTGTAAGTGATCTGAACGTTTCAAGATGATAGCACATTCCTATAGGGGGTAAAACCATGTCCCAAAGGTCACCGGGCCTGGTGTCACTTTAAAGAAGTAGTCCAGTTACACCTTTGTGGGCTTATAACTTGGCTTCTGAATGTCCTAGAGAGGTTAGGTTTGTTTTAGTGTACTCCAATCAACAGCCCCTACAACCACAAAACGGAATGGAGTCATTAGCACTTATGGTTTGTAAATGGCACCCAGAATTATGTTGCACGAAGCACAATTTCACATCATTCTGGGTTCATTTGTGTGAAAACAAGGTCCAATCAGGCTGAAACGTTACAGGAAGGTAGAATCTATTGAGTTGTAAGTGATCTGAACGTTTCATGATGATAGCACTTTCCTAAGGGGGTCAAACCATGTCCCAAAGGTCACCGGATCTGGTGGCACTTTAAAGAAGTAGTCCAGTTACACATTTGTGGGCTTATAACTTGGCTTCTGAATGTCCTAGAGAGGTCAGGTTTGTTTTAGTGTACTCCAATAAACAGCCCCTACAACCACAAAAAGGAATGGAGTCATTAGCACTTATGGTTTGTAAATGGCACCCAGAATTATGTTGCACGAAGCACAATTTCACATCATTCTGGGTCCATTTTTGTGAAAGCAATGTCCAATCAGGCTGAAACGTTACAAGAAGGTAGAATCTATTGAGTTGTAAGTGATCTGAACGTTTCATGATGATCTCACATTCCTATAGGGGGTCAAACCATGTCCCAAAGGTCACCGGGCCTGGTGTCACTTTAAAGACGTAGTCCAGTTACACATTTGTGGGCTTATAACTTGGCTTCTGAATGTCCTAGAGAGGTCAGGTTTGTTTTAGTGTATTCCAATCAACAGCCCCTACAACCACAAAAAGGAATGGAGTCATTAGCACTTATGGTTTGTAAATGGCACCCAGAATTATGTTGCACGAAGCACAATTTCACATCATTCTGGGTTCATTTGTCTGAAAACAAGGTCCAATCAGGCTGAAACGTTACAGGAAGGTAGAATCTATTGAGTTGTAAGTGATCTGAACGTTTCATGATGATAGCACTTTCCAAAGGGGGTCAAACCATGTCCCAAAGGTCACCGGATCTGGTGTCACTTTAAAGAAGTAGTTCAGTTACACATTTGTGGGCTTATAACTTGGCTTCTGAATGTCCTAGAGAGGTCAGGTTTGTTTTAGTGTACTCCAATCAACAGCCCCTACAACCACAAAAAGGAATGGAGACATTAGCACTTATGGTTTTTAAATGGCACCCAGAATTATGTTGCACGAAGCACAATTTCACATCATTCTGGGTTCATTTGTGTGAAAACAAGGTCCAATCAGGCTGAAACGTTACAGGAAGGTAGAATCTATTGAGTTGTAAGTGATCTGAACGTTTCATGATGATAGCACTTTCCTAAGGGGGTCAAACCATGTCCCAAAGGTCACCGGATCTGGTGTCAATTTAAAGAAGTAGTCCAGTTACACATTTGTGGGCTTATAACTTGGCTTCTGAATGTCCTAGAGAGATCAGTTTTGTTTTAGGGTACTCCAATCAACAGCCCCTACAACCACAAAAAGGAATGGAGTCATTAGCAGTTATGGTTTTTAAATGGCACCCAGAATTATGTTGCACGAAGCACAATTTCACATCATTCTGGGTTCATTTGTGTGAAAACAAGGTCCAATCAGGCTGAAACGTTACAGGAAGGTAGAATCTACTGAGTTGTAAGTGATCTGAACGTTTCATGATGATAGCACTTTCCTAAGGGTGTCAAACCATGTCCCAAAGGTCACCGGGCCTGGTGTCACTTTAAAGATGTAGTCCAGTTACACCTTTGTGGGCTTATAACTTGGCTTCTGAATGTCCTAGAGAGGTCAGGTTTGTTTTAGTGTACTCCAATCAACAGCCCCTACAACCACAAAAAGGAATGGAGTCATTAGCACTTATGGTTTGTAAATGGCACCCAGAATTATGTTGCACGAAGCACAATTTCACATCATTCTGGGTCCATTTGTGTGAAAACAAGGTCCAATCAGGCTGAAACGTTACAGGAAGGTAGAATCTATTGAGTTGTAAGTGACCTGAACGTTTCATGATGATAGCACTTTCCTAAGGGGGTCAAACCATGTCCCAAATGTCACCGGATCTGGTGTAAATTTAAAGAAGTAGTCCAGTTACACATTTGTGGGCTTATAACTTGGCTTCTGAATGTCCTAGAGAGATCAGGTTTGTTTTAGGGTACTCCAATCAACAGCCCCTACAACCACAAAAAGGAATGGAGTCATTAGCACTTATGGTTTTTAAATGGCACCTAGAATTATGTTGCACGAAGTACAATTTCACATCATTCTGGGTTCATTTGTGTGAAAACAAGGTCCAATCAGGCTGAAACGTTACAGGAAGGTAGAATCTATTGAGTTGTAAGTGATCTGAACGTTTCATGATGATAGCACTTTCCTAAGGGGGTCAAACCATGTCCCAAAGGTCACCGGATCTGGTGTCAATTTAAAGAAGTAGTCCAGTTACACATTTGTGGGCTTATAACTTGGCTTCTGAATGTCCTAGAGAGATCAGGTTTGTTTTAATGTACTCCAATCAACAGCCCCTACAACCACAAAAAGGAATGGAGTCATTAGCACTTATGGTTTTTAAATGGCACCTAGAATTATGTTGCACAAAGTACAATTTCACATCATTCTGGGTTCATTTGTGTGAAAACAAGGTCCAATCAGGCTGAAACGTTACAGGAAGGAAGAATCTATTGAGTTGTAAGTGATCTGAACGTTTCATGATGATAGCACTTTCCTAAGGGGGTCAAACCATGTCCCAAAGGTCACCGGATCTGGTGTCAATTTAAATAAGTAGTCCAGTTACACATTTGTGGGCTTATAACTTGGCTTCTGAATGTCCTAGAGAGATCAGGTTTTTTTTAATGTACTCCAATCAACAGCCCCTACAACCACAAAAAGGAATGGAGTCATTAGCACTTATGGTTTGTAGATGGCACCCAGAATTATGTTGCACGAAGCACAATTTCACATCATTCTGGGTCGATTTGTGTGAAAACAAGGTCCAATCAGGCTGAAACGCTACAAGAAGGTAGAATCTATTGAGTTGTAAGTGATCTGAACGTTTCAAGATGATAGCACATTCCTATAGGGGGTAAAACCATGTCCCAAAGGTCACCGGGCCTGGTGTCACTTTAAAGAAGTAGTCCAGTTACACCTTTGTGGGCTTATAACTTGGCTTCTGAATGTCCTAGAGAGGTTAGGTTTGTTTTATTGTACTCCAATCAACAGCCCCTACAACCACAAAACGGAATGGAGTCGTTAGCACTTATGGTTTGTAAATGGCACCCAGAATTATGTTGCACGAAGCACAATTTCACATCATTCTGGGTTCATTTGTGTGAAAACAAGGTCCAATCAGGCTGAAACGTTACAGGAAGGTAGAATCTATTGAGTTGTAAGTGATCTGAACGTTTCATGATGATAGCACTTTCCTAAGGGGGTCAAACCATGTCCCAAAGGTCACCGGATCTGGTGTCACTTTAAAGAAGTAGTCCAGTTACACATTTGTGGGCTTATAACTTGGCTTCTGAATGTCCTAGAGAGGTCAGGTTTGTTTTAGTGTACTCCAATAAACAGCCCCTACAACCACAAAAAGGAATGGAGTCATTAGCACTTATGGTTTGTAAATGGCACCCAGAATTATGTTGCACGAAGCACAATTTCACATCATTCTGGGTCCATTTTTGTGAAAACAATGTCCAATCAGGCTGAAACGTTACAAGAAGGTAGAATCTATTGAGTTGTAAGTGATCTGAACGTTTCATGATGATCTCACATTCCTATAGGGGGTCAAACCATGTCCCAAAGGTCACCGGGCCTGGTGTCACTTTAAAGACGTAGTCCAGTTACACATTTGTGGGCTTATAACTTGGCTTCTGAATGTCCTAGAGAGGTCAGGTTTGTTTTAGTGTATTCCAATCAACAGCCCCTACAACCACAAAAAGGAATGGAGTCATTAGCACTTATGGTTTGTAAATGGCACCCAGAATTATGTTGCACGAAGCACAATTTCACATCATTCTGGGTTCATTTGTCTGAAAACAAGGTCCAATCAGGCTGAAACGTTACAGGAAGGTAGAATCTATTGAGTTGTAAGTGATCTGAACGTTTCATGATGACAGCACTTTCCAAAGGGGGTCAAACCATGTCCCAAAGGTCACCGGATCTGGTGTCAC
This sequence comes from Nothobranchius furzeri, assembly GCF_043380555.1. Lineage (NCBI taxonomy): Eukaryota > Metazoa > Chordata > Actinopteri > Cyprinodontiformes > Nothobranchiidae > Nothobranchius > Nothobranchius furzeri. The sequence goes on from NC_091743.1 coordinate 12,342,568, forward strand.
TTTAAAGAAGTAGTCCAGTTACACCTTTGTGGGCTTATAACTTGGCTTCTGAATGTCCTAGAGAGGTCAGGTTTGTTTTAGTGTACTCCAATCAACAGCCCCTACAACCACAAAAAGGAATGGAGTCATTAGCACTTATGGTTTGTAAATGGCACCCAGAATTATGTTGCACAAAGCACAATTTCACATCATTCTGGGTTCATTTGTGTGAAAACAAGGTCCAATCAGGCTGAAACGTTAGAGGAAGGTAGAATCTACTGAGTTGTAAGTGATCTGAACGTTTCATGATAATAGCACTTTCCTAAGGGGGTCAAACCATGTCCCAAAGGTCACCGGATCTGCTGTCAATTTAAAGATGTAGTCCAGTTACACATTTGTGGGCTTATAACTTGGCTTCTGAATGTCCTAGAGAGATCAGGTTTGTTTTAGTGTACTCCAATCAACAGCCCCTACAACCACAAAAAGGAACTGAGACATTAGCACTTATGGTTTTTAAATGGCACCCAGAATTATGTTGCACGAAGCACAATTTCACATCATTCTGGGTTCATTTGTGTGAAAACAAGGTCCAATCAGGCTGAAACGTTACAGGAAGGTAGAATCTATTGAGTTGTAAGTGATCTGAACGTTTCAAGATGATAGCACATTCCTATAGGGGGTAAAACCATGTCCCAAAGGTCACCGGGCCTGGTGTCACTTTAAAGAAGTAGTCCAGTTACACCTTTGTGGGCTTATAACTTGGCTTCTGAATGTCCTAGAGAGGTTAGGTTTGTTTTAGTGTACTCCAATCAACAGCCCCTACAACCACAAAACGGAATGGAGTCATTAGCACTTATGGTTTGTAAATGGCACCCAGAATTATGTTGCACGAAGCACAATTTCACATCATTCTGGGTTCATTTGTGTGAAAACAAGGTCCAATCAGGCTGAAACGTTACAGGAAGGTAGAATCTATTGAGTTGTAAGTGATCTGAACGTTTCATGATGATAGCACTTTCCTAAGGGGGTCAAACCATGTCCCAAAGGTCACCGGATCTGGTGGCACTTTAAAGAAGTAGTCCAGTTACACATTTGTGGGCTTATAACTTGGCTTCTGAATGTCCTAGAGAGGTCAGGTTTGTTTTAGTGTACTCCAATAAACAGCCCCTACAACCACAAAAAGGAATGGAGTCATTAGCACTTATGGTTTGTAAATGGCACCCAGAATTATGTTGCACGAAGCACAATTTCACATCATTCTGGGTCCATTTTTGTGAAAGCAATGTCCAATCAGGCTGAAACGTTACAAGAAGGTAGAATCTATTGAGTTGTAAGTGATCTGAACGTTTCATGATGATCTCACATTCCTATAGGGGGTCAAACCATGTCCCAAAGGTCACCGGGCCTGGTGTCACTTTAAAGACGTAGTCCAGTTACACATTTGTGGGCTTATAACTTGGCTTCTGAATGTCCTAGAGAGGTCAGGTTTGTTTTAGTGTATTCCAATCAACAGCCCCTACAACCACAAAAAGGAATGGAGTCATTAGCACTTATGGTTTGTAAATGGCACCCAGAATTATGTTGCACGAAGCACAATTTCACATCATTCTGGGTTCATTTGTCTGAAAACAAGGTCCAATCAGGCTGAAACGTTACAGGAAGGTAGAATCTATTGAGTTGTAAGTGATCTGAACGTTTCATGATGATAGCACTTTCCAAAGGGGGTCAAACCATGTCCCAAAGGTCACCGGATCTGGTGTCACTTTAAAGAAGTAGTTCAGTTACACATTTGTGGGCTTATAACTTGGCTTCTGAATGTCCTAGAGAGGTCAGGTTTGTTTTAGTGTACTCCAATCAACAGCCCCTACAACCACAAAAAGGAATGGAGACATTAGCACTTATGGTTTTTAAATGGCACCCAGAATTATGTTGCACGAAGCACAATTTCACATCATTCTGGGTTCATTTGTGTGAAAACAAGGTCCAATCAGGCTGAAACGTTACAGGAAGGTAGAATCTATTGAGTTGTAAGTGATCTGAACGTTTCATGATGATAGCACTTTCCTAAGGGGGTCAAACCATGTCCCAAAGGTCACCGGATCTGGTGTCAATTTAAAGAAGTAGTCCAGTTACACATTTGTGGGCTTATAACTTGGCTTCTGAATGTCCTAGAGAGATCAGTTTTGTTTTAGGGTACTCCAATCAACAGCCCCTACAACCACAAAAAGGAATGGAGTCATTAGCAGTTATGGTTTTTAAATGGCACCCAGAATTATGTTGCACGAAGCACAATTTCACATCATTCTGGGTTCATTTGTGTGAAAACAAGGTCCAATCAGGCTGAAACGTTACAGGAAGGTAGAATCTACTGAGTTGTAAGTGATCTGAACGTTTCATGATGATAGCACTTTCCTAAGGGTGTCAAACCATGTCCCAAAGGTCACCGGGCCTGGTGTCACTTTAAAGATGTAGTCCAGTTACACCTTTGTGGGCTTATAACTTGGCTTCTGAATGTCCTAGAGAGGTCAGGTTTGTTTTAGTGTACTCCAATCAACAGCCCCTACAACCACAAAAAGGAATGGAGTCATTAGCACTTATGGTTTGTAAATGGCACCCAGAATTATGTTGCACGAAGCACAATTTCACATCATTCTGGGTCCATTTGTGTGAAAACAAGGTCCAATCAGGCTGAAACGTTACAGGAAGGTAGAATCTATTGAGTTGTAAGTGACCTGAACGTTTCATGATGATAGCACTTTCCTAAGGGGGTCAAACCATGTCCCAAATGTCACCGGATCTGGTGTAAATTTAAAGAAGTAGTCCAGTTACACATTTGTGGGCTTATAACTTGGCTTCTGAATGTCCTAGAGAGATCAGGTTTGTTTTAGGGTACTCCAATCAACAGCCCCTACAACCACAAAAAGGAATGGAGTCATTAGCACTTATGGTTTTTAAATGGCACCTAGAATTATGTTGCACGAAGTACAATTTCACATCATTCTGGGTTCATTTGTGTGAAAACAAGGTCCAATCAGGCTGAAACGTTACAGGAAGGTAGAATCTATTGAGTTGTAAGTGATCTGAACGTTTCATGATGATAGCACTTTCCTAAGGGGGTCAAACCATGTCCCAAAGGTCACCGGATCTGGTGTCAATTTAAAGAAGTAGTCCAGTTACACATTTGTGGGCTTATAACTTGGCTTCTGAATGTCCTAGAGAGATCAGGTTTGTTTTAATGTACTCCAATCAACAGCCCCTACAACCACAAAAAGGAATGGAGTCATTAGCACTTATGGTTTTTAAATGGCACCTAGAATTATGTTGCACAAAGTACAATTTCACATCATTCTGGGTTCATTTGTGTGAAAACAAGGTCCAATCAGGCTGAAACGTTACAGGAAGGAAGAATCTATTGAGTTGTAAGTGATCTGAACGTTTCATGATGATAGCACTTTCCTAAGGGGGTCAAACCATGTCCCAAAGGTCACCGGATCTGGTGTCAATTTAAATAAGTAGTCCAGTTACACATTTGTGGGCTTATAACTTGGCTTCTGAATGTCCTAGAGAGATCAGGTTTTTTTTAATGTACTCCAATCAACAGCCCCTACAACCACAAAAAGGAATGGAGTCATTAGCACTTATGGTTTGTAGATGGCACCCAGAATTATGTTGCACGAAGCACAATTTCACATCATTCTGGGTCGATTTGTGTGAAAACAAGGTCCAATCAGGCTGAAACGCTACAAGAAGGTAGAATCTATTGAGTTGTAAGTGATCTGAACGTTTCAAGATGATAGCACATTCCTATAGGGGGTAAAACCATGTCCCAAAGGTCACCGGGCCTGGTGTCACTTTAAAGAAGTAGTCCAGTTACACCTTTGTGGGCTTATAACTTGGCTTCTGAATGTCCTAGAGAGGTTAGGTTTGTTTTATTGTACTCCAATCAACAGCCCCTACAACCACAAAACGGAATGGAGTCGTTAGCACTTATGGTTTGTAAATGGCACCCAGAATTATGTTGCACGAAGCACAATTTCACATCATTCTGGGTTCATTTGTGTGAAAACAAGGTCCAATCAGGCTGAAACGTTACAGGAAGGTAGAATCTATTGAGTTGTAAGTGATCTGAACGTTTCATGATGATAGCACTTTCCTAAGGGGGTCAAACCATGTCCCAAAGGTCACCGGATCTGGTGTCACTTTAAAGAAGTAGTCCAGTTACACATTTGTGGGCTTATAACTTGGCTTCTGAATGTCCTAGAGAGGTCAGGTTTGTTTTAGTGTACTCCAATAAACAGCCCCTACAACCACAAAAAGGAATGGAGTCATTAGCACTTATGGTTTGTAAATGGCACCCAGAATTATGTTGCACGAAGCACAATTTCACATCATTCTGGGTCCATTTTTGTGAAAACAATGTCCAATCAGGCTGAAACGTTACAAGAAGGTAGAATCTATTGAGTTGTAAGTGATCTGAACGTTTCATGATGATCTCACATTCCTATAGGGGGTCAAACCATGTCCCAAAGGTCACCGGGCCTGGTGTCACTTTAAAGACGTAGTCCAGTTACACATTTGTGGGCTTATAACTTGGCTTCTGAATGTCCTAGAGAGGTCAGGTTTGTTTTAGTGTATTCCAATCAACAGCCCCTACAACCACAAAAAGGAATGGAGTCATTAGCACTTATGGTTTGTAAATGGCACCCAGAATTATGTTGCACAAAGCACAATTTCACATCATTCTGGGTTCATTTGTCTGAAAACAAGGTCCAATCAGGCTGAAACGTTACAGGAAGGTAGAATCTATTGAGTTGTAAGTGATCTGAACGTTTCATGATGACAGCACTTTCCAAAGGGGGTCAAACCATGTCCCAAAGGTCACCGGATCTGGTGTCACTTTAAAGAAGTAGTCCAGTTACACCTTTGTGGGCTTATAACTTGGCTTCTGAATGTCCTAGAGAGGTCAGGTTTGTTTTAGTGTACTCCAATCAACAGCCCCTACAACCACAAAAAGGAATGGAGTCATTAGCACTTATGGTTTGTAAATGGCACCCAGAATTATGTTGCACAAAGCACAATTTCACATCATTCTGGGTTCATTTGTGTGAAAACAAGGTCCAATCAGGCTGAAACGTTACAGGAAGGTAGAATCTACTGAGTTGTAAGTGATCTGAACGTTTCATGATGATAGCACTTTCCTAAGGGGGTCAAACCATGTCCCAAAGGTCACCGGGCCTGGTGTCACTTTAAAGATGTAGTCCAGTTACACCTTTGTGGGCTTATAACTTGGCTTCTGAATGTCCTAGAGAGGTCAGGTTTGTTTTAGTGTACTCCAATCAACAGCCCCTACAACCACAAAAAGGAATGGAGTCATTAGCACTTATGGTTTGTAAATGGCACCCAGAATTATGTTGCACAAAGCACAATTTCACATCATTCTGGGTTCATTTGTGTGAAAACAAGGTCCAATCAGGCTGAAACGTTACAGGAAGGTAGAATCTACTGAGTTGTAAGTGATCTGAACGTTTCATGATGATAGCACTTTCCTAAGGGGGTCAAACCATGTCCCAAAGGTCACCGGGCCTGGTGTCACTTTAAAGATGTAGTCCAGTTACACCTTTGTGGGCTTATAACTTGGCTTCTGAATGTCCTAGAGAGGTCAGGTTTGTTTTAGTGTACTCCAATCAACAGCCCCTACAACCACAAAAAGGAATGGAGTCATTAGCACTTATGGTTTGTAAATGGCACCCAGAATTATGTTGCACGAAGCACAATTTCACATCATTCTGGGTCCATTTGTGTGAAAACAAGGTCCAATCAGGCTGAAGCGTTACAGGAAGGTAGAATCTATTGAGTTGTAAGTGATCTGAACGTTGCATGATGATAGCACTTTCCTGAGGGGGTCAAACCATGTCCCAAAGGTCACCGGGCCTGGTGTCACTTTAAAGATGTAGTCCAGTTACACCTTTGTGGGCTTATAACTTGACTTCTGAATGTCCTAGAGAGGTTAGGTTTGTTTTAGTGTACTCCAATCAAAAGCCCCTACAACCACAAAAAGGAATGGAGTCATTAGCACTTATGGTTTGTAAATGGCACCCAGAATTATGTTGCACAAAGCACAATTTCACATCGTTCTGGGTTCATTTGTGTGAAAACAAGGTCCAATCAGGCTGAAACGTTACAGGAAGGTAGAATCTATTGAGTTGTAAGTGATCTGACCGTTTCATGATGATAGCACTTTCCAAAGGGGGTCAAACCATGTCCCAAAGGTCACCGGATCTGGTGTCACTTTAAAGAAGTAGTCCAGTTACACATTTGTGGGCTTATAACTTGGCTTCTGAATGTCCTAGAGAGGTCAGGTTTGTTTTAGTGTACTCCAATCAACAGCCCCTACAACCACAAAATGGAATGGAGACATTAGCACTTATGGTTTTTAAATGGCACCCAGAATTATGTTGCACGAAGCACAATTTCACATCATTCTGGGTTCATTTGTGTGAAAACAAGTTCCAATCAGGCTGAAACGTTACAGGAAGGTAGAATCTATTGAGTTGTAAGTGATCTGAACGTTTCATGATGATAGCACTTTCCTAAGGGGGTCAAACCATGTCCCAAATGTCACCGGATCTGGTGTCAATTTAAAGAAGTAGTCCAGTTACACATTTGTGGGCTTATAACTTGGCTTCTGAATGTCCTAGAGAGATCAGGTTTGTTTTAGGGTACTCCAATCAACAGCCCCTACAACCACAAAAAGGAATGGAGTCATTAGCACTTATGGTTTTTAAATGGCACCTAGAATTATGTTGCACGGAGTACAATTTCACATCATTCTGGGTTCATTTGTGTGGAAACAAGGTCCAATCAGGCTGAAACGTTACAGGAAGGTAGAATCTATTGAGTTGTAAGTGATCTGAACGTTTCATGATGATAGCACTTTCCTAAGGGGGTCAAACCATGTCCCAAAGGTCACCGGATCAGGTGTCAATTTAAAGAAGTAGTCCAGTTACACATTTGTGGGCTTATAACTTGGCTGCTGAATGTCCTAGAGAGATCAGGTTTGTTTTAGTGTACTCCAATCAACAGCCTCTACAACCACAAAAAAGGAATGGAGTCATTAGCACTTATGGTTTGTAAATGGCACCCAGAATTATGTTGCACGAAGCACAATTTCACATCATTCTGGGTCCATTTGTGTGAAAACAAGGTCCAATCAGGCTGAAACGCTACAAGAAGGTAGAATCTATTGAGTTGTAAGTGATCTGAACGTTTCAAGATGATCGCACATTCCTATAGGGGGTAAAACCATGTTCCAAAGGTCACCGGGCCTGGTGTCACTTTAAAGATGTAGTCCAGTTACACCTTTGTGGGCTTATAACTTGGCTTCTGAATGTCCTAGAGAGGTTAGGTTTGTGTTAGTGTACTCCAATCAAAAGCCCCTACAACCACAAAAAGGAATGGAGTCATTAGCACTTATGGTTTTTAAATGGCACCCAGAATTATGTTGCACGAAGCACAATTTCACATCATTCTGGGTTCATTTGTGTGAAAACAAGGTCCAATCAGGCTGAAATGTTACAGGAAGGTAGAATCTATTGAGTTGTAAGTGATCTGAACGTTTCATGATGATAGCACTTTCCTAAGGGGGTCAAACCATGTCCCAAAGGTCACCGGATCTGGCGTCAATTTAAAGAAGTAGTCCAGTTACACATTTGTGGGCTTATAACTTGGCTTCTGAATGTCCTAGAGAGATCAGGTTTGTTTTAGGGTACTCCAATCAACAGCCCCTACAACCACAAAAAGGAATGGAGTCATTAGCAGTTATGGTTTGTAAATGGCACCCAGAATTATTTTGCACGAAGCACAATTTCACATCATTCTGGGTTCATTTGTGTGAAAACAAGGTCCAATCAGGCTGAAACGTTACAGGAAGGTAGAATCTACTGATTTGTAAGTGATCTGAACGTTTCATGATGATAGCACTTTCCTAAGGGGGTCAAACCATGTCCCAAAGGTCACCGGGCCTGGTGTCACTTTAAAGATGTAGTCCAGTTACACCTTTGTGGGCTTATAACTTGGCTTCTGAATGTCCTAGAGAGGTCAGGTTTGTTTTAATGTACTCCAATCAACAGCCCCTACAACCACAAAAAGGAATGGAGTCATTAGCACTTATGGTTTGTAAATGGCACCCAGAATTATGTTGCACGAAGCACAATTTCACATCATTCTGGGTCCATTTGTGTGAAAACAAGGTCCAATAAGGCTGAAGCGTTACAGGAAGGTAGAATCTATTGAGTTGTAAGTGATCTGAACGTTGCTTTATGATAGCACTTTCCTGAGGGGGTCAAACCATGTCCCAAAGGTCACCGGATCTGGCGTCAATTTAAAGAAGTAGTCCAGTTACACATTTGTGGGCTTATAACTTGGCTTCTGAATGTCCTAGAGAGATCAGGTTTGTTTTAGGGTACTCCAATCAACAGCCCCTACAACCACAAAAAGGAATGGAGTCATTAGCAGTTATGGTTTGTAAATGGCACCCAGAATTATTTTGCACGAAGCACAATTTCACATCATTCTGGGTTCATTTGTGTGAAAACAAGGTCCAATCAGGCTGAAACGTTACAGGAAGGTAGAATCTACTGATTTGTAAGTGATCTGAACGTTTCATGATGATAGCACTTTCCTAAGGGGGTCAAACCATGTCCCAAAGGTCACCGGGCCTGGTGTCACTTTAAAGATGTAGTCCAGTTACACCTTTGTGGGCTTATAACTTGGCTTCTGAATGTCCTAGAGAGGTCAGGTTTGTTTTAGTGTACTCCAATCAACAGCCCCTACAACCACAAAAAGGAATGGAGTCATTAGCACTTATGGTTTGTAAATGGCACCCAGAATTATGTTGCACGAAGCACAATTTCACATCATTCTGGGTCCATTTGTGTGAAAACAAGGTCCAATAAGGCTGAAGCGTTACAGGAAGGTAGAATCTATTGAGTTGTAAGTGATCTGAACGTTGCATGATGATAGCACTTTCCTGAGGGGGTCAAACCATGTCCCAAAGGTCACCGGGCCTGGTGTCACTTTAAAGATGTAGTCCAGTTACACCTTTGTGGGCTTATAACTTGACTTCTGAATGTCCTAGAGAGGTTAGGTTTGTTTTAGTGTACTCCAATCAAAAGCCCCTACAACCACAAAAAGGAATTGAGTCATTAGCACTTATGGTTTGTAAATGGCACCCAGAATTATGTTGCACAAAGCACAATTTCACATCATTCTGGGTTCATTTGTGTGAAAACAAGGTCCAATCAGGCTGAAACGTTACAGGAAGGTAGAATCTATTGAGTTGTAAGTGATCTGACCGTTTCATGATGATAGCACTTTCCAAAGGGGGTCAAACCATGTCCCAAAGGTCACCGGATCTGGTGTCACTTTAAAGAAGTAGTCCAGTTACACATTTGTGGGCTTATAACTTGGCTTCTGAATGTCCTAGAGAGGTCAGGTTTGTTTTAGTGTACTCCAATCAACAGCCCCTACAACCACAAAATGGAATGGAGACATTAGCACTTATGGTTTTTAAATGGCACCCAGAATTATGTTGCACGAAGCACAATTTCACATCATTCTGGGTTCATTTGTGTGAAAACAAGGTCCAATCAGGCTGAAATGTTACAGGAAGGTATAATCTATTGAGTTGTAAGTGATCTGAACGTTTCATGATGATAGCACTTTCCTAAGGGGGTCAAACCATGTCCCAAATGTCACCGGATCTGGTGTCAATTTAAAGAAGTAGTCCAGTTACACATTTGTGGGCTTATAACTTGGCTTCTGAATGTCCTAGAGAGATCAGGTTTGTTTTAGGGTACTCCAATCAACAGCCCCTACAACCACAAAAAGGAATGGAGTCATTAGCACTTATGGTTTTTAAATGGCACCTAGAATTATGTTGCACGAAGTACAATTTCACATCATTCTGGGTTCATTTGTGTGAAAACAAGGTCCAATCAGGCTGAAACGTTACAGGAAGGTAGAATCTATTGAGTTGTAAGTGATCTGAACGTTTCATGATGATAGCACTTTCCTAAGGGGGTCAAACCATGTCCCAAATGTCACCGGATCTGGTGTCAATTTAAAGAAGTAGTCCAGTTACACATTTGTGGGCTTATAACTTGGCTTCTGAATGTCCTAGAGAGATCAGGTTTGTTTTAGGGTACTCCAATCAACAGCCCCTACAACCACAAAAAGGAATGGAGTCATTAGCACTTATGGTTTTTAAATGGCACCTAGAATTATGTTGCACGAAGTACAATTTCACATCATTCTGGGTTCATTTGTGTGAAAACAAGGTCCAATCAGGCTGAAACGTTACAGGAAGGTAGAATCTATTGAGTTGTAAGTGATCTGAACGTTTCATGATGATAGCACTTTCCTAAGGGGGTCAAACCATGTCCCAAAGGTCACCGGATCTGGTGTCAATTTAAAGAAGTAGTCCAGTTACACATTTGTGGGCTTATAACTTGGCTTCTGAATGTCCTAGAGAGATCAGGTTTGTTTTAGTGTACTCCAGTCAACAGCCCCTACAACCACAAAATGGAATGGAGACATTAGCACTTATGGTTTTTAAATGGCACCCAGAATTATGTTGCACGAAGCACAATTTCACATCATTCTGGGTTCATTTGTGTGAAAACAAGGTCCAATCAGGCTGAAACCTTACAGGAAGGTAGAATCTATTGAGTTGTAAGTGATCTGAACGTTTCATGATTATAGCACTTTCCTAAGGGGGTCAAACCATGTCCCAAATGTCACCGGATCTGGTGTCAATTTAAAGAAGTAGTCCAGTTACACATTTGTGGGCTTATAACTTGGCTTCTGAATGTCCTAGAGTGATCAGGTTTGTTTTAGGGTACTCCAATCAACAGCCCCTACAACCACAAAAAGGAATGGAGTCATTAGCACTTATGGTTTTTAAATGGCACCCAGAATTATGTTGCACGAAGTACAATTTCACATCATTCTGGGTTCATTTGTGTGAAAACAAGGTCCAATCAGGCTGAAACGTTACAGGAAGGTAGAATCTATTGAGTTGTAAGTGATCTGAACGTTTCATGATGATAGCACTTTCCTAAGGGGGTCAAACCATGTCCCAAAGGTCACCAGATCTGGTGTCAATTTAAAGAAGTAGTACAGTTACACCTTTGTGGGCTTATAACTTGGCTTCTGAATGTCCTAGAGAGATCAGGTTTGTTTTAGTATACTCCAATCAACAGCCCCTACAACCACAAAAAGGAATGGAGTCATTAGCACTTATGGTTTTTAAATGGCACCCAGAATTATGTTGCACGAAGCACAATTTCACATCATTCTGGGTTCATTTGTGTGAAAACAAGGTCCAATCAGGCTGAAACGTTACAGGAAGGTAGAATCTATTGAGTTGTAAGTGATCTGAACGTTTCAAGATGATCGCACATTCCTATAGGGGGTCAAACCATGTCCCAAAGGTCACCGGGCCTGGTGTCACTTTAAAGAAGCAGTCCAGTTACACCTTTGTGGGCTTATAACTTGGCTTCTGAATGTCATAGAGAGGTTAGGTTTGTTTTAGTGTTCTCTAATCACCAGCCCCTACAACCACAAAAAGGAATGGAGTCATTAGCACTTATGGTTTGTAAATGGCACCCAGAATTATGTTAAATTAAGCTCAATTTCACATCATTCTGGGTTCATTTGTGTGAAAACAAGGTCCAATCAGGCTGAAACGTTACAGGAAGGTAGAATCTATTGAGTTGTAAGTGATCTGAACGTTTCATGATGATAGCACTTTCCTAAGGGGGTCAAACCATGTCCCAAAGGTCACCGGATCTGGTGTCACTTTAAAGAAGTAGTCCAGTTACACATTTGTGGGCTTATAACTTGGCTTCTGAATGTCCTAGAGAGGTCAGGTTTGTTTTAGTGTACTCCAATCAACAGCCCCTACAACCACAAAAAGGAATGGAGACATTAGCACTTATGGTTTTTAAATGGCACCCAGAATTATGTTGCACGAAGCACAATTTCACATCATTCTGGGTTCATTTGTGTGAAAACAAGGTCCAATCAGGCTGAAACGTTACAGGAAGGTAGAATCTATTGAGTTGTAAGTGATCTGACCGTTTCATGATGATAGCACTTTCCTAAGGGGGTCAAACCATGTCCCAAAGGTCACCGGATCAGGTGTCAATTTAAAGAAGTAGTCCAGTTACACATTTGTGGGCTTATAACTTGGCTTCTGAATGTCTTAGAGAGATCAGGTTTGTTTTAGTGTACTCCAATCAACAGCCTCTACAACCACAAAAAAGGAATGGAGTCATTAGCACTTATGGTTTGTAAATGGCACCCAGAATTATGTTGCACGAAGCACAATTTCACATCATTCTGGGTCCATTTGTGTGAAAACAAGGTCCAATCAGGCTGAAACGCTACAAGAAGGTAGAATCTATTGAGTTGTAAGTGATCTGAACGTTTCAAGATGATCGCACATTCCTATAGGGGGTAAAACCATGTTCCAAAGGTCACCGGGCCTGGTGTCACTTTAAAGATGTAGTCCAGTTACACCTTTGTGGGCTTATAACTTGACTTCTGAATGTCCTAGAGAGGTTAGGTTTGTTTTAGTGTACTCCAATCAAAAGCCCCTATAACCACAAAAAGGAATGGAGTCATTAGCACTTATGGTTTGTAAATGGCACCCAGAATTATGTTGCACAAAGCACAATTTCACATCATTCTGGGTTCATTTGTGTGAAAACAAGGTCCAATCAGGCTGAAACGTTACAGGAAGGTAGAATCTATTGAGTTGTAAGTGATCTGAACGTTTCAAGATGATCGCACATTCCTATAGGGGGTCAAACCATGTCCCAAAGGTCACCGGATCAGGTGTCAATTTAAAGAAGTAGTCCAGTTACACATTTGTGGGCTTATAACTTGGCTTCTGAATGTCCTAGAGAGATCAGGTTTGTTTTAGTGTACTCCAATCAACAGCCTCTACAACCACAAAAAAGGAATGGAGTCATTAGCACTTATGGTTTGTAAATGGCACCCAGAATTATGTTGCACGAAGCACAATTTCACATCATTCTGGGTCCATTTGTGTGAAAACAAGGTCCAATCAGGCTGAAACGCTACAAGAAGGTAGAATCTATTGAGTTGTAAGTGATCTGAACGTTTCAAGATGATCGCACATTCCTATAGGGGGTAAAACCATGTTCCAAAGGTCACCGGGCCTGGTGTCACTTTAAAGATGTAGTCCAGTTACACCTTTGTGGGCTTATAACTTGACTTCTGAATGTCCTAGAGAGGTTAGGTTTGTTTTAGTGTACTCCAATCAAAAGCCCCTATAACCACAAAAAGGAATGGAGTCATTAGCACTTATGGTTTGTAAATGGCACCCAGAATTATGTTGCACAAAGCACAATTTCACATCATTCTGGGTTCATTTGTGTGAAAACAAGGTCCAATCAGGCTGAAACGTTACAGGAAGGTAGAATCTATTGAGTTGTAAGTGATCTGAACGTTTCAAGATGATCGCACATTCCTATAGGGGGTCAAACCATGTCCCAAAGGTCACCGGGCCTGGTGTCACTTTAAAGAAGCAGTCCAGTTACACCTTTGTGGGCTTATAACTTGGCTTCTGAATGTCCTAGAGAGGTTAGGTTTGTTTTAGTGTTCTCTAATCACCAGCCCCTACAACCACAAAAAGGAATGGAGTCATTAGCACTTATGGTTTGTAAATGGCACCCAGAATTATGTTAAACGAAGCTCAATTTCACATCATTCTGGGTTCATTTGTGTGAAAACAAGGTCCAATCAGGCTGAAACGTTACAGGAAGGTAGAATCTATTGAGTTGTAAGTGATCTGAACGTTTCATGATGATAGCACTTTCCTAAGGGGGTCAAACCATGTCCCAAAGGTCACCGGATCTGGTGTCACTTTAAAGAAGTAGTCCAGTTACACATTTGTGGGCTTATAACTTGGCTTCTGAATGTCCTAGAGAGGTCAGGTTTGTTTTAGTGTACTCCAATCAACAGCCCCTACAACCACAAAAAGGAATGGAGACATTAGCACTTATGGTTTTTAAATGGCACCCAGAATTATGTTGCACGAAGCACAATTTCACATCATTCTGGGTTCATTTGTGTGTAAACAAGGTCCAATCAGGCTGAAACGTTACAGGAAGGTAGAATCTAATGAGTTGTAAGTGATCTGAACGTTTCATGATGATAGCACTTTCTTAAGGGGGTCAAACCATGTCCCAAAGGTCACCGGATCAGGTGTCAATTTAAAGAAGTAGTCCAGTTACACATTTGTGGGCTTATAACTTGGCTTCTGAATGTCCTAGAGAGATCAGGTTTGTTTTAGTGTTCTCCAATCACCAGCCCCTACAACCACAAAAAGGAATGGAGACATTAGCACTTATGGTTTTTAAATGGCACCCAGAATTATGTTGCACGAAGCACAATTTCACATCATTCTGGGTTCATTTGTGTGAAAACAAGGTCCAATCAGGCTGAAACGTTACAGGAAGGTAGAATCTATTGAGTTGTAAGTGATCTGACCGTTTCATGATGATAGCACTTTCCTAAGGGGGTCAAACCATGTCCCAAAGGTCACCGGATCAGGTGTCAATTTAAAGAAGTAGTCCAGTTACACATTTGTGGGCTTATAACTTGGCTTCTGAATGTCCTAGAGAGATCAGGTTTGTTTTAGTGTACTCCAATCAACAGCCTCTACAACCACAAAAAAGGAATGGAGTCATTAGCACTTATGGTTTGTAAATGGCACCCAGAATTATGTTGCACGAAGCACAATTTCACATCATTCTGGGTCCATTTGTGTGAAAACAAGGTCCAATCAGGCTGAAACGCTACAAGAAGGTAGAATCTATTGAGTTGTAAGTGATCTGAACGTTTCAAGATGATCGCACATTCCTATAGGGGGTAAAACCATGTTCCAAAGGTCACCGGGCCTGGTGTCACTTTAAAGATGTAGTCCAGTTACACCTTTGTGGGCTTATAACTTGGCTTCTGAATGTCCTAGAGAGGTTAGGATTGTGTTAGTGTACTCCAATCAAAAGCCCCTACAACCACAAAAAGGAATGGAGTCATTAGCACTTATGGTTTTTAAATGGCACCCAGAATTATGTTGCACGAAGCACAATTTCACATCATTCTGGGTTCATTTGTGTGAAAACAAGGTCCAATCAGGCTGAAATGTTACAGGAAGGTAGAATCTATTGAGTTGTAAGTGATCTGAACGTTTCATGATGATAGCACTTTCCTAAGGGGGTCAAACCATGTCCCAAACGTCACCGGATCTGGTGTCAATTTAAAGAAGTAGTCCAGTTACACATTTGTGGGCTTATAACTTGGCTTCTGAATGTCCTAGAGAGATCAGGTTTGTTTTAGGCTACTCCAATCAACAGCCCCTACAACCACAAAAAGGAATGGAGTCATTAGCAGTTATGGTTTTTAAATGGCACCCAGAATTATGTTGCACGAAGCACAATTTCACATCATTCTGGGTTCATTTGTGTGAAAACAAGGTCCAATCAGGCTGAAACGTTACAGGAAGGTAGAATCTACTGAGTTGTAAGTGATCTGAACGTTTCATGATGATAGCACTTTCCTAAGGGGGTCAAACCATGTCCCAAAGGTCACCGGGCCTGGTGTCACTTTAAAGATGTAGTCCAGTTACACCTTTGTGGGCTTATAACTTGGCTTCTGAATGTCCTAGAGAGGTCAGGTTTGTTTTAGTGTACTCCAATCAACAGCCCCTACAACCACAAAAAGGAATGGAGTCATTAGCACTTATGGTTTGTAAATGGCACCCAGAATTACGTTGCACGAAGCACAATTTCACATCATTCTGGGTCCATTTGTGTGAAAACAAGGTCCAATCAGGCTGAAGCGTTACAGGAAGGTAGAATCTATTGAGTTGTAAGTGATATGAACGTTGCATGATGATAGCACTTTCCTGAGGGGGTCAAACCATGTCCCAAAGGTCACCGGGCCTGGTGTCACTTTAAAGATGTAGTCCAGTTACACCTTTGTGGGCTTATAACTTGACTTCTGAATGTCCTAGAGAGGTTAGGTTTGTTTTAGTGTACTCCAATCAACAGCCCCTACAACCACAAAAAGGAATGGAGTCATTAGCACTTATGGTTTGTAAATGGCACCCAGAATTATGTTGCACAAAGCACAATTTCACATCATTCTGGGTCCATTTGTGTGAAAACAAGGTCCAATCAGGCTGAAGCGTTACAGGAAGGTAGAATCTATTGAGTTGTAAGTGATCTGAACGTTGCATGATGATAGCACTTTCCTGAGGGGGTCAAACCATGTCCCAAAGGTCACCGGGCCTGGTGTCACTTTAAAGATGTAGTCCAGTTACACCTTTGTGGGCTTATAACTTGACTTCTGAATGTCCTAGAGAGGTTAGGTTTGTTTTAGTGTACTCCAATCAAAAGCCCCTATAACCACAAAAAGGAATGGAGTCATTAGCACTTATGGTTTGTAAATGGCACCCAGAATTATGTTGCACAAAGCACAATTTCACATCATTCTGGGTTCATTTGTGTGAAAACAAGGTCCAATCAGGCTGAAACGTTACAGGAAGGTAGAATCTATTGAGTTGTAAGTGATCTGAACGTTTCATGATGATAGCACTTTCCAAAGGGGGTCAAACCATGTCCCAAAGGTCACCGGATCTGGTGTCACTTTAAAGAAGTAGTCCAGTTACACATTTGTGAGCTTATAACTTGGCTTCTGAATGTCCTAGAGAGGTCAGGTTTGTTTAGTGTACTCCAATCAACAGCCCCTACAACCACAAAATGGAATGGAGACATTAGCACTTATGGTTTTTAAATGGCACCCAGAATTATGTTGCACGAAGCACAATTTCACATCATTCTGGGTTCATTTGTGTGAAAACAAGGTCCAATCAGGCTGAAACGTTACAGGAAGGTAGAATCTAATGAGTTGTAAGTGATCTGAACGTTTCATGATGATAGCACTTTCTTAAGGGGGTCAAACCATGTCCCAAAGGTCACCGGATCAGGTGTCAATTTAAAGAAGTAGTCCAGTTACACATTTGTGGGCTTATAACTTGGCTTCTGAATGTCCTAGAGAGATCAGGTTTGTTTTAGTGTTCTCCAATCACCAGCCCCTACAACCACAAAAAGGAATGGAGACATTAGCACTTATGGTTTTTAAATGGCACCCAGAATTATGTTGCACGAAGCACAATTTCACATCATTCTGGGTTCATTTGTGTGAAAACAAGGTCCAATCAGGCTGAAACGTTACAGGAAGGTAGAATCTATTGAGTTGTAAGTGATCTGACCGTTTCATGATGATAGCACTTTCCTAAGGGGGTCAAACCATGTCCCAAAGGTCACCGGATCAGGTGTCAATTTAAAGAAGTAGTCCAGTTACACATTTGTGGGCTTATAACTTGGCTTCTGAATGTCCTAGAGAGATCAGGTTTGTTTTAGTGTACTCCAATCAACAGCCTCTACAACCACAAAAAAGGAATGGAGTCATTAGCACTTATGGTTTGTAAATGGCACCCAGAATTATGTTGCACGAAGCACAATTTCACATCATTCTGGGTCCATTTGTGTGAAAACAAGGTCCAATCAGGCTGAAACGCTACAAGAAGGTAGAATTTATTGAGTTGTAAGTGATCTGAACGTTTCAAGATGATCGCACATTCCTATAGGGGGTAAAACCATGTTCCAAAGGTCACCGGGCCTGGTGTCACTTTAAAGATGTAGTCCAGTTACACCTTTGTGGGCTTATAACTTGGCTTCTGAATGTCCTAGAGAGGTTAGGATTGTGTTAGTGTACTCCAATCAAAAGCCCCTACAACCACAAAAAGGAATGGAGTCATTAGCACTTATGGTTTTTAAATGGCACCCAGAATTATGTTGCACGAAGCACAATTTCACATCATTCTGGGTTCATTTGTGTGAAAACAAGGTCCAATCAGGCTGAAATGTTACAGGAAGGTAGAATCTATTGAGTTGTAAGTGATCTGAACGTTTCATGATGATAGCACTTTCCTAAGGGGGTCAAACCATGTCCCAAACGTCACCGGATCTGGTGTCAATTTAAAGAAGTAGTCCAGTTACACATTTGTGGGCTTATAACTTGGCTTCTGAATGTCCTAGAGAGATCAGGTTTGTTTTAGGCTACTCCAATCAACAGCCCCTACAACCACAAAAAGGAATGGAGTCATTAGCAGTTATGGTTTTTAAATGGCACCCAGAATTATGTTGCACGAAGCACAATTTCACATCATTCTGGGTTCATTTGTGTGAAAACAAGGTCCAATCAGGCTGAAACGTTACAGGAAGGTAGAATCTACTGAGTTGTAAGTGATCTGAACGTTTCATGATGATAGCACTTTCCTAAGGGGGTCAAACCATGTCCCAAAGGTCACCGGGCCTGGTGTCACTTTAAAGATGTAGTCCAGTTACACCTTTGTGGGCTTATAACTTGGCTTCTGAATGTCCTAGAGAGGTCAGGTTTGTTTTAGTGTACTCCAATCAACAGCCCCTACAACCACAAAAAGGAATGGAGTCATTAGCACTTATGGTTTGTAAATGGCACCCAGAATTATGTTGCACGAAGCACAATTTCACATCATTCTGGGTCCATTTGTGTGAAAACAAGGTCCAATCAGGCTGAAGCGTTACAGGAAGGTAGAATCTATTGAGTTGTAAGTGATCTGAACGTTGCATGATGATAGCACTTTCCTGAGGGGGTCAAACCATGTCCCAAAGGTCACCGGGCCTGGTGTCACTTTAAAGATGTAGTCCAGTTACACCTTTGTGGGCTTATAACTTGACTTCTGAATGTCCTAGAGAGGTTAGGTTTGTTTTAGTGTACTCCAATCAACAGCCCCTACAACCACAAAAAGGAATGGAGTCATTAGCACTTATGGTTTGTAAATGGCACCCAGAATTATGTTGCACAAAGCACAATTTCACATCATTCTGGGTCCATTTGTGTGAAAACAAGGTCCAATCAGGCTGAAGCGTTACAGGAAGGTAGAATCTATTGAGTTGTAAGTGATCTGAACGTTGCATGATGATAGCACTTTCCTGAGGGGGTCAAACCATGTCCCAAAGGTCACCGGGCCTGGTGTCACTTTAAAGATGTAGTCCAGTTACACCTTTGTGGGCTTATAACTTGACTTCTGAATGTCCTAGAGAGGTTAGGTTTGTTTTAGTGTACTCCAATCAAAAGCCCCTATAACCACAAAAAGGAATGGAGTCATTAGCACTTATGGTTTGTAAATGGCACCCAGAATTATGTTGCACAAAGCACAATTTCACATCATTCTGGGTTCATTTGTGTGAAAACAAGGTCCAATCAGGCTGAAACGTTACAGGAAGGTAGAATCTATTGAGTTGTAAGTGATCTGAACGTTTCATGATGATAGCACTTTCCAAAGGGGGTCAAACCATGTCCCAAAGGTCACCGGATCTGGTGTCACTTTAAAGAAGTAGTCCAGTTACACATTTGTGGGCTTATAACTTGGCTTCTGAATGTCCTAGAGAGGTCAGCTTTGTTTAGTGTACTCCAATCAACAGCCCCTACAACCACAAAATGGAATGGAGACATTAGCACTTATGGTTTTTAAATGGCACCCAGAATTATGTTGCACGAAGCACAATTTCACATCATTCTGGGTTCATTTGTGTGAAAACAAGGTCCAATCAGGCTGAAACGTTACAGGAAGGTAGAATCTATTGAGTTGTAAGTGATCTGAACGTTTCATGATGATAGCACTTTCCTAAGGGGGTCAAACCATGTCCCAAATGTCACCGGATCTGGTGTCAATTTAAAGAAGTAGTCCAGTTACACATTTGTGGGCTTATAACTTGGCTTCTGAATGTCCTAGAGAGATCAGGTTTGTTTTAGGGTACTCCAATCAACAGCCCCTACAACCACAAAAAGTAATGGAGTCATTAGCACTTATGGTTTTTAAATGGCACCTAGAATTATGTTGCACGAAGTACAATTTCACATCATTCTGGGTTAATTTGTGTGAAAACAAGGTCCAATCAGGCTGAAACGTTACAGGAAGGTAGAATCTATTGAGTTGTAAGTGATCTGAACGTTTCATGATGATAGCACTTTCCTAAGGGGGTCAAACCATGTCCCAAATGTCACCGGATCTGGTGTCAATTTAAAGAAGTAGTCCAGTTACACATTTGTGGGCTTATAACTTGGCTTCTGAATGTCCTAGAGAGATCAGGTTTGTTTTAGGGTACTCCAATCAACAGCCCCTACAACCACAAAAAGGAATGGAGTCATTAGCACTTATGGTTTTTAAATGGCACCTAGAATTATGTTGCACGAAGTACAATTTCACATCATTCTGGGTTCATTTGTGTGAAAACAAGGTCCAATCAGGCTGAAACGTTACAGGAAGGTAGAATCTATTGAGTTGTAAGTGATCTGAACGTTTCATGATGATAGCACTTTCCTAAGGGGGTCAAACCATGTCCCAAATGTCACCGGATCTGGTGTAAATTTAAAGAAGTAGTCCAGTTACACATTTTTGGGCTTATAACTTGGCTTCTGAATGTCCTAGAGAGATCAGGTTTGTTTTAGTGTACTCCAATCAACAGCCCCTACAACCACAAAAAGGAATGGAGACATTAGCACTTATGGTTTTTAAATGGCACCCAGAATTATGTTGCACGAAGCACAATTTCACATCATTCTGGGTTCATTTGTGTGTAAACAAGGTCCAATCAGGCTGAAACGTTACAGGAAGGTAGAATCTATTGAGTTGTAAGTGATCTGAACGTTTCATGATGATAGCACTTTCTTAAGGGGGTCAAACCATGTCCCAAAGGTCACCGGATCAGGTGTCAATTTAAAGAAGTAGTCCAGTTACACATTTGTGGGCTTATAACTTGGCTTCTGAATGTCCTAGAGAGATCAGGTTTGTTTTAGTGTTCTCCAATCACCAGCCCCTACAACCACAAAAAGGAATGGAGACATTAGCACTTATGGTTTTTAAATGGCACCCAGAATTATGTTGCACGAAGCACAATTTCACATCATTCTGGGTTCATTTGTGTGAAAACAAGGTCCAATCAGGCTGAAACGTTACAGGAAGGTAGAATCTATTGAGTTGTAAGTGATCTGACCGTTTCACGATGATAGCACTTTCCTAAGGGGGTCAAACCATGTCCCAAAGGTCACCGGATCAGGTGTCAATTTAAAGAAGTAGTCCAGTTACACATTTGTGGGCTTATAACTTGGCTTCTGAATGTCCTAGAGAGATCAGGTTTGTTTTAGTGTACTCCAATCAACAGCCTCTACAACCACAAAAAAGGAATGGAGTCATTAGCACTTATGGTTTGTAAATGGCACCCAGAATTATGTTGCACGAAGCACAATTTCACATCATTCTGGGTCCATTTGTGTGAAAACAAGGTCCAATCAGGCTGAAACGCTACAAGAAGGTAGAATCTATTGAGTTGTAACTGATCTGAACGTTTCAAGATGATCGCATATTCCTATAGGGGGTAAAACCATGTTCCAAAGGTCACCGGGCCTGGTGTCACTTTAAAGATGTAGTCCAGTTACACCTTTGTGGGCTTATAACTTGGCTTCTGAATGTCCTAGAGAGGTTAGGATTGTGTTAGTGTACTCCAATCAAAAGCCCCTACAACCACAAAAAGGAATGGAGTCATTAGCACTTATGGTTTTTAAATGGCACCCAGAATTATGTTGCACGAAGCACAATTTCACATCATTCTGGGTTCATTTGTGTGAAAACAAGGTCCAATCAGGCTGAAATGTTACAGGAAGGTAGAATCTATTGAGTTGTAAGTGATCTGAACGTTTCATGATGATAGCACTTTCCTAAGGGGGTCAAACCATGTCCCAAAGGTCACCGGATCTGGTGTCAATTTAAAGAAGTAGTCCAGTTACACATTTGTGGGCTTATAACTTGGCTTCTGAATGTCCTAGAGAGATCAGGTTTGTTTTAGGCTACTCCAATCAACAGCCCCTACAACCACAAAAAGGAATGGAGTCATTAGCAGTTATGGTTTTTAAATGGCACCCAGAATTATGTTGCACGAAGCACAATTTCACATCATTCTGGGTTCATTTGTGTGAAAACAAGGTCCAATCAGGCTGAAACGTTACAGGAAGGTAGAATCTACTGAGTTGTAAGTGATCTGAACGTTTCATGATGATAGCACTTTCCTAAGGGGGTCAAACCATGTCCCAAAGGTCACCGGGCCTGGTGTCACTTTAAAGATGTAGTCCAGTTACACCTTTGTGGGCTTATAACTTGGCTTCTGAATGTCCTAGAGAGGTCAGGTTTGTTTTAGTGTACTCCAATCAACAGCCCCTACAACCACAAAAAGGAATGGAGTCATTAGCACTTATGGTTTGTAAATGGCACCCAGAATTATGTTGCACGAAGCACAATTTCACATCATTCTGGGTCCATTTGTGTGAAAACAAGGTCCAATCAGGCTGAAGCGTTACAGGAAGGTAGAATCTATTGAGTTGTAAGTGATCTGAACGTTGCATGATGATAGCACTTTCCTGAGGGGGTCAAACCATGTCCCAAAGGTCACCGGGCCTGGTGTCACTTTAAAGATGTAGTCCAGTTACACCTTTGTGGGCTTATAACTTGACTTCTGAATGTCCTAGAGAGGTTAGGTTTGTTTTAGTGTACTCCAATCAAAAGCCCCTATAACCACAAAAAGGAATGGAGTCATTAGCACTTATGGTTTGTAAATGGCACCCAGAATTATGTTGCACAAAGCACAATTTCACATCATTCTGGGTTCATTTGTGTGAAAACAAGGTCCAATCAGGCTGAAACGTTACAGGAAGGTAGAATCTATTGAGTTGTAAGTGATCTGAACGTTTCATGATGATAGCACTTTCCAAAGGGGGTCAAACCATGTCCCAAAGGTCACCGGATCTGGTGTCACTTTAAAGAAGTAGTCCAGTTACACATTTGTGGGCTTATAACTTGGCTTCTGAATGTCCTAGAGAGGTCAGCTTTGTTTAGTGTACTCCAATCAACAGCCCCTACAACCACAAAATGGAATGGAGACATTAGCACTTATGGTTTTTAAATGGCACCCAGAATTATGTTGCACGAAGCACAATTTCACATCATTCTGGGTTCATTTGTGTGAAAACAAGGTCCAATCAGGCTGAAACGTTACAGGAAGGTAGAATCTATTGAGTTGTAAGTGATCTGAACGTTTCATGATGATAGCACTTTCCTAAGGGGGTCAAACCATGTCCCAAATGTCACCGGATCTGGTGTCAATTTAAAGAAGTAGTCCAGTTACACATTTGTGGGCTTATAACTTGGCTTCTGAATGTCCTAGAGAGATCAGGTTTGTTTTAGGGTACTCCAATCAACAGCCCCTACAACCACAAAAAGGAATGGAGTCATTAGCGCTTATGGTTTTTAAATGGCACCTAGAATTATGTTGCACGAAGTACAATTTCACATCATTCTGGGTTAATTTGTGTGAAAACAAGGTCCAATCAGGCTGAAACGTTACAGGAAGGTAGAATCTATTGAGTTGTAAGTGATCTGAACGTTTCATGATGATAGCACTTTCCTAAGGGGGTCAAACCATGTCCCAAATGTCACCGGATCTGGTGTCAATTTAAAGAAGTAGTCCAGTTACACATTTGTGGGCTTATAACTTGTCTTCTGAATGTCCTAGAGAGATCAGGTTTTTTTAATGTACTCCAATCAACAGCCCCTACAACCACAAAAAGGAATGGAGTCATTAGCACTTATGGTTTGTAAATGGCACCCAGAATTATGTTGCACGAAGCACAATTTCACATCATTCTGGGTTCATTTGTGTGAAAACAAGGTCCAATCAGGCTGAAACGTTAGAGGAAGGTAGAATCTACTGAGTTGTAAGTGATCTGAACGTTTCATGATAATAGCACTTTCCTAAGGGGGTCAAACCATGTCCCAAAGGTCACCGGATCTGCTGTCAATTTAAAGAAGTAGTCCAGTTACACATTTGTGGGCTTATAACTTGGCTTCTGAATGTCCTAGAGAGATCAGGTTTGTTTTAGTGTACTCCAATCAACAGCCCCTACAACCACAAAAAAGAACTGAGACATTAGCACTTATGGTTTTTAAATGGCACCCAGAATTATGTTGCACGAAGCACAATTTCACATCATTCTGGGTTCATTTGTGTGAAAACAAGGTCCAATCAGGCTGAAACGTTACAGGAAGGTAGAATCTATCGAGTTGTAAGTGATCTGAACGTTTCAAGATGATAGCACATTCCTATAGGGGGTAAAACCATGTCCCAAAGGTCACCGGGCCTGGTGTCACTTTAAAGAAGTAGTCCAGTTACACCTTTGTGGGCTTATAACTTGGCTTCTGAATGTCCTAGAGAGGTTAGGTTTGTTTTAGTGTACTCCAATCAACAGCCCCTACAACCACAAAACGGAATGGAGTCATTAGCACTTATGGTTTGTAAATGGCACCCAGAATTATGTTGCACGAAGCACAATTTCACATCATTCTGGGTTCATTTGTGTGAAAACAAGGTCCAATCAGGCTGAAACGTTACAGGAAGGTAGAATCTATTGAGTTGTAAGTGATCTGAACGTTTCATGATGATAGCACTTTCCTAAGGGGGTCAAACCATGTCCCAAAGGTCACCGGATCTGGTGGCACTTTAAAGAAGTAGTCCAGTTACACATTTGTGGGCTTATAACTTGGCTTCTGAATGTCCTAGAGAGGTCAGGTTTGTTTTAGTGTACTCCAATAAACAGCCCCTACAACCACAAAAAGGAATGGAGTCATTAGCACTTATGGTTTGTAAATGGCACCCAGAATTATGTTGCACGAAGTACAATTTCACATCATTCTGGGTTCATTTGTGTGAAAACAAGGTCCAATCAGGCTGAAACGTTACAGGAAGGTAGAATCTATTGAGTTGTAAGTGATCTGAACGTTTCATGATGATAGCACTTTCCTAAGGGGGTCAAACCATGTCCCAAATGTCACCGGATCTGGTGTAAATTTAAAGAAGTAGTCCAGTTACACATTTGTGGGCTTATAACTTGGCTTCTGAATGTCCTAGAGAGATCAGGTTTGTTTTAGTGTACTCCAATCAACAGCCCCTACAACCACAAAAAGGAATGGAGACATTAGCACTTATGGTTTTTAAATGGCACCCAGAATTATGTTGCACGAAGCACAATTTCACATCATTCTGGGTTCATTTGTGTGTAAACAAGGTCCAATCAGGCTGAAACGTTACAGGAAGGTAGAATCTATTGAGTTGTAAGTGATCTGAACGTTTCATGATGATAGCACTTTCTTAAGGGGGTCAAACCATGTCCCAAAGGTCACCGGATCAGGTGTCAATTTAAAGAAGTAGTCCAGTTACACATTTGTGGGCTTATAACTTGGCTTCTGAATGTCCTAGAGAGATCAGGTTTGTTTTAGTGTTCTCCAATCACCAGCCCCTACAACCACAAAAAGGAATGGAGACATTAGCACTTATGGTTTTTAAATGGCACCCAGAATTATGTTGCACGAAGCACAATTTCACATCATTCTGGGTTCATTTGTGTGAAAACAAGGTCCAATCAGGCTGAAACGTTACAGGAAGGTAGAATCTATTGAGTTGTAAGTGATCTGACCGTTTCACGATGATAGCACTTTCCTAAGGGGGTCAAACCATGTCCCAAAGGTCACCGGATCAGGTGTCAATTTAAAGAAGTAGTCCAGTTACACATTTGTGGGCTTATAACTTGGCTTCTGAATGTCCTAGAGAGATCAGGTTTGTTTTAGTGTACTCCAATCAACAGCCTCTACAACCACAAAAAAGGAATGGAGTCATTAGCACTTATGGTTTGTAAATGGCACCCAGAATTATGTTGCACGAAGCACAATTTCACATCATTCTGGGTCCATTTGTGTGAAAACAAGGTCCAATCAGGCTGAAACGCTACAAGAAGGTAGAATCTATTGAGTTGTAAGTGATCTGAACGTTTCAAGATGATCGCACATTCCTATAGGGGGTAAAACCATGTTCCAAAGGTCACCGGGCCTGGTGTCACTTTAAAGATGTAGTCCAGTTACACCTTTGTGGGCTTATAACTTGGCTTCCGAATGTCCTAGAGAGGTTAGGATTGTGTTAGTGTACTCCAATCAAAAGCCCCTACAACCACAAAAAGGAATGGAGTCATTAGCACTTATGGTTTTTAAATGGCACCCAGAATTATGTTGCACGAAGCACAATTTCACATCATTCTGGGTTCATTTGTGTGAAAACAAGGTCCAATCAGGCTGAAATGTTACAGGAAGGTAGAATCTATTGAGTTGTAAGTGATCTGAACGTTTCATGATGATAGCACTTTCCTAAGGGGGTCAAACCATGTCCCAAAGGTCACCGGATCTGGTGTCAATTTAAAGAAGTAGTCCAGTTACACATTTGTGGGCTTATAACTTGGCTTCTGAATGTCCTAGAGAGATCAGGTTTGTTTTAGGCTACTCCAATCAACAGCCCCTACAACCACAAAAAGGAATGGAGTCATTAGCAGTTATGGTTTTTAAATGGCACCCAGAATTATGTTGCACGAAGCACAATTTCACATCATTCTGGGTTCATTTGTGTGAAAACAAGGTCCAATCAGGCTGAAACGTTACAGGAAGGTAGAATCTACTGAGTTGTAAGTGATCTGAACGTTTCATGATGATAGCACTTTCCTAAGGGGGTCAAACCATGTCCCAAAGGTCACCGGGCCTGGTGTCACTTTAAAGATGTAGTCCAGTTACACCTTTGTGGGCTTATAACTTGGCTTCTGAATGTCCTAGAGAGGTCAGGTTTGTTTTAGTGTACTCCAATCAACAGCCCCTACAACCACAAAAAGGAATGGAGTCATTAGCACTTATGGTTTGTAAATGGCACCCAGAATTATGTTGCACGAAGCACAATTTCACATCATTCTGGGTCCATTTGTGTGAAAACAAGGTCCAATCAGGCTGAAGCGTTACAGGAAGGTAGAATCTATTGAGTTGTAAGTGATCTGAACGTTGCATGATGATAGCACTTTCCTGAGGGGGTCAAACCATGTCCCAAAGGTCACCGGGCCTGGTGTCACTTTAAAGATGTAGTCCAGTTACACCTTTGTGGGCTTATAACTTGACTTCTGAATGTCCTAGAGAGGTTAGGTTTGTTTTAGTGTACTCCAATCAAAAGCCCCTATAACCACAAAAAGGAATGGAGTCATTAGCACTTATGGTTTGTAAATGGCACCCAGAATTATGTTGCACAAAGCACAATTTCACATCATTCTGGGTTCATTTGTGTGAAAACAAGGTCCAATCAGGCTGAAACGTTACAGGAAGGTAGAATCTATTGAGTTGTAAGTGATCTGAACGTTTCATGATGATAGCACTTTCCAAAGGGGGTCAAACCATGTCCCAAAGGTCACCGGATCTGGTGTCACTTTAAAGAAGTAGTCCAGTTACACATTTGTGGGCTTATAACTTGGCTTCTGAATGTCCTAGAGAGGTCAGCTTTGTTTAGTGTACTCCAATCAACAGCCCCTACAACCACAAAATGGAATGGAGACATTAGCACTTATGGTTTTTAAATGGCACCCAGAATTATGTTGCACGAAGCACAATTTCACATCATTCTGGGTTCATTTGTGTGAAAACAAGGTCCAATCAGGCTGAAACGTTACAGGAAGGTAGAATCTATTGAGTTGTAAGTGATCTGAACGTTTCATGATGATAGCACTTTCCTAAGGGGGTCAAACCATGTCCCAAATGTCACCGGATCTGGTGTCAATTTAAAGAAGTAGTCCAGTTACACATTTGTGGGCTTATAACTTGGCTTCTGAATGTCCTAGAGAGATCAGGTTTGTTTTAGGGTACTCCATTCAACAGCCCCTACAACCACAAAAAGGAATGGAGTCATTAGCGCTTATGGTTTTTAAATGGCACCTAGAATTATGTTGCACGAAGTACAATTTCACATC
The DNA here is from genome assembly GCF_043380555.1 of Nothobranchius furzeri. Taxonomy (NCBI): domain Eukaryota; kingdom Metazoa; phylum Chordata; class Actinopteri; order Cyprinodontiformes; family Nothobranchiidae; genus Nothobranchius; species Nothobranchius furzeri. The sequence continues at coordinate 12,370,615 of NC_091743.1, forward strand.
ATTCTGGGTTAATTTGTGTGAAAACAAGGTCCAATCAGGCTGAAACGTTACAGGAAGGTAGAATCTATTGAGTTGTAAGTGATCTGAACGTTTCATGATGATAGCACTTTCCTAAGGGGGTCAAACCATGTCCCAAATGTCACCGGATCTGGTGTCAATTTAAAGAAGTAGTCCAGTTACACATTTGTGGGCTTATAACTTGTCTTCTGAATGTCCTAGAGAGATCAGGTTTTTTTAATGTACTCCAATCAACAGCCCCTACAACCACAAAAAGGAATGGAGTCATTAGCACTTATGGTTTGTAAATGGCACCCAGAATTATGTTGCACGAAGCACAATTTCACATCATTCTGGGTTCATTTGTGTGAAAACAAGGTCCAATCAGGCTGAAACGTTAGAGGAAGGTAGAATCTACTGAGTTGTAAGTGATCTGAACGTTTCATGATAATAGCACTTTCCTAAGGGGGTCAAACCATGTCCCAAAGGTCACCGGATCTGCTGTCAATTTAAAGAAGTAGTCCAGTTACACATTTGTGGGCTTATAACTTGGCTTCTGAATGTCCTAGAGAGATCAGGTTTGTTTTAGTGTACTCCAATCAACAGCCCCTACAACCACAAAAAAGAACTGAGACATTAGCACTTATGGTTTTTAAATGGCACCCAGAATTATGTTGCACGAAGCACAATTTCACATCATTCTGGGTTCATTTGTGTGAAAACAAGGTCCAATCAGGCTGAAACGTTACAGGAAGGTAGAATCTATCGAGTTGTAAGTGATCTGAACGTTTCAAGATGATAGCACATTCCTATAGGGGGTAAAACCATGTCCCAAAGGTCACCGGGCCTGGTGTCACTTTAAAGAAGTAGTCCAGTTACACCTTTGTGGGCTTATAACTTGGCTTCTGAATGTCCTAGAGAGGTTAGGTTTGTTTTAGTGTACTCCAATCAACAGCCCCTACAACCACAAAACGGAATGGAGTCATTAGCACTTATGGTTTGTAAATGGCACCCAGAATTATGTTGCACGAAGCACAATTTCACATCATTCTGGGTTCATTTGTGTGAAAACAAGGTCCAATCAGGCTGAAACGTTACAGGAAGGTAGAATCTATTGAGTTGTAAGTGATCTGAACGTTTCATGATGATAGCACTTTCCTAAGGGGGTCAAACCATGTCCCAAAGGTCACCGGATCTGGTGGCACTTTAAAGAAGTAGTCCAGTTACACATTTGTGGGCTTATAACTTGGCTTCTGAATGTCCTAGAGAGGTCAGGTTTGTTTTAGTGTACTCCAATAAACAGCCCCTACAACCACAAAAAGGAATGGAGTCATTAGCACTTATGGTTTGTAAATGGCACCCAGAATTATGTTGCACGAAGCACAATTTCACATCATTCTGGGTCCATTTTTGTGAAAGCAATGTCCAATCAGGCTGAAACGTTACAAGAAGGTAGAATCTATTGAGTTGTAAGTGATCTGAACGTTTCATGATGATCTCACATTCCTATAGGGGGTCAAACCATGTCCCAAAGGTCACCGGGCCTGGTGTCACTTTAAAGACGTAGTCCAGTTACACATTTGTGGGCTTATAACTTGGCTTCTGAATGTCCTAGAGAGGTCAGGTTTGTTTTAGTGTATTCCAATCAACAGCCCCTACAACCACAAAAAGGAATGGAGTCATTAGCACTTATGGTTTGTAAATGGCACCCAGAATTATGTTGCACGAAGCACAATTTCACATCATTCTGGGTTCATTTGTCTGAAAACAAGGTCCAATCAGGCTGAAACGTTACAGGAAGGTAGAATCTATTGAGTTGTAAGTGATCTGAACGTTTCATGATGATAGCACTTTCCAAAGGGGGTCAAACCATGTCCCAAAGGTCACCGGATCTGGTGTCACTTTAAAGAAGTAGTCCAGTTACACATTTGTGGGCTTATAACTTGGCTTCTGAATGTCCTAGAGAGGTCAGGTTTGTTTTAGTGTACTCCAATCAACAGCCCCTACAACCACAAAAAGGAATGGAGTCATTAGCACTTATGGTTTGTAAATGGCACCCAGAATTATGTTGCACAAAGCACAATTTCACATCATTCTGGGTTCATTTGTGTGAAAACAAGGTCCAATCAGGCTGAAACGTTACAGGAAGGTAGAATCTATTGAGTTGTAAGTGATCTGAACGTTTCATGATGAAAGCACTTTCCAAAGGGGGTCAAACCATGTCCCAAAGGTCACCGGATCTGGTGTCACTTTAAAGAAGTAGTCCAGTTACACATTTGTGGGCTTATAACTTGGCTTCTGAATGTCCTAGAGAGGTCAGGTTTGTTTTAGTGTACTCCAATCAACAGCCCCTACAACCACAAAAAGGAATGGAGTCATTAGCACTTATGGTTTGTAAATGGCACCCAGAATTATGTTGCACAAAGCACAATTTCACATCATTCTGGGTTCATTTGTGTGAAAACAAGGTCCAATCAGGCTGAAACGTTACAGGAAGGTAGAATCTATTGAGTTGTAAGTGATCTGAACGTTTCATGATGAAAGCACTTTCCAAAGGGGGTCAAACCATGTCCCAAAGGTCACCGGATCTGGTGTCACTTTAAAGAAGTAGTCCAGTTACACATTTTTGGGCTTATAACTTGGCTTCTGAATGTCCTAGATAGGTCAGGTTTGTTTTAGTGTCCTCCAATCAACAGCCCCTACAACCACAAAAAGGAATGGAGACATTAGCACTTATGGTTTTTAAATGGCACCCAGAATTATGTTGCACGAAGCACAATTTCACATCATTCTGGGTTCATTTGTGTGAAAACAAGGTCCAATCAGGCTGAAACGTTACAGGAAGGTAGAATCTATTGAGTTGTAAGTGATCTGAACGTTTCATGATGATAGCACTTTCCTAAGGGGGTCAAACCATGTCCCAAAGGTCACCGGATCTGGTGTCAATTTAAAGAAGTAGTCCAGTTACACATTTGTGGGCTTATAACTTGGCTTCTGAATGTCCTAGAGAGATCAGGTTTGTTTTAGGGTACTCCAATCAACAGCCCCTACAACCACAAAAAGGAATGGAGTCATTAGCAGTTATGGTTTTTAAATGGCACCCAGAATTATGTTGCACGAAGCACAATTTCACATCATTTTGGGTTCATTTGTGTGAAAACAAGGTCCAATCAGGCTGAAACGTTACAGGAAGGTAGAATCTACTGAGTTGTAAGTGATCTGAACGTTTCATGATGATAGCACTTTCCTAAGGGTGTCAAACCATGTCCCAAAGGTCACCGGGCCTGGTGTCACTTTAAAGATGTAGTCCAGTTACACCTTTGTGGGCTTATAACTTGGCTTCTGAATGTCCTAGAGAGGTCAGGTTTGTTTTAGTGTACTCCAATCAACAGCCCCTACAACCACAAAAAGGAATGGAGTCATTAGCACTTATGGTTTGTAAATGGCACCCAGAATTATGTTGCACGAAGCACAATTTCACATCATTCTGGGTCCATTTGTGTGAAAACAAGGTCCAATCAGGCTGAAACGTTACAGGAAGGTAGAATCTATTGAGTTGTAAGTGATCTGAACGTTTCATGATGATAGCACTTTCCTAAGGGGGTCAAACCATGTCCCAAATGTCACTGGATCTGGTGTAAATTTAAAGAAGTAGTCCAGTTACACATTTGTGGGCTTATAACTTGGCTTCTGAATGTCCTAGAGAGATCAGGTTTGTTTTAGGGTACTCCAATCAACAGCCCCTACAACCACAAAAAGGAATGGAGTCATTAGCACTTATGGTTTTTAAATGGCACCTAGAATTATGTTGCACGAAGTACAATTTCACATCATTCTGGGTTCATTTGTGTGAAAACAAGGTCCAATCAGGCTGAAACGTTACAGGAAGGTAGAATCTATTGAGTTGTAAGTGATCTGAACGTTTCATGATGATAGCACTTTCCTAAGGGGGTCAAACCATGTCCCAAAGGTCACCGGATCTGGTGTCAATTTAAAGAAGTAGTCCAGTTACACATTTGTGGGCTTATAACTTGGCTTCTGAATGTCCTAGAGAGATCAGGTTTGTTTTAATGTACTCCAATCAACAGCCCCTACAACCACAAAAAGGAATGGAGTCATTAGCACTTATGGTTTTTAAATGGCACCTAGAATTATGTTGCACAAAGTACAATTTCACATCATTCTGGGTTCATTTGTGTGAAAACAAGGTCCAATCAGGCTGAAACGTTACAGGAAGGAAGAATCTATTGAGTTGTAAGTGATCTGAACGTTTCATGATGATAGCACTTTCCTAAGGGAGTCAAACCATGTCCCAAAGGTTACCGGATCTGGTGTCAATTTAAATAAGTAGTCCAGTTACACATTTGTGGGCTTATAACTTGGCTTCTGAATGTCCTAGAGAGATCAGGTTTTTTTTAATGTACTCCAATCAACAGCCCCTACAACCACAAAAAGGAATGGAGTCATTAGCACTTATGGTTTGTAGATGGCACCCAGAATTATGTTGCACGAAGCACAATTTCACATCATTCTGGGTCGATTTGTGTGAAAACAAGGTCCAATCAGGCTGAAACGCTACAAGAAGGTAGAATCTATTGAGTTGTAAGTGATCTGAACGTTTCAAGATGATAGCACATTCCTATAGGGGGTAAAACCATGTCCCAAAGGTCACCGGGCCTGGTGTCACTTTAAAGAAGTAGTCCAGTTACACCTTTGTGGGCTTATAACTTGGCTTCTGAATGTCCTAGAGAGGTTAGGTTTGTTTTATTGTACTCCAATCAACAGCCCCTACAACCACAAAACGGAATGGAGTCATTAGCACTTATGGTTTGTAAATGGCACCCAGAATTATGTTGCACGAAGCACAATTTCACATCATTCTGGGTTCATTTGTGTGAAAACAAGGTCCAATCAGGCTGAAACGTTACAGGAAGGTAGAATCTATTGAGTTGTAAGTGATCTGAACGTTTCATGATGATAGCACTTTCCTAAGGGGGTCAAACCATGTCCCAAAGGTCACCGGATCTGGTGGCACTTTAAAGAAGTAGTCCAGTTACACATTTGTGGGCTTATAACTTGGCTTCTGAATGTCCTAGAGAGGTCAGTTTTGTTTTAGTGTACTCCAATAAACAGCCCCTACAACCACAAAAAGGAATGGAGTCATTAGCACTTATGGTTTGTAAATGGCACCCAGAATTATGTTGCACGAAGCACAATTTCACATCATTCTGGGTCCATTTTTGTGAAAACAATGTCCAATCAGGCTGAAACGTTACAAGAAGGTAGAATCAATTGAGTTGTAAGTGATCTGAACGTTTCATGATGATCTCACATTCCTATAGGGGGTCAAACCATGTCCCAAAGGTCACCGGGCCTGGTGTCACTTTAAAGACGTAGTCCAGTTACACATTTGTGGGCTTATAACTTGGCTTCTGAATGTCCTAGAGAGGTCAGGTTTGTTTTAGTGTATTCCAATCAACAGCCCCTACAACCACAAAAAGGAATGGAGTCATTAGCACTTATGGTTTGTAAATGGCACCCAGAATTATGTTGCACGAAGGACAATTTCACATCATTCTGGGTTCATTTGTCTGAAAACAAGGTCCAATCAGGCTGAAACGTTACAGGAAGGTAGAATCTATTGAGTTGTAAGTGATCTGAACGTTTCATGATGACAGCACTTTCCAAAGGGGGTCAAACCATGTCCCAAAGGTCACCGGATCTGGTGTCACTTTAAAGAAGTAGTCCAGTTACACCTTTGTGGGCTTATAACTTGGCTTCTGAATGTCCTAGAGAGGTCAGGTTTGTTTTAGTGTACTCCAATCAACAGCCCCTACAACCACAAAAAGGAATGGAGTCATTAGCACTTATGGTTTGTAAATGGCACCCAGAATTATGTTGCACAAAGCACAATTTCACATCATTCTGGGTTCATTTGTGTGAAAACAAGGTCCAATCAGGCTGAAACGTTACAGGAAGGTAGAATCTATTGAGTTGTAAGTGATCTGAACGTTTCATGATGATAGCACTTTCCAAAGGGGGTCAAACCATGTCCCAAAGGTCACCGGATCTGGTGTCACTTTAAAGAAGTAGTCCAGTTACACATTTGTGGGCTTATAACTTGGCTTCTGAATGTCCTAGATAGGTCAGGTTTGTTTAAGTGTCCTCCAATCAACAGCCCCTACAACCACAAAAAGGAATGGAGACATTAGCACTTATGGTTTTTAAATGGCACCCAGAATTATGTTGCACGAAGCACAATTTCACATCATTCTGGGTTCATTTGTGTGAAAACAAGGTCCAATCAGGCTGAAACGTTACAGGAAGGTAGAATCTATTGAGTTGTAAGTGATCTGAACGTTTCATGATGATAGCACTTTCCTAAGGGGGTCAAACCATGTCCCAAAGGTCACCGGATCTGGTGTCAATTTAAAGAAGTAGTCCAGTTACACATTTGTGGGCTTATAACTTGGCTTCTGAATGTCCTAGAGAGATCAGGTTTGTTTTAGGGTACTCCAATCAACAGCCCCTACAACCACAAAAAGGAATGGAGTCATTAGCAGTTATGGTTTTTAAATGGCACCCAGAATTATGTTGCACAAAGCACAATTTCACATCATTCTGGGTTCATTTGTGTGAAAACAAGGTCCAATCAGGCTGAAACGTTACAGGAAGGTAGAATCTACTGAGTTGTAAGTGATCTGAACGTTTCATGATGATAGCACTTTCCTAAGGGGGTCAAACCATGTCCCAAAGGTCACCGGGCCTGGTGTCACTTTAAAGATGTAGTCCAGTTACACCTTTGTGGGCTTATAACTTGGCTTCTGAATGTCCTAGAGAGGTCAGGTTTGTTTTAGTGTACTCCAATCAACAGCCCCTACAACCACAAAAAGGAATGGAGTCATTAGCACTTATGGTTTTTAAATGGCACCTAGAATTATGTTGCACGGAGTACAATTTCACATCATTCTGGGTTCATTTGTGTGGAAACAAGGTCCAATCAGGCTGAAACGTTACAGGAAGGTAGAATCTATTGAGTTGTAAGTGATCTGAACGTTTCATGATGATAGCACTTTCCTAAGGGGGTCAAACCATGTCCCAAAGGTCACCGGATCTGGTGTCAATTTAAAGAAGTAGTCCAGTTACACATTTGTGGGCTTATAACTTGGCTTCTGAATGTCCTAGAGAGATCAGGTTTGTTTTAATGTACTCCAATCAACAGCCCCTACAACCACAAAAAGGAATGGAGTCATTAGCACTTATGGTTTTTAAATGGCACCTAGAATTATGTTGCACGAAGTACAATTTCACATCATTCTGGGTTCATTTGTGTGAAAACAAGGTCCAATCAGGCTGAAACGTTACAGGAAGGAAGAATCTATTGAGTTGTAAGTGATCTGAACGTTTCATGATGATAGCACTTTCCTAAGGGGGTCAAACCATGTCCCAAAGGTCACCGGATCTGGTGTCAATTTAAAGAAGTAGTCCAGTTACACATTTGTGGGCTTATAACTTGGCTTCTGAATGTCCTAGAGAGATCAGGTTTTTTTTAATGTACTCCAATCAACAGCCCCTACAACCACAAAAAGGAATGGAGTCATTAGCACTTATGGTTTGTAAATGGCACCCAGAATTATGTTGCACGAAGCACAATTTCACATCATTCTGGGTTCATTTGTGTGAAAACAAGGTCCAATCAGGCTGAAACGTTACAGGAAGGTAGAATCTACTGAGTTGTAAGTGATCTGAACGTTTCATGATAATAGCACTTTCCTAAGGGGGTCAAACCATGTCCCAAATGTCACCGGATCTGCTGTCAATTTAAAGAAGTAGTCCAGTTACACATTTGTGGGCTTATAACTTGGCTTCTGAATGTCCTAGAGAGATCAGGTTTGTTTTAGTGTACTCCAATCAACAGCCCCTACAACCACAAAAAGGAATGGAGTCATTAGCACTTATGCTTTGTAAATGGCACCCAGAATTATGTTGCACGAAGCACAATTTCACATCATTCTGGGTCGATTTGTGTGAAAACAAGGTCCAATCAGGCTGAAACGCTACAAGAAGGTAGAATCTATTGAGTTGTAAGTGATCTGAACGTTTCAAGATGATAGCACATTCCTATAGGGGGTAAAACCATGTCCCAAAGGTCACCGGGCCTGGTGTCACTTTAAAGAAGTAGTCCAGTTACACCTTTGTGGGCTTATAACTTGGCTTCTGAATGTCCTAGAGAGGTCAGGTTTGTTTTAGTGTACTCCAATCAACAGCCCCTACAACCACAAAAAGGAATGGAGTCATTAGCACTTATGGTTTGTAAATGGCACCCAGAATTATGTTGCACAAAGCACAATTTCACATCATTCTGGGTTCATTTGTGTGAAAACAAGGTCCAATCAGGCTGAAACGTTACAGGAAGGTAGAATCTATTGAGTTGTAAGTGATCTGAACGTTTCATGATGATAGCACTTTCCAAAGGGGGTCAAACCATGTCCCAAAGGTCACCGGATCTGGTGTCACTTTAAAGAAGTAGTCCAGTTACACATTTGTGGGCTTATAACTTGGCTTCTGAATGTCCTAGATAGGTCAGGTTTGTTTAAGTGTCCTCCAATCAACAGCCCCTACAACCACAAAAAGGAATGGAGTCATTAGCACTTATGGTTTTTAAATGGCACCTAGAATTATGTTGCACGGAGTACAATTTCACATCATTCTGGGTTCATTTGTGTGGAAACAAGGTCCAATCAGGCTGAAACGTTACAGGAAGGTAGAATCTATTGAGTTGTAAGTGATCTGAACGTTTCATGATGATAGCACTTTCCTAAGGGGGTCAAACCATGTCCCAAAGGTCACCGGATCTGGTGTCAATTTAAAGAAGTAGTCCAGTTACACATTTGTGGGCTTATAACTTGGCTTCTGAATGTCCTAGAGAGATCAGGTTTGTTTTAATGTACTCCAATCAACAGCCCCTACAACCACAAAAAGGAATGGAGTCATTAGCACTTATGGTTTTTAAATGGCACCTAGAATTATGTTGCACGAAGTACAATTTCACATCATTCTGGGTTCATTTGTGTGAAAACAAGGTCCAATCAGGCTGAAACGTTACAGGAAGGAAGAATCTATTGAGTTGTAAGTGATCTGAACGTTTCATGATGATAGCACTTTCCTAAGGGGGTCAAACCATGTCCCAAAGGTCACCGGATCTGGTGTCAATTTAAAGAAGTAGTCCAGTTACACATTTGTGGGCTTATAACTTGGCTTCTGAATGTCCTAGAGAGATCAGGTTTTTTTTAATGTACTCCAATCAACAGCCCCTACAACCACAAAAAGGAATGGAGTCATTAGCACTTATGGTTTGTAAATGGCACCCAGAATTATGTTGCACGAAGCACAATTTCACATCATTCTGGGTTCATTTGTGTGAAAACAAGGTCCAATCAGGCTGAAACGTTACAGGAAGGTAGAATCTACTGAGTTGTAAGTGATCTGAACGTTTCATGATAATAGCACTTTCCTAAGGGGGTCAAACCATGTCCCAAATGTCACCGGATCTGCTGTCAATTTAAAGAAGTAGTCCAGTTACACATTTGTGGGCTTATAACTTGGCTTCTGAATGTCCTAGAGAGATCAGGTTTGTTTTAGTGTACTCCAATCAACAGCCCCTACAACCACAAAAAGGAATGGAGTCATTAGCACTTATGCTTTGTAAATGGCACCCAGAATTATGTTGCACGAAGCACAATTTCACATCATTCTGGGTCGATTTGTGTGAAAACAAGGTCCAATCAGGCTGAAACGCTACAAGAAGGTAGAATCTATTGAGTTGTAAGTGATCTGAACGTTTCAAGATGATAGCACATTCCTATAGGGGGTAAAACCATGTCCCAAAGGTCACCGGGCCTGGTGTCACTTTAAAGAAGTAGTCCAGTTACACCTTTGTGGGCTTATAACTTGGCTTCTGAATGTCCTAGAGAGGTCAGGTTTGTTTTAGTGTACTCCAATCAACAGCCCCTACAACCACAAAAAGGAATGGAGTCATTAGCACTTATGGTTTGTAAATGACACCCAGAATTATGTTGCACAAAGCACAATTTCACATCATTCTGGGTTCATTTGTGTGAAAACAAGGTCCAATCAGGCTGAAACGTTACAGGAAGGTAGAATCTATTGAGTTGTAAGTGATCTGAACGTTTCATGATGATAGCACTTTCCTAAGGGGGTCAAACCATGTCCCAAAGGTCACCGGATCTGGTGTCACTTTAAAGAAGTAGTCCAGTTACACATTTGTGGGCTTATAACTTGGCTTCTGAATGTCCTAGAGAGATCAGGTTTGTTTTAGGGTACTCCAATCAACAGCCCCTACAACCACAAAAAGGAATGGAGTCATTAGCAGTTATGGTTTTTAAATGGCACCCAGAATTATGTTGCACAAAGCACAATTTCACATCATTCTGGGTTCATTTGTGTGAAAACAAGGTCCAATCAGGCTGAAACGTTACAGGAAGGTAGAATCTACTGAGTTGTAAGTGATCTGAACGTTTCATGATGATAGCACTTTCCTAAGGGGGTCAAACCATGTCCCAAAGGTCACCGGGCCTGGTGTCACTTTAAAGATGTAGTCCAGTTACACCTTTGTGGGCTTATAACTTGGCTTCTGAATGTCCTAGAGAGGTCAGGTTTGTTTTAGTGTACTCCAATCAACAGCCCCTACAACCACAAAAAGGAATGGAGTCATTAGCACTTATGGTTTTTAAATGGCACCTAGAATTATGTTGCACGGAGTACAATTTCACATCATTCTGGGTTCATTTGTGTGGAAACAAGGTCCAATCAGGCTGAAACGTTACAGGAAGGTAGAATCTATTGAGTTGTAAGTGATCTGAACGTTTCATGATGATAGCACTTTCCTAAGGGGGTCAAACCATGTCCCAAAGGTCACCGGATCTGGTGTCAATTTAAAGAAGTAGTCCAGTTACACATTTGTGGGCTTATAACTTGGCTTCTGAATGTCCTAGAGAGATCAGGTTTGTTTTAATGTACTCCAATCAACAGCCCCTACAACCACAAAAAGGAATGGAGTCATTAGCACTTATGGTTTTTAAATGGCACCTAGAATTATGTTGCACGAAGTACAATTTCACATCATTCTGGGTTCATTTGTGTGAAAACAAGGTCCAATCAGGCTGAAACGTTACAGGAAGGAAGAATCTATTGAGTTGTAAGTGATCTGAACGTTTCATGATGATAGCACTTTCCTAAGGGGGTCAAACCATGTCCCAAAGGTCACCGGATCTGGTGTCAATTTAAAGAAGTAGTCCAGTTACACATTTGTGGGCTTATAAATTGGCTTCTGAATGTCCTAGAGAGATCAGGTTTTTTTTAATGTACTCCAATCAACAGCCCCTACAACCACAAAAAGGAATGGAGTCATTAGCACTTATGGTTTGTAAATGGCACCCAGAATTATGTTGCACGAAGCACAATTTCACATCATTCTGGGTTCATTTGTGTGAAAACAAGGTCCAATCAGGCTGAAACGTTACAGGAAGGTAGAATCTACTGAGTTGTAAGTGATCTGAACGTTTCATGATAATAGCACTTTCCTAAGGGGGTCAAACCATGTCCCAAAGGTCACCGGATCTGCTGTCAATTTAAAGAAGTAGTCCAGTTACACATTTGTGGGCTTATAACTTGGCTTCTGAATGTCCTAGAGAGATCAGGTTTGTTTTAGTGTACTCCAATCAACAGCCCCTACAACCACAAAAAGGAATGGAGTCATTAGCACTTATGCTTTGTAAATGGCACCCAGAATTATGTTGCACGAAGCACAATTTCACATCATTCTGGGTCGATTTGTGTGAAAACAAGGTCCAATCAGGCTGAAACGCTACAAGAAGGTAGAATCTATTGAGTTGTAAGTGATCTGAACGTTTCAAGATGATAGCACATTCCTATAGGGGGTAAAACCATGTCCCAAAGGTCACCGGGCCTGGTGTCACTTTAAAGAAGTAGTCCAGTTACACCTTTGTGGGCTTATAACTTGGCTTCTGAATGTCCTAGAGAGGTTAGGTTTGTTTTAGTGTACTCCAATCAACAGCCCCTACGACCACAAAACGGAATGGAGTCATTAGCACTTATGGTTTGTAAATGGCACCCAGAATTATGTTGCACGAAGAACAATTTCACATCATTCTGGGTTCATTTGTGTGAAAACAAGGTCCAATCAGGCTGAAACATTACAGCAAGGTAGAATCTATTGAGTTGTAAGTGATCTGAACGTTTCATGATGATAGCACTTTCCTAAGGGGGTCAAACCATGTCCCAAAGGTCACCGGATCTGGTGTCAATTTAAAGAAGTAGTCCAGTTACACATTTGTGGGCTTATAACTTGGCTTCTGAATGTCCTAGAGAGATCAGGTTTGTTTTAGTGTACTCCAATCAACAGCCCCTACAACCACAAAAAGGAATGGAGTCATTAGCACTTATGCTTTGTAAATGGCACCCAGAATTATGTTGCACGAAGCACAATTTCACATCATTCTGGGTTCATTTGTGTGAAAACAAGGTCCAATCAGGCTGAAACGTTACAGGAAGGTAGAATCTATTGAGTTGTAAGTGATCTGAACGTTTCATGATGATAGCACTTTCCAAAGGGGGTCAAACCATGTCCCAAAGGTCACCGGATCTGGTGTCACTTTAAAGAAGTAGTCCAGTTACACATTTGTGGGCTTATAACTTGGCTTCTGAATGTCCTAGATAGGTCAGGTTTGTTTAAGTGTCCTCCAATCAACAGCCCCTACAACCACAAAAAGGAATGGAGACATTAGCACTTATGGTTTTTAAATGGCACCCAGAATTATGTTGCACGAAGCACAATTTCACATCATTCTGGGTTCATTTGTGTGAAAACAAGGTCCAATCAGGCTGAAACGTTACAGGAAGGTAGAATCTATTGAGTTGTAAGTGATCTGAACGTTTCATGATGATAGCACTTTCCTAAGGGGGTCAAACCATGTCCCAAAGGTCACCAGATCTGGTGTCAATTTAAAGAAGTAGTCCAGTTACACATTTGTGGGCTTATAACTTGGCTTCTGAATGTCCTAGAGAGATCAGGTTTGTTTTAGGGTACTCCAATCAACAGCCCCTACAACCACAAAAAGGAATGGAGTCATTAGCAGTTATGGTTTTTAAATGGCACCCAGAATTATGTTGCACAAAGCACAATTTCACATCATTCTGGGTTCATTTGTGTGAAAACAAGGTCCAATCAGGCTGAAACGTTACAGGAAGGTAGAATCTACTGAGTTGTAAGTGATCTGAACGTTTCATGATGATAGCACTTTCCTAAGGGGGTCAAACCATGTCCCAAAGGTCACCGGGCCTGGTGTCACTTTAAAGATGTAGTCCAGTTACACCTTTGTGGGCTTATAACTTGGCTTCTGAATGTCCTAGAGAGGTCAGGTTTGTTTTAGTGTACTCCAATCAACAGCCCCTACAACCACAAAAAGGAATGGAGTCATTAGCACTTATGGTTTTTAAATGGCACCTAGAATTATGTTGCACGGAGTACAATTTCACATCATTCTGGGTTCATTTGTGTGGAAACAAGGTCCAATCAGGCTGAAACGTTACAGGAAGGTAGAATCTATTGAGTTGTAAGTGATCTGAACGTTTCATGATGATAGCACTTTCCTAAGGGGGTCAAACCATGTCCCAAAGGTCACCGGATCTGGTGTCAATTTAAAGAAGTAGTCCAGTTACACATTTGTGGGCTTATAACTTGGCTTCTGAATGTCCTAGAGAGATCAGGTTTGTTTTAATGTACTCCAATCAACAGCCCCTACAACCACAAAAAGGAATGGAGTCATTAGCACTTATGGTTTTTAAATGGCACCTAGAATTATGTTGCACGAAGTACAATTTCACATCATTCTGGGTTCATTTGTGTGAAAACAAGGTCCAATCAGGCTGAAACGTTACAGGAAGGAAGAATCTATTGAGTTGTAAGTGATCTGAACGTTTCATGATGATAGCACTTTCCTAAGGGGGTCAAACCATGTCCCAAAGGTCACCGGATCTGGTGTCAATTTAAAGAAGTAGTCCAGTTACACATTTGTGGGCTTATAACTTGGCTTCTGAATGTCCTAGAGAGATCAGGTTTTTTTTAATGTACTCCAATCAACAGCCCCTACAACCACAAAAAGGAATGGAGTCATTAGCACTTATGGTTTGTAAATGGCACCCAGAATTATGTTGCACGAAGCACAATTTCACATCATTCTGGGTTCATTTGTGTGAAAACAAGGTCCAATCAGGCTGAAACGTTACAGGAAGGTAGAATCTACTGAGTTGTAAGTGATCTGAACGTTTCATGATAATAGCACTTTCCTAAGGGGGTCAAACCATGTCCCAAAGGTCACCGGATCTGCTGTCAATTTAAAGAAGTAGTCCAGTTACACATTTGTGGGCTTATAACTTGGCTTCTGAATGTCCTAGAGAGATCAGGTTTGTTTTAGTGTACTCCAATCAACAGCCCCTACAACCACAAAAAGGAATGGAGTCATTAGCACTTATGCTTTGTAAATGGCACCCAGAATTATGTTGCACGAAGCACAATTTCACATCATTCTGGGTCGATTTGTGTGAAAACAAGGTCCAGTCAGGCTGAAACGTTACAGGAAGGTAGAATCTATTGAGTTGTAAGTGATCTGAACGTTTCATGATGATAGCACTTTCCTAAGGGGGTCAAACCATGTTCCAAAGGTCACCGGATCTGGTGTCAATTTAAAGAAGTAGTCCAGTTACACATTTGTGGGCTTATAACTTGGCTTCTGAATGTCCTAGAGAGATCAGGTTTGTTTTAATGTACTCCAATCAACAGCCCCTACAACCACAAAAAGGAATGGAGTCATTAGCACTTATGGTTTTTAAATGGCACCTAGAATTATGTTGCACGAAGTACAATTTCACATCATTCTGGGTTCATTTGTGTGAAAACAAGGTCCAATCAGGCTGAAACGTTACAGGAAGGAAGAATCTATTGAGTTGTAAGTGATCTGAACGTTTCATGATGATAGCACTTTCCTAAGGGGGTCAAACCATGTCCCAAAGGTCACCGGATCTGGTGTCAATTTAAAGAAGTAGTCCAGTTACACATTTGTGGGCTTATAAATTGGCTTCTGAATGTCCTAGAGAGATCAGGTTTTTTTTAATGTACTCCAATCAACAGCCCCTACAACCACAAAAAGGAATGGAGTCATTAGCACTTATGGTTTGTAAATGGCACCCAGAATTATGTTGCACGAAGCACAATTTCACATCATTCTGGGTTCATTTGTGTGAAAACAAGGTCCAATCAGGCTGAAACGTTACAGGAAGGTAGAATCTACTGAGTTGTAAGTGATCTGAACGTTTCATGATAATAGCACTTTCCTAAGGGGGTCAAACCATGTCCCAAAGGTCACCGGATCTGCTGTCAATTTAAAGAAGTAGTCCAGTTACACATTTGTGGGCTTATAACTTGGCTTCTGAATGTCCTAGAGAGATCAGGTTTGTTTTAGTGTACTCCAATCAACAGCCCCTACAACCACAAAAAGGAATGGAGTCATTAGCACTTATGCTTTGTAAATGGCACCCAGAATTATGTTGCACGAAGCACAATTTCACATCATTCTGGGTCGATTTGTGTGAAAACAAGGTCCAATCAGGCTGAAACGCTACAAGAAGGTAGAATCTATTGAGTTGTAAGTGATCTGAACGTTTCAAGATGATAGCACATTCCTATAGGGGGTAAAACCATGTCCCAAAGGTCACCGGGCCTGGTGTCACTTTAAAGAAGTAGTCCAGTTACACCTTTGTGGGCTTATAACTTGGCTTCTGAATGTCCTAGAGAGGTTAGGTTTGTTTTAGTGTACTCCAATCAACAGCCCCTACGACCACAAAACGGAATGGAGTCATTAGCACTTATGGTTTGTAAATGGCACCCAGAATTATGTTGCACGAAGAACAATTTCACATCATTCTGGGTTCATTTGTGTGAAAACAAGGTCCAATCAGGCTGAAACATTACAGCAAGGTAGAATCTATTGAGTTGTAAGTGATCTGAACGTTTCATGATGATAGCACTTTCCTAAGGGGGTCAAACCATGTCCCAAAGGTCACCGGATCTGGTGTCAATTTAAAGAAGTAGTCCAGTTACACATTTGTGGGCTTATAACTTGGCTTCTGAATGTCCTAGAGAGATCAGGTTTGTTTTAGTGTACTCCAATCAACAGCCCCTACAACCACAAAAAGGAATGGAGTCATTAGCACTTATGCTTTGTAAATGGCACCCAGAATTATGTTGCACGAAGCACAATTTCACATCATTCTGGGTCGATTTGTGTGAAAACAAGGTCCAATCAGGCTGAAACGCTACAAGAAGGTAGAATCTATTGAGTTGTAAGTGATCTGAACGTTTCAAGATGATAGCACATTCCTATAGGGGGTAAAACCATGTCCCAAAGGTCACCGGGCCTGGTGTCACTTTAAAGAAGTAGTCCAGTTACACCTTTGTGGGCTTATAACTTGGCTTCTGAATGTCCTAGAGAGGTCAGGTTTGTTTTAGTGTACTCCAATCAACAGCCCCTACAACCACAAAAAGGAATGGAGTCATTAGCACTTATGGTTTGTAAATGGCACCCAGAATTATGTTGCACAAAGCACAATTTCACATCATTCTGGGTTCATTTGTGTGAAAACAAGGTCCAATCAGGCTGAAACGTTACAGGAAGGTAGAATCTATTGAGTTGTAAGTGATCTGAACGTTTCATGATGATAGCACTTTCCAAAGGGGGTCAAACCATGTCCCAAAGGTCACCGGATCTGGTGTCACTTTAAAGAAGTAGTCCAGTTACACATTTGTGGGCTTATAACTTGGCTTCTGAATGTCCTAGATAGGTCAGGTTTGTTTAAGTGTCCTCCAATCAACAGCCCCTACAACCACAAAAAGGAATGGAGACATTAGCACTTATGGTTTTTAAATGGCACCCAGAATTATGTTGCACGAAGCACAATTTCACATCATTCTGGGTTCATTTGTGTGAAAACAAGGTCCAATCAGGCTGAAACGCTACAAGAAGGTAGAATCTATTGAGTTGTAAGTGATCTGAACGTTTCAAGATGATAGCACATTCCTATAGGGGGTAAAACCATGTCCCAAAGGTCACCGGGCCTGGTGTCACTTTAAAGAAGTAGTCCAGTTACACCTTTGTGGGCTTATAACTTGGCTTCTGAATGTCCTAGAGAGGTCAGGTTTGTTTTAGTGTACTCCAATCAACAGCCCCTACAACCACAAAAAGGAATGGAGTCATTAGCACTTATGGTTTGTAAATGGCACCCAGAATTATGTTGCACAAAGCACAATTTCACATCATTCTGGGTTCATTTGTGTGAAAACAAGGTCCAATCAGGCTGAAACGTTACAGGAAGGTAGAATCTATTGAGTTGTAAGTGATCTGAACGTTTCATGATGATAGCACTTTCCAAAGGGGGTCAAACCATGTCCCAAAGGTCACCGGATCTGGTGTCACTTTAAAGAAGTAGTCCAGTTACACATTTGTGGGCTTATAACTTGGCTTCTGAATGTCCTAGATAGGTCAGGTTTGTTTAAGTGTCCTCCAATCAACAGCCCCTACAACCACAAAAAGGAATGGAGACATTAGCACTTATGGTTTTTAAATGGCACCCAGAATTATGTTGCACGAAGCACAATTTCACATCATTCTGGGTTCATTTGTGTGAAAACAAGGTCCAATCAGGCTGAAACGTTACAGGAAGGTAGAATCTATTGAGTTGTAAGTGATCTGAACGTTTCATGATGATAGCACTTTCCTAAGGGGGTCAAACCATGTCCCAAAGGTCACCAGATCTGGTGTCAATTTAAAGAAGTAGTCCAGTTACACATTTGTGGGCTTATAACTTGGCTTCTGAATGTCCTAGAGAGATCAGGTTTGTTTTAGGGTACTCCAATCAACAGCCCCTACAACCACAAAAAGGAATGGAGTCATTAGCAGTTATGGTTTTTAAATGGCACCCAGAATTATGTTGCACAAAGCACAATTTCACATCATTCTGGGTTCATTTGTGTGAAAACAAGGTCCAATCAGGCTGAAACGTTACAGGAAGGTAGAATCTACTGAGTTGTAAGTGATCTGAACGTTTCATGATGATAGCACTTTCCTAAGGGGGTCAAACCATGTCCCAAAGGTCACCGGGCCTGGTGTCACTTTAAAGATGTAGTCCAGTTACACCTTTGTGGGCTTATAACTTGGCTTCTGAATGTCCTAGAGAGGTCAGGTTTGTTTTAGTGTACTCCAATCAACAGCCCCTACAACCACAAAAAGGAATGGAGTCATTAGCACTTATGGTTTTTAAATGGCACCTAGAATTATGTTGCACGGAGTACAATTTCACATCATTCTGGGTTCATTTGTGTGGAAACAAGGTCCAATCAGGCTGAAACGTTACAGGAAGGTAGAATCTATTGAGTTGTAAGTGATCTGAACGTTTCATGATGATAGCACTTTCCTAAGGGGGTCAAACCATGTCCCAAAGGTCACCGGATCTGGTGTCAATTTAAAGAAGTAGTCCAGTTACACATTTGTGGGCTTATAACTTGGCTTCTGAATGTCCTAGAGAGATCAGGTTTGTTTTAATGTACTCCAATCAACAGCCCCTACAACCACAAAAAGGAATGGAGTCATTAGCACTTATGGTTTTTAAATGGCACCTAGAATTATGTTGCACGAATTACAATTTCACATCATTCTGGGTTCATTTGTGTGAAAACAAGGTCCAATCAGGCTGAAACGTTACAGGAAGGAAGAATCTATTGAGTTGTAAGTGATCTGAACGTTTCATGATGATAGCACTTTCCTAAGGGGGTCAAACCATGTCCCAAAGGTCACCGGATCTGGTGTCAATTTAAAGAAGTAGTCCAGTTACACATTTGTGGGCTTATAACTTGGCTTCTGAATGTCCTAGAGAGATCAGGTTTTTTTTAATGTACTCCAATCAACAGCCCCTACAACCACAAAAAGGAATGGAGTCATTAGCACTTATGGTTTGTAAATGGCACCCAGAATTATGTTGCACGAAGCACAATTTCACATCATTCTGGGTTCATTTGTGTGAAAACAAGGTCCAATCAGGCTGAAACGTTACAGGAAGGTAGAATCTACTGAGTTGTAAGTGATCTGAACGTTTCATGATAATAGCACTTTCCTAAGGGGGTCAAACCATGTCCCAAAGGTCACCGGATCTGCTGTCAATTTAAAGAAGTAGTCCAGTTACACATTTGTGGGCTTATAACTTGGCTTCTGAATGTCCTAGAGAGATCAGGTTTGTTTTAGTGTACTCCAATCAACAGCCCCTACAACCACAAAAAGGAATGGAGTCATTAGCACTTATGCTTTGTAAATGGCACCCAGAATTATGTTGCACGAAGCACAATTTCACATCATTCTGGGTCGATTTGTGTGAAAACAAGGTCCAATCAGGCTGAAACGCTACAAGAAGGTAGAATCTATTGAGTTGTAAGTGATCTGAACGTTTCAAGATGATAGCACATTCCTATAGGGGGTAAAACCATGTCCCAAAGGTCACCGGGCCTGGTGTCACTTTAAAGAAGTAGTCCAGTTACACCTTTGTGGGCTTATAACTTGGCTTCTGAATGTCCTAGAGAGGTTAGGTTTGTTTTAGTGTACTCCAATCAACAGCCCCTACGACCACAAAACGGAATGGAGTCATTAGCACTTATGGTTTGTAAATGGCACCCAGAATTATGTTGCACGAAGAACAATTTCACATCATTCTGGGTTCATTTGTGTGAAAACAAGGTCCAATCAGGCTGAAACATTACAGCAAGGTAGAATCTATTGAGTTGTAAGTGATCTGAACGTTTCATGATGATAGCACTTTCCTAAGGGGGTCAAACCATGTCCCAAAGGTCACCGGATCTGGTGGCACTTTAAAGAAGTAGTCCAGTTACACATTTGTGGGCTTATAACTTGGCTTCTGAATGTCCTAGAGAGGTCAGGTTTGTTTTAGTGTACTCCAATAAACAGCCCCTACAACCACAAAAAGGAATGGAGTCATTAGCACTTATGGTTTGTAAATGGCACCCAGAATTATGTTGCACGAAGCACAATTTCACATCATTCTGGGTCCATTTTTGTGAAAACAATGTCCAATCAGGCTGAAACGTTACAAGAAGGTAGAATCTATTGAGTTGTAAGTGATCTGAACGTTTCATGATGATCTCACATTCCTATAGGGGGTCAAACCATGTCCCAAAGGTCACCGTGCCTGGTGTCACTTTAAAGACGTAGTCCAGTTACACATTTGTGGGCTTATAACTTGGCTTCTGAATGTCCTAGAGAGGTCAGGTTTGTTTTAGTGTATTCCAATCAACAGCCCCTACAATCACAAAAAGGAATGGAGTCATTAGCACTTATGGTTTGTAAATGGCACCCAGAATTATGTTGCACGAAGCACAATTTCACATCATTCTGGGTTCATTTGTCTGAAAACAAGGTCCAATCAGGCTGAAACGTTACAGGAAGGTAGAATCTATTGAGTTGTAAGTGATCTGGACGTTTCATGATGATAGCACTTTCCAAAGGGGGTCAAACCATGTCCCAAAGGGCACCGGATCTGGTGTCACTTTAAAGAAGTAGTCCAGTTACACATTTGTGGGCTTATAACTTGGCTTCTGAATGTCCTAGAGAGGTCAGGTTTGTTTTAGTGTACTCCAATCAACAGCCCCTACAACCACAAAAAGGAATGGAGTCATTAGCACTTATGGTTTGTAAATGGCACCCAGAATTATGTTGCACAAAGCACAATTTCACATCATTCTGGGTTCATTTGTGTGAAAACAAGGTCCAATCAGGCTGAAACGTTACAGGAAGGTAGAATCTATTGAGTTGTAAGTGATCTGAACGTTTCATGATGATAGCACTTTCCAAAGGGGGTCAAATCATGTCCCAAAGGTCACCGGATCTGGTGTCACTTTAAAGAAGTAGTCCAGTTACACATTTGTGGGCTTATAACTTGGCTTCTGAATGTCCTAGAGAGGTCAGGTTTGTTTTAGTGTCCTCCAATCAACAGCCCCTACAACCACAAAAAGGAATGGAGACATTAGCACTTATGGTTTTTAAATGGCACCCAGAATTATGTTGCACGAAGCACAATTTCACATCATTCTGGGTTCATTTGTGTGAAAACAAGGTCCAATCAGGCTGAAACGTTACAGGAAGGAAGAATCTATTGAGTTGTAAGTTATCTGAACGTTTCATGATGATAGCACTTTCCTAAGGGGGTCAAACCATGTCCCAAATGTCACCGGATCTGGTGTCAATTTAAAGAAGTAGTCCAGTTACACATTTGTGGGCTTATAACTTGGCTTCTGAATGTCCTAGAGAGATCAGGTTTGTTTTAGGGTACTCCAATCAACAGCCCCTACAACCACAAAAAGGAATGGAGTCATTAGCACTCATGGTTTTTAAATGGCACCTAGAATTATGTTGCACGAAGTGCAATTTCACATCATTCTGGGTTCATTTGTGTGAAAACAAGGTCCAATCAGGCTGAAACGTTACAGGAAGGTAGAATCTATTGAGTTGTAAGTGATCTGAACGTTTCATGATGATAGCACTTTCCTAAGGGGGTCAAACCATGTCCCAAAGGTCACCGGATCTGGTGTCAATTTAAAGAAGTAGTCCAGTTACACATTTGTGGGCTTATAACTTGGCTTCTGAATGTCCTAGAGAGATCAGGTTTGTTTTAATGTACTCCAGTCAACAGCCCCTACAACCACAAAAAAGGAATGGAGTCATTAGCACTTATGGTTTTTAAATGGCACCTAGAATTATGTTGCACGAAGTGCAATTTCACATCATTATGGGTTCATTTGTGTGAAAACAAGGTCCAATCAGGCTGAAATGTTACAGGAAGGTAGAATCTATTGAGTTGTAAGTGATCTGAACGTTTCATGATGATAGCACTTTCCTAAGGGGGTCAAACCATGTCCCAAAGGTCACCGGATCTGGTGTCAATTTAAAGAAGTAGTCCAGTTACACATTTGTGGGCTTATAACTTGGCTTCTGAATGTCCTAGAGAGATCAGGTTTGTTTTAATGTACTCCAGTCAACAGCCCCTACAACCACAGAAAGGAATGGAGTCATTAGCACTTATGGTTTTTAAATGGCACCTAGAATTATGTTGCACGAAGTACAATTTCACATCATTCTGGGTTCATTTGTGTGAAAACAAGGTCCAATCAGGCTGAAACGTTACAGGAAGGAAGAATCTATTGAGTTGTAAGTGATCTGAACGTTTCATGATGATAGCACTTTCCCAAGGGGGTCAAACCATGTCCCAAAGGTCACCGGATCTGGTGTCAATTTAAAGAAGTAGTCCAGTTACACATTTGTGGGCTTATAACTTGGCTTCTGAATGTCCTAGAGAGATCAGGTTTGTTTTAATGTACTCCAATCAACAGCCCCTACAACCACAAAAAGGAATGGAGTCATTATCACTTATGGTTTGTAATTGGCACCCAGAATTATGTTGCACGAAGCACAATTTCACATCATTCTGGGTTCATTTGTGTGAAAACAAGGTCCAATCAGGCTGAAACGTTAGAGGAATGTAGAATCTACTGAGTTGTAAGTGATCTGAATGTTTCATGATAATAGCACTTTCCTAAGGGGGTCAAACCATGTCCCAAAGATCACCGCATCAGGTTTCAATTTAAAGAAGTAGTCCAGTTACACATTTGTGGGCTTATAACTTGGCTTCTGAATGTCCTAGAGAAATCAGGTTTGTTTTAGTGTACTCCAATCAACAGCCCCTACAACCACAAAAAGGAATGGAGTCATTAGCACTTATGGTTTGTAAATGGCACCCAGAATTATGTTGCACGAAGAACAATTTCACATCATTCTGGGTCCATTTGTGTGAAAACAAGGTCCAATCAGGCTGAAACGTTACAAGAACGTAGAATCTATTGAGTTGTAAGTGATCTGAACGTTTCATGATGATCGCACATTCCTATAGGGGGTCAAACCATGTCCCAAAGGTCACTGGGCCTGGTGTCACTTTAAAGAAGTAGTCCAGTTACACATTTGTGGGCTTATAACTTGGCTTCTGAATGTCCTAGAGATGTCAGGTTTGTTTTAGTGTACTCCAATCAACAGCCC
The DNA here is from genome assembly GCF_043380555.1 of Nothobranchius furzeri. Classification (NCBI taxonomy): domain Eukaryota; kingdom Metazoa; phylum Chordata; class Actinopteri; order Cyprinodontiformes; family Nothobranchiidae; genus Nothobranchius; species Nothobranchius furzeri. Next base: position 12,393,855 of record NC_091743.1, read on the forward strand.
CTACAACCACAAAAAGGAATGGAGTCATTAGCACTTATGGTTTTTAAATGGCGCCCAGAATTATGTTGCACGAAGCAAAATTTCACATCATTCTGGGTTCATTTGTGTGAAAACAAGGTCCAATCAGGCTGAAATGTTACAGGAAGGTAGAATCTATTGAGTTGTAAGTGATCTGAACGTTTCATGATGATAGCACTTTCCTAAGGGGGTCGAACCATGTCCCAAAGGTCACCGGATCTGGTGTCAATTTAAAGTAGTAGTCCAGTTACACCTTTGTGGGCTTATAACTTGGCTTCTGAATGTCCTAGAGAGATCAGGTTTGTTTTAGTATACTCCAATCAACAGCCCCTACAACCACCAAAATTAATGGAGTCATTAGCACTTATGGTTTTTAAATGGCACCCAGAATTATGTTGCACGAAGCAAAATTTCACATCATTCTGGGTTCATTTGTGTGAAAACAAGGTCCAATCAGGCTGAAACGCTACAAGAAGGTAGAATCTATTGAGTTGTAAGTGATCTGAACGTTTCAAGATGATAGCACATTCCTATAGGGGGTAAAACCATGTCCCAAAGGTCACCGGGCCTGGTGTCACTTTAAAGAAGTAGTCCAGTTACACATTTGTGGGCTTATAACTTGGCTTCTGAATGTCCTAGATAGGTCAGGTTTGTTTAAGTGTCCTCCAATCAACAGCCCCTACAACCACAAAAAGGAATGGAGACATTAGCACTTATGGTTTTTAAATGGCACCCAGAATTATGTTGCACGAAGCACAATTTCACATCATTCTGGGTTCATTTGTGTGAAAACAAGGTCCAATCAGGCTGAAACGTTACAGGAAGGTAGAATCTATTGAGTTGTAAGTGATCTGAACGTTTCATGATGATAGCACTTTCCTAAGGGGGTCAAACCATGTCCCAAAGGTCACCGGATCTGGTGTCAATTTAAAGAAGTAGTCCAGTTACACATTTGTGGGCTTATAACTTGGCTTCTGAATGTCCTAGAGAGATCAGGTTTGTTTTAGGGTACTCCAATCAACAGCCCCTACAACCACAAAAAGGAATGGAGTCATTAGCAGTTATGGTTTTTAAATGGCACCCAGAATTATGTTGCACAAAGCACAATTTCACATCATTCTGGGTTCATTTGTGTGAAAACAAGGTCCAATCAGGCTGAAACGTTACAGGAAGGTAGAATCTACTGAGTTGTAAGTGATCTGAACGTTTCATGATGATAGCACTTTCCTAAGGGGGTCAAACCATGTCCCAAAGGTCACCGGGCCTGGTGTCACTTTAAAGATGTAGTCCAGTTACACCTTTGTGGGCTTATAACTTGGCTTCTGAATGTCCTAGAGAGGTCAGGTTTGTTTTAGTGTACTCCAATCAACAGCCCCTACAACCACAAAAAGGAATGGAGTCATTAGCACTTATGGTTTTTAAATGGCACCTAGAATTATGTTGCACGGAGTACAATTTCACATCATTCTGGGTTCATTTGTGTGGAAACAAGGTCCAATCAGGCTGAAACGTTACAGGAAGGTAGAATCTATTGAGTTGTAAGTGATCTGAACGTTTCATGATGATAGCACTTTCCTAAGGGGGTCAAACCATGTCCCAAAGGTCACCGGATCTGGTGTCAATTTAAAGAAGTAGTCCAGTTACACATTTGTGGGCTTATAACTTGGCTTCTGAATGTCCTAGAGAGATCAGGTTTGTTTTAATGTACTCCAATCAACAGCCCCTACAACCACAAAAAGGAATGGAGTCATTAGCACTTATGGTTTTTAAATGGCACCTAGAATTATGTTGCACGAAGTACAATTTCACATCATTCTGGGTTCATTTGTGTGAAAACAAGGTCCAATCAGGCTGAAACGTTACAGGAAGGAAGAATCTATTGAGTTGTAAGTGATCTGAACGTTTCATGATGATAGCACTTTCCTAAGGGGGTCAAACCATGTCCCAAAGGTCACCGGATCTGGTGTCAATTTAAAGAAGTAGTCCAGTTACACATTTGTGGGCTTATAAATTGGCTTCTGAATGTCCTAGAGAGATCAGGTTTTTTTTAATGTACTCCAATCAACAGCCCCTACAACCACAAAAAGGAATGGAGTCATTAGCACTTATGGTTTGTAAATGGCACCCAGAATTATGTTGCACGAAGCACAATTTCACATCATTCTGGGTTCATTTGTGTGAAAACAAGGTCCAATCAGGCTGAAACGTTACAGGAAGGTAGAATCTACTGAGTTGTAAGTGATCTGAACGTTTCATGATAATAGCACTTTCCTAAGGGGGTCAAACCATGTCCCAAAGGTCACCGGATCTGCTGTCAATTTAAAGAAGTAGTCCAGTTACACATTTGTGGGCTTATAACTTGGCTTCTGAATGTCCTAGAGAGATCAGGTTTGTTTTAGTGTACTCCAATCAACAGCCCCTACAACCACAAAAAGGAATGGAGTCATTAGCACTTATGCTTTGTAAATGGCACCCAGAATTATGTTGCACGAAGCACAATTTCACATCATTCTGGGTCGATTTGTGTGAAAACAAGGTCCAATCAGGCTGAAACGCTACAAGAAGGTAGAATCTATTGAGTTGTAAGTGATCTGAACGTTTCAAGATGATAGCACATTCCTATAGGGGGTAAAACCATGTCCCAAAGGTCACCGGGCCTGGTGTCACTTTAAAGAAGTAGTCCAGTTACACCTTTGTGGGCTTATAACTTGGCTTCTGAATGTCCTAGAGAGGTTAGGTTTGTTTTAGTGTACTCCAATCAACAGCCCCTACGACCACAAAACGGAATGGAGTCATTAGCACTTATGGTTTGTAAATGGCACCCAGAATTATGTTGCACGAAGAACAATTTCACATCATTCTGGGTTCATTTGTGTGAAAACAAGGTCCAATCAGGCTGAAACATTACAGCAAGGTAGAATCTATTGAGTTGTAAGTGATCTGAACGTTTCATGATGATAGCACTTTCCTAAGGGGGTCAAACCATGTCCCAAAGGTCACCGGATCTGGTGTCAATTTAAAGAAGTAGTCCAGTTACACATTTGTGGGCTTATAACTTGGCTTCTGAATGTCCTAGAGAGATCAGGTTTGTTTTAGTGTACTCCAATCAACAGCCCCTACAACCACAAAAAGGAATGGAGTCATTAGCACTTATGCTTTGTAAATGGCACCCAGAATTATGTTGCACGAAGCACAATTTCACATCATTCTGGGTCGATTTGTGTGAAAACAAGGTCCAATCAGGCTGAAACGCTACAAGAAGGTAGAATCTATTGAGTTGTAAGTGATCTGAACGTTTCAAGATGATAGCACATTCCTATAGGGGGTAAAACCATGTCCCAAAGGTCACCGGGCCTGGTGTCACTTTAAAGAAGTAGTCCAGTTACACCTTTGTGGGCTTATAACTTGGCTTCTGAATGTCCTAGAGAGGTCAGGTTTGTTTTAGTGTACTCCAATCAACAGCCCCTACAACCACAAAAAGGAATGGAGTCATTAGCACTTATGGTTTGTAAATGGCACCCAGAATTATGTTGCACAAAGCACAATTTCACATCATTCTGGGTTCATTTGTGTGAAAACAAGGTCCAATCAGGCTGAAACGTTACAGGAAGGTAGAATCTATTGAGTTGTAAGTGATCTGAACGTTTCATGATGATAGCACTTTCCAAAGGGGGTCAAACCATGTCCCAAAGGTCACCGGATCTGGTGTCACTTTAAAGAAGTAGTCCAGTTACACATTTGTGGGCTTATAACTTGGCTTCTGAATGTCCTAGATAGGTCAGGTTTGTTTAAGTGTCCTCCAATCAACAGCCCCTACAACCACAAATAGGAATGGAGACATTAGCACTTATGGTTTTTAAATGGCACCCAGAATTATGTTGCACGAAGCACAATTTCACATCATTCTGGGTTCATTTGTGTGAAAACAAGGTCCAATCAGGCTGAAACGTTACAGGAAGGTAGAATCTATTGAGTTGTAAGTGATCTGAACGTTTCATGATGATAGCACTTTCCTAAGGGGGTCAAACCATGTCCCAAAGGTCACCGGATCTGGTGTCAATTTAAAGAAGTAGTCCAGTTACACATTTGTGGGCTTATAACTTGGCTTCTGAATGTCCTAGAGAGATCAGGTTTGTTTTAGGGTACTCCAATCAACAGCCCCTACAACCACAAAAAGGAATGGAGTCATTAGCAGTTATGGTTTTTAAATGGCACCCAGAATTATGTTGCACAAAGCACAATTTCACATCATTCTGGGTTCATTTGTGTGAAAACAAGGTCCAATCAGGCTGAAACGTTACAGGAAGGTAGAATCTACTGAGTTGTAAGTGATCTGAACGTTTCATGATGATAGCACTTTCCTAAGGGGGTCAAACCATGTCCCAAAGGTCACCGGGCCTGGTGTCACTTTAAAGATGTAGTCCAGTTACACCTTTGTGGGCTTATAACTTGGCTTCTGAATGTCCTAGAGAGGTCAGGTTTGTTTTAGTGTACTCCAATCAACAGCCCCTACAACCACAAAAAGGAATGGAGTCATTAGCACTTATGGTTTTTAAATGGCACCTAGAATTATGTTGCACGGAGTACAATTTCACATCATTCTGGGTTCATTTGTGTGGAAACAAGGTCCAATCAGGCTGAAACGTTACAGGAAGGTAGAATCTATTGAGTTGTAAGTGATCTGAACGTTTCATGATGATAGCACTTTCCTAAGGGGGTCAAACCATGTCCCAAAGGTCACCGGATCTGGTGTCAATTTAAAGAAGTAGTCCAGTTACACATTTGTGGGCTTATAACTTGGCTTCTGAATGTCCTAGAGAGATCAGGTTTGTTTTAATGTACTCCAATCAACAGCCCCTACAACCACAAAAAGGAATGGAGTCATTAGCACTTATGGTTTTTAAATGGCACCTAGAATTATGTTGCACGAAGTACAATTTCACATCATTCTGGGTTCATTTGTGTGAAAACAAGGTCCAATCAGGCTGAAACGTTACAGGAAGGAAGAATCTATTGAGTTGTAAGTGATCTGAACGTTTCATGATGATAGCACTTTCCTAAGGGGGTCAAACCATGTCCCAAAGGTCACCGGATCTGGTGTCAATTTAAAGAAGTAGTCCAGTTACACATTTGTGGGCTTATAACTTGGCTTCTGAATGTCCTAGAGAGATCAGGTTTTTTTTAATGTACTCCAATCAACAGCCCCTACAACCACAAAAAGGAATGGAGTCATTAGCACTTATGGTTTGTAAATGGCACCCAGAATTATGTTGCACGAAGCACAATTTCACATCATTCTGGGTTCATTTGTGTGAAAACAAGGTCCAATCAGGCTGAAACGTTACAGGAAGGTAGAATCTACTGAGTTGTAAGTGATCTGAACGTTTCATGATAATAGCACTTTCCTAAGGGGGTCAAACCATGTCCCAAAGGTCACCGGATCTGCTGTCAATTTAAAGAAGTAGTCCAGTTACACATTTGTGGGCTTATAACTTGGCTTCTGAATGTCCTAGAGAGATCAGGTTTGTTTTAGTGTACTCCAATCAACAGCCCCTACAACCACAAAAAGGAATGGAGTCATTAGCACTTATGCTTTGTAAATGGCACCCAGAATTATGTTGCACGAAGCACAATTTCACATCATTCTGGGTCGATTTGTGTGAAAACAAGGTCCAATCAGGCTGAAACGCTACAAGAAGGTAGAATCTATTGAGTTGTAAGTGATCTGAACGTTTCAAGATGATAGCACATTCCTATAGGGGGTAAAACCATGTCCCAAAGGTCACCGGGCCTGGTGTCACTTTAAAGAAGTAGTCCAGTTACACCTTTGTGGGCTTATAACTTGGCTTCTGAATGTCCTAGAGAGGTTAGGTTTGTTTTAGTGTACTCCAATCAACAGCCCCTACGACCACAAAACGGAATGGAGTCATTAGCACTTATGGTTTGTAAATGGCACCCAGAATTATGTTGCACGAAGAACAATTTCACATCATTCTGGGTTCATTTGTGTGAAAACAAGGTCCAATCAGGCTGAAACATTACAGCAAGGTAGAATCTATTGAGTTGTAAGTGATCTGAACGTTTCATGATGATAGCACTTTCCTAAGGGGGTCAAACCATGTCCCAAAGGTCACCGGATCTGGTGGCACTTTAAAGAAGTAGTCCAGTTACACATTTGTGGGCTTATAACTTGGCTTCTGAATGTCCTAGAGAGGTCAGGTTTGTTTTAGTGTACTCCAATAAACAGCCCCTACAACCACAAAAAGGAATGGAGTCATTAGCACTTATGGTTTGTAAATGGCACCCAGAATTATGTTGCACGAAGCACAATTTCACATCATTCTGGGTCCATTTTTGTGAAAACAATGTCCAATCAGGCTGAAACGTTACAAGAAGGTAGAATCTATTGAGTTGTAAGTGATCTGAACGTTTCATGATGATCTCACATTCCTATAGGGGGTCAAACCATGTCCCAAAGGTCACCGTGCCTGGTGTCACTTTAAAGACGTAGTCCAGTTACACATTTGTGGGCTTATAACTTGGCTTCTGAATGTCCTAGAGAGGTCAGGTTTGTTTTAGTGTATTCCAATCAACAGCCCCTACAATCACAAAAAGGAATGGAGTCATTAGCACTTATGGTTTGTAAATGGCACCCAGAATTATGTTGCACGAAGCACAATTTCACATCATTCTGGGTTCATTTGTCTGAAAACAAGGTCCAATCAGGCTGAAACGTTACAGGAAGGTAGAATCTATTGAGTTGTAAGTGATCTGGACGTTTCATGATGATAGCACTTTCCAAAGGGGGTCAAACCATGTCCCAAAGGGCACCGGATCTGGTGTCACTTTAAAGAAGTAGTCCAGTTACACATTTGTGGGCTTATAACTTGGCTTCTGAATGTCCTAGAGAGGTCAGGTTTGTTTTAGTGTACTCCAATCAACAGCCCCTACAACCACAAAAAGGAATGGAGTCATTAGCACTTATGGTTTGTAAATGGCACCCAGAATTATGTTGCACAAAGCACAATTTCACATCATTCTGGGTTCATTTGTGTGAAAACAAGGTCCAATCAGGCTGAAACGTTACAGGAAGGTAGAATCTATTGAGTTGTAAGTGATCTGAACGTTTCATGATGATAGCACTTTCCAAAGGGGGTCAAATCATGTCCCAAAGGTCACCGGATCTGGTGTCACTTTAAAGAAGTAGTCCAGTTACACATTTGTGGGCTTATAACTTGGCTTCTGAATGTCCTAGAGAGGTCAGGTTTGTTTTAGTGTCCTCCAATCAACAGCCCCTACAACCACAAAAAGGAATGGAGACATTAGCACTTATGGTTTTTAAATGGCACCCAGAATTATGTTGCACGAAGCACAATTTCACATCATTCTGGGTTCATTTGTGTGAAAACAAGGTCCAATCAGGCTGAAACGTTACAGGAAGGAAGAATCTATTGAGTTGTAAGTGATCTGAACGTTTCATGATGATAGCACTTTCCTAAGGGGGTCAAACCATGTCCCAAATGTCACCGGATCTGGTGTCAATTTAAAGAAGTAGTCCAGTTACACATTTGTGGGCTTATAACTTGGCTTCTGAATGTCCTAGAGAGATCAGGTTTGTTTTAGGGTACTCCAATCAACAGCCCCTACAACCACAAAAAGGAATGGAGTCATTAGCACTCATGGTTTTTAAATGGCACCTAGAATTATGTTGCACGAAGTGCAATTTCACATCATTCTGGGTTCATTTGTGTGAAAACAAGGTCCAATCAGGCTGAAACGTTACAGGAAGGTAGAATCTATTGAGTTGTAAGTGATCTGAACGTTTCATGATGATAGCACTTTCCTAAGGGGGTCAAACCATGTCCCAAAGGTCACCGGATCTGGTGTCAATTTAAAGAAGTAGTCCAGTTACACATTTGTGGGCTTATAACTTGGCTTCTGAATGTCCTAGAGAGATCAGGTTTGTTTTAATGTACTCCAGTCAACAGCCCCTACAACCACAGAAAGGAATGGAGTCATTAGCACTTATGGTTTTTAAATGGCACCTAGAATTATGTTGCACGAAGTACAATTTCACATCATTCTGGGTTCATTTGTGTGAAAACAAGGTCCAATCAGGCTGAAACGTTACAGGAAGGAAGAATCTATTGAGTTGTAAGTGATCTGAACGTTTCATGATGATAGCACTTTCCCAAGGGGGTCAAACCATGTCCCAAAGGTCACCGGATCTGGTGTCAATTTAAAGAAGTAGTCCAGTTACACATTTGTGGGCTTATAACTTGGCTTCTGAATGTCCTAGAGAGATCAGGTTTGTTTTAATGTACTCCAATCAACAGCCCCTACAACCACAAAAAGGAATGGAGTCATTATCACTTATGGTTTGTAATTGGCACCCAGAATTATGTTGCACGAAGCACAATTTCACATCATTCTGGGTTCATTTGTGTGAAAACAAGGTCCAATCAGGCTGAAACGTTAGAGGAATGTAGAATCTACTGAGTTGTAAGTGATCTGAATGTTTCATGATAATAGCACTTTCCTAAGGGGGTCAAACCATGTCCCAAAGATCACCGCATCAGGTTTCAATTTAAAGAAGTAGTCCAGTTACACATTTGTGGGCTTATAACTTGGCTTCTGAATGTCCTAGAGAAATCAGGTTTGTTTTAGTGTACTCCAATCAACAGCCCCTACAACCACAAAAAGGAATGGAGTCATTAGCACTTATGGTTTGTAAATGGCACCCAGAATTATGTTGCACGAAGAACAATTTCACATCATTCTGGGTCCATTTGTGTGAAAACAAGGTCCAATCAGGCTGAAACGTTACAAGAACGTAGAATCTATTGAGTTGTAAGTGATCTGAACGTTTCATGATGATCGCACATTCCTATAGGGGGTCAAACCATGTCCCAAAGGTCACTGGGCCTGGTGTCACTTTAAAGAAGTAGTCCAGTTACACATTTGTGGGCTTATAACTTGGCTTCTGAATGTCCTAGAGATGTCAGGTTTGTTTTAGTGTACTCCAATCAACAGCCCCTACAACCACAAAAAGGAATGGAGTCATTAGCACTTATGGTTTTTAAATGGCGCCCAGAATTATGTTGCACGAAGCAAAATTTCACATCATTCTGGGTTCATTTGTGTGAAAACAAGGTCCAATCAGGCTGAAATGTTACAGGAAGGTAGAATCTATTGAGTTGTAAGTGATCTGAACGTTTCATGATGATAGCACTTTCCTAAGGGGGTCGAACCATGTCCCAAAGGTCACCGGATCTGGTGTCAATTTAAAGTAGTAGTCCAGTTACACCTTTGTGGGCTTATAACTTGGCTTCTGAATGTCCTAGAGAGATCAGGTTTGTTTTAGTATACTCCAATCAACAGCCCCTACAACCACCAAAATTAATGGAGTCATTAGCACTTATGGTTTTTAAATGGCACCCAGAATTATGTTGCACGAAGCACAATTTCACATCATTCTGGGTTCATTTGTGTGAAAACAAGGTCCAATCAGGCTGAAACGTTAAAGGAAGGTAGAATCTATTGAGTTGTAAGGGATCTGAACGTTTCAAGATGATCGCACATTCCTATAGGGGGTCAAACCATGTCCCAAAGGTCACCGGGCCTGGTGTCACTTTAAAGAAGCAGTCCAGTTACACCTTTGTGGGCTTATAACTTGGCTTCTGAATGTCCTAGAGAGGTTAGGTTTTTTTTAGTGTTCTCCAATCACAAGCCCCTACAACCACAAAAAGTAATGGAGTCATTAGCACTTATGGTTTGTAAATGGCACCCAGAATTATGTTGCACGAAGCACAATTTCACATCATTCTGGGTTCATTTGTGTGAAAACAAGGTCCAATCAGGCTGAAACGTTACAGGAAGGTAGAATCTATTGAGTTGTAAGTGATCTGAACGTTTCATGATGGTAGCACTTTCCTAAGGGGGTCAAACCATGTCCCAAAGGTCACCGGATCTGGTGTCACTCTAAAGAAGTAGTCCAGGTACATATTTGTGGGCTTATAACTTGGCTTCTGAATGTCCTAGAGAGGTCAGGTTTGTTTTAGTGTACTCCAATCAACAGCCCTTACAACCACAAAAAGGAATGGAGACATTAGCACTTATGGTTTTTAAATGGCACCCAGAATTATGTTGCACGAAGCACAATTTCACATCATTCTGGGTTCATTTGTGTGAAAACAAGGTCCAATCAGGCTGAAACGTTACAGGAAGGTAGAATCTATTGAGTTGTAAGTGATCTGAACGTTTCATGATGATAGCACTTTCCTAAGGGGGTCAAACCATGTCCCAAAGGTCACCGGATCTGGTGTCAATTTAAAGAAGTAGTCCAGTTACACATTTGTGGGCTTATAACTTGGCTTCTGAATGTCCTAGAGATCAGGTTTGTTTTAGTGTCCTCCAATCAACAGTCCCTACAACCACAAAAAGGAATGGACACATTAGCACTTATGGTTTTTAAATGGCACCCAGAATTATGTTGCACGAAGCACAATTTCACATCATTCTGGGTTCATTTGTGTGAAAACAAGGTCCAATCAGGCTGAAACGTTACAGAAAGGTAGAATCTATTGAGTTGTAAGTGATCTGAACGTTTCATGATGATAGCATTTTCCTAAGGGGGTCAAACCATGTCCCAAATGTCACCGGATCTGGTGTCAATTTAAATAAGTAGTCCAGTTACACATTTGTGGGCTTATAACTTGGCTTCTGAATGTCCTAGAGAGATCAGGTTTGTTTTAGGGTACTCCAATCAACAGCCCCTACAACCACAAAAAGGAATGGAGTCATTAGCACTTATGGTTTTTAAATGGCACCTAGAATTATGTTGCACGAAGTACAATTTCACATCATTCTTGGTTCATTTGTGTGAAAACAAGGTCCAATCAGGCTGAAACGTTACAGGAAGGTAGAATCTATTGAGTTGTAAGTGATCTGAATGTTTCATGATGATAGCACTTTCCTAAGGGGGTCAAACCATGTCCCAAAGGTCACCGGATCTGGTGTCAATTTAAAGAAGTAGTCCAGTTACACATTTGTGGGCTTATAACTTGGCTTCTGAATGTCCTAGAGAGATCAGGTTTGTTTTAATGTACTCCAATCAACAGCCCCTACAACCACAAAAAGGAATGGAGTCATTAGCACTTATGGTTTTTAAATGGCACCTAGAATTATGTTGCACGAAGTACAATTTCACATCATTCTGGGTTCATTTGTGTGAAAACAAGGTCCAATCAGGCTGAAACGTTACAGGAAGGAAGAATCTATTGAGTTGTAAGTGATCTGAACGTTTCATGATGATAGCACTTTCCTAAGGGGGTCAAACCATGTCCCAAAGATCACCGCATCAGGTGTCAATTTAAAGAAGTAGTCCAGTTACACTTTTGTGGGCTTATAACTTGGCTTCTGAATGTCCTAGAGAGATCAGGTTTGTTTTAGGGTACTCCAATCAACAGCCCCTACAACTACAAAAAGGAATGGAGTAATTAGCACTAATGGTTTGTAAATGGCACCCAGAATTACGTTGCACAAAGCACAATTTCACATCATTCTGGGTCCATTTGTGTGAAAACAAGGTCCAATCAGGCTGAAACGTTACAAGAAGGTAGAATCTATTGAGTTGTAAGTGATCTGAACGTTTCATGATGGTAGCACTTTCCTAAGGGGGTCAAACCATGTCCCAAAGGTCACCGGATCTGGTGTCACTCTAAAGAAGTAGTCCAGGTACATATTTGTGGGCTTATAACTTGGCTTCTGAATGTCCTAGAGAGGTCAGGTTTGTTTTAGTGTACTCCAATCAACAGCCCTTACAACCACAAAAAGGAATGGAGACATTAGCACTTATGGTTTTTAAATGGCACCCAGAATTATGTTGCACGAAGTACAATTTCACATCATTCTGGGTTCATTTGTGTGAAAACAAGGTCCAATCAGGCTGAAACGTTACAGGAAGGTAGAATCTATTGAGTTGTAAGTGATCTGAACGTTTCATGATGATAGCACTTTCCTAAGGGGGTCAAACCATGTCCCAAAGGTCACCGGATCTGGTGTCAATTTAAAGAAGTAGTCCAGTTACACATTTGTGGGCTTATAACTTGGCTTCTGAATGTCCTAGAGATCAGGTTTGTTTTAGTGTCCTCCAATCAACAGTCCCTACAACCACAAAAAGGAATGGAGACATTAGCACTTATGGTTTTTAAATGGCACCCAGAATTATGTTGCACGAAGCACAATTTCACATCATTCTGGGTTCATTTGTGTGAAAACAAGGTCCAATCAGGCTGAAACGTTACAGGAAGGTAGAATCTATTGAGTTGTAAGTGATCTGAACGTTTCGTGATGATAGCACTTTCCTAAGGGGGTTAAACCATGTCCCAAATGTCACCGGATCTGGTGTCAATTTAAAGAAGTAGTCCAGTTACACATTTGTGGGCTTATAACTTGGCTTCTGAATGTCCTAGAGAGATCAGGTTTGTTTTAGGGTACTCCAATCAACAGCCCCTACAACCACAAAAAGGAATGGAGTCATTAGCACTTATGGTTTTTAAATGGCACCTAGAATTATGTTGCACGAAGTACAATTTCACATCATTCTGGGTTCATTTGTGTGAAAACAAGGTCCAATCAGGCTGAAACGTTACAGGAAGGTAGAATCTATTGAGTTGTAAGTGATCTGAACGTTTCATGATGATAGCACTTTCCTAAGGGGGTCAAACCATGTCCCAAAGGTCACCGGATCTGGTGTCAATTTAAAGAAGTAGTCCAGTTACACATTTGTGGGCTTATAACTTGGCTTCTGAATGTCCTAGAGAGATCAGGTTTGTTTTAATGTACTCCAATCAACAGCCCCTACAACCACAAAAAGGAATGGAGTCATTAGCACTTATGGTTTTTAAATGGCACCTAGAATTATGTTGCACGAAGAACAATTTCACATCATTCTGGGTTCATTTGTGTGAAAACAATGTCCAATCAGGCTGAAACGTTACAGGAAGGAAGAATCTATTGAGTTGTAAGTGATCTGAACGTTTCATGATGATAGCACTTTCCTAAGGGGGTCAAACCATGTCCCAAAGATCACCGCATCAGGTGTCAATTTAAAGAAGTAGTCCAGTTACACATTTGTGGGCTTATAACTTGGCTTCTGAATGTCCTAGAGAGATCAGGTTTGTTTTACGGTACTCCAATCAACAGCCCCTACAACTACAAAAAGGAATGGAGTCATTAGCACTTATGGTTTGTAAATGGCACCCAGAATTATGTTGCACAAATCACAATTTCACATCATTCTGGGTCCATTTGTGTGAAAACAAGGTCCAATCAGGCTGAAACGTTACAAGAAGGTAGAATCTATTGAGTTGTAAGTGATCTGAACGTTTCATGATGATCGCACATTCCTATAGGGGGTCAAACCATGTCCCAAAGGTCACCGGGCCTGGTGTCACTTTAAAGAAGTAGTCCAGTTACACATTTGTGGGCTTATAACTTGGCTTCTGAATGTCCTAGAGATGTCAGGTTTGTTTTAGTGTACTCCAATCAACAGCCCCTACAACCACAAAAAGGAATGGAGTCATTAGCACTTATGGTTTTTAAATGGCGCCCAGAATTATGTTGCACGAAGCACAATTTCACATCATTTTGGGTTCATTTGTGTGAAAACAAGGTCCAATCAGGCTGAAATGTTACAGGAAGGTAGAATCTATTGAGTTGTAAGTGATCTGAACGTTTCATGATGATAGCACTTTCCTAAGGGGGTCAAACCATGTCCCAAAGGTCACCGGATCTGGTGTCAATTTAAAGAAGTAGTCCAGTTACACCTTTGTGGGCTTATAACTTGGCTTCTGAATGTCCTAGAGAGATCAGGTTTGTTTTAGTATACTCCAATCAACAGCCCCTACAACCACCAAAATTAATGGAGTCATTAGCACTTATGGTTTTTAAATGGCACCCAGAATTATGTTGTACGAAGCACAATTTCAAATCATTCTGGGTTCATTTGTGTGAAAACAAGGTCCAATCAGGCTGAAACGTTAAAGGAAGGTAGAATCTATTGAGTTGTAAGGGATCTGAACATTTCAAGATGATCGCACATTCCTATAGGGGGTCAAACCATGTCCCAAAGGTCACCGGGCCTGGTGTCACTTTAAAGAAGCAGTCCAGTTACACATTTGTGGGCTTATAACTTGGCTTCTGAATGTCCTAGAGAGGTTAGGTTTGTTTTAGTGTTCTCCAGTCACAAGCCCCTACAACCACAAAAAGGAATGGAGTCATTAGCACTTATGGTTTGTAAATGGCACCCAGAATTATGTTTCATGAAGCACAATTTCACATCATTCTGGGTTCATTTGTGTGAAAACAAGGTCCAATCAGGCTGAAACGTTACAGGAAGGTAGGATCTATTGAGTTGTAAGTGATCTGAACGTTTCATGATGGTAGCACTTTCCTAAGGGGGTCAAACCATGTCCCAAAGGTCACCGGATCTGGTGTCACTCTAAAGAAGTAGTCCAGGTACATATTTGTGGGCTTATAACTTGGCTTCTGAATGTCCTAGAGATCAGGTTTGTTTTAATGTACTCCAATCAACAGCCCCTAGAACCACAAAAAGGAATGGAGTCATTAGCACTTATGCTTTGTAAATGGCACCCAGAATTATGTTGCACGAAGAACAATTTCACATCATTCTGGGTCCATTTGTCTGAAAACAAGGTCCAATCAGGCTGAAATGTTACAGGAAGGTAGAATCTATTGAGTTGTAAGTGATCTGAACGTTTCATGATGATAGCACTTTCCTAAGGGGGTCAAACCATGTCCCAAAGGTCACCGGATCTGGTGTCAATTTAAAGAAGTAGTCCAGTTACACCTTTGTGGGCTTATAACTTGGCTTCTGAATGTCCTAGAGATATCAGGTTTGTTTTAGTATACTCCAATCAACAGCCCCTACAACCACAAAAAGGAATGGAGTCATTAGCACTTATGGTTTTTAAATGGCACCCAGAATTATGTTGCACGAAGCACAATTTCACATCATTCTGGGTTCATTTGTTTGAAAACAAGGTCTAATCAGGCTGAAATGTTACATGAAGGTAGAATCTATTGAGTTGTAAGTGATCTGAACGTTTCATGATGATAGCACTTTCCTAAGGGGGTCAAACCATGTCCCAAAGGTCACCAGATCTGGTGTCAATTTAAAGAAGTAGTACAGTTACACCTTTGTGGGCTTATAACTTGGCTTCTGAATGTCCTAGAGAGATCAGGTTTGTTTTAGTATACTCCAATCAACAACCCCTACAACCACAAAAAGGAATGGAGTCATTAGCACTTATGGTTTTTAAATGGCACCCAGAATTATGTTGCACGAAGCACAATTTCACATCATTCTGGGTTCATTTGTGTGTAAACAAGGTCCAATCAGGCTGAAACGTTACAGGAAGGTAGAATCTATTGAGTTGTAAGTGATCTGAACGTTTCATGATGATAGTACTTTCCTAAGGGGGTCAAACCATGTCCCAAAGGTCACCGGATCAGGTGTCAATTTAAAGAAGTAGTCCAGTTACACATTTGTGGGCTTATAACTTGGCTTCTGAATGTCCTAGAGAGATCAGGTTTGTTTTAGTGTTCTCCAATCACCAGCCCCTACAACCACAAAAAGGAATGGAGTCATTAGCACTTATGGTTTGTAAATGGCACCCAGAATTATGTTGCACGAAGCACAATTTCACATCATTCTGGGTTCATTTGTGTGAAAACAAGGTCCAATCAGGCTGAAACGTTACAGGAAGGTAGAATCTATTGAGTTGTAAGTGATCTGAACGTTTCATGATGATAGCACTTTCCTAAGGGGGTCAAACCATGTCCCAAAGGTCACCGGATCTGGTGTCACTTTAAAGAAGTAGTCCAGTTACACATTTGTGGGCTTATAACTTGGCTTCTGAATGTCCTAGAGAGATCAGGTTTGTTTTAGTGTACTCCAATCAACAGCCTCTACAACCACAAAAAAGCCCACAAAGGTGTAACTGGACTACTTCTTTAAAGTGACACCAGGCCCGGTGACCTTTGGGACATGGTTTGACCCCCTATAGGAATGTGCGATCATCATGAAACGTTCAGATCCCTTACAACTCAATAGATTCTACCTTCCTTTAACGTTTCAGCCTGATTGGACCTTGTTTTCACACAAATGAACCCAGAATGATGTGAAATTGTGCTTCGTACAACATAATTCTGGGTGCCATTTAAAAACCATAAGTGCTAATGACTCCATTAATTTTGGTGGTTGTAGGGGCTGTTGATTGGAGTATACTAAAACAAACCTGATCTCTCTAGGACATTCAGAAGCCAAGTTATAAGCTCACAAAGGTGTAACTGGACTACTTCTTTAAATTGACACCAGATCCGGTGACCTTTGGGACATGGTTCGACCCCCTTAGGAAAGTGCTATCATCATGAAACGTTCAGATCACTTACAACTCAATAGATTCTACCTTCCTGTAACATTTCAGCCTGATTGGACCTTGTTTTCACACAAATGAACCCAGAATGATGTGAAATTGTGCTTCGTGCAACATAATTCTGGGCGCCATTTAAAAACCATAAGTGCTAATGACTCCATTCCTTTTTGTGGTTGTAGGGGCTGTTGATTGGAGTACACTAAAACAAACCTGACATCTCTAGGACATTCAGAAGCCAAGTTATAAGCCCACAAAGGTGTAACTGGACTACTTCTTTAAAGTGACACCAGGCCCGGTGACCTTTGGGACATGGTTTGACCCCCTATAGGAATGTGCGATCATCATGAAACGTTCAGATCACTTACAACTCAATAGATTCTACCTTCTTGTAACGTTTCAGCCTGATTGGACCTTGTTTTCACACAAATGGACCCAGAATGATGTGAAATTGTGCTTTGTGCAACATAATTCTGGGTGCCATTTACAAACCATAAGTGCTAATGACTCCATTCCTTTTTGTAGTTGTAGGGGCTGTTGATTGGAGTACCCTAAAACAAACCTGATCTCTCTAGGACATTCAGAAGCCAAGTTATAAGCCCACAAATGTGTAACTGGACTACTTCTTTAAATTGACACCTGATGCGGTGATCTTTGGGACATGGTTTGACCCCCTTAGGAAAGTGCTATCATCATGAAACGTTCAGATCACTTACAACTCAATAGATTCTTCCTTCCTGTAACGTTTCAGCCTGATTGGACATTGTTTTCACACAAATGAACCCAGAATGATGTGAAATTGTACTTCGTGCAACATCATTCTAGGTGCCATTTAAAAACCATAAGTGCTAATGACTCCATTCCTTTTTGTGGTTGTAGGGGCTGTTGATTGGAGTACATTAAAACAAACCTGATCTCTCTAGGACATTCAGAAGCCAAGTTATAAGCCCACAAATGTGTAACTGGACTACTTCTTTAAATTGACACCATATCCGGTGACCTTTGGGACATGGTTTGACCCCCTTAGGAAAGTGCTATCATCATGAAACGTTCAGATCACTTACAACTCAATAGATTCTACCTTCCTGTAACGTTTCAGCCTGATTGGACCTTGTTTTCACACAAATGAACCCAGAATGATGTGAAATTGTACTTCGTGCAACATAATTCTAGGTGCCATTTAAAAACCATAAGTGCTAATGACTCCATTCCCTTTTGTGGTTGTAGGGGCTGTTGATTGGAGTACCCTAAAACAAACCTGATCTCTCTAGGACATTCAGAAGCCAAGTTATAAGCCCACAAATGTGTAACTGGACTACTTCTTTAAATTGACACCAGATCCGGTGACATTTGGGACATGGTTTGACCCCCTTAGGAAAGTGCTATCATCACGAAACGTTCAGATCACTTACAACTCAATAGATTCTACCTTCCTGTAACGTTTCAGCCTGATTGGACCTTTTTTTCACACAAATGAACCCAGAATGATGTGAAATTGTGCTTCGTGCAACATAATTCTGGGTGCCATTTAAAAACCATAAGTGTTAATGTCTCCATTCCTTTTTGTGGTTGTAGGGACTGTTGATTGGAGGACACTAAAACAAACCTGATCTCTAGGACATTCAGAAGCCAAGTTATAAGCCCACAAATGTGTAACTGGACTACTTCTTTAAATTGACACCAGATCCGGTGACCTTTGGGACATGGTTTGACCCCCTTAGGAAAGTGCTATCATCATGAAACGTTCAGATCACTTACAACTCAATAGATTCTACCTTCCTGTAACGTTTCAGCCTGATTGGACCTTGTTTTCACACAAATGAACCCAGAATGATGTGAAATTGTGCTTCGTGCAACATAATTCTGGGTGCCATTTAAAAACCATAAGTGCTAATGTCTCCATTCCTTTTTGTGGTTGTAAGGGCTGTTGATTGGAGTACACTAAAACAAACCTGACCTCTCTAGGACATTCAGAAGCCAAGTTATAAGCCCACAAATATGTACCTGGACTACTTCTTTAGAGTGACACCAGATCCGGTGACCTTTGGGACATGGTTTGACCCCCTTAGGAAAGTGCTACCATCATGAAACGTTCAGATCACTTACAACTCAATAGATTCTACCTTCTTGTAACGTTTCAGCCTGATTGGACCTTGTTTTCACACAAATGGACCCAGAATGATGTGAAATTGTGCTTTGTGCAACGTAATTCTGGGTGCCATTTACAAACCATTAGTGCTAATTACTCCATTCCTTTTTGTAGTTGTAGGGGCTGTTGATTGGAGTACACTAAAACAAACCTGACATCTCTAGGACATTCAGAAGCCAAGTTATAAGCCCACAAAGGTGTAACTGGACTACTTCTTTAAAGTGACACCAGGCCCGGTGACCTTTGGGACATGGTTTGACCCCCTATAGGAATGTGCGATCATCATGAAACGTTCAGATCACTTACAACTCAATAGATTCTACCTTCTTGTAACGTTTCAGCCTGATTGGACCTTGTTTTCACACAAATGGACCCAGAATGATGTGAAATTGTGCTTTGTGCAACATAATTCTGGGTGCCATTTACAAACCATAAGTGCTAATGACTCCATTCCTTTTTGTAGTTGTAGGGGCTGTTGATTGGAGTACCCTAAAACAAACCTGATCTCTCTAGGACATTCAGAAGCCAAGTTATAAGCCCACAAATGTGTAACTGGACTACTTCTTTAAATTGACACCTGATGCGGTGATCTTTGGGACATGGTTTGACCCCCTTAGGAAAGTGCTATCATCATGAAACGTTCAGATCACTTACAACTCAATAGATTCTTCCTTCCTGTAACGTTTCAGCCTGATTGGACATTGTTTTCACACAAATGAACCCAGAATGATGTGAAATTGTACTTCGTGCAACATCATTCTAGGTGCCATTTAAAAACCATAAGTGCTAATGACTCCATTCCTTTTTGTGGTTGTAGGGGCTGTTGATTGGAGTACATTAAAACAAACCTGATCTCTCTAGGACATTCAGAAGCCAAGTTATAAGCCCACAAATGTGTAACTGGACTACTTCTTTAAATTGACACCATATCCGGTGACCTTTGGGACATGGTTTGACCCCCTTAGGAAAGTGCTATCATCATGAAACGTTCAGATCACTTACAACTCAATAGATTCTACCTTCCTGTAACGTTTCAGCCTGATTGGACCTTGTTTTCACACAAATGAACCCAGAATGATGTGAAATTGTACTTCGTGCAACATAATTCTAGGTGCCATTTAAAAACCATAAGTGCTAATGACTCCATTCCCTTTTGTGGTTGTAGGGGCTGTTGATTGGAGTACCCTAAAACAAACCTGATCTCTCTAGGACATTCAGAAGCCAAGTTATAAGCCCACAAATGTGTAACTGGACTACTTCTTTAAATTGACACCAGATCCGGTGACATTTGGGACATGGTTTGACCCCCTTAGGAAAGTGCTATCATCACGAAACGTTCAGATCACTTACAACTCAATAGATTCTACCTTCCTGTAACGTTTCAGCCTGATTGGACCTTTTTTTCACACAAATGAACCCAGAATGATGTGAAATTGTGCTTCGTGCAACATAATTCTGGGTGCCATTTAAAAACCATAAGTGCTAATGACTCCATTCCTTTTTGTGGTTGTAGGGGCTGTTGATTGGAGTACATTAAAACAAACCTGATCTCTCTAGGACATTCAGAAGCCAAGTTATAAGCCCACAAATGTGTAACTGGACTACTTCTTTAAATTGACACCAGATCCGGTGACATTTGGGACATGGTTTGACCCCCTTAGGAAAGTGCTATCATCATGAAACGTTCAGATCACTTACAACTCAATAGATTCTTCCTTCCTGTAACGTTTCAGCCTGATTGGACATTGTTTTCACACAAATGAACCCAGAATGATGTGAAATTGTACTTCGTGCAACATCATTCTAGGTGCCATTTAAAAACCATAAGTGCTAATGACTCCATTCCTTTTTGTGGTTGTAGGGGCTGTTGATTGGAGTACATTAAAACAAACCTGATCTCTCTAGGACATTCAGAAGCCAAGTTATAAGCCCACAAATGTGTAACTGGACTACTTCTTTAAATTGACACCATATCCGGTGACCTTTGGGACATGGTTTGACCCCCTTAGGAAAGTGCTATCATCATGAAACGTTCAGATCACTTACAACTCAATAGATTCTACCTTCCTGTAACGTTTCAGCCTGATTGGACCTTGTTTTCACACAAATGAACCCAGAATGATGTGAAATTGTACTTCGTGCAACATAATTCTAGGTGCCATTTAAAAACCATAAGTGCTAATGACTCCATTCCCTTTTGTGGTTGTAGGGGCTGTTGATTGGAGTACCCTAAAACAAACCTGATCTCTCTAGGACATTCAGAAGCCAAGTTATAAGCCCACAAATGTGTAACTGGACTACTTCTTTAAATTGACACCAGATCCGGTGACATTTGGGACATGGTTTGACCCCCTTAGGAAAGTGCTATCATCACGAAACGTTCAGATCACTTACAACTCAATAGATTCTACCTTCCTGTAACGTTTCAGCCTGATTGGAACTTTTTTTCACACAAATGAACCCAGAATGATGTGAAATTGTGCTTCGTGCAACATAATTCTGGGTGCCATTTAAAAACCATAAGTGTTAATGTCTCCATTCCTTTTTGTGGTTGTAGGGACTGTTGATTGGAGGACACTAAAACAAACCTGATCTCTAGGACATTAAGAAGCCAAGTTATAAGCCCACAAATGTGTAACTGGACTACTTCTTTAAATTGACACCAGATCCGGTGACCTTTGGGACATGGTTTGACCCCCTTAGGAAAGTGCTATCATCATGAAACGTTCAGATCACTTACAACTCAATAGATTCTACCTTCCTGTAACGTTTCAGCCTGATTGGACCTTGTTTTCACACAAATGAACCCAGAATGATGTGAAATTGTGCTTCGTGCAACATAATTCTGGGTGCCATTTAAAAACCATAAGTGCTAATGTCTCCATTCCTTTATGTGGTTGTAAGGGCTGTTGATTGGAGTACACTAAAACAAACCTGACCTCTCTAGGACATTCAGAAGCCAAGTTATAAGCCCACAAATATGTACCTGGACTACTTCTTTAGAGTGACACCAGATCCGGTGACCTTTGGGACATGGTTTGACCCCCTTAGGAAAGTGCTACCATCATGAAACGTTCAGATCACTTACAACTCAATAGATTCTACCTTCTTGTAACGTTTCAGCCTGATTGGACCTTGTTTTCACACAAATGGACCCAGAATGATGTGAAATTGTGCTTTGTGCAACGTAATTCTGGGTGCCATTTACAAACCATTAGTGCTAATTACTCCATTCCTTTTTGTAGTTGTAGGGGCTGTTGATTGGAGTACCCTAAAACAAACCTGATCTCTCTAGGACATTCAGAAGCCAAGTTATAAGCCCACAAAAGTGTAACTGGACTACTTCTTTAAATTGACACCTGATGCGGTGATCTTTGGGACATGGTTTGACCCCCTTAGGAAAGTGCTATCATCATGAAACGTTCAGATCACTTACAACTCAATAGATTCTTCCTTCCTGTAACGTTTCAGCCTGATTGGACCTTGTTTTCACACAAATGAACCCAGAATGATGTGAAATTGTACTTCGTGCAACATAATTCTAGGTGCCATTTAAAAACCATAAGTGCTAATGACTCCATTCCTTTTTGTGGTTGTAGGGGCTGTTGATTGGAGTACATTAAAACAAACCTGATCTCTCTAGGACATTCAGAAGCCAAGTTATAAGCCCACAAATGTGTAACTGGACTACTTTAAATTGACACCAGATCCGGTGACCTTTGGGACATGGTTTGACCCCCTTAGGAAAGTGCTATCATCATGAAACGTTCAGATCACTTACAACTCAATAGATTCTACCTTCCTGTAACGTTTCAGCCTGATTGGACCTTGTTTTCACACAAATGAACCCAGAATGATGTGAAATTGTACTTCGTGCAACATAATTCTAGGTGCCATTTAAAAACCATAAGTGCTAATGACTCCATTCCTTTTTGTGGTTGTAGGGGCTGTTGATTGGAGTACCCTAAAACAAACCTGATCTCTCTAGGACATTCAGAAGCCAAGTTATAAGCCCACAAATGTGTAACTGGACTACTTCTTTAAATTGACACCAGATCCAGTGACATTTGGGACATGGTTTGACCCCCTTAGGAAAATGCTATCATCATGAAACGTTCAGATCACTTACAACTCAATAGATTCTACCTTCCTGTAACGTTTCAGCCTGATTGGACCTTGTTTTCACACAAATGAACCCAGAATGATGTGAAATTGTGCTTCGTGCAACATAATTCTGGGTGCCATTTAAAAACCATAAGTGCTAATGTCTCCATTCCTTTTTGTGGTTGTAGGGACTGTTGATTGGAGGACACTAAAACAAACCTGATCTCTAGGACATTCAGAAGCCAAGTTATAAGCCCACAAATGTGTAACTGGACTACTTCTTTAAATTGACACCAGATCCGGTGACCTTTGGGACATGGTTTGACCCCCTTAGGAAAGTGCTATCATCATGAAACGTTCAGATCACTTACAACTCAATAGATTCTACCTTCCTCTAACGTTTCAGCCTGATTGGCCCTTATTTTCACACAAATGAACCCAGAATGTTGTGAAATTGTGCTTCGTGCAACATAATTCTGGGTGCCATTTAAAAACCATAAGTGCTAATGTCTCCATTCCTTTTTGTGGTTGTAGGGGCTGTTGATATGAGTACACTAAAACAAACCTGACCTCTCTTGGACATTCAGAAGCCAAGTTATAAGCCCACAAATGTGTAACTGGACTACTTCTTTAAAGTGACACCAGATCCGGTGACCTTTGGGACATGGTTTGACCCCCTTTGGAAAGTGCTATCATCATGAAACGTTCAGATCACTTACAACTCAATAGATTCTACCTTCCTGTAACGTTTCAGCCAGATTGGACCTTGTTTTCACACAAATGAACCCAGAATGATGTGAAATTGTGCTTTGAGCAACATAATTCTGGGTGCCATTTACAAACCATAAGTGCTAATGACTACATTCCTTTTTGTGGTTGTAGGGGCTTTTGATTGGAGTACACTAAAACAAACCTAACCTCTCTAGGACATTCAGAAGCCAAGTTATAAGCCCACAAAGGTGTAACTGGACTACATCTTTAAAGTGACACCAGGCCCGGTGACCTTTGGGACATGGTTTGACCCCCTCAGGAAAGTGCTATCATCATGCAACGTTCATATCACTTACAACTCAGTAGATTCTACCTTCCTGTAACGTTTCAGCCTGATTGGACCTTGTTTTCACACAAATGAACCCAGAATGATGTGAAATTGTGCTTCGTGCAACATAATTCTGGGTGCCATTTAAAAACCATAAGTGCTAATGACTCCATTCCTTTTTGTGGTTGTAGGGGCTGTTGATTGGAGTACACTAAAACAAACCTGACCTTTCTAGGACATTCAGAAGCCAAGTTATAAGCCCACAAATGTGTAACTGGACTACTTCTTTAAAGTGACACCAGATCCGGTGACCTTTGGGACATGGTTTGACCCCCTTAGGAAAGTGCTATCATCATGAAACGTTCAGATCACTTACAACTCAATAGATTCTACCTTCCTGTAACGCTTCAACCTGATTGGACCTTGTTTTCACACAAATGAACCCAGAATGATGTCAAATTGTGCTTTGTGCAACATAATTCTGGGTGCCATTTACAAACCATAAGTGCTAATGACTCCATTCCTTTTTGTGGTTGTAGGGGCTTTTGATTGGAGTACACTAAAACAAACCTAACCTCTCTAGGACATTCAGAAGCCAAGTTATAAGCCCACAAAGGTGTAACTGGCCTACATCTTTAAAGTGACACCAGGCCCGGTGACCTTTGGGACATGGTTTTACCCCCTATAGGAATGTGCGATCATCTTGAAACGTTCAGATCACTTACAACTCAATAGATTCTACCTTCTTGTAGCGTTTCAGCCTGAATGGACCTTGTTTTCACACAAATGGACCCAGAATGATGTGAAATTGTGCTTCGTGCAACATAATTCTGGGTGCCATTTACAAACCATAAGTGCTAATGACTCCATTCCTTTTTGTGGTAGTAGGGGCTGTTGATTGGAGTACACTAAAACAAACCTGACCTCTCTAGGACATTCAGAAGCCAAGTTATAAGCCCACAAAGGTGTAACTGGACTACATCTTTAAAGTGACACCAGGCCCGGTGACCTTTGGGACATGGTTTGACCCCCTTAGGAAAGTGCTATCATCATGAAACGTTCAGATCACTTACAACTCAGTAGATTCTACCTTCCTGTAACGTTTCAGCCTGATTGGACCTTGTTTTCACACAAATGAACCCAGAATGATGTGAAATTGTGCTTCGTGCAACATAATTCTGGGTGCCATTTAAAAACCATAACTGCTAATGACTCCATTCCTTTTTGTGGTTGTAGGGGCTGTTGATTGGAGTACCCTAAAACAAACCTGATCTCTCTCGGACATTCAGAAGCCAAGTTATAAGCCCACAAATGTGTAACTGGACTACTTCTTTAAATTGACACCAGATCCGGTGACATTTGGGACATGGTTTGACCCCCTTAGGAAAGTGCTATCATCATGAAACGTTCAGATCACTTACAACTCAATAGATTCTACCTTCCTGTAACATTTCAGCCTGATTGGACCTTGTTTTCAAACAAATGAACCCAGAATGATGTGAAATTGTGCTTCGTGCAACATAATTCTGGGTGCCATTTAAAAACCATAAGTGCTAATGACTCCATTCCTTTTTATGGTTGTAGGGGCTGTTTATTGGAGTACACTAAAACAAACCTGACCTCTCTAGGACATTCAGAAGCCAAGTTATAAGCCCACAAAGGTGTAACTGGACTACTTCTTTAAAGTGACACCAGGCCCGGTGACCTTTGGGACATGGTTTTACCCCCTATAGGAATGTGCTATCATCTTGAAACGTTCAGATCACTTACAACTCAATAGATTCTACCTTCTTGTAGCGTTTCAGCCTGATTGGACCTTGTTTTCACACAAATGGACCCAGAATGATGTGAAATTGTGCTTCGTGCAACATAATTCTGGGTGCCATTTTCAAAGCATAAGTGCTAATGACTCCATTCCTTTTTGTGGTTGTAGGGGCTGTTGATTGGAGTACACTAAAACAAACCTGATCTCTCTAGGACATTCAGAAGCCAAGTTATAAGCCCACAAATGTGTAACTGGACTACTTCTTTAAATTGACAGCAGATCCGGTGACATTTGGGACATGGTTTGACCCCCTTAGGAAAGTGCTATTATCATGAAACGTTCAGATCACTTACAACTCAGTAGATTCTACCTTCCTCTAACGTTTCAGCCTGATTGGACCTTGTTTTCACACAAATGAACCCAGAATGATGTGAAATTGTGCTTCGTGCAACATAATTCTGGGTGCCATTTACAAACCATAAGTGCTAATGACTCCATTCCTTTTTGTGGTTGTAGGGGCTGTTGATTGGAGTACATTAAAACAAACCTGATCTCTCTTGGACATTCAGAAGCCAAGTTATAAGCCCACAAATGTGTAACTGGACTACTTTAAATTGACACCAGATCCGGTGACCTTTGGGACATGGTTTGATCCCCTTAGGAAAGTGCTATCATCATGAAACGTTCAGATCACTTACAACTCAATAGATTCTACCTTCCTGTAACGTTTCAGCCTGATTGGACCTTGTTTTCACACAAATGAACCCAGAATGATGTGAAATTGTACTTTGTGCAACATAATTCTAGGTGCCATTTAAAAACCATAAGTGCTAATGACTCCATTCCTTTGTGTGGTTGTAGGGGCTGTTGATTGGAGTACCCTAAAAGAAACCTGATCCCTCTAGGACATTCAGAAGCCAAGTTATAAGCCCACAAATTTGTAACTGGACTACTTCTTTAAATTGACACCAGATCCGGTGACATTTGGGACATGGTTTGACCCCCTTAGGAAAGTGCTATCATCATGAAACGTTCAGATCACTTACAACTCAATAAATTCTACCCTCCTGTAACGTTTCAGCCTGATTGGACCTTGTTTTCACACAAATGAACCCAGAATGATGTGAAATTGTGCTTCGTGCAACATAATTCTGGGTGCCATTTAAAAACCATGAGTGCTAATGTCTCCATTCCTTTTTGTGGTTGTAGGGGCTGTTGATTGGAGTACACTAAAACAAACCTGACCTCTCTAGGACATTCAGAAGCCAAGTTATAAGCCCACAAATGTGTAACTGGACTACTTCTTTAAAGTGACACCAGATCCGGTGACCTTTGGGACATGGTTTGACCCCCTTTGGAAAGTGCTATCATCATGAAACGTTCAGATCACTTACAACTCAATAGATTCTACCTTCCTGTAACGTTTCAGCCTGATTGGACCTTGTTTTCACACAAATGAACCCAGAATGATGCGAAATTGTGCTTTGAGCAACATAATTCTGGGTGCCATTTACAAACCATAAGTGCTAATGACTACATTCCTTTTTGTGGTTGTAGGGGCTTTTGATTGGAGTACACTAAAACAAACCTAACCTCTCTAGGACATTCAGAAGCCAAGTTATAAGCCCACAAAGGTGTAACTGGACTACATCTTTAAAGTGACACCAGGCCCGGTGACCTTTGGGACATGGTTTGACCCCCTCAGGAAAGTGCTATCATCATGCAACGTTCATATCACTTACAACTCAGTAGATTCTACCTTCCTGTAACGTTTCAGCCTGATTGGACCTTGTTTTCACACAAATGAACCCAGAATGATGTGAAATTGTGCTTCGTGCAACATAATTCTGGGTGCCATTTAAAAACCATAAGTGCTAATGACTCCATTCCTTTTTGTGGTTGTAGGGGCTGTTGATTGGAGTACACTAAAACAAACCTGACCTTTTTAGGACATTCAGAAGCCAAGTTATAAGCCCACAAATGTGTAACTGGACTACTTCTTTAAAGTGACACCAGATCCGGTGACCTTTGGGACATGGTTTGACCCCCTTAGGAAAGTGCTATCATCATGAAACGTTCAGATCACTTACAACTCAATAGATTCTACCTTCCTGTAACGCTTCAACCTGATTGGACCTTGTTTTCACACAAATGAACCCAGAATGATGTCAAATTGTGCTTTGTGCAACATAATTCTGGGTGCCATTTACAAACCATAAGTGCTAATGACTCCATTCCTTTTTGTGGTTGTAGGGGCTTTTGATTGGAGTACACTAAAACAAACCTAACCTCTCTAGGACATTCAGAAGCCAAGTTATAAGCCCACAAAGGTGTAACTGGCCTACATCTTTAAAGTGACACCAGGCCCGGTGACCTTTGGGACATGGTTTTACCCCCTATAGGAATGTGCGATCATCTTGAAACGTTCAGATCACTTACAACTCAATAGATTCTACCTTCTTGTAGCGTTTCAGCCTGAATGGACATTGTTTTCACACAAATGGACCCAGAATGATGTGAAATTGTGCTTCGTGCAACATAATTCTGGGTGCCATTTACAAACCATAAGTGCTAATGACTCCATTCCTTTTTGTGGTTGTAGGGGCTGTTGATTGGAGTACACTAAAACAAACCTGACCTCTCTAGGACATTCAGAAGCCAAGTTAAAAGCCCACAAAGGTGTAACTGGACTACATCTTTAAAGTGACACCAGGCCCGGTGACCTTTGGGACATGGTTTGACCCCCTTAGGAAAGTGCTATCATCATGAAACGTTCAGATCACTTACAACTCAGTAGATTCTACCTTCCTGTAACGTTTCAGCCTGATTGGACCTTGTTTTCACACAAATGAACCCAGAATGATGTGAAATTGTGCTTCGTGCAACATAATTCTGGGTGCCATTTAAAAACCATAACTGCTAATGACTCCATTCCTTTTTGTGGTTGTAGGGGCTGTTGATTGGAGTACCCTAAAACAAACCTGATCTCTCTCGGACATTCAGAAGCCAAGTTATAAGCCCACAAATGTGCAACTGGACTACTTCTTTAAATTGACACCAGATCCGGTGACATTTGGGACATGGTTTGACCCCCTTAGGAAAGTGCTATCATCATTAAACGTTCAGATCACTTACAACTCAATAGATTCTACCTTCCTGTAACATTTCAGCCTGATTGGACCTTGTTTTCACACAAATGAACCCAGAATGATGTGAAATTGTGCTTCGTGCAACATAATTCTGGGTGCCATTTAAAAACCATAAGTGCTATTGACTCCATTCCTTTTTGTGGTTGTAGGGGCTGTTGATTGGAGTACACTAAAACAAACCTGACCTTTCTAGGACATTCAGAAGCCAAGTTATAGCCCACAAATGTGTAACTGGACTACTTCTTTAAAGTGACACCAGATCCGGTGACCTTTGGGACATGGTTTGACCCCCTTAAGAAAGTGCTATCATCATTAAACGTTCAGATCACTTACAACTCAATAGATTCTACCTTCCTGTAACGCTTCAACCTGATTGGACCTTGTTTTCACACAAATGAACCCAGAATGATGTGAAATTGTGCTTTGTGCAACATAATTCTGGGTGCCATTTACAAACCATAAGTGCTAATGACTCCATTCCTTTTTGTGGTTGTAGGGGCTTTTGATTGGAGTACACTAAAACAAACCTAACCTCTCTAGGACATTCAGAAGCCAAGTTATAAGCCCACAAAGGTGTAACTGGCCTACATCTTTAAAGTGACACCAGGCCCGGTGACCTTTGGGACATGGTTTTACCCCCTATAGGAATGTGCGATCATCTTGAAACGTTCAGATCACTTACAACTCAATAGATTCTACCTTCTTGTAGCGTTTCAGCCTGAATGGACCTTGTTTTCACACAAATGGACCCAGAATGATGTGAAATTGTGCTTCGTGCAACATAATTCTGGGTGCCATTTACAAACCATAAGTGCTAATGACTCCATTCCTTTTTGTGGTTGTAGGGGCTGTTGATTGGAGTACACTAAAACAAACCTGACCTCTCTAGGACATTCAGAAGCCAAGTTATAAGCCCACAAAGGTGTAACTGGACTACATCTTTAAAGTGACACCAGGCCCGGTGACCTTTGGGACATGGTTTGACCCCCTTAGGAAAGTGCTATCATCATGAAACGTTCAGATCACTTACAACTCAGTATATTCTACCTTCCTGTAACGTTTCAGCCTGATTGGACCTTGTTTTCACACAAATGAACCCAGAATGATGTGAAATTGTGCTTCGTGCAACATAATTCTGGGTGCCATTTAAAAACCATAACTGCTAATGACTCCATTCCTTTTTGTGGTTGTAGGGGCTGTTGATTGGAGTACCCTAAAACAAACCTGATCTCTCTAGGACATTCAGAAGCCAAGTTATAAGCCCACAAATGTGTAACTGGACTACTTCTTTAAATTGACACCAGATCCGGTGACATTTGGGACATGGTTTGACCCCCTTAGGAAAGTGCTATCATCATGAAACGTTCAGATCACTTACAACTCAATAGATTCTACCTTCCTGTAACATTTCAGCCTGATTGGACCTTGTTTTCACACAAATGAACCCAGAATGATGTGAAATTGTGCTTCGTGCAACATAATTCTGGGTGCCATTTACAAACCATAAGTGCTAATGACTCCATTCCTTTTTGTGGTTGTAGGGGCTTTTGATTGGAGTACACTAAAACAAACCTAACCTCTCTAAGACATTCAGAAGCCAAGTTATAAGCCCACAAAGGTGTAACTGGCCTACATCTTTAAAGTGACACCAGGCCCGGTGACCTTTGGGACATGGTTTTACCCCCTATAGGAATGTGCGATCATCTTGAAACGTTCAGATCACTTACAACTCAATAGATTCTACCTTCTTGTAGCGTTTCAGCCTGAATGGACCTTGTTTTCACACAAATGGACCCAGAATGATGTGAAATTGTGCTTCGTGCAACATAATTCTGGGTGCCATTTACAAACCATAAGTGCTAATGACTCCATTCCTTTTTGTGGTTGTAGGGGCTGTTGATTGGAGTACACTAAAACAAACCTGACCTCTCTAGGACATTCAGAAGCCAAGTTATAAGCCCACAAAGGTGTAACTGGACTACATCTTTAAAGTGACACCAGGCCCGGTGACCTTTGGGACATGGTTTGACCCCCTTAGGAAAGTGCTATCATCATGAAACGTTCAGATCACTTACAACTCAGTAGATTCTACCTTCCTGTAACGTTTCAGCCTGATTGGACCTTGTTTTCACACAAATGAACCCAGAATGATGTGAAATTGTGCTTCGTGCAACATAATTCTGGGTGCCATTTAAAAACCATAACTGCTAATGACTCCATTCCTTTTTGTGGTTGTAGGGGCTGTTGATTGGAGTACCCTAAAACAAACCTGATCTCTCTAGGACATTCAGAAGCCAAGTTATAAGCCCACAAATGTGTAACTGGACTACTTCTTTAAATTGACACCAGATCCGGTGACATTTGGGACATGGTTTGACCCCCTTAGGAAAGTGCTATCATCATGAAACGTTCAGATCACTTACAACTCAATAGATTCTACCTTCCTGTAACATTTCAGCCTGATTGGACCTTGTTTTCACACAAATGAACCCAGAATGATGTGAAATTGTGCTTCGTGCAACATAATTCTGGGTGCCATTTAAAAACCATAAGTGCTAATGACTCCATTCCTTTTTGTGGTTGTAGGGGCTTTTGATTGGAGTACACTAACACAAACCTAACCTCTCTAGGACATTCAGAAGCCAAGTTATAAGCCCACAAAGATGTAACTGGACTACATCTTTAAAGTGACACCAGGCCCCGTGACCTTTGGAACATGGTTTTACCCCCTATAGGAATGTGCGATCATCTTGAAACGTTCAGATCACTTACAACTCAATAGATTCTACCTTCTTGTAGCGTTTCAACCTGATTGGACCTTGTTTTCACACAAATGGACCCAGAATGATGTGAAATTGTGCTTCGTGCAACATAATTCTGGGTGCCATTTACAAACCATAAGTGCTAATGACTCCATTCCTTTTTTGTGGTTGTAGAGGCTGTTGATTGGAGTACACTAAAACAAACCTGATCTCTCTAGGACATTCAGAAGCCAAGTTATAAGCCCACAAATGTGTAACTGGACTACTTCTTTAAAGTGACACCAGATCCGGTGACCTTTGGGACATGGTTTGACCCCCTTAGGAAAGTGCTATCATCATGAAACGTTCAGATCACTTACAACTCAATAGATTCTACCTTCCTGTAACGTTTCAGCCTGATTGGACCTTGTTTTCACACAAATGAACCCAGAATGATGTGAAATTGTGCTTCGTGCAACATAATTCTGGGTGCCATTTACAAACCATAAGTGCTAATGACTCCATTCCTTTTTGTGGTTGTAGGGGCTGGTGATTGGAGGACACTTAAACAAACCTGATCTCTCTAGGACATTCAGAAGCCAAGTTATAAGCCCACAAATATGTAACTGGACTACTTCTTTAAATTGACACCTGATCCGGTGACCTTTGGGACATGGTTTGACCCCCTTAGGAAAGTGCTATCATCATGAAACGTTCAGATCACTTACAACTCAATAGATTCTACCTTCCTGTAACGTTTCAGCCTGATTGGACCTTGTTTACACACAAATGAACCCAGAATGATGTGAAATTGTGCTTCGTGCAACATAATTCTGGGTGCCATTTAAAAACCATAAGTGCTAATGACTCCATTCCTTTTTGTGGTTGTAGGGGTTGTTGATTGGAGTATACTAAAACAAACCTGATCTCTCTAGGACATTCAGAAGCCAAGTTATAAGCCCACAAAGGTGTAACTGTACTACTTCTTTAAATTGACACCAGATCTGGTGACCTTTGGGACATGGTTTGACCCCCTTAGGAAAGTGCTATCATCATGAAACGTTCAGATCACTTACAACTCAATAGATTCTACCTTCATGTAACATTTCAGCCTGATTAGACCTTGTTTTCACACAAATGAACCCAGAATGATGTGAAATTGTGCTTCGTGCAACATAATTCTGGGTGCCATTTAAAAACCATAAGTGCTAATGACTCGATTCCTTTTTGTGGTTGTAGGGGCTGTTGATTGGAGTATACTAAAACAAACCTGATATCTCTAGGACATTCAGAAGCCAAGTTATAAGCCCACAAAGGTGTAACTGGACTACTTCTTTAAATTGACACCAGATCCGGTGACCTTTGGGACATGGTTTGACCCCCTTAGGAAAGTGCTATCATCATGAAACGTTCAGATCACTTACAACTCAATAGATTCTACCTTCCTGTAACATTTCAGCCTGATTGGACCTTGTTTTCAGACAAATGGACCCAGAATGATGTGAAATTGTTCTTCGTGCAACATAATTCTGGGTGCCATTTACAAAGCATAAGTGCTAATGACTCCATTCCTTTTTGTGGTTGTAGGGGCTGTTGATTGGAGTACATTAAAACAAACCTGATCTCTAGGACATTCAGAAGCCAAATTATAAGCCCACAAATGTGTAAATGGACTACTTCTTTAAATTGACACCAGATCAGGTGACCTTTGGGACATGGTTTGACCCCCTTAGGAAAGTGCTATCATCATGAAACGTTCAGATCACTTACAACTCAATAGATTCTACCTTCCTGTAACGTTTCAGCCTGATTGGACCTTGTTTTCACACAAATGAACCCAGAATGATGTGAAATTGTGCTTCGTGCAACATAATTCTGGGTGCCATTTAAAAACCATAAGTGCTAATGTCTCCATTCCTTTTTGTGGTTGTAAGGGCTGTTGATTGGAGTACACTAAAACAAACCTGACCTCTCTAGGACATTCAGAAGCCAAGTTATAAGCCCACAAATATGTACCTGGACTACTTCTTTAGAGTGACACCAGATCCGGTGACCTTTGGGACATGGTTTGACCCCCTTAGGAAAGTGTTACCATCATGAAACGTTCAGATCACTTACAACTCAATAGATTCTACCTTCCTGTAACGTTTCAGCCTGATTGGACCTTGTTTTCACACAAATGAACCCAGAATGATGTGAAATTGTGCTTCATGCAACATAATTCTGGGTGCCATTTACAAACCATAAGTGCTAATGACTCCATTCCTTTTTGTGGTTGTAGGGGCTTGTGATTGGAGAACACTAAAACAAACCTAACCTCTCTAGGACATTCAGAAGCCAAGTTATAAGCCCACAAAGGTGTAACTGGACTGCTTCTTTAAAGTGACACCAGGCCCGGTGACCTTTGGGACATGGTTTGACCCCCTATAGGAATGTGCGATCATCTTGAAACGTTCAGATCCCTTACAACTCAATAGATTCTACCTTCCTTTAACGTTTCAGCCTGATTGGACCTTGTTTTCACACAAATGAACCCAGAATGATGTGAAATTGTGCTTCGTACAACATAATTCTGGGTGCCATTTAAAAACCATAAGTGCTAATGACTCCATTAATTTTGGTGGTTGTAGGGGCTGTTGATTGGAGTATACTAAAACAAACCTGATCTCTCTAGGACATTCAGAAGCCAAGTTATAAGCCCACAAAGGTGTAACTGGCCTACATCTTTAAAGTGACACCAGGCCCGGTGACCTTTGGGACATGGTTTTACCCCCTATAGGAATGTGCGATCATCTTGAAACGTTCAGATCACTTACAACTCAATAGATTCTACCTTCTTGTAGCGTTTCAGCCTGAATGGACCTTGTTTTCACACAAATGGACCCAGAATGATGTGAAATTGTGCTTCGTGCAACATAATTCTGGGTGCCATTTACAAACCATAAGTGCTAATGACTCCATTCCTTTTTGTGGTTGTAGGGGCTGTTGATTGGAGTACACTAAAACAAACCTGACCTCTCTAGGACATTCAGAAGCCAAGTTATAAGCCCACAAAGGTGTAACTGGACTACATCTTTAAAGTGACACCAGGCCCGGTGACCTTTGGGACATGGTTTGACCCCCTTAGGAAAGTGCTATCATCATGAAACGTTCAGATCACTTACAACTCAGTAGATTCTACCTTCCTGTAACGTTTCAGCCTGATTGGACCTTGTTTTCACACAAATGAACCCAGAATGATGTGAAATTGTGCTTCGTGCAACATAATTCTGGGTGCCATTTAAAAACCATAACTGCTAATGACTCCATTCCTTTTTGTGGTTGTAGGGGCTGTTGATTGGAGTACCCTAAAACAAACCTGATCTCTCTAGGACATTCAGAAGCCAAGTTATAAGCCCACAAATGTGTAACTGGACTACTTCTTTAAATTGACACCAGATCCGGTGACATTTGGGACATGGTTTGACCCCCTTAGGAAAGTGCTATCATCATGAAACGTTCAGATCACTTACAACTCAATAGATTCTACCTTCCTGTAACATTTCAGCCTGATTGGACCTTGTTTTCACACAAATGAACCCAGAATGATGTGAAATTGTGCTTCGTGCAACATAATTCTGGGTGCCATTTAAAAACCATAAGTGCTAATGACTCCATTCCTTTTTGTGGTTGTAGGGGCTTTTGATTGGAGTACACTAACACAAACCTAACCTCTCTAGGACATTCAGAAGCCAAGTTATAAGCCCACAAAGATGTAACTGGACTACATCTTTAAAGTGACACCAGGCCCCGTGACCTTTGGAACATGGTTTTACCCCCTATAGGAATGTGCGATCATCTTGAAACGTTCAGATCACTTACAACTCAATAGATTCTACCTTCTTGTAGCGTTTCAACCTGATTGGACCTTGTTTTCACACAAATGGACCCAGAATGATGTGAAATTGTGCTTCGTGCAACATAATTCTGGGTGCCATTTACAAACCATAAGTGCTAATGACTCCATTCCTTTTTTGTGGTTGTAGAGGCTGTTGATTGGAGTACACTAAAACAAACCTGATCTCTCTAGGACATTCAGAAGCCAAGTTATAAGCCCACAAATGTGTAACTGGACTACTTCTTTAAAGTGACACCAGATCGGGTGACCTTTGGGACATGGTTTGACCCCCTTAGGAAAGTGCTATCATCATGAAACGTTCAGATCACTTACAACTCAATAGATTCTACCTTCCTGTAACGTTTCAGCCTGATTGGACCTTGTTTTCACACAAATGAACCCAGAATGATGTGAAATTGTGCTTCGTGCAACATAATTCTGGGTGCCATTTACAAACCATAAGTGCTAATGACTCCATTCCTTTTTGTGGTTGTAGGGGCTGGTGATTGGAGGACACTTAAACAAACCTGATCTCTCTAGGACATTCAGAAGCCAAGTTATAAGCCCACAAATATGTAACCGGACTACTTCTTTAAATTGACACCTGATCCGGTGACCTTTGGGACATGGTTTGACCCCCTTAGGAAAGTGCTATCATCATGAAACGTTCAGATCACTTACAACTCAATAGATTCTACCTTCCTGTAACGTTTCAGCCTGATTGGACCTTGTTTACACACAAATGAACCCAGAATGATGTGAAATTGTGCTTCGTGCAACATAATTCTGGGTGCCATTTAAAAACCATAAGTGCTAATGACTCCATTCCTTTTTGTGGTTGTAGGGGTTGTTGATTGGAGTATACTAAAACAAACCTGATCTCTCTAGGACATTCAGAAGCCAAGTTATAAGCCCACAAAGGTGTAACTGTACTACTTCTTTAAATTGACACCAGATCTGGTGACCTTTGGGACATGGTTTGACCCCCTTAGGAAAGTGCTATCATCATGAAACGTTCAGATCACTTACAACTCAATAGATTCTACCTTCATGTAACATTTCAGCCTGATTAGACCTTGTTTTCACACAAATGAACCCAGAATGATGTGAAATTGTGCTTCGTGCAACATAATTCTGGGTGCCATTTAAAAACCATAAGTGCTAATGACTCGATTCCTTTTTGTGGTTGTAGGGGCTGTTGATTGGAGTATACTAAAACAAACCTGATATCTCTAGGACATTCAGAAGCCAAGTTATAAGCCCACAAAGGTGTAACTGGACTACTTCTTTAAATTGACACCAGATCCGGTGACCTTTGGGACATGGTTTGACCCCCTTAGGAAAGTGCTATCATCATGAAACGTTCAGATCACTTACAACTCAATAGATTCTACCTTCCTGTAACATTTCAGCCTGATTGGACCTTGTTTTCAGACAAATGGACCCAGAATGATGTGAAATTGTTCTTCGTGCAACATAATTCTGGGTGCCATTTACAAAGCATAAGTGCTAATGACTCCATTCCTTTTTGTGGTTGTAGGGGCTGTTGATTGGAGTACATTAAAACAAACCTGATCTCTAGGACATTCAGAAGCCAAATTATAAGCCCACAAATGTGTAAATGGACTACTTCTTTAAATTGACACCAGATCCGGTGACCTTTGGGACATGGTTTGACCCCCTATAGGAATGTGCGATCATCTTGAAACGTTCAGATCCCTTACAACTCAATAGATTCTACCTTCCTTTAACGTTTCAGCCTGATTGGACCTTGTTTTCACACAAATGAACCCAGAATGATGTGAAATTGTGCTTCGTACAACATAATTCTGGGTGCCATTTAAAAACCATAAGTGCTAATGACTCCATTAATTTTGGTGGTTGTAGGGGCTGTTGATTGGAGTATACTAAAACAAACCTGATCTCTCTAGGACATTCAGAAGCCAAGTTATAAGCCCACAAAGGTGTAACTGGACTACTTCTTTAAATTGACACCAGATCCGGTGACCTTTGGGACATGGTTCGACCCCCTTAGGAAAGTGCTATCATCATGAAACGTTCAGATCACTTACAACTCAATAGATTCTACCTTCCTGTAACATTTCAGCCTGATTGGACCTTGTTTTCACACAAATGAACCCAGAATGATGTGAAATTGTGCTTCGTGCAACATAATTCTGGGCGCCATTTAAAAACCATAAGTGCTAATGACTCCATTCCTTTTTGTGGTTGTAGGGGCTGTTGATTGGAGTACACTAAAACAAACCTGACATCTCTAGGACATTCAGAAGCCAAGTTATAAGCCCTCAAAGGTGTAACTGGACTACTTCTTTAAAGTGACACCAGGCCCGGTGACCTTTGGGACATGGTTTGACCCCCTATAGGAATGTGCGATCATCATGAAACGTTCAGATCACTTACAACTCAATAGATTCTACCTTCTTGTAACGTTTCAGCCTGATTGGACCTTGTTTTCACACAAATGGACCCAGAATGATGTGAAATTGTGCTTTGTGCAACATAATTCTGGGTGCCATTTACAAACCATAAGTGCTAATGACTCCATTCCTTTTTGTAGTTGTAGGGGCTGTTGATTGGAGTACCCTAAAACAAACCTGATCTCTCTAGGACATTCAGAAGCCAAGTTATAAGCCCACAAATGTGTAACTGGACTACTTCTTTAAATTGACACCTGATGCGGTGATCTTTGGGACATGGTTTGACCCCCTTAGGAAAGTGCTATCATCATGAAACGTTCAGATCACTTACAACTCAATAGATTCTTCCTTCCTGTAACGTTTCAGCCTGATTGGACATTGTTTTCACACAAATGAACCCAGAATGATGTGAAATTGTACTTCGTGCAACATAATTCTAGGTGCCATTTAAAAACCATAAGTGCTAATGACTCCATTCCTTTTTGTGGTTGTAGGGGCTGTTGATTGGAGTACATTAAAACAAACCTGATCTCTCTAGGACATTCAGAAGCCAAGTTATAAGCCCACAAATGTGTAACTGGACTACTTCTTTAAATTGACACCAGATCCGGTGACCTTTGGGACATGGTTTGACCCCCTTAGGAAAGTGCTATCATCATGAAACGTTCAGATCACTTACAACTCAATAGATTCTACCTTCTTGTAGCGTTTCAGCCTGATTGGACCTTGTTTTCACACAAATGGACCCAGAATGATGTGAAATTGTGCTTCGTGCAACATAATTCTGGGTGCCATTTACAAACCATAAGTGCTAATGACTCCATTCCTTTTTTGTGGTTGTAGAGGCTGTTGATTGGAGTACACTAAAACAAACCTGATCTCTCTAGGACATTCAGAAGCCAAGTTATAAGCCCACAAATGTGTAACTGGACTACTTCTTTAAATTGACACCTGATCCGGTGACCTTTGGGACATGGTTTGACCCCCTTAGGAAAGTGCTATCATCATGAAACGGTCAGATCACTTACAACTCAATAGATTCTACCTTCCTGTAACGTTTCAGCCTGATTGGACCTTGTTTTCACACAAATGAACCCAGAATGATGTGAAATTGTGCTTCGTGCAACATAATTCTGGGTGCCATTTAAAAACCATAAGTGCTAATGTCTCCATTCCTTTTTGTGGTTGTAGGGACTGTTGATTGGAGGACACTAAAACAAACCTGATCTCTAGGACATTCAGAAGCCAAGTTATAAGCCCACAAATGTGTAACTGGACTACTTCTTTAAATTGACACCAGATCCGGTGACCTTTGGGACATGGTTTGACCCCCTTAGGAAAGTGCTATCATCATGAAACGTTCAGATCACTTACAACTCAATAGATTCTACCTTCCTGTAACGTTTCAGCCTGATTGGACCTTGTTTTCACACAAATGAACCCAGAATGATGTGAAATTGTGCTTCGTGCAACATAATTCTGGGTGCCATTTACAAACCATAAGTGCTAATGACTCCATTCCTTTTTGTGGTTGTAGGGGCTGGTGATTGGAGAACACTAAAACAAACCTGATCTCTCTAGGACATTCAGAAGCCAAGTTATAAGCCCACAAATGTGTAACTGGACTACTTCTTTAAATTGACACCTGATCCGGTGACCTTTGGGACATGGTTTGACCCCCTTAGGAAAGTGCTATCATCATGAAACGTTCAGATCACTTACAACTCAATAGATTCTACCTTCCTGTAACGTTTCAGCCTGATTGGACCTTGTTTACACACAAATGAACCCAGAATGATGTGAAATTGTGCTTCGTGCAACATGATTCTGGGTGCCATTTAAAAACCATAAGTGCTAATGACTCCATTCCTTTTTGTGGTTGTAGGGGTTGTTGATTGGAGTATACTAAAACAAACCTGATCTCTCTAGGACATTCAGAAGCCAAGTTATAAGCCCACAAAGGTGTAACTGTACTACTTCTTTAAATTGACACCAGATCTGGTGACCTTTGGGACATGGTTTGACCCCCTTAGGAAAGTGCTATCATCATGAAACGTTCAGATCACTTACAACTCAATAGATTCTACCTTCATGTAACATTTCAGCCTGATTAGACCTTGTTTTCACACAAATGAACCCAGAATGATGTGAAATTGTGCTTCGTGCAACATAATTCTGGGTGCCATTTAAAAACCATAAGTGCTAATGACTCCATTCCTTTTTGTGGTTGTAGGGGCTGTTGATTGGAGTATACTAAAACAAACCTGATATCTCTAGGACATTCAGAAGCCAAGTTATAAGCCCACAAAGGTGTAACTGGACTACTTCTTTAAATTGACACCAGATCCGGTGACCTTTGGGACATGGTTTGACCCCCTTAGGAAAGTGCTATCATCATGAAACGTTCAGATCACTTACAACTCAATAGATTCTACCTTCCTGTAACATTTCAGCCTGATTGGACCTTGTTTTCAGACAAATGGACCCAGAATGATGTGAAATTGTTCTTCGTGCAACATAATTCTGGGTGCCATTTACAAAGCATAAGTGCTAATGACTCCATTCCTTTTTGTGGTTGTAGGGGCTGTTGATTGGAGTACATTAAAACAAACCTGATCTCTAGGACATTCAGAAGCCAAGTTATAAGCCCACAAATATGTACCTGGACTACTTCTTTAGAGTGACACCAGATCCGGTGACCTTTGGGACATGGTTTGACCCCCTTAGGAAAGTGCTACCATCATGAAACGTTCAGATCACTTACAACTCAATAGATTCTACCTTCCTGTAACGTTTCAGCCTGATTGGACCTTGTTTTCACACAAATGAACCCAGAATGATGTGAAATTGTGCTTCATGAAACATAATTCTGGGTGCCATTTACAAACCATAAGTGCTAATGACTCCATTCCTTTTTGTGGTTGTAGGGGCTTGTGACTGGAGAACACTAAAACAAACCTAACCTCTCTAGGACATTCAGAAGCCAAGTTATAAGCCCACAAAGGTGTAACTGGACTGCTTCTTTAAAGTGACACCAGGCCCGGTGACCTTTGGGACATGGTTTGACCCCCTATAGGAATGTGCGATCATCTTGAAATGTTCAGATCCCTTACAACTCAATAGATTCTACCTTCCTTTAACGTTTCAGCCTGATTGGACCTTGTTTTCACACAAATGAACCCAGAATGATGTGAAATTGTGCTTCGTACAACATAATTCTGGGTGCCATTTAAAAACCATAAGTGCTAATGACTCCATTAATTTTGGTGGTTGTAGGGGCTGTTGATTGGAGTATACTAAAACAAACCTGATCTCTCTAGGACATTCAGAAGCCAAGTTATAAGCCCACAAAGGTGTAACTGGACTACTTCTTTAAATTGACACCAGATCCGGTGACCTTTGGGACATGGTTCGACCCCCTTAGGAAAGTGCTATCATCATGAAACGTTCAGATCACTTACAACTCAATAGATTCTACCTTCCTGTAACATTTCAGCCTGATTGGACCTTGTTTTCACACAAATGAACCCAAAATGATGTGAAATTGTGCTTCGTGCAACATAATTCTGGGCGCCATTTAAAAACCATAAGTGCTAATGACTCCATTCCTTTTTGTGGTTGTAGGGGCTGTTGATTGGAGTACACTAAAACAAACCTGACATCTCTAGGACATTCAGAAGCCAAGTTATAAGCCCACAAATGTGTAACTGGACTACTTCTTTAAATTGACACCTGATGCGGTGATCTTTGGGACATGGTTTGACCCCCTTAGGAAAGTGCTGTCATCATGAAACGTTCAGATCACTTACAACTCAATAGATTCTTCCTTCCTGTAACGTTTCAGCCTGATTGGACATTGTTTTCACACAAATGAACCCAGAATGATGTGAAATTGTTCTTCGTGCAACATAATTCTAGGTGCCATTTAAAAACCATAAGTGCTAATGACTCCATTCCTTTTTGTGGTTGTAGGGGCTGTTGATTGGAGTACATTAAAACAAACCTGATCTCTCTAGGACATTCAGAAGCCAAGTTATAAGCCCACAAATGTGTAACTGGACTACTTCTTTAAATTGACACCAGATCCGGTGACCTTTGGGACATGGTTTGACCCCCTTAGGAAAGTGCTATCATCATGAAACGTTCAGATCACTTACAACTCAATAGATTCTACCTTCCTGTAACGTTTCAGCCTGATTGGACCTTGTTTTCACACAAATGAACCCAGAATGATGTGAAATTGTACTTCGTGCAACATAATTCTAGGTGCCATTTAAAAACCATAAGTGCTAATGACTCCATTCCTTTTTGTGGTTGTAGGGGCTGTTGATTGGAGTACCCTAAAACAAACCTGATCTCTCTAGGACATTCAGAAGCCAAGTTATAAGCCCACAAATGTGTAACTGGACTACTTCTTTAAATTGACACCAGATCCGGTGACATTTGGGACATGGTTTGACCCCCTTAGGAAAGTGCTATCATCACGAAACGTTCAGATCACTTACAACTCAATAGATTCTACCTTCCTGTATCGTTTCAGCCTGATTGGACCTTGTTTTCACACAAATGAACCCAGAATGATGTGAAATTGTGCTTCGTGCAACATAATTCTGGGTGCCATTTAAAAACCATAAGTGCTAATGTCTCCATTCCTTTTTGTGGTTGTAGGGACTGTTGATTGGAGGACACTAAAACAAACCTGATCTCTAGGACATTCAGAAGCCAAGTTATAAGCCCACAAATGTGTAACTGGACTACTTCTTTAAATTGACACCAGATCCGGTGACCTTTGGGACATGGTTTGACCCCCTTAGGAAAGTGCTATCATCATGAAACGTTCAGATCACTTACAACTCAATAGATTCTACCTTCCTGTAACGTTTCAGCCTGATTGGACCTTGTTTTCACACAAATGAACCCAGAATGATGTGAAATTGTGCTTCGTGCAACATAATTCTGGGTGCCATTTAAAAACCATAAGTGCTAATGTCTCCATTCCTTTTTGTGGTTGTAAGGGCTGTTGATTGGAGTACACTAAAACAAACCTGACCTCTCTAGGACATTCAGAAGCCAAGTTATAAGCCCACAAATATGTACCTGGACTACTTCTTTAGAGTGA
This sequence comes from Nothobranchius furzeri, assembly GCF_043380555.1. Classification (NCBI taxonomy): domain Eukaryota; kingdom Metazoa; phylum Chordata; class Actinopteri; order Cyprinodontiformes; family Nothobranchiidae; genus Nothobranchius; species Nothobranchius furzeri. The sequence goes on from NC_091743.1 coordinate 12,436,711, forward strand.
CACCAGATCCGGTGACCTTTGGGACATGGTTTGACCCCCTTAGGAAAGTGCTACCATCATGAAACGTTCAGATCACTTACAACTCAATAGATTCTACCTTCTTGTAACGTTTCAGCCTGATTGGACCTTGTTTTCACACAAATGGACCCAGAATGATGTGAAATTGTGCTTTGTGCAACGTAATTCTGGGTGCCATTTACAAACCATTAGTGCTAATTACTCCATTCCTTTTTGTAGTTGTAGGGGCTGTTGATTGGAGTACCCTAAAACAAACCTGATCTCTCTAGGACATTCAGAAGCCAAGTTATAAGCCCACAAAAGTGTAACTGGACTACTTCTTTAAATTGACACCTGATGCGGTGATCTTTGGGACATGGTTTGACCCCCTTAGGAAAGTGCTATCATCATGAAACGTTCAGATCACTTACAACTCAATAGATTCTTCCTTCCTGTAACGTTTCAGCCTGATTGGACCTTGTTTTCACACAAATGAACCCAGAATGATGTGAAATTGTACTTCGTGCAACATAATTCTAGGTGCCATTTAAAAACCATAAGTGCTAATGACTCCATTCCTTTTTGTGGTTGTAGGGGCTGTTGATTGGAGTACATTAAAACAAACCTGATCTCTCTAGGACATTCAGAAGCCAAGTTATAAGCCCACAAATGTGTAACTGGACTACTTCTTTAAATTGACACCAGATCCGGTGACCTTTGGGACATGGTTTGACCCCCTTAGGAAAGTGCTATCATCATGAAACATTCAGATCACTTACAACTCAATAGATTCTACCTTCCTGTAACGTTTCAGCCTGATTGGACCTTGTTTTCACACAAATGAACCAAGAATGATGTGAAATTGTACTTCGTGCAACATAATTCTAGGTGCCATTTAAAAACCATAAGTGCTAATGACTCCATTCCTTTTTGTGGTTGTAGGGGCTGTTGATTGGAGTACCCTAAAACAAACCTGATCTCTCTAGGACATTCAGAAGCCAAGTTATAAGCCCACAAATGTGTAACTGGACTACTTATTTAAATTGACACCAGATCCGGTGACATTTGGGACATGGTTTGACCCCCTTAGGAAAATGCTATCATCATGAAACGTTCAGATCACTTACAACTCAATAGATTCTACCTTCCTGTAACGTTTCAGCCTGATTGGACCTTGTTTTCACACAAATGAACCCAGAATGATGTGAAATTGTGCTTCGTGCAACATAATTCTGGGTGCCATTTAAAAACCATAAGTGCTAATGTCTCCATTCCTTTTTGTGGTTGTAGGGACTGTTGATTGGAGGACACTAAAACAAACCTGATCTCTAGGACATTCAGAAGCCAAGTTATAAGCCCACAAATGTGTAACTGGACTACTTCTTTAAATTGACACCAGATCCGGTGACCTTTGGGACATGGTTTGACCCCCTTAGGAAAGTGCTATCATCATGAAACGTTCAGATCACTTACAACTCAATAGATTCTACCTTCCTGTAACGTTTCAGCCTGATTGGACCTTGTTTTCACACAAATGAACCCAGAATGATGTGAAATTGTGCTTCGTGCAACATAATTCTGGGTGCCATTTAAAAACCATAAGTGCTAATGTCTCCATTCCTTTTTGTGGTTGTAAGGGCTGTTGATTGGAGTACACTAAAACAAACCTGACCTCTCTAGGACATTCAGAAGCCAAGTTATAAGCCCACAAATATGTACCTGGACTACTTCTTTAGAGTGACACCAGATCCGGTGACCTTTGGGACATGGTTTGACCCCCTTAGGAAAGTGCTACCATCATGAAACGTTCAGATCACTTACAACTCAATAGATTCTACCTTCCTGTAACGTTTCAGCCTGATTGGACCTTGTTTTCACACAAATGAACCCAGAATGATGTGAAATTGTGCTTCGTGCAACATAATTCTGGGTGCCATTTAAAAACCATAAGTGCTAATGACTCCATTAATTTTGGTGGTTGTAGGGGCTGTTGATTGGAGTATACTAAAACAAACCTGATCTCTCTAGGACATTCAGAAGCCAAGTTATAAGCCCACAAAGGTGTAACTGGACTACTTCTTTAAATTGACACCAGATCCGGTGACCTTTGGGACATGGTTCGACCCCCTTAGGAAAGTGCTATCATCATGAAACGTTCAGATCACTTACAACTCAATAGATTCTACCTTCCTGTAACATTTCAGCCTGATTGGACCTTGTTTTCACACAAATGAACCCAGAATGATGTGAAATTTTGCTTCGTGCAACATAATTCTGGGCGCCATTTAAAAACCATAAGTGCTAATGACTCCATTCCTTTTTGTGGTTGTAGGGGCTGTTGATTGGAGTACACTAAAACAAACCTGACATCTCTAGGACATTCAGAAGCCAAGTTATAAGCCCACAAATGTGTAACTGGACTACTTCTTTAAAGTGACACCAGGCCCAGTGACCTTTGGGACATGGTTTGACCCCCTATAGGAATGTGCGATCATCATGAAACGTTCAGATCACTTACAACTCAATAGATTCTACGTTCTTGTAACGTTTCAGCCTGATTGGACCTTGTTTTCACACAAATGGACCCAGAATGATGTGAAATTGTTCTTCGTGCAACATAATTCTGGGTGCCATTTACAAACCATAAGTGCTAATGACTCCATTCCTTTTTGTGGTTGTAGGGGCTGTTGATTGGAGTACACTAAAACAAACCTGATTTCTCTAGGACATTCAGAAGCCAAGTTATAAGCCCACAAATGTGTAACTGGACTACTTCTTTAAATTGAAACCTGATGCGGTGATCTTTGGGACATGGTTTGACCCCCTTAGGAAAGTGCTATTATCATGAAACATTCAGATCACTTACAACTCAGTAGATTCTACCTTCCTCTAACGTTTCAGCCTGATTGGACCTTGTTTTCACACAAATGAACCCAGAATGATGTGAAATTGTGCTTCGTGCAACATAATTCTGGGTGCCAATTACAAACCATAAGTGATAATGACTCCATTCCTTTTTGTGGTTGTAGGGGCTGTTGATTGGAGTACATTAAAACAAACCTGATCTCTCTAGGACATTCAGAAGCCAAGTTATAAGCCCACAAATGTGTAACTGGACTACTTCTTTAAATTGACACCAGATCCGGTGACCTTTGGGACATGGTTTGACCCCCTTGGGAAAGTGCTATCATCATGAAACGTTCAGATCACTTACAACTCAATAGATTCTTCCTTCCTGTAACGTTTCAGCCTGATTGGACCTTGTTTTCACACAAATGAACCCAGAATGATGTGAAATTGTACTTCGTGCAACATAATTCTAGGTGCCATTTAAAAACCATAAGTGCTAATGACTCCATTCCTTTCTGTGGTTGTAGGGGCTGTTGACTGGAGTACATTAAAACAAACCTGATCTCTCTAGGACATTCAGAAGCCAAGTTATAAGCCCACAAATGTGTAACTGGACTACTTCTTTATATTGACACCAGATCCGGTGACCTTTGGGACATGGTTTGACCCCCTTAGGAAAGTGCTATCATCATGAAACGTTCAGATCACTTACAACTCAATAGATTCTACCTTCCTGTAACATTTCAGCCTGATTGGACCTTGTTTTCACACAAATGAACCCATAATGATGTGAAATTGCACTTCGTGCAACATAATTCTAGGTGCCATTTAAAAACCATAAGTGCTAATGACTCCATTCCTTTTTGTGGTTGTAGGGGCTGTTGACTGGAGTACATTAAAACAAACCTGATCTCTCTAGGACATTCAGAAGCCAAGTTATAAGCCCACAAATGTGTAACTGGACTACTTCTTTAAATTGACACCAGATCCGGTGACCTTTGGGACATGGTTTGACCCCCTTAGGAAAGTGCTATCATCATGAAACGTTCAGATCACTTACAACTCAATAGATTCTACCTTCCTGTAACGTTTCAGCCTGATTGGACCTTGTTTTCACACAAATGAACCCAGAATGATGTGAAATTGCACTTCGTGCAACATAATTCTAGGTGCCATTTAAAAACCATGAGTGCTAATGACTCCATTCCTTTTTGTGGTTGTAGGGGCTGTTGATTGGAGTACCCTAAAACAAACCTGATCTCTCTAGGACATTCAGAAGCCAAGTTATAAGCCCACAAATGTGTAACTGGACTACTTCTTTAAATTGACACCAGATCCGGTGACCTTTGGGACATGGTTTGACCCCCTTAGGAAAGTGCTATCATCATGAAACGTTCAGATCACTTACAACTCAATAGATTCTTCCTTCCTGTAACGTTTCAGCCTGATTGGACCTTGTTTTCACACAAATGAACCCAGAATGATGTGAAATTGTGCTTCGTGCAACATAATTCTGGGTGCCATTTAAAAACCATAAGTGCTAATGTCTCCATTCCTTTTTGTGGTTGTAGGGGCTGTTGATTGGAGGACACTAAAACAAACCTGACCTCTCTAGGACATTCAGAAGCCAAGTTATAAGCCCACAAATGTGTAACTGGACTACTTCTTTAAAGTGACACCAGATCCGGTGACCTTTGGGACATGATTTGACCCCCTTTGGAAAGTGCTATCATCATGAAACGTTCAGATCACTTACAACTCAATAGATTCTACCTTCCTGTAACGTTTCAGCCTGATTGGACCTTGTTTTCACACAAATGAACCCAGAATGATGTGAAATTGTGCTTTGTGCAACATAATTCTGGGTGCCATTTACAAACCATAAGTGCTAATGACTCCATTCCTTTTTGTGGTTGTAGGGGCTGTTGATTGGAGTACACTAAAACAAACCTGACCTCTCTAGGACATTCAGAAGCCAAGTTATAAGCCCACAAATGTGTAACTGGACTACTTCTTTAAAGTGACACCAGATCCGGTGCCCTTTGGGACATGGTTTGACCCCCTTTGGAAAGTGCTATCATCATGAAACGTTCAGATCACTTACAACTCAATAGATTCTACCTTCCTGTAACGTTTCAGCCTGATTGGACCTTGTTTTCAGACAAATGAACCCAGAATGATGTGAAATTGTGCTTCGTGCAACATAATTCTGGGTGCCATTTACAAACCATAAGTGCTAATGACTCCATTCCTTTTTGTGATTGTAGGGGCTGTTGATTGGAATACACTAAAACAAACCTGACCTCTCTAGGACATTCAGAAGCCAAGTTATAAGCCCACAAATGTGTAACTGGACTACGTCTTTAAAGTGACACCAGGCACGGTGACCTTTGGGACATGGTTTGACCCCCTATAGGAATGTGAGATCATCATGAAACGTTCAGATCACTTACAACTCAATAGATTCTACCTTCTTGTAACGTTTCAGCCTGATTGGACATTGTTTTCACAAAAATGGACCCAGAATGATGTGAAATTGTGCTTCGTGCAACATAATTCTGGGTGCCATTTACAAACCATAAGTGCTAATGACTCCATTCCTTTTTGTGGTTGTAGGGGCTGTTTATTGGAGTACACTAAAACAAACCTGACCTCTCTAGGACATTCAGAAGCCAAGTTATAAGCCCACAAATGTGTAACTGGACTACTTCTTTAAAGTGCCACCAGATCCGGTGACCTTTGGGACATGGTTTGACCCCCTTAGGAAAGTGCTATCATCATGAAACGTTCAGATCACTTACAACTCAATAGATTCTACCTTGCTGTAATGTTTCAGCCTGATTGGACCTTGTTTTCACACAAATGAACCCAGAATGATGTGAAATTGTTCTTCGTGCAACATAATTCTGGGTGCCATTTACAAACCATAAGTGCTAATGACTCCATTCCGTTTTGTGGTCGTAGGGGCTGTTGATTGGAGTACACTAAAACAAACCTAACCTCTCTAGGACATTCAGAAGCCAAGTTATAAGCCCACAAAGGTGTAACTGGACTACTTCTTTAAAGTGACACCAGGCCCGATGACCTTTGGGACATGGTTTTACCCCCTATAGGAATGTGCTATCATCTTGAAACGTTCAGATCACTTACAACTCAATAGATTCTACCTTCTTGTAGCGTTTCAGCCTGATTGGACCTTGTTTTCACACAAATCGACCCAGAATGATGTGAAATTGTGCTTCGTGCAACATAATTCTGGGTGCCATTTACAAAGCATAAGTGCTAATGACTCCATTCCTTTTTGTGGTTGTAGGGGCTGTTGATTGGAGTACACTAAAACAAACCTGATCTCTCTAGGACATTCAGAAGCCAAGTTATAAGCCCACAAATGTGTAACTGGACTACTTCTTTAAATTGACAGCAGATCCGGTGACCTTTGGGACATGGTTTGACCCCCTTAGGAAAGTGCTATTATCATGAAACGTTCAGATCACTTACAACTCAGTAGATTCTACCTTCCTGTAACGTTTCAGCCTGATTGGACCTTGTTTTCACACAAATGAACCCAGAATGATGTGAAATTGTGCTTCGTGCAACATAATTCTGGGTGCCATTTACAAACCATAAGTGCTAATGACTCCATTCCTTTTTGTGGTTGTAGGGGCTGTTGATTGGAGTACATTAAAAAAAACCTGATCTCTCTAGGACATTCAGAAGCCAAGTTATAAGCCCACAAATGTGTAACTGGACTACTTCTTTAAATTGACACCAGATCCGGTGACCTTTGGGACATGGTTTGACCCCCTTAGGAAAGTGCTATCATCATGAAACGTTCAGATCACTTACAACTCAATAGATTCTTCCTTCCTGTAACGTTTCAGCCTGATTGGACCTTGTTTTCACACAAATGAACCCAGAATGATGTGAAATTGTACTTCGTGCAACATAATTCTAGGTGCCATTTAAAAACCATAAGTGCTAATGACTCCATTCCTTTTTGTGGTTGTAGGGGCTGTTGATTGGAGTACATTAAAACAAACCTGATCTCTCTAGGACATTCAGAAGCCAAGTTATAAGCCCACAAATGTGTAACTGGACTACTTCTTTAAATTGACACCAGATCCGGTGACCTTTGGGACATGGTTTGACCCCCTTAGGAAAGTGCTATCATCATGAAACGTTCAGATCACTTACAACTCAATAGATTCTACCTTCCTGTAACGTTTCAGCCTGATTGGACCTTGTTTCCACACAAATGAACCCAGAATGATGTGAAATTGTACTCCGTGCAACATAATTCTAGGTGCCATTTAAAAACCATAAGTGCTAATGACTCCATTCCTTTTTGTGGTTGTAGGGGCTGTTGATTGGAGTACACTAAAACAAACCTGACCTCTCTAGGACATTCAGAAGCCAAGTTATAAGCCCACAAAGGTGTAACTGGACTACATCTTTAAAGTGACACCAGGCCCGGTGACCTTTGGGACATGGTTTGACCCCCTTAGGAAAGTGCTATCATCATGAAACGTTCAGATCACTTACAACTCAGTAGATTCTACCTTCCTGTAACGTTTCAGCCTGATTGGACCTTGTTTTCACACAAATGAACCCAGAATGATGTGAAATTGTGCTTTGTGCAACATAATTCTGGGTGCCATTTAAAAACCATAACTGCTAATGACTCCATTCCTTTTTGTGGTTGTAGGGGCTGTTGATTGGAGTACCCTAAAACAAACCTGATCTCTCTAGGACATTCAGAAGCCAAGTTATAAGCCCACAAATGTGTAACTGGACTACTTCTTTAAATTGACACCAGATCCGGTGACCTTTGGGACATGGTTTGACCCCCTTAGGAAAGTGCTATCATCATGAAACGTTCAGATCACTTACAACTCAATAGATTCTACCTTCCTGTAACGTTTCAGCCTGATTGGACCTTGTTTTCACACAAATGAACCCAGAATGATGTGAAATTGTGCTTCGTGCAACATAATTCTGGGTGCCATTTAAAAACCATAAGTGCTAATGTCTCCATTCCTTTTTGTGGTTGTAGGGGCTGTTGATTGGAGGACACTTAAACAAACCTGACCTATCTAGGACATTCAGAAGCCAAGTTATAAGCCCACAAATGTGTAACTGGACTACTTCTTTAAAGTGACACCAGATCCGGTGACCTTTGGGACATGGTTTGACCCCCTTTGGAAAGTGCTATCATCATGAAACGTTCAGATCACTTACAACTCAATAGATTCTACCTTCCTGTAACGTTTCAGCCTGATTGGACCTTGTTTTCACAGAAATGAACCCAGAATGATGTGAAATTGTGCTTTGTGCAACATAATTCTGGGTGCCATTTACAAACCATAAGTGCTAATGACTCCATTCCTTTTTGTGGTTGTAGGGGCTGTTGATTGGAGTACACTAAAACAAACCTGACCTCTCTAGGACATTCAGAAGCCAAGTTATAAGCCCACAAAGGTGTAACTGGACTACTTCTTTAAAGTGACACCAGGCCCGGTGACCTTTGGGACATGGTTTTACCCCCTATAGGAATGTGCTATCATCTTGAAACGTTCAGATCACTTACAACTCAATAGATTCTACCTTCTTGTAGCGTTTCAGCCTGATTGGACCTTGTTTTCACACAAATCGACCCAGAATGATGTGAAATTGTGCTTCGTGCAACATAATTCTGGGTGCCATTTACAAAGCATAAGTGCTAATGACTCCATTCCTTTTTGTGGTTGTAGGGGCTGTTTATTGGAGTACACTAAAACAAACCTGATCTCTCTAGGACATTCAGAAGCCAAGTTATAAGCCCACAAATGTGTAACTGGACTACTTCTTTAAATTGACACCAGATCCGGTGACCTTTGGGACATGGTTTGACCCCCTTAGGAAAGTGCTATCATCATGAAACGTTCAGATCACTTACAACTCAATAGATTCTACCTTCCTGTAACATTTCAGCCTGATTGGACCTTGTTTTCACACAAATGAACCCATAATGATGTGAAATTGCACTTCGTGCAACATAATTCTAGGTGCCATTTAAAAACCATAAGTGCTAATGACTCCATTCCTTTTTGTGGTTGTAGGGGCTGTTGACTGGAGTACATTAAAACAAACCTGATCTCTCTAGGACATTCAGAAGCCAAGTTATAAGCCCACAAATGTGTAACTGGACTACTTCTTTAAATTGACACCAGATCCGGTGACCTTTGGGACATGGTTTGACCCCCTTAGGAAAGTGCTATCATCATGAAACGTTCAGATCACTTACAACTCAATAGATTCTACCTTCCTGTAACGTTTCAGCCTGATTGGACCTTGTTTTCACACAAATGAACCCAGAATGATGTGAAATTGTGCTTTGTGCAACATAATTCTGGGTGCCATTTACAAACCATAAGTGCTAATGACTCCATTCCTTTTTGTGGTTGTAGGGGCTGTTGATTGGAGTACACTAAAACAAACCTGACCTCTCTAGGACATTCAGAAGCCAAGTTATAAGCCCACAAATGTGTAACTGGACTACTTCTTTAAAGTGACACCAGATCCGGTGCCCTTTGGGACATGGTTTGACCCCCTTTGGAAAGTGCTATCATCATGAAACGTTCAGATCACTTACAACTCAATAGATTCTACCTTCCTGTAACGTTTCAGCCTGATTGGACCTTGTTTTCAGACAAATGAACCCAGAATGATGTGAAATTGTGCTTCGTGCAACATAATTCTGGGTGCCATTTACAAACCATAAGTGCTAATGACTCCATTCCTTTTTGTGATTGTAGGGGCTGTTGATTGGAATACACTAAAACAAACCTGACCTCTCTAGGACATTCAGAAGCCAAGTTATAAGCCCACAAATGTGTAACTGGACTACGTCTTTAAAGTGACACCAGGCACGGTGACCTTTGGGACATGGTTTGACCCCCTATAGGAATGTGAGATCATCATGAAACGTTCAGATCACTTACAACTCAATAGATTCTACCTTCTTGTAACGTTTCAGCCTGATTGGACATTGTTTTCACAAAAATGGACCCAGAATGATGTGAAATTGTGCTTCGTGCAACATAATTCTGGGTGCCATTTACAAACCATAAGTGCTAATGACTCCATTCCTTTTTGTGGTTGTAGGGGCTGTTTATTGGAGTACACTAAAACAAACCTGACCTCTCTAGGACATTCAGAAGCCAAGTTATAAGCCCACAAATGTGTAACTGGACTACTTCTTTAAAGTGCCACCAGATCCGGTGACCTTTGGGACATGGTTTGACCCCCTTAGGAAAGTGCTATCATCATGAAACGTTCAGATCACTTACAACTCAATAGATTCTACCTTGCTGTAATGTTTCAGCCTGATTGGACCTTGTTTTCACACAAATGAACCCAGAATGATGTGAAATTGTTCTTCGTGCAACATAATTCTGGGTGCCATTTACAAACCATAAGTGCTAATGACTCCATTCCGTTTTGTGGTCGTAGGGGCTGTTGATTGGAGTACACTAAAACAAACCTAACCTCTCTAGGACATTCAGAAGCCAAGTTATAAGCCCACAAAGGTGTAACTGGACTACTTCTTTAAAGTGACACCAGGCCCGGTGACCTTTGGGACATGGTTTTACCCCCTATAGGAATGTGCTATCATCTTGAAACGTTCAGATCACTTACAACTCAATAGATTCTACCTTCTTGTAGCGTTTCAGCCTGATTGGACCTTGTTTTCACACAAATCGACCCAGAATGATGTGAAATTGTGCTTCGTGCAACATAATTCTGGGTGCCATTTACAAAGCATAAGTGCTAATGACTCCATTCCTTTTTGTGGTTGTAGGGGCTGTTGATTGGAGTACACTAAAACAAACCTGATCTCTCTAGGACATTCAGAAGCCAAGTTATAAGCCCACAAATGTGTAACTGGACTACTTCTTTAAATTGACACCAGATCCGGTGACCTTTGGGACATGGTTTGACCCCCTTAGGAAAGTGCTATTATCATGAAACGTTCAGATCACTTACAACTCAGTAGATTCTACCTTCCTGTAACGTTTCAGCCTGATTGGACCTTGTTTTCACACAAATGAACCCAGAATGATGTGAAATTGTGCTTCGTGCAACATAATTCTGGGTGCCATTTACAAACCATAAGTGCTAATGACTCCATTCCTTTTTGTGGTTGTAGGGGCTGTTGATTGGAGTACATTAAAAAAACCTGATCTCTCTAGGACATTCAGAAGCCAAGTTATAAGCCCACAAATGTGTAACTGGACTACTTCTTTAAATTGACACCAGATCCGGTGACCTTTGGGACATGGTTTGACCCCCTTAGGAAAGTGCTATCATCATGAAACGTTCAGATCACTTACAACTCAATAGATTCTTCCTTCCTGTAACGTTTCAGCCTGATTGGACCTTGTTTTCACACAAATGAACCCAGAATGATGTGAAATTGTACTTCATGCAACATAATTCTAGGTGCCATTTAAAAACCATAAGTGCTAATGACTCCATTCCTTTTTGTGGTTGTAGGGGCTGTTGATTGGAGTACATTAAAACAAACCTGATCTCTCTAGGACATTCAGAAGCCAAGTTATAAGCCCACAAATGTGTAACTGGACTACTTCTTTAAATTGACACCAGATCCGGTGACCTTTGGGACATGGTTTGACCCCCTTAGGAAAGTGCTATCATCATGAAACGTTCAGATCACTTACAACTCAATAGATTCTACCTTCCTGTAACGTTTCAGCCTGATTGGACCTTGTTTCCACACAAATGAACCCAGAATGATGTGAAATTGTACTCCGTGCAACATAATTCTAGGTGCCATTTAAAAACCATAAGTGCTAATGACTCCATTCCTTTTTGTGGTTGTAGGGGCTGTTGATTGGAGTACACTAAAACAAACCTGACCTCTCTAGGACATTCAGAAGCCAAGTTATAAGCCCACAAAGGTGTAACTGGACTACATCTTTAAAGTGACACCAGGCCCGGTGACCTTTGGGACATGGTTTGACCCCCTTAGGAAAGTGCTATCATCATGAAACGTTCAGATCACTTACAACTCAGTAGATTCTACCTTCCTGTAACGTTTCAGCCTGATTGGACCTTGTTTTCACACAAATGAACCCAGAATGATGTGAAATTGTGCTTTGTGCAACATAATTCTGGGTGCCATTTAAAAACCATAACTGCTAATGACTCCATTCCTTTTGTGGTTGTAGGGGCTGTTGATTGGAGTACCCTAAAACAAACCTGATCTCTCTAGGACATTCAGAAGCCAAGTTATAAGCCCACAAATGTGTAACTGGACTACTTCTTTAAATTGACACCAGATCCGGTGACCTTTGGGACATGGTTTGACCCCCTTAGGAAAGTGCTATCATCATGAAACGTTCAGATCACTTACAACTCAATAGATTCTACCTTCCTGTAACGTTTCAGCCTGATTGGACCTTGTTTTCACACAAATGAACCCAGAATGATGTGAAATTGTGCTTCGTGCAACATAATTCTGGGTGCCATTTACAAAGCATAAGTGCTAATGACTCCATTCCTTTTTGTGGTTGTAGGGGCTGTTGATTGGAGTACACTAAAACAAACCTGATCTCTCTAGGACATTCAGAAGCCAAGTTATAAGCCCACAAATGTGTAACTGGACTACTTCTTTAAATTGACACCAGATCCGGTGACCTTTGGGACATGGTTTGACCCCCTTTGGAAAGTGCTATCATCATGAAACGTTCAGATCACTTACAACTCAATAGATTCTACCTTCCTGTAACGTTTCAGCCTGATTGGACCTTGTTTTCACAGAAATGAACCCAGAATGATGTGAAATTGTGCTTTGTGCAACATAATTCTGGGTGCCATTTACAAACCATAAGTGCTAATGACTCCATTCCTTTTTGTGGTTGTAGGGGCTGTTGATTGGAGTACACTAAAACAAACCTGACCTCTCTAGGACATTCAGAAGCCAAGTTATAAGCCCACAAAGGTGTAACTGGACTACTTCTTTAAAGTGACACCAGGCCCGGTGACCTTTGGGACATGGTTTTACCCCCTATAGGAATGTGCTATCATCTTGAAACGTTCAGATCACTTACAACTCAATAGATTCTACCTTCTTGTAGCGTTTCAGCCTGATTGGACCTTGTTTTCACACAAATCGACCCAGAATGATGTGAAATTGTGCTTCGTGCAACATAATTCTGGGTGCCATTTACAAAGCATAAGTGCTAATGACTCCATTCCTTTTTGTGGTTGTAGGGGCTGTTTATTGGAGTACACTAAAACAAACCTGATCTCTCTAGGACATTCAGAAGCCAAGTTATAAGCCCACAAATGTGTAACTGGACTACTTCTTTAAATTAACACCAGATCCGGTGACCTTTGGGACATGGTTTGACCCCCTTAGGAAAGTGCTATCATCATGAAACGTTCAGATCACTTACAACTCAATAGATTCTACCTTCCTGTAACATTTCAGCCTGATTGGACCTTGTTTTCACACAAATGAACCCATAATGATGTGAAATTGCACTTCGTGCAACATAATTCTAGGTGCCATTTAAAAACCATAAGTGCTAATGACTCCATTCCTTTTTGTGGTTGTAGGGGCTGTTGACTGGAGTACATTAAAACAAACCTGATCTCTCTAGGACATTCAGAAGCCAAGTTATAAGCCCACAAATGTGTAACTGGACTACTTCTTTAAATTGACACCAGATCCGGTGACCTTTGGGACATGGTTTGACCCCCTTAGGAAAGTGCTATCATCATGAAACGTTCAGATCACTTACAACTCAATAGATTCTACCTTCCTGTAACGTTTCAGCCTGATTGGACCTTGTTTTCACACAAATGAACCCAGAATGATGTGAAATTGCACTTCGTGCAACATAATTCTAGGTGCCATTTAAAAACCATGAGTGCTAATGACTCCATTCCTTGTTGTGGTTGTAGGGGCTGTTGATTGGAGTACCCTAAAACAAACCTGATCTCTCTAGGACATTCAGAAGCCAAGTTATAAGCCCACAAATGTGTAACTGGACTACTTCTTTAAATTGACACCAGATCCGGTGACATTTGGGACATGGTTTGACCCCCTTAGGAAAGTGCTATCATCATGAAACGTTCAGATCACTTACAACTCAATAGATTCTTCCTTCCTGTAACGTTTCAGCCTGATTGGACCTTGTTTTCACACAAATGAACCCAGAATGATGTGAAATTGTGCTTCGTGCAACATAATTCTGGGTGCCATTTAAAAACCATAAGTGCTAATGTCTCCATTCCTTTTTGTGGTTGTAGGGGCTGTTGATTGGAGGACACTAAAACAAACCTGACCTCTCTAGGACATTCAGAAGCCAAGTTATAAGCCCACAAATGTGTAACTGGACTACTTCTTTAAAGTGACACCAGATCCGGTGACCTTTGGGACATGATTTGACCCCCTTTGGAAAGTGCTATCATCATGAAACGTTCAGATCACTTACAACTCAATAGATTCTACCTTCCTGTAACGTTTCAGCCTGATTGGACCTTGTTTTCACACAAATGAACCCAGAATGATGTGAAATTGTGCTTTGTGCAACATAATTCTGGGTGCCATTTACAAACCATAAGTGCTAATGACTCCATTCCTTTTTGTGGTTGTAGGGGCTGTTGATTGGAGTACACTAAAACAAACCTGACCTCTCTAGGACATTCAGAAGCCAAGTTATAAGCCCACAAATGTGTAACTGGACTACTTCTTTAAAGTGACACCAGATCCGGTGCCCTTTGGGACATGGTTTGACCCCCTTAGGAAAGTGCTATCATCATGAAACGTTCAGATCACTTACAACTCAATAGATTCTACCTTCCTGTAACGTTTCAGCCTGATTGGACCTTGTTTTCAGACAAATGAACCCAGAATGATGTGAAATTGTGCTTCGTGCAACATAATTCTGGGTGCCATTTACAAACCATAAGTGCTAATGACTCCATTCCTTTTTGTGGTTGTAGGGGCTGTTGATTGGAATACACTAAAACAAACCTGACCTCTCTAGGACATTCAGAAGCCAAGTTATAAGCCCACAAAGGTGTAACTGGACTGCTTCTTTAAAGTGACACCAGGCCCGGTGACCTTTGGGACATGGTTTGACCCCCTATAGGAATGTGCGATCATCTTGAAACGTTCAGATCACTTACAACTCAATAGATTCTACCTTCCTGTAACGTTTCAGCCTGATTGGACCTTGTTTTCACACAAATGAACCCAGAATGATGTGAAATTGTGCTTCGTGCAACATAATTCTGGGTGCCATTTAAAAACCATAAGTGCTAATGACTCCATTCCTTTTTGTGGTTGTAGGGGCTGTTGATTGGAGTATACTAAAACAAACCTGATCTCTCTAGGACATTCAGAAGCCAAGTTATAAGCCCACAAAGGTGTAACTGTACTACTTTAAATTGACACCAGATCTGGTGACCTTTGGGACATGGTTTGACCCCCTTAGGAAAGTGCTATCATCATGAAACGTTCAGATCACTGACAACTCAATAGATTCTACCTTCATGTAACATTTCAGCCTGATTAGACCTTGTTTTCACACAAATGAACCCAGAATGATGTGAAATTGTGCTTCGTGCAACATAATTCTGGGTGCCATTTAAAAACCATAAGTGCTAATGACTCCATTCCTTTTTGTGGTTGTAGGGGCTGTTGACTGGAGTATACTAAAACAAACCTGATATCTCTAGGACATTCAGAAGCCAAGTTATAAGCCCACAAAGGTGTAACTGGACTACTTCTTTAAATTGACACCAGATCCGGTGACCTTTGGGAAATGGTTTGACCCCCTTAGGAAAGTGCTATCATCATGAAACGTTCAGATCACTGACAACTCAATAGATTCTACCTTCCTGTAACATTTCAGCCTGATTGGACCTTGTTTTCAGACAAATGGACCCAGAATGATGTGAAATTGTTCTTTGTGCAACATAATTCTGGGTGCCGTTTAAGAAGCATAAGTGCTAATGACTCTATTCCTTTTTGTGGTTGTAGGGGCTGTTGATTGGAGTACACTAAAACAAACCTGATCTCTCTAGGACATTCAGAAGCCAAGTTATAAGCCCACAAATGTGTAACTGGACTACTTCTTTAAATTGACACCAGATCCGGTGACCTTTGGGACATGGTTTGACCCCCTTAGGAAAGTGCTATCATCATGAAACGTTCAGATCACTTACAACTCAGTAGATTCTACCTTCCTGTAACGTTTCAGCCTGATTGGACCTTGTTTTCACACAAATGAACCCAGAATGATGTGAAATTGTGCTTCGTGCAACATAATTCTGGGTGCCATTTACAAACCATAAGTGCTAATGACTCCATTCCTTTTTGTGGTTGTAGGGGCTGTTGATTGGAGTACACTAAAACAAACCTGACCTCTCTAGGACATTCAGAAGCCAAGTTATAAGCCCACAAAGGTGTAACTGGACTACATCTTTAAATTGACACCAGGCCCGGTGACCTTTGGGACATGGTTTGACCCCCTTAGGAAAGTGCTATCATCATGAAACGTTCAGATCAATTGCAACTCAATAGATTCTACCTTCCTGTAACGTTTCAGCCTGATTGGACCTTGTTTTCACACAAATGAACCCAGAATGATGTGAAATTGTGCTTCGTGCAACATAATTCTGGGTGCCATTTAAAAACCATAAGTGCTAATGACTCCATTCCTTTTTGTGGTTGTAGGGGCTGTTGATTGGAGTACCCTAAAACAAACCTGATCTCTCTAGGACATTCAGAAGCCAAGTTATAAGCCCACAAATGTGTAACTGGACTACTTCTTTAAATTGACACCTGATGCGGTGATCTTTGGGACATGGTTTGACCCCCTTAGGAAAGTGCTATCATCATGAAACGTTCAGATCACTTACAACTCAATAGATTCTACCTTCCTGTAACGTTTCAGCCTGATTGGACCTTGTTTTCACACAAATGAACCCAGAATGATGTGAAATTGTGCTTCGTGCAACATAATTCTGGGTGCCATTTAAAAACCATAAGTGCTAATGTCTCCATTCCTTTTTGTGGTTGTAAGGGATGTTTATTGGAGTACACTAAAACAAACCTGCCCTATCTAGGACATTCAGAAGCCAAGTTATAAGCCCACAAATTTGTAACTGGACTACTTCTTTAGAGTGACACCAGATCCGGTGACCTTTGGGACATGGTTTGACCCCCTTAGGAAAGTGCTATCATCATGAAACGTTCAGATTACTTACAACTCAATAGATTCTACCTTCCTGTAACGTTTCAGCCTGACTGGACCTTGTTTTCACACAAATGAACCCTGAATGATGTGAAATTGTGCTTCGTGCAACATAATTCTGGGTGCCATTTACAAACCATAAGTGCTAATGACTCCATTCCTTTTTGTGGTTGTAGGGGCTGGTGATTGGAGAACACTAAAACAAACCTAACCTCTCTAGGACATTCAGAAGCCAAGTTATAAGCCCACAAATGTGTAACTGGACTGCTTCTTTAAAGTGACACCAGGCCCGGTGACCTTTGGGACATGGTTTGACCCCCTATAGGAATGTGCGATCATCTTGAAACGTTCAGATCCCTTACAACTCAATAGATTCTACCTTTCTGTAACGTTTCAGCCTGATTGGACCTTGTTTTCACACAAATGAACCCAGAATGATGTGAAATTGTGCTTCGTGCAACATAATTCTGGGTGCCATTTAAAAACCATAAGTGCTAATGACTCCATTCCTTTTTGTGGTTGTAGGGGCTGTTGACTGGAGTATAATAAAACAAACCTGATCTCTCTAGGACATTCAGAAGCCAAGTTATAAGCCCACAAATGTGTAACTGGACTACTTCTTTAAATTGACACCAGATCCGGTGACCTTTGGGACATGGTTTGACCCCCTTAGGAAAGCGCTATCATCATGAAACGTTCAGATCACTTACAACTCAATAGATTCTACCTTCCTGTAACGTTTCAGCCTGATTGGACCTTGTTTTCACACAAATGGACCCAGAATGATTTGAAATTGTGCTTCGTGCAACATAATTCTGGGTGCCATTTAAAAACCATAAGTGCTAATGTCTCCATTTCTTTTTGTGGTTGTAGGGGCTGTTGATTGGAGTACACTAAAACAAACCTGACCTCTCTAGGACATTCAGAAGCCAAGTTCTAAGCCCACAAATGTGTGACTGGACTACTTCTTTAAAGTGACACCAGATCCGGTGACCTTTGGGACATGGTTTGACCCCCTTAGGAAAGTGCTATCATCATGAAACGTTCAGATCACTTACAACTCAATAGATTCTACCTTCCTGTAACGTTTCAGCCTGATTGGACCTTGTTTTTACACAAATGAACCCAGAATGATGTGAAATTGTGCTTCGTGCAACATAATTCTGGGTGCCATTTAAAAACCATAAGTGCTAATGACTCCATTCCTTTTTGAGGTTGTAGGGGCTGTTGATTGGAGTACACTAAAACAAACCTGATCTCTCTAGGATATTCAGAAGCCAAGTTATAAGCCCTCAAAGGTGTAACTGGACTACTTATTTAAATTAACACCAGGCCCGGTGACCTTTGGGACATGGTTTGACCCCCTATAGGAATGTGCAATCATCATGAAACGTTCAGATCACTTGCAACTCAATAGATACTACCTTCCTGTAACGTTTCAGCCTGATTGGACCTTGTTTTCACACAAATGGACCCAGAATGATGTGAAATTGTGCTTTGTGCAACATACTTCTGGGTGCCATTTAAAAACCATAAGTGCTAATGACTCCATTCCTTTTTGAGGTTGTAGGGGCTGTTGATTGGAGTACACTAAACAAACCTGATCTCTCAAGGACATTCATAAGCCAAGTTATAAGCCTACAAATGTGTAACTGGACTACTTCTTTAAATTGACACCAGATCCGGTGACCTTTGGGACATGGTTTGACCCCCTTAGGAATGTGCGATCATCATGAAACGTTCAGATCACTTACAACTCAATAGATTCTACCTTCCTGTAACGTTTCAGCCTGATTGGACCTTGTTTTCACACAAATGAACCCAGAATGATGTGAAATTGTGCTTCGTGCAACATAATTCTGGGTGCCATTAACAAACCATAAGTGCTAATGACTCCATTCCTTTTTGTGGTTGTAGGGGCTGTTGGTTGGAGAACATTAAAACAAACCTGATCCCTCTAGGACATTCAGAAGCCAAGTTATAAGCCCACAAATGTGTAACTGGACTACTTCTTTAAATTGACACCAGATCCGGTGACCTTTGGGACATGGTTTGACCCCCTTAGGAAAGTGCTATCATCATGAAACGTTCAGATCACTTACAACTCAATAGATTCTACCTTCCTGTAACGTTTCAGCCTCATTGGACCTTGTTATCACACAAATGAACCCAGAATGATGTGAAATTGTGCTTAGTGCAGCATAATTCTGGGTGCCATTTAAAAACCATAAGTGCTAATGACTCCATTCCTTTTTGTGGTTGTAGGGGATGTTGATTGGAGTACACTAAAACAAACCTGATCGCTCTAGGACATTCAGAAGCCAAGTTATAAGCCCACAAATGTGTAACTGGACTACTTCTTTAAATTGACACCAGATCCGGTGACCTTTGGGACATGGTTTGACCCACTTAGGAAAGTGCTATCATCATGAAAAGTTCAGATCACTTACAACTCAATAGATTCTACCTTCTTGTAGCGTTTCAGCCTGATTGGACCTTGTTTTCACACGAATGGACCCAGAATGATGTGAAATTGTGCTTCGTGCAACATAATTCTGGGTGCCATTTACAAACCATAAGTGCTAATGACTCCATTCCTTTTTGTGGTTGTAGGGGCTGTTGGTTGGAGTACATTAAAACAAACCTGATCTCTCTAGGACATTCAGAAGCCAAGTTATAAGCCCACAAATGTGTAACTGGACTACTTCTTTAAATTGACACCAGATCCGGTGACCTTTGGGATATGGTTTTACCCCCTATAGGAATGTGCGATCATCTTGAAACGTTAAGATCACTTACAACTCAATAGATTCTTCCTTCTTGTAGCGTTTCAGCCTGATTGGACCTTGTTTTCACACAAATGGACCCAGAATGATGTGAAATTGTGCTTCGTGCAACATAATTCTGGGTGCCATTTACAAACCATAAGTGCTAATGACTCCATTCCTTTTTGTGGTTGTAGGGGCTGTTGATTGGAGTACATTAAAATAAACCTGATCTCTCTAGGACATTCAGAAGCCAAGTTATAAGCCCTCAAATGTGTAACTGGACTACTTCTTTAAATTGACACCAGATCCGGTAACCTTTGGGACATGGTTTGACCCCCTTAGGAAAGTGCTATCATCAAGAAACGTTCAGATTACTTACAACTCAATAGATTCTACCTTCCTGTAACGTTTCAGCCTGATTGGACCTTCTTTTCACACAAATGAACCCAGAATGATGTGAAATTGTGCTTCGTGCAACATAATTCTGGGTGCCATTTACAAACCATAAGTGCCAATGACTCCATTCCTTTTTGTGGTTGCAGTGGCTGTTGATTGGAGTACATTAAAACAAACCTGATCTCTCTAGGACATTCAGAAGCCAAGTTATAAGCCCACAAATGTGTAACTGGACTACTTCTTTAAATTGACACCAGATCCGGTAACCTTTGGGACATGGTTTGACCCCCTTAGGAAAGTGCTATCATCATGAAACGTTCAGATCACTTACAACTCAATAGATTCTACCTTCCTGTAACGTTTCAGCCTGATTGGACCTTCTTTTCACACAAATGAACCCAGAATGATGTGAAATTGTGCTTCGTGCAACATAATTCTGGGTGCCATTTACAAACCATAAGTGCCAATGACTCCATTCCTTTTTGTGGTTGCAGTGGCTGTTGATTGGAGTACATTAAAACAAACCTGATCTCTCTAGGACATTCAGAAGCCAAGTTATAAGCCCACAAATGTGTAACTGGACTACTTCTTTAAATTGACACCAGATCCGGTGACCTTTGGGACATGGTTTGACCCCCTTAGGAAAGTGCTATCATCTTGAAACGTTCAGATCACTTACAACTAGTTAGATTCTACCTTCCTGTAATGTTTCAGCCTGATTGGACCTTGTTTTCACACAAATGGACCCAGAATGAAGTGAAATTGTGCTTCGTGCAACATAATTCTGGGTGCCATTTACAAACCATAAGTGCTAATGACTCCATTCCTTTTTGTGGTTGTAGGGGCTGTTGATTGGAGTATACTAAAACAAACCTGATCGCTCTAGGACATTCAGAAGCCAAGTTATAAGCCCACAAATGTGTAACTGGACTACTTCTTTAAATTGACACCAGATCCGGTGACCTTTGGGACATGTTTTGACCCCCTTAGGAAAGTGCTATCATCATGAAACGTTCAGATCACTTACAACTCAATAGATTCTACCTTCCTGTAACGTTTCAGCCTGATTGGACCTTGTTTTCACACAAATGGACCCAGAATGATGTGAAATTGTGCTTCGTGCAACATAATTCTGGGTGCCATTTACAAACCATAAGTGCTAATGACTCCATTCCTTTTTGTGGTTGTAGGGGCTGTTGATTGGAGTACATTAAAACAAACCTGATCTCTCTAGGACATTCAGAAGCCAAGTTATAAGCCCACAAATGTGTAACTGGACTACTTCTTTAAATTGACACCAGATCCGGTAACCTTTGGGACATGGTTTGACCCCCTTAGGAAAGTGCTATCATCATGAAACGTTCAGATCACTTACAACTCAATAGATTCTACCTTCCTGTAACGTTTCAGCCTGATTGGACCTTCTTTTCACACAAATGAACCCAGAATGATGTGAAATTGTGCTTCGTGCAACATAATTCTGGGTGCCATTTACAAACCATAAGTGCTAATGACTCCATTCCGTTTTGTGGTTGTAGGGGCTGTTGATTGGAGTACACTAAAACAAACCTAACCTCTCTAGGACATTCAGAAGCCAAGTTATAAGCCCACAAAGGTGTAACTGGACTACTTCTTTAAAGTGACACCAGGCCCGGTGACCTTTGGGACATGGTTTGACCCCCTTAGGAAAGTGCTATCATCATGAAACGTTCAGATCACTTACAACTCAATAGATTCTACCTTCCTGTAACGTTTCAGCCTCATTGGACCTTGTTTTCACACAAATGAACCCAGAATGATGTGAAATTGTGCTTAGTGCAGCATAATTCTGGGTGCCATTTAAAAACCATGAGTGCTAATGACTCCATTCCTTTTTGAGGTTGTAGGGGATGTTGATTGGAGTACACTAAAACAAACCTGATCGCTCTAGGACATTCAGAAGCCAAGTTATAAGCCCACAAATGTGTAACTGGACTACTTCTTTAAATTGACACCAGATCCGGTGACCTTTGGGACATGGTTTGACCCACTTAGGAAAGTGCTATCATCATGAAAAGTTCAGATCACTTACAACTCAATAGATTCTACCTTCTTGTAGCGTTTCAGCCTGATTGGACCTTGTTTTCACACGAATGGACCCAGAATGATGTGAAATTGTGCTTCGTGCAACATAATTCTGGGTGCCATTTACAAACCATAAGTGCTAATGACTCCATTCCTTTTTGTGGTTGTAGGGGCTGTTGGTTGGAGTACATTAAAACAAACCTGATCTCTCTAGGACATTCAGAAGCCAAGTTATAAGCCCACAAATGTGTAACTGGACTACTTCTTTAAATTGACACCAGATCCGGTGACCTTTGGGACATGGTTTTACCCCCTATAGGAATGTGCGATCATCTTGAAACGTTAAGATCACTTAAAACTCAATAGATTCTTCCTTCTTGTAGCGTTTCAGCCTGATTGGACCTTGTTTTCACACAAATGGACCCAGAATGATGTGAAATTGTGCTTCGTGCAACATAATTCTGGGTGCCATTTACAAACCATAAGTGCTAATGACTCCATTCCTTTTTGTGGTTGTAGGGGCTGTTGATTGGAGTACATTAAAATAAACCTGATCTCTCTAGGACATTCAGAAGCCAAGTTATAAGCCCTCAAATGTGTAACTGGACTACTTCTTTAAATTGACACCAGATCCGGTAACCTTTGGGACATGGTTTGACCCCCTTAGGAAAGTGCTATCATCATGAAACGTTCAGATTACTTACAACTCAATAGATTCTACCTTCCTGTAACGTTTCAGCCTGATTGGACCTTCTTTTCACACAAATGAACCCAGAATGATGTGAAATTGTGCTTCGTGCAACATAATTCTGGGTGCCATTTACAAACCATAAGTGCCAATGACTCCATTCCTTTTTGTGGTTGCAGTGGCTGTTGATTGGAGTACATTAAAACAAACCTGATCTCTCTAGGACATTCAGAAGCCCAGTTATAAGCCCACAAATGTGTAACTGGACTACTTCTTTAAATTGACACCAGATCCGGTAACCTTTGGGACATGGTTTGACCCCCTTAGGAAAGTGCTATCATCATGAAACGTTCAGATCACTTACAACTCAATAGATTCTACCTTCCTGTAACGTTTCAGCCTCATTGGACCTTGTTATCACACAAATGAACCCAGAATGATGTGAAATTGTGCTTAGTGCAGCATAATTCTGGGTGCCATTTAAAAACCATAAGTGCTAATGACTCCATTCCTTTTTGAGGTTGTAGG
Organism: Nothobranchius furzeri; assembly: GCF_043380555.1. Taxonomy (NCBI): domain Eukaryota; kingdom Metazoa; phylum Chordata; class Actinopteri; order Cyprinodontiformes; family Nothobranchiidae; genus Nothobranchius; species Nothobranchius furzeri. Next base: position 12,460,275 of record NC_091743.1, read on the forward strand.
GGATGTTGATTGGAGTACACTAAAACAAACCTGATCGCTCTAGGACATTCAGAAGCCAAGTTATAAGCCCACAAATGTGTAACTGGACTACTTCTTTAAATTGACACCAGATCCGGTGACCTTTGGGACATGGTTTGACCCACTTAGGAAAGTGCTATCATCATGAAAAGTTCAGATCACTTACAACTCAATAGATTCTACCTTCTTGTAGCGTTTCAGCCTGATTGGACCTTGTTTTCACACGAATGGACCCAGAATGATGTGAAATTGTGCTTCGTGCAACATAATTCTGGGTGCCATTTACAAACCATAAGTGCTAATGACTCCATTCCTTTTTGTGGTTGTAGGGGCTGTTGGTTGGAGTACATTAAAACAAACCTGATCTCTCTAGGACATTCAGAAGCCAAGTTATAAGCCCACAAATGTGTAACTGGACTACTTCTTTAAATTGACACCAGATCCGGTGACCTTTGGGACATGGTTTTACCCCCTATAGGAATGTGCGATCATCTTGAAACGTTAAGATCACTTACAACTCAATAGATTCTTCCTTCTTGTAGCGTTTCAGCCTGATTGGACCTTGTTTTCACACAAATGGACCCAGAATGATGTGAAATTGTGCTTCGTGCAACATAATTCTGGGTGCCATTTACAAACCATAAGTGCTAATGACTCCATTCCTTTTTGTGGTTGTAGGGGCTGTTGATTGGAGTACATTAAAATAAACCTGATCTCTCTAGGACATTCAGAAGCCAAGTTATAAGCCCTCAAATGTGTAACTGGACTACTTCTTTAAATTGACACCAGATCCGGTAACCTTTGGGACATGGTTTGACCCCCTTAGGAAAGTGCTATCATCATGAAACGTTCAGATTACTTACAACTCAATAGATTCTACCTTCCTGTAACGTTTCAGCCTGATTGGACCTTCTTTTCACACAAATGAACCCAGAATGATGTGAAATTGTGCTTCGTGCAACATAATTCTGGGTGCCATTTACAAACCATAAGTGCCAATGACTCCATTCCTTTTTGTGGTTGCAGTGGCTGTTGATTGGAGTACATTAAAACAAACCTGATCTCTCTAGGACATTCAGAAGCCAAGTTATAAGCCCACAAATGTGTAACTGGACTACTTCTTTAAATTGACACCAGATCCGGTAACCTTTGGGACATGGTTTGACCCCCTTAGGAAAGTGCTATCATCATGAAACGTTCAGATCACTTACAACTCAATAGATTCTACCTTCCTGTAACGTTTCAGCCTGATTGGACCTTCTTTTCACACAAATGAACCCAGAATGATGTGAAATTGTGCTTCGTGAAACATAATTCTGGGTGCCATTTACAAACCATAAGTGCCAATGACTCCATTCCTTTTTGTGGTTGCAGTGGCTGTTGATTGGAGTACATTAAAACAAACCTGATCTCTCTAGGACATTCAGAAGCCAAGTTATAAGCCCACAAATGTGTAACTGGACTACTTCTTTAAATTGACACCAGATCCGGTGACCTTTGGGACATGGTTTGACCCCCTTAGGAAAGTGCTATCATCTTGAAACGTTCAGATCACTTACAACTAGTTAGATTCTACCTTCCTGTAACGTTTCAGCCTGATTGGACCTTGTTTTCACACAAATGGACCCAGAATGAAGTGAAATTGTGCTTCGTGCAACATAATTCTGGGTGCCATTTACAAACCATAAGTGCTAATGACTCCATTCCTTTTTGTGGTTGTAGGGGCTGTTGATTGGAGTATACTAAAACAACCCTGATCGCTCTAGGACATTCAGAAGCCAAGTTATAAGCCCACAAATGTGTAACTGGACTACTTCTTTAAATTGACACCAGATCCGGTGACCTTTGGGACATGTTTTGACCCCCTTAGGAAAGTGCTATCATCATGAAATGTTCAGATCACTTACAACTCAATAGATTCTACCTTCCTGTAACGTTTCAGCCTGATTGGACCTTGTTTTCACACAAATGGACCCAGAATGATGTGAAATTGTGCTTCGTGCAACATAATTCTGGGTGCCATTTACAAACCATAAGTGCTAATGACTCCATTCCTTTTTGTGGTTGTAGGGGCTGTTGATTGGAGTACATTAAAACAAACCTGATCTCTCTAGGACATTCAGAAGCCAAGTTATAAGCCCACAAATGTGTAACTGGACTACTTCTTTAAATTGACACCAGATCCGGTAACCTTTGGGACATGGTTTGACCCCCTTAGGAAAGTGCTATCATCATGAAACGTTCAGATCACTTACAACTCAATAGATTCTACCTTCCTGTAACGTTTCAGCCTGATTGGACCTTCTTTTCACACAAATGAACCCAGAATGATGTGAAATTGTGCTTCGTGCAACATAATTCTGGGTGCCATTTACAAACCATAAGTGCTAATGACTCCATTCCGTTTTGTGGTTGTAGGGGCTGTTGATTGGAGTACACTAAAACAAACCTAACCTCTCTAGGACATTCAGAAGCCAAGTTATAAGCCCACAAAGGTGTAACTGGACTACTTCTTTAAAGTGACACCAGGCCCGGTGACCTTTGGGACATGGTTTGACCCCCTTAGGAAAGTGCTATCATCATGAAACGTTCAGATCACTTACAACTCAATAGATTCTACCTTCCTGTAACGTTTCAGCCTCATTGGACCTTGTTTTCACACAAATGAACCCAGAATGATGTGAAATTGTGCTTAGTGCAGCATAATTCTGGGTGCCATTTAAAAACCATAAGTGCTAATGACTCCATTCCTTTTTGAGGTTGTAGGGGATGTTGATTGGAGTACACTAAAACAAACCTGATCGCTCTAGGACATTCAGAAGCCAAGTTATAAGCCCACAAATGTGTAACTGGACTACTTCTTTAAATTGACACCAGATCCGGTGACCTTTGGGACATGGTTTGACCCACTTAGGAAAGTGCTATCATCATGAAAAGTTCAGATCACTTACAACTCAATAGATTCTACCTTCTTGTAGCGTTTCAGCCTGATTGGACCTTGTTTTCACACGAATGGACCCAGAATGATGTGAAATTGTGCTTCGTGCAACATAATTCTGGGTGCCATTTACAAACCATAAGTGCTAATGACTCCATTCCTTTTTGTGGTTGTAGGGGCTGTTGGTTGGAGTACATTAAAACAAACCTGATCTCTCTAGGACATTCAGAAGCCAAGTTATAAGCCCACAAATGTGTAACTGGACTACTTCTTTAAATTGACACCAGATCCGGTGACCTTTGGGACATGGTTTTACCCCCTATAGGAATGTGCGATCATCTTGAAACGTTAAGATCACTTACAACTCAATAGATTCTTCCTTCTTGTAGCGTTTCAGCCTGATTGGACCTTGTTTTCACACAAATGGACCCAGAATGATGTGAAATTGTGCTTCGTGCAACATAATTCTGGGTGCCATTTACAAACCATAAGTGCTAATGACTCCATTCCTTTTTGTGGTTGTAGGGGCTGTTGATTGGAGTACATTAAAATAAACCTGATCTCTCTAGGACATTCAGAAGCCAAGTTATAAGCCCTCAAATGTGTAACTGGACTACTTCTTTAAATTGACACCAGATCCGGTAACCTTTGGGACATGGTTTGACCCCCTTAGGAAAGTGCTATCATCATGAAACGTTCAGATTACTTACAACTCAATAGATTCTACCTTCCTGTAACGTTTCAGCCTGATTGGACCTTCTTTTCACACAAATGAACCCAGAATGATGTGAAATTGTGCTTCGTGCAACATAATTCTGGGTGCCATTTACAAACCATAAGTGCCAATGACTCCATTCCTTTTTGTGGTTGCAGTGGCTGTTGATTGGAGTACATTAAAACAAACCTGATCTCTCTAGGACATTCAGAAGCCCAGTTATAAGCCCACAAATGTGTAACTGGACTACTTCTTTAAATTGACACCAGATCCGGTAACCTTTGGGACATGGTTTGACCCCCTTAGGAAAGTGCTATCATCATGAAACGTTCAGATCACTTACAACTCAATAGATTCTACCTTCCTGTAACGTTTCAGCCTGATTGGACCTTCTTTTCACACAAATGAACCCAGAATGATGTGAAATTGTGCTTCGTGCAACATAATTCTGGGTGCCATTTACAAACCATAAGTGCCAATGACTCCATTCCTTTTTGTGGTTGCAGTGGCTGTTGATTGGAGTACATTAAAACAAACCTGATCTCTCTAGGACATTCAGAAGCCAAGTTATAAGCCCACAAATGTGTAACTGGACTACTTCTTTAAATTGACACCAGATCCGGTGACCTTTGGGACATGGTTTGACCCCCTTAGGAAAGTGCTATCATCTTGAAACGTTCAGATCACTTACAACTAGTTAGATTCTACCTTCCTGTAACGTTTCAGCCTGATTGGACCTTGTTTTCACACAAATGGACCCAGAATGAAGTGAAATTGTGCTTCGTGCAACATAATTCTGGGTGCCATTTACAAACCATAAGTGCTAATGACTCCATTCCTTTTTGTGGTTGTAGGGGCTGTTGATTGGAGTATACTAAAACAAACCTGATCGCTCTAGGACATTCAGAAGCCAAGTTATAAGCCCACAAATGTGTACCTGGACTACTTCTTTAAATTGACACCAGATCCGGTGACCTTTGGGACATGGTTTGACCCCCTTAGGAAAGTGCTATCATCATGAAACGTTCAGATCACTTACAACTCAATAGATTCTACCTTCCTGTAACGTTTCAGCCTGATTGGACCTTGTTTTCACACAAATGGACCCAGAATGATGTGAAATTGTGCTTTGTGCAACATAATTCTGGGTGCCATTTACAAAACATAAGTGCTAATGACTCCATTCCTTTTTGTGGTTGTAGGGGCTGTTGATTGGAGTACATTAAAACAAACCTGATCTCTCTAGGACATTCAGAAGCCAAGTTATAAGCCCACAAATGTGTAACTGGACTACTTCTTTAAATTGACACCAGATCCGGTAACCTTTGGGACATGGTTTGACCCCCTTAGGAAAGTGCTATCATCATGAAACGTTCAGATCACTTACAACTCAATAGATTCTACCTTCCTGTAACGTTTCAGCCTGATTGGACATTCTTTTCACACAAATGAACCCAGAATGATGTGAAATTGTGCTTCGTGCAACATAATTCTGGGTGCCATTTACAAACCATAAGTGCCAATGACTCCATTCCTTTTTGTGGTTGCAGTGGCTGTTGATTGGAGTACATTAAAACAAACCTGATCTCTCTAGGACATTCAGAAGCCAAGTTATAAGCCCACAAATGTGTAACTGGACTACTTCTTTAAATTGACACCAGATCCGGTGACCTTTTGGACATGGTTTGACCCCCTTAGGAAAGTGCTATCATCATGAAACGTTCAGATCACTTACAACTCAATAGATTCTACCTTCCTGTAACGTTTCAGCCTGATTGGACCTTGTTTTCACACAAATGAACCAAGAATGATGTGAAATTGTGCTTCGTGCAACATAATTCTGGGTGCCATTTAAAAACCATAAGTGCTAATGTCTCCATTCCTTTTTGTGGTTGTAAGGGCTGTTGATTGAAGTACACTAAAAAAAACCTGACCTCTCTAGGACATTCAGAAGCCAAGTTATAAGCCCACAAATATGTACCTGGACTACTTCTTTAGAGTGACACCATATCCGGTGACCTTTGGGACATGGTTTGACCCCCTTAGGAAAGTGCTATCATCTTGAAACGTTCAGATCACTTACAACTCAATAGATTCTACCTTCCTGTAACGTTTCAGCCTGATTGGACCTTGTTTTCACACAAATGGACCCAGACTGATGTGAAATTGTGCTTCGTGCAACATAATTCTGGGTGCCATTTACAAACCATAAGTGCTAATGACTCCATTCCTTTTTGTGGTTGTAGGGGCTGTTGATTGGAGTACAGTAAAACAAACCTGACCTCTCTAGGACATTCAGAAGCCAAGTTATAAGCCCACAAAGGTGTAATTGGACTACTTCTTTGAAGTGACACCAGGCCCGGTGACCTTTGGGACATGGTTTGACCCCCTATAGGAATGTGCGATCATCATGAAACGTTCAGATCTCTTACAACTCAATAGATTCTACCTTCTTGTAACGTTTCAGCCTGATTGGACCTTGTTTTCACACAAATGGACCCAGAATGATGTGAAATTGTGCTTCGTGCAACATAATTCTGGGTGCCATTTACAAACCATAAGTGCTAATGACTCCATTCCTTTTTGTGGTTGTAGGGGCTGTTGATTGGAGTACACTAAAACAAACCTGATCTCTCTAGGACATTCAGAAGCCAAGTTATAAGCCCACAAATGTGTAACTGGACTACTTCTTTAAATTGACACCAGATCCGGTGACCTTTGGGACATGGTTTGACCCCCTTAGGAAAGTGCTATCATCGTGAAACGTTCAGATCACTTACAACTCAATAGATTCTACCTTCTTGTAACGTTTCAGCCTGATTGGACCTTGTTTTCACACAAATGAACCCAGAATGATGTGAAATCTTGCTTCGTGCAACATAATTCTGGATGCCATTTAAAAACCATAAGTGCTAGTGACTCCATTCCTTTTTGTGGTTGTAGGGGCTGTTGATTGGAGTACACTAAAACAAACCTGATCGCTCTAGGAAATTCAGAAGCCAAGTTATAAGCCCACAAATGTGTAACTGGACTACTTCTTTAAATTGACACCAGATCCGGTGACCTTTGGGACATGGTTTGACCCCCTTAGGAAAGCGCTATTATCATGAAACATTCAGATCACTTACAACTCAATAGATTCTACCTTCTTGTAACGTTTCAGCCTGATTGGACCTTGTTTTCACACAAATGAACCCAGAATGATGTGAAATTGTGCTTCGTGCAACATAATTCTGGGTGCCATTTAAAAACCATAAGTGCTAATGACTCCATTCCTTTTTGTGGTTGTAGGGGCTGTTGATTGGAGTATACTAAAACAAACCTGATCTCTCTAGGACATTCAGAAGCCAAGTTATAAGCCCACAAATGTGTAACTGGATTACTTCTTTAAATTGACACCAGTTCCGGTGACCTTTGGGACATGGTTTGACCCTCTTAGGAAAGTGCTATCATCATGAAACGTTCAGATCACTTACAACTCAATAGATTCTACCTTCCTGTAACGTTTCAGCCTGACTGGACCTTGTTTTCACACAAATGGACCCAGAATGATGTGAAATTGTGCTTCGTGCAACATAATTCTGGGTACCATTTACAAACCATAAGTGCTAATGACTCCATTCATTTTTGTGGTTGTAAGGGCTGTTGATTGGATTACATTAAAACAAACCTGATCTCTCTAGGACATTCAGAAGCCAAGTTACAAGCCCACAAATGTGTAACTGGACTACTTCTTTAAATTGACACCAGATCCGGTGACCTTTGGGACATGGTTTGACCCCCTTAGGAAAGTGCTATCATCATGAAACATTCGGATCACTTACAACTCAATAGATTCTACCTTCCTGTAACGTTTCAGCCTGATTGGACCTTGTTTTCACACATATGGACCCATAATGATGTGAAATTGTGCTTCGTGCAACATAATTCTGGGTGCCATTTACAAACCATAAGTGCTAATGACTCCATTCCTTTTTGTGGTTGAAGGGGCTAGTGGTTGGAGTACATTAAAACAAACCTGATCTCTCTAGGACATTCAGAAGCCAAGTTATAAGCCCACAAATGTGTAACTGGACTACTTCTTTAAATTGACACCAGATCCGGTGACGTTTGGGACATGGTTTGACCCCCTTAGGAAAGTGCTATCATCATGAAACGTTCAGATCACTTACAAATCAATAGATTCTACCTTCCTGTAACGTTTCAGCCTGATTGGACCTTGTTTTCACACAAATGAACCCAGAATGATGTGAAATTGTGCTTAGTGCAGCATAATTCTGGGTGCCATTTAAAAACCATCAGTGCTAATGACTCCATTCCTTTTTGAGGTTGTAGGGGATGTTGATTGGAGTACACTAAAACAAACCTGATCTCTCTAGGATATTCAGAAGCCAAGTTATAAGCCCACAAAGGTGTAACTGGAATACTTCTTTAAATTGACACCAGATCCTGTGACCTTTGGGACATGGTTTGACCCCCTTAGGAAAGTGTTATCATCATGAAACGTTCAGATCACTTACAACTCAATATATTCTACCTTCTTGTAGCGTTTCAGCCTGATTGGACCTTGTTTTCACACAAATGGACCCAGAATGATGTGAAATTGTGCTTCGTGCAACATAATTCTGGGTGCCATTTACAAACCATAAGTGCTAATGTCTCCATTCCTTTTTGTGGTTGTAGGGGCTGTTGATTGGAGTACACTAAAACAAACCTGACCTCTCTAGGACATTCAGAAGCCAAGTTATAAGCCCACAAATGTGTAACTGGACTACTTCTTTAAAGTGACACCAGATCCGGTGACCTTTGGGACATGGTTTGACCCCCTTAGGAAATTGCTATCATCATGAAACGTTCAGATCACTTACAACTCAATAGATTATACCTTCCTGTAACGTTTCAGCCTGATTGGACCTTGTTTTCACACAAATGAACCCAGAATGATGTGAAATTGTGCTTCGTGCAACATAATTCTGGGTGCCATTTAAAAACCATAAGTGCTAATGACTCCATTCCTTTTTGTGGTTGTAGGGGCTGTTGATTGGAGTACACTAAAACAAACCTGATCTCTCTAGGACATTCAGAAGCCAAGTTATAAGCCCACAAATGTGTAACTGGACTACTTCTTTAAATTGACACCAGATCCGTTGACCTTTGGGACATGGTTTGACCCCCTTAGGAAAGTGCTATCATCATGAAACGTTCAGATCACTAACAACTCAATAGATTCTACCTTCCTGTAAGGTTTCAGCCTGATTGGACCTTGTTTTCACACAAATGAACCCAGAATGATGTGAAATTGTGCTTTGTGCAACATAATTCTGGGTGCCATTTACAAACCATAAGTGCTAATGACTCCATTCCTTTTTGTGGTTGTAGGGGCTGTTGATTGGAGTACATTTAAACAAACCTGATCTCTCTAGGACATTCAGAAGCCAAGTTTTAAGCCCACAAATGTGTAACTGGACTACTTCTTTAAATTGACACCAGATCTGGTGACCTTTGGGACATGGTTTGACCCCCTTAGGAAAGTGCTATCATCATGAAACGTTCAGATCACTTACAACTCAATAGATTCTACCTTCCTGTAACGTTTCAGTCTGATTGGACCTTGTTTTCACACAAATGAACCCAGAATGATGTGAAATTGTGCTTAGTGCAGCATAATTCTGGGTGCCATTTAAAAACCATCAGTGCTAATGACTCCATTCCTTTTTGAGGTTGTAGGGGATGTTGATTGGAGTACACTAAAACAAACCTGACCTCTCTAGGATATTCAGAAGCCAAGTTATAAGCCCACAAATGTGTAACTGGACTACTTCTTTAAAGTGACACCAGATCCGGTGACCTTTGGGACATGGTTTGACCCCCTTAGGAAATTGCTATCATCATGAAACGTTCAGATCACTTACAACTCAATAGATTATACCTTCCTGTAACGTTTCAGCCTGATTGGACCTTGTTTTCACACAAATGAACCCAGAATGATGTGAAATTGTGCTTCGTGCAACATAATTCTGGGTGCCATTTAAAAACCATAAGTGCTAATGACTCCATTCCTTTTTGTGGTTGTAGGGGCTGTTGATTGGAGTACACTAAAACAAACCTGATCTCTCTAGGACATTCAGAAGCCAAGTTATAAGCCCACAAATGTGTAACTGGACTACTTCTTTAAAGTGACACCAGATCCGGTGACCTTTGGGACATGGTTTGACCCCCTTAGGAAATTGCTATCATCATGAAACGTTCAGATCACTTACAACTCAATAGATTATACCTTCCTGTAACATTTCAGCCTGATTGGACCTTGTTTTCACACAAATGAACCCAGAATGATGTGAAATTGTGCTTCGTGCAACATAATTCTGGGTGCCATTTAAAAACCATAAGTGCTAATGACTCCATTCCTTTTTGTGGTTGTAGGGGCTGTTGATTGGAGTACACTAAAACAAACCTGATCTCTCTAGGACATTCAGAAGCCAAGTTATAAGCCCACAAATGTGTAACTGGACTACTTCTTTAAATTGACACCAGATCCGTTGACCTTTGGGACATGGTTTGACCCCCTTAGGAAAGTGCTATCATCATGAAACGTTCAGATCACTAACAACTCAATAGATTCTACCTTCCTGTAAGGTTTCAGCCTGATTGGACCTTGTTTTCACACAAATGAACCCAGAATGATGTGAAATTGTGCTTTGTGCAACATAATTCTGGGTGCCATTTACAAACCATAAGTGCTAATGACTCCATTCCTTTTTGTGGTTGTAGGGGCTGTTGATTGGAGTACATTTAAACAAACCTGATCTCTCTAGGACATTCAGAAGCCAAGTTTTAAGCCCACAAATGTGTAACTGGACTACTTCTTTAAATTGACACCAGATCCGGTGACCTTTGGGACATGGTTTGACCCCCTTAGGAAAGTGCTATCATCATGAAACGTTCAGATCACTTACAACTCAATAGATTCTACCTTCCTGTAACGTTTCAGTCTGATTGGACCTTCTTTTCACACAAATGAACCCAGAATGATGTGAAATTGTGCTTCGTGCAACATAATTCTGGATGCCATTTACAAACCATAGGTGCTAATGACTCCATTCCTTTTTGTGGTTGTAGTGGCTGTTGATTGGAGTACATTTAAACAAACCTGATCTCTCTAGGACATTCAGAAGCCAAGTTTTAAGCCCACAAATGTGTAACTGGACTACTTCTTTAAATTGACACCAGATCCGGTGACCTTTGGGACATGGTTTGACCCCCTTAGGAAAGTGCTATCATCTTGAAACGTTCAGATCACTTACAACTAGATAGATTCTACCTTCCTGTAACGTTTCAGCCTGATTGGACCTTGTTTTCACACAAGTGGACCCAGAATGAAGTGAAATTGTGCTTCGTGCAACATAATTCTGGGTGCCATTTACAAACCATAAGTGCTAATGACTCCATTCCTTTTTGTGGTTGTAGGGGCTGTTGATTGGAGTATACTAAAACAAACATGATCTCTCTAGGACATTCAGAAGCCAAGTTATAAGCCCACAAATGTGTAACTGGACTACTTCTTTAAATTGACACCAGATCCGGTGACCTTTGGGACATGGTTTGACCCCCTTAGGAAAGTGCTATCATCTTGAAACATTCAGATCACTTACAACTCAATAGATTCTACCTTCCTGTAACGTTTCAGCCTGATTGGACCTTGTTTTCACACAAATGGACCCAGAATGATGTGAAATTGTGCATCGTGCAACATAATTCTGGGTGCCATTTACAAACCATAAGTGCTAATGACTCCATTCCTTTTTGTGGTTGTAGGGGCTGTTGATTGGAGTACACTAAAACAAACCTGATCGCTCTAGGACATTCAGAAGCCAAGTTATAAGCCCACAAATGTGTAACTGGACTACTTCTTTAAATTGACACCAGATCCGGTGACCTTTGGAACATGGTTTGACCCCCTTAGGAAAGTGCTATCATCATGAAACGTTCAGATCACTTACAACTCAATAGATTCTACCTTCCTGTAACGTTTCAGCCTGATTGGACCTTGTTTTCACACAAATGAACCCAGAATGATGTGAAATTGTGCTTTGTGCAATATAATTCTGGGTGCCATTTAAAAACCATAAGTGCTAATGACTCCATTCCTTTTTGTGGTTGTAGGGGCTGTTGATTGGAGTACAGTAAAACAAACCTGACCTCTCTAGGACATTCAGAAGCCAAGTTATAAGCCCACAAAGGTGTAACTGGACTACTTCTTTAAAGTGACACCAGGCCCGGTGACCTTTGGGACATGGTTTGACCCCTATAGGAATGTGCGATCATCATGAAACGTTCAGATCACTTTCAACTCAATAGATTCTACCTTCCTGTAACGTTTCAGCCTGATTGGACCTTGTTTTCACACAAATGAACCCAGAATGATGTGAAATTGTGCTTCGTGCAACATAATTCTGGGTGCCATTTACAAACCATAAGTGCTAATGACTCCATTCCTTTTTGTGGTTGTAGGGGCTGTTGATTGGAGTACACTAAAACAAACCTGATCTCTCTAGGACATTCAGAAGCCAAGTTATAAGCCCACAAATGTGTAACTGGACTACTTCTTTAAATTGACACCATATCCGGTGACCTTTGGGACATGGATTGACCCCCTTAGGAAAGTGCTATCATCTTGAAACGTTCAGATCACTTACAACTCAATAGATTCTACCTTCCTGTAACGTTTCAGCCTGATTAGACCTTGTTTTCACACAAATGGACCCAGAATGATGTGAAATTGTGCTTCGTGCAACATAATTCTGGGTGCCATTTACAAACCATAAGTGCTAATGACTCCATTCCTTTTTGTGGTTGTAGGGGCTGTTGATTGGAGTACACTAAAACAAACCTGATCTCTCTAGGACATTCAGAAGCCAAGTTATAAGCCCACAAATGTGTAACTGGACTACTTCTTTAAATTGACACCAGATCCGGTGACCTTTGGGACATGGTTTGACCCCCTTAGGAAAGTGCTATCATCTTGAAACGTTCAGATCACTTACAACTCAATAGATTCTACCTTCCTGTAACGTTTCAGCCTGATTGGACCTTGTTTTCACACAAATGGACCCAGAATGATGTGAAATTGTGCTTCGTGCAACATAATTATGGGTGCCATTTAAAAACCATAAGTGCTAATGACTCCATTCCTTTTTGTGGTTGTAGGGGCTGTTGATTGGAGTACACTAAAACAAACCTGATCGCTCTAGGACATTCAGAAGCCAAGTTATAAGCCCACAAATGTGTAACTGGACTACTTCTTTAAATTGAAACCAGATCCGGTGACCTTTGGGACATGGTGTGACCCCCTTAGGAAAGCGCTATCATCATGAAACGTTCAGATCACTTACAACTCAATAGATTCTACCTTCTTGTAACGTTTCAGCCTGATTGGACCTTGTTTTCACACAAATGAACCCAGAATGATGTGAAATTGTGCTTCGTGCAACATAATTCTGGGTGCCATTTAAAAACCATAAGTGCTAATGACTCCATTCCTTTTTGTGGTTGTAGGGGCTGTTGATTGGAGTATACTAAAACAAACCTGATCTCTCTAGGACATTCAGAAGCCAAGTTATAAGCCCACAAATGTGTAACTGGATTACTTCTTTAAATTGACACCAGTTCCGGTGACCTTTGGGACATGGTTTGACCCTCTTAGGAAAGTGCTATCATCATGAAACGTTCAGATCACTTACAACTCAATAGATTCTACCTTCCTGTAACGTTTCAGCCTGATTGGACCTTGTTTTCACACAAATGGACCCAGAATGATGTGAAATTGTGCTTCGTGCAACATAATTCTGGGTGCCATTTACAAACCATAAGTGCTAATGACTCCATTCATTTTTGTGGTTGTAAGGGCTGTTGATTGGATTACATTAAAACAAACCTGATCTCTCTAGGACATTCAGAAGCCAAGTTATAAGCCCACAAATGTGTAACTGGATTACTTCTTTAAATTGACACCAGTTCCGGTGACCTTTGGGACATGGTTTGACCCCCTTAGGAAAGTGCTATCATCATGAAACGTTCGGATCACTTACAACTCAATAGATTCTACCTTCCTGTAACGTTTCAGCCTGATTGGACCTTGTTTTCACACAAATGAACCCAGAATGATGTGAAATTGTGCTTCGTGCAACATAAATCTGGGTGCCATTTAAAAACCATAAGTGCTAATGACTCCATTCCTTTTTGTGGTTGTAGGGGCTGTTGATTGGAGTACACTAAAACAAACCTGACCTCTCTAGGACATTCAGAAGCCAAGTTATGAGCCCACAACGGTGTAACTGGACTACTTCTTTAAAGTGACACCAGGCCCGGTGACCTTTGGGACATGGTTTTACCCCCTATAGGAATGTGCGATCATCTTGAAACGTTCAGATCACTTACAACTCAATAGATTCTGCCTTCTTGTAGCGTTTCAGCCTGATTGGACCTTGTTTTCACACAAATGGACCCAGAATGATGTGAAATTGTGCTTCGTGCAACATAATTCTGGGTGCCATTTAAAAACCATAAATGCTAATGACTCCATTCCGTTTTGTGGTTGTAGGGGCTGTTGATTGGAGTACACTAAAACAAACCTGATCTCTCTAGGACATTCAGAAGCCAAGTTATAAGCCCACAAATGTGTAACTGGACTACTTCTTTAAATTGACACCAGATCCGGTGACCTTTGGGACATGGTTTGACCCCCTTAGGAAAGTTCTATCATCGTGAAACGTTCAGATCACTTACAACTCAATAGATTCTACCTTCTTGTAACGTTTCAGCCTGATTGGACCTTGTTTTCACACAAATGAACCCAGAGTGATGTGAAATTGTTCTTCGTGCAACATAATTCTGGGTGCCATTTAAAAACCATAAGTGCTAATGACTCCATTCCTTTTTGTGGTTGTAGGGGCTGTTGATTGGAGTACACTAAAACAAACCTGATCGCTCTAGGACATTCAGAAGCCAAGTTATAAGCCCACAAATGTGTAACTGGACTACTTCTTTAAAATGACACCAGATCCGGTGACATTTGGGACATGGTTTGACCCCCGTAGGAAAGTGCTATCATCATGAAACGTTCAGATCACTTTCAACTCAATAGATTCTACCTTCCTGTAACGTTTCAGCCTGATTGGACCTTGTTTTCACACAAATGAACCCAGAATGATGTGAAATTGTGCTTCGTGCAACATAATTCTGGGTGCCATTTACAAACCATAAGTGCTAATGACTCCATTCCTTTTTATGGTTGTAGGGGCTGTTGATTGGAGTACACTAAAACAAACCTGACCTCTCTAGGACATTCAGAAGACAAGTTATAAGCCCACAAAGGTGTAACTGGACTACTTCTTTGAAGTGACACCAGGCCCGGTGACCTTTGGGACATGGTTTGACCCCCTATAGGAATGTGCGATCATCATGAAACGTTCAGATCACTTACAACTCAATAGATTCTACCTTCTTGTAACATTTCAGCCTGATTGGACCTTGTTTTCACACAAATGGACCCAGAATGATGTGAAATTGTGCTTCGTGCAACATAATTCTGGGTGCCATTTACAAACCATAAGTGCTAATGACTCCATTCCTTTTTGTGGTTGTAGGGGCTGTTGATTGGAGTACACTAAAACAAACCTGATCTCTCTAGGGCATTCAGAAGCCAAGTTATAAGCCCACAAATGTGTAACTGGACTACCTCTTTAAATTGACACCAGATCCGGTGACCTTTGGGACATGGTTTGACCCCCTTAGGAAAGTGCTATCATCTTGAAACGTTCAGATCACTTACAACTCAATAGATTCTACCTTCCTGTAACGTTTCAGCCTGATTGGACCTTGTTTTCACACAAATAGACCCAGAATGATGTGAAATTGTGCTTCGTGCAACATAATTCTGGGTGCCATTTACAAACCATAAGTGCTAATGACTCCATTCCTTTTTGTGGTTGTAGGGGCTGTTGATTGGAGTACACTAAAACAAACCTGACCTCTCTAGGACATTCAGAAGCCAAGTTATAAGCCCACAAAGGTGTAACTGGACTACTTCTTTGAAGTGACACCAGGCCCGGTGACCTTTGGGACATGGTTTGACCCCCTATAGGAATGTGCGATCATCATGAAACGTTCAGATCACTTACAACTCAATAGATTCTACCTTCTTGTAACGTTTCAGCCTGATTGGACCTTGTTTTCACACAAATGGACCCAGAATGATGTGAAATTGTGCTTCGTGCAACATAATTCTGGGTGGCATTTACAAACCATAAGTGCTAATGACTCCATTCCTTTTTGTGGTTGTAGGGGCTGTTGATTGGAGTACACTAAAACAAACCTGATCTCTCTAGGACATTCAGAAGCCAAGTTATAAGCCCACAAATGTGTAACTGGACTACTTCTTTAAATTGACACCAGATCCGGTGACCTTTGGGACATGGTTTGACCCCCTTAGGAAAGTTCTATCATCGTGAAACGTTCAGATCACTTACAACTCAATATATTCTACCTTCTTGTAACGTTTCAGCCTGATTGGACCTTGTTTTCACACAAATGAACCCAGAATGATGTGAAATTGTTCTTCGTGCAACATAATTCTGGGTGCCATTTAAAAACCATAAGTGCTAATGACTCCATTCCTTTTTTTTTGTTGTAGGGGCTGTTGATTGGAGTACACTAAAACAAACCTGATCGCTCTAGGACATTCAGAAGCCAAGTTATAAGCCCACAAATGTGTAACTGGACTACTTCTTTAAATTGACACCAGATCCGGTGACCTTTGGGACATGGTTTAACCCCCTTAGGAAAGCTCTATCATCATGAAACGTTCAGATCACTTACAACTCAATAGATTCTACCTTCTTGTAACGTTTCAGCCTGATTGGACCTTGTTTTCACACAAATGAACCCAGAATGATGTGAAATTGTGCTTCGTGCAACATAAATCTGGGTGCGATTTAAAAACCATAAGTGCTAATGACTCCATTCCTTTTTGTGGTTGTAGGGGCTGTTGATTGGAGTACAATAAAACAAACCTGACCTCTCTAGGACATTCAGAAGCCAAGTTATAAGCCCACAAAGGTGTAACTGGACTACTTCTTTAAAGTGACACCAGGCCCGGTGACCTTTGGGACATGGTTTTACCCCCTATAGGAATGTGCGATCATCTTGAAACGTTCAGATCACTTACAACTCAATAGATTCTACCTTCTTGTAGCGTTTCAGCCTGATTGGACCTTGTTTTCACACAAATGGACCCAGAATGATGTGAAATTGTGCTTCGTGCAACATAATTCTGTGTGCCATTTACAAACCATAAATGCTAATGACTCCATTCCGTTTTGTGGTTGTAGGGGCTGTTGATTGGAGTACACTAAAACAAACCTGATCTCTCTAGGACATTCAGAAGCCAAGTTATAAGCCCACAAATGTGTAACTGGACTACTTCTTTAAATTGACACCAGATCCGGTGACCTTTGGGACATGGTTTGACCCCCTTAGGAAAGTTCTATCATCGTGAAACGTTCAGATCACTTACAACTAAATAGATTCTAACTTCTTGTAACGTTTTAGCCTGATTGGACCTTGTTTTCACACAAATGAACCCAGAATGATGTGAAATTGTTCTTCGTGCAACATAATTCTGGGTGCCATTTAAAAACCATAAGTGCTAATGACTCCATTCCTTTTTGTGGTTGTAGGGGCTGTTGATTGGAGTACACTAAAACAAACCTGATCGCTCTAGGACATTCAGAAGCCAAGTTATAAGCCCACAAATGTGTAACTGGACTACTTCTTTAAATTGACACCAGATCCGGTGACCTTTGGGACATGGTTTGACCCCCTTAGGAAAGCGCAATCATCATGAAACGTTCAGATCACTTACAACTCAATAGATTCTACCTTCTTGTAACGTTTCAGCCTGATTGGACCTTGTTTTCACACAAATGAACCCAGAATGATGTGAAATTGTGATTCGTGCAACATAATTCTGGGTGCCATTTACAAACCATAAATGCTAATGACTCCATTCCTTTTTGTGGTTGTAGGGGCTGTTGATTGGAGTACACTAAAACAAACCTGATCTCTCTAGGACATTCAGAAGCCAAGTTACAAGCCCACAAATGTGTAACTGGACTACTTCTTTAAATTGACACCAGATCCGGTGACCTTTGGGACATGGTTTGACCCCCTTAGGAAAGTGCTATCATCATGAAATGTTCAGATCACTTACAACTCAATAGATTCTACCTTCCTGTAACGTTTCAGCCTGATTGGACCTTGTTTTCAAACGAACCCAGAATGATGTGAAATTGTGCTTCGTGCAACATAATTCTGGGTGCCATTTACAAACCATAAGTGCTAATGACTCCATTCCTTTTTGTGGTTGTAGGGGCTGTTGATTGGAGTACATTAAAACAAACCTGATCTCTCTAGGACATTCAGAAGCCAAGTTATAAGCCCACAAATGTGTAACTGGACTACTTCTTTAAATTGACACCAGATCCGGTGACCTTTGGGACATGGTTTGACCCCCTTAGGAAAGTGCTATCATCATGAAACGATCAGATACTTACAACTCAATATATTCTACCTTCCTGTAACGTTTCAGCCTGATTGGACCTTGTTTTCACACAAATTAACCCAGAATGATGTGAAATTGTGCTTCGTGCAACATAATTCTGGGTGCCATTTAAAAACCATAAGTGCTAATGACTCCATTCCTTTTTGTGGTTGTAGGGGCTGTTGATTGGAGTATACTAAAACAATCCTGATCTCTCTAGGACATTCAGAAGCCAAGTTATAAGCCCACAAAGGTGTAACTGGACTACTTCTTTAAATTGACACAAGATCCGGTGACCTTTGGGACATGGTTTGACCCTCTTAGGAAAGTGCTATCATAATAAAACATTCATATCACTTACAACTCAATAGATTCTACCTTCCTGTAACATTTCAGCCTGATTGGACCTTGTTTTCACACAAATGAACCCAGAATGATGTGAAAATGTGCTTCGTGTAACATAATTCTGGGTGCCATTTACAAACCATAAGTGCTAATGACTCCATTCCTTTTTGTGGTTGTAGGGGCTGTTGATTGGAGTACACTAAAACAAACCTGATCTCTCTAGGACATTCAGAAGCCAAGTTATAAGCCCACAAATGTGTAACTGGATTACTTCTTTAAATTGACACCAGTTCCGGTGACATTTGGGACATGGTTTGACCCTCTTAGGAAAGTGCCATCATCATGAAACGTTCAGATCACTTACAACTCAATATATTCTACCTTCCTGTAATGTTTCAGCCTGATTGGACCTTGTTTTCACACAAATGGACCCAGAATGATGTGAAATTGTGCTTCGTGCAACATAATTCTGGGTGCCATTTACAAACCATAAGTGCTAATGACTCCATTCATCTTTGTGGTTGTAAGGGCTGTTGATTGGAGTACATTAAAACAAACCTTATCTCTCTAGGACATTCAGAAGCCAAGTTATAAGCCCACAAAGGTGTAACTGGACTACTTCTTTAAAGTGACACCAGGCCCGGTGACCTTTGGGACATGGTTTTACCCCCTATAGGAATGTGCGATCATCTTGAAACATTCAGATCACATACAACTCAATAGATTCTACCTTCCTGTAACGTTTCAGCCTGATTGGTTCTTGTTTTCACACAAATGAACCCAGAATGATGTGAAATTGTGCTTCGTGCAACATAATTCTGGGTGCCATTTAAAAACCATAAGTGCTAATGACTCCATTCCTTTTCGTGGTTGTAGGGGCTGTTGATTGGAGTACACTAAAACAAACCTGACCTCTCTAGGACATTCAGAAGCCAAGTTATAAGCCCACAAAGGTGTAACTGGACTACTTCTTTAAAGTGACACCAGGCCCGGTGACCTTTGCGACATGGTTTTACCCCCTATAGGAATGTGCGATCATCTTGAAACGTTCAGATCACTTACAACTCAATAGATTCTACCTTCTTGTAGCGTTTCAGCCTGATTGGACCTTGTTTTCACACAAATGGACCCAGAATGATGTGAAATTGTGCTTCGTGCAACATAATTCTGGGTGCCATTTAAAAACCATAAGTGCTAATGACTCCATTCCTTTTTGTGGTTGTAGGGGCTGTTGATTGGAGTATACTAAAACAAACCTGATCTCTCTAGGACATTCAGAAGCCAAGTTATAAGCCCACAAAGGTGTAACTGGACTACTTCTTTAAATTGACACCAGATCCGGTGACCTTTGTGACATGGTTTGACCCTCTTAGGAAAGTGCTATCATAATAAAACATTCAGATCACTTACAACTCAATAGATTCTACCTTCCTGTAACATTTCAGCCTGATTGGACCTTGTTTTCACACAAATGAACCCAGAATGATGTGAAATTGTGCTTCGTGCAACATAATTCTGGGTGCCATTTACAAACCATAAGTGCTAATGACTCCATTCCTTTTTGTGGTTGTAGGGGCTGTTGATTGGAGTACACTAAAACAAACCTGATCTCTCTAGGACATTCAGAAGCCAAGTTATAAGCCCACAAATGTGTAACTGGACAACTTCTTTAAATTGACACCAGATCCGGTGACCTTTGGGACATGGTTTGACCCCCTTCAGAAAGTGCTATCATCATGAAACGTTCAGATCACTTACAACTCAATAGATTCTACCTTCCTGTAACGTTTCAGCCTGATAGGACCTTGTTTTCACACAAATGAGCCCAGAATGATGTGAAATTGTGCTTCGTGCAACATAATTCTGAGTGCCATTTACAAACCATAAGTGCTAATGACTCCATTCCTTTTTGTGGTTGTAGGGGCTGTTGATTGGAGTACACTAAAACAAACCTGATCTCTCTAGGACATTCAGAAGCCAAGTTATAAGCCCACAAATGTGTAACTGGACTACTTCTTTAAATTGACACCAGATCCGGTGACCTTTGGGACATGGTTTGACCCCCTTAGGAAAGTGCTATCATCATGAAACGTTCAGATCACTTACAACTCAATAGATTCTACCTTCCTGTAACGTTTCAGCCTGATTGGACCTTTTTTTCACACAAATGAACCCAGAATGATTTGAAATTGTGCTTCGTGCAACATAATTCTGGGTCCCATTTAAAAACCATAAGTGCTAATGACTCCATTCCTTTTTGTGGTTGTAGGGGCTGTTGATTGGAGTGCATTAAAACAAACCTGATCTCTATAGGACATTCAGAAGCCAAGTTATAAGCCCACAAATGTGTAACTGGACTACTTCTTTAAATTGACACCAGATCCGGTGACCTTTGGGACATGGTTTGACCCTCTTAGGAAAGTGCTATCATAATAAAACATTCAGATCACTTACAACTCAATAGATTCTACCTTCCTGTAACATTTCAGCCTGATTGGACCTTGTTTTCACACAAATGAACCCAGAATGATGTGAAATTGTGCTTCGTGCAACATAATTCTGGGTGCCATTTACAAACCATCAGTGCTAATGACTCCATTCCTTCTTGTGGTTGTAGGGGCTGTTGATTGGAGTACACTAAAACAAACCTGATTTCTCCAGAAGCCAAGTTATAAGCCCACAAATGTGTAACTGGACAACTTCTGTAAATTGACACCAGATCCGGTGACCTTTGGGACATGGTTTGACCCCCTTAGGAAAGTGCTATCATCATGAAACGTTCAGATAACTTACAACTCAATAGATTCTACCTTCCTGTAACGTTTCAGCCTGATAGGACCTTGTTTTCACACAAATGAGCCCAGAATGATGTGAAATTGTGCTTCGTGCAACATAATTCTGAGTGCCATTTCCAATTTATAAGTGCTAATGACTCCATTCCTTTTTGTGGTTGTAGGGGCTGTTTATTGGAGTGCATTAAAACAAACCTGATCTCTATAGGACATTCAGAAGCCAAGTTATAAGCCCACGAATGTGTAACTGGACTACTTCTTTAAATTGACACCAGATCCGGTGACCTTTGGGACATGGTTTGACCCCCTTAGGAAAGTGCTATCATCATGAAACGTTCAGATCACTTACAACTCAATAGATTCTACCTTCCTGTAACGTTTCAGCCTGATTGGACCTTGTTTTCACACAAATGAACCCAGAATGATGTGAAATTGTGCTTCGCGCAACATAATTCTGGGTGCCATTTAAAAACCATAAGTGCTAATGACTCCATTCCTTTTTGTGGTTGTAGGGGCTGTTGATTGAAGTACACTAAAACAAACCTGATCTCTCTAGGACATTCAGAAGCCAAGTTATAAGCCCACAAATGTGTAACTGGACTACTTCTTTAAATTGACACCAGATCCGTTGACCTTTGGGACATGGTTTTACCCCCTTAGGTAAGTGCTATCATCATGAAACATTCATATCACTTACAACTTAATAGATTCTACCTTCCTGTAACGTTTCAGCCTGATTGGACCTTGTTTTCACACAAATGGACCCAGAATGATGTGAAACTGTGCTTCGTGCAACATAATTCTGGGTGCCATTTACAAACCATAAGTGCTAATGACTCCATTCCTTTTTGTGGTTGTAGGGGCTGTTGATTGGAGTACTCTGAAACAAACCTGATCTCTCTAGGACATTCAGAAGCCAAGTTATAAGCCCGCAAATGTGTAACTGGACTACTTCTTTAAATTGACACCAGATCCGGTGACCTTTGGGACATAGTTTGACCCCCTTAGGAAAGTGCTATCATCATGAAACGTTCAGATCACTTACAACTCAATAGATTCTACTTCCTGTAACATTTCAGCCTGATTGGACCTTGTTTTCACACAAATGAACCCAGAATTATGTGAAATTGTGCTTCGCGCAACATAATTCTGGGTGCCATTTAAAAACCATAAGTGCTAATGACTCCATTCCTTTTTGTGGTTGTAGGGGCTGTTGATTGAAGTACACTAAAACAAACCTGATCTCTCTAGGACATTCAGAAGCCAAGTTATAAGCCCACAAATGTGTAACTGGACTACTTCTTTAAATTGACACCAGATCCGTTGACCTTTGGGACATGGTTTGACCCCCTTAGGTAAGTGCTATCATCATGAAACATTCAGATCACTTACAACTTAATAGATTCTACCTTCCTGTAACGTTTCAGCCTGATTGGACCTTGTTTTCACACAAATAGACCCAGAATGATGTGAAATTGTGCTTCGTGCAACATAATTCTGGGTGCCATTTACAAACCATAAGTGCTAATGACTCCATTCCTTTTTGTGGTTGTAGGGGCTGTTGATTGGAGTACTCTAAAACAAACCTGATCTCTCTAGGACATTCAGAAGCCAAGTTATAAGCCCGCAAATGTGTAACTGGACTACTTCTTTAAATTGACACCAGATCCGGTGACCTTTGGGACATAGTTTGACCCCCTTAGGAAAGTGCTATCATCATGAAATGTTCAGATCACTTACAACTCAATAGATTCTACCTTCCCGTAACGTTTCAGCCTGATTGGACCTTGTTTTCACACAAATGGACCCAGAATGATGTGAAATTTTGCTTCGTGCAACATTATTCTGGGTGCCTTTTAAAAACTATAAGTGCTAATGACTCCATTCCTTTTTGGGGTAATTGGGGCTGTTAATTGGAGTACTCTAAAACAAACCTGACCTCTCTAGGATATTCAAAAGCCAAGTTATAAGCCCACAAAGGTGTAACTGGACTACTTCTTTAAAGTGACACCAGGCCCGGTGACCTTTGGGACATGGTTTGACCCCCTATAGGAATATGCGATCATCATGAAACGTTCAGATCACTTACAACTCAATAGATTCTACCTTCTTGTAACATTTCAGCCTGATTGGACCTTGTTTTCACACAAATGGACCCAGAATGATGTGAAATTGTGCTTTGTGCAACATAATTCTGGGTGCCATTTACAAACCATAAGTGCTAATGACTCCATTCCTTTTTGTGGTTGTAGGGGCTGTTGATTGGAGTACACTAAAACAAACCTGACCTCTCTAGGACATTCAGAAGCCAAGTTATAAGCCCACAAATGTGTAACTGGACTACTTCTTTAAATTGACACCAGATCCGGTGACCTTTGGGACATGGTTTGACCCCCTTAGGAAAGTGATATCATCATGAAACGTTCAGATCACTTACAACTCAATAGACTCTACCTTCCGGTAACGTTTCAGCCTGATTGGATCTTGTTTTCACACAAATGAACCCAGAATGATGTGAAATTGTGCTTCGTGCAACATAATTCTGGGTGCCATTTAAAAACCATAAGTTCTAATGAATCCATTCCTTTTTGAGGTAATAGGGGATGTTAATTGGAGTACTCTTAAACAAACCTGACCTCTCTAGGATATTCAGAAGCCAAGTTATAAGCCAACAAATGTGTAAATGGACTACTTCTTTAAAGTGACACCAGGCCCGGTGACCTTTGGGACATGGTTTGACCCCCTATAGGAATGTGCGATCATCATGAAACGTTCAGATCACTTACAACTCAATAGATTCTACCTTCTTGTAACGTTTCAGCCTGACTGGATCTTGTTTTAACACAAATGGACCCAGAATGATGTGAAATTGTGCTTCGTGCAACATAATTCTGGGTGCCATTTACAAACCATAAGTGCTATTGACTCCATTCCTTGTGGTTGTAGGGGCTGTTGATTGGAGTACTCTGAAACAAACCTGATCTCTCTAGGACATTCAGAAGCCAAGTTATAAGCCCGCAAATGTGTAACTGGACTACTTCTTTAAATTGACACCAGATCCGGTGACCTTTGGGACATAGTTTGACCCCCTTAGGAAAGTGCTATCATCATGAAACGTTCAGATCACTTACAACTCAATAGATTCTACCTTCCCGTAACGTTTCAGCCTGATTGGACCTTGTTTTCACACAAATGGACCCAGAAAAATGTGAAATTTTGCTTCGTGCAACATTATTCTGGGTGCCATTTAAAAACTATAAGTGCTAATGACTCCATTCCTTTTTGGGGTAATTGGGGCTGTTAATTGGAGTACTCTAAAACAAACCTGACCTCTCTAGGATATTCAAAAGCCAAGTTATAAGCCCACAAAGGTGTAACTGGACTACTTCTTTAAAGTGACACCAGGCCCGGTGACCTTTGGGACATGGTTTGACCCCCTATAGGAATATGCGATCATCATGAAACGTTCAGATCACTTACAACTCAATAGATTCTACCTTCTTGTAACATTTCAGCCTGATTGGACCTTGTTTTCACACAAATGGACCAAGAATGATGTGAAATTGTGCTTTGTGCAACATAATTCTGGGTGCCATTTACAAACCATAAGTGCTAATGACTCCATTCCTTTTTGTGGTTGTAGGGGCTGTTGATTGGAGTACACTAAAACAAACCTGACCTCTCTAGGACATTCAGAAGCCAAGTTATAAGCCCACAAAGGTGTAACTGGACTACTTCTTTAAAGTGACACCAGGCCCGGTGACCTTTGGGACATGGTTTTACCCCCTATAGGAATGTGCGATCATCATGAAACGTTCAGATCACTTACAACTCAATTGATTCTACCTTCTTGTAACGTTTCAGCCTGATTGGACCTTGTTTTCACACAAATTGACCCAGAATGATGTGAAATTGTGCTTCGTGCAACATAATTCTGGGTGCCATTTCCAAACCATAAGTGCTAATCACTCCATTCCTTTTTGTGGTTGTAGGGGCTGTCGATTGGAGTACACTAAAACAAACCTGATCTCTCTAGGACATTCAGAAGCCAAGTTATAAGCCCACAAATGTGTAACTGGACTACTTCTTTAAATTGACACCAGATCCGGTGACCTTTGGGACATAGTTTGACCCCCTTAGGAAAGTGATATCATCATGAAACGTTCAGATCACTTACAACTCAATAGATTCTACCTTCCTGTAACGTTTCAGCCTGATTGGATCTTGTTTTTCACACAAATGAACCCAGAATGATGTGAAATTGTGCTTCGTGCAACATACTTCTGGGTGCCATTTAAAAACCATAAGTTCTAATGACTCCATTCCTTTTTGAGGTAATAGGGGATGTTAATTGGAGTACTCTTAAACAAACCTGACCTCTCTAGGATATTCAGAAGCCAAGTTATAAGCCCACAAATGTGTAAATGGACTACTTCTTTAAAGTGACACCAGGCCCGGTGACCTTTGGGACATGGTTTGACCCCCTATAGGAATGTGCGATCATCATGAAACGTTCAGATCACTTACAACTCAATAGATTCTACCTTCTTGTAACGTTTCAGCCTGACTGGATCTTGTTTTAACACAAATGGACCCAGAATTATGTGAAATTGTGCTTCGTGCAACATAATTCTGGGTGCCATTTACAAACCATAAGTGCTATTGACTCCATTCCTTGTGGTTGTAGGGGCTGTTGATTGGAGTACTCTGAAACAAACCTGATCTCTCTAGGACATTCAGAAGCCAAGTTATAAGCCCGCAAATGTGTAACTGGACTACTTCTTTAAATTGACACCAGATCCGGTGACCTTTGGGACATAGTTTGACCCCCTTAGCAAAGTGCTATCATCATGAAACGTTCAGATCACTTACAACTCAATAGATTCTACCTTCCCGTAACGTTTCAGCCTGATTGGACCTTGTTTTAACACAAATGGACCCAGAAAAATGTGAAATTTTGCTTCGTGCAACATAATTCTGGGTGCCATTTACAAACCATAAGTGCTAATGACTCCATTCCTTTTTGTGGTTGTAGGGGCTGTTGATTGGAGTACACTAAAACAAACCTGACCTCTCTAGGACATTCAGAAGCCAAGTTATAAGCCCACAAAGGTGTAACTGGACAACTTCTTTAAAGTGACACCAGGCCCGGTGACCTTTGGGACATGGTTTAACCCCATATAGGAATGTGCGATCATCATGAAACATTCAGATCACTTACAACTCAATAGATTCTACCTTCTTGTAACGTTTCAGCCTGATTGGACCTCGTTTTCACACAAATGGACCCAGAATGATGTGAAATTGTGCTTCGTGCAACATAATTCTGGGTGCCATTTACAAACCATAAGTGCTAATGACTCCATTCCTTTTTGTGGTTGTAGGGGCTGTTGATTGGAGTACACTAAAACAAACCTGACCTCTCTAGGACATTCAGAAGCCAAGTTAAAAGCCCACAAAGGTGTAACTGGACTACTTCTTTAAAGTGACACCAGGCCCGGTGACCTTTGGGACATGGTTTGAACCCCTATAGGAATGTGCGATCATCATGAAACGTTCAGATAACTTACAACTCAATAGATTCTACCTTCTTGTAACGTTTCAGCCTGATTGGACCTTGTTTTCACACAAATGACCCAGAATGATGTGAAATTGTGCTTCGTGCAACATTATTCTGGGTGCCATTTACAAACCATAAGTGTTAATGACTCCATTCCTTTTTGTGGTTGTAGGGGCTGTTGATTGGAGCACACTTAAACAAACCTGACCTCTCTAGGACATTCAGAAGCCAAGTTATAAGCCCACAAAGGTGTAACTGGACTACTTCTTTAAAGTGACACCAGGCCCGGTGACCTTTGGGACATGGTTTGACCCCCTATAGGAATGTGCAATCATAATGAAACATTCAGATCACTTACAACTCAATAGATTCTACATTCTTTTAAGGTTTCAGCCTGATTGGACCTTGTTTTCACACAAATGGACCCAGAATGATGTGAAATTGTGCTTCGTGCAACATTATTCTGGGTGCCATTTACAAACCATAAGTGTTAATGACTCCATTCCTTTTTGTGGTTGTAGGGGCTGTTGATTGGAGTACACTTAAACAAACCTGACCTCTCTAGGACATTCAGAAGCCAAGTTATAAGCCCACAAAGGTGTAACTGGACTACTTCTTTAAAGTGACACCAGGCCCGGTGACCTTTGGGACATGGTTTGACCCCCTATAGGAATGTGCGATCATAATGAAACATTCAGATCACTTACAACTCAATAGATTCTACCTTCTTTTAATGTTTCAGCCTGATTGGACCTTGTTTTCACACAAATGGACCCAGAATGATGTGAAATTGTGCTTCGTGCAACATAATTCTGGGTGCCATTTCCAAACCATAAGTGCTAATGACTCCATTCCTTTTTGTGGTTGTAAGGGCTGTTGATTGGAGTACTCTGAAACAAACCTGATCTCTCTAGGACATTCAGAAGCCAAGTTATAAGCCCGCAAATGTGTAACTGGACTACTTCTTTAAATTGACACCAGATCCGGTGACCTTTGGGACATAGTTTGACCCCCTTAGGAAAGTGCTATCATCATGAAACGTTCAGATCACTTACAACTCAATATATTCTACCTTCCCGTAACGTTTCAGCCTGATTGGACCTTGTTTTCACACAAATGGACCCAGAATGATGTGAAATTTTGCTTCGTGCAACATTATTCTGGGTGCCATTTAAAAACTATAAGTGCTAATGACTCCATTCCTTTTTGGGGTAATTGGGGCTGTTAATTGGAGTACTCTAAAACAAATCTGACCTCTCTAGGATATTCAAAAGCCAAGTTATAAGCCCACAAAGGTGTAACTGGACTACTTCTTTAAAGTGACACCAGGCCCTGTGACCTTTGGGACATGGTTTGACCCACTATAGGAATATGCGATCATCATGAAACGTTCAGATCACTTACAACTCAATAGATTCTACCTTCTTGTAACATTTCAGCCTGATTGGACCTTGTTTTCACACAAATGGACCCAGAATGATGTGAAATTGTGCTTTGTGCAACATAATTCTGGGTGCCATTTACAAACCATAAGTGCTAATGACTCCATTCCTTTTTGTGGTTGTAGGGGCTGTTGATTGGAGTACACTAAAACAAACCTGACCTCTCTAGGACATTCAGAAGCCAAGTTATAAGCCCACAAAGGTGTAACTGGACTACTTCTTTAAAGTGACACCAGGCCCGGTGACCTTTGGGACATGGTTTGACCCCCTATAGGAATGTGCAATCATCATGAAACGTTCAGATCACTTACAACTCAATTGATTCTACCTTCTTGTAACGTTTCAGCCTGATTGGACCTTGTTTTCACACAAATGGACCCAGAATGATGTGAAATTGTGCTTCGTGCAACATAATTCTGGGTGCCATTTCCAAACCATAAGTGCTAATCACTCCATTCCTTTTTGTGGTTGTAGGGCTGTCGATTGGAGTACACTAAAACAAACCTGATCTCTCTAGGACATTCAGAAGCCAAGTTATAAGCCCACAAATGTGTAACTGGACTACTACTTTAAATTGACACCAGATCCGGTGACCTTTGGGACATGGTTTGACCCCCTTAGGAAAGTGCTATCATCATGAAACGTTCAGATCACTTACAACTCAATAGATTCTACCTTCCTGTAACGTTTCAGCCTGATTGGATCTTGTTTTCACACAAATGAACCCAGAATGATGTGAAATTGTGCTTCGTGCAACATAATTCTGGGTGCCATTTAAAAACCATAAGTTCTAATGACTCCATTCCTTTTTGAGGTAATAGGGGATGTTAATTGGAGTACTCTTAAACAAACCTGACCTCTCTAGGATATTCAGAAGTCAAGTTATAAGCCCACAAATGTGTAAATGGACTACTTCTTTAAAGTGACACCAGGCCCGGTGACCTTTGGGACATGGTTTTACCCCCTATAGGAATGTGCGATCATCATGAAACGTTCAGATCACTTACAACTCAATAGATTCTACCTTCTTGTAACGTTTCAGCCTGACTGGATCTTGTTTTAACACAAATTGACCCAGAATGATGTGAAATTGTGCTTCGTGCAACATAATTCTGGGTGCCATTTACAAACCATAAGTGCTAAGGACTCCATTCCTTTTTGTGGTTGTAGGGGCTGTTGATTGGAGAACACTAAAACAAACCTGACCTCTCTAGGACATTCAGAAGCCAAGTTATAAGCCCACAATGGTGTAACTGGACTACTTCTTTAAAGTGACACCAGGCCCGGTGACCTTTGGGACATGGTTTGACCCCCTATAGGAATGTACGATCATAATGAAACATTCAGATCACTTACAACTCAATAGATTCTACCTTCTTGTAAGGTTTCAGCCTGATTGGACCTTGTTTTCACACAAATGGACCCAGAATGATGTGAAATTGTGCTTCGTGCATTATAATTCTGGGTGCCATTTACAAACCATAAGTGCTAATGACTCCATTCCTTTTTGTGGTTGTAGGGGCTGTTGATTGGAGTACTCTGAAACAAACCTGATCTCTCTAGGACATTCAGAAGCCAAGTTATAAGCCCACAAATGTGTAACTGTACTACTTCTTTAAAGTGACACCAGATCTGGTGACCTTTGGGACATGGTTTGACCCCCTTAGCAAAGTGCTATCATCATGAAATGTTCAGATCACTTACAACTCAATAGATTCTACCTTCCTGTAACGTTTCAGCCTGATTGGACCTTGTTTTCACACAAATGAACCCAGAATGATGTGAAATTGTGCTTCGTGCAACATAATTCTGGGTGCCATTTACAAACCATAAGTGCTAATGACTCCATTCCTTTTTGTGGTTGTAGGGGCTGTTGATTGGAGTACACTAAAACAAACCTGACCTCTCTAGGACATTCAGAAGCCAAGTTATAAGCCCACAAAGGTGTAACTGGACTACTTCTTTAAAGTGACACCAGGCCCGGGGACCTTTGGGACATGGTTTGGCCCCCTTAGGAAAGTGCTATCATCATGAAACGTTCAGATCACTTACAACTCAATAGATTCTACCTTCCTGTAACGTTTCAGCCTGATTGGACCTTGTTTTCACACAAATGAACCCAGAATGATGTGAAATTGTGCTTCGTGCAACATAATTCTGGGTGCCATTTACAAACCATAAGTGTTAATGACTCCATTCTTTTTTGTGGTTGTAGGGGCTGTTGAATGGAGTACACTAAAACAAACCTGACCTCGCTAGGACATTCAGAAGCCAAGTAATAAGCCCACAAAGGTGTAACTGGACTACTTCTTTAAAGTGACACAAGGCCCGGTGACCTTTGGGACATGGTTTTACCCCCTATAAGAATGTGCGATCATCATGAAACGTTCAGATCACTTACAACTCAATAGATACTACCGTCTTGTAACGTTTCAGCCTGATTGGACCTTGTTTTCACACAAATGGACCCAGAATGATGTGAAATTGTGCTTCGTGCAACATAATTCTGGGTGCCATTTCCAAACCATAAGTGCTAATGACTCCATTCCTTTTTGGGGTAATGGGGGCTGTTAATTGGAGTACTCTAAAAGAAACCTGACCTCTCTAGGATATTCAAAAGCCAAGTTATAAGCCCTCAAATGTGTAACTGGACTACTTCTTTAAATTGACACCAGATCCGGTGACCTTTGGGACATGGTTTGACCCCCTTAGGAAAGTGCTATCATCTTGAAACGTTCAGATCACTTACAACTCAATAGATTCTACCTTCCTGTAACGTTTCAGCCTGATTGGACCTTGTTTTCACACAAATGAACCCAGAATGATGTGAAATTGTGCTTCGTGCAACATAATTCTGGGTGCCATTTACAAACCATAAGTGCTAATGACTCCATTCCTTTTTGTGGTTGTAGGGGCTGTTGATTGGAGTACACTAAAACAAACCTGACCTCTCTAGGACATTCAGAAGCCAAGTTATAAGCCCACAAAGGTGTAACTGGACTACTTCTTTAAAGTGACACCAGGCCCGGTGACCTTTGGGACATGGTTTGACCACCTATAGGAATGTACGATCATAATGAAACATTCAGATCACTTACAACTCAATAGATTCTACCTTCTTGTAAGGTTTCAGCCTGATTGGACCTTGTTTTCACACAAATGGACCCAGAATGATGTGATATTGTGCTTCGTGCAACATAATTCTGGGTGCCATTTACAAACCATAAGTGCTAATGACTCCATTCCTTTTTGTGGTTGTAAGGGCTGTTGATTGGAGTACTCTGAAACAAACCTGATCTCTCTAGGACATTCAGAAGCCAAGTTATAAGCCCGCAAATGTGTAACTGGACTACTTTAAATTGACACCAGATCCGGTGACCTTTGGGACATAGTTTGACCCCCTTAGGAAAGTGCTATCATCATGAAACGTTCAGATCACTTACAACTCAATAGATTCTACCTTCCCGTAACGTTTCAGCCTGATTGGACCTTGTTTTCACACAAATGGACCCAGAATGATGTGAAATTTTGCTTCGTGCAACATTATTCTGGGTGCCATTTAAAAACTATAAGTGCTAATGACTCCATTCCTTTTTGGGGTAATTGGGGCTGTTAATTGGAGTACTCTAAAACAAATCTGACCTCTCTAGGATATTCAAAAGCCAAGTTATAAGCCCACAAAGGTGTAACTGGACTACTTCTTTAAAGTGACACCAGGCCCGGTGACCTTTGGGACATGGTTTGACCCCCTATAGGAATATGCGATCATCATGAAACGTTCAGATCACTTACAACTCAATAGATTCTACCTTCTTGTAACATTTCAGCCTGATTGGACCTTGTTTTCACACAAATGGACCCAGAATGATGTGAAATTGTGCTTTGTGCAACATAATTCTGGGTGCCATTTACAAACCATAAGTGCTAATGACTCCATTCCTTTTTGTGGTTGTAGGGGCTGTTGATTGGAGTACACTAAAACAAACCTGACCTCTCTAGGACATTCAGAAGCCAAGTTATAAGCCCACAAAGGTGTAACTGGACTACTTCTTTAAAGTGACACCAGGCCCGGTGACCTTTGGGACATGGTTTGACCCCCTATAGGAATGTGCAATCATCATGAAACGTTCAGATCACTTACAACTCAATTGATTCTACCTTCTTGTAACGTTTCAGCCTGATTGGACCTTGTTTTCACACAAATGGACCCAGAATGATGTGAAATTGTGCTTCGTGCAACAAAATTCTGGGTGCCATTTCCAAACCATAAGTGCTAATCACTCCATTCCTTTTTGTGGTTGTAGGGCTGTCGATTGGAGTACACTAAAACAAACCTGACCTCTCTAGGATATTCAGAAGTCAAGTTATAAGCCCATAAATGTGTAAATGGACTACTTCTTTAAAGTGACACCAGATCCGGTGACCTTTGGGACATGGTTTGACCCCCTATAGGAATGTGCGATCATCATGAAACGTTCAGATCACTTACAACTCAATAGATTCTTCCTTCTTGTAACGTTTCAGCCTGACTGGATCTTGTTTTAACACAAATGGACCCAGAATGATGTGAAATTGTGCTTCGTGCAACATAATTCTGGGTGCCATTTACAAACCATAAGTGCTAAGGACTCCATTCCTTTTTGTGGTTGTAGGGGCTGTTGATTGGAGAACACTAAAACAAACCTGACCTCTCTAGGACATTCAGAAGCCAAGTTATAAGCCCACAGTGGTGTAACTGGACTACTTCTTTAAAGTGACACCAGGCCCGGTGACCTTTGGGACATGGTTTGACCCCCTATAGGAATGTACGATCATAATGAAACATTCAGATCACTTACAACTCAATAGATTCTACCTTCTTGTAAGGTTTCAGCCTGATTGGACCTTGTTTTCACACAAATGGACCCAGAATGATGTGAAATTGTGCTTCGTGCATTATAATTCTGGGTGCCATTTACAAACCATAAGTGCTAATGACTCCATTCCTTTTTGTGGTTGTAGGGGCTGTTGATTGGAGTACTCTGAAACAAACCTGATCTCTCTAGGACATTCAGAAGCCAAGTTATAAGCCCACAAATGTGTAACTGTACTACTTCTTTAAAGTGACACCAGATCTGGTGACCTTTGGGACATGGTTTGACCCCCTTAGCAAAGTGCTATCATCATGAAATGTTCAGATCACTTACAACTCAATAGATTCTACCTTCCTGTAACGTTTCAGCCTGATTGGACCTTGTTTTCACACAAATGAACCCAGAATGATGTGAAATTGTGCTTCGTGCAACATAATTCTGGGTGCCATTTACAAACCATAAGTGCTAATGACTCCATTCCTTTTTGTGGTTGTAGGGGCTGTTGATTGGAGTACACTAAAACAAACCTGACCTCTCTAGGACATTCAGAAGCCAAGTTATAAGCCCACAAAGGTGTAACTGGACTACTTCTTTAAAGTGACACCAGGCCCGGGGACCTTTGGGACATGGTTTGACCCCCTTAGGAAAGTGCTATCATCATGAAACGTTCAGATCACTTACAACTCAATAGATTCTACCTTCCTGTAACGTTTCAGCCTGATTGGACCTTGTTTTCACACAAATGAACCCAGAATGATGTGAAATTGTGCTTCGTGCAACATAATTCTGGGTGCCATTTACAAACCATAAGTGCTAATGACTCCATTCTTTTTTGTGGTTGTAGGGGCTGTTGATTGGAGTACACTAAAACAAACCTGACCTCGCTAGGACATTCAGAAGCCAAGTTATAAGCCCACAAAGGTGTAACTGGACTACTTCTTTAAAGTGACACAAGGCCCGGTGACCTTTGGGACATGGTTTTACCCCCTATAAGAATGTGCGATCATCATGAAACGTTCAGATCACTTACAACTCAATAGATACTACCGTCTTGTAACGTTTCAGCCTGATTGGACCTTGTTTTCACACAAATGGACCCAGAATGATGTGAAATTGTGCTTCGTGCAACATAATTCTGGGTGCCATTTCCAAACCATAAGTGCTAATGACTCCATTCCTTTTTGGGGTAATGGGGGCTGTTAATTGGAGTACTCTAAAAGAAACCTGACCTCTCTAGGATATTCAAAAGCCAAGTTATAAGCCCACAAATGTGTAACTGGACTACTTCTTTAAATTGACACCAGATCCGGTGACCTTTGGGACATGGTTTGACCCCCTTAGGAAAGTGCTATCATCATGAAACGTTCAGATCACTTACAACTCAATAGATTCTACCTTCCTGTAATGTTTCAGCCTGATTGGACCTTGTTTTCACACAAATGAACCCAGAATGATGTGAAATTGTGCTTCGTGCAACATAATTCTGGGTGCCATTTAAAAACCATAAGTGCTAATGACTCCATTCCTTTTTGTGGTTGTAGGGGCTGTTGATTGGAGTACACTAAAACAAACCTGATCTCTCTAGGACATTCAGAAGCCAAGTTATAAGCCCACAAATGTGTAACTGGACTACTTCTTTAAATTGACACCAGATCCGGTGACCTCTGGGACATGGTTTGACCCCCTTAGGAAAGTGCTATCATCATGAAACGTTCAGATCACTTACAACTCAATAGATTCTACCGTCCTGTAACGTTTCAGCCTGATTGGACCTTGTTTTCACACAAATGGACCCAGAATGATGTGAAATTGTGCTTCGTGCAACATAATTCTGGGTGCCATTTACAAACCATAAGTGCTAATGACTCCATTTCTTTTTGTGGTTGTAGGGACTGTTGATTGGAGTACACTAAAACAAACCTGATCTCTCTAGGACATTCAGAATCCAAGTTATAAGCCCACAAATGTGTAACTGGACTACTTCTTTAAATTGACACCAGATCCGGTGACCTTTGGGACATGGTTTGACCCCCTTAGGAAAGTGCTATCATCATGAAACGTTCAGATCACTTACAACTCAATAGAATCTACCTTCCTGTAACGTTTCAGCCTGATTGGACCTTGTTTTCACACAAATGAACCCAGAATGATGTGAAATTGTGCTTCATGCAACATAATTCTGGGTGCCATTTACAAACCATAAGTGCTAATGACTCCATTCTTTTTTGTGGTTGTAGGGGCTGTTGATTGGAGTACACTAAAACAAACCTGACCTCTCTAGGACATTCAGAAGCCAAGTTATAAGCCCACAAATGTGTAACTGGACTACTTCTTTAAAGTGACACAAGGCCCGGTGACCTTTGGGACATGGTTTGACCCCCTATAAGAATGTGCGATCATCATGAAACGTTCAGATCACTTACAACTCAATAGATACTACCTTCTTGTAACGTTTCAGCCTGATTGGACCTTGTTTTCACACAAATGGACCCAGAATGATGTGAAATTGTGCTTCGTGCAACATAATTCTGGGTGCCATTTCCAAACCATAAGTGCTAATCACTCCATTCCTTTTTGTGGTTGTAGGGGCTGTCGATTGGAATACACTAAAACAAACCTGATCTCTCTAGGACATTCAGAAGCCAAGTTATAAGCCCACAAATGTGTAACTGGACTACTTCTTTAAATTGACACCAGATCCGGTGACCTTTGGGACATGGTTTGACCCCCTTAGGAAAGTGCTATCATCATGAAACGTTCAGATCACTTACAACTCAATAGATTCTACCTTCCTGTAACGTTTCAGCCTGATTGGATCTTGTTTTCACACAAATGAACACAGAATGATGTGAAATTGTGCTTCGTGCAACATAATTCTGGGTGCCATTTAAAAACCATAAGTTCTAATGACTCCATTCCTTTTTGAGGTAATAGGGGATGTTAATTGGAGTACTCTTAAACAAACCTGACCTCTCTAGGATATTCAGAATCCAAGTTATAAGCCCACAAATGTGTAAATGGACTACTTCTTTAAAGTGACACCAGGCCCGGTGACCTTTGGGACATGGTTTGACCCCCTATAGGAATGTGCGATCATCATGAAACGTTCAGATCACTTACAACTCAATAGATTCTACCTTCTTGTAACGTTTCAGCCTGATTGGACCTCGTTTTCACACAAATGGACCCAGAATGATGTGAAATTGTGCTTCGTGCAACATAATTCTGGGTGCCATTTACAAACCATAAGTGCTAATGACTCCATTCCTTTTTGTGGTTGTAGGGGCTGTTGATTGGAGTACACTAAAACAAACCTAACCGCTCTAGGACATTCAGAAGCCAAGTTATAAGCCCACAAATGTGTAACTGGACTACTTTAAAGTGACACCAGGCCCGGTGACCTTTGGGACATGGTTTGACCCCCTTAGGAAAGTGCTATCATCATGAAACGTTCAGATCACTTACAACTCAGTAGAATCTACCTTCCTGTAACGTTTCAGCCTGATTGGACCTTGTTTTCACACAAATGAACCCAGAATGATGTGAAATTGTGCTTCATGCAACATAATTCTGGGTGCCATTTACAAACCATAAGTGCTAATGACTCTATTCTTTTTTGTGGTTGTAGGGGCTGTTGATTGGAGTACACTAAAACAAACCTGACCTCGCTAGGACATTCAGAAGCCAAGTTATAAGCCCACAAATGTGTAACTGGACTACTTCTTTAAAGTGACACAAGGCCCGGTGACCTTTGGGACATGGTTTGACCCCCTATAAGAATGTGCGATCATCATGAAACGTTCAGATCACTTACAACTCAATTGATTCTACCTTCTTGTAACGTTTCAGCCTGATTGGACCTTGTTGTCACACAAATGGACCCAGAATGATGTGAAATTGTGCTTCGTGCAACATAATTCTTGGTGCCATTTACAAACCATAAGTGCTAAAGACTCCATTTCTTTTTGTGGTTGTAGGGGCTGTTGATTGGAGTACACTAAAACAAACCTGATCTCTCTAGGACATTCAGAATCCAAGTTATAAGCCCACAAATGTGTAACTGGACTACTTCTTTAAATTGACACCAGATCCGGTGACCTTTGGGACATGGTTTGACCCCCTTAGGAAAGTGCTATCATCATGAAACGTTCAGATCACTTACAACTCAATAGATTCTACCTTCCTGTAACGTTTCAGCCTGATTGGACCTTGTTTTCACACAAATGAACCCAGAATGATGTGAAATTGTGCTTCGTGCAACATAATTCTGGGTGCCATTTACAAACCATAAGTGCTAATGACTCCATTCTTTTTTGTGGTTGTAGGGGCTGTTGATTGGAGTACACTAAAACAAACCTGACCTCGCTAGGACATTCAGAAGACAAGTTATAAGCCCACAAAGGTGTAACTGGACTACTTCTTTAAAGTGACACAAGGCCCGGTGACCTTTGGGACATGGTTTTACCCCCTATAAGAATGTGCGATCATCATGAAACGTTCAGATCACTTACAACTCAATAGATACTACCTTCTTGTAATGTTTCAGCCTGATTGGACCTTGTTTTCACACAAATGGACCCAGAATGATGTGAAATTGTGCTTCGTGCAACATAATTCTGGGTGCCATTTCCAAACCATAAGTGCTAATGACTCCATTCCTTTTTGGGGTAATTGGGGCTGTTAATTGGAGTACTCTAAAACAAATCTGACCTCTCTAGGATATTCAAAAGCCAAGTTATAAGCCCACAAAGGTGTAACTGGACTACTTCTTTAAAGTGACACCAGGCCCGGTGACCTTTGGGACATGGTTTGACCCCCTATAGGAATATGCGATCATCATGAAACGTTCAGATCACTTACAACTCAATAGATTCTACCTTCTTGTAACATTTCAGCCTGATTGGACCTTGTTTTCACACAAATGGACCCAGAATGACGTGAAATTGTGCTTTGTGCAACATAATTCTGGGTGCCATTTACAAACCATAAGTGCTAATGACTCCATTCCTTTTTGTGGTTGTAGGGGCTGTTGATTGGAGTACACTAAAACAAACCTGACCTCTCTAGGACATTCAGAAGCCAAGTTATAAGCCCACAAAGGTGTAACTGGACTACTTCTTTAAAGTGACACCAGGCCCGGTGACCTTTGGGACATGGTTTGACCCCCTATAGGAATGTGCAATCATCATGAAACGTTCAGATCACTTACAACTCAATTGATTCTACCTTCTTGTAACGTTTCAGCCTGATTGGACCTTGTTTTCACACAAATGGACCCAGAATGATGTGAAATTGTGCTTCGTGCAACATAATTCTGGGTGCCATTTCCAAACCTTTAAGTGCTAATCACTCCATTCCTTTTTGTGGTTGTAGGGCTGTCGATTGGAGTACACTAAAACAAACCTGATCTCTCTAGGACATTCAGAAGCCAAGTTATAAGCCCACAAATGTGTAACTGGACTACTTCTTTAAATTGACACCAGATCCGGTGACCTATGGGACATGGTTTGACCCCCTTAGGAAAGTGCTATCATCATGAAACGTTCAGATCACTTACAACTCAATAGATTCTACCTTCCTGTAACGTTTCAGCCTGATTGGATCTTGTTTTCACACAAATGAACCCAGAATGATGTGAAATTGTGCTTCGTGCAACATAATTCTGGGTGCCATTTAAAAACCATAAGTTCTAATGACTCCATTCCTTTTTGAGGTAATATTTGATGTTAATTGGAGTACTCTTAAACAAACCTGACCTCTCTAGGATATTCAGAAGCCAAGTTATAAGCCCACAAATGTGTAAATGGACTACTTCTTTAAAGTGACACCAGGCCCGGTGACCTTTGGGACATGGTTTGACCCCCTATAGGAATGTGCGATCATCATGAAACGTTCAGATCACTTACAACTCAATAGATTCTACCTTCTTGTAACGTTTCAGCCTGACTGGATCTTGTTTTAACACAAATGGACCCAGAATGATGTGAAATTGTGCTTCGTGCAACATAATTCTGGGTGCCATTTACAAACCATAAGTGCTAAGGACTCCATTCCTTTTTGTGCTTGTAGGGGCTGTTGATTGGAGTACACTAAAACAAACCTGACCTCTCTAGGACATTCAGAAGCCAAGTTATAAGCCCACAATGGTGTAACTGGACTACTTCTTTAAAGTGACACCAGGCCCGGTGACCTTTGGGACATGGTTTGACCCCCTATAGGAATGTACGATCATAATGAAACATTCAGATCACTTACAACTCAATAGATTCTACCTTCTTGTAAGGTTTCAGCCTGATTGGACCTTGTTTTCACACAAATGGACCCAGAATGATGTGAAATTGTGCTTCGTGCATTATAATTCTGGGTGCCATTTACAAACCATAAGTGCTAATGACTCCATTCCTTTTTGTGGTTGTAGGGGCTGTTGATTGGAGTACTCTGAAACAAACCTGATCTCTCTAGGACATTCAGAAGCCAAGTTATAAGCCCACAAATGTGTAACTGTACTACTTCTTTAAAGTGACACCAGATCTGGTGACCTTTGGGACATGGTTTGACCCCCTTAGCAAAGTGCTATCATCATGAAATGTTCAGATCACTTACAACTCAATAGATTCTACCTTCCTGTAACGTTTCAGCCTGATTGGACCTTGTTTTCACACAAATGAACCCAGAATGATGTGAAATTGTGCTTCGTGCAACATAATTCTGGGTGCCATTTACAAACCATAAGTGCTAATGACTCCATTCCTTTTTGTGGTTGTAGGGGCTGTTGATTGGAGTACACTAAAACAAACCTGACCTCTCTAGGACATTCAGAAGCCAAGTTATAAGCCCACAAAGGTGTAACTGGACTACTTCTTTAAAGTGACACCAGGCCCGGGGACCTTTGGGACATGGTTTGACCCCCTTAGGAAAGTGCTATCATCATGAAACGTTCAGATCACTTACAACTCAATAGATTCTACCTTCCTGTAACGTTTCAGCCTGATTGGACCTTGTTTTCACACAAATGAACCCAGAATGATGTGAAATTGTGCTTCGTGCAACATAATTCTGGGTGCCATTTACAAACCATAAGTGCTAATGACTCCATTCTTTTTTGTGGTTGTAGGGGCTGTTGATTGGAGTACACTAAAACAAACCTGACCTTGCTAGGACATTCAGAAGCCAAGTTATAAGCCCACAAAGGTGTAACTGGACTACTTTAAAGTGACAC
This sequence comes from Nothobranchius furzeri, assembly GCF_043380555.1. Taxonomy (NCBI): domain Eukaryota; kingdom Metazoa; phylum Chordata; class Actinopteri; order Cyprinodontiformes; family Nothobranchiidae; genus Nothobranchius; species Nothobranchius furzeri. The sequence continues at coordinate 12,500,756 of NC_091743.1, forward strand.
AAGGCCCGGTGACCTTTGGGACATGGTTTTACCCCCTATAAGAATGTGCGATCATCATGAAACGTTCAGATCACTTACAACTCAATAGATACTACCGTCTTGTAACGTTTCAGCCTGATTGGACCTTGTTTTCACACAAATGGACCCAGAATGATGTGAAATTGTGCTTCGTGCAACATAATTCTGGGTGCCATTTCCAAACCATAAGTGCTAATGACTCCATTCCTTTTTGGGGTAATGGGGGCTGTTAATTGGAGTACTCTAAAAGAAACCTGACCTCTCTAGGATATTCAAAAGCCAAGTTATAAGCCCACAAATGTGTAACTGGACTACTTCTTTAAATTGACACCAGATCCGGTGACCTTTGGGACATGGTTTGACCCCCTTAGGAAAGTGCTATCATCATGAAACGTTCAGATCACTTACAACTCAATAGATTCTACCTTCCTGTAATGTTTCAGCCTGATTGGACCTTGTTTTCACACAAATGAACCCAGAATGATGTGAAATTGTGCTTCGTGCAACATAATTCTGGGTGCCATTTAAAAACCATAAGTGCTAATGACTCCATTCCTTTTTGTTGTTGTAGGGGCTGTTGATTGGAGTACACTAAAACAAACCTGATCTCTCTAGGACATTCAGAAGCCAAGTTATAAGCCCACAAATGTGTAACTGGACTACTTCTTTAAATTGACACCAGATCCGGTGACCTCTGGGACATGGTTTGACCCCCTTAGGAAAGTGCTATCATCATGAAACGTTCAGATCACTTACAACTCAATAGATTCTACCCTCCTGTAACGTTTCAGCCTGATTGGACCTTGTTTTCACACAAATGGACCCAGAATGATGTGAAATTGTGCTTCGTGCAACATAATTCTGGGTGCCATTTACAAACCATAAGTGCTAATGACTCCATTTCTTTTTGTGGTTGTAGGGACTGTTGATTGGAGTACACTAAAACAAACCTGATCTCTCTAGGACATTCAGAATCCAAGTTATAAGCCCACAAATGTGTAACTGGACTACTTCTTTAAATTGACACCAGATCCGGTGACCTTTGGGACATGGTTTGACCCCCTTAGGAAAGTGCTATCATCATGAAACGTTCAGATCACTTACAACTCAATAGAATCTACCTTCCTGTAACGTTTCAGCCTGATTGGACCTTGTTTTCACACAAATGAACCCAGAATGATGTGAAATTGTGCTTCATGCAACATAATTCTGGGTGCCATTTACAAACCATAAGTGCTAATGACTCCATTCTTTTTTGTGGTTGTAGGGGCTGTTGATTGGAGTACACTAAAACAAACCTGACCTCGCTAGGACATTCAGAAGCCAAGTTATAAGCCCACAAATGTGTAACTGGACTACTTCTTTAAAGTGACACAAGGCCCGGTGACCTTTGGGACATGGTTTGACCCCCTATAAGAATGTGCGATCATCATGAAACGTTCAGATCACTTACAACTCAATAGATACTACCTTCTTGTAACGTTTCAGCCTGATTGGACCTTGTTTTCACACAAATGGACCCAGAATGATGTGAAATTGTGCTTCGTGCAACATAATTCTGGGTGCCATTTCCAAACCATAAGTGCTAATCACTCCATTCCTTTTTGTGGTTGTAGGGGCTGTCGATTGGAGTACACTAAAACAAACCTGATCTCTCTAGGACATTCAGAAGCCAAGTTATAAGCCCACAAATGTGTAACTGGACTACTTCTTTAAATTGACACCAGATCCGGTGACCTTTGGGACATGGTTTGACCCCCTTAGGAAAGTGCTATCATCATGAAACGTTCAGATCACTTACAACTCAATAGATTCTACCTTCCTGTAACGTTTCAGCCTGATTGGATCTTGTTTTCACACAAATGAACACAGAATGATGTGAAATTGTGCTTCGTGCAACATAATTCTGGGTGCCATTTAAAAACCATAAGTTCTAATGACTCCATTCCTTTTTGAGGTAATAGGGGATGTTAATTGGAGTACTCTTAAACAAACCTGACCTCTCTAGGATATTCAGAAGCCAAGTTATAAGCCCACAAATGTGTAAATGGACTACTTCTTTAAAGTGACACCAGGCCCGGTGACCTTTGGGACATGGTTTGACCCCCTATAGGAATGTGCGATCATCATGAAACGTTCAGATCACTTACAACTCAATAGATTCTACCTTCTTGTAACGTTTCAGCCTGATTGGACCTCGTTTTCACACAAATGGACCCAGAATGATGTGAAATTGTGCTTCGTGCAACATAATTCTGGGTGCCATTTACAAACCATAAGTGCTAATGACTCCATTCCTTTTTGTGGTTGTAGGGGCTGTTGATTGGAGTACACTAAAACAAACCTAACCGCTCTAGGACATTCAGAAGCCAAGTTATAAGCCCACAAATGTGTAACTGGACTACTTCTTTAAAGTGACACCAGGCCCGGTGACCTTTGGGACATGGTTTGACCCCCTATAGGAATGTGCGATCACCATGAAACGTTCAGATCACTTACAACTCAATTGATTCTACCTTCTTGTAACGTTTCAGCCTGATTGGACCTTGTTGTCACACAAATGGACCCAGAATGATGTGAAATTGTGCTTCGTGCAACATAATTATTGGTGCCATTTACAAACCATAAGTGCTAAAGACTCCATTTCTTTTTGTGGTTGTAGGGGCTGTTGATTGGAGTACACTAAAACAAACCTGATCTCTCTAGGACATTCAGAATCCAAGTTATAAGCCCACAAATGTGTAACTGGACTACTTCTTTAAATTGACACCAGATCCGGGGACCTTTGGGACATGGTTTGACCCCCTTAGGAAAGTGCTATCATCATGAAACGTTCAGATCACTTACAACTCAATAGATTCTACCTTCCTGTAACGTTTCAGCCTGATTGGACCTTGTTTTCACACAAATGAACCCAGAATGATGTGAAATTGTGCTTCGTGCAACATAATTCTGGGTGCCATTTACAAACCATAAGTGCTAATCACTCCATTCCTTTTTGTGGTTGTAGGGGCTGTCGATTGGAGTACACTAAAACAAACCTGATCTCTCTAGGACATTCAGAAGCCAAGTTATAAGCCCACAAATGTGTAACTGGACTACTTCTTTAAATTGACACCAGATCCGGTGACCTTTGGGACATGGTTTGACCCCCTTAGGAAAGTGCTATCATCATGAAACGTTCAGATCACTTACAACTCAATAGATTCTACCTTCCTGTAACGTTTCAGCCTGATTGGATCTTGTTTTCACACAAATGAACACAGAATGATGTGAAATTGTGCTTCGTGCAACATAATTCTGGGTGCCATTTAAAAACCATAAGTTCTAATGACTCCATTCCTTTTTGAGGTAATAGGGGATGTTAATTGGAGTACTCTTAAACAAACCTGACCTCTCTAGGATATTCAGAAGCCAAGTTATAAGCCCACAAATGTGTAAATGGACTACTTCTTTAAAGTGACACCAGGCCCGGTGACCTTTGGGACATGGTTTGACCCCCTATAGGAATGTGCGATCATCATGAAACGTTCAGATCACTTACAACTCAATAGATTCTACCTTCTTGTAACGTTTCAGCCTGATTGGACCTCGTTTTCACACAAATGGACCCAGAATGATGTGAAATTGTGCTTCGTGCAACATAATTCTGGGTGCCATTTACAAACCATAAGTGCTAATGACTCCATTCCTTTTTGTGGTTGTAGGGGCTGTTGATTGGAGTACACTAAAACAAACCTAACCGCTCTAGGACATTCAGAAGCCAAGTTATAAGCCCACAAATGTGTAACTGGACTACTTCTTTAAAGTGACACCAGGCCCGGTGACCTTTGGGACATGGTTTGACCCCCTATAGGAATTAGCGATCACCATGAAACGTTCAGATCACTTACAACTCAATTGATTCTACCTTCTTGTAACGTTTCAGCCTGATTGGACCTTGTTGTCACACAAATGGACCCAGAATGATGTGAAATTGTGCTTCGTGCAACATAATTCTTGGTGCCATTTACAAACCATAAGTGCTAAAGACTCCATTTCTTTTTGTGGTTGTAGGGGCTGTTGATTGGAGTACACTAAAACAAACCTGATCTCTCTAGGACATTCAGAATCCAAGTTATAAGCCCATAAATGTGTAACTGGACTACTTCTTTAAATTGACACCAGATCCGGGGACCTTTGGGACATGGTTTGACCCCCTTAGGAAAGTGCTATCATCATGAAACGTTCAGATCACTTACAACTCAATAGATTCTACCTTCCTGTAACGTTTCAGCCTGATTGGACCTTGTTTTCACACAAATGAACCCAGAATGATGTGAAATTGTGCTTCGTGCAACATAATTCTGGGTGCCATTTACAAACCATAAGTGCTAATGACTCCATTCTTTTTTGTGGTTGTAGGGGCTGTTGATTGGAGTACACTAAAACAAACCTGACCTCGCTAGGACATTCAGAAGCCAAGTTATAAGCCCACAAAGGTGTAACTGGACTACTTCTTTAAAGTGACACAAGGCCCGGTGACCTTTGGGACATGGTTTTACCCCCTATAAGAATGTGCGATCATCATGAAACGTTCAGATCACTTACAACTCAATAGATACTACCTTCTTGTAACGTTTCAGGCTGATTGGACCTTGTTTTCACACAAATGGACCCAGAATGATGTGAAATTGTGCTTCGTGCAACATAATTCTGGGTGCCATTTCCAAACCATAAGTGCTAATGACTCCATTCCTTTTTGGGGTAATGGGGGCTGTTAATTGGAGTACTCTAAAAGAAACCTGACCTCTCTAGGATATTCAAAAGCCAAGTTATAAGCCCACAAATGTGTAACTGGACTACTTCTTTAAATTGACACCAGATCCGGTGACCTTTGGGACCTGGTTTGACCCCCTTAGGAAAGTGCTATCATCATGAAACGTTCAGATCACTTACAACTCAATAGATTCTACCTTCCTGTAATGTTTCAGCCTGATTGGACCTTGTTTTCACACAAATGAACCCAGAATGATGTGAAATTGTGCTTCGTGCAACATAATTCTGGGTGCCATTTAAAAACCATAAGTGCTAATGACTCCATTCCTTTTTGTGGTTGTAGGGGCTGTTGATTGGAGTACACTAAAACAAACCTAATCTCTCTAGGACATTCAGAAGCCAAGTTATAAGCCCACAAATGTGTAACTGGACTACTTCTTTAAATTGACACCAGATCCGGTGACCTCTGGGACATGGTTTGACCCCCTTAGGAAAGTGCTATCATCATGAAACGTTCAGATCACTTACAACTCAATAGATTCTACCCTCCTGTAACGTTTCAGCCTGATTGGACCTTGTTTTCACACAAATGAACCCAGAAAGATGTGAAATTGTGCTTCGTGCAACATAATTCTGGGTGCCATTTAAAAACCATAAGTGCTAATGACTCCATTCCTTTTTGTGGTTGTAGGGGCTGTTGATTGGAGTACACTAAAACAAACCTGATCTCTCTAGGACATTCAGAAGCCAAGTTATAAGCCCACAAATGTTTAACTGGACTACTTCTTTAAATTGACACCAGATCCGGTGACCTCTGGCACATGGTTTGACCCCCTATAGGAATGTGCCATCATCATGAAACGTTCAGATCACGTACAACTCAATAGATTCTACCTTCTTGTAATGTTTCAGCCTGATTGGACCTTGTTTTCACACAAATGGACCCAGAATGATGTGAAATTGTGCTTCTTCGTCTTCGTCTTCGTCTTCGTCTTCCTCCGCTTATCCGGGTACGGGTCGCGGGGGCAGCATCCCAATTAGGGAGCTCCAGGCCGTCCTCTCCCCGGCCTTGTCCACCAGCTCCTCCGGCAGGACCCCAAGGCGTTCCCGGACCAGATTGGAGATGTAACCTCTCCAACGTGTCCTGGGTCGACCCGGGGGCCTTCTGCTGGCAGGACATGCCTGAAACACCTCCCCGGGGAGGCGTCCAGGAGGCATCCTGACCAGATGCCCAAACCACCTCAACTGGCTCCTTTCGATCCTTAGGAGCAGCGGTTCTACTCCGAGTCCCTCCCGAATGTCCGAGCTCCTCACCCTATCTCTAAGGCTGAGCCCGGCCACCCTACGGAGGAAACTCATTTCGGCCGCTTGTATCCGCGATCTCGTTCTTTCGGTCATTACCCAAAGCTCATGACCATAGGTGAGGATTGGGACGTAGATCGACCGGTAAATCGAGAGCCTGGCTTTCTGGCTCAGCTCCCTCTTCCCCACGACAGATCGGCTCAGCGTCCACATCACTGCAGACGCCGAACCAATCCGCCTGTCGATCTCCCGATCCCTTCTACCCTCACTCGTGATCAAGACCCCGAGATACTTAAACTCCTCCACTTGAGGTAGGACCTCTCCCCCGACCCGGAGGTGGCAAGCCACCCTTTTCCGGTCGAGAACCATGGTCTCAGATTTGGAGGTGCTGATCCTCATCCCAGCCGCTTCACATTCGGCCGCGAACCTACCCAGCAAGAGCTGAAGGTCAGAGCTGGATGAAGCTAGGAGGACCACATCATCCGCAAAAAGCAGAGACGAGATTCTCCTGCCACCAAACTCGACACACTCCACACCACGGCTGCGTCTAGAAATTCTGTCCATAAAAGTGATGAACAGAACCGGTGACAAAGGGCAGCCCTGGCGGAGTCCAACCCTCACTGGGAACAGGTCCGACTTACTACCGGCTATGCGGACCAAACTCACGCTCCTCTGGTAAAGGGACTGAATGGCCCTTAACAGAAAGCCACCCACCCCATACTCCTGGAGCGTCCCCCACAGGGTGCCCCTGGGGACACGGTCATAAGCCTTCTCCAAATCCACAAAGCACATGTGGATTGGTTGGGCAAACTCCCATGCCCCCTCCATCACCCTTGCAAGGGTATGGAGCTGGTCCACAGTTCCACGGCCAGGACGAAAACCACATTGCTCCTCCTCTATCTGAGATTCAACTATCGATCGGACCCTCCTCTCCAGTACCTTGGCGTAGACCTTTCCAGGGAGGCTGAGGAGTGTGATCCCCCTATAGTTGGAACACACCCTCAGGTCACCCTTCTTAAAGATGGGGACCACCACCCCGGTCTGCCACTCCCTAGGAACTGCCCCCGATGACCACGCAATGTTGTAGAGACGTGTCAACCATGACAGCCCTACAACATCCATAGCCTTGAGATACCCAGGAGGAACCTCATCCGCCCCCGGGGCTCCGCCGCTGTGTAGTTGTTTGACTACCTCAGCAACTTCTGCCCCCGAGATCGGACAGTCCATCCCCAGGCCTCCCAGCTCTGGTTCCTCCTCGGAATGCGCATTGGTGGGATTGAGGAGCTCCTCAAAGTATTCCTTCCACCGTCCGACTATAGCCTCAGTTGACGTCAGCAGCTCCCCATCCCCACTGTAAACAGTGTGAGCGAGTTGCTGCCTTCCTCTCCTGAGGCGCCGGACAGTTTGCCAGAACCTCTTTGGAGCCGATCGATAGTCTTTCTCCATGGCCTCACCAAACTCCTCCCACGCCCGAGATTTTGCCTCGGCAACTGCCACTGCTGCACCCCGCTTGGCTATCCGGTACCTGTCTGCTGCCTCCGGAGACCCACAGACCATCCACGCCCTGTAGGCCTCCTTCTTCAGCCTGACGGCTCCCCGAACCTCTGGTGTCCACCAGCGGGTACGGGGTTGCAACCACGACTGGCACCGGCCACCTTACGACCACAGCTAGCAACATCCGCCTCGACAATCGCAGAGTGGAACAAGGCCCACTCGGACTCAATGTCCCCCACTGCTCTCGGGACGTGGTCAAAGCTCTGCCGGAGGTGGGAGTTGAAGACCGTCTTGACAGGTTCTTCTGCCAGGTGTTCCCAGCAGACCCTCACTATGCGTTTGGGTCTGCCAGGTCTACGCGGCATGTTCCCTTGCCATCTGATCCAACTCACCACCAGGTGGTGATCAGTTGACAGCTCCGCCCCTCTCTTCACTCGGGTGTCCAAAACATACGGCCGCAGGTCAGATGATAAGACTACAAAATCTATCATCGACCTGTGACCTAGGCTGCCCTGGTACCAAGTGTACCGGTGGGCATCCTTATGTTCGAACATGGTGTTCGTTATGGCCAAACTGCGGCTTGCACAGAAGTCCAATAACAAAACACCGCTCGAGTTCAGATTAGGTGGGCCGTTCCTCCCAATCACACCCCTCCAGGTCAAGCTGTCATTGCCCACGTGATTATTGAAGTCCCCCCGCAGGACAATGGAGTCCCCTGATGGAGCACTATCTAGCACTCGTCCCAGGGACTCCAAAAAGGGTGGGTACTCTGAACTGATATTTGGCCCATAAGCACAAACAACAGTCAGGACCCGTTCCCCGACCCGAAGGCGCAAGGAAGCTACCCTCTTGTCCCCCGGGGTAAACCCCAACACACAGGCAGAGAGTCTCGGGGCTAACAAAAAGCCAACCCCAGCCCTCCGCCTCTCACCCGGAGCAACTCCAGCAAAGTAGAGTGTCCAACCCCTCTCCAGGTCTCGGGTTCCAGAGCCAATGCAATGTGTCGAGGTGAGTCCGACTATATCTAGCCGGTACCGCTCAACCTCTGCCACAAGCTCCGGCTCCTTCCCCGCCAGCGAGGTGAAGTTCCATGTCCCAAAAACTAGTTTTCTTGTCCGGGGATTGGACCGCCAAGGCTCCCGCCTTGGTCTGCCACCCGATTCGCATTGCACCGGACCCTTCATGTTCCTCCTGCGGGTGGTGGGTCCACAGTTGGACGAGCCCATGTATCCGGTTCGGGCTGGGCCCGGCCGGGCCCCATGGGCGAAAGCCCGGCCACCAGGCGCTCGCTCACAGGCCCCAACCCCAGGCCTGGCTCCAGGGTGGGACCCCGGTAACCCTCCGGGCCGGGAACTCCGACTCTTCGTTTTAACCGCCATGAAAGATCCTTCGAACCGTTCTTTGTCTCACCCTTCACCTAAGACCAATTTGTCATGGGAGACCCTACCAGGGGTCTTGAAATTGTGCTTCGTGCAACATAATTGTGGGTGCCATTTACAAACAATGAGTGCTAATGACTCCATTCCTTTTTGTGGTTGTAGGGGCTGTTGATTGGAGTACACTAAAACAAACCTGACCTCTCTAGGAAATTCAGAAGCCAAGTTATAAGCCCACAAAGGTGTAACTGGACTACTTCTTTAAAGTGACACCAGGCCCGGTGACCTTTGGGACATGGTTTGACCCCCTATAGGAATGTGCGATCATCATGAAACGTTCAGATCACTTACAACGCAATAGATTCTACCTTCTTGTAACGTTTCAGCCTGATTGTACCTTGTTTTCACACAAATGGACCCAGAATGATGTGAAATTGTGCTTCGTGCAACATAATTCTGGGTGCCATTTCCAAACCATAAGTGCTAATGACTCCATTCTTTTTTGTGGTTGTAGGGGCTGTCGATTGGAGTACACTAAAACAAACCTGATCTCTCAAGGATATTCAGAAGCCAAGTTATAAGCCCACAAATGTGTAACTGGACTACTTCTTTAAATTGACACCAGATCCGGTGACCTTTGGGACATGGTTTGACCCCCTTAGGAAAGTGCTATCATCATGAAACGTTCAGATCACTTACAACTCAATAGATTCTACCTTCCTGTAACGTTTCAGCCTGATTGGATCTTGTTTTCACTCAAATGAACCCAGAATGATGTGAAATTGTGCTTCGTGCAACATAATTCTGGGTGCCATTTAAAAACCATAACTGCTAATGACTCCATTCCTTTTTGAGGTAATAGGGGATGTTAATTGGAGTACTCTTAAACAAACCTGACCTCTCTAGGATATTCAGAAGCCAAGTTATAAGCCCACAAATGTGTAAATGGACTACTTCTTTAAAGTGACACAAGGCCCGGTGACCTTTGGGACATGGTTTGACCCCCTATAGGAATGTGCGATCATCATGAAACGTTCAGATCACTTACAACTCAATAGATTCTACCTTCTTGTAACGTTTCAGCCTGATTGGACCTTGTTTTCACACAAATGGACCCAGAATGATGTGAAATTGTGCTTCGTGCAACATAATTCTGGGTGCCATTTACAAACCATAAGTGCTAATGACTCCATTCATTTTTGTGGTTGTAGGGGCTGTTGATTGGAGTACACTAAAACAAACCTGCCCTCTCTAGGACATTCAGAAGCCAAGTTATAAGCCCACAAAGGTGTAACTGGACTACTTCTTTAAAGTGACACCAGGCCCGGTGACCTTTGGGACATGGTTTGACCCCCTATAGGAATGTGCGATCATCATGAAACGTTCAGATAACTTACAACTCAATAGATTCTACCTTCTTGTAACGTTTCAGCCTGATTGGACCTTGTTTTCACACAAATGGACCCAGAATGATGTGAAATTGTGCTTTGTGCAACATTATTCTGGGTGCAATTTACAAACCATAAGTGTTATTGACTCCATTCCTTTTTGTGGTTGTAGGGGCTGTTGATTGGAGTACACTTAAACAAACCTTACCTCTCTAGGACATTCAGAAGTCAAGTTATAAGCCCACAAAGGTGTAACTGGAGTACTTCTTTAAAGTGACACAAGGCCCGGTGACCTCTGGGACATGGTTTTACCCCCTATAAGAATTTGCGATCATCATGAAACGTTCAGATCCCTTACAACTCAATAGATTCTACCTTCTTGTAACGTTTCAGCCTGATTGTACCTTGTTTTCAGAACCCAGAATGATGTGAAATTGTGCTTCGTGCAACATAATTCTGGGTGCCATTTAAGAACCATAAGTGCTAATGACTCCATTCCTTTTTGGGGTAATGGGGGCTGTTAATTGGAGTACTCTAAAAGAAACCTGACCTCTCTAGGATATTCAGAAGCCAAGTTATAAGCCCACAAATGTGTAACGGACTACTTCTTTAAATTGACACCAGATCCGGTGACCTTTGGGACATGTTTTGACCCCCTTAGGAAAGTGCTATCATCATGAAACGTTCAGATCACTTACAACTCAATAGATTCTACCTTCCTGTAATGTTTCAGCCTGATTGGACCTTGTTTTCACACAAATGGACCCAGAATGATGTGATATTGTGCTTCGTGCAACATAATTCTGGGTGCCATTTACAAACCATAAGTGCTAATGACTCCATTCCTTTTTGTGGTTGTAGGGGCTGTTGATTGGAGTACACTAAAACAAACCTGACCTCTCTAGGACATTCAGAAGCCAAGTTATAAGCCCACAAAGGTGTAACTGGACAACTTCTTTAAAGTGACACCAGGCCCGGTGACCTTTGGGACATGGTTTGACCCCATATAGGAATGTGCGATCATCATGAAACATTCAGATCACTTACAACTCAATAGATTCTACCTTCTTGTAACGTTTCAGCCTGATTGGACCTCGTTTTCACACAAATGGACCCAGAATGATGTGAAATTGTGCTTCGTGCAACATAATTCTGGGTGCCATTTACAAACCATAAGTGCTAATGACTCCATTCCTTTTTGTGGTTGTAGGGGCTGTTGATTGGAGTACACTAAAACAAACCTGACCTCTCTAGGACATTCAGAAGCCAAGTTATGAGTCCACAAAGGTGTAACTGGACTACTTCTTTAAATTGACACCAGATCCGGTGACCTTTGGGACATGGTTTGACCCCCTTAGGAAAGTGCTATCATCATGAAACGTTCAGATCTCTTACAACTCAATTGATTCTACCTTCTTGTAATGTTTCAGCCTGATTGGACCTTGTTTTCACACAAATGGACCCAGAATGATGTGAAATTGTGCTTCGTGCAACATAATTCTGGGTGCCATTTACAAACCATAAGTGCTAATGACTCCATTTCTTTTTGTGGTTGTAGGGGCTGTTGATTGGAGTACACTAAAACAAACCTGATCTCTCTAGGACATTCAGAAGCCAAGTTATAAGCCCACAAATGTGTAACTGGACTACTTCTTTAAATTGACACCAGATCCGGTGACCTTTGGGACATGGTTTGACCCCCTTAGGAAAGTGCTATCATCATGAAACGTTCAGATCACTTACAACTCAATAGATTCTACCTTCTACTGGTCGCGGTTGCTCGAGAACCCGACTACCCTTCTAGGGATTTCACTGAAGAACAGCTTAGCGACGAGCTAGAAGCTGTAATTGATAAAATAGAAAACCCGGATGGTACAAAACCAATCCAGGTTCACTTAGCTAAGTTAGCCTTGATCCTCTATTAGAGAGAACTCCAACATGATCGAGAGATCATGAAGCTCCAGAGCATGCTAGCTGAAAGGCAGCAAAATGGAAGGCAGAAGGATGATGAGGAGGAAGACAGCACCGATTCTGGGGAAGATGGGGAGGAGACCCCGCCCCCCTCTGCTGATGACAACAGACAGTGGGAAGGGGGGAAACACCATGACTCTCTGGACGGACGAACGCCACAGGGGAGAGATGAAGCTTATCTGTCCCAACCTGCGGCCCCGTTCCCTACACACACTATAGAGCATTCAGGACCACCTAGGGGCCAAGGGCAGTTCGCCCTCGAACCCCAGGTTGGACCACCACCCTCATCTTCACGGCCTTCTCAATCAGTGAGAAGTCAACCAGCTGAGCGGCACCTCTATTTAGACCGCTCCCCCAGTCCACGAAGGGTGCAAGGTGCCGGCTGGGGTTATGCACAAGCCCAACCTGCACCTCCACCATCCACCCATCCTAGCTACTCCGGTATTCGGCATGCCGGTAACCAGCTGCAGGACAAAGCATCATACGCCAGTCCGTACCCGGAAAAAGTGTATTACGCAGAAGCCCCAGTTGAAAGACGCAGGCTGCACTACGCAGACGTGCCCCTGGAGGAGGACCTCCCAAGACACCCACGTGACGTGCCAGAAGCCCGCCACAGCATGCCGGACCCCGATTTGGGCCCCAGGAGTCAACATTGGGAGCCCAGAGCACACCAGCGATATCCAGCGCCCTCTGAGACAGACCGTGGGTCAGAGTCAGAGGATGACGTGCTGTACCACGAGTCAGGGCTCCGTGTACGTCAAATTGAATCGCTAGCTAAAGACATAGAACGCTTTGATCCTAACACCGGTGAATCCAATGTCGACGATTATCTCAGGGAGATAGAACGTTGTCTGCTTGATCTTCCAGCACCCTCTTCAAGGGAAAAGCTCAAGCTAATTTGGAAAACCACATCTAGAACGGTGCATGGTTTCATGGAAACTCTACCACCTGACATTCGAGATCGGTACTCCTCGCTCTGCCGAGCGTTGAGAGATGAATACGCCACGTATGCAGACTCTGCGTCAGCTACAATGGGGGCATTCTCCATCAAACACGGGAGGAACGAACCCCCCAGAGAGTATTATCGCCGACTCAAAAGTGCTTATTTCCAAGGTCGAAACGGCCCTGGGCTCGAGGAAGACCCTGCCTTCAGATCCCTGTTCATTCACAACCTGCACGAGTGTGTTCGATCCGAAGTCTCAATGTATTGTCGGATGAAAAAACTGACAACTCAGGAGATTAGGAGGTACGCCCAACAGGCTTGGGAAGCCGGCGGAAAGCCCCAAAAGCCTGACGCACATCACCGCGTCATGCACATAGCTCCCGACGCCGAGCCGCGTTTGGAGCTCGAAGGCACAGAAGCTCCACCCACTAAGCCAAAATCTGCTAAACCTAGACCTGTTAAACCGCGAGAGCAGTCCCAATCTCCTCAACAGGGGAAGGGGGGTGCTGATTGGCCGCCTAGGTCTGGACAATCAGACAGGAAGTGGCCCAACCAAAACCAACGGCAGGCAGGTCGGAACAATGGAAGGTTTAAGGAGCGCCGCCCACAGGTAGGTCCCAAACGCGAGTCCACAGGTGAGTACTTGACTAAGGCCGACCTCCAGGAAATGTTTCAGCAGTTCCTAGCAAAACAGAAGGAACAGCTGAGATCTGCAGAAGAAACCCCTGCACCAAAGTCTTCTTCTAAGAAGCCAGGCCCGGAGCCAAAGTCCGCATGACTAGGCGTGGCTCAACCCCCCAGCGTGGCCAGGACCTATCTGATCAGCTGGGGGAACACTACTGGTAGATCACAGGAGTCTCCTGAAATCTACCCCCCAGAGAAACCTGATACTAAATTTCTGAAGTTCCTTGGTGACTTAACAAACCTTGATCATGCTCGCCGTTTGTACTGTAGCACCAACATAGGTGGATGCATACAGGTTGATGCTCTGCTGGATACCGGCTCAGAAATCACCCTGATGTGCTCCACACTGTTCCATCGCGTGTCCGACACCATGCGGTCGCTCGGGAAACCAGTCCAGGTAGAACCCTGTGACCTGAAAATCACCAGCTACACCCAGACCCAGGAGTGTATCACTCACCGGGCGTGGCTGGACATCACCTTCCAAGACATGACTCTGGTTCACCTGTTTTATGTCTGCCAGCTAGACACTGAACCACTTCTCATTGGTCAGGACCTGCTTGAACGTCTAGCTCCCCTCATCGACTGCCAGAAGGGTCAACTGTGGGCCCAGGTGGACACACCTAAGCCCTGGAACCCGGATAGCAGCCGACCATCCTCCATTCTTGAAGTCAGCCTAAGTGAGCCGCAAAACCCTTGTTCCCAGGTCATGCCCCTACCTACAGCTCCCACAGACGATGTCCGCCTGCAAAGGCACGAATCCGCTCCTGGAACTCCGCTCCGCACACATTCATCTTTTCTCTGCTCGCTGAAGAACGTCAGCCTGCAGCCATATGCACCACACATAGTTGGTGGTCTTACCATCAACTGCACCCACATCTCAGATGCTCGCCTTGCTCTTTGGTCGGAAAAGTCAGCCATCAGCCAGCAGACGTTTGAACACCTGCGTCAGAAGGACCCCCTTCTGGTCAGTGTGACACGTAGCCATCGGCTCTTGTCACCTACTTGGCCGCAGAGGCTCCTGAAAGCGCCAGAGGTCTGCTCCCTGACTATCCAGCTTGGAGCAAGACAGCTCACACATACATTCAGCATTATACCACAGCTTGATCCACCTGCACTCATTGGAGCAGATCTGCTGGTTCGACTAGGTGCCCAGCTGGACACTTGCAATCAAGTCCTTTGGGCCCGGGCCACACCATCCTCTGAGCCTCGCTCAGAAGGCCCTGAACACTTGCTGTCCGGACAGACCATTCCACAGGCCTGCCGTGCAGTGGTTGAGGCCAGCACGATTCTGCCCCCACTGGTCAAAGGAGTGCCTGTTCGTCTGACTCTGATGAAGCATCAGAAGCTTCCAGGCACACAGGCCTTCTTCCAGCCATCACCACACTTCTTGGAGCTCAACTTAGCCGTCTGTGGCACGCCACTCTTGGAGCTGAACAATCGTTCTGCCTACTTGTTGGTCGAAAATCCGACCCGGAGTCCTATCCACATGCCGACAGGAAAGCCCTTGGGCATGCTGATAGATAGCTCATTCCATGACTTCGAACTTTCAGTCCCCGTGATCGGACAACTTCCGTTGTTCTTGAACGACAGACAGGTTGGTGCAGACACATTCAGTACTTTCCCTTCACAAATGATTACCATCAAGCGGCATGAAGCCCTTCCTGAGGAACCCATTTGCAGTGCAACCTTAGATACTGACGGCGGTCAGTGTCTAACGGTTTTTGCAATAAATACTCAACCCTCTGAGTCACCGGTTGAAAGCCCGGAACACCAGAGACCCTCCTCCTCTGAACCTTATGACGGCTTCGAGGCCGAAGTCAGCCAGCAGCTTGACTGATTTCCGAGGAGGAACCAGAGCTGGGAGGCCTGGGGATGGACTGTCCGATCTCGGGGGCAGAAGTTGCTGAGGTAGTCAAACAACTACACAGCGGCGGAGCCCCGGGGGCGGATGAGGTTCGTCCTGGGTATCTCAAGGCTATGGATGTTGTAGGGCTGTCATGGTTGACACGTCTCTACAACATTGCGTGGTCATCGGGGGCAGTTCCTAGGGAGTGGCAGACCGGGGTGGTGGTCCCCATCTTTAAGAAGGGTGACCTGAGGGTGTGTTCCAACTATAGGGGGATCACACTCCTCAGCCTCCCTGGAAAGGTCTACGCCAAGGTACTGGAGAGGAGGGTCCGATCGATAGTTGAATCTCAGATAGAGGAGGAGCAATGTGGTTTTCGTCCTGGCCGTGGAACTGTGGACCAGCTCCATACCCTTGCAAGGGTGATGGAGGGGGCATGGGAGTTTGCCCAACCAATCCACATGTGCTTTGTGGATTTGGAGAAGGCTTATGACCGTGTCCCCAGGGGCACCCTGTGGGGGACGCTCCAGGAGTATGGGGTGGGTGGCTTTCTGTTAAGGGCCATTCAGTCCCTTTACCAGAGGAGCGTGAGTTTGGTCCGCATAGCCGGTAGTAAGTCGGACCTGTTCCCAGTGAGGGTTGGACTCCGCCAGGGCTGCCCTTTGTCACCGGTTCTGTTCATCACTTTTATGGACAGAATTTCTAGACGCAGCCGTGGTGTGGAGTGTGTCGAGTTTGGTGGCAGGAGAATCTCGTCTCTGCTTTTTGCGGATGATGTGGTCCTCCTAGCTTCATCCAGCTCTGACCTTCAGCTCTTGCTGGGTAGGTTTGCGGCCGAATGTGAAGCGGCTGGGATGAGGATCAGCACCTCCAAATCTGAGACCATGGTTCTCGACCGGAAAAGGGTGGCTTGCCACCTCCGGGTCGGGGGAGAGGTCCTACCTCAAGTGGAGGAGTTTAAGTATCTCGGGGTCTTGATCACGAGTGAGGGTAGAAGGGATCGGGAGATCGACAGGCGGATTGGTTCGGCGTCTGCAGTGATGCGGACGCTGAGCCGATCTGTCGTGGGGAAGAGGGAGCTGAGCCAGAAAGCCAGGCTCTCGATTTACCGGTCGATCTACGTCCCAATCCTCACCTATGGTCATGAGCTTTGGGTAATGACCGAAAGAACGAGATCGCGGATACAAGCGGCCGAAATGAGTTTCCTCCGTAGGGTGGCCGGGCTCAGCCTTAGAGATAGGGTGAGGAGCTCGGACATTCGGGAGGGACTCGGAGTAGAACCGCTGCTCCTCCGGATCGAAAGGAGCCAGTTGAGGTGGTTTGGGCATCTGGTCAGGATGCCTCCTGGACGCCTCCCCGGGGAGGTGTTTCAGGCATGTCCTGCCAGCAGAAGGCCCCCGGGTCGACCCAGGACACGTTGGAGAGGTTACATCTCCAATCTGGTCCGGGAACGCCTTGGGGTCCTGCCGGAGGAGCTGGTGGACAAGGCCGGGGAGAGGACGGCCTGGAGCTCCCTAATTGGGATGCTGCCCCCGCGACCCGTACCTGGATAAGCGGAGGAAGACGAAGACGAAGACGAAGAAGCACAATTTCACATCATTCTGGGTCCATTTGTATGAAAACAAGGTCCAATCAGGCTGAAACATTACAAGAAGGTAGAATCTATTGAGTTGTACGTGATCTGAACGTTTCATGATGATCGCACATTCCTATAGGGGGTCAAACCATGTGCCAGAGGTCACCGGATCTGGTGTCAATTTAAAGAAGTAGTCCAGTTAAACATTTGTGGGCTTATAACTTGGCTTCTGAATGTCCTAGAGAGATCAGGTTTGTTTTAGTGTACTCCAATCAACAGCCCCTACAACCACAAAAAGGAATGGAGTCATTAGCACTTATGGTTTTTAAATGGCACCCAGAATTATGTTGCACAAAGCACAATTTCACATCTTTCTGGGTTCATTTGTGTGAAAACAAGGTCCAATCAGGCTGAAACGTTACAGGAGGGTAGAATCTATTGAGTTGTAAGTGATCTGAACGTTCCATGATGATAGCACTTTCCTAAGGGGGTCAAACCATGTCCCAGAGGTCACCGGATCTGGTGTCAATTTAAAGAAGTAGTCCAGTTACACATTTGTGGGCTTATAACTTGGCTTCTGAATGTCCTAGAGAGATCAGGTTTGTTTTAGTGTACTCCAATCAACAGCCCCTACAACCACAAAAAGGAATGGAGTCATTAGCACTTATGGTTTTTAAATGGCACCCAGAATTATGTTGCACGAAGCACAATTTCACATCATTCTGGGTTCATTTGTGTGAAAACAAGGTCCAATCAGGCTGAAACATTACAGGAAGGTAGAATCTATTGAGTTGTAAGTGATCTGAACGTTTCATGATGATAGCACTTTCCTAAGGGGGTCAAACCATGTCCCAAAGGTCACCGGATCTGGTGTCAATTTAAAGAAGTAGTCCAGTTACACATTTGTGGGCTTATAACTTGGCTTTTGAATATCCTAGAGAGGTCAGATTTCTTTTAGAGTACTCCAATTAACAGCCCCCTTTACCCCAAAAAGGAATGGAGTCATTAGCACTTATGGTTTGGAAATGGCACCCAGAATTATGTTGCACGAAGCACAATTTCACATCATTCTGGGTTCATTTGTGTGAAAACAAGGTCCAATCAGGCTGAAACGTTACAAGAAGGTAGTATCTATTGAGTTGTAAGTGATCTGAACGTTTCATGATGATCGCACATTCTTATAGGGGGTAAAACCATGTCCCAAAGGTCACCGGGCCTTGTGTCACTTTAAAGAAGTAGTCCAGTTACACCTGTGTGGGCTTATAACTTGGCTTCTGAATGTCCTAGCGAGGTCAGGTTTGTTTTAGTGTACTCCAATCAACAGCCCCTACAACCACAAAAAAGAATGGAGTCATTAGCACTTATGGTTTGTAAATGGCACCCAGAATTATGTTGCACGAAGCACAATTTCACATCATTCTGGGTTCATTTGTGTGAAAACAAGGTCCAATCAGGCTGAAACGTTACAGGAAGGTAGAATCTATTGAGTTGTAATTGATCTGAACGTTTCATGATGATAGCACTTTCCTAAGGGGGTCAAACCATGTCCCAAAGGTCACCGGATCTGGTGTCAATTTAAAGAAGTAGTCCAGTTACACATTTGTGGGCTTATAACTTGGATTCTGAATGTCCTAGAGAGATCAGGTTTGTTTTAGTGTACTCCAATCAACAGCCCCTACAACCACAAAAAGGAATGGAGTCTTTAGCACTTATGGTTTGTAAATGGCACCAAGAATTATGTTGCACGAAGCACAATTTCACATCATTCTGGGTCCATTTGTGTGACAACAAGGTCCAATCAGGCTGAAACGTTACAAGAAGGTAGAATCAATTGAGTTGTAAGTGATCTGAACGTTTCATGGTGATCGCACATTCCTATAGGGGGTCAAACCATGTCCCAAAGGTCACCGGGCCTGGTGGCACTTTAAAGAAGTAGTCCAGTTACACATTTGTGGGCTTATAACTTGGCTTCTGAATGTCCTAGAGCGGTTAGGTTTGTTTTAGTGTACTCCAATCAACAGCCCCTACAACCACAAAAAGGAATGGAGTCATTAGCACTTATGGTTTGTAAATGGCACCCAGAATTATGTTGCACGAAGCACAATTTCACATCATTCTGGGTCCATTTGTGTGAAAACGAGGTCCAATCAGGCTGAAACGTTACAAGAAGGTAGAATCTATTGAGTTGTAAGTGATCTGAACGTTTCATGATGATCGCACATTCCTATAGGGGGTCAAACCATGTCCCAAAGGTCACCGGGCCTGGTGTCACTTTAAAGAAGTAGTCCATTTACACATTTGTGGGCTTATAACTTGGCTTCTGAATATCCTAGAGAGGTCAGGTTTGTTTAAGAGTACTCCAATTAACATTCCCTATTACCTCAAAAAGGAATGGAGTCATTAGAACTTATGGTTTTTAAATGGCACCCAGAATTATGTTGCACGAAGCACAATTTCACATCATTCTGTGTTCATTTGTGTGAAAACAAGGTCCAATCAGGCTGAAATGTTACAAGAAGGTAGTATCTATTGAGTTGTAAGTGATCTGAACGTTTCATGATGATAGCACGTTCCTAAGGGGGTCAAACCATGTCCCAAAGGTCACCGGATCTGGTGTCAATTTAAAGAAGTAGTCCAGTTACACATTTGTGGGCTTATAACTTGGATTCTGAATGTCCTAGAGAGATCAGGTTTGTTTAGGTGTACTCCAATCAACAGCCCCTACAACCAAAAAAAGAAATGGAGTCATTAGCACTTATGGTTTGTAAATGGCACCCAGAATTATGTTGCACGAAGCACAATTTCACATCATTCTGGGTCCATTTGTGTGAAAACAAGGTCCAATCAGGCTGAAACGTTACAGGAGGGTAGAATCTATTGAGTTGTAAGTGATCTGAACGTTTCATGATGATAGCACTTTCCTAAGGGGGTCAAACCATGTCCCAGAGGTCACCGGATCTGGTGTCAATTTAAAGAAGTAGTCCAGTTACACATTTGTGGGCTTATAACTTGGCTTCTGAATGTCCTAGAGAGATCAGGTTTGTTTTAGTGTACTCCAATCAACAGCCCCTACAACCACAAAAAGGAATGGAGTCATTAGCACTTATGGTTTTTAAATGGCACCCAGAATTATGTTGCACGAAGCACAATTTCACATCATTCTGGGTTCATTTGTGTGAAAACAATGTCCAATCAGGCTGAAACATTACAGGAAGGTAGAATCTATTGAGTTGTAAGTGATCTGAACGTTTCATGATGATCGCACATTCCTATAGGGGGTCAAACCATGTCCCAAAGGTCACCGGGCCTGGTGTCACTTCAAAGAAGTAGTCCAATTACACCTTTGTGGGCTTATAACTTGGCTTCTGAATGTCCTAGAGAGGTCAGGTTTCTTTTAGAGTACTCCAATTAACAGCCCCCATTACCCCAAAAAGGAATGGAGTCATTAGCACTTATGGTTTGGAAATGGCACCCAGAATTATGTTGCACGAAGCACAATTTCACATTATTCTGGGTTCATTTGTGTGAAAACAATGTCCAATCAGGCTGAAACATTACAGGAAGGTAGAATCTATTGAGTTGTAAGTGATCTGAACGTTTCATGATGATAGCACTTTCCTAAGGGGGTCAAACCATGTCCCAAAGGTCACCGGATCTGGTGTCAATTTAAAGAAGTAGTCCAGTTACACATTTGTGGGCTTATAACTTGGCTTTTGAATATCCTAGAGAGGTCAGGTTTCTTTTAGAGTACTCCAATTAACAGCCCCCATTACCCCAAAAAGGAATGGAGTCATTAGCACTTATGGTTTGGAAATGGCACCCAGAATTATGTTGCACGAAGCACAATTTCACATCATTCTGGGTCCATTTGTGTGAAAACAAGGTCCAGTCAGGCTGAAACGTTACAAGAAGGTAGTATATATTGAGTTGTAAGTGATCTGAACGTTTCATGATGATCGCACATTCTAATAGGGGGTAAAACCATGTCCCAAAGATCACCGGGCCTTGTGTCACTTTAAAGAAGTAGTCCAGTTACACCTTTGTGGGCTTATAACTTGGCTTCTGAATGTCCTAGTGAGGTCAGGTTTGTTTTAGTGTACTCCAATCAACAGCCCCTACAACCACAAAAAAGAATGGAGTCATTAGCACTTATGGTTTGTAAATGGCACCCAGAATTATGTTGCACGAAGCACAATTTCACATCATTCTGGGTTCATTTGTGTGAAAACAAGGTCCAATCAGTCTGAAACGTTACAGGAAGGTAGAATCTATTGAGTTGTAAGTGATCTGAACGTTTCATGATGATAGCACTTTCCTAAGGGGGTCAAACCATTTCCCAAAGGTCACCGGATCTGGTGTCAATTTAAAGAAGTAGTCCAGTTACACATTTGTGGGCTTATAACTTGGCTTCTGAATGTCCTAGAGAGATCAGGTTTGTTTTAGTGTACTCCAATCGACAGCCCCTACAACCACAAAAAGGAATGGAGTGATTAGCACTTATGGTTTGGAAATGGCACCCAGAATTATGTTGCACGAAGCACAATTTCACATCATTCTGGGTCCATTTGTGTGAAAACAAGGTCCAATCAGTCTGAAACGTTACAAGAAGGTAGTATCTATTGAGTTGTAAGTGATCTGAACGTTTCATGATGATCGCACATTCTTATAGGGGGTCAAACCATGTCCCAAAGGTCACCGGGCCTTGTGTCACTTTAAAGAAGTAGTCCAGTTACACATTTGTGGGCTTATAACTTGGCTTCTGAATGTCCTAGCGAGGTCAGGTTTGTTTTAGTGTACTCCAATCAACAGCCCCTACAACCACAAAAAATAATGGAGTCATTAGCACTTATGGTTTGTAAATGGCACCCAGAATTATGTTGCATGAAGCACAATTTCACATCATTCTGGGTTCATTTGTGTGAAAACAAGGTCCAATCAGGCTGAAACGTTACAGGAAGGTAGATTCTATCGAGTTGTAAGTGATCTGAACGTTTCATGATGATAGCACTTTCCTAAGGGGGTCAAACCATGTCCCAAAGGTCACCGGATCTGGTGTCAATTTAAAGAAGTAGTCCAGTTACACATTTGTGGGCTTATAACTTGGATTCTGAATGTCCTAGAGAGATCAGGTTTGTTTTAGTGTACTCCAATCAACAGCCCCTACAACCACAAAAAGAAATGGAGTCATTAGCACTTATGGTTTGTAAATGGCACCCAGAATTATGTTGCACGAAGCACAATTTCACATCATTCTGGGTCCATTTTGTGAAAACAAGGTCCAATCAGGCTGAAACGTTACAAGAAGGTAGAATCAATTGAGTTGTAAGTGATCTGAACGTTTCATGATGATCGCACATTCCTATAGGGGGTCAAACCATGTCCCAAAGGTCACCGGGCCTGGTGTCACTTTAAAGAAGTAGTCCAGTTACACCTTTGTGGGCTTATAACTTGGCTTCTGAATGTCCTAGAGAGGTCAAGTTTGTTTTAGTGTACTCCAATCAACAGCCCCTACAACCACAAAAAGGAATGGAGTCATTGGCACTTATGGTTTGTAAATGGCACCCAGAATTATGTTGCACGAAGCACAATTTCACATCATTCTGGGTCCATTTGTGTTAAAACAAGGTCCAGTCAGGCTGAAACGTTACAAGAAGGTAGAATCTATTGAGTTGTAAGTGATCTGAATGTTTCATGATGATCGCACATTCCTATATGGGGTTAAACCATGTCCCAAAGGTCACCGGGCCTGGTGTCACTTTAAAGAAGTTGTCCAGTTACACCTTTGTGGGCTTATAACTTGGCTTCTGAATGTCCTAGAGAGGTCAGGTTTGTTTTAGTGTACTCCAATCAACAGCCCCTACAACCACAAAAAGGAATGGAGTCATTAGCACTTATGGTTTGTAAATGGCACCCAGAATTATGTTGCACGAAGCACAATATCACATCATTCTGGGTCCATTTGTGTGAAAACAAGGTCCAATCGGGCTGAAACATTACAGGAAGGTAGAATCTATTGAGTTGTAAGTGATCTGAACGTTTCATGATGATAGCACTTTCCTAAGGGGGTCAAACCATGTCCCAAAGGTCACCGGATCTGGTGTCAATTTAAAGAAGTAGTCCAGTTACACATTTGTGGGCTTATAACTTGGCTTCTGAATGTCCTAGAGAGGTCAGGTTTGTTTTAGAGTACTCCAATTAACAGCCCCTATTACCTCAAAAAGGAATAGAGTCATTAGCACTTATGGTTTTTAAATGGCACCCAGAATTATGTTGCACGAAGCACAATTTCACATCATTCTGGGTTCATTTGTGTGAAAACAAGGTCCAATCAGGCTGAAACGTTAACGGAAGGTAGAATCTATTGAGTTGTAAGTGATCTGAACATTTCATGATGATAGCACTTTGCTAAGGGGGTCAAACCATGTCCCAAAGGTCACCAGATCTGGTGTCAATTTAAAGAAGTAGTATAGTTACACATTTGTGGGCTCATAACTTGGCTTCTGAATGTCCTAGAGAGATCAGGTTTGTTTCAGAGTACTCCAATCAACAGCCCCTACAACCACAAAAAGGAATGGAGTCATTAGCACTTAGGGTTTGTAAATGGCACCCAGAACTATAATGCACGAAGCACAATTTCACATCATTCTGGGTCCATTTGTGTGAAAACAAGGTCCAATCAGGCTGAAACCTTACAAGAAGGTAGAATCTATTGAGTTGTAAGTGATCTGAATGTTTCATTATGATCGTACATTCCTATAGGGGGTCAAACCATGTCCCAAAGGTCACCGGGCCTGGTGTCACTTTAAAGAAGTAGTCCAGTTACACCTTTGTGGGCTTATAACTTGGCTTCTGAATGTCCTAGAGAGGTCAGGTTTGTTTTAGTGTACTCCAATCAACAGCCCCTACAACCACAAAAAGGAATGGAGTCATTAGCACTAATGGTTTGTAAATGGCACCCAGAATTAAGTTGCACGAAGCACAATTTCACATCATTCTGGGTCCATTTGTGTTAAAACAAGATCCAGTCAGGCTGAAACGTTACAAGAAGGTAGAATCTATTGAGTTGTAAGTGATCTGAACGTTTCATGATGATCGCACATTCCTATAGGGGGTCAAACCATGTCCCAAAGGTCACCGGGCCTGGTGTCACTTTAAAGAAGTAGTCCATTTACACATTTGTGGGCTTATAACTTGGCTTCTGAATATCCTAGAGAGGTCAGGTTTGTTTAAGAGTACTCCAATTAACATCCCCTATTACCTCAAAAAGGAATGGAGTCATTAGAACTTATGGTTTTTAAATGGCACCCAGAATTATGTTGCACGAAGCAAAATTTCACATCATTCTGGGTCCATTTGTGTGAAAACAAGGTCCAATCAGGCTGAAACGTTACGGGAAGGTAGAATCTATTGAGTTGTAAGTGATCTGAACGTTTCATGATGATAGCACTTTCCTAAGGGGGTCAAACTATGTCCCAAAGGTCACCGGATCTGGTGTCAATTTAAAGAAGTAGTCCAGTTACACATTTGCGGGCTTATAACTTGGCTTCTGAATGTCCTAGAGAGATCAGGTTTGTTTCAGAGTACTCCAATCAACAGCCCCTACAACCACAAAAAGGAATGGAGTCATTAGCACTTATGGTTTGTAAATGGCACCCAGAATTATGTTGCACAAAGCACAATTTCACATCATTCTGGGTCCATTTGTGTGAAAACAAGGTCCAATCAGGCTGAAATGTTACAAGAAGGTAGAATCTATTGAGTTGTAAGTGATCTGAACGTTTCATGATGATCGCATATTCCTATAGGGGGTCAAACCATGTCCCTAAGGTCACCGGGCCTAGTGTCACTTTAAAGAAGTAGTCCAGTTACACCTTTGTGGGCTTATAACTTGGCTTTTGAATATCCTAGAGAGGTCAGGTTTGTTTTAGAGTACTCCAATTAACAGCCCCAATTACCCCAAAAAGGAATGGAGTCATTAGCACTTATAGTTTTTAAATGGCACCCAGAATAATGTTGCACGAAGCAAAATTTCACATCATTCTGGGTCCATTTGTGTGAAAACAAGGTCCAATCAGGCTGAAACGTTACGGGAAGGTAGAATCTATTGAGTTGTAAGTGATCTGAACGTTTCATGATTATAGCACTTTCCTAAGGGGGTCAAACTATGTCCCAAAGGTCACCGGATCTGGTGTCAATTTAAAGAAGTAGTCCAGTTACACATTTGCGGGCTTATAACTTGGCTTCTGAATGTCCTAGAGAGATCAGGTTTGTTTCAGAGTACTCCAATCAACAGCCCCTACAACCACAAAAAGGAATGGAGTCATTAGCACTTATGGTTTGTAAATGGCACCCAGAATTATGTTGCACGAAGCACAATTTCACATCATTCTGGGTCCATTTGTGTGAAAACAAGGTCCAATCAGGCTGAAACGTTACAGGAAGGTAGAATCTATTAAGTTGTAAGTGATCTGAATGTTTCATGATGATAGGACTTACCTAAGGGGGTCAAACCATGTCCCAAAGGTCAACGGATCTGGTGTCAATTTAAAGAAGTAGTCCAGTTACACATTTGTGGGCTTATAACTTGGCTTCTGAATTTCCTAGAGAGATCAGGTTTGTTTTAGTGTACTTCAATCAACAGCCCCTACAACCACAAAAAGGAATGGAGTCATTAGCACTTATGGTTTTTAAATGGCACCCAGAATTATGTTGCGCGAAGCACAATTTCACATCATTCTGGGTTCATTTGTGTGAAAACAAGGTCCAATCAGGCTGAAACGTTACAGGAAGGTAGAATCTATTGAGTTGTAAGTGATCTGAACGTTTCATGATGATAGCACTTTCCTAAGGGGGTCAAACCATGTCCCAAAGGTCACCGGATCTGGTGTCAATTTAAAGAAGTAGTCCAGTTACACATTTGTGGCGCTTATAACTTGGCTTCTGAATGTCCTAGAGAGATCAGGTTTGTTTCAGAGTACTCCAATCAACAGCCCCTACAACCACAAAAAGGAATGGAGTCATTAGCACTTATGGTTTGTAAATGGCACCCAGAATTATGTTGCACAAAGCACAATTTCACATCATTCTGGGTCCATTTGTGTGAAAACAAGGTCCAATCAGGCTGAAACGTTACAGGAAGGTAGAATCTATTGAGTTGTAAGTGATCTGAACGTTTCATGACGATAGCACTTTCCTAATGGGGTCAAACCATGTCCCAAAGGTCACCGGATCTGGTGTCAATTTAAAGAAGTAGTCCAGTTACACATTCGTGGGCTTATAACTTGGCTTCTGAATGTCCTATAGAGATCAGGTTTGTTTTAATGCACTCCAATAAACAGCCCCTACAACCACAAAAAGGAATGGAGTCATTAGCACTTATAAATTGGAAATGGCACTCAGAATTATGTTGCACGAAGCACAATTTCACATCATTCTGGGCTCATTTGTGTGAAAACAAGGTCCTGTCAGGCTGAAACGTTACAGGAAGGTAGAATCTATTGAGTTGTAAGTTATCTGAACGTTTCATGATGATAGCACTTTCCTAAGGGGGTCAAACCATGTCCCAAAGGTCACCGGATCTGGTGTCAATTTACAGAAGTTGTCCAGTTACACATTTGTGGGCTTATAACTTGGCTTCTGAATGTCCTAGAGAGATCAGGTTTTTTTTAGTGTACTCCAATCAACAGCCCCTACAACCACAAAAAGGAATGGAGTCATTAGCACTGATGGTTTGTAAATGGCACCCAGAATTATGTTGCACGAAGCACAATTTCACATCATTCTGGGTTCATTTGTGTGAAAACAAGGTCCAATCAGGCTGAAATGTTACAGGAAGGTAGAATCTATTGAGTTGTAAGTGATCTGAATGTTTTATTATGATAGCACTTTCCTAAGAGGGTCAAACCATGTCCCAAAGGTCACCGGATCTGGTGTCAATTTAA
This sequence comes from Nothobranchius furzeri, assembly GCF_043380555.1. Taxonomy (NCBI): domain Eukaryota; kingdom Metazoa; phylum Chordata; class Actinopteri; order Cyprinodontiformes; family Nothobranchiidae; genus Nothobranchius; species Nothobranchius furzeri. The sequence continues at coordinate 12,528,053 of NC_091743.1, forward strand.
AGAAGTAGTCCAGTTACACATTTGTGGGCTTATAACTTGGCTTCTGAATGTCCTATAGAGATCAGGTTTGTTTTAATGCACTCCAATCAACAGCCCCTACAACCACAAAAAGGAATGGAGTCATTAGCACTTATGGTTTTTAAATGGCACCCAGAATTATGTTGCACGAAGCACAATTTCAAATCATTCTGGGTTCATTTGTGTGAAAAAAGGTCCAATCAGGCTGAAACGTTACAGGAAGGTAGAATCTATTGAGTTGTAAGTGATCTGAACGTTTCATGATGATAGCACTTTCCTAAGGGGGTCAAACCATGTCCCAAAGGTCACCGGATCTGGTGTCAATTTAAAGAAGTAGTCCAGTTACACATTTGTGGGCTTATAACTTGGCTTCTGAATGTCCTAGAGAGATCAGGTTTGTTTTAGTGTACTCCAATCAACAGTCCCTACAACCACAAAAAGGAATGGAGTCATTAGCACTTATGGTTTGTAAATGGCACTCAGAATTATGTTGCACGAAGCACAATTTCACATCATTCTGGGCTCATTTGTGTGAAAACAAGGTCCTATCAGGCTGAAACGTTACAGGAAGGTAGAATCTATTGAGTTGTAAGTGATCTGAATGTTTCATGATGATAACACTTTCCGAAGGGGGTCAAACCATGTCCCAAAGGTCACCGGATCTGGTGTCAATTTAAAGAAGTTGTCCAGTTACACATTTGTGGGCTTATAACTTGGCTTCTGAATGTCCTAGAGAGATCAGGTTTGTTTTAGTATACTCCAATCAACAGCCCCTACAACCACAAAAAGGAATGGAGTCATTAGCACTTATGGTTTTTAAATGGCACCCAGAATTATGTTGCACTAAGCACAATTTCACATCATTCTGGGTCCATTTGTGTGAAAACAAGGTCCAATCAGGCTGAAACGCTACAAGAAGGTAGAATCTATTGAGTTGTATGTGATCTGAACCTTTCAAGATGATCGCACATTCCTATAGGGTGTAAAACCATGTCCCAAAGGTCACCGGGCCTGGTGTCACTTTAAAGAAGTAGTCCAGTTACACCTTTGTGGGCTTATAACTTGGCTTCTGAATGTCCTAGAGAGATCAGGTTTGTTTTAATGTACTCCAATCAACAGCCCTTACAACCACAAAAATGAATGGAGTCATTAGCACTTATGGTTTGTAAATGGCACCCAGAATTATGTTGCACGAAGCACAATTTCACATCATTCTGGGTCCATTTGTGTGAAAACAAGGTCCAATCAGGCTGAAACGTTACAGGAAGGTAGAATATATTGAGTTGTAAGTGATCTGAACGTTTCATGATGATAGCACTTTCCTAAGAGGGTCAAACCATGTCCCAAAGGTCACCGGAACTGGTGTCAATTTAAAGAAGTAATCCAGTTACACATTTGTGGGCTTATAACTTGGCTTCTGAATGTCCTAGAGAGATCAGGTTTGTTTTAGTGTACTCCAATCAACAGCCCCTACAACCACAAAAAGGAATGGAGTCATTAGCACTTATGGTTTGTAAATGGCACCCAGAATTATGATGCACGAAGCACAATTTCACATCATTCTGGGTTCGTTTGAAAACAAGGTCCAATCAGGCTGAAACGTTACAGGAAGGTAGAATCTATTGAGTTGTAAGTGATCTGAACATTTCATGATGATAGCACTTTCCTAAGGGAGTCAAACCATGTCCCAAAGGTCACCGGATCTGGTGTCAATTTAAAGAAGTAGTCCAGTTACACATTTGTGGGCTTGTAACTTGGCTTCTGAATGTCCTAGAGAGATCAGGTTTGTTTTAGTGTACTCCAATCAACAGCCCCTACAACCACAAAAAGGAATGGAGTCATTAGCATTTATGGTTTGTAAATGGCACCCAGAATTATGTTGCACGAAGCACAATTTCACATCATTCTGGGTCCATTTGTGTGAAAACAAGGTCCGATCAGGCTGAAACGCTACAAGAAGGTAGAATCTATTGAGTTGTAAGTGATCTGAACGTTTCAAGATGATCGCACATTCCTATAGGGGGTAAAACCATGTCCCAAAGGTCACCGGGCCTGGTGTCAATTTACAGAAGTTGTCCAGTTACACATTTGTGGGCTTATAACTTGGCTTCTGAATGTCCTAGAGAGATCAGGTTTGTTTTAGTGTACTCCAATCAACAGCCCCTACAACCACAAAAAGGAATGGAGTCATTAGCACTGATGGTTTGTAAATGGCACCCAGAATTATGTTGCACGAAGCACAATTTCACATCATTCTGGGTTCATTTGTGTGAAAACAAGGTCCAATCAGGCTGAAATGTTACAGGAAGGTAGAATCTATTGAGTTGTAAGTGATCTGAATGTTTTATTATGATAGCACTTTCCTAAGAGGGTCAAACCATGTCCCAAAGGTCACCGGATCTGGTGTCAATTTAAAGAAGTAGTCCAGTTACACATTTGTGGGCTTATAACTTGGCTTCTGAATGTCCTATAGAGATCAGGTTTGTTTTAATGCACTCCAATCAACAGCCCCTACAACCACAAAGAGGAATGGAGTCATTAGCACTTATGGTTTTTAAATGGCACCCAGAATTATGTTGCACGAAGCACAATTTCAAATCATTCTGGGTTCATTTGTGTGAAAACAAGAACCAATCAGGCTGAAACGTTACAGGAAGGTAGAATCTATTGAGTTGTATGTGATCTGAACCTTTCAAGATGATCGCACATTCCTATAGGGTGTAAAACCATGTCCCAAAGGTCACCGGGCCTGGTGTCACTTTAAAGAAGTAGTCCAGTTACACCTTTGTGGGCTTATAACTTGGCTTCTGAATGTCCTAGAGAGATCAGGTTTGTTTTAATGTACTCCAATCAACAGCCCTTACAACCACAAAAATGAATGGAGTCATTAGCACTTATGGTTTGTAAATGGCACCCAGAATTATGTTGCACGAAGCACAATTTCACATCATTCTGGGTCCATTTGTGTGAAAACAAGGTCCAATCAGGCTGAAACGTTACAGGAAGGTAGAATATATTGAGTTGTAAGTGATCTGAACGTTTCATGATGATAGCACTTTCCTAAGAGGGTCAAACCATGTCCCAAAGGTCACCGGAACTGGTGTCAATTTAAAGAAGTAATCCAGTTACACATTTGTGGGCTTATAACTTGGCTTCTGAATGTCCTAGAGAGATCAGGTTTGTTTTAGTGTACTCCAATCAACAGCCCCTACAACCACAAAAAGGAATGGAGTCATTAGCACTTATGGTTTGTAAATGGCACCCAGAATTATGATGCACGAAGCACAATTTCACATCATTCTGGGTTCGTTTGAAAACAAGGTCCAATCAGGCTGAAACGTTACAGGAAGGTAGAATCTATTGAGTTGTAAGTGATCTGAACATTTCATGATGATAGCACTTTCCTAAGGGGGTCAAACCATGTCCCAAAGGTCACCGGATCTGGTGTCAATTTAAAGAAGTAGTCCAGTTACACATTTGTGGGCTTATAACTTGGCTTCTGAATGTCCTAGAGAGATCAGGTTTGTTTTACTGTACTGCAATCAACAGCCCCTACAACCACAAAAAGGAATGGAGTCATTAGCATTTATGGTTTGTAAATGGCACCCAGAATTATGTTGCACGAAGCACAATTTCACATCATTCTGGGTCCATTTGTGTGAAAACAAGGTCCGATCAGGCTGAAACGCTACAAGAAGGTAGAATCTATTGAGTTGTAAGTGATCTGAACGTTTCAAGATGATCGCACATTCCTATAGGGGGTAAAACCATGTCCCAAAGGTCACCGGGCCTGGTGTCACTTTAAAGAAGTAGTCCAGTTACACCTTTGTGGGCTTATAACTTGGCTTCTGAATGTCCTAGAGAGGTCAGGTTTGTTATAGCGTACTCCAATCAACAGCCCCTACAACCACAAAAAGGAATGGAGTCATTAGCACTTATGGTTTTTAAATGGCACCCAGAATTATGTTGCACGAAGAACAATTTCACATCATTCTGGGTTCATTTGTGTGAAAACAGGGTCCAATCAGGCTGAAACGTTACAGGAAGGTAGAATCTATTGAGTTGTAAGTGATCCGAACGTTTCATGATGATAGCACTTTCCTAAGGGGGTCAAACCATGTCCCAAAGGTCACCGTATCTGGTGTCAATTTAAAGAAGTAGTCCAGTTACACATTTGTGGGCTTATAACTTGGCTTCTGAATGTCCTAGAGAGATCAGGTTTGTTTTAGTGTACTCCAATCAACAGCCCCTACAACCACAAAAAGGAATGGAGTCATTAGCACTTATGGTTTGTAAATGGCACTCAGAATTATGTTGCACGAAGCACAATTTCACATCATTCTGGGCTCATTTGTGTGAAAACAAGGTCCTATCAGGCTGAAACGTTACAGGAAGGTAGAATCTATTGAGTTGTAAGTGATCTGAATGTTTCATGATGATAGCACTTTCCGAAGGGGGTCAAACCATGTCCCAAACGTCACCGGATCTGGTGTCAATTTAAAGAAGTTGTCCAGTTACACATTTGTGGGCTTATAACTTGGCTTCTGAATGTCCTAGAGAGATCAGGTTTGTTTTAGTATACTCCAATCAACAGCCCCTACAACCACAAAAAGGAATGGAGTCATTAGCACTTATGGTTTTTAAATGGCACCCAGAATTATGTTGCACGAAGCACAATTTCACATCATTCTGGGTCCATTTGTGTGAAAACAAGGTCCAATCAGGCTGAAACGCTACAAGAAGGTAGAATCTATTGAGTTGTAAGTGATCTGAACGTTTCAAGATGATCGCACATTCCTATAGGGGGTAAAACCATGTCGCAAAGGTTACCGGGCCTGGTGTCACTTTAAAGAAGTAGTCCAGTTACACCTTTGTGGGCTTATAACTTGGCTTCTGAATGTCCTAGAGAGGTCAGGTTTGTTTTAGTGTACTCCAATCAACAGCCCCTACAACCACAAAAAGGAATGGAGTCATTAGCACTTATGGTTTTTAAATGGCACCCAGAATTATGTTGCACGAAGCACAATTTCACATCATTCTGGGTTCATTTGTGTGAAAACAAGAACCAATCAGGCTGAAACGTTACAGGAAGGTAGAATCTATTGAGTTGTATGTGATCTGAACCTTTCAAGATGATCGCACATTCCTATAGGGTGTAAAACCATGTCCCAAAGGTCACCGGGCCTGGTGTCACTTTAAAGAAGTAGTCCAGTTACACCTTTGTGGGCTTATAACTTGGCTTCTGAATGTCCTAGAGAGATCAGGTTTGTTTTAATGTACTCCAATCAACAGCCCTTACAACCACAAAAATGAATGGAGTCATTAGCACTTATGGTTTGTAAATGGCACCCAGAATTATGTTGCACGAAGCACAATTTCACATCATTCTGGGTCCATTTGTGTGAAAACAAGGTCCAATCAGGCTGAAACGTTACAGGAAGGTAGAATATATTGAGTTGTAAGTGATCTGAACGTTTCATGATGATAGCACTTTCCTAAGAGGGTCAAACCATGTCCCAAAGGTCACCGGAACTGGTGTCAATTTAAAGAAGTAATCCAGTTACACATTTGTGGGCTTATAACTTGGCTTCTGAATGTCCTAGAGAGATCAGGTTTGTTTTAGTGTACTCCAATCAACAGCCCCTACAACCACAAAAAGGAATGGAGTCATTAGCACTTATGGTTTGTAAATGGCACCCAGAATTATGATGCACGAAGCACAATTTCACATCATTCTGGGTTCGTTTGAAAACAAGGTCCAATCAGGCTGAAACGTTACAGGAAGGTAGAATCTATTGAGTTGTAAGTGATCTGAACATTTCATGATGATAGCACTTTCCTAAGGGGGTCAAACCATGTCCCAAAGGTCACCGGATCTGGTGTCAATTTAAAGAAGTAGTCCAGTTACACATTTGTGGGCTTGTAACTTGGCTTCTGAATGTCCTAGAGAGATCAGGTTTGTTTTAGTGTACTGCAATCAACAGCCCCTACAACCACAAAAAGGAATGGAGTCATTAGCATTTATGGTTTGTAAATGGCACCCAGAATTATGTTGCACGAAGCACAATTTCACATCATTCTGGGTCCATTTGTGTGAAAACAAGGTCCGATCAGGCTGAAACGCTACAAGAAGGTAGAATCTATTGAGTTGTAAGTGATCTGAACGTTTCAAGATGATCGCACATTCCTATAGGGGGTAAAACCATGTCCCAAAGGTCACCGGGCCTGGTGTCACTTTAAAGAAGTAGTCCAGTTACACCTTTGTGGGCTTATAACTTGGCTTCTGAATGTCCTAGAGAGGTCAGGTTTGTTATAGCGTACTCCAATCAACAGCCCCTACAACCACAAAAAGGAATGGAGTCATTAGCACTTATGGTTTTTAAATGGCACCCAGAATTATGTTGCACGAAGAACAATTTCACATCATTCTGGGTTCATTTGTGTGAAAACAGGGTCCAATCAGGCTGAAACGTTACAGGAAGGTAGAATCTATTGAGTTGTAAGTGATCCGAACGTTTCATGATGATAGCACTTTCCTAAGGGGGTCAAACCATGTCCCAAAGGTCACCGGATCTGGTGTCAATTTAAAGAAGTAGTCCAGTTACACATTTGTGGGCTTGTAACTTGGCTTCTGAATGTCCTAGAGAGATCAGGTTTGTTTTAATGTAATCCAATCAACAGCCCTTACAACCACAAAAATGAATGGAGTCATTAGCACTTATGGTTTGTAAATGGCACCCAGAATTATGTTGCACGAAGCACAATTTCACATCATTCTGGGTTCATTTGTGTGAAAACAAGGTCCAATCAGGCTGAAACGTTACAGGAAGGTAGAATCTATTGAGTTGTAAGTGATCTGAACGTTTCATGATGATAGCACTTTCCTAAGAGGGTCAAACCATGTCCCAAAGGTCACCGGAACTGGTGTCAATTTAAAGAAGTAATCCAGTTACACATTTGTGGGCTTATAACTTGGCTTCTGAATGTCCTAGAGAGATCAGGTTTGTTTTAGTATACTCCAATCAACAGCCCCTACAACCACAAAAAGGAATGGAGTCATTAGCACTCATGGTTTTTAAATGGCACCCAGAATTATGTTGCACAAATCACAATTTCACATCATTCTGGGTTCATTTGTGTGAAAACAAGGTCCAATCAGGCTGAAACGTTACAAGAAGGTAGAATCTATTGAGTTGTAAGTGATCTGAACGTTTCATGATGATTGCGCTTTCCTAAGGGGGTCAAACCATGTCCCAAAGGTCACCGGATCTGGTGTCAATTTAAAGAAGTAGTCCAGTTACACATTTGTGGGCTTATAACTTGGCTTTTGAATGTCCTAGAGCGATCAGGTTTGTTTTAGTGTACTCCAATCAACAGCCCCTACAACCACAAAAAGGAATGGAGTCATTAGCACTTATGGTTTTTAAATGGCACCCAGAATTATGTTGCACGAAGCACAATTTCACATCATTCTGGGTCCATTTGTGTGAAAACAAGGTCCAATCAGGCTGAAACGTTACAGGAAGGTAGAATATATTGAGTTGTAAGTGATCTGAACGTTTCATGATGATAGCACTTTCCTAAGAGGGTCAAACCATGTCCCAAAGGTCACCGGAACTGGTGTCAATTTAAAGAAGTAATCCAGTTACACATTTGTGGGCTTATAACTTGGCTTCTGAATGTCCTAGAGAGATCAGGTTTGTTTTAGTGTACTCCAATCAACAGCCCCTACAACCACAAAAAGGAATGGAGTCATTAGCACTTATGGTTTGTAAATGGCACCCAGAATTATGATGCACGAAGCACAATTTCACATCATTCTGGGTTCGTTTGAAAACAAGGTCCAATCAGGCTGAAACGTTACAGGAAGGTAGAATCTATTGAGTTGTAAGTGATCTGAACATTTCATGATGATAGCACTTTCCTAAGGGGGTCAAACCATGTCCCAAAGGTCACCGGATCTGGTGTCAATTTAAAGAAGTAGTCCAGTTACACATTTGTGGGCTTGTAACTTGGATTCTGAATGTCCTAGAGAGATCAGGTTTGTTTTAGTGTACTGCAATCAACAGCCCCTACAACCACAAAAAGGAATGGAGTCATTAGCATTTATGGTTTGTAAATGGCACCCAGAATTATGTTGCACGAAGCACAATTTCACATCATTCTGGGTCCATTTGTGTGAAAACAAGGTCCGATCAGGCTGAAACGCTACAAGAAGGTAGAATCTATTGAGTTGTAAGTGATCTGAACGTTTCAAGATGATCGCACATTCCTATAGGGGGTAAAACCATGTCCCAAAGGTCACCGGGCCTGGTGTCACTTTAAAGAAGTAGTCCAGTTACACCTTTGTGGGCTTATAACTTGGCTTCTGAATGTCCTAGAGAGGTCAGGTTTGTTATAGCGTACTCCAATCAACAGCCCCTACAACCACAAAAAGGAATGGAGTCATTAGCACTTATGGTTTTTAAATGGCACCCAGAATTATGTTGCACGAAGAACAATTTCACATCATTCTGGGTTCATTTGTGTGAAAACAGGGTCCAATCAGGCTGAAACGTTACAGGAAGGTAGAATCTATTGAGTTGTAAGTGATCCGAACGTTTCATGATGATAGCACTTTCCTAAGGGGGTCAAACCATGTCCCAAAGGTCACCGGATCTGGTGTCAATTTAAAGAAGTAGTCCAGTTACACATTTGTGGGCTTGTAACTTGGCTTCTGAATGTCCTAGAGAGATCAGGTTTGTTTTAATGTAATCCAATCAACAGCCCTTACAACCACAAAAATGAATGGAGTCATTAGCACTTATGGTTTGTAAATGGCACCCAGAATTATGTTGCACGAAGCACAATTTCACATCATTCTGGGTTCATTTGTGTGAAAACAAGGTCCAATCAGGCTGAAACGTTACAGGAAGGTAGAATCTATTGAGTTGTAAGTGATCTGAACGTTTCATGATGATAGCACTTTCCTAAGAGGGTCAAACCATGTCCCAAAGGTCACCGGAACTGGTGTCAATTTAAAGAAGTAATCCAGTTACACATTTGTGGGCTTATAACTTGGCTTCTGAATGTCCTAGAGAGATCAGGTTTGTTTTAGTATACTCCAATCAACAGCCCCTACAACCACAAAAAGGAATGGAGTCATTAGCACTCATGGTTTTTAAATGGCACCCAGAATTATGTTGCACAAATCACAATTTCACATCATTCTGGGTTCATTTGTGTGAAAACAAGGTCCAATCAGGCTGAAACGTTACAAGAAGGTAGAATCTATTGAGTTGTAAGTGATCTGAACGTTTCATGATGATTGCGCTTTCCTAAGGGGGTCAAACCATGTCCCAAAGGTCACCGGATCTGGTGTCAATTTAAAGAAGTAGTCCAGTTACACATTTGTGGGCTTATAACTTGGCTTTTGAATGTCCTAGAGCGATCAGGTTTGTTTTAGTGTACTCCAATCAACAGCCCCTACAACCACAAAAAGGAATGGAGTCATTAGCACTTATGGTTTTTAAATGGCACCCAGAATTATGTTGCACGAAGAACAATTTCACATCATTCTGGGTTCATTTGTGTGAAAACAGGGTCCAATCAGGCTGAAACGTTACAGGAAGGTAGAATCTATTGAGTTGTAAGTGATCCGAACGTTTCATGATGATAGCACTTTCCTAAGGGGGTCAAACCATGTCCCAAAGGTCACCGGATCTGGTGTCAATTTAAAGAAGTAGTCCAGTTACACATTTGTGGGCTTGTAACTTGGCTTCTGAATGTCCTAGAGAGATCAGGTTTGTTTTAATGTAATCCAATCAACAGCCCTTACAACCACAAAAATGAATGGAGTCATTAGCACTTATGGTTTGTAAATGGCACCCAGAATTATGTTGCACGAAGCACAATTTCACATCATTCTGGGTTCATTTGTGTGAAAACAAGGTCCAATCAGGCTGAAACGTTACAGGAAGGTAGAATCTATTGAGTTGTAAGTGATCTGAACGTTTCATGATGATAGCACTTTCCTAAGAGGGTCAAACCATGTCCCAAATGTCACCGGAACTGGTGTCAATTTAAAGAAGTAATCCAGTTACACATTTGTGGGCTTATAACTTGGCTTCTGAATGTCCTAGAGAGATCAGGTTTGTTTTAGTATATTCCAATCAACAGCCCCTACAACCACAAAAAGGAATGGAGTCATTAGCACTTATGGTTTTTAAATGGCACCCAGAATTATGTTGCACAAATCACAATTTCACATCATTCTGGGTTCATTTGTGTGAAAACAAGGTCCAATCAGGCTGAAACGTTACAAGAAGGTAGAATCTATTGAGTTGTAAGTGATCTGAACGTTTCATGATGATTGCGCTTTCCTAAGGGGGTCAAACCATGTCCCAAAGGTCACCGGATCTGGTGTCAATTTAAAGAAGTAGTCCAGTCACACATTTGTGGGCTTATAACTTGGCTTTTGAATGTCCTAGAGCGATCAGGTTTGTTTTAGTGTACTCCAATCAACAGCCCCTACAACCACAAAAAGGAATGGAGTCATTAGCACTTATGGTTTTTAAATGGCACCCAGAATTATGTTGCACGAAGAACAATTTCACATCATTCTGGGTTCATTTGTGTGAAAACAAGGTCCAATCAGGCTAAAACGTTACAAGAAGTTAGAATCTATTGAGTTGTAAGTGATCTGAACGTTTCACGATGATAGAACTTTCCTAAGGGGGTCAAACCATGTCCCAAAGGTCACCGGATCTGGTGTCAATTTAAAGAAGTAGTCCAGTTACACATTTGTGGGCTTATAACTTGGCTTCTGAATGTCCTAGAGAGATCAGGTTTGTTTTAGTGTACTCCAATCAACAGCCCCTACAACCACAAAACGGAATGGAGTCATTAGCATTTATGGTTTGTAAATGGCACCCAGAATTATGTTGCACGAAGCACAATTTCACATCATTCTGGGTCCATTTGTGTGAAAACAAGGTCCAATCAGGCTGAAACGCTACAAGAAGGTAGAATCTATTGAGTTGTAAGTGATCTGAACGTTTCAAGATGATCGCACATTCCTATAGGGGGTAAAACCATGTCCCAAAGGTCACCGGGCCTGGTGTCACTTTAAAGAAGTAGTCCAGTTACACCTTTGTGGGCTTATAACTTGGCTTCTGAATGTCCTAGAGAGGTCAGGTTTGTTTTAGTGTACTCCAATCAACAGCCCCTACAACCACAAAAAGGAATGGAGTCATTAGCACTTATGGTTTTTAAATCGCACCCAGAATTATGTTGCACGAATCACAATTTCACATCATTCTGGGTTCATTTGTGTGAAAACAAGGTCCAATCAGGCTGAAACGTTACAAGAAGGTAGAATCTATTGAGTTGTAAGTGATCTGAACGTTTCATGATGATAGAGCTTTCCTAAGGGGGTCAAACCATGTCCCAAAGGTCACCGGATCTGGTGTCAATTTAAAGAAGTAGTCCAGTTACACATTTGTGGGCTTATAACTTGGCTTCTGAATGTCCTAGAGCGATCAGGTTTGTTTTAGTGTACTCCAATCAACAGCCCCTACAACCAAAAAAAAGGAATGGAGTCATTAGCACTTATGGTTTTTAAATGGCACCCAGAATTATGTTGCACGAAGAACATTTTCACATCATTCTGGGTTCATTTGTGTGAAAACAAGGTCCAATCAGGCTGAAACGTTACAAGAAGGTAGAATCTATTGAGTTGTAAGTGATCTGAACGTTTCACGATGATAGAACTTTCCTAAGGGGGTCAAACCATGTCCCAAAGGTCACCGGATCTGGTGTCAATTTAAAGAAGTAGTCCAGTTACACATTTGTGGGCTTATAACTTGGCTTCTGAATGTCCTAGAGAGATCAGGTTTGTTTTAGTGTACTCCAATCAACAGCCCCTACAACCACAAAAAGGAATGGAGTCATTAGCACTTATGGTTTTTAAATGCCACCCAGAATTATGTTGCACGAAGCACAATTTCACATCATTCTGGGTCCATTTGTGTGAAAACAAGGTCCAATCAGGCTGAAACGTTACAAGAAGGTAGAATCTATTGAGTTGTAAGTGATCTGAACGTTTCATGATGATCGCACATTCCTATAGGGGGTCAAACCATGTCCCAAAGGTCACCGGGCCTGGTGTCACTTCAAAGAAGTAGTCCAGTTACACCTTTGTGGGCTTATAACTTGGCTTCTGAATGTCCTAGAGAGGTCAGGTTTGTTTTAGTGTACTCCAATCAACAGCCCCTACAACCACAAAAAGGAATGGAGTCATTAGCACTTATGGTTTGTAAATGGCACCCAGAATTATGTTGCACAATGCACAATTTCACATCATTCTGGGTCCATTTGTGTGAAAACAAGGTCCAATCAGGCTGAAACGTTACAGGAAGGTAGAATCTATTGAGTTGTAAGTGATCTGAACGTTTCAAGATGATAGCACTTTCCTAAGGGGGTCAAACCATGTCCCAAAGGTCACCAGATCTGGTGTCAATTTAAAGAAGTAGTCCAGTTACACATTTGTGGGCTTATAACTTGGTTTCTGAATGTCCTAGAGAGATCAGGTTTGTTTTAGTGTACTCCAATCAACAGCCCCTACAACCACAAAAAGGAATGGAGTCATTAGCACTTATGGTTTGTAAATGGCACCCAGAATTATTTTGCACGAAGCACAATTTCACATCATTCTGGGTCCATTTGTGTGAAAACAAGGTCCAATCAGGCTGAAATGTTACAAGAAGGTAGAATCTATTGAGTTGTAAGTGATCTGAACGTTTCATGATGATCGCACATTCCTATAGGGGGTCAAACCATGTCCCAAAGGTCACCGGGCCTGGTGTCACTTCAAAGAAGTAGTCCAGTTACACCTTTGTGGGCTTATAACTTGTCTTCTGAATGTCCTAGAGAGGTCAGGTTTGTTTTAGTGTACTCCAATCAACAGCCCCTACAACCACAAAAAGGAATGGAGTCATTAGCACTTATGGTTTGTAAATGGCACCCAGAATTATGTTGCACGAAGCACAATTTCACATAATTCTGGGTCCATTTGTGTGAAAACAAGGTCTAATCAGGCTGAAACGTTACAGGAAGGTAGAATCTATTGAGTTGTAAGTGATCTGAACGTTTCAAGATGATAGCACTTTCCTAAGGGGGTCAAACCATGTCCCAAAGGTCACCGGATATGGTGTCAATTTAAAGAAGTAGACCAGTTACACATTTGTGGGCTTATAACTTGGCTTCTGAATGTCCTAGAGAGATCAGGTTTGTTTTAGTGTACTCCAATCAACAGCCCCTACAACCACAAAAAGGAATGGAGTCATTAGCACTTATGGTTTGTAAATGGCACCCAGAATTATGTTGCACGAAGCACATTTTCACATCATTCTGGGTTCATTTGTGTGAAAACAAGGTCCAATCAGGCTGAAACGTTACAGGAAGGTAGAATCTATTGAGTTGAAAGTGATCTGAACGTTTCATGATGATAGCACTTTCCTAAGGGGGTCAAACCATGTCCCAAATGTCACCGGATCTGGTGTCATTTTAAAGAAGTAGTCCAGTTACACATTTGTGGGCTTATAACTTGGCTTCTGAATGTCCTAGAGCGATCAGGTTTGTTTTAGTGTACTCCAATCAACAGCCCCTACAACCACAAAAAGGAATGGAGTCATTAGCACTTATGGTTTTTAAATGGCACCCAGAATTATGTTGCACGAAGAACAATTTCACATCACTCTGGGTTCATTTGTGTGAAAACAAGGTCCAATCAGGCTGAAACGTTACAAGAATGTAGAATCTATTGAGTTGTAAGTGATCTGAACGTTTCACGATGATAGAACTTTCCTAAGGGGGTCAAACCATGTCCCAAAGGTCACCGGATCTGGTGTCAATTTAAAGAAGTAGTCCAGTTACACATTTGTGGGCTTATAACTTTGCTTCTGAATGTCCTAGAGAGATCAGGTTTGTTTTAGTGTACTCCAATCAACAGCCCCTACAACCACAAAACGGAATGGAGTCATTAGCATTTATGGTTTTTTAATGGCACCCAGAATTATGTTGCACGAAGCACAATTTCACATCATTCTGGGTCCATTTGTGTGAAAACAAGGTCCAATCAGGCTGAAACGCTACAAGAAGGTAGAATCTATTGAGTTGTAAGTGATCTGAACGTTTCAAAATGATCGCACATTCCTATAGGGGGTAAAACCATGTCCCAAAGGTCACCGGGCCTGGTGTCACTTTAAAGAAGTAGTCCAGTTACACCTTTGTGGGCTTATAACTTGGCTTCTGAATGTCCTAGAGAGGTCAGGTTTGTTTTAGTGTACTCCAATCAACAGCCCCTACAACCACAAAAAGGAATGGAGTCATTAGCACTTATGGTTTTTAAATGGCACCCAGATTTATGTTGCACGAAGCACAATTTCACATCATTCTGGGTTCATTTGTGTGAAAACAAGGTCCAATCAGGCTGAAACGTTACAGGAAGGTAGAATCTATTGAGTTGTAAGTGATCCGAACGTTTCATGATGATAGCACTTTCCTAAGGGGGTCAAACCATGTCCCAAAGGTCACTGGAACTGTTGTCAATTTAAAGAAGTAATCCAGTTACACATTTGTGGGCTTATAACTTGGCTTCTGAATGTCCTAGAGAGATCAGGTTTGTTTTAATGTAATCCAATCAACAGCCCTTACAACCACAATAATGAATGGAGTCATTAGCACTTATGGTTTGTAAATGGCACCCAGAATTATGTTGCACGAAGCACAATTTCACATCATTCTGGGTCCATTTGTGTGAAAACAAGGTCCAATCAGGCTGAAACGTTACAGGAAGGTAGAATCTATTGAGTTGTAAGTGATCTGAACGTTTCATGATGATAGCACTTTCCTAAGAGGGTCAAACCATGTCCCAAAGGTCACCGGAACTGGTGTCAATTTAAAGAAGTAATCCAGTTAAACATTTGTGGGCTTATAACTTGGCTTCTGAATGTCCTAGAGAGATCAGGTTTGTTTTAGTATACTCCAATCAACAGCCCCTACAACCACAAAAAGGAATGGAGTCATTAGCACTTATGGTTTTTAAATGGCACCCAGAATTATGTTGCACGAAGCACAATTTCACATCATTCTGGGTTCATTTGTGTGAAAACAAGGTCCAATCAGGCTGAAACGTTACAAGAAGGTAGAATCTATTGAGTTGTAAGTGATCTGAACGTTTCATGATGATAGCGCTTTCCTAAGGGGGTCACACCATGTCCCAAAGGTCACCGGATCTGGTGTCAATTTAAAGAAGTAGTCCAGTTACACATTTGTGGTCTTATAACTTGGCTTCTGAATGTCCTAGAGCGATCAGGTTTGTTTTAGTGTACTCCAATCAACAGCCCCTACAACCACAAAAAGGAATGGAGTCATTAGCACTTATGGTTTTTAAATGGCACCCAGAATTATGTTGCACGAAGAACAATTTCACATCATTCTGGGTTCATTTGTGTGAAAACAAGGTCCAATCAGGCTGAAACGTTACAAGAAGGTAGAATCTATTGAGTTGTAAGTGATCTGAACGTTTCACGATGATAGAACTTTCCTAAGGGGGTCAAACCATGTCCCAAAGTTCACTGGATCTGGTGTCAATTTAAAGAAGTAGTCCAGTTACACATTTGTGGGCTTATAACTTGGCTTCTGAATGTCCTAGAGAGATCAGGTTTGTTTTAGTGTACTCCAATCAACAGCCCCTACAACCACAAAAAGGAATGGAGTCATTAGCACTTATGGTTTGTAAATGCCACCCAGAATTATGTTGCACGAAGCACAATTTCACATCATTCTGGGTCCATTTGTGTGAAAACAAGGTCCAATCAGGCTGAAACGTTACAAGAAGGTAGAATCTATTGAGTTGTAAGTGATCTGAACGTTTCATGATGATCGCACATTCCTATAGGGGGTCAAACCATGTCCCAAAGGTCACCGGGCCTGGTGTCACTTCAAAGAAGTAGTCCAGTTACACCTTTGTGGGCTTGTAACTTGGCTTCTGAATGTCCTAGAGAGGTCAGGTTTGTTTTAGTGTACTCCAATCAACAGCCCCTACAACCACAAAAAGGAATGGAGTCATTAGCACTTATGGTTTGTAAATGGCACCCAGAATTATGTTGCACGAAGCACAATTTCACATCATTCTGGGTCCATTTGTGTGAAAACAAGGTCCAATCAGGCTGAAACGTTACAGGAAGGTAGAATCTATTGAGTTGTAAGTGATCTGAACGTTTCAAGATGATAGCACTTTCCTAAGGGGGTCAAACCATGTCCCAAAGGTCACCGGATCTGGTGTCAATTTAAAGAAGTAGTCCAGTTACACATTTGTGGGCTTATAACTTGGCTTCTGAATGTCCTAGAGAGATCAGGTTTGTTTTAGTGTACTCCAATCAACAGCCCCTACAACCACAAAAAGGAATGGAGTCATTAGCACTTATGGTTTGTAAATGGCACCCAGAATTATGTTGCACGAAGCACAATTTCACATCATTCTGGGTCCATTTGTGTGAAAACAAGGTCTAATCAGGCTGAAACGTTACAGGAAGGTAGAATCTATTGAGTTGTAAGTGATCTGAACGTTTCAAGATGATAGCACTTTCCTAAGGGGGTCAAACCATGTCCCAAAGGTCACCGGATATGGTGTCAATTTAAAGAAGTAGTCCAGTTACACATTTGTGGGCTTATAACTTGGCTTCTGAATGTCCTAGAGAGATCAGGTTTGTTTTAGTGTACTCCAATCAACAGCCCCTACAACCACAAAAAGGAATGGAGTCATTAGCACTTATGGTTTGTAAATGGCACCCAGAATTATGTTGCACGAAGCACAATTTCACATCATTCTGGGTTCATTTGTGTGAAAACAAGGTCCAATCAGGCTGAAACGTTACAGGAAGGTAGAATCTATTGAGTTGAAAGTGATCTGAACGTTTCATGATGATTGCACATTCTTATAGGGGTCAAACCATGTCCCAAAGGTCACCGGGCCTGGTGTCACTTTAAAGAAGTAGTCCAGTTACACCTTTGTGGGCTTATAACTTGGCTTCTGAATGTCCTAGAGAGGTCAGGTTTGTTTTAGTGTACTCCAGTCAACAGCCCCTACAACCACAAAAAGGAATGGAGTCATTAGCACTTATGGTTTTTAAATGGCACCCAGAATTATGTTGCACAAAGCACAATTTCACATCATTCTGGGTTCATTTGTGTGAAAACAAGGTCCAATCAGGCTGAAACGTTACAGGAAGGTAGAATCTATTGAGTTGTAAGTGATCTGAACGTTTCATGATGATAGCACTTTCCTAAGGGGGTCAAACCATGTTCCAAAGGTCACCGGATCTGGTGTCAATTTAAAGAAGTAGTCCAGTTACACATTTGTGGGCTTATAACTTGGCTTCTGAATGTCCTAGAGCGATCAGGTTTGTTTTAGTGTACTCCAATCAACAGCCCCTACAACCACAAAAAGGAATGGAGTCATTAGCACTTATGGTTTGTAAATGGCACCCAGAATTATGTTGCACGATGCACAATTTCACATCATTCTGGGTCCATTTGTGTGAAAACAAGGTCCAATCAGGCTGAAACGTTACAGGAAGGTAGAATCTATTGAGTTGTAAGTGATCTGAATGTTTCAAGATGATAGCACTTTCCTAAGGGGGTCAAACCATGTCCCAAAGGTCACCGGATCTGGTGTCAATTTAAAGAAGTAGTCCAGTTACACATTTGTGGGCTTATAACTTGGCTTCTGAATGTCCTAGAGAGATCAGGTTTGTTTTAGTATACTCCAATCAACAGCCCCTACAACCACAAAAAGGAATGGAGTCATTAGCACTTATGGTTTGTAAATGGCACCCAGAATTATGTTGCACGAAGTACAATTTCACTTCATTCTGGGTCCATTTGTGTGAAAACAAGGTCCAATCGGGCTGAAACGTTACAGGAAGGTAGAATCTATCTAGTTGTAAGTGATCTGAACGTTTCAAGATGATAGCACTTTCCTAAGGGGGTCAAACCATGTCCCAAAGGTCACCGGATCTGGTGTCAATTTAAAGAAGTAGTCCAGTTACACATTTGTGGGCTTATAACTTGGCTTCTGAATGTCCTAGAGGGATCAGGTTTGTTTTAATGTACTCCAATCAACAGCCACTACAACCAGAAAAAGGAATGGAGTCATTAGCACCTATGGTTTGTAAATGGCACCCAGAATTATGTTGCACGAAGCACAATTTCACATCATTCTGGGTTCATTTGTGTGAAAAGAAGGTCCAATCAGGCTGAAACGTTACAGGAAGGTAGAATCTATTGAGTTGTAAGTGATCTGAACGTTTCATGATGATAGCACTTTCCTAAGGGGGTCAAACCATGTCCCAAAGGTCACCGGATCTGGTGTCAATTTAAAGAAGTAGTCCAGTTACACATTTGTGGGCTTAAAACTTGGCTTCTGAATGTCCTAGAGAGATCAGGTTTGTTTAAATGTACTCCAATCAACAGCCCCTACAACCACAAAAAGGAATGGAGTCATTAGCACTTATGGTTTGTAAATGGCACCCAGAATTATGTTGCACAAAGCACAATTTCACATCATTCTGGGTTCATTTGTGTGAAAACAAGGTCCAATCAGGCTGAAACGTTACAGGAAGGTAGAATCTATTGAGTTGTTAGTGATCTGAACGTTTCATGATGATAGCACTTTCCTAAGGGGGTCAAACCATGTCCCAAAGGTCAACGCATCTGGTGTCAATTTAAAGAAGTAGTCCAGTTACACATTTGTGGGCTTATAACTTGGCTTCTGAATGTCCTAGAGAGATCAGGTTTGTTTTAGTGTACTCCAATCAACAGCCCCTACAACCACAAAAAGGAATGGAGTCATTAGCACTTATGGTTTTTAAATGGCACCCAGAATTATGTTGCACGAAGCACAATTTCACATCATTCTGGGTTCATTTGTGTGAAAACAAGGTCCAATCAGGCTGAAACGTTACAGGAAGGTATAATCTATTGAGTTGTAAGTGATCTGAACGTTTCATGATGATAGCAATTTCCTAAGGGGGTCTAACCATGTCCCAAAGGTCACCGGATCTGGTGTCACTTTAAAGAAGTAGTCCAGTTACACATTTGTGGGCGTATAACTTGGCTTCTGAATGTCCTAGAGAGGTCAGGTTTGTTTTAGTGTACTCCAATCAACAGCCCCTACAACCACAAAAAGGAATGGAGACATTAGCACTTATGGTTTGTAAATGGCACCCAGAATTATGTTGCACGAAGCACAATTTCACATCATTCTGGGTCCATTTGTGTGAAAACAAGGTCCAATCAGGCTGAAACGCTACAAGAAGGTAGAATATATTGAGTTGTAAGTGCTCTGAATGTTTCATGATGATAACACTTTCCTAAGGGGGTCAAACCATGTCCCAAAGGTCACAGGATCTGGTGTCAATTTAAAGAAGTAGTCCAGTTACACCTTTGTGGGGTTATACCTTGGCTTCTGAATATCCTAGAGAGATCAGGTTTGTTTTAGTGTACTCCAATCAACATCCCCTACAACCTCAAAAAGGAATGGAGTCATTAGCACTGATGGTTTTTAAATGGAACCCAGAATTATGCTGCACTAAGCACAATTTCACATCATTCTGGGTTCATTTGTGTGAAAACAAGGTCCAATCAGGCTGAAACGTTACAGGAAGGTAGAATCTATTGATTTGTAAGTGATCTGAACGTCTCATGATGATAGCACTTTCCTAAGGGGGTCAAACCATGTCCCAAACGTCACCGGATCTGGTGTCAATTTAAAGAAGTAGTCCAGTTACACATTTGTGGGCTTATAACTTGGCTTCTGAATGTCCTAGAGAGATCAGGTTTGTTTTAATGTACTCCAACCAACAGCCCCTTCAACCACAAAAAGGAATGGAGTCATTAGCACTTATGGTTTGTAAATGGCACCCAGAATTATGTTGCACGAAGCACAATTTCACATCATTATGGGTCCATTTGTGTGAAAACAAGGTCCAATCAGGCTGAAACATTACAGGAAGGTAGAATCTATTGAGTTGTAAGTGATCCGAATGTTTCATGATGATAGCACTTTCCTAAGGGGGTCAAACCATGTCCCAAAGGTCACCGGATCTGGTGTCAATTTAAAGAAGTAGTCCAGTTACACATTTGTGGGCTTGTAACTTGGCTTCTGAATGTCCTAGAGAGATCAGGTTTGTTTTAATGTAATCCAATCAACATCCCTTACAACCACAAAAATGAATGGAGTCATTAGCACTTATGGTTTGTAAATGGTACCCAGAATTATGTTGCACGAAGCAAAATTTCACATCATTCTGGGTCCATTTGTGTGAAAACAAGGTCCAGTCAGGCTGAAACGTTACAGGAAGGTAGAATCTATTGAGTTGTAAGTGATCTGAACGTTTCATGATGATAGCACTTTCCTAAGAGGGTCAAACCATGTCCCAAAGGTCACCGGAACTGGTGTCAATTTAAAGAAGTAATCCAGTTACACATTTGTGGGCTTATAACTTGGCTTCTGAATGTCCTAGAGATATCAGGTTTGTTTTAGTATACTCCAATCAACAGCCCCTACAACCACAAAAAGGAATGGAGTCATTAGCACTTATGGTTTTTAAAGGGCACCCAGAATTATGTTGCACGAAGCACAATTTCACATCATTCTGGGTTCATTTGTGTGAAAACAAGGTCCAATCAGGCTGAAACGTTACAAGAAGGTAGAATCTATTGAGTTGTAAGTGATCTGAACGTTTCATTATAATAGCGCTTTCCTAAGGGGGTCAAACCATGTCCCAAAGGTCACCGGATCTGGTGTCAATTTAAAGAAGTAGTCCAGTTACACATTTGTGGGCTTATAACTTGGCTTCTGAATGTCCTAGAGAGATCAGGTTTGTTTTAGTGTACTCCATTCAACAGCCCCTACAACCACAAAAAGGAATGGAGTCATTAGCACTTATGGTTTGTAAATGGCACCCAGAATTATGTTGCACGAAGCAAGATTTCACATCATTCTGGGTTCATTTGTGTGAAAACAAGGTCCAATCAGGCTGAAACGTTACAAGAAGGTAGAATCTATTGAGTTGTGAGTGATCTGAACGTTTCACGATGATAGCACTTTCCTAAGGGGGTCAAACCATGTCCCAAAGGTCACCGGATCTGGTGTCAATTTAAAGAAGTAGTCCAGTTACACATTTGTGGGCTTATAACTTGGCTTCTGAATGTCCTAGAGAGATCAGGTTTGTTTTAGAGTACTCCAATCAACAGCCCCTACAACCACAAAAAGGAATGGAGTCATTAGCACTTATGGTTTGTAAATGGCACCCAGAATTATGTTGCACGAAGCACAATTTCACATCATTCTGGGTCCATTTGTGTGAAAACAAGGTCCAATCAGGCTGAAACGTTACAAGAAGGTAGAATCTATTGAGTTGTAAGTGATCTGAACGTTTCATGATGATCGCACATTCCTATAGGGGGTCAAACCATGTCCCAAAGGTCACCGGGCCTGGTGTCACTTCAAAGAAGTAGTCCAATTACACCTTTGTGGGCTTATAACTTGGCTTCTGAATGTCCTAGAGAGGTCAGGTTTATTTTAGTGTACTCCAATCAACAGCCCCTACAACCACAAAAAGGAATGGAGTCATTAGCACTTATGGTTTGTAAATGGCACCCAGAAGTATGTTGCACGAAGCACAATTTCACATCAGTCTGGGTCCATTTGTGTGAAAACAAGGTCCAATCAGGCTGAAACGTTACAGGAAGGTAGAATCTATTGAGTTGTAAGTGATCTGAACGTTTCAAGATGATAGCACTTTCCTAAGGGGGTCAAACCATGTCCCAAAGGTCACAGGATATGGTGTCAATTTAAAGAAGTAGTCCAGTTACACATTTGTGGGCTTATAACTTGGCTTCTGAATGTCCTAGAGAGATCAGGTTTGTTTTAGTGTACTCCATTCAACAGCCCCTACAACCACAAAAAGGAATGGAGTCATTAGCACTTATGGTTTGTAAATGGCACCCAGAATTATGTTGCACGAAGCACAATTTCACATCATTCTGGGTTCATTTGTGTGAAAACAAGGTCCAATCAGGCTGAAACGTTACAGGAAGGTAGAATCTATTGAGTTGAAAGTGATCTGAACGTTTCATGATGATCGCACATTCCTATAGGGGTCAAACCATGTCCCAAAGGTCACCGGGCCTGGTGTCACTTTAAAGAAGTAGTCCAGTTACACCTTTGTGGGCTTATAACTTGGCTTCTGAATGTCCTAGAGAGGTCAGGTTTGTTTTAGTGTACTCCAATCAACAGCCCCTACAACCACAAAAAGGAATGGAGTCATTAGCACTTATGGTTTTTAAATGGCACCCAGAATTATGTTGCACAAAGCACAATTTCACATCATTCTGGGTTCATTTGTGTGAAAACAAGGTCCAATCATGCTGAAACGTTACAGGAAGGTAGAATCTATTGAGTTGTAAGTGACCTGAACGTTTCATGATGATAGCACTTTCCTAAGGGGGTCAAACCATGTCCCAAAGGTCACCGGATCTGGTGTCAATTTAAAGAAGTAGTCCAGGTACACATTTGTGGGCTTATAACTTGGCTTCTGAATGTCCTAGAGAGATCAGGTTTGTTTTAGTGTACTCCAATCAACAGCCCCTACAACCACAAAAAGGAATGGAGTCATTAGCACTTATGGTTTGTAAATGACACCCAGAATTATATTGCACGATGCACAATTTCACATCATTCTGGGTCCATTTGTGTGAAAACAAGGTCCAATCAGGCTGAAACGTTACAGCAAGGTAGAATCTATTGAGTTGTAAGTGATCTGAATGTTTCAAGATGATAGCACTTTCCTAAGGGGGTCAAACCATGTCCCAAAGGTCACCGGATCTGGTGTCAATTTAAAGAAGTAGTCCAGTTACACATTTGTGGGCTTATAACTTGGCTTCTGAATGTCCTAGAGAGATCAGGTTTGTTTTAGTATACTCCAATCAACAGCCCCTACAACCACAAAAAGGAATGGAGTCATTAGCACTTATGGTTTGTAAATGGCACCCAGAATTATGTTGCACGAAGCACAATTTCACTTCATTCTGGGTCCATTTGTGTGAAAACAAGGTCCAATCAGGCTGAAACGTTACAGGAAGGTAGAATCTAACTAGTTGTAAGTGATCTGAACGTTTCAAGATGATAGCACTTTCCTAAGGGGGTCAAACCATGTCCCAAAGGTCACCGGATCTGGTGTCAATTTAAAGAAGTAGTCCAGTTACACATTTGTGGGCTTATAACTTGGCTTCTGAATGTCCTAGAAAGATCAGGTTTGTTTTAATGTACTCCAATCAACAGCCACTGCAACCACAAAAAGGAATGGAGTCATTGGCACTTGTGGTTTGTAAATGGCACCCAGAATTATGTTGCACGAAGCACAATTTCACATCATTCTGGGTTCATTTGTGTGAAAAGAAGGTCCAATCAGGCTGAAACGTTACAGGAAGGTAGAATCTATTGAGTTGTAAGTGATCTGAAGGTTTCATGATGATCGCACATTCCTAAGGGGGTCAAACCATGTCCCAAAGGTTACCGGATCTGGTGTCAATTTAAAAAAGTAGTCCAGTTACACATTTGTGGGCTTATAACTTGGCTTCTGAATGTCCTAGAGAGATCAGGTTTGTTTTAATGTACTCCAATCAACAGCCCCTACAACCACAAAAAGGAATGGAGTCATTAGCACTTATGGTTTGTAAATGGCACCCAGAATTATGTTGCACGAAGCACAATTTCACTTCATTCTGGGTCCATTTGTGTGAAAACAAGGTCCAATCAGGCTGAAACGTTACAGGAAGGTAGAATCTAACTAGTTGTAAGTGATCTGAACGTTTCAAGATGATAGCACTTTCCTAAGGGGGTCGAACCATGTCCCAAAGGTCACCGGATCTGGTGTCAATTTAAAGAAGTAGTCCAGTTACACATTTGTGGGCTTATAACTTGGCTTCTGAATGTCCTAGAGAGATCAGGTTTGTTTTAATGTACTCCAATCAACAGCCACTGCAACCACAAAAAGGAATGGAGTCATTGGCACTTATGGTTTGTAAATGGCACCCAGAATTATGTTGCACGAAGCACAATTTCACATCATTCTGGGTTCATTTGTGTGAAAAGAAGGTCCAATAAGGCTGAAACGTTACAGGAAGGTAGAATCTATTGAGTTGTAAGTGATCTGAACGTTTCATGATGATAGCACTTTCCTAAGGGGGTCAAACCATGTCCCAAAGGTTACTGGATCTGGTGTCAATTTAAAGAAGTAGTCCAGTTACACATTTGTGGGCTTATAACTTGGCTTCTGAATGTCCTAGAGAGATCAGGTTTGTTTTAATGTACTCCAATCAACAGCCACTGCAACCACAAAAAGGAATGGAGTCATTGGCACTTATGGTTTGTAAATGGCACCCAGAATTATGTTGCACGAAGCACAATTTCACATCATTCTGGGTTCATTTGTGTGAAAAGAAGGTCCAATCAGGCTGAAACGTTACAGGAAGGTAGAATCTATTGAGTTGTAAGTGATCTGAACGTTTCATGATGATAGCACTTTCCTAAGGGGGTCAAACCATGTCCCAAAGGTTACCGGATCTGGTGTCAATTTAAAGAAGTAGTCCAGTTACACATTTGAGGGCTTATAACTTGGCTTCTGAATGTCCTAGAGAGATCAGGTTTGTTTTAATGTACTCCAATCAACAGCCCCTACAACCACAAAAAGGAATGGAGTCATTAGCACTTATGGTTTGTAAATGGCACCCAGAATTATGTTGCACGAAGCACAATTTCACATCATTCTGGGTCCATTTGTGTGAAAACAAGGTCCAATCAGGCTGAAACGCTACAAGAAGGAAGAATCTATTGAGTTGTAAGTGATCTTAACGTTTCAAGATGATCGCACATTCCTATAGGGGGTAAAACCATGTCCCAAAGGTCACCGGGCCTGGTGTCACTTTAAAGAAGTAGTCCAGTTACACCTTTGTGGGCTTATAACTTGGCTTCTGAATGCCCTAGAGAAGTCAGGTTTGTTTTAGTGTACTCCAATCAACAGCCCCTACAACCACAAAAAGGAATGGAGACATTAGCACTTATGGTTTGTAAATGGCACCCAGAATTATGTTGCACGAAGCACAATTTCACATCATTCTGGTTCCATTTGTGTGAAAACAAGGTCCAATCAGGCTGAAACGTTACAAGAAGGTAGAATCTATTGAGTTGTAAGTGATCTGAACGTTTCATGATGATAGCACTTTCCTAAGGGGGTCAAACCATGTCCCAAAGGTCACAGGATCTGGTGTCAATTTAAAGAAGTAGTCCAGTTACACCTTTGTGGGCTTATAACTTGGCTTCTGAATATCATAGAGAGATCAGGTTTGTTTTAGTGTACTCCAATCAACATCCCCTACAACCTCAAAAAGGAATGGAGTCATTAGCACTTATGGTTTTTAAATGGCACCCAGAATTATGCTGCACTAAGCACAATTTCACATCATTCTGGGTCCATTTGTGTGAAAACAAGGTCCAATCAGGCTGAAACGTTACAAGAAGGTAGAATCTATTGAGTTGTAAGTGATCTGAACGTTTCATGATGATAGCACTTTCCTAAGGGGGTCAAACCATGTCCCAAAGGTCACAGGATCTGGTGTCAATTTAAAGAAGTAGTCCAGTTACACCTTTGTGGGCTTATAACTTGGCTTCTGAATATCATAGAGAGATCAGGTTTGTTTTAGTGTACTCCAATCAACATCCCCTACAACCTCAAAAAGGAATGGAGTCATTAGCACTTATGGTTTTTAAATGGCACCCAGAATTATGCTGCACTAAGCACAATTTCACATCATTCTGGGTTCATTTGTGTGAAAACAAGGTCCAATCAGGCTGAAACGTTACAGGAAGGTAGAATCTATTGAGTTGTAGGTGATCTGAACGTTTCATGATGATAGCACTTTCCTAAGGTGGTCAAACCATGTCCCAAAGGTCACCGGATCTGGTGTCAATTTAAAGAAGTAGTCCAGTTACACATTTGTGGGCTTATAACTTGGCTTCTGAATGTCCTAGAGAGATCAGGTTTGTTTTAATGTACTCCAACCAACAGCCCCTACAACCACAAAAAGGAATGGAGTCATTAGCACTTATGGTTTGTAAATGGCACCCAGAATTATGTTGCACGAAGCACAATTTCACATCATTCTGGGTCCATTCGTGTGAAAACAAGGTCCAATCAGGCTGAAACGCTACAAGAAGGTAGAATCTATTGAGTTGTAAGTGATCTGAACTTTTCATGATGATAGCACTTTCCTAAGGGGGTCAAACCATGTCCCAAAGGTCACCGGATCTGGTGTCAATTTAAAGAAGTAGTCCAGTTACACATTTGTGGGCTTATAACTTGGCTTCTGAATGTCCTAGAGCGATCAGGTTTGTTTTAGTGTACTCCAATCAACATCCCCTACAACCTCAAAAAGGAATGGAGTCATTAGCACTTATGGTTTTTAAATGGCACCCAGAATTATGCTGCACTAAGCACAATTTCACATCATTCTGGGTTCATTTGTGTGAAAACAAGGTCCAATGAGGCTGAAACGTTACAGGAAGGTAGAATCTATTGAGTTGTAAGTGATCTAAACGTTTCATGATGATAGCACTTTCCTAAGGGGGTCAAACCATGTCCCAAAGGTCACCGGATCTGGTGTAAATTTAAAGAAATAGTCCAGTTACACATTTGTGGGCTTATAACTTGGCTTCTGAATGTCCTAGAGGGATCAGGTTTGTTTTAATGTTCTCCAACCAACAGCCCCTACAACCACAAAAAGGAATGGAGTCATTAGCACTTATGGTTTGTTAATGGCACCCAGAATTATGTTGCACGAAGCACAATTTCACATCATTCTGGGTTCATTTGTGTGAAAACAAGGTCCAATCAGGCTGAAACGTTACAGGAAGGTAGAATCTATTGAGTTGTAAGTGATCTGAACGTTTCATGATGATCGCACATTCCTAAGGGGGTCAAACCATGTCCCAAAGGTCACCGGATCTGGTGTCAATTTAAAGAAGTAGTCCAGTTACACATTTGTAGGCTTATAACTTGGCTTATGAATGTCCTAGAGAGATCAGGTTTGTTTAGTGTACTCCAATCAACAGCCCCTACAACCTCAAAAAGGAATGGAGTCATTAGCACTTATGGTTTTTAAATGGCACCCAGAATTATGTTGCACAAAGCACAATTTCACATCATTCTGGGTCCATTTGTGTGAAAACAAGGTCCAATCAGGCTGAAACGTTACAGGAAGGTAGTATCTATTGAGCTGCAAGTGATCTGAACGTTTCATGATGATTGCACATTCCTATAGGGGGTCAAACCATGTCCCAAAGGTCACCGGGCCTGGTGTTAATTTAAATAAGTAGTCCAGTTACACCTTTGAGGGCTTATAACTTGGCTTCTGAATATCCTAGAGAGATCAGGTTTGTTTTAGTGTACTCCAATCAACAGCCCCTACAACCTCAAAAAGGAATGGAGTCATTAGCACTTATGGTTTTTAAATGGCACCCAGAATTATGTTGCACGAAGCACAATTTCACATCATTCTGGGTTCATTTGTGTAAAAACAAGGTCCAATCAGGCTGAAACGTTACAGGAAGGTAGAATCTATTGAGTTGTAAGTGATCTGAACGTTTCATGATGATAGCACTTTCCTAAGGGGGTCAAACCATGTCCCAAAGGTCACCGGATCTGGTGTCACTTTAAAGTAGTCCAGTTACACATTTGTGGGCTTAGAACTTGGCTTCTGAATGTCCTAGAGAGGTCAGGTTTGTTTTAGTGTACTCCAATCAACAGCCCCTACAACCACAAAAAGGAATGGAGACATTAGCACTTATGGTTTTTAAATGGCACCCAGAATTATGTTGCACGAAGCACAATTTCACATCATTCTGGGTCCATTTGTGTGAAAACAAGGTCCAATCAGGCTGAAACATTACAGGAAGGTAGAATCTATTGAGTTGTAAGTGATCTGAACGTTTCATGATGATAGCGCTTTCCTAAGGGGGTCAAACCATGTCCCAAAGGTCACCGGATCTGGTGTCAATTTAAAGAAGTAGTCCAGTTACACATTTGTGGGCTTATAACTTGGCTTCTGAATGTCCTAGAGCGATCAGGTTTGTTTTAGTGTACTCCAATCAACAGCCCCTACAACCACAAAAAGGAATGGAGTCATTAGCTCTTATGGTTTGTAAATGGCACCCAGAATTATGTTGCACAAAGCACAATTTCACATCATTCTGGGTCCATTTGTGTGAAAACAAGGTCCAATCAGGCTGAAACGTTACAAGAATGTAGAATCTATTGAGTTGTAAGTGATCTGAACGTTTCATGATGATCGCATATTCCTATAGGGGGTCAAACCATGTCCCAAAGGTCACCGGGCCTGGTGTCACTTTAAAGAAGTAGTCCAGTTACACCTTTGTGGGCTTATAACTTGGCTTCTGAATGTCCTAGAGAGGTCAGGTTTGTTTTAGTGTACTCCAATCAACAGCCCCTACAACCACAAAAAGGAATGGCGTCATTAGCACTTATGGTTTTTAAATGGCGCCCAGAATTATGTTGCACGAAGCACAATTTCACGTCATTCTGGGTTCATTTGTGTGAAAGCAAGGTCCAATCAGGCTGAAATGTTACAGGAAGGTAGAATCTATTGAGTTGTAAGTGATCTGAACGTTTCATGATGATAGCACTTTCCTAAGGGGGTCAAACCATGTCCCAAATGTCACCGGATCTGGTGTCAATTTAAAGAAGTAGTCCAGTTACACCTTTGTGGGCTTATAACTTGGCTTCTGAATGTCCTAGAGAGATCAGGTTTGTTTTATTATACTCCAATCAACAGCCCCTACAACCACAAAAAGGAATGGAGTCATTAGCACTTATGGTTTTTAAATGGCACCCAGAATTATGTTGCACGAAGCACAATTTCACATCATTCTGGGTTCATTTGTGTGAAAACAAGGTCCAATCAGGCTGAAACGTTACAGAAAGGTAGAATCTATTGAGTTGTAAGGGATCTGAACGTTTCAAGATGATCGCACATTCCTATAGGGGGTCAAACCATGTCCCAAAGGTCACCGGGCCTGGTGTCACTTTAAAGAAGCAGGCCAGTTACACCTTTGTGGGCTTATAACTTGGCTTCTGAATGTCCTAGAGAGGTTAGGTTTGTTTTAGTGTTC
Organism: Nothobranchius furzeri; assembly: GCF_043380555.1. Lineage (NCBI taxonomy): Eukaryota > Metazoa > Chordata > Actinopteri > Cyprinodontiformes > Nothobranchiidae > Nothobranchius > Nothobranchius furzeri. Next base: position 12,557,364 of record NC_091743.1, read on the forward strand.
TCCAATCACCAGCCCCTACAACCACAAAAAGGAATGGAGTCATTAGCACTTATGGTTTGTAAATGGCACCCAGAATTATGTTGCACGAAGAACAATTTCACATCATTCAGGGTTCATTTGTGTGAAAACAAGGTCCAGTCAGGCTGAAACGTTACAGGAAGGTAGAATCTATTGAGTTGTAAGTGATCTGAACGTTTCATGATGATAGCACTTTCCTAAGGGGGTCAAACCATGTCCCAAAGGTCACCGGATCTGGTGTCACTCTAAAGAAGTAGTCCAGTTACATATTTGTGGGCTTATAACTTGGCTTCTGAATGTCCTAGATAGGTCAGGTTTTTTTTAGTGTACTCCAATCAACATCCCTTACAACCACAAAAAGGAATGGAGACATTAGCACTTATGGTTTTTAAATGGCACCCAGAATTATGTTGCACGAAGCACAATTTCACATCATTCTGGGTTCATTTGTGTGAAAACAAGGTCCAATCAGGCTGAAACGTTACAGGAAGGTAGAATCTATTGAGTTGTAAGTGATCTGAACGTTTCATGATGATAGCACTTTCCTAAGGGGGTCAAACCATGTCCCAAAGATCACCGCATCAGGTGTCAATTTAAAGAAGTAGTCCAGTTACACATTTGTGGGCTTATAACTTGGCTTCTGAATGTCCTAGAGAGATCAGGTTTGTTTTAGGGTACTTCAATCAACAGCCCCTACAACCACAAAAAGGAATGGAGTCATTAGCACTTATGTTTTTTAAATGGCACCCAGAATTATGTTGCACGAAGCACAATTTCACATCATTCTGAGTCCATTTGTGTGAAAACAAGGTCCAATCATACTGAAACGTTACAAGAAGGTAGAATCTATTGAGTTGTAAGTGATCTGAACATTTCATGATGATCGCACATTCCTATAGGGGGTCAAACCATGTCCCAAAGGTCAACGGGCCTGGTGTCACTTTAAAGAAGTAGTCCAGTTACACCTTTGTGGGCTTATAACTTGGCTTCTGAATGTCCTAGAGATGTCAGGTTTGTTTTAGTGTACTCCAATCAACAGCCCCTACAACCACAAAAAGGAATGGAGTCATTAGCACTTATGGTTTTTAAATGGCGCCCAGAATTATGTTGCACGAAGCACAATTTCACATCATTCTGGGTTCATTTGTGTGAAAACAAGGTCCAATCAGGCTGAAATGTTACAGGAAGGTAGAATCTATTGAGTTGTAAGTGATCTGAACGTTTCATGATGATAGCACTTTCCTAAGGGGGTCGAACCATGTCCCAAAGGTCACCGGATCTGGTGTCAATTTAAAGAAGTAGTCCAGTTACACCTTTGTGGGCTTATAACTTGGCTTCTGAATGTCCTAGAGAGATCAGGTTTGTTTTAGTATACTCCAATCAACAGCCCCTACAACCACAAAAAGGAATGGAGTCATTACCACTTATGGTTTTAAAATGGCACCCAGAATTATGTTGCACGAAGCACAATTTCACATAATTCTGGGTTCATTTGTGTGAAAACAAGGTCCAATCAGGCTGAAACGTTAAAGGAAGGTAGAATCTATTGAGTTGTAAGTTATCTGAACGTTTCATGATGGTAGCACTTTCCTAAGGGGGTCAAACCATGTCCCAAAGGTCACCGGATCTGGTGTCACTCTAAAGAAGTAGTCCAGGTACATATTTGTGGGCTTATAACTTGGCTTCTTAATGTCCTAGAGAGGTCAGGTTTTTTTAGTGTACTCCAATCAACAGCCCTTACAACCACAAAAAGGAATGGAGACATTAGCACTTATGGTTTTTAAATGGCACCCAGAATTATGTTGCACGAAGCACAATTTCACATCATTCTGGGTTCATTTGTGTGAAAACAAGGTCCAATCAGGCTGAAACGTTACAGGAAGGTAGAATCTATTGAGTTGTAAGTGATCTGAACGTTTCATGATGATAGCACTTTCCTAAGGGGGTCAAACCATGTCCAAAAGGTCACCGGATCTGGTGTCAATTTAAAGAAGTAGTCCAGTTACACATTTGTGGGCTTATAACTTGGCTTCTGAATGTCCTAGAGATCAGGTTTGTTTTAATGTACTCCAATCAACAGCCCCTATAACCACAAAAAGGAATGGAGTCATTAGCACTTATGGTTTGTAAATGGCACCCAGAATTATGTTGCACGAAGCACAATTTCACATCATTCTGGGTTCATTTGTGTGAAAACAAGGTCAAATCAGGCTGAAACGTTACAGGAAGGTAGAATCTACTGAGTTGTAAGTGATCTGAACGTTTCATGATGATAGCACTTTCCTAAGGGGGTCAAACCATGTCCCAAAGGTCACCGGATCTGGTGTCAATTTAAAGAAGTAGTCCAGTTACACATTTGTGGGCTTATAACTTGGCTTCTGAATGTCCTAGAGAGATCAGGTTTGTTTTAGTGTACTCCAATCAACAGCCCCTACAACCACAAAAAGGAAATTAGTCATTAGCACTTATCCTTTGTAAATGGCACCCAGAATTATGTTGCACGAGAAACAATTTCACATCATTCTGGGTCCATTTGTGTGAAAACAAGGTCCAATCAGGCTGAAATGTTACAGGAAGGTAGAATCTATTGAGTTGTAAGTGATCTGAACGTTTCATGATGATAGCACTTTCCTAAGGGGGTCAAAACATGTCCCAAAGGTCACCGGATCTGGTGTCAATTTAAAGAAGTAGTCCAGTTACACCTTTGTGGGCTTATAACTTGGCTTCTGAATGTCCTAGAGATATCAGGTTTGTTTTAGTATACTCCAATCAACAGCCCCTACAACCACAAAAAGGAATGGAGTCATTAGCACTTATGGTTTTTAAATGGCACCCAGAATCATGTTGCACGAAGCACAATTTCACATCATTCTGGGTTCATTTGTGTGAAAACAAGGTCTAATCAGGCTGAAATGTTACATGAAGGTAGAACCTATTGAGTTGTAAGTGATCTGAACGTTTCATGATGATAGCACTTTCCTAAGGGGGTCAAACCATGTCCCAAAGATCACCGCATCAGTTGTCAATTTAAAGAAGTAGTCCAGTTACACATTTGTGGGCTTATAACTTGGCTTCTGAATGTCCTACAGAGATCAGGTTTGTTTTAGGGTACTCCAATCAACAGCCCCTACAACCACAAAAAGGAATGGAGTCATTAGCACTTATGGTTTTTAAATGGCACCCAGAATTATGTTGCACGAAGCACAATTTCACATCATTCTTGGTTCATTTGTGTGTAAACAAGGTCCAATCAGGCTGAAACGTTACAGGAAGGTAGAATCTATTGAGTTGTAAGTGATCTGAACGTTTCATGATGATAGCACTTTCCTAAGGGGGTCAAACCATGTCCCAAAGGTCACCGGATCTGGTGTCAATTTAAAGAAGTAGTCCAGTTACACATTTGTGGGCTTATAACTTGGCTTCTGAATGTCCTAGAGAGATCAGGTTTGTTTTAGTGTACTCCAATCAACAGCCCCTACAACCACAAAAAGGAATGGAGTCATTAGCACTTATGGTTTGTAAATGGCACCCAGAATTATAATGCACAAAGCACAATTTCACATCATTCTGGGTCCATTTGTTTGAAAACAAGGTCCAATCATACTGAAACGTTACAAGAAGGTAGAATCTATTGAGTTGTAAGTGATCTGAACGTTTCATGATGATCGCACATTCCTATAGGGGGTCAAACCATGTCCCAAAGGTCACCGGGCCTGGTGTCACTTTAAAGAAGTAGTCCAGTTACACATTTGTGGGCTTATAACTTGGCTTCTGAATGTCCTAGAGATTTCAGGTTTGTTTTAGTGTACTCCAATCAACAGCCCCTACAACCACAAAAAGGAATGGAGTCATTAGCATTTATGGTTTGTAAATGGCACCCAGAATTATGTTGCACGAAGCACAATTTCACATCATTCTGGGTCCATTTGTGTGAAAACAAGGTCCAATCAGGCTGAAACGCTACAAGAACGTAGAATCTATTGAGTTGTAAGTGATCTGAACGTTTCAAGATGATCGCACATTCCTATAGGGGGTAAAACCATGTCCCAAAGGTCACCTGAACTGGTGTCAATTTAAAGATGTAATCCAGTTACACATTTGTGGGCGTATAACTTGGCTTCTGAATGTCCTAGAGAGATCAGGTTTGTTTTAGTGTACTCCAATCAACAGCCCCTACAACCACAAAAAGGAATGGAGTCATTAGCACTTATGGTTTGTAAATGGCACTCAGAATTATGTTGCAAGAAGCACAATTTCACATCATTCTGGGTCCATTTGTGTGAAAACAAGGTCCAATCAGGCTGAAATGTTACAGGAAGGTAGAATCTATTGAATTGTAAGTGATCTGAACATTTCATGATGATAGCACTTTCCTAAGGGGGTCAAACCATGTCCCAAAGGTCACCGGATCTGGTGTCACTCTAAAGAAGTAGTCCAGGTACATATTTGTGTGCTTATAACTTGGCTTCTGAATGTCCTAGAGAGATCAGGTTTTTTTAATGTACTCCAATCAACAGCCCCTATAACCACAAAAAGGAATGGAGTCATTAGCACTTATGGTTTGTAAATGGCACCCAGAATTATGTTGCACGAAGCACAATTTCATCTCATTCTGGGTTCATTTGTGTGAAAACAAGGTCCAATCAGGCTGAAACGTTAGAGGAAGGTAGAATCTACTGAGTTGTAAGTGATCTGAACGTTTCATGATAATAGCACTTTCCTAAGGGGGTCAAACCATGTCCCAAAGGTCACCGGATCTGCTGTCAATTTAAAGAAGTAGTCCAGTTACACATTTGTGGGCTTATAACTTGGCTTCTGAATGTCCTAGAGAGATCAGGTTTGTTTTAGTGTACTCCAATCAACAGCCCCTACAACCACAAAAAGGAATGGAGTCATTAGCACTTATGCTTTGTAAATGGCACCCAGAATTATGTTGCACGAAGCACAATTTCACATCATTCTGGGTTCATTTGTGTGAAAACAAGGTCCAATCAGGCTGAAACGTTAGAGGAAGGTAGAATCTACTGAGTTGTAAGTGATCTGAACGTTTCATGATGATAGCACTTTCCTAAGGGGGTCAAACCATGTCCCAAAGGTCACCGGATCTGGTGTCAATTTAAAGAAGTAGTCCAGTTACACATTTGTGGGCTTATAACTTGGCTTCTGAATGTCCTAGAGAGATCAGGTTTTTTTTAATGTACTCCAATCAACAGCCCCTACAACCACAAAAAGGAATGGAGTCATTAGCACTTATGGTTTTTAAATGGCACCTAGAATTATGTTGCACGAAGTACAATTTCACATCATTCTGGGTTCATTTGTGTGAAAACAAGGTCCAATCAGGCTGAAACGTTACAGGAAGGAAGAATCTATTGAGTTGTAAGTGATCTGAACGTTTCATGATGATAGCACTTTCCTAAGGGGGTCAAACCATGTCCCAAAGGTCACCGGATCTGGTGTCACTCTAAAGAAGTAGTCCAGGTACATATTTGTGGGCTTATAACTTGGCTTCTGAATGTCCTAGAGAGATCAGGTTTTTTTTAATGTACTCCAATCAACAGCCCCTACAACCACAAAAAGGAATGGAGTCATTAGCACTTATGGTTTGTAAATGGCACCCAGAATTATGTTGCACGAAGCACAATTTCACATCATTCTGGGTTCATTTGTGTGAAAACAAAGTCCAATCAGGCTGAAACGTTAGAGGAAGGTAGAATCTACTGAGTTGTAAGTGATCTGAACGTTTCATGATAATAGCACTTTCCTAAGGGGGTCAAACCATGTCCCAAAGGTCACCGGATCTGCTGTCAATTTAAAGAAGTAGTCCAGTTACACATTTGTGGGCTTATAACTTGGCTTCTGAATGTCCTAGAGAGATCAGGTTTGTTTTAGTGTACTCCAATCAACAGCCCCTACAACCACAAAAAGGAATGGAGTCATTAGCACTTATGCTTTGTAAATGGCACCCAGAATTATGTTGCACGAAGCACAATTTCACATCATTCTGGGTCGATTTGTGTGAAAACAAGGTCCAATCAGGCTGAAACGCTACAAGAAGGTAGAATCTATTGAGTTGTAATTGAGCTGAACGTTTCAAGATGATAGCACATTCCTATAGGGGGTAAAACCATGTCCCAAAGGTCACCGGGCCTGGTGTCACTTTAAAGAAGTAGTCCAGTTACACCTTTGTGGGCTTATAACTTGGCTTCTGAATGTCCTAGAGAGGTTAGGTTTGTTTTAGTGTACTCCAATCAACAGCCCCTACGACCACAAAACGGAATGGAGTCATTAGCACTTATGGTTTGTAAATGGCACCCAGAGTTATGTTGCACGAAGCACAATTTCACATCATTCTGGGTTCATTTGTGTGAAAACAAGGTCCAATCAGGCTGAAACATTACAGGAAGGTAGAATCTATTGAGTTGTAAGTGATCTGAACGTTTCATGATGATAGCACTTTCCTAAGGGGGTCAAACCATGTCCCAAAGGTCACCGGATCTGGTGGCACTTTAAAGAAGTAGTCCAGTTACACATTTGTGGGCTTATAACTTGGCTTCTGAATGTCCTAGAGAGGTCAGGTTTGTTTTAGTGTACTCCAATAAACAGCCCCTACAACCACAAAAAGGAATGGAGTCATTAGCACTTATGGTTTGTAAATGGCACCCAGAATTATGTTGCACGAAGCACAATTTCACATCATTCTGGGTCCATTTTTGTGAAAACAATGTCCAATCAGGCTGAAACATTACAAGAAGGTAGAATCTATTGAGTTGTAAGTGATCTGAACGTTTCATGATGATCTCACATTCCTATAGGGGGTCAAACCATGTCCCAAAGGTCACCGGATCTGGTGTCAATTTAAAGACGTAGTCCAGTTACACATTTGTGGGCTTATAACTTGGCTTCTGAAAGTCCTAGAGAGATCAGGTTTGTTTTAGTGTACTCCAATCAACAGCCCCTACAACCACAAAAAGGAATGGAGTCATTAGCACTTATGCTTTGTAAATGGCACCCAGAATTATGTTGCACGAGAAACAATTTCACATCATTCTGGGTCCATTTGTGTGAAAACAAGGTCCAATCAGGCTGAAATGTTACAGGAAGGTAGAATCTATTGAATTGTAAGTGATCTGAACGTTTCATGATGATAGCACTTTCCTAAGGGGGTCAAAACATGTCCCAAAGGTCACCGGATCTGGTGTCAATTTAAAGAAGTAGTCCAGTTACACCTTTGTGGGCTTATAACTTGGCTTCTGAATGTCCTAGAGATATCAGGTTTGTTTTAGTATACTCCAATCAACAGCCCCTACAACCACAAAAAGGAATGGAGTCATTAGCACTTATGGTTTTTAAATGGCACCCAGAATTATGTTGCACGAAGCACAATTTCACATCATTCTGGGTTCATTTGTGTGAAAACAAGGTCTAATCAGGCTGAAATGTTACATGAAGGTAGAATCTATTGAGTTGTAAGTGATCTGAACGTTTCATGATGATAGCACTTTCCTAAGGGGGTCAAACCATGTCCCAAAGATCACCGCATCAGGTGTCAATTTAAAGAAGTAGTCCAGTTACACATTTGTGGGCTTATAACTTGGCTTCTGAATGTCCTAGAGAGATCAGGTTTGTTTTAGGGTACTCCAATCAACAGCCCCTACAACCACAAAAAGGAATGGAGTCATTAGCACTTATGGTTTTTAAATGGCACCCAGAATTATGTTGCACGAAGCACAATTTCACATCATTCTGGGTTCATTTGTGTGAAAACAAGGTCCAATCAGGCTGAAACGTTACAGGAAGGTAGAAGCTATTGAGTTGTAAGTGATCTGAACGTTTCATGATGATAGCACTTTCCTAAGGGGGTCAAACCATGTCCCAAAGGTCACCGGATCTGGTGTCAATTTAAAGAAGTAGTCCAGTTACACCTTTGTGGGCTTATAACTTGGCTTCTGAATGTCCTAGAGAGATCAGGTTTGTTTTAGTGTACTCCAATCAACAGCCCCTACAACCACAAAAAGGAATGGAGTCATTAGCACTTATGGTTTGTAAATGGCACCCAGAATTATGTTGCACAAAGCACAATTTCACATCATTCTGGGTCCATTTGTGTGAAAACAAGGTCCAATCATACTGAAACGTTACAAGAAGGTAGAATCTATTGAGTTGTAAGTGATCTGAACGTTTCATGATGATCGCACATTCCTATAGGGGGTCAAACCATGTCCCAAAGGTCACCGGGCCTGGTGTCACTTTAAAGAAGTAGTCCAGTTACACATTTGTGGGCTTATAACTTGGCTTCTGAATGTCCTAGAGATGTCAGGTTTGTTTTAGTGTACTCCAATCAACAGCCCCTACAACCACAAAAAGGAATGGAGTCATTAGCACATGTTGGTTTTTAAATGGCGCCCAGAATTATGTTGCACGAAGCACAATTTCACATCATTCTGGGTTCATTTGTGTGAAAACAAGGTCCAATCAGGCTGAAATGTTACAGGAAGGTAGAATCTATTGAGTTGTAAGTGATCTGAACGTTTCATGATGATAGCACTTTCCTAAGGGGGTCGAACCATGTCCCAAAGGTCACCGGATCTGGTGTCAATTTAAAGAAGTAGTCCAGTTACACATTTGTGGGCTTATAACTTGGCTTCTGAATGTCCTAGAGAGATCAGGTTTGTTTTAGGGTACTCCAATCAACAGCCCCTACAACCACAAAAAGGAATGGAGTCATTAGCACTTATGGTTTTTAAATGGCACCCAGAATTATGTTGCACGAAGCACAATTTCACATCATTCTGGGTTCATTTGTGTGGAAACAAGGTCCATTCAGGCTGAAACGTTACAGGAAGGTAGAATCTATTGAGTTGTAAGTGATCTGAACGTTTCATGATGATAGCACTTTCCTAAGGGGGTCAAACCATGTCCCAAAGGTCACCGGATCTGGTGTCACTCTAAAGAAGTAGTCCAGGTACATATTTGTGTGCTTATAACTTGGCTTCTGAATGTCCTAGAGAGATCAGGTTTTTTTAATGTACTCCAATCAACAGCCCCTACAACCACAAAAAGGAATGGAGTCATTAGCACTTATGGTTTGTAAATGGCACCCAGAATTATGTTGCACGAAGCACAATTTCACATCATTCTGGGTTCATTTGTGTGAAAACAAGGTCCAATCAGGCTGAAACGTTAGAGGAAGGTAGAATCTACTGAGTTGTAAGTGATCTGAACGTTTCATGATAATAGCACTTTCCTAAGGGGGTCAAACCATGTCCCAAAGGTCACCGGATCTGCTGTCAATTTAAAGAAGTAGTCCAGTTACACATTTGTGGGCTTATAACTTGGCTTCTGAATGTCCTAGAGAGATCAGGTTTGTTTTAGTGTACTCCAATCAACAGCCCCTACAACCACAAAAAGGAATGGAGTCATTAGCACTTATGCTTTGTAAATGGCACCCAGAATTATGTTGCACGAAGCACAATTTCACATCATTCTGGGTTCATTTGTGTGAAAACAAGGTCCAATCAGGCTGAAACGTTAGAGGAAGGTAGAATCTACTGAGTTGTAAGTGATCTGAACGTTTCATGATGATAGCACTTTCCTAAGGGGGTCAAACCATGTCCCAAAGGTCACCGGATCTGGTGTCAATTTAAAGAAGTAGTCCAGTTACACATTTGTGGGCTTATAACTTGGCTTCTGAATGTCCTAGAGAGATCAGGTTTTTTTTAATGTACTCCAATCAACAGCCCCTACAACCACAAAAAGGAATGGAGTCATTAGCACTTATGGTTTTTAAATGGCACCTAGAATTATGTTGCACGAAGTACAATTTCACATCATTCTGGGTTCATTTGTGTGAAAACAAGGTCCAATCAGGCTGAAACGTTACAGGAAGGAAGAATCTATTGAGTTGTAAGTGATCTGAACGTTTCATGATGATAGCACTTTCCTAAGGGGGTCAAACCATGTCCCAAAGGTCACCGGATCTGGTGTCACTCTAAAGAAGTAGTCCAGGTACATATTTGTGGGCTTATAACTTGGCTTCTGAATGTCCTAGAGAGATCAGGTTTTTTTTAATGTACTCCAATCAACAGCCCCTACAACCACAAAAAGGAATGGAGTCATTAGCACTTATGGTTTGTAAATGGCACCCAGAATTATGTTGCACGAAGCACAATTTCACATCATTCTGGGTTCATTTGTGTGAAAACAAAGTCCAATCAGGCTGAAACGTTAGAGGAAGGTAGAATCTACTGAGTTGTAAGTGATCTGAACGTTTCATGATAATAGCACTTTCCTAAGGGGGTCAAACCATGTCCCAAAGGTCACCGGATCTGCTGTCAATTTAAAGAAGTAGTCCAGTTACACATTTGTGGGCTTATAACTTGGCTTCTGAATGTCCTAGAGAGATCAGGTTTGTTTTAGTGTACTCCAATCAACAGCCCCTACAACCACAAAAAGGAATGGAGTCATTAGCACTTATGCTTTGTAAATGGCACCCAGAATTATGTTGCACGAAGCACAATTTCACATCATTCTGGGTCGATTTGTGTGAAAACAAGGTCCAATCAGGCTGAAACGCTACAAGAAGGTAGAATCTATTGAGTTGTAATTGAGCTGAACGTTTCAAGATGATAGCACATTCCTATAGGGGGTAAAACCATGTCCCAAAGGTCACCGGGCCTGGTGTCACTTTAAAGAAGTAGTCCAGTTACACCTTTGTGGGCTTATAACTTGGCTTCTGAATGTCCTAGAGAGGTTAGGTTTGTTTTAGTGTACTCCAATCAACAGCCCCTACGACCACAAAACGGAATGGAGTCATTAGCACTTATGGTTTGTAAATGGCACCCAGAGTTATGTTGCACGAAGCACAATTTCACATCATTCTGGGTTCATTTGTGTGAAAACAAGGTCCAATCAGGCTGAAACATTACAGGAAGGTAGAATCTATTGAGTTGTAAGTGATCTGAACGTTTCATGATGATAGCACTTTCCTAAGGGGGTCAAACCATGTCCCAAAGGTCACCGGATCTGGTGGCACTTTAAAGAAGTAGTCCAGTTACACATTTGTGGGCTTATAACTTGGCTTCTGAATGTCCTAGAGAGGTCAGGTTTGTTTTAGTGTACTCCAATAAACAGCCCCTACAACCACAAAAAGGAATGGAGTCATTAGCACTTATGGTTTGTAAATGGCACCCAGAATTATGTTGCACGAAGCACAATTTCACATCATTCTGGGTCCATTTTTGTGAAAACAATGTCCAATCAGGCTGAAACATTACAAGAAGGTAGAATCTATTGAGTTGTAAGTGATCTGAACGTTTCATGATGATCTCACATTCCTATAGGGGGTCAAACCATGTCCCAAAGGTCACCGGATCTGGTGTCAATTTAAAGACGTAGTCCAGTTACACATTTGTGGGCTTATAACTTGGCTTCTGAATGTCCTAGAGAGATCAGGTTTGTTTTAGTGTACTCCAATCAACAGCCCCTACAACCACAAAAAGGAATGGAGTCATTAGCACTTATGCTTTGTAAATGGCACCCAGAATTATGTTGCACGAGAAACAATTTCACATCATTCTGGGTCCATTTGTGTGAAAACAAGGTCCAATCAGGCTGAAATGTTACAGGAAGGTAGAATCTATTGAATTGTAAGTGATCTGAACGTTTCATGATGATAGCACTTTCCTAAGGGGGTCAAAACATGTCCCAAAGGTCACCGGATCTGGTGTCAATTTAAAGAAGTAGTCCAGTTACACCTTTGTGGGCTTATAACTTGGCTTCTGAATGTCCTAGAGATATCAGGTTTGTTTTAGTATACTCCAATCAACAGCCCCTACAACCACAAAAAGGAATGGAGTCATTAGCACTTATGGTTTTTAAATGGCACCCAGAATTATGTTGCACGAAGCACAATTTCACATCATTCTGGGTTCATTTGTGTGAAAACAAGGTCTAATCAGGCTGAAATGTTACATGAAGGTAGAATCTATTGAGTTGTAAGTGATCTGAACGTTTCATGATGATAGCACTTTCCTAAGGGGGTCAAACCATGTCCCAAAGATCACCGCATCAGGTGTCAATTTAAAGAAGTAGTCCAGTTACACATTTGTGGGCTTATAACTTGGCTTCTGAATGTCCTAGAGAGATCAGGTTTGTTTTAGGGTACTCCAATCAACAGCCCCTACAACCACAAAAAGGAATGGAGTCATTAGCACTTATGGTTTTTAAATGGCACCCAGAATTATGTTGCACGAAGCACAATTTCACATCATTCTGGGTTCATTTGTGTGAAAACAAGGTCCAATCAGGCTGAAACGTTACAGGAAGGTAGAAGCTATTGAGTTGTAAGTGATCTGAACGTTTCATGATGATAGCACTTTCCTAAGGGGGTCAAACCATGTCCCAAAGGTCACCGGATCTGGTGTCAATTTAAAGAAGTAGTCCAGTTACACCTTTGTGGGCTTATAACTTGGCTTCTGAATGTCCTAGAGAGATCAGGTTTGTTTTAGTGTACTCCAATCAACAGCCCCTACAACCACAAAAAGGAATGGAGTCATTAGCACTTATGGTTTGTAAATGGCACCCAGAATTATGTTGCACAAAGCACAATTTCACATCATTCTGGGTCCATTTGTGTGAAAACAAGGTCCAATCATACTGAAACGTTACAAGAAGGTAGAATCTATTGAGTTGTAAGTGATCTGAACGTTTCATGATGATCGCACATTCCTATAGGGGGTCAAACCATGTCCCAAAGGTCACCGGGCCTGGTGTCACTTTAAAGAAGTAGTCCAGTTACACATTTGTGGGCTTATAACTTGGCTTCTGAATGTCCTAGAGATGTCAGGTTTGTTTTAGTGTACTCCAATCAACAGCCCCTACAACCACAAAAAGGAATGGAGTCATTAGCACATGTTGGTTTTTAAATGGCGCCCAGAATTATGTTGCACGAAGCACAATTTCACATCATTCTGGGTTCATTTGTGTGAAAACAAGGTCCAATCAGGCTGAAATGTTACAGGAAGGTAGAATCTATTGAGTTGTAAGTGATCTGAACGTTTCATGATGATAGCACTTTCCTAAGGGGGTCGAACCATGTCCCAAAGGTCACCGGATCTGGTGTCAATTTAAAGAAGTAGTCCAGTTACACATTTGTGGGCTTATAACTTGGCTTCTGAATGTCCTAGAGAGATCAGGTTTGTTTTAGGGTACTCCAATCAACAGCCCCTACAACCACAAAAAGGAATGGAGTCATTAGCACTTATGGTTTTTAAATGGCACCCAGAATTATGTTGCACGAAGCACAATTTCACATCATTCTGGGTTCATTTGTGTGGAAACAAGGTCCAATCAGGCTGAAACGTTACAGGAAGGTAGAATCTATTGAGTTGTAAGTGATCTGAACGTTTCATGATGATAGCACTTTCCTAAGGGGGTCAAACCATGTCCCAAAGGTCACCGGATCTGGTGTCAATTTAAAGAAGTAGTCCAGTTACACCTTTGTGGGCTTATAACTTGGCTTCTGAATGTCCTAGAGAGATCAGGTTTGTTTTAGTGTACTCCAATCAACAGCCCCTACAACCACAAAAAGGAATGGAGTCATTAGCACTTATGGTTTGTAAATGGCACCCAGAATTATGTTGCACAAAGCACAATTTCACATCATTCTGGGTCCATTTGTGTGAAAACAAGGTCCAATCATACTGAAACGTTACAAGAAGGTAGAATCTATTGAGTTGTAAGTGATCTGAACGTTTCATGATGATCGCACATTCCTATAGGGGGTCAAACCATGTCCCAAAGGTCACCGGGCCTGGTGTCACTTTAAAGAAGTAGTCCAGTTACACATTTGTGGGCTTATAACTTGGCTTCTGAATGTCCTAGAGAGATCAGGTTTGTTTTAATGTACTCCAATCAACAGCCCCTACAACCACAAAAAGGAATGGAGTCATTAGCACTTATGGTTTTTAAATGGCACCTAGAATTATGTTGCACGAAGTACAATTTCACATCATTCTGGGTTCATTTGTGTGAAAACAAGGTCCAATCAGGCTGAAACGTTACAGGAAGGAAGAATCTATTGAGTTGTAACTGATCTGAACGTTTCATGATGATAGCACTTTCCTAAGGGGGTCAAACCATGTCCCAAAGGTCACCGGATCTGGTGTCACTCTAAAGAAGTAGTCCAGGTACATATTTGTGGGCTTATAACTTGGCTTCTGAATGTCCTAGAGAGATCAGGTTTTTTTAATGTACTCCAATCAACAGCCCCTACAACCACAAAAAGGAATGGAGTCATTAGCACTTATGGTTTGTAAATGGCACCCAGAATTATGTTGCACGAAGCACAATTTCACATCATTCTGGGTTCATTTGTGTGAAAACAAAGTCCAATCAGGCTGAAACGTTAGAGGAAGGTAGAATCTACTGAGTTGTAAGTGATCTGAACGTTTCATGATAATAGCACTTTCCTAAGGGGGTCAAACCATGTCCCAAAGGTCACCGGATCTGCTGTCAATTTAAAGAAGTAGTCCAGTTACACATTTGTGGGCTTATAACTTGGCTTCTGAATGTCCTAGAGAGATCAGGTTTGTTTTAGTGTACTCCAATCAACAGCCCCTACAACCACAAAAAGGAATTGAGTCATTAGCACTTATGCTTTGTAAATGGCACCCAGAATTATGTTGCACGAAGCACAATTTCACATCATTCTGGGTCGATTTGTGTGAAAACAAGGTCCAATCAGGCTGAAACGCTACAAGAAGGTAGAATCTATTGAGTTGTAATTGATCTGAACGTTTCAAGATGATAGCACATTCCTATAGGGGGTAAAACCATGTCCCAAAGGTCACCGGGCCTGGTGTCACTTTAAAGAAGTAGTCCAGTTACACCTTTGTGGGCTTATAACTTGGCTTCTGAATGTCCTAGAGAGGTTAGGTTTGTTTTAGTGTACTCCAATCAACAGCCCCTACGACCACAAAACGGAATGGAGTCATTAGCACTTATGGTTTGTAAATGGCACCCAGAGTTATGTTGCACGAAGCACAATTTCACATCATTCTGGGTTCATTTGTGTGAAAACAAGGTCCAATCAGGCTGAAACATTACAGGAAGGTAGAATCTATTGAGTTGTAAGTGATCTGAACGTTTCATGATGATAGCACTTTCCTAAGGGGGTCAAACCATGTCCCAAAGGTCACCGGATCTGGTGGCACTTTAAAGAAGTAGTCCAGTTACACATTTGTGGGCTTATAACTTGGCTTCTGAATGTCCTAGAGAGGTCAGGTTTGTTTTAGTGTACTCCAATAAACAGCCCCTACAACCACAAAAAGGAATGGAGTCATTAGCACTTATGGTTTGTAAATGGCACCCAGAATTATGTTGCACGAAGCACAATTTCACATCATTCTGGGTCCATTTTTGTGAAAACAATGTCCAATCAGGCTGAAACGTTACAAGAAGGTAGAATCTATTGAGTTGTAAGTGATCTGAACGTTTCATGATGATCTCACATTCCTATAGGGGGTCAAACCATGTCCCAAAGGTCACCGGATCTGGTGTCAATTTAAAGACGTAGTCCAGTTACACATTTGTGGGCTTATAACTTGGCTTCTGAATGTCCTAGAGAGATCAGGTTTGTTTTAGTGTACTCCAATCAACAGCCCCTACAACCACAAAAAGGAATGGAGTCATTAGCACTTATGCTTTGTAAATGGCACCCAGAATTATGTTGCACGAAGCACAATTTCACATCATTCTGGGTCGATTTGTGTGAAAACAAGGTCCAGTCAGGCTGAAACGCTACAAGAAGGTAGAATCTATTGAGTTGTAATTGATCTGAACGTTTCAAGATGATAGCACATTCCTATAGGGGGTCAAACCATGTCCCAAAGATCACCGCATCAGGTGTCAATTTAAAGAAGTAGTCCAGTTACACATTTGTGGGCTTATAGCTTGGCTTCTGAATGTCCTAGAGAGATCAGGTTTGTTTTAGGGTACTCCAATCAACAGCCCCTACAACCACAAAAAGGAATGGAGTCATTAGCACTTATGGTTTTTAAATGGCACCCAGAATTATGTTGCACGAAGCACAATTTCACATCATTCTGGGTTCATTTGTGTGAAAACAAGGTCCAATCAGGCTGAAACGTTACAGGAAGGTAGAATCTATTGAGTTGTAAGTGATCTGAACGTTTCATGATGATAGCACTTTCCTAAGGGGGTCAAACCATGTCCCAAAGGTCACCAGATCTGGTGTCAATTTAAAGAAGTAGTCCAGTTACACCTTTGTGGGCTTATAACTTGGCTTCTGAATGTCCTAGAGAGATCAGGTTTGTTTTAGTGTACTCCAATCAACAGCCCCTACAACCACAAAAAGGAATGGAGTCATTAGCACTTATGGTTTGTAAATGGCACCCAGAATTATGTTGCACAAAGCACAATTTCACATCATTCTGGGTCCATTTGTGTGAAAACAAGGTCCAATCATACTGAAACGTTACAAGAAGGTAGAATCTATTGAGTTGTAAGTGATCTGAACGTTTCATGATGATCGCACATTCCTATAGGGGGTCAAACCATGTCCCAAAGGTCACCGGGCCTGGTGTCACTTTAAAGAAGTAGTCCAGTTACACATTTGTGGGCTTATAACTTGGCTTCTGAATGTCCTAGAGAGATCAGGTTTGTTTTAATGTACTCCAATCAACAGCCCCTACAACCACAAAAAGGAATGGAGTCATTAGCACTTATGATTTTTAAATGGCACCTAGAATTATGTTGCACGAAGTACAATTTCACATCATTCTGGGTTCATTTGTGTGAAAACAAGGTCCAATCAGGCTGAAACGTTACAGGAAGGAAGAATCTATTGAGTTGTAAGTGATCTGAACGTTTCATGATGATAGCACTTTCCTAAGGGGGTCAAACCATGTCCCAAAGGTCACCGGATCTGGTGTCACTCTAAAGAAGTAGTCCAGGTACATATTTGTGGGCTTATAACTTGGCTTCTGAATGTCCTAGAGAGATCAGGTTTTTTCAATGTACTCCAATCAACAGCCCCTACAACCACAAAAAGGAATGGAGTCATTAGCACTTATGGTTTGTAAATGGCACCCAGAATTATGTTGCACGAAGCACAATTTCACATCATTCTGGGTTCATTTGTGTGAAAACAAAGTCCAATCAGGCTGAAACGTTAGAGGAAGGTAGAATCTACTGAGTTGTAAGTGATCTGAACGTTTCATGATAATAGCACTTTCCTAAGGGGGTCAAACCATGTCCCAAAGGTCACCGGATCTGCTGTCAATTTAAAGAAGTAGTCCAGTTACACATTTGTGGGCTTATAACTTGGCTTCTGAATGTCCTAGAGAGATCAGGTTTGTTTTAGTGTACTCCAATCAACAGCCCCTACAACCACAAAAAGGAATGGAGTCATTAGCACTTATGCTTTGTAAATGGCACCCAGAATTATGTTGCACGAAGCACAATTTCACATCATTCTGGGTCGATTTGTGTGAAAACAAGGTCCAATCAGGCTGAAACGCTACAAGAAGGTAGAATCTATTGAGTTGTAATTGATCTGAACGTTTCAAGATGATAGCACATTCCTATAGGGGGTCAAACCATGTCCCAAAGGTCACCGGGCCTGGTGTCACTTTAAAGAAGTAGTCCAGTTACACCTTTGTGGGCTTATAACTTGGCTTCTGAATGTCCTAGAGAGGTTAGGTTTGTTTTAGTGTACTCCAATCAACAGCCCCTACGACCACAAAACGGAATGGAAAACGGAATGGAGTCATTAGCACTTATGGTTTGTAAATGGCACCCAGAGTTATGTTGCACGAAGCACAATTTCACATCATTCTGGGTTCATTTGTGTGAAAACAAGGTCCAATCAGGCTGAAACATTACAGGAAGGTAGAATCTATTGAGTTGTAAGTGATCTGAACGTTTCATGATGATAGCACTTTCCTAAGGGGGTCAAACCATGTCCCAAAGGTCACCGGATCTGGTGTCAATTTAAAGAAGTAGTCCAGTTACACCTTTGTGGGCTTATAACTTGGCTTCTGAATGTCCTAGAGAGATCAGGTTTGTTTTAGTGTACTCCAATCAACAGCCCCTACAACCACAAAAAGGAATGGAGTCATTAGCACTTATGGTTTGTAAATGGCACCCAGAATTATGTTGCACAAAGCACAATTTCACATCATTCTGGGTCCATTTGTGTGAAAACAAGGTCCAATCATACTGAAACGTTACAAGAAGGTAGAATCTATTGAGTTGTAAGTGATCTGAACGTTTCATGATGATCGCACATTCCTATAGGGGGTCAAACCATGTCCCAAAGGTCACCGGGCCTGGTGTCACTTTAAAGAAGTAGTCCAGTTACACATTTGTGGGCTTATAACTTGGCTTCTGAATGTCCTAGAGATGTCAGGTTTGTTTTAGTGTACTCCAATCAACAGCCCCTACAACCACAAAAAGGAATGGAGTCATTAGCACTTATGGTTTTTAAATGGCGCCCAGAATTATGTTGCACGAAGCACAATTTCACATCATTCTGGGTTCATTTGTGTGAAAACAAGGTCCAATCAGGCTGAAATGTTACAGGAAGGTAGAATCTATTGAGTTGTAAGTGATCTGAACGTTTCATGATGATAGCACTTTCCTAAGGGGGTCGAACCATGTCCCAAAGGTCACCGGATCTGGTGTCAATTTAAAGAAGTAGTCCAGTTACACATTTGTGGGCTTATAACTTGGCTTCTGAATGTCCTAGAGAGATCAGGTTTGTTTTAGGGTACTCCAATCAACAGCCCCTACAACCACAAAAAGGAATGGAGTCATTAGCACTTATGGTTTTTAAATGGCACCCAGAATTATGTTGCACGAAGCACAATTTCACATCATTCTGGGTTCATTTGTGTGAAAACAAGGTCCAATCAGGCTGAAACGTTACAGGAAGGTAGAATCTATTGAGTTGTAAGTGATCTGAACGTTTTATGATGATAGCACTTTCCTAAGGGGGTCAAACCATGTCCCAAAGGTCACCGGATCTGGTGTCAATTTAAAGAAGTAGTCCAGTTACACCTTTGTAGGCTTATAACTTGGCTTCTGAATGTCCTAGAGAGATAAGGTTTGTTTTAGTGTACTCCAATCAACAGCCCCTACAACCACAAAAAGGAATGGAGTCATTAGAACTTATGGTTTGTAAATGGCACCCAGAATTATGTTGCACAAAGCACAATTTCACATCATTCTGGGTCCATTTGTGTGAAAACAAGGTCCAATCATACTGAAACGTTACAAGAAGGTAGAATCTATTGAGTTGTAAGTGATCTGAACGTTTCATGATGATCGCACATTCCTATAGGGGGTCAAACCATGTCCCAAAGGTCACCGGGCCTGGTGTCACTTTAAAGAAGTAGTCCAGTTACACATTTGTGGGCTTATAACTTGGCTTCTGAATGTCCTAGAGAGGTCAGGTTTGTTTTAGTGTACTCCAATAAACAGCCCCTACAACCACAAAAAGGAATGGAGTCATTAGCACTTATGGTTTGTAAATGGCACCCAGAATTATGTTGCACGAAGCACAATTTCACATCATTCTGGGTCCATTTTTGTGAAAACAATGTCCAATCAGGTTGAAACGTTACAAGAAGGTAGAATCTATTGAGTTGTAAGTGATCTGAACGTTTCATGATGATCTCACATTCCTATAGGGGGTCAAACCATGTCCCAAAGGTCACCGGATCTGGTGTCAATTTAAAGACGTAGTCCAGTTACACATTTGTGGGCTTATAACTTGGCTTCTGAATGTCCTAGAGAGATCAGGTTTGTTTTAGTGTACTCCAATCAACAGCCCCTACAACCACAAAAAGGAATGGAGTCATTAGCACTTATGCTTTGTAAATGGCACCCAGAATTATGTTGCACGAAGCACAATTTCACATCATTCTGGGTCGATTTGTGTGAAAACAAGGTCCAATCAGGCTGAAACGCTACAAGAAGGTAGAATCTATTGAGTTGTAATTGATCTGAACGTTTCAAGATGATAGCACATTCCTATAGGGGGTAAAACCATGTCCCAAAGGTCACCGGGCCTGGTGTCACTTTAAAGAAGTAGTCCAGTTACACCTTTGTGGGCTTATAACTTGGCTTCTGAATGTCCTAGAGAGGTTAGGTTTGTTTTAGTGTACTCCAATCAACAGCCCCTACGACCACAAAACGGAATGGAGTCATTAGCACTTATGGTTTGTAAATGGCACCCAGAGTTATGTTGCACGAAGCACAATTTCACATCATTCTGGGTTCATTTGTGTGAAAACAAGGTCCAATCAGGCTGAAACATTACAGGAAGGTAGAATCTATTGAGTTGTAAGTGATCTGAACGTTTCATGATGATAGCACTTTCCTAAGGGGGTCAAACCATGTCCCAAAGGTCACCGGATCTGGTGGCACTTTAAAGAAGTAGTCCAGTTACACATTTGTGGGCTTATAACTTGGCTTCTGAATGTCCTAGAGAGGTCAGGTTTGTTTTAGTGTACTCCAATAAACAGCCCCTACAACCACAAAAAGGAATGGAGTCATTAGCACTTATGGTTTGTAAATGGCACCCAGAATTATGTTGCACGAAGCACAATTTCACATCATTCTGGGTCCATTTTTGTGAAAACAATGTCCAATCAGACTGAAACGTTACAAGAAGGTAGAATCTATTGAGTTGTAAGTGATCTGAACGTTTCATGATGATCTCACATTCCTATAGGGGGTCAAACCATGTCCCAAAGGTCACCGGATCTGGTGTCAATTTAAAGACGTAGTCCAGTTACACATTTGTGGGCTTATAACTTGGCTTCTGAATGTCCTAGAGAGATCAGGTTTGTTTTAGTGTACTCCAATCAACAGCCCCTACAACCACAAAAAGGAATGGAGTCATTAGCACTTATGCTTTGTAAATGGCACCCAGAATTATGTTGCACGAGAAACAATTTCACATCATTCTGGGTCCATTTGTGTGAAAACAAGGTCCAATCAGGCTGAAATGTTACAGGAAGGTAGAATCTATTGAATTGTAAGTGATCTGAACGTTTCATGATGATAGCACTTTCCTAAGGGGGTCAAAACATGTCCCAAAGGTCACCGGATCTGGTGTCAATTTAAAGAAGTAGTCCAGTTACACCTTTGTGGGCTTATAACTTGGCTTCTGAATGTACTAGAGATATCAGGTTTGTTTTAGTATACTCCAATCAACAGCCCCTACAACCACAAAAAGGAATGGAGTCATTAGCACTTATGGTTTTTAAATGGCACCCAGAATTATGTTGCACGAAGCACAATTTCACATCATTCTGGGTTCATTTGTGTGAAAACAAGGTCTAATCAGGCTGAAATGTTACATGAAGGTAGAATCTATTGAGTTGTAAGTGATCTGAACGTTTCATGATTATAGCACTTTCCTAAGGGGGTCAAACCATGTCCCAAAGATCACCGCATCAGGTGTCAATTTAAAGAAGTAGTCCAGTTACACATTTGTGGGCTTATAACTTGGCTTCTGAATGTCCTAGAGAGATCAGGTTTGTTTTAGGGTACTCCAATCAACAGCCCCTACAACCACAAAAAGGAATGGAGTCATTAGCACTTATGGTTTTTAAATGGCACCCAGAATTATGTTGCACGAAGCACAATTTCACATCATTCTGGGTTCATTTGTGTGAAAACAAGGTCCAATCAGGCTGAAACGTTACAGGAAGGTAGAAGCTATTGAGTTGTAAGTGATCTGAACGTTTCATGATGATAGCACTTTCCTAAGGGGGTCAAACCATGTCCCAAAGGTCACCGGATCTGGTGTCAATTTAAAGAAGTAGTCCAGTTACACCTTTGTGGGCTTATAACTTGGCTTCTGAATGTCCTAGAGAGATCAGGTTTGTTTTAGTGTACTCCAATCAACAGCCCCTACAACCACAAAAAGGAATGGAGTCATTAGCACTTATGGTTTGTAAATGGCACCCAGAATTATGTTGCACAAAGCACAATTTCACATCATTCTGGGTCCATTTGTGTGAAAACAAGGTCCAATCATACTGAAACGTTACAAGAAGGTAGAATCTATTGAGTTGTAAGTGATCTGAACGTTTCATGATGATCGCACATTCCTATAGGGGGTCAAACCATGTCCCAAAGGTCACCGGGCCTGGTGTCACTTTAAAGAAGTAGTCCAGTTACACATTTGTGGGCTTATAACTTGGCTTCTGAATGTCCTAGAGAGATCAGGTTTGTTTTAGGGTACTCCAATCAACAGCCCCTACAACCACAAAAAGGAATGGAGTCATTAGCACTTATGGTTTTTAAATGGCACCCAGAATTATGTTGCACGAAGCACAATTTCACATCATTCTGGGTTCATTTGTGTGGAAACAAGGTCCAATCAGGCTGAAACGTTACAGGAAGGTAGAATCTATTGAGTTGTAAGTGATCTGAACGTTTCATGATGATAGCACTTTCCTAAGGGGGTCAAACCATGTCCCAAAGGTCACCGGATCTGGTGTCAATTTAAAGAAGTAGTCCAGTTACACCTTTGTGGGCTTATAACTTGGCTTCTGAATGTCCTAGAGAGATCAGGTTTGTTTTAGTGTACTCCAATCAACAGCCCCTACAACCACAAAAAGGAATGGAGTCATTAGCACTTATGGTTTGTAAATGGCACCCAGAATTATGTTGCACAAAGCACAATTTCACATCATTCTGGGTCCATTTGTGTGAAAACAAGGTCCAATCATACTGAAACGTTACAAGAAGGTAGAATCTATTGAGTTGTAAGTGATCTGAACGTTTCATGATGATCGCACATTCCTATAGGGGGTCAAACCATGTCCCAAAGGTCACCGGGCCTGGTGTCACTTTAAAGAAGTAGTCCAGTTACACATTTGTGGGCTTATAACTTGGCTTCTGAATGTCCTAGAGAGATCAGGTTTGTTTTAATGTACTCCAATCAACAGCCCCTACAACCACAAAAAGGAATGGAGTCATTAGCACTTATGGTTTTTAAATGGCACCTAGAATTATGTTGCACGAAGTACAATTTCACATCATTCTGGGTTCATTTGTGTGAAAACAAGGTCCAATCAGGCTGAAACGTTACAGGAAGGAAGAATCTATTGAGTTGTAAGTGATCTGAATGTTTCATGATGATAGCACTTTCCTAAGGGGGTCAAACCATGTCCCAAAGGTCACCGGATCTGGTGTCACTCTAAAGAAGTAGTCCAGGTACATATTTGTGGGCTTATAACTTGGCTTCTGAATGTCCTAGAGAGATCAGGTTTTTTTAATGTACTCCAATCAACAGCCCCTACAACCACAAAAAGGAATGGAGTCATTAGCACTTATGGTTTGTAAATGGCACCCAGAATTATGTTGCACGAAGCACAATTTCACATCATTCTGGGTTCATTTGTGTGAAAACAAAGTCCAATCAGGCTGAAACGTTAGAGGAAGGTAGAATCTACTGAGTTGTAAGTGATCTGAACGTTTCATGATAATAGCACTTTCCTAAGGGGGTCAAACCATGTCCCAAAGGTCACCGGATCTGCTGTCAATTTAAAGAAGTAGTCCAGTTACACATTTGTGGGCTTATAACTTGGCTTCTGAATGTCCTAGAGAGATCAGGTTTGTTTTAGTGTACTCCAATCAACAGCCCCTACAACCACAAAAAGGAATGGAGTCATTAGCACTTATGCTTTGTAAATGGCACCCAGAATTATGTTGCACGAAGCACAATTTCACATCATTCTGGGTCGATTTGTGTGAAAACAAGGTCCAATCAGGCTGAAACGCTACAAGAAGGTAGAATCTATTGAGTTGTAATTGATCTGAACGTTTCAAGATGATAGCACATTCCTATAGGGGGTAAAACCATGTCCCAAAGGTCACCGGGCCTGGTGTCACTTTAAAGAAGTAGTCCAGTTACACCTTTGTGGGCTTATAACTTGGCTTCTGAATGTCCTAGAGAGGTTAGGTTTGTTTTAGTGTACTCCAATCAACAGCCCCTACGACCACAAAACGGAATGGAGTCATTAGCACTTATGGTTTGTAAATGGCACCCAGAGTTATGTTGCACGAAGCACAATTTCACATCATTCTGGGTTCATTTGTGTGAAAACAAGGTCCAATCAGGCTGAAACATTACAGGAAGGTAGAATCTATTGAGTTGTAAGTGATCTGAACGTTTCATGATGATAGCACTTTCCTAAGGGGGTCAAACCATGTCCCAAAGGTCACCGGATCTGGTGGCACTTTAAAGAAGTAGTCCAGTTACACATTTGTGGGCTTATAACTTGGCTTCTGAATGTCCTAGAGAGGTCAGGTTTGTTTTAGTGTACTCCAATAAACAGCCCCTACAACCACAAAAAGGAATGGAGTCATTAGCACTTATGGTTTGTAAATGGCACCCAGAATTATGTTGCACGAAGCACAATTTCACATCATTCTGGGTCCATTTTTGTGAAAACAATGTCCAATCAGGCTGAAACGTTACAAGAAGGTAGAATCTATTGAGTTGTAAGTGATCTGAACGTTTCATGATGATCTCACATTCCTATAGGGGGTCAAACCATGTCCCAAAGGTCACCGGATCTGGTGTCAATTTAAAGACGTAGTCCAGTTACACATTTGTGGGCTTATAACTTGGCTTCTGAATGTCCTAGAGAGATCAGGTTTGTTTTAGTGTACTCCAATCAACAGCCCCTACAACCACAAAAAGGAATGGAGTCATTAGCACTTATGCTTTGTAAATGGCACCCAGAATTATGTTGCACGAAGCACAATTTCACATCATTCTGGGTCGATTTGTGTGAAAACAAGGTCCAATCAGGCTGAAACGCTACAAGAAGGTAGAATCTATTGAGTTGTAATTGATCTGAACGTTTCAAGATGATAGCACATTCCTATAGGGGGTCAAACCATGTCCCAAAGATCACCGCATCAGGTGTCAATTTAAAGAAGTAGTCCAGTTACACATTTGTGGGCTTATAACTTGGCTTCTGAATGTCCTAGAGAGATCAGGTTTGTTTTAGGGTACTCCAATCAACAGCCCCTACAACCACAAAAAGGAATGGAGTCATTAGCACTTATGGTTTTTAAATGGCACCCAGAATTATGTTGCACGAAGCACAATTTCACATCATTCTGGGTTCATTTGTGTGAAAACAAGGTCCAATCAGGCTGAAACGTTACAGGAAGGCAGAATCTATTGAGTTGTAAGTGATCTGAACGTTTCATGATGATAGCACTTTCCTAAGGGGGTCAAACCATGTCCCAAAGGTCACCAGATCTGGTGTCAATTTAAAGAAGTAGTCCAGTTACACCTTTGTGGGCTTATAACTTGGCTTCTGAATGTCCTAGAGAGATCAGGTTTGTTTTAGTGTACTCCAATCAACAGCCCCTACAACCACAAAAAGGAATGGAGTCATTAGCACTTATGGTTTGTAAATGGCACCCAGAATTATGTTGCACAAAGCACAATTTCACATCATTCTGGGTCCATTTGTGTGAAAACAAGGTCCAATCATACTGAAACGTTACAAGAAGGTAGAATCTATTGAGTTGTAAGTGATCTGAACGTTTCATGATGATCGCACATTCCTATAGGGGGTCAAACCATGTCCCAAAGGTCACCGGGCCTGGTGTCACTTTAAAGAAGTAGTCCAGTTACACATTTGTGGGCTTATAACTTGGCTTCTGAATGTCCTAGAGAGATCAGGTTTGTTTTAATGTACTCCAATCAACAGCCCCTACAACCACAAAAAGGAATGGAGTCATTAGCACTTATGGTTTTTAAATGGCACCTAGAATTATGTTGCACGAAGTACAATTTCACATCATTCTGGGTTCATTTGTGTGAAAACAAGGTCCAATCAGGCTGAAACGTTACAGGAAGGTAGAATCTATTGAGTTGTAAGTGATCTGAACGTTTCATGATGATAGCACTTTCCTAAGGGGGTCAAACCATGTCCCAAAGGTCACCGGATCTGGTGTCACTCTAAAGAAGTAGTCCAGGTACATATTTGTGGGCTTATAACTTGGCTTCTGAATGTCCTAGAGAGATCAGGTTTTTTCAATGTACTCCAATCAACAGCCCCTACAACCACAAAAAGGAATGGAGTCATTAGCACTTATGGTTTGTAAATGGCACCCAGAATTATGTTGCACGAAGCACAATTTCACATCATTCTGGGTTCATTTGTGTGAAAACAAAGTCCAATCAGGCTGAAACGTTAGAGGAAGGTAGAATCTACTGAGTTGTAAGTGATCTGAACGTTTCATGATAATAGCACTTTCCTAAGGGGGTCAAACCATGTCCCAAAGGTCACCGGATCTGCTGTCAATTTAAAGAAGTAGTCCAGTTACACATTTGTGGGCTTATAACTTGGCTTCTGAATGTCCTAGAGAGATCAGGTTTGTTTTAGTGTACTCCAATCAACAGCCCCTACAACCACAAAAAGGAATGGAGTCATTAGCACTTATGCTTTGTAAATGGCACCCAGAATTATGTTGCACGAAGCACAATTTCACATCATTCTGGGTCGATTTGTGTGAAAACAAGGTCCAATCAGGCTGAAACGCTACAAGAAGGTAGAATCTATTGAGTTGTAATTGATCTGAACGTTTCAAGATGATAGCACATTCCTATAGGGGGTCAAACCATGTCCCAAAGGTCACCGGGCCTGGTGTCACTTTAAAGAAGTAGTCCAGTTACACCTTTGTGGGCTTATAACTTGGCTTCTGAATGTCCTAGAGAGGTTAGGTTTGTTTTAGTGTACTCCAATCAACAGCCCCTACGACCACAAAACGGAATGGAAAACGGAATGGAGTCATTAGCACTTATGGTTTGTAAATGGCACCCAGAGTTATGTTGCACGAAGCACAATTTCACATCATTCTGGGTTCATTTGTGTGAAAACAAGGTCCAATCAGGCTGAAACATTACAGGAAGGTAGAATCTATTGAGTTGTAAGTGATCTGAACATTTCATGATGATAGCACTTTCCTAAGGGGGTCAAACCATGTCCCAAAGGTCACCGGATCTGGTGTCAATTTAAAGAAGTAGTCCAGTTACACCTTTGTGGGCTTATAACTTGGCTTCTGAATGTCCTAGAGAGATCAGGTTTGTTTTAGTGTACTCCAATCAACAGCCCCTACAACCACAAAAAGGAATGGAGTCATTAGCACTTATGGTTTGTAAATGGCACCCAGAATTATGTTGCACAAAGCACAATTTCACATCATTCTGGGTCCATTTGTGTGAAAACAAGGTCCAATCATACTGAAACGTTACAAGAAGGTAGAATCTATTGAGTTGTAAGTGATCTGAACGTTTCATGATGATCGCACATTCCTATAGGGGGTCAAACCATGTCCCAAAGGTCACCGGGCCTGGTGTCACTTTAAAGAAGTAGTCCAGTTACACATTTGTGGGCTTATAACTTGGCTTCTGAATGTCCTAGAGATGTCAGGTTTGTTTTAGTGTACTCCAATCAACAGCCCCTACAACCACAAAAAGGAATGGAGTCATTAGCACTTATGGTTTTTAAATGGCGCCCAGAATTATGTTGCACGAAGCACAATTTCACATCATTCTGGGTTCATTTGTGTGAAAACAAGGTCCAATCAGGCTGAAATGTTACAGGAAGGTAGAATCTATTGAGTTGTAAGTGATCTGAACGTTTCATGATGATAGCACTTTCCTAAGGGGGTCGAACCATGTCCCAAAGGTCACCGGATCTGGTGTCAATTTAAAGAAGTAGTCCAGTTACACATTTGTGGGCTTATAACTTGGCTTCTGAATGTCCTAGAGAGATCAGGTTTGTTTTAGGGTACTCCAATCAACAGCCCCTACAACCACAAAAAGGAATGGAGTCATTAGCACTTATGGTTTTTAAATGGCACCCAGAATTATGTTGCACGAAGCACAATTTCACATCATTCTGGGTTCATTTGTGTGAAAACAAGGTCCAATCAGGCTGAAACGTTACAGGAAGGTAGAATCTATTGAGTTGTAAGTGATCTGAACGTTTTATGATGATAGCACTTTCCTAAGGGGGTCAAACCATGTCCCAAAGGTCACCGGATCTGGTGTCAATTTAAAGAAGTAGTCCAGTTACACCTTTGTAGGCTTATAACTTGGCTTCTGAATGTCCTAGAGAGATCAGGTTTGTTTTAGTGTACTCCAATCAACAGCCCCTACAACCACAAAAAGGAATGGAGTCATTAGAACTTATGGTTTGTAAATGGCACCCAGAATTATGTTGCACAAAGCACAATTTCACATCATTCTGGGTCCATTTGTGTGAAAACAAGGTCCAATCATACTGAAACGTTACAAGAAGGTAGAATCTATTGAGTTGTAAGTGATCTGAACGTTTCATGATGATCGCACATTCCTATAGGGGGTCAAACCATGTCCCAAAGGTCACCGGGCCTGGTGTCACTTTAAAGAAGTAGTCCAGTTACACATTTGTGGGCTTATAACTTGGCTTCTGAATGTCCTAGAGAGGTCAGGTTTGTTTTAGTGTACTCCAATAAACAGCCCCTACAACCACAAAAAGGAATGGAGTCATTAGCACTTATGGTTTGTAAATGGCACCCAGAATTATGTTGCACGAAGCACAATTTCACATCATTCTGGGTCCATTTTTGTGAAAACAATGTCCAATCAGGCTGAAACGTTACAAGAAGGTAGAATCTATTGAGTTGTAAGTGATCTCAACGTTTCATGATGATCTCACATTCCTATAGGGGGTCAAACCATGTCCCAAAGGTCACCGGATCTGGTGTCAATTTAAAGACGTAGTCCAGTTACACATTTGTGGGCTTATAACTTGGCTTCTGAATGTCCTAGAGAGATCAGGTTTGTTTTAGTGTACTCCAATCAACAGCCCCTACAACCACAAAAAGGAATGGAGTCATTAGCACTTATGCTTTGTAAATGGCACCCAGAATTATGTTGCACGAAGCACAATTTCACATCATTCTGGGTCGATTTGTGTGAAAACAAGGTCCAATCAGGCTGAAACGCTACAAGAAGGTAGAATCTATTGAGTTGTAATTGATCTGAACGTTTCAAGATGATAGCACATTCCTATAGGGGGTAAAACCATGTCCCAAAGGTCACCGGGCCTGGTGTCACTTTAAAGAAGTAGTCCAGTTACACCTTTGTGGGCTTATAACTTGGCTTCTGAATGTCCTAGAGAGGTTAGGTTTGTTTTAGTGTACTCCAATCAACAGCCCCTACGACCACAAAACGGAATGGAGTCATTAGCACTTATGGTTTGTAAATGGCACCCAGAGTTATGTTGCACGAAGCACAATTTCACATCATTCTGGGTTCATTTGTGTGAAAACAAGGTCCAATCAGGCTGAAACATTACAGGAAGGTAGAATCTATTGAGTTGTAAGTGATCTGAACGTTTCATGATGATAGCACTTTCCTAAGGGGGTCAAACCATGTCCCAAAGGTCACCGGATCTGGTGGCACTTTAAAGAAGTAGTCCAGTTACACATTTGTGGGCTTATAACTTGGCTTCTGAATGTCCTAGAGAGGTCAGGTTTGTTTTAGTGTACTCCAATAAACAGCCCCTACAACCACAAAAAGGAATGGAGTCATTAGCACTTATGGTTTGTAAATGGCACCCAGAATTATGTTGCACGAAGCACAATTTCACATCATTCTGGGTCCATTTTTGTGAAAACAATGTCCAATCAGACTGAAACGTTACAAGAAGGTAGAATCTATTGAGTTGTAAGTGATCTGAACGTTTCATGATGATCTCACATTCCTATAGGGGGTCAAACCATGTCCCAAAGGTCACCGGATCTGGTGTCAATTTAAAGACGTAGTCCAGTTACACATTTGTGGGCTTATAACTTGGCTTCTGAATGTCCTAGAGAGATCAGGTTTGTTTTAGTGTACTCCAATCAACAGCCCCTACAACCACAAAAAGGAATGGAGTCATTAGCACTTATGCTTTGTAAATGGCACCCAGAATTATGTTGCACGAGAAACAATTTCACATCATTCTGGGTCCATTTGTGTGAAAACAAGGTCCAATCAGGCTGAAATGTTACAGGAAGGTAGAATCTATTGAATTGTAAGTGATCTGAACGTTTCATGATGATAGCACTTTCCTAAGGGGGTCAAAACATGTCCCAAAGGTCACCGGATCTGGTGTCAATTTAAAGAAGTAGTCCAGTTACACCTTTGTGGGCTTATAACTTGGCTTCTGAATGTCCTAGAGATATCAGGTTTGTTTTAGTATACTCCAATCAACAGCCCCTACAACCACAAAAAGGAATGGAGTCATTAGCACTTATGGTTTTTAAATGGCACCCAGAATTATGTTGCACGAAGCACAATTTCACATCATTCTGGGTTCATTTGTGTGAAAACAAGGTCTAATCAGCCTGAAATGTTACATGAAGGTAGAATCTATTGAGTTGTAAGTGATCTGAACGTTTCATGATTATAGCACTTTCCTAAGGGGGTCAAACCATGTCCCAAAGATCACCGCATCAGGTGTCAATTTAAAGAAGTAGTCCAGTTACACATTTGTGGGCTTATAACTTGGCTTCTGAATGTCCTAGAGAGATCAGGTTTGTTTTAGGGTACTCCAATCAACAGCCCCTACAACCACAAAAAGGAATGGAGTCATTAGCACTTATGGTTTTTAAATGGCACCCAGAATTATGTTGCACGAAGCACAATTTCACATCATTCTGGGTTCATTTGTGTGAAAACAAGGTCCAATCAGGCTGAAACGTTACAGGAAGGTAGAAGCTATTGAGTTGTAAGTGATCTGAACGTTTCATGATGATAGCACTTTCCTAAGGGGGTCAAACCATGTCCCAAAGGTCACCGGATCTGGTGTCAATTTAAAGAAGTAGTCCAGTTACACCTTTGTGGGCTTATAACTTGGCTTCTGAATGTCCTAGAGAGATCAGGTTTGTTTTAGTGTACTCCAATCAACAGCCCCTACAACCACAAAAAGGAATGGAGTCATTAGCACTTATGGTTTGTAAATGGCACCCAGAATTATGTTGCACAAAGCACAATTTCACATCATTCTGGGTCCATTTGTGTGAAAACAAGGTCCAATCATACTGAAACGTTACAAGAAGGTAGAATCTATTGAGTTGTAAGTGATCTGAACGTTTCATGATGATCGCACATTCCTATAGGGGGTCAAACCATGTCCCAAAGGTCACCGGGCCTGGTGTCACTTTAAAGAAGTAGTCCAGTTACACATTTGTGGGCTTATAACTTGGCTTCTGAATGTCCTAGAGATGTCAGGTTTGTTTTAGTGTACTCCAATCAACAGCCCCTACAACCACAAAAAGGAATGGAGTCATTAGCACTTATGGTTTTTAAATGGCGCCCAGAATTATGTTGCACGAAGCACAATTTCACATCATTCTGGGTTCATTTGTGTGAAAACAAGGTCCAATCAGGCTGAAATGTTACAGGAAGGTAGAATCTATTGAGTTGTAAGTGATCTGAACGTTTCATGATGATAGCACTTTCCTAAGGGGGTCGAACCATGTCCCAAAGGTCACCGGATCTGGTGTCAATTTAAAGAAGTAGTCCAGTTACACATTTGTGGGCTTATAACTTGGCTTCTGAATGTCCTAGAGAGATCAGGTTTGTTTTAGGGTACTCCAATCAACAGCCCCTACAACCACAAAAAGGAATGGAGTCATTAGCACTTATGGTTTTTAAATGGCACCCAGAATTATGTTGCACGAAGCACAATTTCACATCATTCTGGGTTCATTTGTGTGAAAACAAGGTCCAATCAGGCTGAAACGTTACAGGAAGGTAGAATCTATTGAGTTGTAAGTGATCTGAACGTTTCATGATGATAGCACTTTCCTATAGGGGGTCAAACCATGTCCCAAAGGTCACCGGATCTGGTGTCACTTTAAAGAAGTAGTCCAGTTACACCTTTGTGGGCTTATAACTTGGCTTCTGAATGTCCTAGAGAGGTCAGGTTTGTTTTAGTGTACTCCAATCAACAGCCCCTACAACCACAAAAAGGAATGGAGACATTAGCACTTATGGTTTTTAAATGGCACCCAGAATTATGTTGCACGAAGCACAATTTCACATCATTCTGGGTTCATTTGTGTGAAAACAAGGTCCAATCAGGCTGAAACGTTACAGGAAGGTAGAATCTATTGAGTTGTAAGTGATCTGAACGTTTCATGATGATAGCACTTTCCTAAGGGGGTCAAACCATGTCCCAAAGGTCACCGGATCAGGTGTCAATTTAAAGAAGTAGTCCAGTTACACATTTGTGGGCTTATAACTTGGCTTCTGAATGTCCTAGAGAGACCAGGTTTGTTTTAGTGTACTCCAATCAACAGCCTCTACAACCACAAAAAAGGAATGGAGTCATTAGCACTTATGGTTTGTAAATGGCACCCAGAATTATGTTGCACGAAGCACAATTTCACATCATTCTGGGTCGATTTGTGTGAAAACAAGGTCCAATCAGGCTGAAACGCGACAAGAAGGTAGAATCTATTGAGTTGTAAGTGATCTGAACGTTTCAAGATGATCGCACATTCCTATAGGGGGTAAAACCATGTTCCAAAGGTCACCGGGCCTGGTGTCACTTTAAAGATGTAGTCCAGTTACACCTTTGTGGGCTTATAACTTGGCTTCTGAATGTCCTAGAGAGGTTAGGTTTGTGTTAGTGTACTCCAATCAAAAGCCCCTACAACCACAAAAAGGAATGGAGTCATTAGCACTTATGGTTTTTAAATGGCACCCAGAATTATGTTGCACGAAGCACAATTTCACATCATTCTGGGTTCATTTGTGTGAAAACAAGGTCCAATCAGGCTGAAATGTTACAGGAAGGTAGAATCTATTGAGTTGTAAGTGATCTGAACGTTTCATGATGATAGCACTTTCCTAAGGGGGTCAAACCATGTCCCAAAGGTCACCGGATCTGGTGTCAATTTAAAGAAGTAGTCCAGTTACACATTTGTGGGCTTATAACTTGGCTTCTGAATGTCCTAGAGAGATCAGGTTTGTTTTAGGGTACTCCAATCAACAGCCCCTACAACCACAAAAAGGAATGGAGTCATTAGCAGTTATGGTTTTTAAATGGCACCCAGAATTATGTTGCACGAAGCACAATTTCACATCATTCTGGGTTCATTTGTGTGAAAACAAGGTCCAATCAGGCTGAAACGTTACAGGAAGGTAGAATCTACTGAGTTGTAAGTGATCTGAACGTTTCATGATGATAGCACTTTCCTAAGGGGTCAAACCATGTCCCAAAGGTCACCGGGCCTGGTGTCACTTTAAAGATGTAGTCCAGTTACACCTTTGGGGGCTTATAACTTGGCTTCTGAATGTCCTAGAGAGGTCAGGTTTGTTTTAGTGTACTCCAATCAACAGCCCCTACAACCACAAAAAGGAATGGAGTCATTAGCACTTATGGTTTGTAAATGGCACCCAGAATTATGTTGCACAAAGCACAATTTCACATCATTCTGGGTCCATTTGTGTGAAAACAAGGTCCAATCAGGCTGAAACGTTACAAGAAGGTAGAATCTATTGAGTTGTAAGTGATCTGAACGTTTCATGATGGTAGCACTTTCCTAAGGGGGTCAAACCATGTCCCAAAGGTCACCGGATCTGGTGTCACTCTAAAGAAGTAGTCCAGGTACATATTTGTGGGCTTATAACTTGGCTTCTGAATGTCCTAGAGAGGTCAGGTTTGTTTTAGTGTACTCCAATCAACAGCCCTTACAACCACAAAAAGGAATGGAGACATTAGCACTTATGGTTTTTAAATGGCACCCAGAATTATGTTGCACGAAGCACAATTTCACATCATTCTGGGTTCATTTGTGTGAAAACAAGGTCCAATCAGGCTGAAATGTTACAGGAAGGTAGAATCTATTGAGTTGTAAGTGATCTGAACGTTTCATGATGATAGCACTTTCCTAAGGGGGTCAAACCATGTCCCAAAGGTCACCGGATCTGGTGTCAAAAGAAGTAGTCCAGTTACACATTTGTGGGCTTATAACTTGGCTTCTGAATGTCCTAGAGATCAGGTTTGTTTTAGTGTCCTCCAATCAACAGTCCCTACAACCACAAAAAGGAATGGAGACATCAGCACTTATGGTTTTTAAATGGCACCCAGAATTATGTTGCACGAAGCACAATTTCACATCATTCTGGGTTCATTTGTGTGAAAACAAGGTCCAATCAGGCTGAAACGTTACAGGAAGGTAGAATCTATTGAGTTGTAAGTGATCTGAACGTTTCATGATGATAGCACTTTCCTAAGGGGGTCAAACCATGTCCCAAATGTCACCGGATCTGGTGTCAATTTAAAGTAGTCCAGTTACACATTTGTGGGCTTATAACTTGGCTTCTGAATGTCCTAGAGAGATCAGGTTTGTTTTAGGGTACTCCAATCAACAGCCCCTACAACCACAAAAAGGAATGGAGTCATTAGCACTTATGGTTTTTAAATGGCACCTAGAATTATGTTGCACGAAGTACAATTTCACATCATTCTGGGTTCATTTGTGTGAAAACAAGGTCCAATCAGGCTGAAACGTTACAGGAAGGTAGAATCTATTGAGTTGTAAGTGATCTGAACGTTTCATGATGATAGCACTTTCCTAAGGGGGTCAAACCATGTCCCAAAGGTCACCGGATCTGGTGTCAATTTAAAGAAGTAGTCCAGTTACACATTTGTGGGCTTATAACTTGGCTTCTGAATGTCCTAGAGAGATCAGGTTTGTTTTAATGTACTCCAATCAACAGCCCCTACAACCACAAAAAGGAATGGAGTCATTAGCACTTATGGTTTTTAAATGGCACCTAGAATTATGTTGCACGAAGTACAATTTCACATCATTCTGGGTTCATTTGTGTGAAAACAAGGTCCAATCAGGCTGAAACGTTACAGGAAGGAAGAATCTATTGAGTTGTAAGTGATCTGAACGTTTCATGATGATAGCACTTTCCTAAGGGGGTCAAACCATGTCCCAAAGATCACCGCATCAGGTGTCAATTTAAAGAAGTAGTCCAGTTACACATTTGTGGGCTTATAACTTTGCTTCTGAATGTCATAGAGAGATCAGGTTTGTTTTAGGGTACTCCAATCAACAGCCCCTACAACTACAAAAAGGAATGGAGTCATTAGCACTTATGGTTTGTAAATGGCACCCAGAATTATGTTAAACAAAGCACAATTTCACATCATTCTGGGTCCATTTGTGTGAAAACAAGGTTCAATCAGGCTGAAACGTTACAAGAAGGTAGAATCTATTGAGTTGTAAGTGATCTGAACGTTTCATGATCATCGCACATTCCTATAGGGGGTCAAACCATGTCCCAAAGGTCACCGGGCCTGGTGTCACTTTAAAGAAGTAGTCCAGTTACACCTTTGTGGGCTTATAACTTGGCTTCTGAATGCCCTAGAGATGTCAGGTTTGTTTTAGTGTACTCAAATCAACAGCCCCTACAACCACAAAAAGGAATGGAGTCATTAGCACTTATGGTTTTTAAATGGCGCCCAGAATTATGTTGCACGAAGCACAATTTCACATCATTCTGGGTTCATTTGTGTGAAAACAAGGTCCAATCAGGCTGAAATGTTACAGGAAGGTAGAATCTATTGAGTTGTAAGTGATCTGAACGTTTCATGATGATAGCACTTTCCTAAGGGGGTCGAACCATGTCCCAAAGGTCACCGGATCTGGTGTCAATTTAAAGAAGTAGTCCAGTGACACCTTTGTGGGCTTATAACTTGGCTTCTGAATGTCCTAGAGAGATCAGGTTTGTTTTAGTATACTCCAATCAACAGCCCCTACAACCACCAAAATTAATGGAGTCATTAGCACTTATGGTTTTTAAATGGCACCCAGAATTATGTTGCACGAAGCACAATTTCACATCATTCTGGGTTCATTTGTGTGAAAACAAGGTCCAATCAGGCTGAAACATTACAGGAAGGTAGAATCTATTGAGTTGTAAGTGATCTGAACGTTTCATGATGATAGCACTTTCCTAAGGGGGTCAAACCATGTCCCAAAGGTCACCGGATCTGGTGTCAATTTAAAGAAGTAGTCCAGTTACACATTTGTGGGCTTATAACTTGGCTTCTGAATGTCCTAGAGATCAGGTTTGTTTTAGTGTCCTCCAATCAACAGTCCCTACAACCACAAAAAGGAATGGAGACATTAGCACTTATGGTTTTTAAATGGCACCCAGAATTATGTTGCACAAAGCACAATTTCACATCATTCTGGGTTCATTTGTGTGAAAACAAGGTCCAATCAGGCTGAAACGTTACAGGAAGGTAGAATCTATTGAGTTGTAAGTGATCTGAACGTTTCATGATGATAGCACTTTCCTAAGAGGGTCAAACCATGTCCCAAAGATCACCGCATCAGGTGTCAATTTAAAGAAGTAGTCCAGTTACACATTTGTGGGCTTATAACTTGGCTTCTGAATGTCCTAGAGAGATCAGGGTTGTTTTAGGGTACTCCAATCAACAGCCCCTACAACCACCAAAATTAATGGAGTCATTAGCACTTATGGTTTTTAAATGGCACCCAGAATTATGTTGCACGAAGCACAATTTCACATCATTCTGGGTTCATTTGTGTGAAAACAAGGTCCAATCAGGCTGAAACGTTAAAGGAAGGTAGAATCTATTGAGTTGTAAGGGATCTGAACGTTTCAAGATGATCGCACATTCCTATAGGGGGTCAAACCATGTCCCAAAGGTCACCGGGCCTGGTGTCACTTTAAAGAAGCAGTCCAGTTACACCTTTGTGGGCTTATAACTTGGCTTCTGAATGTCCTAGAGAGGTTAGGTTTGTTTTAGTGTTCTCCAATCACAAGCCCCTACAACCACAAAAAGGAATGGAGTCATTAGCACTTATGGTTTGTAAATGGCACCCAGAATTATGTTGCACGAAGCAAAATTTCACATCATTCTGGGTTCATTTGTGTGAAAACAAGGTCCAATCAGGCTGAAACGTTACAGGAAGGTAGAATCTATTGAGTTGTAAGTGATCTGAACGTTTCATGATGATAGCACTTTCCTAAGGGGGTCAAACCATGTCCCAAAGGTCACCGGATCTGGTGTCAATTTAAAGAAGTAGTCCAGTTACACATTTGTGGGCTTATAACTTGGCTTCTGAATGTCCTAGAGATCAGGTTTGTTTTAGTGTCCTCCAATCAACAGTCCCTACAACCACAAAAAGGAATGGAGACATTAGCACTTATGGTTTTTAAATGGCACCCAGAATTATGTTGCACGAAGCACAATTTCACATCATTCTGGGTTCATTTGTGTGAAAACAAGGTCCAATCAGGCTGAAACGTTACAGGAAGGTAGAATCTATTGAGTTGTAAGTGATCTGAACGTTTCATGATGATAGCACTTTCCTAAGGGGGTGAAACCATGTCCCAAATGTCACCGGATCTGGTGTCAATTTAAAGAAGTAGTCCAGTTACACATTTGTGGGCTTATAACTTGGCTTCTGAATGTCCTAGAGAGATCAGGTTTGTTTTAGGGTACTCCAATCAACAGCCCCTACAACCACAAAAAGGAATGGAGTAATTAGCACTTATGGTTTTTAAATGGCACCTAGAATTATGTTGCACGAAGTACAATTTCACATCATTCTGGGTTCATTTGTGTGAAAACAAGGTCCAATCAGGCTGAAACGTTACAGGAAGGTAGAATCTATTGAGTTGTAAGTGATCTGAACGTTTCATGATGATAGCACTTTCCTAAGGGGGTCAAACCATGTCCCAAAGGTCACCGGATCTGGTGTCAATTTAAAGAAGTAGTCCAGTTACACATTTGTGGGCTTATAACTTGGCTTCTGAATGTCCTAGAGAGATCAGGTTTGTTTTAATGTACTCCAATCAACAGCCCCTACAACCACAAAAAGGAATGGAGTCATTAGCACTTATGGTTTTTAAATGGCACCTAGCATTATGTTGCACGAAGTACAATTTCACATCATTCTGGGTTCATTTGTGTGAAAACAAGGTCCAATCAGGCTGAAACGTTACAGGAAGGAAGAATCTATTGAGTTGTAAGTGATCTGAACGTTTCATGATGATAGCACTTTCCTAAGGGGGTCAAACCATGTCCCAAAGATCACCGCATCAGGTGTCAATTTAAAGAAGTAGTCCAGTTACACATTTGTGGGCTTATAACTTGGCTTCTGAATGTCCTAGAGAGATCAGGTTTGTTTTAGGGTACTCCAATAAACAGCCCCTACAACTACAAAAAGGAATGGAGTCATTAGCACTTATGGTTTGTAAATGGCACCCAGAATTATGTTAAACAAAGCACAATTTCACATCATTCTGGGTCCATTTGTGTGAAAACAAGGTCCAATCAGGCTGAAACGTTACAAGAAGGTAGAATCTATTGAGTTGTAAGTGATCTGAACGTTTCATGATGATCGCACATTCCTATAGGGGGTCAAACCATGTCCCAAAGGTCACCGGGCCTGGTGTCACTTTAAAGAAGTAGTCCAGTTACACCTTTGTGGGCTTATAACTTGGCTTCTGAATGTCCTAGAGATGTCAGGTTTGTTTTAGTGTACTCCAATCAACAGCCCCTACAACCACAAAAAGGAATGGAGTCATTAGCACTTATGGTTTTTAAATGGCGCCCAGAATTATGTTGCACGAAGCACAATTTCACATCATTCTGGGTTCATTTGTGTGAAAACAAGGTCCAATCAGGCTGAAATGTTACAGGAAGGTAGAATCTATTGAGTTGTAAGTGATCTGAACGTTTCATGATGATAGCACTTTCCTAAGGGTGTCGAACCATGTCCCAAAGGTCACCGGATCTGGTGTCAATTTAAAGAAGTAGTCCAGTTACACCTTTGTGGGCTTATAACTTGGCTTCTGAATGTCCTAGAGAGATAAGGTTTGTTTTAGTATACTCCAATCAACAGCCCCTACAACCACCAAAAATTAATGGAGTCATTAGCACTTATGGTTTTTAAATGGCACCCAGAATTATGTTGCACGAAGCACAATTTCACATCATTCTGGGTTCATTTGTGTGAAAACAAGGTCCAATCAGGCTGAAACGTTAAAGGAAGGTAGAATCTATTGAGTTGTAAGGGATCTGAACGTTTCAAGATGATCGCACATTCCTATAGGGGGTCAAACCATGTCCCAAAGGTCACCGGGCCTGGTGTCACTTTAAAGAAGCAGTCCAGTTACACCTTTGTGGGCTTATAACTTGGCTTCTGAATGTCCTAGAGAGGTTAGGTTTGTTTTAGTGTTCTCCAATCACAAGCCCCTACAACCACAAAAAGGAATGGATTCATTAGCACTTATGGTTTGTAAATGGCACCCAGAATTATGTTGCATGAAGCACAATTTCACATCATTCTGGGTTCATTTGTGTGAAAACAAGGTCCAATCAGGCTGAAACGTTACAGGAAGGTAGAATCTATTGAGTTGTAAGTGATCTGAACGTTTCATGATGATAGCACTTTCCTAAGGGGGTCGAACCATGTCCCAAAGGTCACCGGATCTAGTGTCAATTTAAAGAAGTAGTCCAGTTACACCTTTGTGGGCTTATAACTTGACTTCTGAATGTCCTAGAGAGATAAGGTTTGTTTTAGTATACTCCAATCAACAGCCCCTACAACCACCAAAATTAATGGAGTCATTAGCACTTATGGTTTTTAAATGGCACCCAGAATTATGTTGCACGAAGTACAATTTCACATCATTCTGGGTTCATTTGTGTGAAAACAAGGTCCAATCAGGCTGAAACGTTAAAGGAAGGTAGAATCTATTGAGTTGTAAGTGATCTGAACGTTTCATGATGATAGCACTTTCCTAAGGGGGTCAAACCATGTCCCAAAGGTCACCGGATCTGGTGTCAATTTAAAGAAGTAGTCCAGTTACACATTTGTGGGCTTATAACTTGGCTTCTGAATGTCCTAGAGAGATCAGGTTTGTTTTAATGTACTCCAATCAACAGCCCCTACAACCACAAAAAGGAATGGAGTCATTAGCACTTATGGTTTTTAAATGGCACCTAGAATTATGTTGCACGAAGTACAATTTCACATCATTCTGGGTTCATTTGTGTGAAAACAAGGTCCAATCAGGCTGAAACGTTACAGGAAGGAAGAATCTATTGAGTTGTAAGTGATCTGAACGTTTCATGATGATAGCACTTTCCTAAGGGGGTCAAACCATGTCCCAAAGATCACCGCATCAGGTGTCAATTTAAAGAAGTAGTCCAGTTACACATTTGTGGGCTTATAACTTTGCTTCTGAATGTCCTAGAGAGATCAGGTTTGTTTTAGGGTACTCCAATCAACAGCCCCTACAACTACAAAAAGGAATGGAGTCATTAGCACTTATGGTTTGTAAATGGCACCCAGAATTATGTTAAACAAAGCACAATTTCACATCATTCTGGGTCCATTTGTGTGAAAACAAGGTTCAATCAGGCTGAAACGTTACAAGAAGGTAGAATCTATTGAGTTGTAAGTGATCTGAACGTTTCATGATCATCGCACATTCCTATAGGGGGTCAAACCATGTCCCAAAGGTCACCGGGCCTGGTGTCACTTTAAAGAAGTAGTCCAGTTACACATTTGTGGGCTTATAACTTGGCTTCTGAATGCCCTAGAGATGTCAGGTTTGTTTTAGTGTACTCCAATCAACAGCCCCTACAACCACAAAAAGGAATGGAGTCATTAGCACTTATGGTTTTTAAATGGCGCCCAGAATTATGTTGCACGAAGCACAATTTCACATCATTCTGGGTTCATTTGTGTGAAAACAAGGTCCAATCAGGCTGAAATGTTACAGGAAGGTAGAATCTATTGAGTTGTAAGTGATCTGAACGTTTCATGATGATAGCACTTTCCTAAGGGGGTCGAACCATGTCCCAAAGGTCACCGGATCTGGTGTCAATTTAAAGAAGTAGTCCAGTGACACCTTTGTGGGCTTATAACTTGGCTTCTGAATGTCCTAGAGAGATCAGGTTTGTTTTAGTATACTCCAATCAACAGCCCCTACAACCACCAAAATTAATGGAGTCATTAGCACTTATGGTTTTTAAATGGCACCCAGAATTATGTTGCACGAAGCACAATTTCACATCATTCTGGGTTCATTTGTGTGAAAACAAGGTCCAATCAGGCTGAAACGTTACAGGAAGGTAGAATCTATTGAGTTGTAAGTTATCTGAACGTTTCATGATGATAGCACTTTCCTAAGGGGGTCAAACCATGTCCCAAAGGTCACCGGATCTGGTGTCAATTTAAAGAAGTAGTCCAGTTACACATTTGTGGGCTTATAACTTGGCTTCTGAATGTCCTAGAGATCAGGTTTGTTTTAGTGTCCTCCAATCAACAGTCCCTACAACCACAAAAAGGAATGGAGACATTAGCACTTATGGTTTTTAAATGGCACCCAGAATTATGTTGCACAAAGCACAATTTCACATCATTCTGGGTTCATTTGTGTGAAAACAAGGTCCAATCAGGCTGAAACGTTAAAGGAAGGTAGAATCTATTGAGTTGTAAGTGATCTGAACGTTTCATGATGATAGCACTTTCCTAAGAGGGTCAAACCATGTCCCAAAGATCACCGCATCAGGTGTCAATTTAAAGAAGTAGTCCAGTTACACATTTGTGGGCTTATAACTTGGCTTCTGAATGTCCTAGAGAGATCAGGTTTGTTTTAGGGTACTCCAATCAACAGCCCCTACAACCACCAAAATTAATGGAGTCATTAGCACTTATGGTTTTTAAATGGCACCCAGAATTATGTTGCACGAAGCACAATTTCACATCATTCTGGGTTCATTTGTGTGAAAACAAGGTCCAATCAGGCTGAAACGTTAAAGGAAGGTAGAATCTATTGAGTTGTAAGGGATCTGAACGTTTCAAGATGATCGCACATTCCTATAGGGGGTCAAACCATGTCCCAAAGGTCACCGGGCCTGGTGTCACTTTAAAGAAGCAGTCCAGTTACACCTTTGTTGGCTTATAACTTGGCTTCTGAATGTCCTAGAGAGGTTAGGTTTGTTTTAGTGTTCTCCAATCACAAGCCCCTACAACCACAAAAAGGAATGGAGTCATTAGCACTTATGGTTTGTAAATGGCACCCAGAATTATGTTGCACGAAGCACAATTTCACATCATTCTGGGTTCATTTGTGTGAAAACAAGGTCCAATCAGGCTGAAACGTTACAGGAAGGTAGAATCTATTGAGTTGTAAGTGATCTGAACGTTTCATGATGATAGCACTTTCCTAAGGGGGTCAAACCATGTCCCAAAGGTCACCGGATCTGGTGTCAATTTAAAGAAGTAGTCCAGTTACACATTTGTGGGCTTATAACTTGGCTTCTGAATGTCCTAGAGATCAGGTTTGTTTTAGTGTCCTCCAATCAACAGTCCCTACAACCACAAAAAGGAATGGAGACATTAGCACTTATGGTTTTTAAATGGCACCCAGAATTATGTTGCACGAAGCACAATTTCACATCATTCTGGGTTCATTTGTGTGAAAACAAGGTCCAATCAGGCTGAAACGTTACAGGAAGGTAGAATCTATTG
Source organism: Nothobranchius furzeri (assembly GCF_043380555.1). NCBI lineage: Eukaryota > Metazoa > Chordata > Actinopteri > Cyprinodontiformes > Nothobranchiidae > Nothobranchius > Nothobranchius furzeri. The sequence goes on from NC_091743.1 coordinate 12,600,036, forward strand.
AGTTGTAAGTGATCTGAACGTTTCATGATGATAGCACTTTCCTAAGGGGGTCAAACCATGTCCCAAAGGTCACCGGATCTGGTGTCAATTTAAAGAAGTAGTCCAGTTACACATTTGTGGGCTTATAACTTGGCTTCTGAATGTCCTAGAGAGATCAGGTTTGTTTTAATGTACTCCAATCAACAGCCCCTACAACCACAAAAAGGAATGGAGTCATTAGCACTTATGGTTTTTAAATGGCACCTAGCATTATGTTGCACGAAGTACAATTTCACATCATTCTGGGTTCATTTGTGTGAAAACAAGGTCCAATCAGGCTGAAACGTTACAGGAAGGAAGAATCTATTGAGTTGTAAGTGATCTGAACGTTTCATGATGATAGCACTTTCCTAAGGGGGTCAAACCATGTCCCAAAGATCACCGCATCAGGTGTCAATTTAAAGAAGTAGTCCAGTTACACATTTGTGGGCTTATAACTTGGCTTCTGAATGTCCTAGAGAGATCAGGTTTGTTTTAGGGTACTCCAATAAACAGCCCCTACAACTACAAAAAGGAATGGAGTCATTAGCACTTATGGTTTGTAAATGGCACCCAGAATTATGTTAAACAAAGCACAATTTCACATCATTCTGGGTCCATTTGTGTGAAAACAAGGTCCAATCAGGCTGAAACGTTACAAGAAGGTAGAATCTATTGAGTTGTAAGTGATCTGAACGTTTCATGATGATCGCACATTCCTATAGGGGGTCAAACCATGTCCCAAAGGTCACCGGGCCTGGTGTCACTTTAAAGAAGTAGTCCAGTTACACCTTTGTGGGCTTATAACTTGGCTTCTGAATGTCCTAGAGATGTCAGGTTTGTTTTAGTGTACTCCAATCAACAGCCCCTACAACCACAAAAAGGAATGGAGTCATTAGCACTTATGGTTTTTAAATGGCGCCCAGAATTATGTTGCACGAAGCACAATTTCACATCATTCTGGGTTCATTTGTGTGAAAACAAGGTCCAATCAGGCTGAAATGTTACAGGAAGGTAGAATCTATTGAGTTGTAAGTGATCTGAACGTTTCATGATGATAGCACTTTCCTAAGGGTGTCGAACCATGTCCCAAAGGTCACCGGATCTGGTGTCAATTTAAAGAAGTAGTCCAGTTACACCTTTGTGGGCTTATAACTTGGCTTCTGAATGTCCTAGAGAGATAAGGTTTGTTTTAGTATACTCCAATCAACAGCCCCTACAACCACCAAAATTAATGGAGTCATTAGCACTTATGGTTTTTAAATGGCACCCAGAATTATGTTGCACGAAGCACAATTTCACATCATTCTGGGTTCATTTGTGTGAAAACAAGGTCCAATCAGGCTGAAACGTTAAAGGAAGGTAGAATCTATTGAGTTGTAAGGGATCTGAACGTTTCAAGATGATCGCACATTCCTATAGGGGGTCAAACCATGTCCCAAAGGTCACCGGGCCTGGTGTCACTTTAAAGAAGCAGTCCAGTTACACCTTTGTGGGCTTATAACTTGGCTTCTGAATGTCCTAGAGAGGTTAGGTTTGTTTTAGTGTTCTCCAATCACAAGCCCCTACAACCACAAAAAGGAATGGATTCATTAGCACTTATGGTTTGTAAATGGCACCCAGAATTATGTTGCATGAAGCACAATTTCACATCATTCTGGGTTCATTTGTGTGAAAACAAGGTCCAATCAGGCTGAAACGTTACAGGAAGGTAGAATCTATTGAGTTGTAAGTGATCTGAACGTTTCATGATGATAGCACTTTCCTAAGGGGGTCGAACCATGTCCCAAAGGTCACCGGATCTAGTGTCAATTTAAAGAAGTAGTCCAGTTACACCTTTGTGGGCTTATAACTTGGCTTCTGAATGTCCTAGAGAGATAAGGTTTGTTTTAGTATACTCCAATCAACAGCCCCTACAACCACCAAAATTAATGGAGTCATTAGCACTTATGGTTTTTAAATGGCACCCAGAATTATGTTGCACGAAGTACAATTTCACATCATTCTGGGTTCATTTGTGTGAAAACAAGGTCCAATCAGGCTGAAACGTTAAAGGAAGGTAGAATCTATTGAGTTGTAAGGGATCTGAATGTTTCAAGATGATCGCACATTCCTATAGGGGGTCAAACCATGTCCCAAAGGTCACCGGGCCTGGTGTCACTTTAAAGAAGCAGTCCAGTTGCACCTTTGTGGGCTTATAACTTGGCTTCTGAATGTCCTAGAGAGGTTAGGTTTGTTTTAGTGTTCTCCAATCACAAGCCCCTACAACCACAAAAAGGAATGGAGTCATTAGCACTTATGGTTTGTAAATGGCACCCAGAATTATGTTGCATGAAGCACAATTTCACATCATTCTGGGTTCATTTGTGTGAAAACAAGGTCCAATCAGGCTGAAACGTTACAGGAAGGTAGAATCTATTGAGTTGTAAGTGATCTGAACGTTTCATGATGGTAGCACTTTCCTAAGGGGGTCAAACCATGTCCCAAAGGTCACCGGATCTGGTGTCACTCTAAAGAAGTAGTCCAGGTACATATTTGTGGGCTTATAACTTGGCTTCTGAATGTCCTAGAGAGGTCAGGTTTGTTTTAGTGTACTCCAATCAACAGCCCTTACAACCACAAAAAGGAATGGAGACAGTAGCACTTATGGTTTTTAAATGGCACCCAGAATTATGTTGCACGAAGCACAATTTCACATCATTCTGGGTTCATTTGTGTGAAAACAAGGTCCAATCAGGCTGAAACGTTACAGGAAGGTAGAATCTATTGAGTTGTAAGTGATCTGAACGTTTCATGATGATAGCACTTTCCTAAGGGGGTCAAACCATGTCCCAAAGGTCACCGGATCTGGTGTCAATTTAAAGAAGTAGTCCATTTACACATTTGTGGGCTTATAACTTGGCTTCTGAATGTCCTAGAGATCAGGTTTGTTTTAATGTACTCCAATCAACAGCCCCTACAACCACAAAAAGGAATGGAGACATCAGCACTTATGGTTTTTAAATGGCACCCAGAATTATGTTGCACGAAGCACAATTTCACATCATTCTGGGTTCATTTGTGTGAAAACAAGGTCCAATCAGGCTGAAACGTTACAGGAAGGTAGAATCTATTGAGTTGTAAGTGATCTGAACGTTTCATGATGGTAGCACTTTCCTAAGGGGGTCAAACCATGTCCCAAAGGTCACCGGATCTGGTGTCACTCTAAAGAAGTAGTCCAGGTACATATTTGTGGGCTTATAACTTGGCTTCTGAATGTCCTAGAGAGGTCAGGTTTGTTTTAGTGTACTCCAATCAACAGCCCTTACAACCACAAAAAGGAATGGAGACATTAGCACTTATGGTTTTTAAATGGCACCCAGAATTATGTTGCACGAAGCACAATTTCACATCATTCTGGGTTCATTTGTGTGAAAACAAGGTCCAATCAGGCTGAAACGTTACAGGAAGGTAGAATCTATTGAGTTGTAATTGATCTGAACGTTTCATGATGATAGCACTTTCCTAAGGGGGTCAAACCATGTCCCAAAGGTCACCGGATCTGGTGTCAATTTAAAGAAGTAGTCCATTTACACATTTGTGGGCTTATAACTTGGCTTCTGAATGTCCTAGAGATCAGGTTTGTTTTAATGTACTCCAATCAACAGCCCCTACAACCACAAAAAGGAATGGAGACATCAGCACTTATGGTTTTTAAATGGCACCCAGAATTATATTGCACGAAGCACAATTTCACATCATTCTGGGTTCATTTGTGTGAAAACAAGGTCCAATCAGGCTGAAACGTTACAGGAAGGTAGAATCTATTGAGTTGTAAGTGATCTGAACGTTTCATGATGATAGCACTTTCCTAAGGGGGTCAAACCATGTCCCAAATGTCACCGGATCTGGTGTCAATTTAAAGAAGTAGTCCAGTTACACATTTGTGGGCTTATAACTTGGCTTCTGAATGTCCTAGAGAGATCAGGTTTGTTTTAGGGTACTCCAATCAACAGCCCCTACAACCACAAAAAGGAATGGAGTCATTAGCACTTATGGTTTTTAAATGGCACCTAGAATTATGTTGCACGAAGTACAATTTCACATCATTCTGGGTTCATTTGTGTGAAAACAAGGTCCAATCAGGCTGAAACGTTACAGGAAGGTAGAATCTATTGAGTTGTAAGTGATCTGAACGTTTCATGATGATAGCACTTTCCTAAGGGGGTCAAACCATGTCCCAAAGGTCACCGGATCTGGTGTCAATTTAAAGAAGTAGTCCATTTACACATTTGTGGGCTTATAACTTGGCTTCTGAATGTCCTAGAGATCAGGTTTGTTTTAATGTACTCCAATCAACAGCCCCTACAACCACAAAAAGGAATGGAGACATCAGCACTTATGGTTTTTAAATGGCACCCAGAATTATGTTGCACGAAGCACAATTTCACATCATTCTGGGTTCATTTGTGTGAAAACAAGGTCCAATCAGGCTGAAACGTTACAGGAAGGTAGAATCTATTGAGTTGTAAGTGATCTGAAAGTTTCATGATGGTAGCACTTTCCTAAGGGGGTCAAACCATGTCCCAAAGGTCACCGGATCTGGTGTCACTCTAAAGAAGTAGTCCAGGTACATATTTGTGGGCTTATAACTTGGCTTCTGAATGTCCTAGAGAGGTCAGGTTTGTTTTAGTGTACTCCAATCAACAGCCCTTACAACCACAAAAAGGAATGGAGACATTAGCACTTATGGTTTTTAAATGGCACCCAGAATTATGTTGCACGAAGCACAATTTCACATCATTCTGGGTTCATTTGTGTGAAAACAAGGTCCAATCAGGCTGAAACGTTACAGGAAGGTAGAATCTATTGAGTTGTAAGTGATCTGAACGTTTCATGATGATAGCACTTTCCTAAGGGGGTCAAACCATGTCCCAAAGGTCACCGGATCTGGTGTCAATTTAAAGAAGTAGTCCATTTACACATTTGTGGGCTTATAACTTGGCTTCTGAATGTCCTAGAGATCAGGTTTGTTTTAATGTACTCCAATCAACAGCCCCTACAACCACAAAAAGGAATGGAGACATCAGCACTTATGGTTTTTAAATGGCACCCAGAATTATGTTGCACGAAGCACAATTTCACATCATTCTGGGTTCATTTGTGTGAAAACAAGGTCCAATCAGGCTGAAACGTTACAGGAAGGTAGAATCTATTGAGTTGTAAGTGATCTGAACGTTTCATGATGATAGCACTTTCCTAAGGGGGTCAAACCATGTCCCAAATGTCACCGGATCTGGTGTCAATTTAAAGAAGTAGTCCAGTTACACATTTGTGGGCTTATAACTTGGCTTCTGAATGTCCTAGAGAGATCAGGTTTGTTTTAGGGTACTCCAATCAACAGCCCCTACAACCACAAAAAGGAATGGAGTCATTAGCACTTATGGTTTTTAAATGGCACCTAGAATTATGTTGCACGAAGTACAATTTCACATCATTCTGGGTTCATTTGTGTGAAAACAAGGTCCAATCAGGCTGAAACGTTACAGGAAGGTAGAATCTATTGAGTTGTAAGTGATCTGAACGTTTCATGATGATAGCACTTTCCTAAGGGGGTCAAACCATGTCCCAAAGGTCACCGGATCTGGTGTCAATTTAAAGAAGTAGTCCAGTTACACATTTGTGGGCTTATAACTTGGCTTCTGAATGTCCTAGAGAGATCAGGTTTGTTTTAATGTACTCCAATCAACAGCCCCTACAACCACAAAAAGGAATGGAGTCATTAGCACTTATGGTTTTTAAATGGCACCTAGAATTATGTTGCACGAAGTACAATTTCACATCATTCTGGGTTCATTTGTGTGAAAACAAGGTCCAATCAGGCTGAAACGTTACAGGAAGGAAGAATCTATTGAGTTGTAAGTGATCTGAACGTTTCATGATGATAGCACTTTCCTAAGGGGGTCAAACCATGTCCCAAAGATCACCGCATCAGGTGTCAATTTAAAGAAGTAGTCCAGTTACACATTTGTGGGCTTATAACTTTGCTTCTGAATGTCCTAGAGAGATCAGGTTTGTTTTAGGGTACTCCAATCAACAGCCCTTACAACTACAAAAAGGAATGGAGTCATTAGCACTTATGGTTTGTAAATGGCACCCAGAATTATGTTAAACAAAGCACAATTTCACATCATTCTGGGTCCATTTGTGTGAAAACAAGGTCCAATCAGGCTGAAACGTTACAAGAAGGTAGAATCTATTGAGTTGTAAGTGATCTGAACGTTTCATGATGATCGCACATTCCTATAGGGGGTCAAACCATGTCCCAAAGGTCACCGGGCCTGGTGTCACTTTAAAGAAGTAGTCCAGTTACACCTTTGTGGGCTTATAACTTGGCTTCTGAATGTCCTAGAGAGATCAGGTTTGTTTTAGTATACTCCAATCAACAGCCCCTACAACCACCAAACTTAATGGAGTCATTAGCACTTATGGTTTTTAAATGGCACCCAGAATTATGTTGCACGAAGCACAATTTCACATCATTCTGGGTTCATTTGTGTGAAAACAAGGTCCAATCAGGCTGAAACGTTACAGGAAGGTAGAATCTATTGAGTTGTAAGTGATCTGAACGTTTCATGATGATAGCACTTTCCTAAGGGGGTCAAACCATGTCCCAAAGGTCACCGGATCTGGTGTCAATTTAAAGAAGTAGTCCATTTACACATTTGTGGGCTTATAACTTGGCTTCTGAATGTCCTAGAGATCAGGTTTGTTTTAATGTACTCCAATCAACAGCCCCTACAACCACAAAAAGGAATGGAGACATCAGCACTTATGGTTTTTAAATGGCACCCAGAATTATGTTGCACGAAGCACAATTTCACATCATTCTGGGTTCATTTGTGTGAAAACAAGGTCCAATCAGGCTGAAAAGTTACAGGAAGGTAGAATCTATTGAGTTGTAAGTGATCTGAACGTTTCATGATGGTAGAACTTTCCTAAGGGGGTCAAACCATGTCCCAAAGGTCACCGGATCTGGTGTCACTCTAAAGAAGTAGTCCAGGTACATATTTGTGGGCTTATAACTTGGCTTCTGAATGTCCTAGAGAGGTCAGGTTTGTTTTAGTGTACTCCAATCAACAGCCCTTACAACCACAAAAAGGAATGGAGACATTAGCACTTATGGTTTTTAAATGGCACCCAGAATTATGTTGCACGAAGCACAATTTCACATCATTCTGGGTTCATTTGTGTGAAAACAAGGTCCAATCAGGCTGAAACGTTACAGGAAGGTAGAATCGATTGAGTTGTAAGTGATCTGAACGTTTCATGATGATAAAACTTTCCTAAGGGGGTCAAACCATGTCCCAAAGGTCACCGGATCTGGTGTCAATTTAAAGAAGTAGTCCATTTACACATTTGTGGGCTTATAACTTGGCTTCTGAATGTCCTAGAGATCAGGTTTGTTTTAATGTACTCCAATCAACAGCCCCTACAACCACAAAAAGGAATGGAGACATCAGCACTTATGGTTTTTAAATGGCACCCAGAATTATGTTGCACGAAGCACAATTTCACATCATTCTGGGTTCATTTGTGTGAAAACAAGGTCCAATCAGGCTGAAACGTTACAGGAAGGTAGAATCTATTGAGTTGTAAGTGATCTGAACGTTTCATGATGATAGCACTTTCCTAAGGGGGTCAAACCATGTCCCAAATGTCACCGGATCTGGTGTCAATTTAAAGAAGTAGTCCAGTTACACATTTGTGGGCTTATAACTTGGCTTCTGAATGTCCTAGAGAGATCAGGTTTGTTTTAGGGTACTCCAATCAACAGCCCCTACAACCACAAAAAGGAATGGAGTCATTAGCACTTATGGTTTTTAAATGGCACCTAGAATTATGTTGCACGAAGTACAATTTCACATCATTCTGGGTTCATTTGTGTGAAAACAAGGTCCAATCAGGCTGAAACGTTACAGGAAGGTAGAATCTATTGAGTTGTAAGTGATCTGAACGTTTCATGATGATAGCACTTTCCTAAGGGGGTCAAACCATGTCCCAAAGGTCACCGGATCTGGTGTCAATTTAAAGAAGTAGTCCAGTTACACATTTGTGGGCTTATAACTTGGCTTCTGAATGTCCTAGAGAGATTAGGTTTGTTTTAATGTACTCCAATCAACAGCCCCTACAACCACAAAAAGGAATGGAGTCATTAGCACTTATGGTTTTTAAATGGCACCTAGAATTATGTTGCACGAAGTACAATTTCACATCATTCTGGGTTCATTTGTGTGAAAACAAGGTCCAATCAGGCTGAAACGTTACAGGAAGGAAGAATCTATTGAGTTGTAAGTGATCTGAACGTTTCATGATGATAGCACTTTCCTAAGGGGGTCAAACCATGTCCCAAAGATCAGCGCATCAGGTGTCAATTTAAAGAAGTAGTCCAGTTACACATTTGTGGGCTTATAACTTTGCTTCTGAATGTCCTAGAGAGATCAGGTTTGTTTTAGGGTACTCCAATCAACAGCCCTTACAACTACAAAAAGGAATGGAGTCATTAGCACTTATGGTTTGTAAATGGCACCCAGAATTATGTTAAACAAAGCACAATTTCACATCATTCTGGGTCCATTTGTGTGAAAACAAGGTCCAATCAGGCTGAAATGTTACAAGAAGGTAGAATCTATTGAGTTGTAAGTGATCTGAACGTTTCATGATGATCGCACATTCCTATAGGGGGTCAAACCATGTCCCAAAGGTCACCGGGCCTGGTGTCACTTTAAAGAAGTAGTCCAGTTACACCTTTGTGGGCTTATAACTTGGCTTCTGAATGTCCTAGAGAGATCAGGTTTGTTTTAGTATACTCCAATCAACAGCCCCTACAACCACCAAAATTAATGGAGTCATTAGCACTTATGGTTTTTAAATGGCACCCAGAATTATGTTGCACGAAGCACAATTTCACATCATTCTGGGTTCATTTGTGTGAAAACAAGGTCCAATCAGGCTGAAATGTTAAAGGAAGGTAGAATCTATTGAGTTGTAAGGGATCTGAACGTTTCAAGATGATCGCACATTCCTATAGGGGGTCAAACCATGTCCCAAAGGTCACCGGGCCTGGTGTCACTTTAAAGAAGCAGTCCAGTTACACCTTTGTGGGCTTTTTTAGTGTTCTCCAATCACAAGCCCCTACAACCACAAAAAGGAATGGAGTCATTAGCACTTATGGTTTGTAAATGGCACCCAGAATTATGTTGCACGAAGCACAATTTCACATCATTCTGGGTTCATTTGTGTGAAAACAAGGTCCAATCAGGCTGAAACGTTACAGGAAGGTAGAATCTATTGAGTTGTAAGTGATCTGAACGTTTCATGATGATAGCACTTTCCTAAGGGGGTCAAACCATGTCCCAAAGGTCACCGGATCTGGTGTCAATTTAAAGAAGTAGTCCAGTTACACATTTGTGGGCTTATAACTTGGCTTCTGAATGTCCTAGAGATCAGGTTTGTTTTAGTGTCCTCCAATCAACAGTCCCTACAACCACAAAAAGGAATGGAGACATTAGCACTTATGGTTTTTAAATGGCACCCAGAATTATGTTGCACGAAGCACAATTTCACATCATTCTGGGTTCATTTGTGTGAAAACAAGGTCCAATCAGGCTGAAACGTTACAGGAAGGTAGAATCTATTGAGTTGTAAGTGATCTGAACGTTTCATGATGATAGCACTTTCCTAAGGGGGTCAAACCATGTCCCAAAGATCACCGCATCAGGTGTCAATTTAAAGAAGTAGTCCAGTTACACATTTGTGGGCTTATAACTTGGCTTCTGAATGTCCTAGAGAGATCAGGTTTGTTTTAGGGTACTCCAATCAACAGCCCCTACAACTACAAAAAGGAATGGAGTCATTAGCACTTATGGTTTGTAAATGGCACCCAGAATTATGTTAAACAAAGCACAATTTCACATCATTCTGGGTCCATTTGTGTGAAAACAAGGTCCAATCAGGCTGAAACGTTACAAGAAGGTAGAATCTATTGAGTTGTAAGTGATCTGAACGTTTCATGATGATCGCACATTCCTATAGGGGGTCAAACCATGTCCCAAAGGTCACCGGGCCTGGTGTCACTTTAAAGAAGTAGTCCAGTTACACCTTTGTGGGCTTATAACTTGGCTTCTGAATGTCCTAGAGATGTCAGGTTTGTTTTAGTGTACTCCAATCAACAGCCCCTACAACCACAAAAAGGAATGGAGTCATTAGCACTTATGGTTTTTAAATGGCGCCCAGAATTATGTTGCACGAAGCACAATTTCACATCATTCTGGGTTCATTTGTGTGAAAACAAGGTCCAATCAGGCTGAAATGTTACAGGAAGGTAGGATCTATTGAGTTGTAAGTGATCTGAACGTTTCATGATGATAGCACTTTCCTAAGGGGGTCGAACCATGTCCCAAAGGTCACCAGATCTGGTGTCAATTTAAAGAAGTAGTCCAGTTACACCTTTGTGGGCTTATAACTTGGCTTCTGAATGTCCTAGAGAGATCAGGTTTGTTTTAGTATACTCCAATCAACAGCCCCTACAACCACCAAAATTAATGGAGTCATTAGCACTTATGGTTTTTAAATGGCACCCAGAATTATGTTGCACGAAGCACAATTTCACATCATTCTGGGTTCATTTGTGTGAAAACAAGGTCCAATCAGGCTGAAACGTTAAAGGAAGGTAGAATCTATTGAGTTGTAAGGGATCTGAACGTTTCAAGATGATCGCACATTCCTATAGGGGGTCAAACCATGTCCCAAAGGTCACCGGGCCTGGTGTCACTTTAAAGAAGCAGTCCAGTTACACCTTTGTGGGCTTATAACTTGGCTTCTGAATGTCCTAGAGAGGTTAGGTTTGTTTTAGTGTTCTCCAATCACAAGCCCCTACAACCACAAAAAGGAATGGAGTCATTAGCACTTATGGTTTGTAAATGGCACCCAGAATTATGTTGCACGAAGCACAATTTCACATCATTCTGGGTTCATTTGTGTGAAAACAAGGTCCAATCAGGCTGAAACGTTACAGGAAGGTAGAATCTATTGAGTTGTAAGTGATCTGAACGTTTCATGATGATAGCACTTTCCTAAGGGGGTCAAACCATGTCCCAAAGGTCACCGGATCTGGTGTCAATTTAAAGAAGTAGTCCAGTTACACATTTGTGGGCTTATAACTTGGCTTCTGAATGTCCTAGAGATCAGGTTTGTTTTAGTGTCCTCCAATCAACAGTCCCTACAACCACAAAAAGGAATGGAGACATTAGCACTTATGGTTTTTAAATGGCACCCAGAATTATGTTGCACGAAGCACAATTTCACATCATTCTGGGTTCATTTGTGTGAAAACAAGGTCCAATCAGGCTGAAACGTTACAGGAAGGTAGAATCTATTGAGTTGTAATTGATCTGAACGTTTCATGATGATAGCACTTTCCTAAGGGGGTCAAACCATGTCCCAAATGTCACCGGATCTGGTGTCAATTTAAAGAAGTAGTCCAGTTACACATTTGTGGGCTTATAACTTGGCTTCTGAATGTCCTAGATAGATCAGGTTTGTTTTAGGGTACTCCAATCAACAGCCCCTACAACCACAAAAAGGAATGGAGTCATTTGCACTTATGGTTTTTAAATGGCACCTAGAATTATGTTGCACGAAGTACAATTTCACATCATTCTGGGTTCATTTGTGTGAAAACAAGGTCCAATCAGGCTGAAACGTTACAGGAAGGTAGAATCTATTGAGTTGTAAGTGATCTGAACGTTTCATGATGATAGCACTTTCTTAAGGGTGTCAAACCATGTCCCAAAGGTCACCGGATCTGGTGTCAATTTAAAGAAGTAGTCCAGTTACACATTTGTGGGCTTATAACTTGGCTTCTGAATGTCCTAGAGAGATCAGGTTTGTTTTAATGTACTCCAATCAACAGCCCCTACAACCACAAAAAGGAATGGAGTCATTAGCACTTATGGTTTTTAAATGGCACCTAGAATTATGTTGCACGAAGTACAATTTCACATCATTCTGGGTTCATTTGTGTGAAAACAAGGTCCAATCAGGCTGAAACGTTACAGGAAGGAAGAATCTATTGAGTTGTAAGTGATCTGAACGTTTCATGATGATAGCACTTTCCTAAGGGGGTCAAACCATGTCCCAAAGATCACCGCATCAGGTGTCAATTTAAAGAAGTAGTCCAGTTACACATTTGTGGGCTTATAACTTGGCTTCTGAATGTCCTAGAGAGATCAGGTTTGTTTTAGGGTACTCCAATCAACAGCCCCTACAACTACAAAAAGGAATGGAGTCATTAGCACTTATGGTTTGTAAATGGCACCCAGAATTATGTTAAACAAAGCACAATTTCACATCATTCTGGGTCCATTTGTGTGAAAACAAGGTCCAATCAGGCTGAAACGTTACAAGAAGGTAGAATCTATTGAGTTGTAAGTGATCTGAACGTTTCATGATGATCGCACATTCCTATAGGGGGTCAAACCATGTCCCAAAGGTCACCGGGCCTGGTGTCACTTTAAAGAAGTAGTCCAGTTACACCTTTGTGGGCTTATAACTTGGCTTCTGAATGTCCTAGAGAGATCAGGTTTGTTTTAGTGTACTCCAATCAACAGCCCCTACAACCACAAAAAGGAATGGAGTCATTAGCACTTATGGTTTTTAAATGGCGCCCAGAATTATGTTGCACGAAGCACAATTTCACATCATTCTGGGTTCATTTGTGTGAAAACAAGGTCCAATCAGGCTGAAACGTTAAAGGAAGGTAGAATCTATTGAGTTGTAAGGGATCTGAACGTTTCAAGATGATCGCACATTCCTATAGGGGGTCAAACCATGTCCCAAAGGTCACCAGGCCTGGTGTCACTTTAAAGAAGCAGTCCAGTTACACCTTTGTGGGCTTATAACTTGGCTTCTGAATGTCCTAGAGAGGTTAGGTTTGTTTTAGTGTTCTCCAATCACAAGCCCCTACAACCACAAAAAGGAATGGAGTCATTAGCACTTATGGTTTGTAAATGGCACCCAGAATTATGTTGCATGAAGCACAATTTCACATCATTCTGGGTTCATTTGTGTGAAAACAAGGTCCAATCAGGCTGAAACGTTACAGGAAGGTAGAATCTATTGAGTTGTAAGTGATCTGAACGTTTCATGATGGTAGCACTTTCCTAAGGGGGTCAAACCATGTCCCAAAGGTCACCGGATCTGGTGTCACTCTAAAGAAGTAGTCCAGGTACATATTTGTGGGCTTATAACTTGGCTTCTGAATGTCCTAGAGAGGTCAGGTTTGTTTTAGTGTACTCCAATCAACAGCCCTTACAACCACAAAAAGGAATGGAGACATTAGCACTTATGGTTTTTAAATGGCACCCAGAATTATGTTGCACGAAGCACAATTTCACATCATTCTGGGTTCATTTGTGTGAAAACAAGGTCCAATCAGGCTGAAACGTTACAGGAAGGTAGAATCTATTGAGTTGTAAGTGATCTGAACGTTTCATAATGATAGCACTTTCCTAAGGTGGTCAAACCATGTCCCAAAGGTCACCGGATCTGGTGTCAATTTAAAGAAGTAGTCCATTTACACATTTGTGGGCTTATAACTTGGCTTCTGAATGTCCTAGAGATCAGGTTTGTTTTAATGTACTCCAATCAACACCCCCTAAAACCACAAAAAGGAATGGAGTCATTAGCACTTATGCTTTGTAAATGGCACCCAGAATTATGTTGCACGAAGAACAATTTCACATCATTCTGGGTCCATTTGTCTGAAAACAAGGTCCAATCAGGCTGAAATGTTACAGGAAGGTAGAATCTATTGAGTTGTAAGTGATCTGAACGTTTCATGATGATAGCACTTTCCTAAGGGGGTCGAACCATGTCCCAAAGGTCACCGGATCTGGTGTCAATTTAAAGAAGTAGTCCAGTTACACCTTTGTGGGCTTATAACTTGGCTTCTGAATGTCCTAGAGAGATAAGGTTTGTTTTAGTATACTCCAATCAACAGCCCCTACAACCACCAAAATTAATGGAGTCATTAGCACTTATGGTTTTTAAATGGCACCCAGAATTATGTTGCACGAAGCACAATTTCACATCATTCTGGGTTCATTTGTGTGAAAACAAGGTCCAATCAGGCTGAAACGTTAAAGGAAGGTAGAATCTATTGAGTTGTAAGGGATCTGAACGTTTCAAGATGATCGCACATTCCTATAGGGGGTCAAACCATGTCCCAAAGGTCACCGGGCCTGGTGTCACTTTAAAGAAGCAGTCCAGTTACACCTTTGTGGGCTTATAACTTGGCTTCTGAATGTCCTAGAGAGGTTAGGTTTGTTTTAGTGTTCTCCAATCACAAGCCCCTACAACCACAAAAAGGAATGGAGTCATTAGCACTTATGGTTTGTAAATGGCACCCAGAATTATGTTGCATGAAGCACAATTTCACATCATTCTGGGTTCATTTGTGTGAAAACAAGGTCCAATCAGGCTGAAACGTTACAGGAAGGTAGAATCTATTGAGTTGTAAGTGATCTGAACGTTTCATGATGGTAGCACTTTCCTAAGGGGGTCAAACCATGTCCCAAAGGTCACCGGATCTGGTGTCACTCTAAAGTAGTCCAGGTACATATTTGTGGGCTTATAACTTGGCTTCTGAATGTCCTAGAGAGGTCAGGTTTGTTTTAGTGTACTCCAATCAACAGCCCTTACAACCACAAAAAGGAATGGAGACATTAGCACTTATGGTTTTTAAATGGCACCCAGAATTATGTTGCACGAAGCACAATTTCACATCATTCTGGGTTCATTTGTGTGAAAACAAGGTCCAATCAGGCTGAAACGTTACAGGAAGGTAGAATCTATTGAGTTGTAAGTGATCTGAACGTTTCATGATGATAGCACTTTCCTAAGGTGGTCAAACCATGTCCCAAAGGTCACCGGATCTGGTGTCAATTTAAAAAAGTAGTCCATTTACACATTTGTGGGCTTATAACTTGGCTTCTGAATGTCCTAGAGATCAGGTTTGTTTTAATGTACTCCAATCAACAGCCCCTACAACCACAAAAAGGAATGGAGTCATTAGCACTTATGCTTTGTAAATGGCACCCAGAATTATGTTGCACGAAGAACAATTTCACATCATTCTGGGTCCATTTGTCTGAAAACAAGGTCCAATCAGGCTGAAATGTTACAGGAAGGTAGAATCTATTGAGTTGTAAGTGATCTGAACGTTTCATGATGATAGCACTTTCCTAAGGGGGTCAAACCATGTCCCAAAGGTCACCGGATCTGGTGTCAATTTAAAGAAGTAGTCCAGTTACACCTTTGTGGGCTTATAACTTGGCTTCTGAATGTCCTAGAGATATCAGGTTTGTTTTAGTATACTCCAATCAACAGCCCCTACAACCACAAAAATGAATGGAGTCATTAGCACTTATGGTTTTTAAATGGCACCCAGAATTATGTTGCACGAAGCACAATTTCACATCATTCTGGGTTCATTTGTGTGAAAACAAGGTCTAATCAGGCTGAAATGTTACATGAAGGTAGAATTTATTGAGTTGTAAGTGATCTGAACGTTTCATGATGATAGCACTTTCCTAAGGGGGTCAAACCATGTCCCAAATGTCACCGGATCTGGTGTCAATTTAAAGAAATAGTCCAGTTACAAATTTGTGGGCTTATAACTTGGCTTCTGAATGTCCTAGAGAGATCAGGTTTGTTTTAGGGTACTCCAATCAACAGCCCCTACAACCACAAAAAGGAATGGAGTCATTAGCACTTATGGTTTTTAAATGGCACCTAGAATTATGTTGCACGAAGTACAATTTCACATCATTCTGGGTTCATTTGTGTGAAAACAAGGTCCAATCAGGTTGAAACGTTACAGGAAGGTAGAATCTATTGAGTTGTAAGTGATCTGAACGTTTCATGATGATAGCACTTTCCTAAGGGGGTCAAACCATGTCCCAAAGGTCACCGGATCTGGTGTCAATTTAAAGAAGTAGTCCAGTTACACATTTGTGGGCTTATAACTTGGCTTCTGAATGTCCTAGAGAGATCAGGTTTGTTTTAATGTACTCCAATCAACAGCCCCTACAACCACAAAAAGGAATGGAGTCATTAGCACTTATGGTTTTTAAATGGCACCTAGAATTATGTTGCACGAAGTACAATTTCACATCATTCTGGGTTCATTTGTGTGAAAACAAGGTCCAATCAGGGTGAAACGTTACAGGAAGGAAGAATCTATTGAGTTGTAAGTGATCCGAACGTTTCATGATGATAGCACTTTCCTAAGGGGGTCAAACCATGTCCCAAAGATCACCGCATCAGGTGTCAATTTAAAGAAGTACTCCAGTTACACATTTGTGGGCTTATAACTTTGCTTCTGAATGTCCTAGAGAGATCAGGTTTGTTTTAGGGTACTCCAATCAACAGCCCCTACAACTACAAAAAGGAATGGAGTCATTAGCACTTATGGTTTGTAAATGGCATCCAGAATTATGTTAAACAAAGCAAAATTTCACATCATTCTGGGTCCATTTGTGTGAAAACAAGGTCCATTCAGGCTGAAACGTTACAAGAAGGTAGAATCTATTGAGTTGTAAGTGATCTGAACGTTTCATGATGATCGCACATTCCTATAGGGGGTCAAACCATGTCCCAAAGGTCACCGGGCCTGGTGTCACTTTAAAGAAGTAGTCCAGTTACACCTTTGTGGGCTTATAACTTGGCTTCTGAATGTCCTAGAGATGTCAGGTTTGTTTTAGTGTACTCCAATCAACAGCCCCTACAACCACAAAAAGGAATGGAGTCATTAGCACTTATGGGTTTTAAATGGCGCCCAGAATTATGTTGCACGAAGCACAATTTCACATCATTCTGGGTTCATTTGTGTGAAAACAAGGTCCAATCAGGCTGAAATGTTACAGGAAGGTAGAATCTATTGAGTTGTAAGTGATCTGAACGTTTCATGATGATAGCACTTTCCTAAGGGGGTCGAACCATGTCCCAAAGGTCACCGGATCTGGTGTCAATTTAAAGAAGTAGTCCAGTTACACCTTTGTGGGCTTATAACTTGGCTTCTGAATGTCCTAGAGAGATCAGGTTTGTTTTAGTATACTCCAATCAACAGCCCCTACAACCACCAAAATTAATGGAGTCATTAGCACTTATGGTTTTTAAATGGCACCCAGAATTATGTTGCACGAAGCACAATTTCACATCATTCTGGGTTCATTTGTGTGAAAACAAGGTCCAATCAGGCTGAAACGTTAAAGGAAGGTAGAATCTATTGAGTTGTAAGGGATCTGAACGTTTCAAGATGATCGCACATTCCTATAGGGGGTCAAACCATGTCCCAAAGGTCACCGGGCCTGGTGTCACTTTAAAGAAGCAGTCCAGTTACACCTTTGTGGGCTTATAACTTGGCTTCTGAATGTCCTAGAGAGGTTAGGTTTGTTTTAGTGTTCTCCAATCACAAGCCCCTACAACCACAAAAAGGAATGGAGTCATTAGCACTTATGGTTTGTAAATGGCACCCAGAAATATGTTGCACGAAGCACAATTTCACATCATTCTGGGTTCATTTGTGTGAAAACAAGGTCCAATCAGGCTGAAACGTTACAGGAAGGTAGAATCTATTGAGTTGTAAGTGATCTGAACGTTTCATGATGATAGCACTTTCCTAAGGGGGTCAAACCATGTCCCAAAGGTCACCGGATCTGGTGTCAATTTAAAGAAGTAGTCCAGTTACACATTTGTGGGCTTATAACTTGGCTTCTGATTGTCCTAGAGATCAGGTTTGTTTTAGTGTCCTCCAATCAACAGTCCCTACAACCACAAAAAGGAATGGAGACATTAGCACTTATGGTTTTTAAATGGCACCCAGAATTATGTTGCACGAAGCACAATTTCACATCATTCTGGGTTCATTTGTGTGAAAACAAGGTCCAATCAGGCTGAAACGTTACAGGAAGGTAGAATCTATTGAGTTGTAAGTGATCTGAACGTTTCATGATGATAGCACTTTCCTAAGGGGGTCAAACCATGTCCCAAATGTCACCGGATCTGGTGTCAATTTAAAGAAGTAGTCCAGTTACACATTTGTGGGCTTATAACTTGGCTTCTGAATGTCCTAGAGAGATCAGGTTTGTTTTAGGGTACTCCAATCAAAAGCCCCTACAACCACAAAAAGGAATGGAGTCATTAGCACTTATGGTTTTTAAATGGCACCTAGAATTATGTTGCACGAAGTACAATTTCACATCATTCTGGGTTCATTTGTGTGAAAACAAGGTCCAATCAGGCTGAAACGTTACAGGAAGGTAGAATCTATTGAGTTGTAAGTGATCTGAACGTTTCATGATGATAGCACTTTCCTAAGGGGGTCAAACCATGTCCCAAAGGTCACCGGATCTGGTGTCAATTTAAAGAAGTAGTCCAGTTACACATTTGTGGGCTTATAACTTGGCTTCTGAATGTCCTAGAGAGATCAGGTTTGTTTTAATGTACTCCAATCAACAGCCCCTACAACCACAAAAAGGAATGGAGTCATTAGCACTTATGGTTTTTAAATGGCACCTAGAATTATGTTGCACGAAGTACAATTTCACATCATTCTGGGTTCATTTGTGTGAAAACAAGGTCCAATCAGGCTGAAACGTTACAGGAAGGAAGAATCTATTGAGTTGTAAGTGATCTGAACGTTTCATGATGATAGCACTTTCCTAAGGGGGTCAAACCATGTCCCAAAGATCACCGCATCAGGTGTCAATTTAAAGAAGTAGTCCAGTTACACATTTGTGGGCTTATAACTTGGCTTCTGAATGTCCTAGAGAGATAAGGTTTGTTTTAGTATACTCCAATCAACAGCCCCTACAACCACCAAAATTAATGGAGTCATTAGCACTTATAGTTTTTAAATGGCACCCAGAATTATGTTGCACGAAGCACAATTTCACATCATTCTGGGTTCATTTGTGTGAAAACAAGGTCCAATCAGGCTGAAACGTTAAAGGAAGGTAGAATCTATTGAGTTGTAAGGGATCTGAACGTTTCAAGATGATCGCACATTCCTATAGGGGGTCAAACCATGTCCCAAAGGTCACCGGGCCTGGTGTCACTTTAAAGAAGCAGTCCAGTTACACCTTTGTGGGCTTATAACTTGGCTTCTGAATGTCCTAGAGAGGTTAGGTTTGTTTTAGTGTTCTCCAATCACAAGCCCCTACAACCACAAAAAGGAATGGAGTCATTAGCACTTATGGTTTGTAAATGGCACCCAGAATTATGTTGCATGAAGCACAATTTCACATCATTCTGGGTTCATTTGTGTGAAAACAAGGTCCAATCAGGCTGAAACGTTACAGGAAGGTAGAATCTATTGAGTTGTAAGTGATCTGAACGTTTCATGATGGTAGCACTTTCCTAAGGGGGTCAAACCATGTCCCAAAGGTCACCGGATCTGGTGTCACTCTAAAGTAGTCCAGGTACATATTTGTGGGCTTATAACTTGGCTTCTGAATGTCCTAGAGAGGTCAGGTTTGTTTTAGTGTACTCCAATCAACAGCCCTTACAACCACAAAAAGGAATGGAGACATTAGCACTTATGGTTTTTAAATGGCACCCAGAATTATGTTGCACGAAGCACAATTTCACATCATTCTGGGTTCATTTGTGTGAAAACAAGGTCCAATCAGGCTGAAACGTTACAGGAAGGTAGAATCTATTGAGTTGTAAGTGATCTGAACGTTTCATGATGATAGCACTTTCCTAAGGGGGTCAAACCATGTCCCAAAGGTCACCGGATCTGGTGTCAATTTAAAGAAGTAGTCCAGTTACACATTTGTGGGCTTATAACTTGGCTTCTGAATGTCCTAGAGAGATCAGGTTTGTTTTAATGTACTCCAGTCAACAGCCCCTACAACCACAAAAAGGAATGGAGTCATTAGCACTTATGGTTTTTAAATGGCACCTAGAATTATGTTGCACGAAGTACAATTTCACATCATTCTGGGTTCATTTGTGTGAAAACAAGGTCCAATCAGGGTGAAACGTTACAGGAAGGAAGAATCTATTGAGTTGTAAGTGATCTGAACGTTTCATGATGATAGCACTTTCCTAAGGGGGTCAAACCATGTCCCAAAGATCACCGCATCAGGTGTCAATTTAAAGAAGTAGTCCAGTTACACATTTGTGGGCTTATAACTTTGCTTCTGAATGTCCTAGAGAGATCAGGTTTGTTTTAGGGTACTCCAATCAACAGCCCCTACAACTACAAAAAGGAAAGGAGTCATTAGCACTTATGGTTTGTAAATGGCACCCAGAATTATGTTAAACAAAGCACAATTTCACATCATTCTGGGTCCATTTGTGTGAAAACAAGGTCCAATCAGGCTGAAACGTTACAAGAAGGTAGAATCTATTGAGTTGTAAGTGATCTGAACGTTTCATGATGATCGCACATTCCTATAGGGGGTCAAACCATGTCCCAAAGGTCACCGGGCCTGGTGTCACTTTAAAGAAGTAGTCCAGTTACACCTTTGTGGGCTTATAACTTGGCTTCTGAATGTCCTAGAGATGTCAGGTTTGTTTTAGTGTACTCCAATCAACAGCCCCTACAACCACAAAAAGGAATGGAGTCATTTGCACTTATGGTTTTTAAATGGCGCCCAGAATTATGTTGCACGAAGCACAATTTCACATCATTCTGGGTTCATTTGTGTGAAAACAAGGTCCAATCAGGCTGAAATGTTACAGGAAGGTAGAATCTATTGAGTTGTAAGTGATCTGAACGTTTCATGATGATAGCACTTTCCTAAGGGGGTCGAACCATGTCCCAAAGGTCACCGGATCTGGTGTCAATTTAAAGAAGTAGTCCAGTTACACCTTTGTGGGCTTATAACTTGGCTTCTGAATGTCCTAGAGAGATCAGGTTTGTTTTAGTATACTCCAATCAACAGCCCCTACAACCACCAAAATTAATGGAGTCATTAGCACTTATGGTTTTTAAATGGCACCCAGAATTATGTTGCACGAAGCACAATTTCACATCATTCTGGGTTCATTTGTGTGAAAACAAGGTCCAATCAGGCTGAAACGTTAAAGGAAGGTAGAATCTATTGAGTTGTAAGGGATCTGAACGTTTCAAGATGATCGCACATTCCTATAGGGGGTCAAACCATGTCCCAAAGGTCACCGGGCCTGGTGTCACTTTAAAGAAGCAGTCCAGTTACACCTTTGTGGGCTTATAACTTGGCTTCTGAATGTCCTAGAGAGGTTAGGTTTGTTTTAGTGTTCTCCAATCACAAGCCCCTACAACCACAAAAAGGAATGGAGTCATTAGCACTTATGGTTTGTAAATGGCACCCAGAAATATGTTGCACGAAGCACAATTTCACATCATTCTGGGTTCATTTGTGTGAAAACAAGGTCCAATCAGGCTGAAACGTTACAGGAAGGTAGAATCTATTGAGTTGTAAGTGATCTGAACGTTTCATGATGATAGCACTTTCCTAAGGGGGTCAAACCATGTCCCAAAGGTCACCGGATCTGGTGTCAATTTAAAGAAGTAGTCCAGTTACACATTTGTGGGCTTATAACTTGGCTTCTGATTGTCCTAGAGATCAGGTTTGTTTTAGTGTCCTCCAATCAACAGTACCTACAACCACAAAAAGGAATGGAGACATTAGCACTTATGGTTTTTAAATGGCACCCAGAATTATGTTGCACGAAGCACAATTTCACATCATTCTGGGTTCATTTGTGTGAAAACAAGGTCCAATCAGGCTGAAACGTTACAGGAAGGTAGAATCTATTGAGTTGTAAGTGATCTGAACGTTTCATGATGATAGCACTTTCCTAAGGGGGTCAAACCATGTCCCAAATGTCACCGGATCTGGTGTCAATTTAAAGAAGTAGTCCAGTTACACATTTGTGGGCTTATAACTTGGCTTCTGAATGTCCTAGAGAGATCAGGTTTGTTTTAGGGTACTCCAATCAACAGCCCCTACAACCACAAAAAGGAATGGAGTCATTAGCACTTATGGTTTTTAAATGGCACCTAGAATTATGTTGCACGAAGTACAATTTCACATCATTCTGGGTTCATTTGTGTGAAAACAAGGTCCAATCAGGCTGAAACGTTACAGGAAGGTAGAATCTATTGAGTTGTAAGTGATCTGAACGTTTCATGATGATAGCACTTTCCTAAGGGGGTCAAACCATGTCCCAAAGGTCACCGGATCTGGTGTCAATTTAAAGAAGTAGTCCAGTTACACATTTGTGGGCTTATAACTTGGCTTCTGAATGTCCTAGAGAGATCAGGTTTGTTTTAATGTACTCCAATCAACAGCCCCTACAACCACAAAAAGGAATGGAGTCATTAGCACTTATGGTTTTTAAATGGCACCTAGAATTATGTTGCACGAAGTACAATTTCACATCATTCTGGGTTCATTTGTGTGAAAACAAGGTCCAATCAGGCTGAAACGTTACAGGAAGGAAGAATCTATTGAGTTGTAAGTGATCTGAACGTTTCATGATGATAGCACTTTCCTAAGGGGGTCAAACCATGTCCCAAAGATCACCGCATCAGGTGTCAATTTAAAGAAGTAGTCCAGTTACACATTTGTGGGCTTATAACTTGGCTTCTGAATGTCCTAGAGAGATAAGGTTTGTTTTAGTATACTCCAATCAACAGCCCCTACAACCACCAAAATTAATGGAGTCATTAGCACTTATAGTTTTTAAATGGCACCCAGAATTATGTTGCACGAAGCACAATTTCACATCATTCTGGGTTCATTTGTGTGAAAACAAGGTCCAATCAGGCTGAAACATTAAAGGAAGGTAGAATCTATTGAGTTGTAAGGGATCTGAACGTTTCAAGATGATCGCACATTCCTATAGGGGGTCAAACCATGTCCCAAAGGTCACCGGGCCTGGTGTCACTTTAAAGAAGCAGTCCAGTTACACCTTTGTGGGCTTATAACTTGGCTTCTGAATGTCCTAGAGAGGTTAGGTTTGTTTTAGTGTTCTCCAATCACAAGCCCCTACAACCACAAAAAGGAATGGAGTCATTAGCACTTATGGTTTGTAAATGGCACCCAGAATTATGTTGCATGAAGCACAATTACACATCATTCTGGGTTCATTTGTGTGAAAACAAGGTCCAATCAGGCTGAAACGTTACAGGAAGGTAGAATCTATTGAGTTGTAAGTGATCTGAACGTTTCATGATGGTAGCACTTTCCTAAGGGGGTCAAACCATGTCCCAAAGGTCACCGGATCTGGTGTCACTCTAAAGAAGTAGTCCAGGTACATATTTGTGGGCTTATAACTTGGCTTCTGAATGTCCTAGAGAGGTCAGGTTTGTTTAAGTGTACTCCAATCAACAGCCCTTACAACCACAAAAAGGAATGGAGACATTAGCACTTATGGTTTTTAAATGGCACCCAGAATTATGTTGCACGAAGCACAATTTCACATCATTCTGGGTTCATTTGTGTGAAAACAAGGTCCAATCAGGCTGAAACGTTACAGGAAGGTAGAATCTATTGAGTTGTAAGTGATCTGAACGTTTCATGATGATAGCACTTTCCTAAGGGGGTCAAACCATGTCCCAAAGGTCACCGGATCTGGTGTCAATTTAAAGAAGTAGTCCAGTTACACATTTGTGGGCTTATAACTTGGCTTCTGAATGTCCTAGAGAGATCAGGTTTGTTTTAATGTACTCCAATCAACAGCCCCTACAACCACAAAAAGGAATGGAGTCATTAGCACTTATGGTTTTTAAATGGCACCTAGAATTATGTTGCACGAAGTACAATTTCACATCATTCTGGGTTCATTTGTGTGAAAACAAGGTCCAAGCAGGCTGAAACGTTACAGGAAGGAAGAATCTATTGAGTTGTAAGTGATCTGAACGTTTCATGATGATAGCACTTTCCTAAGGGGGTCAAACCATGTCCCAAAGATCACCGCATCAGGTGTCAATTTAAAGAAGTAGTCCAGTTACACATTTGTGGGCTTATAACTTGGCTTCTGAATGTCCTAGAGAGATCAGGTTTGTTTTAGGGTACTCCAATCAACAGCCCCTACAACAACAAAAAGGAATGGAGTCATTAGCACTTATGGTTTGTAAATGGCACCCAGAATTATGTTAAACAAAGCACAATTTCACATCATTCTGGGTCCATTTGTGTGAAAACAAGGTCCAATCAGGCTGAAACGTTACAAGAAGGTAGAATCTATTGAGTTGTAAGTGATATGAACGTTTCATGATGATCGCACATTCCTATAGGGGGTCAAACCATGTCCCAAAGGTCACCGGGCCTGGTGTCACTTTAAAGAAGTAGTCCAGTTACACATTTGTGGGCTTATAACTTGGCTTCTGAATGTCCTAGAGATGTCAGGTTTGTTTTAGTGTACTCCACTCAACAGCCCCTACAACCACAAAAAGGAATGGAGTCATTAGCACTTATGGTTTTTAAATGGCACCCAGAATTATGTTGCACGAAGAACAATTTCACATCATTCTGGGTCCATTTGTCTGAAAACAAGGCCCAATCAGGCTGAAATGTTACAGGAAGGTAGAATCTATTGAGTTGTAAGTGATCTGAACGTTTCATGATGATAGCACTTTCCTAAGGGGGTCAAACCATGTCCCAAAGGTCACCGGATCTGGTGTCAATTTAAAGAAGTAGTCCAGTTACACCTTTGTGGGCTTATAACTTGGCTTCTGAATGTCCTAGAGATATCAGGTTTGTTTTAGTATACTCCAATCAACAGCCCCTACAACCACAAAAAGGAATGGAGTCATTAGCACTTATGGTTTTTAAATGGCACCCAGAATTATGTTGCACGAAGCACAATTTCACATCATTCTGGGTTCATTTGTGTGAAAACAAGGTCTAATCAGGCTGAAATGTTACATGAAGGTAGAATTTATTGAGTTGTAAGTGATCTGAACGTTTCATGATGATAGCACTTTCCTAAGGGGGTCAAACCATGTCCCAAAGGTCACCAGATCTGGTGTCAATTTAAAGAAGTAGTACAGTTACACCTTTGTGGGCTTATAACTTGGCTTCTGAATGTCCTAGAGAGATCAGGTTTGTTTTAGTATACTCCAATCAACAACCCCTACAACCACAAAAAGGAATGGAGTCATTAGCACTTATGGTTTTTAAATGGCACCCAGAATTATGTTGCACGAAGCACAATTTCACATCATTCTGGGTTCATTTGTGTGAAAACAAGGTCCAATCAGGCTGAAACGTTACAGGAAGGTAGAATCTATTGACTTGTAAGTGATCTGAACGTTTCAAGATGATCGCACATTCCTATAGGGGGTCAAACCATGTCCCAAAGGTCACCGGGCCTGGTGTCACTTTAAAGAAGCAGTCCAGTTACACCTTTGTGGGCTTATAACTTGGCTTCTGAATGTCCTAGAGAGGTTAGGTTTGTTTTAGTGTTCTCCAATCACCAGCCCCTACAACCACAAAAAGGAATGGAGTCATTAGCACTTATGGTTTTTAAATGGCACCCAGAATTATGTTGCACGAAGCACAATTTCACATCATTCTGGGTTCATTTGTGTGAAAACAAGGTCCAATCAGGCTGAAATGTTACAGGAAGGTAGAATCTATTGAGTTGTAAGTCATCTGAACGTTTCATGATGATAGCACTTTCCTAAGGGGGTCAAACCATGTCCCAAATGTCACCGGATCTGGTGTCAATTTAAAGAAGTAGTCCAGTTACACATTTGTGGGCTTATAACTTGGCTTCTGAATGTCCTAGAGAGATCAGGTTTGTTTTAGGGTACTCCAATCAACAGCCCCTACAACCACAAAAAGGAATGGAGTCATTAGCAGTTATGGTTTTTAAATGGCACCCAGAATTATGTTGCACGAAGCACAATTTCACATCATTCTGGGTTCATTTGTGTGAAAACAAGGTCCAATCAGGCTGAAACGTTACAGGAAGGTAGAATCTATTGAGTTGTAAGTATTCTGAACGTTTCATGATGATAGCACTTTCCTAAGGGGGTCAAACCATGTCCCAAATGTCACCGGATCTGGTGTCAATTTAAAGAAGTAGTCCAGTTACACATTTGTGGGCTTATAACTTGGCTTCTGAATGTCCTAGAGATATCAGGTTTGTTTTAGGGTACTCCAATCAACAGCCCCTACAACCACAAAAAGGAATGGAGTCATTAGCAGTTATGGTTTGTAAATGGCACCCAGAATTATGTTGCACAAAGCACAATTTCACATCATTCTGGGTTCATTTGTGTGAAAACAAGGTCCAATCAGGTTGAAGCGTTACAGGAAGGTAGAATCTATTGAGTTGTAAGTGATCTGAACGTTTAATGATGATAGCACTTTCCTAAGGGGGTCAAACCATGTCCCAAAGGTCACCGGATCTGGTGTCACTTTAAAGAAGTAGTCCAGTTACACATTTGTGGGCTATAACTTGGCTTCTGAATGTCCTAGAAAGGTCAGGTTTGTTTTAGTGTACTCCAATCAACAGCCCCTACAACCACAAAAAGGAATGGAGTCATTAGCACTTATGGTTTTTAAATGGCACCCAGAATTATGTTGCACGAAGCACAATTTCACATCATTCTGGGTTCATTTGTGTGAAAACAAGGTCCAATCAGGCTGAAATGTTACAGGAAGGTAGAATCTATTGAGTTGTAAGTGATCTGAACGTTTCATGATGATAGCACTTTCCTAAGGGGGTCAAACCATGTCCCAAATGTCACCGGATCTGGTGTCAATTTAAAGAAGTAGTCCAGTTACACATTTGTGGGCTTATAACTTGGCTTCTGAATGTCCGAGAGAGATCAGGTTTGTTTTAGGGTACTCCAATCAACAGCCCCTACAACCACAAAAAGGAAAGGAGTCATTAGCAGTTATGGTTTTTAAATGGCACCCAGAATTATGTTGCAAGAAGCACAATTTCACATCATTCTGGGTTCATTTGTGTGAAAACAAGGTCCAATCAGGCTGAAACGTTACAGGAAGGTAGAATCTACTGAGTTGTAAGTGATCTGAACGTTTCATGATGATAGCACTTTCCTAAGGGGGTCAAACCATGTCCCAAAGGTCACCGGGCCTGGTGTCACTTTAAAGATGTAGTCCAGTTACACCTTTGTGGGCTTATAACTTGGCTTCTGAATGTCCTAGAGAGGTCAGGTTTGTTTTAGTGTACTCCAATCAACAGCCCCTACAACCACAAAAAGGAATGGAGTCATTAGCACTTATGGTTTGTAAATGGCACCCAGAATTATGTTGCACGAAGCACAATTTCACATCATTCTGGGTCCATTTGTGTGAAAACAAGGTCCATTCAGGCTGAAACGCTACAAGAAGGTAGAATCTATTGAGTTGTAAGTGATCTGAACGTTTCAAGATGATCGCACATTCCTATAGGGGGTAAAACCATGTCCCAAAGGTCACCGGGCCTGGTGTCACTTTAAAGATGTAGGCCAGTTACACCTTTGTGGGCTTATAACTTGGCTTCTGAATGTCCTAGAGAGGTTAGGTTTGTTTTAGTGTACTCCAATCAAAAGCCCCTACAACCACAAAAAGGAATGGAGTCATTAGCACTTATGGTTTGTAAATGGCACCCAGAATTATGTTGCACAAAGCACAATTTGACATCATTCTGGGTTCATTTGTGTGAAAACAAGGTCCAATCAGGTTGAAGCGTTACAGGAAGGTAGAATCTATTGAGTTGTAAGTGATCTGAACGTTTCATGATGATAGCACTTTCCTAAGGGGGTCAAACCATGTCCCAAAGGTCACCGGATCTGGTGTCACTTTAAAGAAGTAGTCCAGTTACACATTTGTGGGCTTATAACTTGGCTTCTGATTGTCCTAGAGATCAGGTTTGTTTTAGTGTCCTCCAATCAACAGTACCTACAACCACAAAAAGGAATGGAGACATTAGCACTTATGGTTTTTAAATGGCACCCAGAATTATGTTGCACGAAGCACAATTTCACATCATTCTGGGTTCATTTGTGTGAAAACAAGGTCCAATCAGGCTGAAACGTTACAGGAAGGTAGAATCTATTGAGTTGTAAGTGATCTGAACGTTTCATGATGATAGCACTTTCCTAAGGGGGTCAAACCATGTCCCAAATGTCACCGGATCTGGTGTCAATTTAAAGAAGTAGTCCAGTTACACATTTGTGGGCTTATAACTTGGCTTCTGAATGTCCTAGAGAGATCAGGTTTGTTTTAGGGTACTCCAATCAACAGCCCCTACAACCACAAAAAGGAATGGAGTCATTAGCACTTATGGTTTTTAAATGGCACCTAGAATTATGTTGCACGAAGTACAATTTCACATCATTCTGGGTTCATTTGTGTGAAAACAAGGTCCAATCAGGCTGAAACGTTACAGGAAGGTAGAATCTATTGAGTTGTAAGTGATCTGAACGTTTCATGATGATAGCACTTTCCTAAGGGGGTCAAACCATGTCCCAAAGGTCACCGGATCTGGTGTCAATTTAAAGAAGTAGTCCAGTTACACATTTGTGGGCTTATAACTTGGCTTCTGAATGTCCTAGAGAGATCAGGTTTGTTTTAATGTACTCCAATCAACAGCCCCTACAACCACAAAAAGGAATGGAGTCATTAGCACTTATGGTTTTTAAATGGCACCTAGAATTATGTTGCACGAAGTACAATTTCACATCATTCTGGGTTCATTTGTGTGAAAACAAGGTCCAATCAGGCTGAAACGTTACAGGAAGGAAGAATCTATTGAGTTGTAAGTGATCTGAACGTTTCATGATGATAGCACTTTCCTAAGGGGGTCAAACCATGTCCCAAAGATCACCGCATCAGGTGTCAATTTAAAGAAGTAGTCCAGTTACACATTTGTGGGCTTATAACTTGGCTTCTGAATGTCCTAGAGAGATAAGGTTTGTTTTAGTATACTCCAATCAACAGCCCCTACAACCACCAAAATTAATGGAGTCATTAGCACTTATAGTTTTTAAATGGCACCCAGAATTATGTTGCACGAAGCACAATTTCACATCATTCTGGGTTCATTTGTGTGAAAACAAGGTCCAATCAGGCTGAAACATTAAAGGAAGGTAGAATCTATTGAGTTGTAAGGGATCTGAACGTTTCAAGATGATCGCACATTCCTATAGGGGGTCAAACCATGTCCCAAAGGTCACCGGGCCTGGTGTCACTTTAAAGAAGCAGTCCAGTTACACCTTTGTGGGCTTATAACTTGGCTTCTGAATGTCCTAGAGAGGTTAGGTTTGTTTTAGTGTTCTCCAATCACAAGCCCCTACAACCACAAAAAGGAATGGAGTCATTAGCACTTATGGTTTGTAAATGGCACCCAGAATTATGTTGCATGAAGCACAATTACACATCATTCTGGGTTCATTTGTGTGAAAACAAGGTCCAATCAGGCTGAAACGTTACAGGAAGGTAGAATCTATTGAGTTGTAAGTGATCTGAACGTTTCATGATGGTAGCACTTTCCTAAGGGGGTCAAACCATGTCCCAAAGGTCACCGGATCTGGTGTCACTCTAAAGAAGTAGTCCAGGTACATATTTGTGGGCTTATAACTTGGCTTCTGAATGTCCTAGAGAGGTCAGGTTTGTTTAAGTGTACTCCAATCAACAGCCCTTACAACCACAAAAAGGAATGGAGACATTAGCACTTATGGTTTTTAAATGGCACCCAGAATTATGTTGCACGAAGCACAATTTCACATCATTCTGGGTTCATTTGTGTGAAAACAAGGTCCAATCAGGCTGAAACGTTACAGGAAGGTAGAATCTATTGAGTTGTAAGTGATCTGAACGTTTCATGATGATAGCACTTTCCTAAGGGGGTCAAACCATGTCCCAAAGGTCACCGGATCTGGTGTCAATTTAAAGAAGTAGTCCAGTTACACATTTGTGGGCTTATAACTTGGCTTCTGAATGTCCTAGAGAGATCAGGTTTGTTTTAATGTACTCCAATCAACAGCCCCTACAACCACAAAAAGGAATGGAGTCATTAGCACTTATGGTTTTTAAATGGCACCTAGAATTATGTTGCACGAAGTACAATTTCACATCATTCTGGGTTCATTTGTGTGAAAACAAGGTCCAAGCAGGCTGAAACGTTACAGGAAGGAAGAATCTATTGAGTTGTAAGTGATCTGAACGTTTCATGATGATAGCACTTTCCTAAGGGGGTCAAACCATGTCCCAAAGATCACCGCATCAGGTGTCAATTTAAAGAAGTAGTCCAGTTACACATTTGTGGGCTTATAACTTGGCTTCTGAATGTCCTAGAGAGATCAGGTTTGTTTTAGGGTACTCCAATCAACAGCCCCTACAACAACAAAAAGGAATGGAGTCATTAGCACTTATGGTTTGTAAATGGCACCCAGAATTATGTTAAACAAAGCACAATTTCACATCATTCTGGGTCCATTTGTGTGAAAACAAGGTCCAATCAGGCTGAAACGTTACAAGAAGGTAGAATCTATTGAGTTGTAAGTGATATGAACGTTTCATGATGATCGCACATTCCTATAGGGGGTCAAACCATGTCCCAAAGGTCACCGGGCCTGGTGTCACTTTAAAGAAGTAGTCCAGTTACACATTTGTGGGCTTATAACTTGGCTTCTGAATGTCCTAGAGATGTCAGGTTTGTTTTAGTGTACTCCACTCAACAGCCCCTACAACCACAAAAAGGAATGGAGTCATTAGCACTTATGGTTTTTAAATGGCACCCAGAATTATGTTGCACGAAGAACAATTTCACATCATTCTGGGTCCATTTGTCTGAAAACAAGGCCCAATCAGGCTGAAATGTTACAGGAAGGTAGAATCTATTGAGTTGTAAGTGATCTGAACGTTTCATGATGATAGCACTTTCCTAAGGGGGTCAAACCATGTCCCAAAGGTCACCGGATCTGGTGTCAATTTAAAGAAGTAGTCCAGTTACACCTTTGTGGGCTTATAACTTGGCTTCTGAATGTCCTAGAGATATCAGGTTTGTTTTAGTATACTCCAATCAACAGCCCCTACAACCACAAAAAGGAATGGAGTCATTAGCACTTATGGTTTTTAAATGGCACCCAGAATTATGTTGCACGAAGCACAATTTCACATCATTCTGGGTTCATTTGTGTGAAAACAAGGTCCAATCAGGCTGAAACGTTACAGGAAGGTAGAATCTATTGACTTGTAAGTGATCTGAACGTTTCAAGATGATCGCACATTCCTATAGGGGGTCAAACCATGTCCCAAAGGTCACCGGGCCTGGTGTCACTTTAAAGAAGCAGTCCAGTTACACCTTTGTGGGCTTATAACTTGGCTTCTGAATGTCCTAGAGAGGTTAGGTTTGTTTTAGTGTTCTCCAATCACCAGCCCCTACAACCACAAAAAGGAATGGAGTCATTAGCACTTATGGTTTTTAAATGGCACCCAGAATTATGTTGCACGAAGCACAATTTCACATCATTCTGGGTTCATTTGTGTGAAAACAAGGTCCAATCAGGCTGAAATGTTACAGGAAGGTAGAATCTATTGAGTTGTAAGTCATCTGAACGTTTCATGATGATAGCACTTTCCTAAGGGGGTCAAACCATGTCCCAAATGTCACCGGATCTGGTGTCAATTTAAAGAAGTAGTCCAGTTACACATTTGTGGGCTTATAACTTGGCTTCTGAATGTCCTAGAGAGATCAGGTTTGTTTTAGGGTACTCCAATCAACAGCCCCTACAACCACAAAAAGGAATGGAGTCATTAGCAGTTATGGTTTTTAAATGGCACCCAGAATTATGTTGCACGAAGCACAATTTCACATCATTCTGGGTTCATTTGTGTGAAAACAAGGTCCAATCAGGCTGAAACGTTACAGGAAGGTAGAATCTATTGAGTTGTAAGTATTCTGAACGTTTCATGATGATAGCACTTTCCTAAGGGGGTCAAACCATGTCCCAAATGTCACCGGATCTGGTGTCAATTTAAAGAAGTAGTCCAGTTACACATTTGTGGGCTTATAACTTGGCTTCTGAATGTCCTAGAGATATCAGGTTTGTTTTAGGGTACTCCAATCAACAGCCCCTACAACCACAAAAAGGAATGGAGTCATTAGCAGTTATGGTTTGTAAATGGCACCCAGAATTATGTTGCACAAAGCACAATTTCACATCATTCTGGGTTCATTTGTGTGAAAACAAGGTCCAATCAGGTTGAAGCGTTACAGGAAGGTAGAATCTATTGAGTTGTAAGTGATCTGAACGTTTAATGATGATAGCACTTTCCTAAGGGGGTCAAACCATGTCCCAAAGGTCACCGGATCTGGTGTCACTTTAAAGAAGTAGTCCAGTTACACATTTGTGGGCTATAACTTGGCTTCTGAATGTCCTAGAAAGGTCAGGTTTGTTTTAGTGTACTCCAATCAACAGCCCCTACAACCACAAAAAGGAATGGAGTCATTAGCACTTATGGTTTTTAAATGGCACCCAGAATTATGTTGCACGAAGCACAATTTCACATCATTCTGGGTTCATTTGTGTGAAAACAAGGTCCAATCAGGCTGAAATGTTACAGGAAGGTAGAATCTATTGAGTTGTAAGTGATCTGAACGTTTCATGATGATAGCACTTTCCTAAGGGGGTCAAACCATGTCCCAAATGTCACCGGATCTGGTGTCAATTTAAAGAAGTAGTCCAGTTACACATTTGTGGGCTTATAACTTGGCTTCTGAATGTCCGAGAGAGATCAGGTTTGTTTTAGGGTACTCCAATCAACAGCCCCTACAACCACAAAAAGGAAAGGAGTCATTAGCAGTTATGGTTTTTAAATGGCACCCAGAATTATGTTGCAAGAAGCACAATTTCACATCATTCTGGGTTCATTTGTGTGAAAACAAGGTCCAATCAGGCTGAAACGTTACAGGAAGGTAGAATCTACTGAGTTGTAAGTGATCTGAACGTTTCATGATGATAGCACTTTCCTAAGGGGGTCAAACCATGTCCCAAAGGTCACCGGGCCTGGTGTCACTTTAAAGATGTAGTCCAGTTACACCTTTGTGGGCTTATAACTTGGCTTCTGAATGTCCTAGAGAGGTCAGGTTTGTTTTAGTGTACTCCAATCAACAGCCCCTACAACCACAAAAAGGAATGGAGTCATTAGCACTTATGGTTTGTAAATGGCACCCAGAATTATGTTGCACGAAGCACAATTTCACATCATTCTGGGTCCATTTGTGTGAAAACAAGGTCCATTCAGGCTGAAACGCTACAAGAAGGTAGAATCTATTGAGTTGTAAGTGATCTGAACGTTTCAAGATGATCGCACATTCCTATAGGGGGTAAAACCATGTCCCAAAGGTCACCGGGCCTGGTGTCACTTTAAAGATGTAGGCCAGTTACACCTTTGTGGGCTTATAACTTGGCTTCTGAATGTCCTAGAGAGGTTAGGTTTGTTTTAGTGTACTCCAATCAAAAGCCCCTACAACCACAAAAAGGAATGGAGTCATTAGCACTTATGGTTTGTAAATGGCACCCAGAATTATGTTGCACAAAGCACAATTTGACATCATTCTGGGTTCATTTGTGTGAAAACAAGGTCCAATCAGGTTGAAGCGTTACAGGAAGGTAGAATCTATTGAGTTGTAAGTGATCTGAACGTTTCATGATGATAGCACTTTCCTAAGGGGGTCAAACCATGTCCCAAAGGTCACCGGATCTGGTGTCACTTTAAAGAAGTAGTCCAGTTACACATTTGTGGGCTTATAACTTGGCTTCTGAATGTCCTAGAAAGGTCAGGTTTGTTTTAGTGTACTCCAATCAACAGCCCCTACAACCACAAAAAGGAATGGAGTCATTAGCACTTATGGTTTTTAAATGGCACCCAGAATTATGTTGCACGAAGCACAATTTCACATCATTCTGGGTTCATTTGTGTGAAAACAAGGTCCAATCAGGCTGAAACGTTACAGGAAGGTAGAATCTACTGAGTTGTAAGTGATATGAACGTTGCATGATGATAGCACTTTCCTGAGGGGGTCAAACCATGTCCCAAAGGTCACCGGGCCTGGTGTCACTTTAAAGATGTAGTCCAGTTACACCTTTGTGGGCTTATAACTTGGCTTCTGAATGTCCTAGAGAGGTTAGGTTTGTTTTAGTGTACTCCAATCAAAAGCCCCTACAACCACAAAAAGGAATGTAGTCATTAGCACTTATGGTTTGTAAATGGCACCCAGAATTATGTTGCTCAAAGCACAATTTCACATCATTCTGGGTTCATTTGTGTGAAAACAAGGTCCAATCAGGCTGAAACGTTACAGGAAGGTAGAATCTATTGAGTTGTAAGTGATCTGAACGTTTCATGATGATAGCACTTTCCAAAGGGGGTCAAACCATGTCCCAAAGGTCACCGGATCTGGTGTCACTTTAAAGAAGTAGTCCAGTTACACATTTGTGGGCTTATAACTTGGCTTCTGAATGTCCTAGAGAGGTCAGGTTTGTTTTAGTGTACTCCAATCAACAGCCCCTACAACCACAAAAAGGAATGGAGACATTAGCACTTATGGTTTTTAAATGGCACCCAGAATTATGTTGCACGAAGCACAATTTCACATCATTCTGGGTTCATTTGTGTGAAAACAAGGTCCAATCAGGCTGAAACGTTACAGGAGGGTAGAATCTATTGAGTTGTAAGTGATCTGAACGTTTCATGATGATAGCACTTTCCTAAGGGGGTCAAACCATGTCCCAAATGTCACCGGATCTGGTGTCAATTTAAAGAAGTAGTCCAGTT
The DNA here is from genome assembly GCF_043380555.1 of Nothobranchius furzeri. Classification (NCBI taxonomy): domain Eukaryota; kingdom Metazoa; phylum Chordata; class Actinopteri; order Cyprinodontiformes; family Nothobranchiidae; genus Nothobranchius; species Nothobranchius furzeri. The sequence goes on from NC_091743.1 coordinate 12,634,895, forward strand.
ACACATTTGTGGGCTTATAACTTGGCTTCTGAATGTCCTAGAGGGATCAGGTTTGTTTTAGGGTACTCCAATCAACAGCCCCTACAACCACAAAAAGGAATGGAGACATTAGCACTTATGGTTTTTAAATGGCACCCAGAATTATGTTGCACGAAGCACAATTTCACATCATTCTGGGTTCATTTGTGTGTAAACAAGGTCCAATCAGGCTGAAACGTTACAGGAAGGTAGAATCTATTGAGTTGTAAGTGATCTGAACGTTTCATGATGATAGCACTTTCCTAAGGGGGTCAAACCATGTCCCAAAGGTCACCAGATCAGGTGTCAATTTAAAGAAGTAGTCCAGTTACACATTTGTGGGCTTATAACTTGGCTTCTGAATGTCCTAGAGAGATCAGGTTTGTTTTAGTGTTCTCCAATCACCAGCCCCTACAACCACAAAAAGGAATGGAGTCATTAGCACTTATGGTTTGTAAATGGCACCCATAATTATGTTGCACGAAGCACAATTTCACATCATTCTGGGTTCATTTGTGTGAAAACAAGGTCCAATCAGGCTGAAACGTTACAGGAAGGTAGAATCTATTGAGTTGTAAGTGATCTGAACGTTTCATGATGATAGCACTTTCCTAAGGGGGTCAAACCATGTCCCAAATGTCACCGGATCTGGTGTCACTTTAAAGAAGTAGTCCAGTTACACATTTGTGGGCTTATAACTTGGCTTCTGAATGTCCTAGAGAGATCAGGTTTGTTTTAGTGTACTCCAATCAACAGCCTCTACAACCACAAAAAAGGAATGGAGTCATTAGCACTTATGGTTTGTAAATGGCACCCAGAATTATGTTGCACGAAGCACAATTTCACATCATTCTGGGTCCATTTGTGTGAAAACAAGGTCCAATCAGGCTGAAACGCTACAAGAAGGTAGAATCTATTGAGTTGTAAGTGACCTGAACGTTTCAAGATGATCGCACATTCCTATAGGGGGTAAAACCATGTTCCAAAGGTCACCGGGCCTGGTGTCACTTTAAAGATGTAGTCCAGTTACATCTTTGTGGGCTCATAACTTGGCTTCTGAATGTCCTAGAGAGGTTAGGTTTGTGTTAGTGTACTCCAATCAAAAGCCCCTACAACCACAAAAAGGAATGGAGTCATTAGCACTTATGGTTTTTAAATGGCACCCAGAATTATGTTGCACGAAGCACAATTTCACATCATTCTGGGTTCATTTGTGTGAAAACAAGGTCCAATCAGGCTGAAATGTTACAGGAAGGTAGAATCTATTGAGTTGTAAGTGATCTGAACGTTTCATGATGATAGCACTTTCCTAAGGGGGTCAAACCATGTCCCAAATGTCACCGGATCTGGTGTCAATTTAAAGAAGTAGTCCAGTTACACATTTGTGGGCTTATAACTTGGCTTCTGAATGTCCTAGAGAGATCAGGTTTGTTTTAGGGTACTCCAATCAACAGCCCCTACAACCACAAAAAGGAATGGAGTCATTAGCAGTTATGGTTTTTAAATGGCACCCAGAATTATGTTGCACGAAGCACAATTTCACATCATTCTGGGTTCATTTGTGTGAAAACAAGGTCAATTCAGGCTGAAACGTTACAGGAAGGTAGAATCTACTGAGTTGTAAGTGATCTGAACGTTTCATGATGATAGCATTTTCCTAAGGGGGTCAAACCATGTCCCACAGGTCACCGGGCCTGGTGTCACTTTAAAGATGTAGTCCAGTTACACCTTTGTGGGCTTATAACTTGGCTTCTGAATGTCCTAGAGAGGTCAGGTTTGTTTTAGTGTACTCCAATCAACAGCCCCTACAACCACAAAAAGGAATGGAGTCATTAGCACTTATGGTTTGTAAATGGCACCCAGAATTATGTTGCACGAAGCACAATTTCACATCATTCTGGGTCCATTTGTGTGAAAACAAGGTCCATTCAGGCTGAAACGCTACAAGAAGGTAGAATCTATTGAGTTGTAAGTGATCTGAACGTTTCAAGATGATCGCACATTCCTATAGGGGGTAAAACCATGTCCCAAAGGTCACCGGGCCTGGTGTCACTTTAAAGATGTAGGCCAGTTACACCTTTGTGGGCTTATAACTTGGCTTCTGAATGTCCTAGAGAGGTTAGGTTTGTTTTAGTGTACTCCAATCAAAAGCCCCTACAACCACAAAAAGGAATGGAGTCATTAGCACTTATGGTTTGTAAATGACACCCAGAATTATGTTGCACAAAGCACAATTTCACATCATTCTGGGTTCATTTGTGTGAAAACAAGGTCCAATCAGGTTGAAGCGTTACAGGAAGGTAGAATCTATTGAGTTGTAAGTGATCTGAACGTTTAATGATGATAGCACTTTCCTAAGGGGGTCAAACCATGTCCCAAAGGTCACCGGATCTGGTGTCACTTTAAAGAAGTAGTCCAGTTACACATTTGTGGGCTATAACTTGGCTTCTGAATGTCCTAGAAAGGTCAGGTTTGTTTTAGTGTACTCCAATCAACAGCCCCTACAACCACAAAAAGGAATGGAGTCATTAGCACTTATGGTTTTTAAATGGCACCCAGAATTATGTTGCACGAAGCACAATTTCACATCATTCTGGGTTCATTTGTGTGAAAACAAGGTCCAATCAGGCTGAGATGTTACAGGAAGGTAGAATCTATTGAGTTGTAAGTGATCTGAACGTTTCATGATGATAGCACTTTCCTAAGGGGGTCAAACCATGTCCCAAATGTCACCGGATCTGGTGTCAATTTAAAGAAGTAGTCCAGTTACACATTTGTGGGCTTATAACTTGGCTTCTGAATGTCCGAGAGAGATCAGGTTTGTTTTAGGGTACTCCAATCAACAGCCCCTACAACCACAAAAAGGAATGGAGTCATTAGCATTTATGGTTTTTAAATGGCACCCAGAATTATGTTGCACGAAGCACAATTTCACATCATTCTGGGTTCATTTGTGTGAAAACAAGGTCCAATCAGGCTGAAACGTTACAGGAAGGTAGAATCTACTGAGTTGTAAGTGATCTGAACGTTTCATGATGATAGCACTTTCCTAAGGGGGTCAAACCATGTCCCAAAGGTCACCGGGCCTGGTGTCACTTTAAAGATGTTGTCCAGTTACACCTTTGTGGGCTTATAACTTGGCTTCTGAATGTCCTAGAGAGGTCAGGTTTGTTTTAGTGTACTCCAATCAACAGCCCCTACAACCACAAAAAGGAATGGAGTCATTAGCACTTATGGTTTGTAAATGGCACCCAGAATTATGTTGCACGAAGCACAATTTCACATCATTCTGGGTCCATTTGTGTGAAAACAAGGTCCATTCAGACTGAAACGCTACAAGAAGGTAGAATCTATTGAGTTGTAAGTGATCTGAACGTTTCAAGATGATCGCACATTCCTATAGGGGGTAAAATCATGTCCCAAAGGTCACCGGGCCTGGTGTCACTTTAAAGATGTAGGCCAGTTACACCTTTGTGGGCTTATAACTTGGCTTCTGAATGTCCTAGAGAGGTTAGGTTTGTTTTAGTGTACTCCAATCAAAAGCCCCTACAACCACAAAAAGGAATGGAGTCATTAGCACTTATGGTTTGTAAATGGCACCCAGAATTATGTTGCACAAAGCACAATTTGACATCATTCTGGGTTCATTTGTGTGAAAACAAGGTCCAATCAGGTTGAAGCGTTACAGGAAGGTAGAATCTATTGAGTTGTAAGTGATCTGAACGTTTCATGATGATAGCACTTTCCTAAGGGGGTCAAACCATGTCCCAAAGGTCTTCGTATCTGGTGTCACTTTAAAGAAGTAGTCCAGTTACACATTTGTGGGCATATAACTTGGCTTCTGACTGTCCTAGAAAGGTCAGGTTTGTTTTAGTGTACTCCAATCAACAGCCCCTACAACCACAAAAAGGAATGGAGTCATTAGCACTTATGGTTTTCAAATGGCACCCAGAATTATGTTGCACGAAGCACAATTTCACATCATTCTGGGTTCATTTGTGTGAAAACAAGGTCCAATCAGGCTGAAATGTTACAGGAAGGTAGAATCTATTGAGTTGTAAGTGATCTGAACGTTTCATGATGATAGCACTTTCCAAAGGGGGTCAAACCATGTCCCAAAGGTCACCGGATCTGGTGTCACTTTAAAGAAGTAGTCCAGTTACACATTTGTGGGCTTATAACTTGGCTTCTGAATGTCCTAGAGAGGTCAGGTTTGTTTTAGTGTACTCCAATCAACAGCCCCTACAACCACAAAAAGGAATGGAGAGATTAGCACTTATGGTTTTTAAATGGCACCCAGAATTATGTTGCACGAAGCACAATTTCACATCATTCTGGGTTCATTTGTGTGAAAACAAGGTCCAATCAGGCTGAAACGTTACAGGAGGGTAGAATCTATTGAGTTGTAAGTGATCTGAACGTTTCATGATGATAGCACTTTCCTAAGGGGGTAAAACCATGTCCCAAATGTCACCGGATCTGGTGTCAATTTAAAGAAGTAGTCCAGTTACACATTTGTGGGCTTATAACTTGGCTTCTGAATGTCCTAGAGGGATCAGGTTTGTTTTAGGGTACTCCAATCAACAGCCCCTACAACCACACAAAGGAATGGAGTCATTAGCACTTATGGTTTTTAAATGGCACCTAGAATTATGTTGCACAAAGTACAATTTCACATCATTCTGGGTTCATTTGTGTGAAAACAAGGTCCAATCAGGCTGAAACGTTACAGGAAGGTAGAATCAATTGAGTTGTAAGTGATCTGAACGTTTCATGATGATAGCACTTTCCTAAGGGGATCAAACCATGTCCCAAAGGTCACCGGATCTGGTGTCAATTTAAAGTAGTCCAGTTACACATTTGTGGGCTTATAACTTGGCTTCTGAATGTCCTAGAGAGATCAGGTTTGTTTTAATGTACTCCAATCAACATCCCCTACAACCACAAAAAGGAATGGAGTCATTAGCACTTATGGTTTGTAAATGGCACCCAGAATTATGTTGCACGAAGCACAATTTCACATCATTCTGGGTTCATTTGTGTGAAAACAAGGTCCAATCAGGCTGAAACGTTAGAGGAAGGTAGAATCTACTGAGTTGTAAGTGATCTGAACGTTTCATGATAATAGCACTTTCCTAAGGGGGTCAAACCATGTCCCAAAGGTCACCGGATCTGCTGTCAATTTAAAGAAGTAGTCCAGTTACACATTTGTGGGCTTATAACTTGGCTTCTGAATGTCCTAGAGAGATCAGGTTTGTTTTAGTGTACTCCAATCAACAGCCCCTACAACCACAAAAAGGAATGGAGTCATTAGCACTTATGCTTTGTAAATGGCACCCAGAATTATGTTGCACGAAGCACAATTTCACATCATTCTGGGTCCATTTGTGTGAAAACAAGGTCCAATCAGGCTGAAACGCTACAAGAAGGTAGAATCTATTGAGTTGTAAGTGATCTGAACGTTTCAAGATGATAGCACATTCCTATAGGGGGTAAAACCATGTCCCAAAGGTCACCGGGCCTGGTGTCACTTTAAAGAAGTAGTCCAGTTACACCTTTGTGGGCTTATAACTTGGCTTCTGAATGTCCTAGAGAGGTCAGGTTTGTTTTAGTGTACTCCAATAAACAGCCCCTACAACCACAAAAAGGAATGGAGTCATTAGCACTTATGGTTTGTAAATGGCACCCAGAATTATGTTGCACGAAGCACAATTTCACATCATTCTGGGTCCATTTTTGTGAAAACAATGTCCAATCAGGCTGAAACGTTACAAGAAGGTAGAATCTATTGAGTTGTAAGTGATCTGAACGTTTCATGATGATCGCACATTCCTATAGGGGGTCAAACCATGTCCCAAAGGTCACCGGGCCTGGTGTCACTTTAAAGACGTAGTCCAGTTACACATTTGTGGGCTTATAACTTGGCTTCTGAATGTCCTAGAGAGGTCAGGTTTGTTTTAGTGTATTCCAATCAACAGCCGCCCCTACAACCACAAAAAGGAATGGAGTCATTAGCACTTATGGTTTGTAAATGGCACCCAGAATTATGTTGCACGAAGCACAATTTCACATCATTCTGGGTTCATTTGTCTGAAAACAAGGTCCAATCAGGCTGAAACGTTACAGGAAGGTAGAATCTATTGAGTTGTAAGTGATATGAACGTTTCATGATGATAGCACTTTCCAAAGGGGGTCAAACCATGTCCCAAAGGTCACCGGATCTGGTGTCACTTTAAAGAAGTAGTCCAGTTACACATTTGTGGGCTTATAACTTGGCTTCTGAATGTCCTAGAGAGGTCAGGTTTGTTTTAGTGTACTCCAATCAACAGCCCCTACAACCACAAAAAGGAATGGAGTCATTAGCACTTATGGTTTTTAAATGGCACCCAGAAATATGTTGCACGAAGCACAATTTCACATCATTCTGGGTTCATTTGTGTGAAAACAAGGTCCAATCAGGCTGAAACGTTACAGGAAGGTAGAATCTACTGAGTTGTAAGTGATATGAACATTGCATGATGATAGCACTTTCCTGAGGGGGTCAAACCATGTCCCAAAGGTCACCGGGCCTGGTGTCACTTTAAAGATGTAGTCCAGTTACACCTTTGTGGGCTTATAACTTGGCTTCTGAATGTCCTAGAGAGGTTAGGTTTGTTTTAGTGTACTCCAATCAAAAGCCCCTACAACCACAAAAAGGAATGGAGTCATTAGCACTTATGGTTTGTAAATGGCACCCAGAATTATGTTGCACAAAGCACAATTTCACATCATTCTGGGTTCATTTGTGTGAAAACAAGGTCCAATCAGGCTGAAACATTACAGGAAGGTAGAATCTATGGAGTTGTAAGTGATCTGAACGTTTCATGATGATAGCACTTTCCAAAGGGGGTCAAACCATGTCCCAAAGGTCACCGGATCTGGTGTCACTTTAAAGAAGTAGTCCAGTTACACATTTGTGGGCTTATAACTTGGTTTCTGAATGTCCTAGAGAGGTCAGGTTTGTTTTAGTGTACTCCAATCAACAGCCCCTACAACCACAAAAAGGAATGGAGACATTAGCACTTATGGTTTTTAAATGGCACCCAGAATTATGTTGCAAGAAGCACAATTTCACATCATTCTGGGCTCATTTGTGTGAAAACAAGGTCCAATCAGGCTGAAACGTTACAGGAAGGTAGAATCTATTGAGTTGTAAGTGACCTGAACGTTTCATGATGATAGCACTTTCCTAAGGGGGTCAAACCATGTCCCAAATGTCACCGGATCTGGTGTCAATTTAAAGAAGTAGTCCAGTTACACATTTGTGGGCTTATAACTTGGCTTCTGAATGTCCTAGAGAGATCAGGTTTGTTTTAGGGTACTCCAATCAACAGCCCCTACAACCACAAAAAGGAATGGAGTCATTAGCACTTATGGTTTTTAAATGGCACCTAGAATTATGTTGCACAAAGTACAATTTCACATCATTCTGGGTTCATTTGTGTGAAAACAAGGTCCAATCAGGCTGAAACGTTACAGGAAGGTAGAATCTATTGAGTTGTAAGTGATCTGAACGTTTCATGATGATAGCACTTTCCTAAGGGGGTCAAACCATGTCCCAAAGGTCACCGGATCTGGTGTCAATTTAAAGAAGTAGTCCAGTTACACATTTGTGGGCTTATAACTTGGCTTCTGAATGTCCTAGAGAGATCAGGTTTGTTTTAATGTACTCCGATCAACAGCCCCTACAACCACAAAAAGGAATGGAGTCATTAGCACTTATGGTTTCAAAATGGCACCTAGAATTATGTTGCACGAAGTACAATTTCACATCATTCTGGGTTCATTTGTGTGAAAACAAGGTCCAATCAGGCTGAAACGTTACAGGAAGGAAGAATCTATTGAGTTGTAAGTGATCTGAACGTTTCATGATGATAGCACTTTCCTAAGGGGGTCAAACCATGTCCCAAAGGTCACCGGATCTGGTGTCAATTTAAAGAAGTAGTCCAGTTACACATTTGTGGGCTTATAACTTGGCTTCTGAATGTCCTAGAGAGATCAGGTTTATTTTTATGTACTCCAATCAACAGCCCCTACAACCACAAAAAGGAATGGAGTCATTAGCACTTATGGTTTGTAAATGGCACCCAGTATTATGTTGCACGAAGCACAATTTCACATCATTCTGGGTTCATTTGTGTGAAAACAAGGTCCAATCAGGCTGAAACGTTAGAGGAAGGTAGAATCTACTGTGTTGTAAGTGATCTGAACGTTTCATGATAATAGCACTTTCCTAAGGGGGTCAAACCATGTCCCAAAGGTCACCGGATCTGCTGTCAATTTAAAGAAGTAGTCCAGTTACACATTTGTGGGCTTATAACTTGGCTTCTGAATGTCCTAGAGAGATCAGGTTTGTTTTAGTGTACTCCAATCAACAGCCCCTACAACCACAAAAAGGAATGGAGTCATTAGCACTTATGGTTTTTAAATGGCACCCAGAATTATGTTGCACGAAGCACAATTTCACATCATTCTGGGTTCATTTGTGTGAAAACAAGGTCCAATCAGGCTGAAACGTTACAGGAAGGTAGAATCTACTGAGTTGTAAGTGATATGAACATTGCATGATGATAGCACTTTCCTGAGGGGGTCAAACCATGTCCCAAAGGTCACCGGGCCTGGTGTCACTTTAAAGATGTAGTCGAGTTACACATTTTTGGGCTTATAACTTGGCTTCTGAATGTCCTAGAGAGGTTAGGTTTGTTTTAGTGTACTCCAATCAAAAGCCCCTACAACCACAAAAAGGAATGGAGTCATTAGCACTTATGGTTTGTAAATGGCACCCAGAATTATGTTGCACAAAGCACAATTTCACATCATTCTGGGTTCATTTGTGTGAAAACAAGGTCCAATCAGGCTGAAACGTTACAGGAAGGTAGAATCTATTGAGTTGTAAGTGATCTGAACGTTTCATGATGATAGCACTTTCCAAAGGGGGTCAAACCATGTCCCAAAGGGCACCGGATCTGGTGTCACTTTAAAGAAGTAGTCCAGTTACACATTTGTGGGCTTATAACTTGGTTTCTGAATGTCCTAGAGAGGTCAGGTTTGTTTTAGTGTACTCCAATCAACAGCCCCTACAACCACAAAAAGGAATGGAGACATTAGCACTTATGGTTTTTAAATGGCACCTAGAATTATGTTGCAAGAAGCACAATTTCACATCATTCTGGGCTCATTTGTGTGAAAACAAGGTCCAATCAGGCTGAAACGTTACAGGAAGGTAGAATCTATTGAGTTGTAAGTGGCCTGAACGTTTCATGATGATAGCACTTTCCTAAGGGTGTCAAACCATGTCCCAAATGTCACCGGATCTGGTGTCAATTTAAAGAAGTAGTCCAGTTACACATTTGTGGGCTTATAACTTGGCTTCTGAATGTCCTAGAGAGATCAGGTTTGTTTTAGGGTACTCCAATCAACAGCCCCTACAACCACAAAAAGGAATGGAGTCATTAGCACTTATGGTTTTTAAATGGCACCTAGAATTATGTTGCACAAAGTACAATTTCACATCATTCTGGGTTCATTTGTGTGAAAACAAGGTCCAATCAGGCTGAAACGTCACAGGAAGGTAGAATCTATTGAGTTGTAAGTGATCTGAACGTTTCATGATGATAGCACTTTCCTAAGGGGGTCAAACCATGTCCCAAAGGTCACCGGATCTGGTGTCAATTTAAAGAAGTAGTCCAGTTACACATTTGTGGGCTTATAACTTGGCTTCTGAATGTTCTAGAGAGATCAGGTTTGTTTTAATGTACTCCGATCAACAGCCCCTACAACCACAAAAAGGAATGGAGTCATTAGCACTTATGGTTTTTAAATGGCACCTAGAATTATGTTGCACGAAGTACAATTTCACATCATTCTGGGTTCATTTGTGTGAAAAAAAAAAGGTCCAATCAGGCTGAAACGTTACAGGAAGGTAGAATCTATTGAGTTGTAAGTGATCTGAACGTTTCATGATGATAGCACTTTCCTAAGGGGGTCAAACCATGTCCCAAAGGTCACCGGATCTGGTGTCAATTTAAAGAAGTAGTCCAGTTACACATTTGTGGGCTTATAACTTGGCTTCTGAATGTCCTAGAGAGATCAGGTTTGTTTTAATGTACTCCAATCAACAGCCCCTACAACCACAAAAAGGAATGGAGTCATTAGCACTTATGGTTTGTAAATGGCACCCAGAATTATGTTGCACGAAGCACAATTTCACATCATTCTGGGTTCATTTGTGTGAAAACAAGGTCCAATCAGGCTGAAACGTTAGAGGAAGGTAGAATCTACTGAGTTGTAAGTGATCTGAACGTTTCATGATAATAGCACTTTCCTAAGGGGGTCAAACCATGTCCCAAAGGTCACCGGATCTGCTGTCAATTTAAAGAAGTAGTCCAGTTACACATTTGTGGGCTTATAACTTGGCTTCTGAATGTCCTAGAGAGATCAGGTTTGTTTTAGTGTACTCCAATCAACAGCCCCTACATCCACAAAAAGGAATGGAGTCATTAGCACTTATGCTTTGTAAATGGCACCCAGAATTATGTTGCACGAAGCACAATTTCACATCATTCTGGGTCCATTTGTGTGAAAACAAGGTCCAATCAGGCTGAAACGTTACAAGAAGGTAGAATCTATTGAGTTGTAAGTGATCTGAACGTTTCATGATGATCGCACATTCCTATAGGGGGTCAAACCATGTCCCAAAGGTCACTGGGCCTGGTGTCACTTTAAAGACGTAGTCCAGTTACACATTTGTGGGCTTATAACTTGGCTTCTGAATGTCCTAGAGAGGTCAGGTTTGTTTTATTGTATTCCAATCAACAGCCCCTACAACCACAAAAAGGAATGGAGTCATTAGCACTTATGGTTTGTAAATGGGACCCAGAATTATGTTGCACGAAGCACAATTTCACATCATTCTGGGTCAATTTGTGTGAAAACAAGGTCCAATCAGGCTGAAACGTTACATGAAGGTAGAATCTATTGAGTTGTAAGTGATCTGAACGTTTCATGATGATAGCACTTTCCTAAGTGGGTCAAACCATGTCCCAAAGGTCACCGGATCTGGTGTCAATTTATAGAAGTAGTCCAGTTACACATTTGTGGGCTTATAACTTGGCTTCTGAATGTCCCTGAGAGATCAGGTTTGTTTTAGTATACTCCAATCAACAGCCCCTACAACCACAAAAAGGAATGGAGTCATTAGCACTTATGGTTTTTAAATGGCACCCAGAATTATGTTGCACGAAGCACAATTTCACATCATTCAGGGTTCATTTGTGTGAAAACAAGGTCCAATCAGGCTGAAACGTTACAGGAAGGTAGAATCTATTGAGTTGTAAGTGATCTGAACATTTCATGATGATAGCGCTTTCCTAATGGGGTCAAACCATGTCCCAAAGGTCACCGGATCTGGTGTCAATTTAAAGAAGTAGTCCAGTTACACATTTGTGGGCTTATAACTTGGCTTCTGAATGTCCTAGAAAGATCAGGTTTGTTTTAATGTACTCCAATCAACAGCCCCTACAACCACAAAAAGGAATGGAGTCATTAGCACTTATGGTTTGTAAATGGCACCCAGAATTATGTTGCACGAAGCACACTTTCACATCATTCTGGGTCCATTTGTGTGAAAACAAGGTCCAATCAGGCTGAAACGCTACAAGAAGGTAGAATCTATTGAGTTGTAAGTGATCTGAACATTTCAAGATGATCGCACATTCCTATAGGGGGTAAAACCATGTCCCAAAGGTCACCGGGCCTGGTGTCACTTTAAAGAAGTAGTCCAGTTACACCTTTGTGGGCTTATAACTTGGCTTCTGAATGTCCTAGAGAGGTTAGGTTTGTTTTAGTGTACTCCAATCAACAGCCCCTACAACCACAAAACGGAATGGAGTCATTAGCACTTATGGTTTGTAAATGGCACCCAGAATTATGTTGCACGAAGCACAATTTCACATCATTCTGGGTTCATTTGTGTGAAAACAAGGTCCAATAGGGCTGAAACGTTACAGGAAGGTAGAATCTATTGAGTTGTAAGTGATCTGAACGTTTCATGATGATAGCACTTTCCTAAGGGGGTCAAACCATGTCCCAAAGGTCACCGGATCTGGTGTCAATTTAAAGAAGTAGTCCAGTTACACATTTGTGGGCTTATAACTTGGCTTCTGAATGTCCTAGAGAGATCAGGTTTGTTTTAATGTACTCCAATCAACAGCCCCTACAACCACAAAAAGGAATGGAGTCATTAGCACTTATGGTTTGTAAATGGCACCCAGAATTATGTTGCACGAAGCACAATTTCACATCATTCTGGGTTCATTTGTGTGAAAACAAGGTCCAATCAGGCTGAAACGTTACAGGAAGGTAGAATCTATTGAGTTGTAAGTTATCTGAACGTTTCATGATGATAGCACTTTCCTAAGGGGGTCAAACCATGTCCCAAAGGTCACCGGATCTGGTGTCAATTTAAAGAAGTAGTCCAGTTACACATTTGTGGGCTTGTAACTTGGCTTCTGAATGTCCTAAAGAGATCAGGTTTGTTTTAGTGTACTGCAATCAACAGCCCCTACAACCACAAAAAGGAATGTAGTCATTAGCACTTATGGTTTTTAAATGGCACCTAGAATTATGTTGCACGAAGTACAATTTCACATCATTCTGGGTTCATTTGTGTGAAAACAAGGTCCAATCAGGCTGAAACGTTACAGGAAGGTAGAATCTATTGAGTTGTAAGTTATCTGAATGTTTCATGATGATAGCACTTTCCTAAGGGGGTCAAACCATGTCCCAAAGGTCACCGGATCTGGTGTCAATTTAAAGAAGTAGTCCAGTTACACATTTGTGGGCTTATAACTTGGCTTCTGAATGTCCTAGAGAGGTCAGGTTTGTTTTAGTGTACTCCAATCAAGTGCCCCTACAACCACAAAACGGAATGGAGTCATTAGCACTTATGGTTTGTAAATGGCACCCAGAATTATGTTGCACGAAGCACAATTTCACATCATTCTGGGTTCATTTGTGTGAAAACAAGGTCCAATAGGGCTGAAACGTTACAGGAAGGTAGAATCTATTGAGTTGTAAGTGATCTGAACGTTTCATGATGATAGCACTTTCCTAAGGGGGTCAAACCATGTCCCAAAGGTCACCGGATCTGGTGTCACTTTAAAGAAGTAGTCCTTTTACAATTTTGTGGGCTTATAACTTGGCTTCTGAATGTCCTAGAGAGGTCAGGTTTGTTTTAGTGTACTCCAATCAACAGCCCCTACAACCACAAAAAGGAATGGAGACATTAGCACTTATGGTTTTTAAATGGCACCCAGAATTATGTTGCACGAAGCACAATTTCACATCATTCTGGGTTCATTTGTGTGAAAACAAGGTCCAATCAGGCTGAAACGTTACAGGAAGGTAGAATCTATTGAGTTGTAAGTGATCTGAACGTTTCATGATGATAGCACTTTCCTAAGGGGGTCAAACCATGTCCCAAAGGTCACCGGGCCTGGTGTCACTTTAAAGAAGTAGTCCAGTTACACCTTTGAGGGCTTATAACTTGGCTTCTGAATGTCCTAGAGAGGTTACGTTTGTTTTAGTGTACTCCAATCAACAGCCCCTACAACCACAAAACGGAATGGAGTCATTAGCACTTATGGTTTGTAAAAGGCATCCCGAATTATGTTGCACGAAGCTCAATTTCACATCATTCTGGGTTCATTTGTGTGAAAACAAGGTCCAATCAGGCTGAAACGTTACAGGAAGGTAGAATCTTTTGAGTTGTAAGTGATCTGAACGTTTCATGATTATAGCACTTTCCTAAGGCGGTCAAACCATGTCCCAAAGGTCACCGGGCCTGGTGTCACTTTAAAGACGTAGTCCAGTTACACATTTGTGGGCTTATAACTTGGCTTCTGAATGTCCTAGAGAGGTCAGGTTTGTTTTAGTGTATTCCAATCAACAGCCCCTACAACCACAAAAAGGAATGGAGACATTAGCAGTTATGGTTTTTAAATGGCACCTAGAATTATGTTGCACGAAGTACAATTTCACATCATTCTGGGTCCATTTGTGTGAAAACAAGGTCCAATCAGGCTGAAACGTTACAGGAAGGTAGAATCTATTGATTTGTAAGTAATCTTAACGTTTCATGATGATAGCACTTTCCTAAGGGGGTCAAACCATGTCCCAAAGGTCACCGGATCTGGTGTCAATTTAAAGAAGTAGTCCAGTTACACATTTGTGGGCTTATAACTTAGCTTCTGAATGTCCTAGAGAGATCAGGTTTGTTTTAGTATACTCCAATCAACAGCCCCTACAACCACAAAAAGGAATGGAGTCATTAGCACTTATGGTTTTTAAATGGCACCCAGAATTATGTTGCACGAAGCACAATTTCACATCATTCTGGGTTCATTTGTGTGAAAACAAGGTCCAATCAGGCTGCAACGTTACAGGAAGGTAGAATCTATTGAGTTGTAAGTGATCTGAACGTTTCATGATGATAGCAGTTTCCTAAGGGGGTCAAACCATGTCCCAAACGTCACTGGATCTGGTGTCAATTTAAAGAAGTAGTCCAGTTACACATTTGTGGGCTTATAACTTGGCTTCTGAATGTCCTAGAGAGATCAGGTTTGTTTTAATGTACTCCAATCAACAGCCCCTACAACCACAAAAAGGAATGGAGTCATTAACACTTATGGTTTTTAAATGGCACCCAGAATTATGTTGCACGAAGCACAATTTCACATCATTCTGGGTTCATTTGTGTGAAAACAAGGTCCAATCAGGCTGAAACGTTACAGGAAGGTAGAACCTATTGAGTTTAAGTGATCTGAACATTTCATGATGATAGCACTTTCCTAAGGGGGTCAAACCATGTCCCAAAGGTCACCGGATCTGGTGTCAATTTAAAGAAGTAGTCCAGTTACACATTTGTGGGCTTATAACTAGGCTTCTGAATGTCCTAGAGAGATCAGGTTTGTTTTAGTATACTCCAATCAACAGCCCCTACAACCACAAAAAGGAATGGAGTGATTAGCACTTATGGTTTTTAAATGGCACCCAGAATCATGTTGCACGAAGCACAATTTCACATCATTCTGGGTTCATTTGTATGAAAACAAGGTCCAATCAGGCTGAAACGTTTCAGGAAGGTAGAATCTATTGAGTTGTAAGTGATCTGAACGTTTCATGATGATAGCAGTTTCCTAAGGGGGTCAAACCATGTCCCAAAGGTCACCGGATCTGGTGTCAATTTAAAGAAGTAGTCCAGTTACACATTTGTGGGCTTATAACTTGGCTTCTGAATGTCCTAGAGAGATCAGGTTTGTTTTAATGTACTCCAATCAACAGCCCCTACAAACACAAAAAGGAATGGAGTCATTAACACTTATGGTTTTTAAATGGCACCCAGAATTATGTTGCACGAAGCACAATTTCACATCATTCTGGGTCCATTTGTGTGAGAACAAGGTCCAATCAGGCTGAAACGTTACAGGAAGGTAGAATCTATTGAGTTGTAAGTGATCCGAACGTTTCATGATGATAGCACTTTCCTAAGGGGATCAAACCATGTCCCAAATGTCACCTGATCTGGTGTCAATTTAAAGAAGTAGTCCAGTTACACATTTGTGGGCTTATAACTTGGTTTCTGAATGTCCTAGAGAGATCAGGTTTGTTTTAATGTACTCCAATCAACAGCCCCTACAACCACAAAAATGAATGGAGTCATTAGCACTTATGGTTTGTAAATGGCACCCAGAATTATGTTGCACGAAGCACAATTTCACATCATTCTGGGTTCATTTGTGTGAAAACAAGGTCCAATCAGGCTGAAACGTTAGAGGAAGGTAGAATCTACTGAGTTGTAAGTGATCTGAACGTTTCATGATAATAGCACTTTCCTAAGGGGGTCAAACCATGTCCCAAAGGTCACCGGAACTGGTGTCAATTTAAAGAAGTAGTCCAGTTACACATTTGTGGGCTTATAACTTGGCTTCTGAATGTCCTAGAGAGATCAGGTTTGTTTTAGTGTACTCCAATCAAAAGCCCCTACAACCACAAAAAGGAATGGAGTCATTAGCCCTTATGGTTTGTAAATGGCACCCAGAATTATGTTGGACGAAGCACAATTTCACATCATTCTGGGTCCATTTGTGTGAAAACAAGGTCCAATCAGGCTGAAACGCTACAAGAATGTAGAATCTATTGAGTTGTAAGTGATCTGAACGTTTCATGATGATAGCACTTTCCTAAGGGGGTCAAACCATGTCCCAAAGGTCACCGGATCTGGTGTCAATTTAAAGTAGTAGTCCAGTTACACATTTGTGGGCTTATAACTTGGCTTCTGAATGTCCTAGAGAGATCAGGTTTGTTTTAGTGTACTCCAATCAACAGCCCCTACAACCACAAAAAGGAATGGAGTCATTAGCACTTATGGTTTGTAAATGGCACCCAGAATTATGTTGCATGAAGCACAATTTCACATCATTCTGGGTCCATTTGTGTGAAAACAAGGTCCAATCAGGCTGAAACGTTACAGGAAGGTAGAATCTATTAAGTTGTAAGTGATCTGAACGTTTCTTGATGATAGCGCTTTCCTAAGGGGGTCAAACAATGTCCCAAAGGTCACAGGATCTGGTGTCAATTTAAAGAAGTAGTCCAGTTACACATTTGTGGGCTTATAACTTGGCTTCTGAATGTCCTAGAGAGATCAGGTTTGTTTAGTGTACTCCAATCAACAGCCCCTACAACCACAAAAAGGAATGGAGTCATTAGCACTTATGGTTTGTAAATGGCACCCAGAATTATGTTGCACGAAGCACAATTTCACATCATTCTGGGTCGATTTGTGTGAAAACAAGGTCCAATCAGGCTGAAACGCTACAAGAAGGTAGAATCTATTGAGTTGTAAGTGATCTGAACGTTTCAAGATGATCGCACATTCCTATAGGGGGTAAAACCATGTCCCAAAGGTCACCGGGCCTGGTGTCACTTTAAAGAAGTAGTCCAGTTACACCTTTGTGGGCTTATAACTTGGCTTCTGAATGTCCTAGAGAGGTTAGGTTTGTTTTAGTGTACTCTAATCAAAAGCCCCTACAACCACAAAAAGGAATGGAGTCATTAGCACTTATGGTTTGTAAATGGCACCCAGAATTATGTTGCACGAAGCACAATTTCAAATCATTCTGGGTTCATTTGTGTGAAAAAAAGGTCCAATCAGGCTGAAACGTTACAGGAAGGTAGAATCTATTGAGTTGTAAGTGATCTGAACGTTTCATGATGATAGCACTTTCCTAAGGGGGTCAAACCATGGCCCAAAGGTCACCGGATCTGGTGTCAATTTAAAGAAGTAGTCCAGTTACACATTTGTGGGCTTATAACTTGGCTTCTGAATTTCCTAGAGAGATCAGGTTTGTTTTAGTGTACTCCAATCAACAGCCCCTACAACCACAAAAAGGAATGGAGTCATTAGCACTTATGGTTTTGTAAATGTCACTCAGAATTATGTTGCACGAAGCACAATTTCACATCATTCTGGGCTCATTTGTGTGAAAACAAGGTCCAATCAGGCTGAAACATTACAGGAAGGTAGAATCTATTGAGTTGTAAGTGATCTGAACATTTCATGATGATAGCACTTTCCTAAGGGGGTCAAACCATGTCCCAAAGGTCACCGGATCTGGTGTCACTTTAAAGAAGTAGTCCAGTTACACATTTGTGGGCGTATAACTTGGCTTCTGAATGTCCTAGAGAGGTCAGGTTTTTTTAGTGTACTCCAATCAACAGCCCCTACAACCACAAAAAGGAATGGAGTCATTAGCATGTATGGTTTGTAAATGGCACCCAGAATTATGTTGCACGAAGCACAATTTCACATCATTCTGGGTTCATTTGTGTGAAAACAAGGTCCAATCAGGCTGAAACATTACAGGAAGGTAGAATCTATTGAGTTGTAAGTGATCTGAACATTTCATGATGATAGCACTTTCCTAAGGGGGTCAAACCATGTCCCAAAGGTCACCGGATCTGGTGTCACTTTAAAGAAGTAGTCCAGTTACACATTTGTGGGCTTATAACTTGGCTTCTGAATGTCCTAGAGAGGTCAGGTTTATTTTAGTGTACTCCAATCAACAGCCCCTACAACCACAAAAAGGAATGGAGTCATTAGCACATATGGTTTGTAAATGGCACCCAGAATTATGTTGCACGAAGCACAATTTCACATCATTCTGGGTCCATTTGTGTGAGAACAAGGTCCAATCAGGCTGAAACGTTACAGGAAGGTAGAATCTATTGAGTTGTAAGTGATCCGAACGTTTCATGATGATAGCACTTTCCTAAGGGGGTCAAACCATGTCCCAAAGGTCACCTGATCTGGTGTCAATTTAAAGAAGTAGTCCAGTTACACATTTGTGGGCTTATAACTTGGCTGCTGAATGTCCTAGAGAGATCAGGTTTGTTTTAATGTACTCCAATCAACAGCCCCTACAACCACAAAAATGAATGGAGTCATTAGCACTTATGGTTTGTAAATGGCACCCAGAATTATGTTGCACGAAGCACAATTTCACATCATTCTGGGTCCATTTGTGTGAAAACAAGGTCCAATCAGGCTGAAACGTTACAGGAAGGTAGAATCTATTGAGTTGTAAGTGATCTGAACGTTTCATGATAATAGCAATTTCCTAAGGGGGTCAAACCATGTCCCAAAGGTCACCGGAACTGGTGTCAATTTAAAGAAGTAGTCCAGTTACACATTTGTGGGCTTATAACTTGGCTTCTGAATGTCCTAGAGAGATCAGGTTTGTTTTAGTGTACTCCAATCAAAAGCCCCTACAACCACAAAAAGGAATGGAGTCATTAGCCCTTATGTTTTGTAAATGGCACCCAGAATTATGTTGGACGAAGCACAATTTCACATCATTCTGGGTCCATTTGTGTGAAAACAAGGTCCAATCAGGCTGAAACTCTACAAGAATGTAGAATCTATTGAGTTGTAAGTGATCTGAACGTTTCATGATGATAGCACTTTCCTAAGGGGGTCGAACCATGTCCCAAAGGTCACAGGATCTGGTGTCAATTTAAAGAAGTAGTCCAGTTACACATTTGTGGGCTTATAACTTGGCTTCTGAATTTCCTAGAGAGATCAGGTTTGTTTTAGTGTACTCCAATCAACAGCCCCTACAACCACAAAAAGGAATGGAGTCATTAGCACTTATGGTTTGTAAATGGCACCCAGAATTATGTTGCACGAAGCACAATTTCAAATCATTCTGGGTTCATTTGTGTGAAAAAAAGGTCCAATCAGGCTGAAACGTTACAGGAAGGTAGAATCTATTGAGTTGTAAGTGATCTGATTGTTTCATGATGATAGCACTTTCCTAAGGGGGTCGAACCATGTCCCAAAGGTCACAGGATCTGGTGTCAATTTAAAGAAGTAGTCCAGTTACACATTTGTGGGCTTATAACTTGGCTTCTGAATTTCCTAGAGAGATCAGGTTTGTTTTAGTGTACTCCAATCAACAGCCCCTACAACCACAAAAAGGAATGGAGTCATTAGCACTTATGGTTTTGTAAATGGCACTCAGAATTATGTTGCACGAAGCACAATTTCACATCATTCTGGGTTCATTTGTGTGAAAACAAGGTCCAATCAGGCTGAAACGTTACAGGAAGGTAGAACCTATTGAGTTTAAGTGATCTGAACATTTCATGATGATAGCACTTTCCTAAGGGGGTCAAACCATGTCCCAAAGGTCACCGGATCTGGTGTCAATTTAAAGAAGTAGTCCAGTTACACATTTGTGGGCTTGTAACTTGGCTTCTGAATGTCCTAGAGAGATCAGGTTTGTTTTAGTGTACTCCAATCAACAGCCCCTACAACCACCAAAAGGAATGGAGTCATTAGCATTTATGGTTTGTAAATGGCACCCAGAATTATGTTGCACGAAGCACAATTTCACATCATTCTGGGTTCATTTGTGTGAAAACAAGGTCCAATCAGGCTGAAACATTACAGGAAGGTAGAATCTATTGAGTTGTAAGTGATCTGAACATTTCATGATGATAGCACTTTCCTAAGGGGGTCAAACCATGTCCCAAAGGTCACCGGATCTGGTGTCACTTTAAAGAAGTAGTCCAGTTACACATTTGTGGGCGTATAACTTGGCTTCTGAATGTCCGAGAGAGGTCAGGTTTATTTTATTGTACTCCAATCAACAGCCCCTACAACCACAAAAAGGAATGGAGTCATTAGCATTTATGGTTTGTAAATGGCACCCAGAATTATGTTGCACGAAGCACAATTTCACATCATTCTGGGTTCATTTGTGTGAAAACAAGGTCCAGTCAGGCTGAAACATTACAGGAAGGTAGAATCTATTGAGTTGTAAGTGATCTGAACATTTCATGATGATAGCACTTTCCTAAGGGGGTCAAACCATGTCCCAAAGGTCACCGGATCTGGTGTCACTTTAAAGAAGTAGTCCAGTTACACATTTGTGGGCTTATAACTTGGCTTCTGAATGTCCTAGAGAGGTCAGGTTTATTTTAGTGTACTCCAATCAACAGCCCCTACAACCACAAAAAGGAATGGAGTCATTAGCACTTATGGTTTGTAAATGGCACCCAGAATTATGTTGCACGAAGCACAATTTCACATCATTCTGGGTCCATTTGTGTGAGAACAAGGTCCAATCAGGCTGAAACGTTACAGGAAGGTAGAATCTATTGAGTTGTAAGTGATCCGAACGTTTCATGATGATAGCACTTTCCTAAGGGGGTCAAACCATGTCCCAAAGGTCACCGGATCTGGTGTCAATTTAAAGAAGTAGTCCAGTTACACATTTGTGGGCTTATAACTTGGCTTCTGAATGTCCTAGAGAGATCAGGTTTGTTTTAGTGTACTCCAATCAACAGCCCCTACAACCACAAAAAGGAATGGAGTCATTAGCACTTATGGTTTGTAAATGGCACCCAGAATTATGTTGCATGAAGCACAATTTCACATCATTCTGGGTCCATTTGTAAGAAAACAAGGTCCAATCAGGCTGAAACGTTACAGGAAGGTAGAATCTATTAAGTTGTAAGTGATCTGAACGTTTCATGATGATAGCGCTTTCCTAAGGGGGTCAAACCATGTCCCAAAGGTCACAGGATCTGGTGTCAATTTAAAGAAGTAGTCCAGTTACACATTTGTGGGCTTATAACTTGGCTTCTGAATGTCCTAGAGAGATCAGGTTTGTTTAGTGTACTCCAATCAACAGCCCCTACAACCACAAAAAGGAATGGAGTCATTAGCACTTATGGTTTGTAAATGGCACCCAGAATTATATTGCACGAAGCAAAATTTCACATCATTCTGGGTCGATTTGTGTGAAAACAAGGTCCAATCAGGCTGAAACGCTACAAGAAGGTAGAATCTATTGAGTTGTAAGTGATCTGAACGTTTCAAGATGATCGCACATTCCTATAGGGGGTAAAACCATGTCCCAAAGGTCACCGGGCCTGGTGTCACTTTAAAGAAGTAGTCCAGTTACACCTTTGTGGGCTTATAACTTGGCTTCTGAATGTCCTAGAGAGGTTAGGTTTGTTTTAGTGTTCTCCAATCACAAGCCCCTACAACCGCAAAAAGGAATGGAGTCATTAGCACTTATGGTTTTGTAAATGGCACTCAGAATTATGTTGCACGAAGCACAATTTCACATCATTCTGGGCTCATTTGTGTGAAAACAAGGTCCAATCAGGCTGAAACATTACAGGAAGGTAGAATCTATTGAGTTGTAAGTGATCTGAACATTTCATGATGATAGCACTTTCCTAAGGGGGTCAAACCATGTCCCAAAGGTCACCGGATCTGGTGTCACTTTAAAGAAGTAGTCCAGTTACACATTTGTGGGCGTATAACTTGGCTTCTGAATGTCCGAGAGAGGTCAGGTTTATTTTATTGTACTCCAATCAACAGCCCCTACAACCACAAAAAGGAATGGAGTCATTAGCATTTATGGTTTGTAAATGGCACCCAGAATTATGTTGCACGAAGCACAATTTCACATCATTCTGGGTTCATTTGTGTGAAAACAAGGTCCAGTCAGGCTGAAACATTACAGGAAGGTAGAATCTATTGAGTTGTAAGTGATCTGAACATTTCATGATGATAGCACTTTCCTAAGGGGGTCAAACCATGTCCCAAAGGTCACCGGATCTGGTGTCACTTTAAAGAAGTAGTCCATTTACACATTTGTGGGCTTATAACTTGGCTTCTGAATGTCCTAGAGAGGTCAGGTTTATTTTAGTGTACTCCAATCAACAGCCCCTACAACCACAAAAAGGAATGGAGTCATTAGCACTTATGGTTTGTAAATGGCACCCAGAATTATGTTGCACGAAGCACAATTTCACATCATTCTGGGTCCATTTGTGTGAGAACAAGGTCCAATCAGGCTGAAACGTTACAGGAAGGTAGAATCTATTGAGTTGTAAGTGATCCGAACGTTTCATGATGATAGCACTTTCCTAAGGGGGTCAAACCATGTCCCAAAGGTCACCGGATCTGGTGTCAATTTAAAGAAGTAGTCCAGTTACACATTTGTGGGCTTATAACTTGGCTTCTGAATGTCCTAGAGAGATCAGGTTTGTTTTAGTGTACTCCAATCAACAGCCCCTACAACCACAAAAAGGAATGGAGTCATTAGCACTTATGGTTTGTAAATGGCACCCAGAATTATGTTGCATGAAGCACAATTTCACATCATTCTGGGTCCATTTGTAAGAAAACAAGGTCCAATCAGGCTGAAACCTTACAGGAAGGTAGAATCTATTAAGTTGTAAGTGATCTGAACGTTTCATGATGATAGCGCTTTCCTAAGGGGGTCAAACCATGTCCCAAAGGTCACAGGATCTGGTGTCAATTTAAAGAAGTAGTCCAGTTACACATTTGTGGGCTTATAACTTGGCTTCTGAATGTCCTAGAGAGATCAGGTTTGTTTAGTGTACTCCAATCAACAGCCCCTACAACCACAAAAAGGAATGGAGTCATTAGCACTTATGGTTTGTAAATGGCACCCAGAATTATATTGCACGAAGCACAATTTCACATCATTCTGGGTCGATTTGTGTGAAAACAAGGTCCAATCAGGCTGAAACGCTACAAGAAGGTAGAATCTATTGAGTTGTAAGTGATCTGAACGTTTCAAGATGATTGCACATTCCTATAGGGGGTAAAACCATGTCCCAAAGGTCACCGGGCCTGGTGTCACTTTAAAGAAGTAGTCCAGTTACACCTTTGTGGGCTTATAACTTGGCTTCTGAATGTCCTAGAGAGGTTAGGTTTGTTTTAGTGTTCTCCAATCACAAGCCCCTACAACCACAAAAAGGAATGGAGTCATTAGCCCTTATGGTTTTGTAAATGGCACTCAGAATTATGTTGCACGAAGCACAATTTCACATCATTCTGGGCTCATTTGTGTGAAAACAAGGTCCAATCAGGCTGAAACATTACAGGAAGGTAGAATCTATTGAGTTGTAAGTGATCTGAACATTTCATGATGATAGCACTTTCCTAAGGGGGTCAAACCATGTCCCAAAGGTCACCGGATCTGGTGTCACTTTAAAGAAGTAGTCCAGTTACACATTTGTGGGCGTATAACTTGGCTTCTGAATGTCCTAGAGAGGTCAGGTTTATTTTAGTGTACTCCAATCAACAGCCCCTACAACCACAAAAAGGAATGGAGTCATTAGCATTTATGGTTTGTAAATGGCACCCAGAATTATGTTGCACGAAGCACAATTTCACATCATTCTGGGTTCATTTGTGTGAAAACAAGGTCCAATCAGGCTGAAACATTACAGGAAGGTAGAATCTATTGAGTTGTAAGTGATCTGAACATTTCATGATGATAGCACTTTCCTAAGGGGGTCAAACCATGTCCCAAAGGTCACCGGATCTGGTGTCACTTTAAAGTAGTCCAGTTACACATTTGTGGGCTTATAACTTGGCTTCTGAATGTCCTAGAGAGGTCAGGTTTATTTTAGTGTACTCCAATCAACAGCCCCTACAACCACAAAAAGGAATGGAGTCATTAGCACTTATGGTTTGTAAATGGCACCCAGAATTATGTTGCACGAAGCACAATTTCACATCATTCTGGGTCCATTTATGTGAAAACAAGGTCCAATCAGGCTGAAACGTTACAGGAAGGTAGAATCTATTGAGTTGTAAGTGATCTGAACGTTTCATGATAATAGCAATTTCCTAAGGGGGTCAAACCATGTCCCAAAGGTCACCGGAACTGGTGTCAATTTAAAGAAGTAGTCCAGTTACACATTTGTGGGCTTATAACTTGGCTTCTGAATGTCCTAGAGAGATCAGGTTTGTTTTAGTGTACTCCAATCAAAAGCCCCTACAACCACAAAAAGGAATGGAGTCATTAGCCCTTATGTTTTGTAAATGGCACCCAGAATTATGTTGGACGAAGCACAATTTCACATCATTCTGGGTCCATTTGTGTGAAAACAAGGTCCAATCAGGCTGAAACTCTACAAGAATGTAGAATCTATTGAGTTGTAAGTGATCTGAACGTTTCATGATGATAGCACTTTCCTAAGGGGGTCAAACCATGTCCCAAAGGTCACCGGATCTGGTGTCAATTTAAAGAAGTAGTCCAGTTACACATTTGTGGGCTTATAACTTGGCTTCTGAATGTCCTAGAGAGATCAGGTTTGTTTTAGTGTACTCCAATCAACAGCCCCTACAACCACAAAAAGGAATGGAGTCATTAGCACTTATGGTTTGTAAATGGCACCCAGAATTGTGTTGCACAAAGCACAATTTCACATCATTCTGGGTCCATTTGTGTGAAAACAAGGTCAAATCAGGCTGAAACGTTACAGGAAGGTAGAATCTATTAAGTTGTAAGTGATCTGAACGTTTCAAGATGATCGCACATTCCTATAGGGGGTAAAACCATGTCCCAAAGGTCACCGGGCCTGGTGTCACTTTAAAGAAGTAGTCCAGTTACACCTTTGTGGGCTTATAACTTGGCTTCTGAATGTCCTAGAGAGGTTAGGTTTGTTTTAGTGTACTCCAATCAAAAGCCCCTACAACCACAAAAAGGAATGGAGTCATTAGCACTTATGGTTTGTAAATGGCACCCAGAATTATGTTGCACGAAGCACAATTTCAAATCATTCTGGGTTCATTTGTGTGAAAAAAAGGTCCAATCAGGCTGAAACGTTACAGGAAGGTAGAATCTATTGAGTTGTAAGTGATCTGATTGTTTCATGATGATAGCACTTTCCTAAGGGGGTCAAACCATGTCCCAAAGGTCACCGGATCTGGTGTCAATTTAAAGAAGTAGTCCAGTTACACATTTGTGGGCTTATAACTTGGCTTCTGAATTTCCTAGAGAGATCAGGTTTGTTTTAGTGTACTCCAATCAACAGCCCCTACAACCACAAAAAGGAATGGAGTCATTAGCACTTATGGTTTTGTAAATGGCACTCAGAATTATGTTGCACGAAGCACAATTTCACATCATTCTGGGTTCATTTGTGTGAAAACAAGGTCCAATCAGGCTGAAACGTTACAGGAAGGTAGAACCTATTGAGTTTAAGTGATCTGAACATTTCATGATGATAGCACTTTCCTAAGGGGGTCAAACCATGTCCCAAAGGTCACCGGATCTGGTGTCAATTTAAAGAAGTAGTCCAGTTACACATTTGTGGGCTTGTAACTTGGCTTCTGAATGTCCTAGAGAGATCAGGTTTGTTTTAGTGTACTCCAATCAACAGCCCCTACAACCACCAAAAGGAATGGAGTCATTAGCATTTATGGTTTGTAAATGGCACCCAGAATTATGTTGCACGAAGCACAATTTCACATCATTCTGGGTTCATTTGTGTGAAAACAAGGTCCAATCAGGCTGAAACATTACAGGAAGGTAGAATCTATTGAGTTGTAAGTGATCTGAACATTTCATGATGATAGCACTTTCCTAAGGGGGTCAAACCATGTCCCAAAGGTCACCGGATCTGGTGTCACTTTAAAGAAGTAGTCCAGTTACACATTTGTGGGCGTATAACTTGGCTTCTGAATGTCCGAGAGAGGTCAGGTTTATTTTATTGTACTCCAATCAACAGCCCCTACAACCACAAAAAGGAATGGAGTCATTAGCATTTATGGTTTGTAAATGGCACCCAGAATTATGTTGCACGAAGCACAATTTCACATCATTCTGGGTTCATTTGTGTGAAAACAAGGTCCAATCAGGCTGAAACATTACAGGAAGGTAGAATCTATTGAGTTGTAAGTGATCTGAACATTTCATGATGATAGCACTTTCCTAAGGGGGTCAAACCATGTCCCAAAGGTCACCGGATCTGGTGTCACTTTAAAGAAGTAGTCCAGTTACACATTTGTGGGCTTATAACTTGGCTTCTGAATGTCCTAGAGAGGTCAGGTTTATTTTAGTGTACTCCAATCAACAGCCCCTACAACCACAAAAAGGAATGGAGTCATTAGCACTTATGGTTTGTAAATGGCACCCAGAATTATGTTGCACGAAGCACAATTTCACATCATTCTGGGTCCATTTGTGTGAGAACAAGGTCCAATCAGGCTGAAACGTTACAGGAAGGTAGAATCTATTGAGTTGTAAGTGATCCGAACGTTTCATGATGATAGCACTTTCCTAACGGGGTCAAACCATGTCCCAAATGTCACCTGATCTGGTGTCAATTTAAAGAAGTAGTCCAGTTACACATTTGTGGGCTTATAACTTGGTTTCTGAATGTCCTAGAGAGATCAGGTTTGTTTTAATATACTCCAATCAACAGCCCCTACAACCACAAAAATGAATGGAGTCATTAGCACTTATGGTTTGTAAATGGCACCCAGAATTATGTTGCACGAAGCACAATTTCACATCATTCTGGGTCCATTTGTGTGAAAACAAGGTCCAATCAGGCTGAAACGTTACAGGAAGGTAGAATCTATTGAGTTGTAAGTGATCTGAACGTTTCATGATAATAGCACTTTCCTAAGGGGGTCAAACCATGTCCCAAAGGTCACCGGAACTGGTGTCAATTTAAAGAAGTAGTCCAGTTACACATTTGTGGGCTTATAACTTGGCTTCTGAATGTCCTAGAGAGATCAGGTTTGTTTTAGTGTACTCCAATCAAAAGCCCCTACAACCACAAAAAGGAATGGAGTCATTAGCCCTTATGGTTTGTAAATGGCACCCAGAATTATGTTGGACGAAGCACAATTTCACATCATTCTGGGTCCATTTGTGTGAAAACAAGGTCCAATCAGGCTGAAACGCTACAAGAATGTAGAATCTATTGAGTTGTAAGTGATCTGAACGTTTCATGATGATAGCACTTTCCTAAGGGGGTCAAACCATGTCCCAAAGGTCACCGGATCTGGTGTCAATTTAAAGAAGTAGTCCAGTTACACATTTGTGGGCTTATAACTTGGCTTCTGAATGTCCTAGAGAGATCAGGTTTGTTTTAGTGTACTCCAATCAACAGCCCCTACAACCACAAAAAGGAATGGAGTCATTAGCACTTATGGTTTGTAAATGGCACCCAGAATTATGTTGCATGAAGCACAATTTCACATCATTCTGGGTCCATTTGTGTGAAAACAAGGTCCAATCAGGCTGAAACGTTACAGGAAGGTAGAATCTATTAAGATGTAAGTGATCTGAACGTTTCATGATGATAGCGCTTTCCTAAGGGGGTCAAACCATGTCCCAAAGGTCACAGGATCTGGTGTCAATTTAAAGAAGTAGTCCAGTTACACATTTGTGGGCTTATAACTTGGCTTCTGAATGTCCTAGAGAGATCAGGTGTGTTTAGTGTACTCCAATCAACAGCCCCTACAACCACAAAAAGGAATGGAGTCATTAGCACTTATGGTTTGTAAATGGCACCCAGAATTATGATGCACGAAGCACAATTTCACATCATTCTGGGTCGATTTGTGTGAAAACAAGGTCCAATCAGGCTGAAACGCTACAAGAAGGTAGAATCTATTGAGTTGTAAGTGATCTGAACGTTTCAAGATGATCGCACATTCCTATAGGGGGTAAAACCATGTCCCAAAGGTCACCGGGCCTGGTGTCACTTTAAAGAAGTAGTCCAGTTACACATTTGTGGGCTTATAACTTGGCTTCTGAATGTCCTAGAGAGGTTAGGTTTGTTTTAGTGTACTCTAATCAAAAGCCCCTTTAACCACAAAAAGGAATGGAGTCATTAGCACTTATGGTTTGTAAATGGCACCCAGAATTATGTTGCACGAAGCACAATTTCAAATCATTCTGGGTTCATTTGTGTGAAAAAAAGGTCCAATCAGGCTGAAACGTTACAGGAAGGTAGAATCTATTGAGTTGTAAGTGATCTGAACGTTTCATGATGATAGCACTTTCCTAAGGGGGTCAAACCATGTCCCAAAGGTCACCGGATCTGGTGTCAATTTAAAGAAGTAGTCCAGTTACACATTTGTGGGCTTATAACTTGGCTTCTGAATTTCCTAGAGAGATCAGGTTTGTTTTAGTGTACTCCAATCAACAGCCCCTACAACCACAAAAAGGAATGGAGTCATTAGCACTTATGGTTTTGTAAATGGCACTCAGAATTATGTTGCACGAAGCACAATTTCACATCATTCTGGGCTCATTTGTGTGAAAACAAGGTCCAATCAGGCTGAAACATTACAGGAAGGTAGAATCTATTGAGTTGTAAGTGATCTGAACATTTCATGATGATAGCACTTTCCTAAGGGGGTCAAACCATGTCCCAAAGGTCACCGGATCTGGTGTCACTTTAAAGAAGTAGTCCAGTTACACATTTGTGGGCGTATAACTTGGCTTCTGAATGTCCTAGAGAGGTCAGGTTTATTTTAGTGTACTCCAATCAACAGCCCCTACAACCACAAAAAGGAATGGAGTCATTAGCATTTATGGTTTGTAAATGGCACCCAGAATTATGTTGCACGAAGCACAATTTCACATCATTCTGGGTTCATTTGTGTGAAAACAAGGTCCAATCAGGCTGAAACATTACAGGAAGGTAGAATCTATTGAGTTGTAAGTGATCTGAACATTTCATGATGATAGCACTTTCCTAAGGGGGTCAAACCATGTCCCAAAGGTCACCGGATCTGGTGTCACTTTAAAGAAGTAGTCCAGTTACACATTTGTGGGCTTATAACTTGGCTTCTGAATGTCCTAGAGAGGTCAGGTTTATTTTAGTGTACTCCAATCAACAGCCCCTACAACCACAAAAAGGAATGGAGTCATTAGCACTTATGGTTTGTAAATGGCACCCAGAATTATGTTGCACGAAGCACAATTTCACATCATTCTGGGTCCATTTGTGTGAGAACAAGGTCCAATCAGGCTGAAACGTTACAGGAAGGTAGAATCTATTGAGTTGTAAGTGATCCGAACGTTTCATGATGATAGCACTTTCCTAAGGAGGTCAAACCATGTCCCAAAGGTCACCTGATCTGGTGTCAATTTAAAGAAGTAGTCCAGTTACACATTTGTGGGCTTATAACTTGG
Organism: Nothobranchius furzeri; assembly: GCF_043380555.1. NCBI lineage: Eukaryota > Metazoa > Chordata > Actinopteri > Cyprinodontiformes > Nothobranchiidae > Nothobranchius > Nothobranchius furzeri. Next base: position 12,664,510 of record NC_091743.1, read on the forward strand.
CTGCTGAATGTCCTAGAGAGATCAGGTTTGTTTTAATGTACTCCAATCAACAGCCCCTACAACCACAAAAATGAATGGAGTCATTAGCACTTATGGTTTGTAAATGGCACCCAGAATTATGTTGCACGAAGCACAATTTCACATCATTCTGGGTCCATTTGTGTGAAAACAAGGTCCAATCAGGCTGAAACGTTACAGGAAGGTAGAATCTATTGAGTTGTAAGTGATCTGAACGTTTCATGATAATAGCAATTTCCTAAGGGGGTCAAACCATGTCCCAAAGGTCACCGGGCCTGGTGTCAATTTAAAGAAGTAGTCCAGTTACACATTTGTGGGCTTATAACTTGGCTTCTGAATGTCCTAGAGAGATCAGGTTTGTTTTATTGTACTCCAATCAACAGCCCCTACAACCACAAAAAGGAATGGAGTCATTAGCACTTATGGTTTGTAAATGGCACCCAGAATTGTGTTGCACAAAGCACAATTTCACATCATTCTGGGTCCATTTGTGTGAAAACAAGGTCCAATCAGGCTGAAACGTTACAGGAAGGTAGAATCTATTAAGTTGTAAGTGATCTGAACGTTTCAAGATGATCGCACATTCCTATAGGGGGTAAAACCATGTCCCAAAGGTCACCGGGCCTGGTGTCACTTTAAAGAAGTAGTCCAGTTACACCTTTGTGGGCTTATAACTTGGCTTCTGAATGTCCTAGAGAGGTTAGGTTTGTTTTAGTGTACTCCAATCAAAAGCCCCTACAACCACAAAAAGGAGTGGAGTCATTAGCACTTATGGTTTGTAAATGGCACCCAGAATTATGTTGCACAAAGCACAATTTCAAATCATTCTGGGTTCATTTGTGTGAAAAAAGGTCCAATCAGGCTGAAACGTTACAGGAAGGTAGAATCTATTGAGTTGTAAGTGATCTGATTGTTTCATGATGATAGCACTTTCCTAAGGGGGTCAAACCATGTCCCAAAGGTCACCGGATCTGGTGTCAATTTAAAGAAGTAGTCCAGTTACACATTTGTGGGCTTATAACTTGGCTTCTGAATTTCCTAGAGAGATCAGGTTTGTTTTAGTGTACTCCAATCAACAGCCCCTACAACCACAAAAAGGAATGGAGTCATTAGCACTTATGGTTTTGTAAATGGCACTCAGAATTATGTTGCACGAAGCACAATTTCACATCATTCTGGGCTCATTTGTGTGAAAACAAGGTCCTATCAGGCTGAAACGTTACAGGAAGGTAGAATCTATTGAGTTGTAATTTATCTGAACGTTTCATGATGATAGCACTTTCCTAAGGGGGTCAAACCATGTCCCAAAGGTCACCGGATCTGGTGTCACTCTAAAGAAGTAGTCCAGGTACATATTTGTGGGCTTATAACTTGGCTTCTGAATGTCCTAGAGAGGTCAGGTTTGTTTTAGTGTACTCCAATCAACAGCCCTTACAACCACAAAAAGGAATGGAGACATTAGCACTTATGGTTTTTAAATGGCACCCAGAATTATGTTGCACGAAGCACAATTTCACATCATTCTGGGTTCATTTGTGTGTAAACAAGGTCCAATCAGGCTGAAACGTTACAGGAAGGTAGAATCTATTGAGTTGTAAGTGATCTGAACGTTTCATGATGATAGCACCTTCCTAAGGGGGTCAAACCATGTCCCAAAGGTCACCGGATCTGGTGTCAATTTAAAGAAGTAGTCCAGTTACACATTTGTGGGCTTATAACTTGGCTTCTGAATGTCCTAGAGATCAGGTTTGTTTTAGTGTCCTCCAATCAACAGTCCCTACAACCACAAAAAGGAATGGAGACATTAGCACTTATGGTTTTTAAATGGCACCCAGAATTATGTTGCACAAAGCACAATTTCACATCATTCTGGGTTCATTTGTGTGAAAACAAGGTCCAATCAGGCTGAAACGTTACAGGAAGGTAGAATCTATTGAGTTGTAAGTGATCTGAACGTTTCATGATGATAGCACTTTCCTAAGGGGGTCAAACCATGTCCCAAATGTCACCGGATCTGGTGTCAATTTAAAGAAGTAGTCCAGTTACACATTTGTGGGCTTATAACTTGGCTTCTGAATGTCCTAGAGAGATCAGGTTTGTTTTAGGGTACTCCAATCAACAGCCCCTACAACCACAAAAAGGAATGGAGTCATTAGCACTTATGGTTTTTAAATGGCACCTAGAATTATGTTGCACGAAGTACAATTTCACATCATTCTGGGTTCATTTGTGTGAAAACAAGGTCCAATCAGGCTGAAACGTTACAGGAAGGTAGAATCTATTGAGTTGTAAGTGATCTGAACGTTTCATGATGATAGCACTTTCCTAAGGGGGTCAAACCATGTCCCAAAGGTCACCGGATCTGGTGTCAAATTAAAGAAGTAGTCCAGTTACACATTTGTGGGCTTATAACTTGGCTTCTGAATGTCCTAGAGAGATCAGGTTTGTTTTAATGTACTCCAATCAACAGCCCCTACAACCACAAAAAGGAATGGAGTCATTAGCACTTATGGTTTTTAAATGGCACCTAGAATTATGTTGCACGAAGTACAATTTCACATCATTCTGGGTTCATTTGTGTGAAAACAAGGTCCAATCAGGCTGAAACGTTACAGGAAGGAAGAATCTATTGAGTTGTAAGTGATCTGAACGTTTCATGATGATAGCACTTTCCTAAGGGGGTCAAACCATGTCCCAAAGATCACCGCATCAGGTGTCAATTTAAAGAAGTAGTCCAGTTACACATTTGTGGGCTTATAACTTGGCTTCTGAATGTCCTAGAGAGATCAGGTTTGTTTTAGGGTACTCCAATCAACAGCCCCTACAACTACAGAAAGGAATGGAGTCATTAGCACTTATGGTTTGTAAATGGCACCCAGAATTATGTTGCACAAAGCACAATTTCACATCATTCTGGGTCCATTTGTGTGAAAACAAGTTCCAATCAGGCTGAAACGTTACAAGAAGGTAGAATCTATTGAGTTGTAAGTGATCTGAACGTTTCATGATGGTAGCACTTTCCTAAGGGGGTCAAACCATGTCCCAAAGGTCACCGGATCTGATGTCACTCTAAAGAAGTAGTCCAGGTACATATTTGTGGGCTTATAACTTGGCTTCTGAATGTCCTAGAGAGGTCAGGTTTGTTTTAGTGTACTCCAATCAACAGCCCCTACAACCACAAAAAGGAATGGAGACATTAGCACTTATGCTTTGTAAATGGCACCCAGAATTATGTTGCACGAAGCACAATTTCACATCATTCTGGGTTCATTTGTGTGAAAACAAGGTCCAATCAGGCTGAAACGTTACAGGAAGGTAGAATCTATTGAGTTGTAAGTGATCTGAACGTTTCATGATGATAGCACTTTCCTAAGGGGGTCAAACCATGTCCCAAATGTCACCGGATCTGGTGTCAATTTAAAGAAGTAGTCCAGTTACACATTTGTGGGCTTATAACTTGGCTTCTGAATGTCCGAGAGAGATCAGGTTTGTTTTAGGGTACTCCAATCAACAGCCCCTACAACCACAAAAAGGAATGGAGTCATTAGCACTTATGGTTTTTAAATGGCACCTAGAATTATGTTGCACGAAGTACAATTTCACATCATTCTGGGTTCATTTGTGTGAAAACAAGGTCCAATCAGGCTGAAACGTTACAGGAAGGTAGAATCTATTGAGTTGTAAGTGATCTGAACATTTCATGATGATAGCACTTTCCTAAGGGGGTCAAACCATGTCCCAAAGGTCACCGGATCTGGTGTCAATTTAAAGAAGTAGTCCAGTTACACATTTCTGGGCTTATAACTTGGCTTCTGAATGTCCTAGAGAGATCAGGTTTGTTTTAATGTACTCCAATCAACAGCCCCTACAACCACAAAAAGGAATGGAGTCATTAGCACTTATGGTTTTTAAATGGCACCTAGAATTATGTTGCACGAAGTACAATTTCACATCATTCTGGGTTCATTTGTGTGAAAACAAGGTCCAATCAGGCTGAAACGTTACAGGAAGGAAGAATCTATTGAGTTGTAATTGATCTGAACGTTTCATGATGATAGCACTTTCCTAAGGGGTCAAACCATGTCCCAAAGATCACCGCATCAGGTGTCAATTTAAAGAAGTAGTCCAGTTACACATTTGTGGGCTTATAACTTGGCTTCTGAATGTCCTAGAGAGATCAGGTTTGTTTTAGGGTACTCCAATCAACAGCCCCTACAACTACAAAAAGGAATGGAGTCATTAGCACTTATGGTTTGTAAATGGCACCCAGAATTATGTTGCACAAAGCACAATTTCACATCATTCTGGGTCCATTTGTGTGAAAACAAGGTCCAATCAGGCTGAAACGTTACAAGAAGGTAGAATCTATTGAGTTGTAAGTGATCTGAACGTTTCATGATGATCACACATTCCTATAGGGGGTCAAACCATGTCCCAAAGGTCACCGGGCCTGGTGTCACTTTAAAGAAGTAGTCCAGTTACACCTTTGTGGGATTATAACTTGGCTTCTGAATGTCCTAGAGATGTCAGGTTTGTTTTAGTGTACTCCAATCAACAGCCCCTACAACCACAAAAAGGAATGGAGTCATTAGCACTTATGGATTTTAAATGGCGCCCAGAATTATGTTGCACGAAGCACAATTTCACATCATTCTGGGTTCATTTGTGTGAAAACAAGGTCCAATCAGGCTGAAATGTTACAGGAAGGTAGAATCTATTGAGCTGTAAGTGATCTGAACGTTTCATGATGATAGCACTTTCCTAAGGGGGTCAAACCATGTCCCAAAGGTCACCGGATCTGGTGTCAATTTAAAGTAGTAGTCCAGTTACACCTTTGTGGGCTTATAACTTGGCTTCTGAATGTCCTAGAGAGATTAGGTTTGTTTTAGTATACTCCAATCAACAGCCCCTACAACCACCAAAATTAATGGAGTCATTAGCACTTATGGTTTTTAAATGGCACCCAGAATTATGTTGCACGAAGCACAATTTCACATCATTCTGGGTTCATTTGTGTGAAAACAAGGTCCAATCAGGCTGAAACGTTAAAGGAAGGTAGAATCTATTGAGTTGTAAGGGATCTGAACGTTTCAAGATGATCGCACATTCCTATAGGGGGTCAAACCATGTCCCAAAGGTCACCGGGCCTGGTGTCACTTTAAAGAAGCAGTCCAGTTACACCTTTGTGGGCTTATAACTTGGCTTCTGAATGTCCTAGAGAGGTTAGGTTTGTTTTAGTGTTCTCCAATCACAAGCCCCTACAACCACAAAAAGGAATGGAGTCATTAGCACTTATGGTTTGTAAATGGCACCCAGAATTATGTTGCACGAAGCACAATTTCACATCATTCTGGGTTCATTTGTGTGAAAACAAGGTCCAATCAGGCTGAAACGTTACAGGAAGGTAGAATCTATTGATTTGTAAGTGATCTGAACGTTTCATGATGGTAGCACTTTCCTAAGGGGGTCAAACCATGTCCCAAAGGTCACCGGATCTGGTGTCACTCTAAAGAAGTAGTCCAGGTACATATTTGTGGGCTTATAACTTGGCTTCTGAATGTCCTAGAGAGGTCAGGTTTGTTTTAGTGTACTCCAATCAACAGCCCTTACAACCACAAAAAGGAATGGAGACATTAGCACTTATGGTTTTTAAATGGCACCCAGAATTATGTTGCACAAAGCACAATTTCACATCATTCTGGGTTCATTTGTGTGAAAACAAGGTCCAATCAGGCTGAAACGTTACAGGAAGGTAGAATCTATTGAGTTGTAAGTGATCTGAACGTTTCATGATGATAGCACTTTCCTAAGGGGGTCAAACCATGTCCCAAAGGTCACCGGATCTGGTGTCAATTTAAAGAAGTAGTCCATTTACACATTTGTGGGCTTATAACTTGGCTTCTGAATGTCCTAGAGATCAGGTTTGTTTTAATGTACTCCAATCAACAGCCCCTACAACCACAAAAAGGAATGGAGATATTAGCACTTATGCTTTGTAAATGGCACCCAGAATTATGTTGCACGAAGAACAATTTCACATCATTCTGGGTCCATTTGTCTGAAAACAAGGTCCAATCAGGCTGAAATGTTACAGGAAGGTAGAATCTATTGAGTTGTAAGTGATCTGAACGTTTCATGATGATAGCACTTTCCTAAGGGGGTCAAACCATGTCCCAAAGGTCACCGGATCTGGTGTCAATTTAAAGAAGTAGTCCAGTTACACCTTTGTGGGCTTATAACTTGGCTTCTGAATGTCCTAGAGATATCAGGTTTGTTTTAGTATACTCCAATCAACAGCCCCTACAACCACAAAAAGGAATGGAGTCATTAGCACTTATGGTTTTTAAATGGCACCCAGAATTATGTTGCACGAAGCACAATTTCACATCATTCTGGGTTCATTTGTGTGAAAACAAGGTCTAATCAGGCTGAAATGTTACATGAAGGTAGAATCTATTGAGTTGTAAGTGATCTGAACGTTTCATGATGATAGCACTTTCCTAAGGGGGTCAAACCATGTCCCAAAGGTCACCAGATCTGGTGTCAATTTAAAGAAGTAGTACAGTTACACCTTTGTGGGCTTATAACTTGGCTTCTGAATGTCCTAGAGAGATCAGGTTTGTTTTAGTATACTCCAATCAACAACCCCTACAACCACAAAAAGGAATGGAGTCATTAGCACTTATGGTTTTTAAATGGCACCCAGAATTATGTTGCACGAAGCACAATTTCACATCATTCTGGGTTCATTTGTGTGAAAACAAGGTCCAATCAGGCTGAAACGTTACAGGAAGGTAGAATCTATTGACTTGTAAGTGATCTGAACGTTTCAAGATGATCGCAAATTCCTATAGGGGGTCAAACCATGTCCCAAAGGTCACCGGGCCTGGTGTCACTTTAAAGAAGCAGTCCAGTTACACCTTTGTGGGCTTATAACTTGGCTTCTGAATGTCCTAGAGAGGTTAGGTTTGTTTTAGTGTTCTCCAATCACCAGCCCCTACAACCACAAAAAGGAATGGAGTCATTAGCACTTATGGTTTGTAAATGGCACCCAGAATTATGTTGCACGAAGCACAATTTCACATCATTCTGGGTTCATTTGTGTGAAAACAAGGTCCAATCAGGCTGAAACGTTACAGGAAGGTAGAATCTATTGAGTTGTAAGTGATCTGAACGTTTCATGATGATAGCACTTTCCTACGGGGGTCAAACCATGTCCCAAAGGTCACCGGATCTGGTGTCACTTTAAAGAAGTAGTCCAGTTACACATTTATGGGCTTATAACTTGGCTTCTGAATGTCCTAGAGAGGTCAGGTTTGTTTTAGTGTACTCCAATCAACAGCCCCTACAACCACAAAAAGGAATGGAGACATTAGCACTTATGGTTTTTAAATGGCACCCAGAATTATGTTGCACGAAGCACAATTTCACATCATTCTGGGTTCATTTGTGTGTAAACAAGGTCCAATCAGGCTGAAACGTTACAGGAAGGTAGAATCCATTGAGTTGTAAGTGATCTGAACGTTTCATGATGATAGCACTTTCCTAAGGGGGTCAAACCATGTCCCAAAGGTCACCGGATCTGGTGTCACTTTAAAGAAGTAGTCCAGTTACACATTTATGGGCTTATAACTTGGCTTCTGAATGTCCTAGAGAGGTCAGGTTTGTTTTAGTGTACTCCAATCAACAGCCCCTACAACCACAAAAAGGAATGGAGTCATTAGCACTTATGCTTTGTAAATGGCACCCAGAATTATGTTGCACGAAGCACAATTTCACATCATTCTGGGTCCATTTGTGTGAAAACAAGGTCCAATCAGGCTGAAACGCTACAAGAAGGTAGAATCTATTGAGTTGTAAGTGATCTGAACGTTTCAAGATGATAGCACATTCCTATAGGGGGTAAAACCATGTCCCAAAGGTCACCGGGCCTGGTGTCACTTTAAAGAAGTAGTCCAGTTACACCTTTGTGGGCTTATAACTTGGCTTCTGAATGTCCTAGAGAGGTCAGGTTTGTTTTAGTGTACTCCAATAAACAGCCCCTACAACCACAAAAAGGAATGGAGTCATTAGCACTTATGGTTTGTAAATGGCACCCAGAATTATGTTGCACGAAGCACAATTTCACATCATTCTGGGTCCATTTTTGTGAAAACAATGTCCAATCAGGCTGAAACGTTACAAGAAGGTAGAATCTATTGAGTTGTAAGTGATCTGAACGTTTCATGATGATCGCACATTCCTATAGGGGGTCAAACCATGTCCCAAAGGTCACCGGGCCTGGTGTCACTTTAAAGACGTAGTCCAGTTACACATTTGTGGGCTTATAACTTGGCTTCTGAATGTCCTAGAGAGGTCAGGTTTGTTTTAGTGTATTCCAATCAACAGCCGCCCCTACAACCACAAAAAGGAATGGAGTCATTAGCACTTATGGTTTGTAAATGGCACCCAGAATTATGTTGCACGAAGCACAATTTCACATCATTCTGGGTTCATTTGTGTGAAAACAAGGTCCAATCAGGCTGAAACGTTACAGGAAGGTAGAATCTATTGAGTTGTAAGTGATATGAACGTTTCATGATGATAGCACTTTCCAAAGGGGGTCAAACCATGTCCCAAAGGTCACCGGATCTGGTGTCACTTTAAAGAAGTAGTCCAGTTACACATTTGTGGGCTTATAACTTGGCTTCTGAATGTCCTAGAGAGGTCAGGTTTGTTTTAGTGTACTCCAATCAACAGCCCCTACAACCACAAAAAGGAATGGAGTCATTAGCACTTATGGTTTTTAAATGGCACCCAGAAATATGTTGCACGAAGCACAATTTCACATCATTCTGGGTTCATTTGTGTGAAAACAAGGTCCAATCAGGCTGAAACGTTACAGGAAGGTAGAATCTACTGAGTTGTAAGTGATATGAACATTGCATGATGATAGCACTTTCCTGAGGGGGTCAAACCATGTCCCAAAGGTCACCGGGCCTGGTGTCACTTTAAAGATGTAGTCCAGTTACACCTTTGTGGGCTTATAACTTGGCTTCTGAATGTCCTAGAGAGGTTAGGTTTGTTTTAGTGTACTCCAATCAAAAGCCCCTACAACCACAAAAAGGAATGGAGTCATTAGCACTTATGGTTTGTAAATGGCACCCAGAATTATGTTGCACAAAGCACAATTTCACATCATTCTGGGTTCATTTGTGTGAAAACAAGGTCCAATCAGGCTGAAACATTACAGGAAGGTAGAATCTATGGAGTTGTAAGTGATCTGAACGTTTCATGATGATAGCACTTTCCAAAGGGGGTCAAACCATGTCCCAAAGGTCACCGGATCTGGTGTCACTTTAAAGAAGTAGTCCAGTTACACATTTGTGGGCTTATAACTTGGTTTCTGAATGTCCTAGAGAGGTCAGGTTTGTTTTAGTGTACTCCAATCAACAGCCCCTACAACCACAAAAAGGAATGGAGACATTAGCACTTATGGTTTTTAAATGGCACCCAGAATTATGTTGCAAGAAGCACAATTTCACATCATTCTGGGCTCATTTGTGTGAAAACAAGGTCCAATCAGGCTGAAACGTTACAGGAAGGTAGAATCTATTGAGTTGTAAGTGACCTGAACGTTTCATGATGATAGCACTTTCCTAAGGGGGTCAAACCATGTCCCAAATGTCACCGGATCTGGTGTCAATTTAAAGAAGTAGTCCAGTTACACATTTGTGGGCTTATAACTTGGCTTCTGAATGTCCTAGAGAGATCAGGTTTGTTTTAGGGTACTCCAATCAACAGCCCCTACAACCACAAAAAGGAATGGAGTCATTAGCACTTATGGTTTTTAAATGGCACCTAGAATTATGTTGCACAAAGTACAATTTCACATCATTCTGGGTTCATTTGTGTGAAAACAAGGTCCAATCAGGCTGAAACGTTACAGGAAGGTAGAATCTATTGAGTTGTAAGTGATCTGAACGTTTCATGATGATAGCACTTTCCTAAGGGGGTCAAACCATGTCCCAAAGGTCACCGGATCTGGTGTCAATTTAAAGAAGTAGTCCAGTTACACATTTGTGGGCTTATAACTTGGCTTCTGAATGTCCTAGAGAGATCAGGTTTGTTTTAATGTACTCCGATCAACAGCCCCTACAACCACAAAAAGGAATGGAGTCATTAGCACTTATGGTTTCAAAATGGCACCTAGAATTATGTTGCACGAAGTACAATTTCACATCATTCTGGGTTCATTTGTGTGAAAACAAGGTCCAATCAGGCTGAAACGTTACAGGAAGGAAGAATCTATTGAGTTGTAAGTGATCTGAACGTTTCATGATGATAGCACTTTCCTAAGGGGGTCAAACCATGTCCCAAAGGTCACCGGATCTGGTGTCAATTTAAAGAAGTAGTCCAGTTACACATTTGTGGGCTTATAACTTGGCTTCTGAATGTCCTAGAGAGATCAGGTTTGTTTTTATGTACTCCAATCAACAGCCCCTACAACCACAAAAAGGAATGGAGTCATTAGCACTTATGGTTTGTAAATGGCACCCAGTATTATGTTGCACGAAGCACAATTTCACATCATTCTGGGTTCATTTGTGTGAAAACAAGGTCCAATCAGGCTGAAACGTTAGAGGAAGGTAGAATCTACTGTGTTGTAAGTGATCTGAACGTTTCATGATAATAGCACTTTCCTAAGGGGGTCAAACCATGTCCCAAAGGTCACCGGATCTGCTGTCAATTTAAAGAAGTAGTCCAGTTACACATTTGTGGGCTTATAACTTGGCTTCTGAATGTCCTAGAGAGATCAGGTTTGTTTTAGTGTACTCCAATCAACAGCCCCTACAACCACAAAAAGGAATGGAGTCATTAGCACTTATGGTTTTTAAATGGCACCCAGAATTATGTTGCACGAAGCACAATTTCACATCATTCTGGGTTCATTTGTGTGAAAACAAGGTCCAATCAGGCTGAAACGTTACAGGAAGGTAGAATCTACTGAGTTGTAAGTGATATGAACATTGCATGATGATAGCACTTTCCTGAGGGGGTCAAACCATGTCCCAAAGGTCACCGGGCCTGGTGTCACTTTAAAGATGTAGTCGAGTTACACATTTTTGGGCTTATAACTTGGCTTCTGAATGTCCTAGAGAGGTTAGGTTTGTTTTAGTGTACTCCAATCAAAAGCCCCTACAACCACAAAAAGGAATGGAGTCATTAGCACTTATGGTTTGTAAATGGCACCCAGAATTATGTTGCACAAAGCACAATTTCACATCATTCTGGGTTCATTTGTGTGAAAACAAGGTCCAATCAGGCTGAAACGTTACAGGAAGGTAGAATCTATTGAGTTGTAAGTGATCTGAACGTTTCATGATGATAGCACTTTCCAAAGGGGGTCAAACCATGTCCCAAAGGGCACCGGATCTGGTGTCACTTTAAAGAAGTAGTCCAGTTACACATTTGTGGGCTTATAACTTGGTTTCTGAATGTCCTAGAGAGGTCAGGTTTGTTTTAGTGTACTCCAATCAACAGCCCCTACAACCACAAAAAGGAATGGAGACATTAGCACTTATGGTTTTTAAATGGCACCTAGAATTATGTTGCAAGAAGCACAATTTCACATCATTCTGGGCTCATTTGTGTGAAAACAAGGTCCAATCAGGCTGAAACGTTACAGGAAGGTAGAATCTATTGAGTTGTAAGTGGCCTGAACGTTTCATGATGATAGCACTTTCCTAAGGGGGTCAAACCATGTCCCAAATGTCACCGGATCTGGTGTCAATTTAAAGAAGTAGTCCAGTTACACATTTGTGGGCTTATAACTTGGCTTCTGAATGTCCTAGAGAGATCAGGTTTGTTTTAGGGTACTCCAATCAACAGCCCCTACAACCACAAAAAGGAATGGAGTCATTAGCACTTATGGTTTTTAAATGGCACCTAGAATTATGTTGCACAAAGTACAATTTCACATCATTCTGGGTTCATTTGTGTGAAAACAAGGTCCAATCAGGCTGAAACGTCACAGGAAGGTAGAATCTATTGAGTTGTAAGTGATCTGAACGTTTCATGATGATAGCACTTTCCTAAGGGGGTCAAACCATGTCCCAAAGGTCACCGGATCTGGTGTCAATTTAAAGAAGTAGTCCAGTTACACATTTGTGGGCTTATAACTTGGCTTCTGAATGTCCTAGAGAGATCAGGTTTGTTTTAATGTACTCCAATCAACAGCCCCTACAACCACAAAAAGGAATGGAGTCATTAGCACTTATGGTTTGTAAATGGCACCCAGAATTATGTTGCACGAAGCACAATTTCACATCATTCTGGGTTCATTTGTGTGAAAACAAGGTCCAATCAGGCTGAAACGTTAGAGGAAGGTAGAATCTACTGAGTTGTAAGTGATCTGAACGTTTCATGATAATAGCACTTTCCTAAGGGGGTCAAACCATGTCCCAAAGGTCACCGGATCTGCTGTCAATTTAAAGAAGTAGTCCAGTTACACATTTGTGGGCTTATAACTTGGCTTCTGAATGTCCTAGAGAGATCAGGTTTGTTTTAGTGTACTCCAATCAACAGCCCCTACATCCACAAAAAGGAATGGAGTCATTAGCACTTATGCTTTGTAAATGGCACCCAGAATTATGTTGCACGAAGCACAATTTCACATCATTCTGGGTCCATTTGTGTGAAAACAAGGTCCAATCAGGCTGAAACGTTACAAGAAGGTAGAATCTATTGAGTTGTAAGTGATCTGAACGTTTCATGATGATCGCACATTCCTATAGGGGGTCAAACCATGTCCCAAAGGTCACTGGGCCTGGTGTCACTTTAAAGACGTAGTCCAGTTACACATTTGTGGGCTTATAACTTGGCTTCTGAATGTCCTAGAGAGGTCAGGTTTGTTTTATTGTATTCCAATCAACAGCCCCTACAACCACAAAAAGGAATGGAGTCATTAGCACTTATGGTTTGTAAATGGGACCCAGAATTATGTTGCACGAAGCACAATTTCACATCATTCTGGGTCAATTTGTGTGAAAACAAGGTCCAATCAGGCTGAAACGTTACATGAAGGTAGAATCTATTGAGTTGTAAGTGATCTGAACGTTTCATGATGATAGCACTTTCCTAAGTGGGTCAAACCATGTCCCAAAGGTCACCGGATCTGGTGTCAATTTATAGAAGTAGTCCAGTTACACATTTGTGGGCTTATAACTTGGCTTCTGAATGTCCCTGAGAGATCAGGTTTGTTTTAGTATACTCCAATCAACAGCCCCTACAACCACAAAAAGGAATGGAGTCATTAGCACTTATGGTTTTTAAATGGCACCCAGAATTATGTTGCACGAAGCACAATTTCACATCATTCAGGGTTCATTTGTGTGAAAACAAGGTCCAATCAGGCTGAAACGTTACAGGAAGGTAGAATCTATTGAGTTGTAAGTGATCTGAACATTTCATGATGATAGCGCTTTCCTAATGGGGTCAAACCATGTCCCAAAGGTCACCGGATCTGGTGTCAATTTAAAGAAGTAGTCCAGTTACACATTTGTGGGCTTATAACTTGGCTTCTGAATGTCCTAGAAAGATCAGGTTTGTTTTAATGTACTCCAATCAACAGCCCCTAAAACCACAAAAAGGAATGGAGTCATTAGCACTTATGGTTTGTAAATGGCACCCAGAATTATGTTGCACGAAGCACACTTTCACATCATTCTGGGTTCATTTGTGTGAAAACAAGGTCCAATCAGGCTGAAACGTTAGAGGAAGGTAGAATCTACTGAGTTGTAAGAGATCTGAACATTTCATGATGATAGCACTTTCCTAAGGGGGTCAAACCATGTCCCAAAGGTCACCGGATCTGGTGTCAATTTAAAGAAGTAGTCCAGTTACACATTTGTGGGCTTATAACTTGGCTTCTGAATGTCCTAGAGAGATCAGGTTTGTTTTAGTGTACTCCAATCAACAGCCCCTACAACCACAAAAAGGAATGGAGTCATTAGCACTTATGCTTTGTAAATGGCACCCAGAATTATGTTGCACGAAGCACAATTTCACATCATTCTGGGTCCATTTGTGTGAAAACAAGGTCCAATCAGGCTGAAACGCTACAAGAAGGTAGAATCTATTGAGTTGTAAGTGATCTGAACATTTCAAGATGATCGCACATTCCTATAGGGGGTAAAACCATGTCCCAAAGGTCACCGGGCCTGGTGTCACTTTAAAGAAGTAGTCCAGTTACACCTTTGTGGGCTTATAACTTGGCTTCTGAATGTCCTAGAGAGGTTAGGTTTGTTTTAGTGTACTCCAATCAACAGCCCCTACAACCACAAAACGGAATGGAGTCATTAGCACTTATGGTTTGTAAATGGCACCCAGAATTATGTTGCACGAAGCACAATTTCACATCATTCTGGGTTCATTTGTGTGAAAACAAGGTCCAATAGGGCTGAAACGTTACAGGAAGGTAGAATCTATTGAGTTGTAAGTGATCTGAACGTTTCATGATGATAGCACTTTCCTAAGGGGGTCAAACCATGTCCCAAAGGTCACCGGATCTGGTGTCAATTTAAAGAAGTAGTCCAGTTACACATTTGTGGGCTTATAACTTGGCTTCTGAATGTCCTAGAGAGATCAGGTTTGTTTTAATGTACTCCAATCAACAGCCCCTACAACCACAAAAAGGAATGGAGTCATTAGCACTTATGGTTTGTAAATGGCACCCAGAATTATGTTGCACGAAGCACAATTTCACATCATTCTGGGTTCATTTGTGTGAAAACAAGGTCCAATCAGGCTGAAACGTTACAGGAAGGTAGAATCTATTGAGTTGTAAGTTATCTGAACGTTTCATGATGATAGCACTTTCCTAAGGGGGTCAAACCATGTCCCAAAGGTCACCGGATCTGGTGTCAATTTAAAGAAGTAGTCCAGTTACACATTTGTGGGCTTGTAACTTGGCTTCTGAATGTCCTAAAGAGATCAGGTTTGTTTTAGTGTACTGCAATCAACAGCCCCTACAACCACAAAAAGGAATGGAGTCATTAGCACTTATGGTTTTTAAATGGCACCTAGAATTATGTTGCACGAAGTACAATTTCACATCATTCTGGGTTCATTTGTGTGAAAACAAGGTCCAATCAGGCTGAAACGTTACAGGAAGGTAGAATCTATTGAGTTGTAAGTTATCTGAATGTTTCATGATGATAGCACTTTCCTAAGGGGGTCAAACCATGTCCCAAAGGTCACCGGATCTGGTGTCAATTTAAAGAAGTAGTCCAGTTACACATTTGTGGGCTTATAACTTGGCTTCTGAATGTCCTAGAGAGGTCAGGTTTGTTTTAGTGTACTCCAATCAAGTGCCCCTACAACCACAAAACGGAATGGAGTCATTAGCACTTATGGTTTGTAAATGGCACCCAGAATTATGTTGCACGAAGCACAATTTCACATCATTCTGGGTTCATTTGTGTGAAAACAAGGTCCAATAGGGCTGAAACGTTACAGGAAGGTAGAATCTATTGAGTTGTAAGTGATCTGAACGTTTCATGATGATAGCACTTTCCTAAGGGGGTCAAACTATGTCCCAAAGGTCACCGGATCTGGTGTCACTTTAAAGAAGTAGTCCAGTTACAATTTTGTGGGCTTATAACTTGGCTTCTGAATGTCCTAGAGAGGTCAGGTTTGTTTTAGTGTACTCCAATCAACAGCCCCTACAACCACAAAAAGGAATGGAGACATTAGCACTTATGGTTTTTAAATGGCACCCAGAATTATGTTGCACGAAGCACAATTTCACATCATTCTGGGTTCATTTGTGTGAAAACAAGGTCCAATCAGGCTGAAACGTTACAGGAAGGTAGAATCTATTGAGTTGTAAGTGATCTGAACGTTTCATGATGATAGCACTTTCCTAAGGGGGTCAAACCATGTCCCAAAGGTCACCGGGCCTGGTGTCACTTTAAAGAAGTAGTCCAGTTACACCTTTGAGGGCTTATAACTTGGCTTCTGAATGTCCTAGAGAGGTTACGTTTGTTTTAGTGTACTCCAATCAACAGCCCCTACAACCACAAAACGGAATGGAGTCATTAGCACTTATGGTTTGTAAAAGGCATCCCGAATTATGTTGCACGAAGCTCAATTTCACATCATTCT
Source organism: Nothobranchius furzeri (assembly GCF_043380555.1). Classification (NCBI taxonomy): domain Eukaryota; kingdom Metazoa; phylum Chordata; class Actinopteri; order Cyprinodontiformes; family Nothobranchiidae; genus Nothobranchius; species Nothobranchius furzeri. The sequence continues at coordinate 12,680,674 of NC_091743.1, forward strand.
GGGTTCATTTGTGTGAAAACAAGGTCCAATCAGGCTGAAACGTTACAGGAAGGTAGAATCTTTTGAGTTGTAAGTGATCTGAACGTTTCATGATTATAGCACTTTCCTAAGGCGGTCAAACCATGTCCCAAAGGTCACCGGGCCTGGTGTCACTTTAAAGACGTAGTCCAGTTACACATTTGTGGGCTTATAACTTGGCTTCTGAATGTCCTAGAGAGGTCAGGTTTGTTTTAGTGTATTCCAATCAACAGCCCCTACAACCACAAAAAGGAATGGAGACATTAGCAGTTATGGTTTTTAAATGGCACCTAGAATTATGTTGCACGAAGTACAATTTCACATCATTCTGGGTCCATTTGTGTGAAAACAAGGTCCAATCAGGCTGAAACGTTACAGGAAGGTAGAATCTATTGATTTGTAAGTAATCTGAACGTTTCATGATGATAGCACTTTCCTAAGGGGGTCAAACCATGTCCCAAAGGTCACCGGATCTGGTGTCAATTTAAAGAAGTAGTCCAGTTACACATTTGTGGGCTTATAACTTAGCTTCTGAATGTCCTAGAGAGATCAGGTTTGTTTTAGTATACTCCAATCAACAGCCCCTACAACCACAAAAAGGAATGGAGTCATTAGCACTTATGGTTTTTAAATGGCACCCAGAATTATGTTGCACGAAGCACAATTTCACATCATTCTGGGTTCATTTGTGTGAAAACAAGGTCCAATCAGGCTGAAACGTTACAGGAAGGTAGAACCTATTGAGTTTAAGTGATCTGAACATTTCATGATGATAGCACTTTCCTAAGGGGGTCAAACCATGTCCCAAAGGTCACCGGATCTGGTGTCAATTTAAAGAAGTAGTCCAGTTACACATTTGTGGGCTTATAACTAGGCTTCTGAATGTCCTAGAGAGATCAGGTTTGTTTTAGTATACTCCAATCAACAGCCCCTACAACCACAAAAAGGAATGGAGTGATTAGCACTTATGGTTTTTAAATGGCACCCAGAATCATGTTGCACGAAGCACAATTTCACATCATTCTGGGTTCATTTGTATGAAAACAAGGTCCAATCAGGCTGAAACGTTTCAGGAAGGTAGAATCTATTGAGTTGTAAGTGATCTGAACGTTTCATGATGATAGCAGTTTCCTAAGGGGGTCAAACCATGTCCCAAAGGTCACCGGATCTGGTGTCAATTTAAAGAAGTAGTCCAGTTACACATTTGTGGGCTTATAACTTGGCTTCTGAATGTCCTAGAGAGATCAGGTTTGTTTTAATGTACTCCAATCAACAGCCCCTACAAACACAAAAAGGAATGGAGTCATTAACACTTATGGTTTTTAAATGGCACCCAGAATTATGTTGCACGAAGCACAATTTCACATCATTCTGGGTCCATTTGTGTGAGAACAAGGTCCAATCAGGCTGAAACGTTACAGGAAGGTAGAATCTATTGAGTTGTAAGTGATCCGAACGTTTCATGATGATAGCACTTTCCTAAGGGGATCAAACCATGTCCCAAATGTCACCTGATCTGGTGTCAATTTAAAGAAGTAGTCCAGTTACACATTTGTGGGCTTATAACTTGGTTTCTGAATGTCCTAGAGAGATCAGGTTTGTTTTAATGTACTCCAATCAACAGCCCCTACAACCACAAAAATGAATGGAGTCATTAGCACTTATGGTTTGTAAATGGCACCCAGAATTATGTTGCACGAAGCACAATTTCAAATCATTCTGAGTTCATTTGTGTGAAAACAAGGTCCAATCAGGCTGAAACGTTAGAGGAAGGTAGAATCTACTGAGTTGTAAGTGATCTGAACGTTTCATGATAATAGCACTTTCCTAAGGGGGTCAAACCATGTCCCAAAGGTCACCGGAACTGGTGTCAATTTAAAGAAGTAGTCCAGTTACACATTTGTGGGCTTATAACTTGGCTTCTGAATGTCCTAGAGAGATCAGGTTTGTTTTAGTGTACTCCAATCAAAAGCCCCTACAACCACAAAAAGGAATGGAGTCATTAGCCCTTATGGTTTGTAAATGGCACCCAGAATTATGTTGGACGAAGCACAATTTCACATCATTCTGGGTCCATTTGTGTGAAAACAAGGCCCAATCAGGCTGAAACGCTACAAGAATGTAGAATCTATTGAGTTGTAAGTGATCTGAACGTTTCATGATGATAGCACTTTCCTAAGGGGGTCAAACCATGTCCCAAAGGTCACCGGATCTGGTGTCAATTTAAAGTAGTAGTCCAGTTACACATTTGTGGGCTTATAACTTGGCTTCTGAATGTCCTAGAGAGATCAGGTTTGTTTTAGTGTACTCCAATCAACAGCCCCTACAACCACAAAAAGGAATGGAGTCATTAGCACTTATGGTTTGTAAATGGCACCCAGAATTATGTTGCATGAAGCACAATTTCACATCATTCTGGGTCCATTTGTGTGAAAACAAGGTCCAATCAGGCTGAAACGTTACAGGAAGGTAGAATCTATTAAGTTGTAAGTGATCTGAACGTTTCTTGATGATAGCGCTTTCCTAAGGGGGTCAAACAATGTCCCAAAGGTCACAGGATCTGGTGTCAATTTAAAGAAGTAGTCCAGTTACACATTTGTGGGCTTATAACTTGGCTTCTGAATGTCCTAGAGAGATCAGGTTTGTTTAGTGTACTCCAATCAACAGCCCCTACAACCACAAAAAGGAATGGAGTCATTAGCACTTATGGTTTGTAAATGGCACCCAGAATTATGTTGCACGAAGCACAATTTCACATCATTCTGGGTCGATTTGTGTGAAAACAAGGTCCAATCAGGCTGAAACGCTACAAGAAGGTAGAATCTATTGAGTTGTAAGTGATCTGAACGTTTCAAGATGATCGCACATTCCTATAGGGGGTAAAACCATGTCCCAAAGGTCACCGGGCCTGGTGTCACTTTAAAGAAGTAGTCCAGTTACACCTTTGTGGGCTTATAACTTGGCTTCTGAATGTCCTAGAGAGGTTAGGTTTGTTTTAGTGTACTCTAATCAAAAGCCCCTACAACCACAAAAAGGAATGGAGTCATTAGCACTTATGGTTTGTAAATGGCACCCAGAATTATGTTGCACGAAGCACAATTTCAAATCATTCTGGGTTCATTTGTGTGAAAAAAAGGTCCAATCAGGCTGAAACGTTACAGGAAGGTAGAATCTATTGAGTTGTAAGTGATCTGAACGTTTCATGATGATAGCACTTTCCTAAGGGGGTCAAACCATGTCCCAAAGGTCACCGGATCTGGTGTCAATTTAAAGAAGTAGTCCAGTTACACATTTGTGGGCTTATAACTTGGCTTCTGAATTTCCTAGAGAGATCAGGTTTGTTTTAGTGTACTCCAATCAACAGCCCCTACAACCACAAAAAGGAATGGAGTCATTAGCACTTATGGTTTTGTAAATGTCACTCAGAATTATGTTGCACGAAGCACAATTTCACATCATTCTGGGCTCATTTGTGTGAAAACAAGGTCCAATCAGGCTGAAACATTACAGGAAGGTAGAATCTATTGAGTTGTAAGTGATCTGAACATTTCATGATGATAGCACTTTCCTAAGGGGGTCAAACCATGTCCCAAAGGTCACCGGATCTGGTGTCACTTTAAAGAAGTAGTCCAGTTACACATTTGTGGGCGTATAACTTGGCTTCTGAATGTCCTAGAGAGGTCAGGTTTTTTTAGTGTACTCCAATCAACAGCCCCTACAACCACAAAAAGGAATGGAGTCATTAGCATGTATGGTTTGTAAATGGCACCCAGAATTATGTTGCACGAAGCACAATTTCACATCATTCTGGGTTCATTTGTGTGAAAACAAGGTCCAATCAGGCTGAAACATTACAGGAAGGTAGAATCTATTGAGTTGTAAGTGATCTGAACATTTCATGATGATAGCACTTTCCTAAGGGGGTCAAACCATGTCCCAAAGGTCACCGGATCTGGTGTCACTTTAAAGAAGTAGTCCAGTTACACATTTGTGGGCTTATAACTTGGCTTCTGAATGTCCTAGAGAGGTCAGGTTTATTTTAGTGTACTCCAATCAACAGCCCCTACAACCACAAAAAGGAATGGAGTCATTAGCACATATGGTTTGTAAATGGCACCCAGAATTATGTTGCACGAAGCACAATTTCACATCATTCTGGGTCCATTTGTGTGAGAACAAGGTCCAATCAGGCTGAAACGTTACAGGAAGGTAGAATCTATTGAGTTGTAAGTGATCCGAACGTTTCATGATGATAGCACTTTCCTAAGGGGGTCAAACCATGTCCCAAAGGTCACCTGATCTGGTGTCAATTTAAAGAAGTAGTCCAGTTACACATTTGTGGGCTTATAACTTGGCTGCTGAATGTCCTAGAGAGATCAGGTTTGTTTTAATGTACTCCAATCAACAGCCCCTACAACCACAAAAATGAATGGAGTCATTAGCACTTATGGTTTGTAAATGGCACCCAGAATTATGTTGCACGAAGCACAATTTCACATCATTCTGGGTCCATTTGTGTGAAAACAAGGTCCAATCAGGCTGAAACGTTACAGGAAGGTAGAATCTATTGAGTTGTAAGTGATCTGAACGTTTCATGATAATAGCAATTTCCTAAGGGGGTCAAACCATGTCCCAAAGGTCACCGGAACTGGTGTCAATTTAAAGAAGTAGTCCAGTTACACATTTGTGGGCTTATAACTTGGCTTCTGAATGTCCTAGAGAGATCAGGTTTGTTTTAGTGTACTCCAATCAAAAGCCCCTACAACCACAAAAAGGAATGGAGTCATTAGCCCTTATGTTTTGTAAATGGCACCCAGAATTATGTTGGACGAAGCACAATTTCACATCATTCTGGGTCCATTTGTGTGAAAACAAGGTCCAATCAGGCTGAAACTCTACAAGAATGTAGAATCTATTGAGTTGTAAGTGATCTGAACGTTTCATGATGATAGCACTTTCCTAAGGGGGTCAAACCATGTCCCAAAGGTCACCGGATCTGGTGTCAATTTAAAGAAGTAGTCCAGTTACACATTTGTGGGCTTATAACTTGGCTTCTGAATGTCCTAGAGAGATCAGGTTTGTTTTAGTGTACTCCAATCAACAGCCCCTACAACCACAAAAAGAAATGGAGTCATTAGCACTTATGGTTGGTAAATGGCACCCAGAATTGTGTTGCACAAAGCACAATTTCACATCATTCTGGGTCCATTTGTGTGAAAACAAGGTCCAATCAGGCTGAAACGTTACAGGAAGGTAGAATCTATTAAGTTGTAAGTGATCTGAACGTTTCAAGATGATCGCACATTCCTATAGGGGGTAAAACCATGTCCCAAAGGTCACCGGGCCTGGTGTCACTTTAAAGAAGTAGTCCAGTTACACCTTTGTGGGCTTATAACTTGGCTTCTGAATGTCCTAGAGAGGTTAGGTTTGTTTTAGTGTACTCCAATCAAAAGCCCCTACAACCACAAAAAGGAATGGAGTCATTAGCACTTATGGTTTGTAAATGGCACCCAGAATTATGTTGCACGAAGCACAATTTCAAATCATTCTGGGTTCATTTGTGTGAAAAAAAGGTCCAATCAGGCTGAAACGTTACAGGAAGGTAGAATCTATTGAGTTGTAAGTGATCTGATTGTTTCATGATGATAGCACTTTCCTAAGGGGGTCGAACCATGTCCCAAAGGTCACAGGATCTGGTGTCAATTTAAAGAAGTAGTCCAGTTACACATTTGTGGGCTTATAACTTGGCTTCTGAATTTCCTAGAGAGATCAGGTTTGTTTTAGTGTACTCCAATCAACAGCCCCTACAACCACAAAAAGGAATGGAGTCATTAGCACTTATGGTTTTGTAAATGGCACTCAGAATTATGTTGCACGAAGCACAATTTCACATCATTCTGGGTTCATTTGTGTGAAAACAAGGTCCAATCAGGCTGAAACGTTACAGGAAGGTAGAACCTATTGAGTTTAAGTGATCTGAACATTTCATGATGATAGCACTTTCCTAAGGGGGTCAAACCATGTCCCAAAGGTCACCGGATCTGGTGTCAATTTAAAGAAGTAGTCCAGTTACACATTTGTGGGCTTGTAACTTGGCTTCTGAATGTCCTAGAGAGATCAGGTTTGTTTTAGTGTACTCCAATCAACAGCCCCTACAACCACCAAAAGGAATGGAGTCATTAGCATTTATGGTTTGTAAATGGCACCCAGAATTATGTTGCACGAAGCACAATTTCACATCATTCTGGGTTCATTTGTGTGAAAACAAGGTCCAATCAGGCTGAAACATTACAGGAAGGTAGAATCTATTGAGTTGTAAGTGATCTGAACATTTCATGATGATAGCACTTTCCTAAGGGGGTCAAACCATGTCCCAAAGGTCACCGGATCTGGTGTCACTTTAAAGAAGTAGTCCAGTTACACATTTGTGGGCGTATAACTTGGCTTCTGAATGTCCGAGAGAGGTCAGGTTTATTTTATTGTACTCCAATCAACAGCCTCTACAACCACAAAAAGGAATGGAGTCATTAGCATTTATGGTTTGTAAATGGCACCCAGAATTATGTTGCACGAAGCACAATTTCACATCATTCTGGGTTCATTTGTGTGAAAACAAGGTCCAGTCAGGCTGAAACATTACAGGAAGGTAGAATCTATTGAGTTGTAAGTGATCTGAACATTTCATGATGATAGCACTTTCCTAAGGGGGTCAAACCATGTCCCAAAGGTCACCGGATCTGGTGTCACTTTAAAGAAGTAGTCCAGTTACACATTTGTGGGCTTATAACTTGGCTTCTGAATGTCCTAGAGAGGTCAGGTTTATTTTAGTGTACTCCAATCAACAGCCCCTACAACCACAAAAAGGAATGGAGTCATTAGCACTTATGGTTTGTAAATGGCACCCAGAATTATGTTGCACGAAGCACAATTTCACATCATTCTGGGTCCATTTGTGTGAGAACAAGGTCCAATCAGGCTGAAACGTTACAGGAAGGTAGAATCTATTGAGTTGTAAGTGATCCGAACGTTTCATGATGATAGCACTTTCCTAAGGGGGTCAAACCATGTCCCAAAGGTCACCGGATCTGGTGTCAATTTAAAGAAGTAGTCCAGTTACACATTTGTGGGCTTATAACTTGGCTTCTGAATGTCCTAGAGAGATCAGGTTTGTTTTAGTGTACTCCAATCAACAGCCCCTACAACCACAAAAAGGAATGGAGTCATTAGCACTTATGGTTTGTAAATGGCACCCAGAATTATGTTGCATGAAGCACAATTTCACATCATTCTGGGTCCATTTGTAAGAAAACAAGGTCCAATCAGGCTGAAACGTTACAGGAAGGTAGAATCTATTAAGTTGTAAGTGATCTGAACGTTTCATGATGATAGCGCTTTCCTAAGGGGGTCAAACCATGTCCCAAAGGTCACAGGATCTGGTGTCAATTTAAAGAAGTAGTCCAGTTACACATTTGTGGGCTTATAACTTGGCTTCTGAATGTCCTAGAGAGATCATGTTTGTTTAGTGTACTCCAATCAACAGCCCCTACAACCACAAAAAGGAATGGAGTCATTAGCACTTATGGTTTGTAAATGGCACCCAGAATTATATTGCACGAAGCAAAATTTCACATCATTCTGGGTCGATTTGTGTGAAAACAAGGTCCAATCAGGCTGAAACGCTACAAGAAGGTAGAATCTATTGAGTTGTAAGTGATCTGAACGTTTCAAGATGATCGCACATTCCTATAGGGGGTAAAACCATGTCCCAAAGGTCACCGGGCCTGGTGTCACTTTAAAGAAGTAGTCCAGTTACACCTTTGTGGGCTTATAACTTGGCTTCTGAATGTCCTAGAGAGGTTAGGTTTGTTTTAGTGTTCTCCAATCACAAGCCCCTACAACCGCAAAAAGGAATGGAGTCATTAGCACTTATGGTTTTGTAAATGGCACTCAGAATTATGTTGCACGAAGCACAATTTCACATCATTCTGGGCTCATTTGTGTGAAAACAAGGTCCAATCAGGCTGAAACATTACAGGAAGGTAGAATCTATTGAGTTGTAAGTGATCTGAACATTTCATGATGATAGCACTTTCCTAAGGGGGTCAAACCATGTCCCAAAGGTCACCGGATCTGGTGTCACTTTAAAGAAGTAGTCCAGTTACACATTTGTGGGCGTATAACTTGGCTTCTGAATGTCCGAGAGAGGTCAGGTTTATTTTATTGTACTCCAATCAACAGCCCCTACAACCACAAAAAGGAATGGAGTCATTAGCATTTATGGTTTGTAAATGGCACCCAGAATTATGTTGCACGAAGCACAATTTCACATCATTCTGGGTTCATTTGTGTGAAAACAAGGTCCAGTCAGGCTGAAACATTACAGGAAGGTAGAATCTATTGAGTTGTAAGTGATCTGAACATTTCATGATGATAGCACTTTCCTAAGGGGGTCAAACCATGTCCCAAAGGTCACCGGATCTGGTGACACTTTAAAGAAGTAGTCCAGTTACACATTTGTGGGCTTATAACTTGGCTTCTGAATGTCCTAGAGAGGTCAGGTTTATTTTAGTGTACTCCAATCAACAGCCCCTACAACCACAAAAAGGAATGGAGTCATTAGCACTTATGGTTTGTAAATGGCACCCAGAATTATGTTGCACGAAGCACAATTTCACATCATTCTGGGTCCATTTGTGTGAGAACAAGGTCCAATCAGGCTGAAACGTTACAGGAAGGTAGAATCTATTGAGTTGTAAGTGATCCGAACGTTTCATGATGATAGCACTTTCCTAAGGGGGTCAAACCATGTCCCAAAGGTCACCGGATCTGGTGTCAATTTAAAGAAGTAGTCCAGTTACACATTTGTGGGCTTATAACTTGGCTTCTGAATGTCCTAGAGAGATCAGGTTTGTTTTAGTGTACTCCAATCAACAGCCCCTACAACCACAAAAAGGAATGGAGTCATTAGCACTTATGGTTTGTAAATGGCACCCAGAATTATGTTGCATGAAGCACAATTTCACATCATTCTGGGTCCATTTGTAAGAAAACAAGGTCCAATCAGGCTGAAACCTTACAGGAAGGTAGAATCTATTAAGTTGTAAGTGATCTGAACGTTTCATGATGATAGCGCTTTCCTAAGGGGGTCAAACCATGTCCCAAAGGTCACAGGATCTGGTGTCAATTTAAAGAAGTAGTCCAGTTACACATTTGTGGGCTTATAACTTGGCTTCTGAATGTCCTAGAGAGATCAGGTTTGTTTAGTGTACTCCAATCAACAGCCCCTACAACCACAAAAAGGAATGGAGTCATTAGCACTTATGGTTTGTAAATGGCACCCAGAATTATATTGCACGAAGCACAATTTCACATCATTCTGGGTCGATTTGTGTGAAAACAAGGTCCAATCAGGCTGAAACGCTACAAGAAGGTAGAATCTATTGAGTTGTAAGTGATCTGAACGTTTCAAGATGATCGCACATTCCTATAGGGGGTAAAACCATGTCCCAAAGGTCACCGGGCCTGGTGTCACTTTAAAGAAGTAGTCCAGTTACACCTTTGTGGGCTTATAACTTGGCTTCTGAATGTCCTAGAGAGGTTAGGTTTGTTTTAGTGTTCTCCAATCACAAGCCCCTACAACCACAAAAAGGAATGGAGTCATTAGCCCTTATGGTTTTGTAAATGGCACTCAGAATTATGTTGCACGAAGCACAATTTCACATCATTCTGGGCTCATTTGTGTGAAAACAAGGTCCAATCAGGCTGAAACATTACAGGAAGGTAGAATCTATTGAGTTGTAAGTGATCTGAACATTTCATGATGATAGCACTTTCCTAAGGGGGTCAAACCATGTCCCAAAGGTCACCGGATCTGGTGTCACTTTAAAGAAGTAGTCCAGTTACACATTTGTGGGCGTATAACTTGGCTTCTGAATGTCCTAGAGAGGTCAGGTTTATTTTAGTGTACTCCAATCAACAGCCCCTACAACCACAAAAAGGAATGGAGTCATTAGCATTTATGGTTTGTAAATGGCACCCAGAATTATGTTGCACGAAGCACAATTTCACATCATTCTGGGTTCATTTGTGTGAAAACAAGGTCCAATCAGGCTGAAACATTACAGGAAGGTAGAATCTATTGAGTTGTAAGTGATCTGAACATTTCATGATGATAGCACTTTCCTAAGGGGGTCAAACCATGTCCCAAAGGTCACCGGATCTGGTGTCACTTTAAAGTAGTCCAGTTACACATTTGTGGGCTTATAACTTGGCTTCTGAATGTCCTAGAGAGGTCAGGTTTATTTTAGTGTACTCCAATCAACAGCCCCTACAACCACAAAAAGGAATGGAGTCATTAGCACTTATGGTTTGTAAATGGCACCCAGAATTATGTTGCACGAAGCACAATTTCACATCATTCTGGGTCCATTTATGTGAAAACAAGGTCCAATCAGGCTGAAACGTTACAGGAAGGTAGAATCTATTGAGTTGTAAGTGATCTGAACGTTTCATGATAATAGCAATTTCCTAAGGGGGTCAAACCATGTCCCAAAGGTCACCGGAACTGGTGTCAATTTAAAGAAGTAGTCCAGTTACACATTTGTGGGCTTATAACTTGGCTTCTGAATGTCCTAGAGAGATCAGGTTTGTTTTAGTGTACTCCAATCAAAAGCCCCTACAACCACAAAAAGGAATGGAGTCATTAGCCCTTATGTTTTGTAAATGGCACCCAGAATTATGTTGGACGAAGCACAATTTCACATCATTCTGGGTCCATTTGTGTGAAAACAAGGTCCAATCAGGCTGAAACTCTACAAGAATGTAGAATCTATTGAGTTGTAAGTGATCTGAACGTTTCATGATGATAGCACTTTCCTAAGGGGGTCAAACCATGTCCCAAAGGTCACCGGATCTGGTGTCAATTTAAAGAAGTAGTCCAGTTACACATTTGTGGGCTTATAACTTGGCTTCTGAATGTCCTAGAGAGATCAGGTTTGTTTTAGTGTACTCCAATCAACAGCCCCTACAACCACAAAAAGGAATGGAGTCATTAGCACTTATGGTTTGTAAATGGCACCCAGAATTGTGTTGCACAAAGCACAATTTCACATCATTCTGGGTCCATTTGTGTGAAAACAAGGTCAAATCAGGCTGAAACGTTACAGGAAGGTAGAATCTATTAAGTTGTAAGTGATCTGAACGTTTCAAGATGATCGCACATTCCTATAGGGGGTAAAACCATGTCCCAAAGGTCACCGGGCCTGGTGTCACTTTAAAGAAGTAGTCCAGTTACACCTTTGTGGGCTTATAACTTGGCTTCTGAATGTCCTAGAGAGGTTAGGTTTGTTTTAGTGTACTCCAATCAAAAGCCCCTACAACCACAAAAAGGAATGGAGTCATTAGCACTTATGGTTTGTAAATGGCACCCAGAATTATGTTGCACGAAGCACAATTTCAAATCATTCTGGGTTCATTTGTGTGAAAAAAAGGTCCAATCAGGCTGAAACGTTACAGGAAGGTAGAATCTATTGAGTTGTAAGTGATCTGATTGTTTCATGATGATAGCACTTTCCTAAGGGGGTCAAACCATGTCCCAAAGGTCACCGGATCTGGTGTCAATTTAAAGAAGTAGTCCAGTTACACATTTGTGGGCTTATAACTTGGCTTCTGAATTTCCTAGAGAGATCAGGTTTGTTTTAGTGTACTCCAATCAACAGCCCCTACAACCACAAAAAGGAATGGAGTCATTAGCACTTATGGTTTTGTAAATGGCACTCAGAATTATGTTGCACGAAGCACAATTTCACATCATTCTGGGTTCATTTGTGTGAAAACAAGGTCCAATCAGGCTGAAACGTTACAGGAAGGTAGAACCTATTGAGTTTAAGTGATCTGAACATTTCATGATGATAGCACTTTCCTAAGGGGGTCAAACCATGTCCCAAAGGTCACCGGATCTGGTGTCAATTTAAAGAAGTAGTCCAGTTACACATTTGTGGGCTTGTAACTTGGCTTCTGAATGTCCTAGAGAGATCAGGTTTGTTTTAGTGTACTCCAATCAACAGCCCCTACAACCACCAAAAGGAATGGAGTCATTAGCATTTATGGTTTGTAAATGGCACCCAGAATTATGTTGCACGAAGCACAATTTCACATCATTCTGGGTTCATTTGTGTGAAAACAAGGTCCAATCAGGCTGAAACATTACAGGAAGGTAGAATCTATTGAGTTGTAAGTGATCTGAACATTTCATGATGATAGCACTTTCCTAAGGGGGTCAAACCATGTCCCAAAGGTCACCGGATCTGGTGTCACTTTAAAGAAGTAGTCCAGTTACACATTTGTGGGCGTATAACTTGGCTTCTGAATGTCCGAGAGAGGTCAGGTTTATTTTATTGTACTCCAATCAACAGCCCCTACAACCACAAAAAGGAATGGAGTCATTAGCATTTATGGTTTGTAAATGGCACCCAGAATTATGTTGCACGAAGCACAATTTCACATCATTCTGGGTTCATTTGTGTGAAAACAAGGTCCAATCAGGCTGAAACATTACAGGAAGGTAGAATCTATTGAGTTGTAAGTGATCTGAACATTTCATGATGATAGCACTTTCCTAAGGGGGTCAAACCATGTCCCAAAGGTCACCGGATCTGGTGTCACTTTAAAGAAGTAGTCCAGTTACACATTTGTGGGCTTATAACTTGGCTTCTGAATGTCCTAGAGAGGTCAGGTTTATTTTAGTGTACTCCAATCAACAGCCCCTACAACCACAAAAAGGAATGGAGTCATTAGCACTTATGGTTTGTAAATGGCACCCAGAATTATGTTGCACGAAGCACAATTTCACATCATTCTGGGTCCATTTGTGTGAGAACAAGGTCCAATCAGGCTGAAACGTTACAGGAAGGTAGAATCTATTGAGTTGTAAGTGATCCGAACGTTTCATGATGATAGCACTTTCCTAACGGGGTCAAACCATGTCCCAAATGTCACCTGATCTGGTGTCAATTTAAAGAAGTAGTCCAGTTACACATTTGTGGGCTTATAACTTGGTTTCTGAATGTCCTAGAGAGATCAGGTTTGTTTTAATATACTCCAATCAACAGCCCCTACAACCACAAAAATGAATGGAGTCATTAGCACTTATGGTTTGTAAATGGCACCCAGAATTATGTTGCACGAAGCACAATTTCACATCATTCTGGGTCCATTTGTGTGAAAACAAGGTCCAATCAGGCTGAAACGTTACAGGAAGGTAGAATCTATTGAGTTGTAAGTGATCTGAACGTTTCATGATAATAGCACTTTCCTAAGGGGGTCAAACCATGTCCCAAAGGTCACCGGAACTGGTGTCAATTTAAAGAAGTAGTCCAGTTACACATTTGTGGGCTTATAACTTGGCTTCTGAATGTCCTAGAGAGATCAGGTTTGTTTTAGTGTACTCCAATCAAAAGCCCCTACAACCACAAAAAGGAATGGAGTCATTAGCCCTTATGGTTTGTAAATGGCACCCAGAATTATGTTGGACGAAGCACAATTTCACATCATTCTGGGTCCATTTGTGTGAAAACAAGGTCCAATCAGGCTGAAACGCTACAAGAATGTAGAATCTATTGAGTTGTAAGTGATCTGAACGTTTCATGATGATAGCACTTTCCTAAGGGGGTCAAACCATGTCCCAAAGGTCACCGGATCTGGTGTCAATTTAAAGAAGTAGTCCAGTTACACATTTGTGGGCTTATAACTTGGCTTCTGAATGTCCTAGAGAGATCAGGTTTGTTTTAGTGTACTCCAATCAACAGCCCCTACAACCACAAAAAGGAATGGAGTCATTAGCACTTATGGTTTGTAAATGGCACCCAGAATTATGTTGCATGAAGCACAATTTCACATCATTCTGGGTCCATTTGTGTGAAAACAAGGTCCAATCAGGCTGAAACGTTACAGGAAGGTAGAATCTATTAAGATGTAAGTGATCTGAACGTTTCATGATGATAGCGCTTTCCTAAGGGGGTCAAACCATGTCCCAAAGGTCACAGGATCTGGTGTCAATTTAAAGAAGTAGTCCAGTTACACATTTGTGGGCTTATAACTTGGCTTCTGAATGTCCTAGAGAGATCAGGTGTGTTTAGTGTACTCCAATCAACAGCCCCTACAACCACAAAAAGGAATGGAGTCATTAGCACTTATGGTTTGTAAATGGCACCCAGAATTATGATGCACGAAGCACAATTTCACATCATTCTGGGTCGATTTGTGTGAAAACAAGGTCCAATCAGGCTGAAACGCTATAAGAAGGTAGAATCTATTGAGTTGTAAGTGATCTGAACGTTTCAAGATGATCGCACATTCCTATAGGGGGTAAAACCATGTCCCAAAGGTCACCGGGCCTGGTGTCACTTTAAAGAAGTAGTCCAGTTACACATTTGTGGGCTTATAACTTGGCTTCTGAATGTCCTAGAGAGGTTAGGTTTGTTTTAGTGTACTCTAATCAAAAGCCCCTTTAACCACAAAAAGGAATGGAGTCATTAGCACTTATGGTTTGTAAATGGCACCCAGAATTATGTTGCACGAAGCACAATTTCAAATCATTCTGGGTTCATTTGTGTGAAAAAAAGGTCCAATCAGGCTGAAACGTTACAGGAAGGTAGAATCTATTGAGTTGTAAGTGATCTGAACGTTTCATGATGATAGCACTTTCCTAAGGGGGTCAAACCATGTCCCAAAGGTCACCGGATCTGGTGTCAATTTAAAGAAGTAGTCCAGTTACACATTTGTGGGCTTATAACTTGGCTTCTGAATTTCCTAGAGAGATCAGGTTTGTTTTAGTGTACTCCAATCAACAGCCCCTACAACCACAAAAAGGAATGGAGTCATTAGCACTTATGGTTTTGTAAATGGCACTCAGAATTATGTTGCACGAAGCACAATTTCACATCATTCTGGGCTCATTTGTGTGAAAACAAGGTCCAATCAGGCTGAAACATTACAGGAAGGTAGAATCTATTGAGTTGTAAGTGATCTGAACATTTCATGATGATAGCACTTTCCTAAGGGGGTCAAACCATGTCCCAAAGGTCACCGGATCTGGTGTCACTTTAAAGAAGTAGTCCAGTTACACATTTGTGGGCGTATAACTTGGCTTCTGAATGTCCTAGAGAGGTCAGGTTTATTTTAGTGTACTCCAATCAACAGCCCCTACAACCACAAAAAGGAATGGAGTCATTAGCATTTATGGTTTGTAAATGGCACCCAGAATTATGTTGCACGAAGCACAATTTCACATCATTCTGGGTTCATTTGTGTGAAAACAAGGTCCAATCAGGCTGAAACATTACAGGAAGGTAGAATCTATTGAGTTGTAAGTGATCTGAACATTTCATGATGATAGCACTTTCCTAAGGGGGTCAAACCATGTCCCAAAGGTCACCGGATCTGGTGTCACTTTAAAGAAGTAGTCCAGTTACACATTTGTGGGCTTATAACTTGGCTTCTGAATGTCCTAGAGAGGTCAGGTTTATTTTAGTGTACTCCAATCAACAGCCCCTACAACCACAAAAAGGAATGGAGTCATTAGCACTTATGGTTTGTAAATGGCACCCAGAATTATGTTGCACGAAGCACAATTTCACATCATTCTGGGTCCATTTGTGTGAGAACAAGGTCCAATCAGGCTGAAACGTTACAGGAAGGTAGAATCTATTGAGTTGTAAGTGATCCGAACGTTTCATGATGATAGCACTTTCCTAAGGGGGTCAAACCATGTCCCAAAGGTCACCTGATCTGGTGTCAATTTAAAGAAGTAGTCCAGTTACACATTTGTGGGCTTATAACTTGGCTGCTGAATGTCCTAGAGAGATCAGGTTTGTTTTAATGTACTCCAATCAACAGCCCCTACAACCACAAAAATGAATGGAGTCATTAGCACTTATGGTTTGTAAATGGCACCCAGAATTATGTTGCACGAAGCACAATTTCACATCATTCTGGGTCCATTTGTGTGAAAACAAGGTCCAATCAGGCTGAAACGTTACAGGAAGGTAGAATCTATTGAGTTGTAAGTGATCTGAACGTTTCATGATAATAGCAATTTCCTAAGGGGGTCAAACCATGTCCCAAAGGTCACCGGGCCTGGTGTCAATTTAAAGAAGTAGTCCAGTTACACATTTGTGGGCTTATAACTTGGCTTCTGAATGTCCTAGAGAGATCAGGTTTGTTTTATTGTACTCCAATCAACAGCCCCTACAACCACAAAAAGGAATGGAGTCATTAGCACTTATGGTTTGTAAATGGCACCCAGAATTGTGTTGCACAAAGCACAATTTCACATCATTCTGGGTCCATTTGTGTGAAAACAAGGTCCAATCAGGCTGAAACGTTACAGGAAGGTAGAATCTATTAAGTTGTAAGTGATCTGAACGTTTCAAGATGATCGCACATTCCTATAGGGGGTAAAACCATGTCCCAAAGGTCACCGGGCCTGGTGTCACTTTAAAGAAGTAGTCCAGTTACACCTTTGTGGGCTTATAACTTGGCTTCTGAATGTCCTAGAGAGGTTAGGTTTGTTTTAGTGTACTCCAATCAAAAGCCCCTACAACCACAAAAAGGAATGGAGTCATTAGCACTTATGGTTTGTAAATGGCACCCAGAATTATGTTGCACAAAGCACAATTTCAAATCATTCTGGGTTCATTTGTGTGAAAAAAGGTCCAATCAGGCTGAAACGTTACAGGAAGGTAGAATCTATTGAGTTGTAAGTGATCTGATTGTTTCATGATGATAGCACTTTCCTAAGGGGGTCAAACCATGTCCCAAAGGTCACCGGATCTGGTGTCAATTTAAAGAAGTAGTCCAGTTACACATTTGTGGGCTTATAACTTGGCTTCTGAATTTCCTAGAGAGATCAGGTTTGTTTTAGTGTACTCCAATCAACAGCCCCTACAACCACAAAAAGGAATGGAGTCATTAGCACTTATGGTTTTGTAAATGGCACTCAGAATTATGTTGCACGAAGCACAATTTCACATCATTCTGGGCTCATTTGTGTGAAAACAAGGTCCTATCAGGCTGAAACGTTACAGGAAGGTAGAATCTATTGAGTTGTAAGTTATCTGAACGTTTCATGATGATAGCACTTTCCTAAGGGGGTCAAACCATGTCCCAAAGGTCACCGGATCTGGTGTCACTCTAAAGAAGTAGTCCAGGTACATATTTGTGGGCTTATAACTTGGCTTCTGAATGTCCTAGAGAGGTCAGGTTTGTTTTAGTGTACTCCAATCAACAGCCCTTACAACCACAAAAAGGAATGGAGACATTAGCACTTATGGTTTTTAAATGGCACCCAGAATTATGTTGCACGAAGCACAATTTCACATCATTCTGGGTTCATTTGTGTGAAAACAAGGTCCAATCAGGCTGAAACGTTACAGGAAGGTAGAATCTATTGAGTTGTAAGTGATCTGAACGTTTCATGATGATAGCACCTTCCTAAGGGGGTCAAACCATGTCCCAAAGGTCACCGGATCTGGTGTCAATTTAAAGAAGTAGTCCAGTTACACATTTGTGGGCTTATAACTTGGCTTCTGAATGTCCTAGAGATCAGGTTTGTTTTAGTGTCCTCCAATCAACAGTCCCTACAACCACAAAAAGGAATGGAGACATTAGCACTTATGGTTTTTAAATGGCACCCAGAATTATGTTGCACGAAGCACAATTTCACATCATTCTGGGTTCATTTGTGTGAAAACAAGGTCCAATCAGGCTGAAACGTTACAGGAAGGTAGAATCTATTGAGTTGTAAGTGATCTGAACGTTTCATGATGATAGCACTTTCCTAAGGGGGTCAAACCATGTCCCAAATGTCACCGGATCTGGTGTCAATTTAAAGAAGTAGTCCAGTTACACATTTGTGGGCTTATAACTTGGCTTCTGAATGTCCTAGAGAGATCAGGTTTGTTTTAGGGTACTCCAATCAACAGCCCCTACAACCACAAAAAGGAATGGAGTCATTAGCACTTATGGTTTTTAAATGGCACCTAGAATTATGTTGCACGAAGTACAATTTCACATCATTCTGGGTTCATTTGTGTGAAAACAAGGTCCAATCAGGCTGAAACGTTACAGGAAGGTAGAATCTATTGAGTTGTAAGTGATCTGAACGTTTCATGATGATAGCACTTTCCTAAGGGGGTCAAACCATGTCCCAAAGGTCACCGGATCTGGTGTCAAATTAAAGAAGTAGTCCAGTTACACATTTGTGGGCTTATAACTTGGCTTCTGAATGTCCTAGAGAGATCAGGTTTGTTTTAATGTACTCCAATCAACAGCCCCTACAACCACAAAAAGGAATGGAGTCATTAGCACTTATGGTTTTTAAATGGCACCTAGAATTATGTTGCACGAAGTACAATTTCACATCATTCTGGGTTCATTTGTGTGAAAACAAGGTCCAATCAGGCTGAAACGTTACAGGAAGGAAGAATCTATTGAGTTGTAAGTGATCTGAACGTTTCATGATGATAGCACTTTCCTAAGGGGGTCAAACCATGTCCCAAAGATCACCGCATCAGGTGTCAATTTAAAGAAGTAGTCCAGTTACACATTTGTGGGCTTATAACTTGGCTTCTGAATGTCCTAGAGAGATCAGGTTTGTTTTAGGGTACTCCAATCAACAGCCCCTACAACTACAGAAAGGAATGGAGTCATTAGCACTTATGGTTTGTAAATGGCACCCAGAATTATGTTGCACAAAGCACAATTTCACATCATTCTGGGTCCATTTGTGTGAAAACAAGTTCCAATCAGGCTGAAACGTTACAAGAAGGTAGAATCTATTGAGTTGTAAGTGATCTGAACGTTTCATGATGGTAGCACTTTCCTAAGGGGGTCAAACCATGTCCCAAAGGTCACCGGATCTGATGTCACTCTAAAGAAGTAGTCCAGGTACATATTTGTGGGCTTATAACTTGGCTTCTGAATGTCCTAGAGAGGTCAGGTTTGTTTTAGTGTACTCCAATCAACAGCCCCTACAACCACAAAAAGGAATGGAGACATTAGCACTTATGCTTTGTAAATGGCACCCAGAATTATGTTGCACGAAGCACAATTTCACATCATTCTGGGTTCATTTGTGTGAAAACAAGGTCCAATCAGGCTGAAACGTTACAGGAAGGTAGAATCTATTGAGTTGTAAGTGATCTGAACGTTTCATGATGATAGCACTTTCCTAAGGGGGTCAAACCATGTCCCAAATGTCACCGGATCTGGTGTCAATTTAAAGAAGTAGTCCAGTTACACATTTGTGGGCTTATAACTTGGCTTCTGAATGTCCGAGAGAGATCAGGTTTGTTTTAGGGTACTCCAATCAACAGCCCCTACAACCACAAAAAGGAATGGAGTCATTAGCACTTATGGTTTGTAAATGGCACCCAGAATTATGTTGCACGAAGTACAATTTCACATCATTCTGGGTTCATTTGTGTGAAAACAAGGTCCAATCAGGCTGAAACGTTACAGGAAGGAAGAATCTATTGAGTTGTAATTGATCTGAACGTTTCATGATGATAGCACTTTCCTAAGGGGTCAAACCATGTCCCAAAGATCACCGCATCAGGTGTCAATTTAAAGAAGTAGTCCAGTTACACATTTGTGGGCTTATAACTTGGCTTCTGAATGTCCTAGAGAGATCAGGTTTGTTTTAGGGTACTCCAATCAACAGCCCCTACAACTACAAAAAGGAATGGAGTCATTAGCACTTATGGTTTGTAAATGGCACCCAGAATTATGTTGCACAAAGCACAATTTCACATCATTCTGGGTCCATTTGTGTGAAAACAAGGTCCAATCAGGCTGAAACGTTACAAGAAGGTAGAATCTATTGAGTTGTAAGTGATCTGAACGTTTCATGATGATCACACATTCCTATAGGGGGTCAAACCATGTCCCAAAGGTCACCGGGCCTGGTGTCACTTTAAAGAAGTAGTCCAGTTACACCTTTGTGGGATTATAACTTGGCTTCTGAATGTCCTAGAGATGTCAGGTTTGTTTTAGTGTACTCCAATCAACAGCCCCTACAACCACAAAAAGGAATGGAGTCATTAGCACTTATGGATTTTAAATGGCGCCCAGAATTATGTTGCACGAAGCACAATTTCACATCATTCTGGGTTCATTTGTGTGAAAACAAGGTCCAATCAGGCTGAAATGTTACAGGAAGGTAGAATCTATTGAGTTGTAAGTGATCTGAACGTTTCATGATGATAGCACTTTCCTAAGGGGGTCGAACCATGTCCCAAAGGTCACCGGATCTGGTGTCAATTTAAAGTAGTAGTCCAGTTACACCTTTGTGGGCTTATAACTTGGCTTCTGAATGTCCTAGAGAGATCAGGTTTGTTTTAGTATACTCCAATCAACAGCCCCTACAACCACCAAAATTAATGGAGTCATTAGCACTTATGGTTTTTAAATGGCACCCAGAATTATGTTGCACGAAGCACAATTTCACATCATTCTGGGTTCATTTGTGTGAAAACAAGGTCCAATCAGGCTGAAACGTTAAAGGAAGGTAGAATCTATTGAGTTGTAAGGGATCTGAACGTTTCAAGATGATCGCACATTCCTATAGGGGGTCAAACCATGTCCCAAAGGTCACCGGGCCTGGTGTCACTTTAAAGAAGCAGTCCAGTTACACCTTTGTGGGCTTATAACTTGGCTTCTGAATGTCCTAGAGAGGTTAGGTTTGTTTTAGTGTTCTCCAATCACAAGCCCCTACAACCACAAAAAGGAATGGAGTCATTAGCACTTATGGTTTGTAAATGGCACCCAGAATTATGTTGCACGAAGCACAATTTCACATCATTCTGGGTTCATTTGTGTGAAAACAAGGTCCAATCAGGCTGAAACGTTACAGGAAGGTAGAATCTATTGATTTGTAAGTGATCTGAACGTTTCATGATGGTAGCACTTTCCTAAGGGGGTCAAACCATGTCCCAAAGGTCACCGGATCTGGTGTCACTCTAAAGAAGTAGTCCAGGTACATATTTGTGGGCTTATAACTTGGCTTCTGAATGTCCTAGAGAGGTCAGGTTTGTTTTAGTGTACTCCAATCAACAGCCCTTACAACCACAAAAAGGAATGGAGACATTAGCACTTATGGTTTTTAAATGGCACCCAGAATAATGTTGCACAAAGCACAATTTCACATCATTCTGGGTTCATTTGTGTGAAAACAAGGTCCAATCAGGCTGAAACGTTACAGGAAGGTAGAATCTATTGAGTTGTAAGTGATCTGAACGTTTCATGATGATAGCACTTTCCTAAGGGGGTCAAACCATGTCCCAAAGGTCACCGGATCTGGTGTCAATTTAAAGAAGTAGTCCATTTACACATTTGTGGGCTTATAACTTGGCTTCTGAATGTCCTAGAGATCAGGTTTGTTTTAATGTACTCCAATCAACAGCCCCTACAACCACAAAAAGGAATGGAGATATTAGCACTTATGCTTTGTAAATGGCACCCAGAATTATGTTGCACGAAGAACAATTTCACATCATTCTGGGTCCATTTGTCTGAAAACAAGGTCCAATCAGGCTGAAATGTTACAGGAAGGTAGAATCTATTGAGTTGTAAGTGATCTGAACGTTTCATGATGATAGCACTTTCCTAAGGGGGTCAAACCATGTCCCAAAGGTCACCGGATCTGGTGTCAATTTAAAGAAGTAGTCCAGTTACACCTTTGTGGGCTTATAACTTGGCTTCTGAATGTCCTAGAGATATCAGGTTTGTTTTAGTATACTCCAATCAACAGCCCCTACAACCACAAAAAGGAATGGAGTCATTAGCACTTATGGTTTTTAAATGGCACCCAGAATTATGTTGCACGAAGCACAATTTCACATCATTCTGGGTTCATTTGTGTGAAAACAAGGTCTAATCAGGCTGAAATGTTACATGAAGGTAGAATCTATTGAGTTGTAAGTGATCTGAACGTTTCATGATGATAGCACTTTCCTAAGGGGGTCAAACCATGTCCCAAAGGTCACCAGATCTGGTGTCAATTTAAAGAAGTAGTACAGTTACACCTTTGTGGGCTTATAACTTGGCTTCTGAATGTCCTAGAGAGATCAGGTTTGTTTTAGTATACTCCAATCAACAACCCCTACAACCACAAAAAGGAATGGAGTCATTAGCACTTATGGTTTTTAAATGGCACCCAGAATTATGTTGCACGAAGCACAATTTCACATCATTCTGGGTTCATTTGTGTGAAAACAAGGTCCAATCAGGCTGAAACGTTACAGGAAGGTAGAATCTATTGACTTGTAAGTGATCTGAACGTTTCAAGATGATCGCAAATTCCTATAGGGGGTCAAACCATGTCCCAAAGGTCACCGGGCCTGGTGTCACTTTAAAGAAGCAGTCCAGTTACACCTTTGTGGGCTTATAACTTGGCTTCTGAATGTCCTAGAGAGGTTAGGTTTGTTTTAGTGTTCTCCAATCACCAGCCCCTACAACCACAAAAAGGAATGGAGTCATTAGCACTTATGGTTTGTAAATGGCACCCAGAATTATGTTGCACGAAGCACAATTTCACATCATTCTGGGTTCATTTGTGTGAAAACAAGGTCCAATCAGGCTGAAACGTTACAGGAAGGTAGAATCTATTGAGTTGTAAGTGATCTGAACGTTTCATGATGATAGCACTTTCCTACGGGGGTCAAACCATGTCCCAAAGGTCACCGGATCTGGTGTCACTTTAAAGAAGTAGTCCAGTTACACATTTATGGGCTTATAACTTGGCTTCTGAATGTCCTAGAGAGGTCAGGTTTGTTTTAGTGTACTCCAATCAACAGCCCCTACAACCACAAAAAGGAATGGAGACATTAGCACTTATGGTTTTTAAATGGCACCCAGAATTATGTTGCACGAAGCACAATTTCACATCATTCTGGGTTCATTTGTGTGTAAACAAGGTCCAATCAGGCTGAAACGTTACAGGAAGGTAGAATCCATTGAGTTGTAAGTGATCTGAACGTTTCATGATGATAGCACTTTCCTAAGGGGGTCAAACCATGTCCCAAAGGTCACCGGATCAGGTGTCAATTTAAAGAAGTAGTCCAGTTACACATTTGTGGGCTTATAACTTGGCTTCTGAATGTCCTAGAGAGATCAGGTTTGTTTTAGTGTACTCCAATCAACAGCCTCTACAACCACAAAAAAGGAATGGAGTCATTAGCACTTATGGTTTGTAAATATCACCCAGAATTATGTTGCACGAAGCACAATTTCACATCATTCTGGGTCCATTTGTGTGAAAACAAGGTCCAATCAGGCTGAAACGCTACAAGAAGGTAGAATCTATTGAGTTGTAAGTGATCTGAACGTTTCAAGATGATCGCACATTCCTATAGGGGGTAAAACCATGTTCCAAAGGTCACCGGGCCTGGTGTCACTTTAAAGATGTAGTCCAGTTACACCTTTGTGGGCTTATAACTTGGCTTCTGAATGTCCAAGAGAGGTTAGGTTTGTGTTAGTGTACTCCAATCAAAAGCCCCTACAACCACAAAAAGGAATGGAGTCATTAGCACTTATGGTTTTTAAATGGCACCCAGAATTATGTTGCACGAAGCACAATTTCACATCATTCTGGGTTCATTTGTGTGAAAACAAGGTCCAATCAGGCTGAAATGTTACAGGAAGGTAGAATCTATTGAGTTGTAAGTGATCTGAACGTTTCATGATGATAGCACTTTCCTAAGGGGGTCAAACCATGTCCCAAATGTCACCGGATCTGGTGTCAATTTAAAGAAGTAGTCCAGTTACACATTTGTGGGCTTATAACTTGGCTTCTGAATGTCCAAGAGAGGTTAGGTTTGTGTTAGTGTACTCCAATCAAAAGCCCCTACAACCACAAAAAGGAATGGAGTCATTAGCACTTATGGTTTTTAAATGGCACCCAGAATTATGTTGCACGAAGCACAATTTCACATCATTCTGGGTTCATTTGTGTGTAAACAAGGTCCAATCAGGCTGAAACGTTACAGGAAGGTAGAATCTATTGAGTTGTAAGTGATCTGAACGTTTCATGATGATAGCACTTTCCTAAGGGGGTCAAACCATGTCCCAAAGGTCACCGGATCAGGTGTCAATTTAAAGAAGTAGTCCAGTTACACATTTGTGGGCTTATAACTTGGCTTCTGAATGTCCTAGAGAGATCAGGTTTGTTTTAGTGTTCTCCAATCACCAGCCCCTACAACCACAAAAAGGAATGGAGTCATTAGCACTTATGGTTTGTAAATGGCACCCAGAATTATGTTGCACGAAGCACAATTTCACATCATTCTGGGTTCATTTGTGTGAAAACAAGGTCCAATCAGGCTGAAACGTTACAGGAAGGTAGAATCTATTGAGTTGTAAGTGATCTGAACGTTTCATGATGATAGCACTTTCCTAAGGGGGTCAAACCATGTCCCAAAGGTCACCGGATCTGGTGTCACTTTAAAGAAGTAGTCCAGTTACACATTTGTGGGCTTATAACTTGGCTTCTGAATGTCCTAGAGAGATCAGGTTTGTTTTAGTGTACTCCAATCAACAGCCTCTACAACCACAAAAAAGGAATGGAGTCATTAGCACTTATGGTTTGTAAATATCACCCAGAATTATGTTGCACGAAGCACAATTTCACATCATTCTGGGTCCATTTGTGTGAAAACAAGGTCCAATCAGGCTGAAACGCTACAAGAAGGTAGAATCTATTGAGTTGTAAGTGATCTGAACGTTTCAAGATGATCGCACATTCCTATAGGGGGTAAAACCATGTTCCAAAGGTCACCGGGCCTGGTGTCACTTTAAAGATGTAGTCCAGTTACACCTTTGTGGGCTTATAACTTGGCTTCTGAATGTCCAAGAGAGGTTAGGTTTGTGTTAGTGTACTCCAATCAAAAGCCCCTACAACCACAAAAAGGAATGGAGTCATTAGCACTTATGGTTTTTAAATGGCACCCAGAATTATGTTGCACGAAGCACAATTTCACATCATTCTGGGTTCATTTGTGTGAAAACAAGGTCCAATCAGGCTGAAATGTTACAGGAAGGTAGAATCTATTGAGTTGTAAGTGATCTGAACGTTTCATGATGATAGCACTTTCCTTAAGGGGGTCAAACCATGTCCCAAAGGTCACCGGATCTGGTGTCAATTTAAAGAAGTAGTCCAGTTACACCTTTGTGGGCTTATAACTTGGCTTCTGAATGTCCTAGAGAGATCAGGTTTGTTTTAGTATACTCCAATCAACAGCCCCTACAACCACCAAAATTAATGGAGTCATTAGCACTTATGGTTTTTAAATGGCACCCAGAATTATGTTGCACGAAGCACAATTTCACATCATTCTGGGTTCATTTGTGTGAAAACAAGGTCCAATCAGGCTGAAACGTTACAGGAAGGTAGAATCTATTGACTTGTAAGTGATCTGAACGTTTCAAGATGATCGCAAATTCCTATAGGGGGTCAAACCATGTCCCAAAGGTCACCGGGCCTGGTGTCACTTTAAAGAAGCAGTCCAGTTACACCTTTGTGGGCTTATAACTTGGCTTCTGAATGTCCTAGAGAGGTTAGGTTTGTTTTAGTGTCCTCCAATCACCAGCCCCTACAACCACAAAAAGGAATGGAGTCATTAGCACTTATGGTTTGTAAATGGCACCCAGAATTATGTTGCACGAAGCACAATTTCACATCATTCTGGGTTCATTT
The DNA here is from genome assembly GCF_043380555.1 of Nothobranchius furzeri. NCBI lineage: Eukaryota > Metazoa > Chordata > Actinopteri > Cyprinodontiformes > Nothobranchiidae > Nothobranchius > Nothobranchius furzeri. Next base: position 12,706,442 of record NC_091743.1, read on the forward strand.
GTGTGAAAACAAGGTCCAATCAGGCTGAAACGTTACAGGAAGGTAGAATCTATTGAGTTGTAAGTGATCTGAACGTTTCATGATGATAGCACTTTCCTACGGGGGTCAAACCATGTCCCAAAGGTCACCGGATCTGGTGTCACTTTAAAGAAGTAGTCCAGTTACACATTTAGGGGCTTATAACTTGGCTTCTGAATGTCCTAGAGAGGTCAGGTTTGTTTTAGTGTACTCCAATCAACAGCCCCTACAACCACAAAAAGGAATGGAGACATTAGCACTTATGGTTTTTAAATGGCACCCAGAATTATGTTGCACGAAGCACAATTTCACATCATTCTGGGTTCATTTGTGTGTAAACAAGGTCCAATCAGGCTGAAACGTTACAGGAAGGTAGAATCTATTGAGTTGTAAGTGATCTGAACGTTTCATGATGATAGCACTTTCCTAAGGGGGTCAAACCATGTCCCAAAGGTCACCGGATCAGGTGTCAATTTAAAGAAGTAGTCCAGTTACACATTTGTGAGCTTATAACTTGGCTTCTGAATGTCCTAGAGAGATCAGGTTTGTTTTAGTGTTCTCCAATCACCAGCCCCTACAACCACAAAAAGGAATGGAGTCATTAGCACTTATGGTTTGTAAATGGCACCCAGAATTATGTTGCACGAAGCACAATTTCACATCATTCTGGGTTCATTTGTGTGAAAACAAGGTCCAATCAGGCTGAAACGTTACAGGAAGGTAGAATCTATTGAGTTGTAAGTGATCTGAACGTTTCATGATGATAGCACTTTCCTAAGGGGGTCAAACCATGTCCCAAAGGTCACCGGATCTGGTGTCACTTTAAAGAAGTAGTCCAGTTACACATTTGTGGGCTTATAACTTGGCTTCTGAATGTCCTAGAGAGATCAGGTTTGTTTTAGTGTACTCCAATCAACAGCCTCTACAACCACAAAAAAGGAATGGAGTCATTAGCACTTATGGTTTGTAAATATCACCCAGAATTATGTTGCACGAAGCACAATTTCACATCATTCTGGGTCCATTTGTGTGAAAACAAGGTCCAATCAGGCTGAAACGCTACAAGAAGGTAGAATCTATTGAGTTGTAAGTGATCTGAACGTTTCAAGATGATCGCACATTCCTATAGGGGGTAAAACCATGTTCCAAAGGTCACCGGGCCTGGTGTCACTTTAAAGATGTAGTCCAGTTACACCTTTGTGGGCTTATAACTTGGCTTCTGAATGTCCAAGAGAGGTTAGGTTTGTGTTAGTGTACTCCAATCAAAAGCCCCTACAACCACAAAAAGGAATGGAGTCATTAGCACTTATGGTTTTTAAATGGCACCCAGAATTATGTTGCACGAAGCACAATTTCACATCATTCTGGGTTCATTTGTGTGAAAACAAGGTCCAATCAGGCTGAAATGTTACAGGAAGGTAGAATCTATTGAGTTGTAAGTGATCTGAACGTTTCATGATGATAGCACTTTCCTAAGGGGGTCAAACCATGTCCCAAATGTCACCGGATCTGGTGTCAATTTAAAGAAGTAGTCCAGTTACACATTTGTGGGCTTATAACTTGGCTTCTGAATGTCCTAGAGAGATCAGGTTTGTTTTAGTATACTCCAATCAACAGCCCCTACAACCACCAAAATTAATGGAGTCATTAGCACTTATGGTTTTTAAATGGCACCCAGAATTATGTTGCACGAAGCACAATTTCACATCATTCTGGGTTCATTTGTGTGAAAACAAGGTCCAATCAGGCTGAAACGTTACAGGAAGGTAGAATCTATTGACTTGTAAGTGATCTGAACGTTTCAAGATGATCGCAAATTCCTATAGGGGGTCAAACCATGTCCCAAAGGTCACCGGGCCTGGTGTCACTTTAAAGAAGCAGTCCAGTTACACCTTTGTGGGCTTATAACTTGGCTTCTGAATGTCCTAGAGAGGTTAGGTTTGTTTTAGTGTCCTCCAATCACCAGCCCCTACAACCACAAAAAGGAATGGAGTCATTAGCACTTATGGTTTGTAAATGGCACCCAGAATTATGTTGCACGAAGCACAATTTCACATCATTCTGGGTTCATTTGTGTGAAAACAAGGTCCAATCAGGCTGAAACGTTACAGGAAGGTAGAATCTATTGAGTTGTAAGTGATCTGAACGTTTCATGATGATAGCACTTTCCTACGGGGGTCAAACCATGTCCCAAAGGTCACCGGATCTGGTGTCACTTTAAAGAAGTAGTCCAGTTACACATTTAGGGGCTTATAACTTGGCTTCTGAATGTCCTAGAGAGGTCAGGTTTGTTTTAGTGTACTCCAATCAACAGCCCCTACAACCACAAAAAGGAATGGAGACATTAGCACTTATGGTTTTTAAATGGCACCCAGAATTATGTTGCACGAAGCACAATTTCACATCATTCTGGGTTCATTTGTGTGTAAACAAGGTCCAATCAGGCTGAAACGTTACAGGAAGGTAGAATCTATTGAGTTGTAAGTGATCTGAACGTTTCATGATGATAGCACTTTCCTAAGGGGGTCAAACCATGTCCCAAAGGTCACCGGATCAGGTGTCAATTTAAAGAAGTAGTCCAGTTACACATTTGTGAGCTTATAACTTGGCTTCTGAATGTCCTAGAGAGATCAGGTTTGTTTTAGTGTTCTCCAATCACCAGCCCCTACAACCACAAAAAGGAATGGAGTCATTAGCACTTATGGTTTGTAAATGGCACCCAGAATTATGTTGCACGAAGCACAATTTCACATCATTCTGGGTTCATTTGTGTGAAAACAAGGTCCAATCAGGCTGAAACGTTACAGGAAGGTAGAATCTATTGAGTTGTAAGTGATCTGAACGTTTCATGATGATAGCACTTTCCTAAGGGGGTCAAACCATGTCCCAAAGGTCACCGGATCTGGTGTCACTTTAAAGAAGTAGTCCAGTTACACATTTGTGGGCTTATAACTTGGCTTCTGAATGTCCTAGAGAGATCAGGTTTGTTTTAGTGTACTCCAATCAACAGCCTCTACAACCACAAAAAAGGAATGGAGTCATTAGCACTTATGGTTTGTAAATATCACCCAGAATTATGTTGCACGAAGCACAATTTCACATCATTCTGGGTCCATTTGTGTGAAAACAAGGTCCAATCAGGCTGAAACGCTACAAGAAGGTAGAATCTATTGAGTTGTAAGTGATCTGAACGTTTCAAGATGATCGCACATTCCTATAGGGGGTAAAACCATGTTCCAAAGGTCACCGGGCCTGGTGTCACTTTAAAGATGTAGTCCAGTTACACCTTTGTGGGCTTATAACTTGGCTTCTGAATGTCCAAGAGAGGTTAGGTTTGTGTTAGTGTACTCCAATCAAAAGCCCCTACAACCACAAAAAGGAATGGAGTCATTAGCACTTATGGTTTTTAAATGGCACCCAGAATTATGTTGCACGAAGCACAATTTCACATCATTCTGGGTTCATTTGTGTGAAAACAAGGTCCAATCAGGCTGAAATGTTACAGGAAGGTAGAATCTATTGAGTTGTAAGTGATCTGAACGTTTCATGATGATAGCACTTTCCTAAGGGGGTCAAACCATGTCCCAAATGTCACCGGATCTGGTGTCAATTTAAAGAAGTAGTCCAGTTACACATTTGTGGGCTTATAACTTGGCTTCTGAATGTCCTAGAGAGATCAGGTTTGTTTTAGGGTACTCCAATCAACAGCCCCTACAACCACAAAAAGGAATGGAGTCATTAGCAGTTATGGTTTTTAAATGGCACCCAGAATTATGTTGCACGAAGCACAATTTCACATCATTCTGGGTTCATTTGTGTGAAAACAAGGTCCAATCAGGCTGAAACGTTACAGGAAGGTAGAATCTACTGAGTTGTAAGTGATCTGAACGTTTCATGATGATAGCACTTTCCTAAGGGGGTCAAACCATGTCCCAAAGGTCACCGGGCCTGGTGTCACTTTAAAGATGTAGTCCAGTTACACCTTTGTGGGCTTATAACTTGGCTTCTGAATGTCCTAGAGAGGTCAGGTTTGTTTTAGTGTACTCCAATCAACAGCCCCTACAACCACAAAAAGGAATGGAGTCATTAGCACTTATGGTTTGTAAATGGCACCCAGAATTATGTTGCACGAAGCACAATTTCACATCATTCTGGGTCCATTTGTGTGAAAACAAGGTCCATTCAGGCTGAAACGCTACAAGAAGGTAGAATCTATTGAGTTGTAAGTGATCTGAACGTTTCAAGATGATCGCACATTCCTATAGGGGGTAAAACCATGTCCCAAAGGTCACCGGGCCTGGTGTCACTTTAAAGATGTAGGCCAGTTACACCTTTGTGGGCTTATAACTTGGCTTCTGAATGTCCTAGAGAGGTTAGGTTTGTTTTAGTGTACTCCAATCAAAAGCCCCTACAACCACAAAAAGGAATGGAGTCATTAGCACTTATGGTTTGTAAATGGCACCCAGAATTATGTTGCACAAAGCACAATTTCACATCATTCTGGGTTCATTTGTGTGAAAACAAGGTCCAATCAGGTTTAAGCGTTACAGAAAGGTAGAATCTATTGAGTTGTAAGTGATCTGAACGTTTAATGATGATAGCACTTTCCTAAGGGGGTCAACCCATGTCCCAAAGGTCACCGGATCTGGTGTCACTTTAAAGAAGTAGTCCAGTTACACATTTGTGGGCTTATAACTTGGCTTCTGAATGTCCTAGAAAGGTCAGGTTTGTTTTAGTGTACTCCAATCAACAGCCCCTACAACCACAAAAAGGAATGGAGACATTAGCACTTATGGTTTTTAAATGGCACCCAGAATTATGTTGCACAAAGCACAATTTCACATCATTCTGGGTTCATTTGTGTGTAAACAAGGTCCAATCAGGCTGAAACGTTACAGGAAGGTAGAATCTATTGAGTTGTAAGTGATCTGAACGTTTCATGATGATAGCACTTTCCTAAGGGGGTCAAACCATGTCCCAAAGGTCACCGGATCAGGTGTCAATTTAAAGAAGTAGTCCAGTTACACATTTGTGGGCTTATAACTTGGCTTCTGAATGTCCTAGAGAGATCAGGTTTGTTTTAGTGTTCTCCAATCACCAGCCCCTACAACCACAAAAAGGAATGGAGTCATTAGCACTTATGGTTTGTAAATGGCACCCAGAATTATGTTGCACGAAGCACAATTTCACATCATTCTGGGTTCATTTGTGTGAAAACAAGGTCCAATCAGGCTGAAACGTTACAGGAAGGTAGAATCTATTGAGTTGTAAGTGATCTGAACGTTTCATGATGATAGCACTTTCCTAAGGGGGTCAAACCATGTCCCAAAGGTCACCGGATCTGGTGTCACTTTAAAGAAGTAGTCCAGTTACACATTTGTGGGCTTATAACTTGGCTTCTGAATGTCCTAGAGAGATCAGGTTTGTTTTAGTGTACTCCAATCAACAGCCTCTACAACCACAAAAAAGGAATGGAGTCATTAGCACTTATGGTTTGTAAATATCACCCAGAATTATGTTGCACGAAGCACAATTTCACATCATTCTGGGTCCATTTGTGTGAAAACAAGGTCCAATCAGGCTGAAACGCTACAAGAAGGTAGAATCTATTGAGTTGTAAGTGATCTGAACGTTTCAAGATGATCGCACATTCCTATAGGGGGTAAAACCATGTTCCAAAGGTCACCGGGCCTGGTGTCACTTTAAAGATGTAGTCCAGTTACACCTTTGTGGGCTTATAACTTGGCTTCTGAATGTCCAAGAGAGGTTAGGTTTGTGTTAGTGTACTCCAATCAAAAGCCCCTACAACCACAAAAAGGAATGGAGTCATTAGCACTTATGGTTTTTAAATGGCACCCAGAATTATGTTGCACGAAGCACAATTTCACATCATTCTGGGTTCATTTGTGTGAAAACAAGGTCCAATCAGGCTGAAATGTTACAGGAAGGTAGAATCTATTGAGTTGTAAGTGATCTGAACGTTTCATGATGATAGCACTTTCCTAAGGGGGTCAAACCATGTCCCAAATGTCACCGGATCTGGTGTCAATTTAAAGAAGTAGTCCAGTTACACATTTGTGGGCTTATAACTTGCTTTCTGAATGTCCTAGAGAGATCAGGTTTGTTTTAGGGTACTCCAATCAACAGCCCCTACAACCACAAAAAGGAATGGAGTCATTAGCAGTTATGGTTTTTAAATGGCACCCAGAATTATGTTGCACGAAGCACAATTTCACATCATTCTGGGTTCATTTGTGTGAAAACAAGGTCCAATCAGGCTGAAACGTTACAGGAAGGTAGAATCTACTGAGTTGTAAGTGATCTGAACGTTTCATGATGATAGCACTTTCCTAAGGGGGTCAAACCATGTCCCAATGGTCACCGGGCCTGGTGTCACTTTAAAGATGTAGTCCAGTTACACCTTTGTGGGCTTATAACTTGGCTTCTGAATGTCCTAGAGAGGTCAGGTTTGTTTTAGTGTACTCCAATCAACAGCCCCTACAACCACAAAAAGGAATGGAGTCATTAGCACTTATGGTTTGTAAATGGCACCCAGAATTATGTTGCACGAAGCACAATTTCACATCATTCTGGGTCCATTTGTGTGAAAACAAGGTCCATTCAGGCTGAAACGCTACAAGAAGGTAGAATCTATTGAGTTGTAAGTGATCTGAACGTTTCAAGATGATCGCACATTCCTATAGGGGGTAAAACCATGTCCCAAAGGTCACCGGGCCTGGTGTCACTTTAAAGATGTAGGCCAGTTACACCTTTGTGGGCTTATAACTTGGCTTCTGAATGTCCTAGAGAGGTTAGGTTTGTTTTAGTGTACTCCAATCAAAAGCCCCTACAACCACAAAAAGGAATGGAGTCATTAGCACTTATGGTTTGTAAATGGCACCCAGAATTATGTTGCACAAAGCACAATTTCACATCATTCTGGGTTCATTTGTGTGAAAACAAGGTCCAATCAGGTTTAAGCGTTACAGAAAGGTAGAATCTATTGAGTTGTAAGTGATCTGAACGTTTAATGATGATAGCACTTTCCTAAGGGGGTCAACCCATGTCCCAAAGGTCACCGGATCTGGTGTCACTTTAAAGAAGTAGTCCAGTTACACATTTGTGGGCTATAACTTGGCTTCTGAATGTCCTAGAAAGGTCAGGTTTGTTTTAGTGTACTCCAATCAACAGCCCCTACAACCACAAAAAGGAATGGAGTCATTAGCACTTATGGTTTTTAAATGGCACCCAGAATTATGTTGCACGAAGCACAATTTCACATCATTCTGGGTTCATTTGTGTGAAAACAAGGTCCAATCAGGCTGAAATGTTACAGGAAGGTAGAATCTATTGAGTTGTAAGTGATCTGAACGTTTCATGATGATAGCACTTTCCTAAGGGGGTCAAACCATGTCCCAAATGTCACCGGATCTGGTGTCAATTTAAAGAAGTAGTCCAGTTACACATTTGTGGGCTTATAACTTGGCTTCTGAATGTCCGAGAGAGATCAGGTTTGTTTTAGGGTACTCCAATCAACAGCCCCTACAACCACAAAAAGGAATGGAGTCATTAGCAGTTATGGTTTTTAAATGGCACCCAGAATTATGTTGCACGAAGCACAATTTCACATCATTCTGGGTTCATTTGTGTGAAAACAAGGTCCAATCAGGCTGAAACGTTACAGGAAGGTAGAATCTACTGAGTTGTAAGTGATCTGAACGTTTCATGATGATAGCACTTTCCTAAGGGGGTCAAACCATGTCCCAAAGGTCACCGGGCCTGGTGTCACTTTAAAGATGTAGTCCAGTTACACCTTTGTGGGCTTATAACTTGGCTTCTGAATGTCCTAGAGAGGTCAGGTTTGTTTTAGTGTACTCCAATCAACAGCCCCTACAACCACAAAAAGGAATGGAGTCATTAGCACTTATGGTTTGTAAATGGCACCCAGAATTATGTTGCACGAAGCACAATTTCACATCATTCTGGGTCCATTTGTGTGAAAACAAGGTCCATTCAGGCTGAAACGCTACAAGAAGGTAGAATCTATTGAGTTGTAAGTGATCTGAACGTTTCAAGATGATCGCACATTCCTATAGGGGGTAAAACCATGTCCCAAAGGTCACCGGGCCTGGTGTCACTTTAAAGATGTAGGCCAGTTACACCTTTGTGGGCTTATAACTTGGCTTCTGAATGTCCTAGAGAGGTTAGGTTTGTTTTAGTGTACTCCAATCAAAAGCCCCTACAACCACAAAAAGGAATGGAGTCATTAGCACTTATGGTTTGTAAATGGCACCCAGAATTATGTTGCACAAAGCACAATTTGACATCATTCTGGGTTCATTTGTGTGAAAACAAGGTCCAATCAGGTTGAAGCGTTACAGGAAGGTAGAATCTATTGAGTTGTAAGTGATCTGAACGTTTCATGATGATAGCACTTTCCTAAGGGGGTCAAACCATGTCCCAAAGGTCACCGGATCTGGTGTCACTTTAAAGTAGTCCAGTTACACATTTGTGGGCTTATAACTTGGCTTCTGAATGTCCAAGAAAGGTCAGGTTTGTTTTAGTGTACTCCAATCAACAGCCCCTACAACCCCAAAAAGGAATGGAGTCATTAGCACTTATGGTTTTTAAATGGCACCCAGAATTATGTTGCACGAAGCACAATTTCACATCATTCTGGGTTCATTTGTGTGAAAACAAGGTCCAATCAGGCTGAAACGTTACAGGAAGGTAGAATCTACTGAGTTGTAAGTGATATGAACGTTGCATGATGATAGCACTTTCCTAAGGGGGTCAAACCATGTCCCAAAGGTCACCGGATCTGGTGTCAATTTAAAGAAGTAGTCCAGTTACACATTTGTGGGCTTATAAATTGGCTTCTGAATGTCCTAGAGAGGTTAGGTTTGTTTTAGTGTACTCCAATCAAAAGCCCCTACAACCACAAAAAGGAATGTAGTCATTAGCACTTATGGTTTGTAAATGGCACCCAGAATTATGTTGCTCAAAGCACAATTTCACATAATTCTGGGTTCATTTGTGTGAAAACAAGGTCCAATCAGGCTGAAACGTTACAGGAAGGTAGAATCTATTGAGTTGTAAGTGATCTGAACGTTTCATGATGATAGCACTTTCCAAAGGGGGTCAAACCATGTCCCAAAGGTCACCGGATCTGGTGTCACTTTAAAGAAGTAGTCCAGTTACACATTTGTGGGCTTATAACTTGGCTTCTGAATGTCCTAGAGAGGTCAGGTTTGTTTTAGTGTACTCCAATCAACAGCCCCTACAACCACAAAAAGGAATGGAGACATTAGCACTTATGGTTTTTAAATGGCACCCAGAATTATGTTGCACGAAGCACAATTTCACATCATTCTGGGTTCATTTGTGTGAAAACAAGGTCCAATCAGGCTGAAACGTTACAGGAGGGTAGAATCTATTGAGTTGTAAGTGATCTGAACGTTTCATGATGATAGCACTTTCCTAAGGGGGTCAAACCATGTCCCAAATGTCACCGGATCTGGTGTCAATTTAAAGAAGTAGTCCAGTTACACATTTGTGGGCTTATAACTTGGCTTCTGAATGTCCTAGAGGGATCAGGTTTGTTTTAGGGTACTCCAATCAACAGCCCCTACAACCACACAAAGGAATGGAGTCATTAGCACTTATGGTTTTTAAATGGCACCTAGAATTATGTTGCACAAAGTACAATTTCACATCATTCTGGGTTCATTTGTGTGAAAACAAGGTCCAATCAGGCTGAAACGTTACAGGAAGGTAGAATCAATTGAGTTGTAAGTGATCTGAACGTTTCATGATGATAGCACTTTCCTAAGGGGATCAAACCATGTACCAAAGGTCACCGGATCTGGTGTCAATTTAAAGAAGTAGTCCAGTTACACATTTGTGGGCTTATAACTTGGCTTCTGAATGTCCTAGAGAGATCAGGTTTGTTTTAATGTACTCCAATCAACAGCCCCTACAACCACAAAAAGGAATGGAGTCATTAGCACTTATGGTTTGTAAATGGCACCCAGAATTATGTTGCACGAAGCACAATTTCACATCATTCTGGGTTCATTTGTGTGAAAACAAGGTCCAATCAGGCTGAAACGTTAGAGGAAGGTAGAATCTACTGAGTTGTAAGTGATCTGAACGTTTCATGATAATAGCACTTTCCTAAGGGGGTCAAACCATGTCCCAAAGGTCACCGGATCTGCTGTCAATTTAAAGAAGTAGTCCAGTTACACATTTGTGGGCTTATAACTTGGCTTCTGAATGTCCTAGAGGGATCAGGTTTGTTTTAGGGTACTCCAATCAACAGCCCCTACAACCACACAAAGGAATGGAGTCATTAGCACTTATGGTTTTTAAATGGCACCTAGAATTATGTTGCACAAAGTACAATTTCACATCATTCTGGGTTCATTTGTGTGAAAACAAGGTCCAATCAGGCTGAAACGTTACAGGAAGGTAGAATCAATTGAGTTGTAAGTGATCTGAACGTTTCATGATGATAGCACTTTCCTAAGGGGATCAAACCATGTACCAAAGGTCACCGGATCTGGTGTCAATTTAAAGAAGTAGTCCAGTTACACATTTGTGGGCTTATAACTTGGCTTCTGAATGTCCTAGAGAGATCAGGTTTGTTTTAATGTACTCCAATCAACAGCCCCTACAACCACAAAAAGGAATGGAGTCATTAGCACTTATGGTTTGTAAATGGCACCCAGAATTATGTTGCACGAAGCACAATTTCACATCATTCTGGGTTCATTTGTGTGAAAACAAGGTCCAATCAGGCTGAAACGTTAGAGGAAGGTAGAATCTACTGAGTTGTAAGTGATCTGAACGTTTCATGATAATAGCACTTTCCTAAGGGGGTCAAACCATGTCCCAAAGGTCACCGGATCTGCTGTCAATTTAAAGAAGTAGTCCAGTTACACATTTGTGGGCTTATAACTTGGCTTCTGAATGTCCTAGAGAGATCAGGTTTGTTTTAGTGTACTCCAATCAACAGCCCCTACAACCACAAAAAGGAATGGAGTCATTAGCACTTATGCTTTGTAAATGGCACCCAGAATTATGTTGCACGAAGCACAATTTCACATCATTCTGGGTCCATTTGTGTGAAAACAAGGTCCAATCAGGCTGAAACGCTACAAGAAGGTAGAATCTATTGAGTTGTAAGTGATCTGAACGTTTCAAGATGATAGCACATTCCTATAGGGGGTAAAACCATGTCCCAAAGGTCACCGGGCCTGGTGTCACTTTAAAGAAGTAGTCCAGTTACACCTTTGTGGGCTTATAACTTGGCTTCTGAATGTCCTAGAGAGGTCAGGTTTGTTTTAGTGTACTCCAATAAACAGCCCCTACAACCACAAAAAGGAATGGAGTCATTAGCACTTATGGTTTGTAAATGGCACCCAGAATTATGTTGCACGAAGCACAATTTCACATCATTCTGGGTCCATTTTTGTGAAAACAATGTCCAATCAGGCTGAAACGTTACAAGAAGGTAGAATCTATTGAGTTGTAAGTGATCTGAACGTTTCATGATGATCGCACATTCCTATAGGGGGTCAAACCATGTCCCAAAGGTCACCGGGCCTGGTGTCACTTTAAAGACGTAGTCCAGTTACACATTTGTGGGCTTATAACTTGGCTTCTGAATGTCCTAGAGAGGTCAGGTTTGTTTTAGTGTATTCCAATCAACAGCCCCTACAACCACAAAAAGGAATGGAGTCATTAGCACTTATGGTTTGTAAATGGCACCCAGAATTATGTTGCACGAAGCACAATTTCACATCATTCTGGGTTCATTTGTCTGAAAACAAGGTCCAATCAGGCTGAAACGTTACAGGAAGGTAGAATCTATTGAGTTGTAAGTGATATGAACGTTTCATGATGATAGCACTTTCCAAAGGGGGTCAAACCATGTCCCAAAGGTCACCGGATCTGGTGTCACTTTAAAGAAGTAGTCCAGTTACACATTTGTGGGCTTATAACTTGGCTTCTGAATGTCCTAGAGAGGTCAGGTTTGTTTTAGTGTACTCCAATCAACAGCCCCTACAACCACAAAAAGGAATGGAGTCATTAGCACTTATGGTTTTTAAATGGCACCCAGAATTATGTTGCACGAAGCACAATTTCACATCATTCTGGGTTCATTTGTGTGAAAACAAGGTCCAATCAGGCTGAAACGTTACAGGAAGGTAGAATCTACTGAGTTGTAAGTGATATGAACATTGCATGATGATAGCACTTTCCTGAGGGGGTCAAACCATGTCCCAAAGGTCACCGGGCCTGGTGTCACTTTAAAGATGTAGTCCAGTTACACCTTTGTGGGCTTATAACTTGGCTTCTGAATGTCCTAGAGAGGTTAGGTTTGTTTTAGTGTACTCCAATCAAAAGCCCCTACAACCACAAAAAGGAATGGAGTCATTAGCACTTATGGTTTGTAAATGGCACCCAGAATTATGTTGCACAAAGCACAATTTCACATCATTCTGGGTTCATTTGTGTGAAAACAAGGTCCAATCAGGCTGAAACGTTACAGGAAGGTAGAATCTATGGATTTGTAAGTGATCTGAACGTTTCATGATGATAGCACTTTCCAAAGGGGGTCAAACCATGTCCCAAAGGTCACCGGATCTGGTGTCACTTTAAAGAAGTAGTCCAGTTACACATTTGTGGGCTTATAACTTGGTTTCTGAATGTCCTAGAGAGGTCAGGTTTGTTTTAGTGTACTCCAATCAAAAGCCCCTACAACCACAAAAAGGAATGGAGTCATTAGCACTTATGGTTTTTAAATGGCACCCAGAATTATGTTGCACAAAGCACAATTTCACATCATTCTGGGTTCATTTGTGTGAAAACAAGGTCCAATCAGGCTGAAACGTTACAGGAAGGCAGAATCTATTGAGTTGTAAGTGATCTGAACGTTTCATGATGATAGCACTTTCCAAAGGGGGTCAAACCATGTCCCAAAGGTCACCGAATCTGGTGTCACTTTAAAGAAGTAGTCCAGTTACACATTTGTGGGCTTATAACTTGGTTTCTGAATGTCCTAGAGAGGTCAGGTTTGTTTTAGTGTACTCCAATCAACAGCCCCTACAACCACAAAAAGGAATGGAGACATTAGCACTTATGGTTTTTAAATGGCACCCAGAATTATGTTGCAAGAAGCACAATTTCACATCATTCTGGGTCCATTTGTGTGAAAACAAGGTCCAATCAGGCTGAAACGTTACAGGAAGGTAGAATCTATTGAGTTGTAAGTGGCCTGAACGTTTCATGATGATAGCACTTTCCTAAGGGGGTCAAACCATGTCCCAAATGTCACCGGATCTGGTGTCAATTTAAAGAAGTAGTCCAGTTACACATTTGTGGGCTTATAACTTGGCTTCTGAATGTCCTAGAGAGATCAGGTTTGTTTTAGGGTACTCCAATCAACAGCCCCTACAACCACAAAAAGGAATGGAGTCATTAGCACTTATGGTTTTTAAATGGCACCTAGAATTATGTTGCACAAAGTACAATTTCACATCATTCTGGGTTCATTTGTGTGAAAACAAGGTCCAATCAGGCTGAAACGTTACAGGAAGGTAGAATCTATTGAGTTGTAAGTGATCTGAACGTTTCATGATGATAGCACTTTCCTAAGGGGGTCAAACCATGTCCCAAAGGTCACCGGATCTGGAGTCAATTTAAAGAAGTAGTCCAGTTACACATTTGTGGGCTTATAACTTGGCTTCTGAATGTCCTAGAGAGATCAGGTTTGTTTTAATGTACTCCGATCAACAGCCCCTACAACCACAAAAAGGAATGGAGTCATTAGCACTTATGGTTTGTAAATGGCACCCAGAATTATGTTGCACGAAGCACAATTTCACATCATTCTGGGTTCATTTGTGTGAAAACAAGGTCCAATCAGGCTGAAACGTTAGAGGAAGGTAGAATCTACTGAGTTGTAAGTGATCTGAACGTTTCATGATAATAGCACTTTCCTAAGGGGGTCAAACCATGTCCCAAAGGTCACCGGATCTGCTGTCAATTTAAAGAAGTAGTCCAGTTACACATTTGTGGGCTTATAACTTGGCTTCTGAATGTCCTAGAGAGATCAGGTTTGTTTTAGTGTACTCCAGTCAACAGCCCCTACAACCACAAAAAGGAATGGAGTCATTAGCACTTATGCTTTGTAAATGGCACCCAGAATTATGTTGCACGAAGCACAATTTCACATCATTCTGGGTCCATTTGTGTGAAAACAAGGTCCAATCAGGCTGAAACGTTACAAGAAGGTAGAATCTATTGAGTTGTAAGTGATCTGAACGTTTCATGATGATCGCACATTCCTATAGGGGGTCAAACCATGTCCCAAAGGTCACTGGGCCTGGTGTCACTTTAAAGACGTAGTCCAGTTACACATTTGTGGGCTTATAACTTGGCTTCTGAATGTCCTAGAGAGGTCAGGTTTGTTTTAGTGTATTCCAATCAACAGCCCCTACAACCACAAAAAGGAATGGAGTCATTAGCACTTATGGTTTGTAAATGGGACCCAGAATTATGTTGCACGAAGCACAATTTCACATCATTCTGGGTCAATTTGTGTGAAAACAAGGTCCAATCAGGCTGAAACGTTACATGAAGGTAGAATCTATTGAGTTGTAAGTGATCTGAACGTCTCATGATGATAGCACTTTCCTAAGTGGGTCAAACCATGTCCCAAAGGTCACCGGATCTGGTGTCAATTTAAAGAAGTAGTCCAGTTACACATTTGTGGGCTTATAACTTTGCTTCTGAATGTCCCTGAGAGATCAGGTTTGTTTTAGTATACTCCAATCAACAGCCCCTACAACCACAAAAAGGAATGGAGTCATTAGCACTTATGGTTTTTAAATGGCACCCAGAATTATGTTGCACGAAGCACAATTTCACATCATTCAGGGTTCATTTGTGTGAAAACAAGGTCCAATCAGGCTGAAACGTTACAGGAAGGTAGAATCTATTGAGTTGTAAGTGATCTGAACATTTCATGATGATAGCGCTTTCCTAATGGGGTCAAACCATGTCCCAAAGGTCACCGGATCTGGTGTCAATTTAAAGAAGTAGTCCAGTTACACATTTGTGGGCTTATAACTTGGCTTCTGAATGTCCAAGAGAGATCAGGTTTGTTTTAATGTACTCCAATCAACAGCCCCTAAAACCACAAAAAGGAATGGAGTCATTAGCACTTATGGTTTGTAAATGGCACCCAGAATTATGTTGCACGAAGCACAATTTCACATCATTCTGGGTTCATTTGTGTGAAAACAAGGTCCAATAAGGCTGAAACGTTACAGGAAGGTAGAATCTACTGAGTTGTAAGTGATCTGAACATTTCATGATGATAGCACTTTCCTAAGGGGGTCAAACCATGTCCCAAAGGTCACCGGATCTGGTGTCAATTTAAAGAAGTAGTCCAGTTACACATTTGTGGGCTTATAACTTGGCTTCTGAATGTCCTAGAGAGATCAGGTTTGTTTTAGTGTACTCCAATCAACAGCCCCTACAACCACAAAAAGGAATGGAGTCATTAGCACTTATGGTTTGTAAATGGCACCCAGAATTATGTTGCACGAAGCACAATTTCACATCATTCTGGGTCCATTTGTGTGAAAACAAGGTCCAATCAGGCTGAAACGCTACAAGAAGGTAGAATCTATTGAGTTGTAAGTGATCTGAACATTTCAAGATGATCGCACATTCCTATAGGGGGTAAAACCATGTCCCAAAGGTCACCGGGCCTGGTGTCACTTTAAAGAAGTAGTCCAGTTACACCTTTGTGGGCTTATAACTTGGCTTCTGAATGTCCTAGAGAGGTTAGGTTTTTTTTAGTGTACTCCAATCAACAGCCCCTACAACCACAAAACGGAATGGAGTCATTAGCACTTATGGTTTGTAAATGGCACCCAGAATTATGTTGCACGAAGCACAATTTCACATCATTCTGGTTTCATTTGTGTGAAAACAAGGTCCAATAGGGCTGAAACGTTACAGGAAGGTAGAATCTATTGAGTTGTAAGTGATCTGAACATTTCATGATGATAGCACTTTCCTAAGGGGGTCAAACCATGTCCCAAAGGTCACCGGATCTGGTGTCAATTTAAAGAAGTAGTCCAGTTACACATTTGTGGGATTATAACTTGGCTTCTGAATGTCCTAGAGAGATAAGGTTTGTTTTAGTGTACTCCAATCAACAGCCCCTACAACCACAAAACGGAATGGAGTCATTAGCACTTATGGTTTGTAAATGGCACCCAGAATTATGTTGCACGAAGCACAATTTCACATCATTCTGGGTTCATTTGTGTGAAAACAAGGTCCAATAGGGCTGAAACGTTACAGGAAGGTAGAATTTATTGAGTTGTAAGTGATCTGAACGTTTCATGATGATAGCACTTTCCTAAGGGGGTCAAACCATGTCCCAAAGGTCACCGGATCTGGTGTCACTTTAAAGAAGTAGTCCAGTTACAATTTTGTGGGCTTATAACTTGGCTTCTGAATGTCCTAGAGAGGTCAGGTTTGTTTTAGTGTACTCCAATCAACAGCCCCTACAACCACAAAAAGGAATGGAGACATTAGCACTTATGGTTTTTAAATGGCACCCAGAATTATGTTGCACAAAGCACAATTTCACATCATTCTGGGTTCATTTGTGTGAAAACAAGGTCCAATCAGGCTGAAACGTTACAGGAAGGTAGAATCTATTGAGTTGTAAGTGATCTGAACGTTTCATGATGATAGCACTTTCCTAAGGGGGTCAAACCATGTCCCAAAGGTCACCGGGCCTGGTGTCACTTTAAAGAAGTAGTCCAGTTACACCTTTGTGGGCTTATAACTTGGCTTCTGAATGTCCTAGAGAGGTTAGGTTTGTTTTAGTGTACTCCAATCAACAGCCCCTACAACCACAAAATGGAATGGAGTCATTAGCACTTATGGTTTGTAAAAGGCACCCCGAATTATGTTGCACGAAGCTCAATTTCACATCATTCTGGGTTCATTTGTGTGAAAACAAGGTCCAATCAGGCTGAAACGTTACAGGAAGGTAGAATCTATTGAGTTGTAAGTGATCTGAATGTTTCATGATGATAGCAGTTTCCTAAGGGGGTCAAACCATGTCCCAAAGGTCACCGGATCTGGTGTCAATTTAAAGAAGTAGTCCAGTTACACATTTGTGGGCTTATAACTTGGCTTCTGAATGTCCTAGAGAGATCAGGTTTGTTTTAATGTACTCCAATCAACAGCCCCTACAACCACAAAAAGGAATGGAGTCATTAACACTTATGGTTTTTAAATGGCACCCAGAATTATGTTGCACGAAGCACAATTTCACATCATTCTGGGTTCATTTGTGTGAAAACAAGGTCCAATCAGGCTGAAACGTTACAGGAAGGTAGAACCTATTGAGTTTAAGTGATCTGAACATTTCATGATGATAGCACTTTCCTAAGGGGGTCAAACCATGTCCCAAAGGTCACCGGATCTGGTGTCAATTTAAAGAAGTAGTCCAGTTACACATTTGTGGGCTTATAACTTGGCTTCTGAATGTCCTAGAGAGATCAGGTTTGTTTTAGTATACTCCAATCAACAGCCCCTACAACCACAAAAAGGAATGGAGTCATTAGCACTTATGGTTTTTAAATGGCACCCAGAATTATGTTGCACGAAGCACAATTTCACATCATTCTGGGTTCATTTGTGTGAAAACAAGGTCCAATCAGGCTGAAACGTTTCAGGAAGGTAGAATCTATTGAGTTGTAAGTGATCTGAACGTTTCATGATGATAGCAGTTTCCTTAAGGGGGTCAAACCATGTCCCAAAGGTCACCGGATCTGGTGTCAATTTAAAGAAGTAGTCCAGTTAAACATTTGTGGGCTTATAACTTGGCTTCTGAATGTCCTAGAGAGATCAGGTTTGTTTTAATGTACTCCAATCAACAGCCCCTACAACCACAAAAAGGAATGGAGTCATTAACACTTATGGTTTGTAAATATCACCCAGAATTATGTTGCACGAAGCACAATTTCACATCATTCTGGGTCCATTTGTGTGAAAACAAGGTCCAATCAGGCTGAAACGCTACAAGAAGGTAGAATCTATTGAGTTGTAAGTGATCTGAACGTTTCAAGATGATCGCACATTCCTATAGGGGGTAAAACCATGTTCCAAAGGTCACCGGGCCTGGTGTCACTTTAAAGATGTAGTCCAGTTACACCTTTGTGGGCTTATAACTTGGCTTCTGAATGTCCAAGAGAGGTTAGGTTTGTGTTAGTGTACTCCAATCAAAAGCCCCTACAACCACAAAAAGGAATGGAGTCATTAGCACTTATGGTTTTTAAATGGCACCCAGAATTATGTTGCACGAAGCACAATTTCACATCATTCTGGGTTCATTTGTGTGAAAACAAGGTCCAATCAGGCTGAAATGTTACAGGAAGGTAGAATCTATTGAGTTGTAAGTGATCTGAACGTTTCATGATGATAGCACTTTCCTAAGGGGGTCAAACCATGTCCCAAATGTCACCGGATCTGGTGTCAATTTAAAGAAGTAGTCCAGTTACACATTTGTGGGCTTATAACTTGCTTTCTGAATGTCCTAGAGAGATCAGGTTTGTTTTAGGGTACTCCAATCAACAGCCCCTACAACCACAAAAAGGAATGGAGTCATTAGCAGTTATGGTTTTTAAATGGCACCCAGAATTATGTTGCACGAAGCACAATTTCACATCATTCTGGGTTCATTTGTGTGAAAACAAGGTCCAATCAGGCTGAAACGTTACAGGAAGGTAGAATCTACTGAGTTGTAAGTGATCTGAACGTTTCATGATGATAGCACTTTCCTAAGGGGGTCAAACCATGTCCCAATGGTCACCGGGCCTGGTGTCACTTTAAAGATGTAGTCCAGTTACACCTTTGTGGGCTTATAACTTGGCTTCTGAATGTCCTAGAGAGGTCAGGTTTGTTTTAGTGTACTCCAATCAACAGCCCCTACAACCACAAAAAGGAATGGAGTCATTAGCACTTATGGTTTGTAAATGGCACCCAGAATTATGTTGCACGAAGCACAATTTCACATCATTCTGGGTCCATTTGTGTGAAAACAAGGTCCATTCAGGCTGAAACGCTACAAGAAGGTAGAATCTATTGAGTTGTAAGTGATCTGAACGTTTCAAGATGATCGCACATTCCTATAGGGGGTCAAACCATGTCCCAAAGGTCACCGGGCCTGGTGTCACTTTAAAGATGTAGGCCAGTTACACCTTTGTGGGCTTATAACTTGGCTTCTGAATGTCCTAGAGAGGTTAGGTTTGTTTTAGTGTACTCCAATCAAAAGCCCCTACAACCACAAAAAGGAATGGAGTCATTAGCACTTATGGTTTGTAAATGGCACCCAGAATTATGTTGCACGAAGCACAATTTCACATCATTCTGGGTTCATTTGTCTGAAAACAAGGTCCAATCAGGCTGAAACGTTACAGGAAGGTAGAATCTATTGAGTTGTAAGTGATATGAACGTTTCATGATGATAGCACTTTCCAAAGGGGGTCAAACCATGTCCCAAAGGTCACCGGATCTGGTGTCACTTTAAAGAAGTAGTCCAGTTACACATTTGTGGGCTTATAACTTGGCTTCTGAATGTCCTAGAGAGGTCAGGTTTGTTTTAGTGTACTCCAATCAACAGCCCCTACAACCACAAAAAGGAATGGAGTCATTAGCACTTATGGTTTTTAAATGGCACCCAGAATTATGTTGCACGAAGCACAATTTCACATCATTCTGGGTTCATTTGTGTGAAAACAAGGTCCAATCAGGCTGAAACGTTACAGGAAGGTAGAATCTACTGAGTTGTAAGTGATATGAACATTGCATGATGATAGCACTTTCCTGAGGGGGTCAAACCATGTCCCAAAGGTCACCGGGCCTGGTGTCACTTTAAAGATGTAGTCCAGTTACACCTTTGTGGGCTTATAACTTGGCTTCTGAATGTCCTAGAGAGGTTAGGTTTGTTTTAGTGTACTCCAATCAAAAGCCCCTACAACCACAAAAAGGAATGGAGTCATTAGCACTTATGGTTTGTAAATGGCACCCAGAATTATGTTGCACAAAGCACAATTTCACATCATTCTGGGTTCATTTGTGTGAAAACAAGGTCCAATCAGGCTGAAACGTTACAGGAAGGTAGAATCTATGGAGTTGTAAGTGATCTGAACGTTTCATGATGATAGCACTTTCCAAAGGGGGTCAAACCATGTCCCAAAGGTCACCGGATCTGGTGTCACTTTAAAGAAGTAGTCCAGTTACACATTTGTGGGCTTATAACTTGGTTTCTGAATGTCCTAGAGAGGTCAGGTTTGTTTTAGTGTACTCCAATCAAAAGCCCCTACAACCACAAAAAGGAATGGAGTCATTAGCACTTATGGTTTTTAAATGGCACCCAGAATTATGTTGCACAAAGCACAATTTCACATCATTCTGGGTTCATTTGTGTGAAAACAAGGTCCAATCAGGCTGAAACGTTACAGGAAGGCAGAATCTATTGAGTTGTAAGTGATCTGAACGTTTCATGATGATAGCACTTTCCAAAGGGGGTCAAACCATGTCCCAAAGGTCACCGAATCTGGTGTCACTTTAAAGAAGTAGTCCAGTTACACATTTGTGGGCTTATAACTTGGTTTCTGAATGTCCTAGAGAGGTCAGGTTTGTTTTAGTGTACTCCAATCAACAGCCCCTACAACCACAAAAAGGAATGGAGACATTAGCACTTATGGTTTTTAAATGGCACCCAGAATTATGTTGCAAGAAGCACAATTTCACATCATTCTGGGTCCATTTGTGTGAAAACAAGGTCCAATCAGGCTGAAACGTTACAGGAAGGTAGAATCTATTGAGTTGTAAGTGGCCTGAACGTTTCATGATGATAGCACTTTCCTAAGGGGGTCAAACCATGTCCCAAATGTCACCGGATCTGGTGTCAATTTAAAGAAGTAGTCCAGTTACACATTTGTGGGCTTATAACTTGGCTTCTGAATGTCCTAGAGAGATCAGGTTTGTTTTAGGGTACTCCAATCAACAGCCCCTACAACCACAAAAAGGAATGGAGTCATTAGCACTTATGGTTTTTAAATGGCACCTAGAATTATGTTGCACAAAGTACAATTTCACATCATTCTGGGTTCATTTGTGTGAAAACAAGGTCCAATCAGGCTGAAACGTTACAGGAAGGTAGAATCTATTGAGTTGTAAGTGATCTGAACGTTTCATGATGATAGCACTTTCCTAAGGGGGTCAAACCATGTCCCAAAGGTCACCGGATCTGGAGTCAATTTAAAGAAGTAGTCCAGTTACACATTTGTGGGCTTATAACTTGGCTTCTGAATGTCCTAGAGAGATCAGGTTTGTTTTAATGTACTCCGATCAACAGCCCCTACAACCACAAAAAGGAATGGAGTCATTAGCACTAATGGTTTTTAAATGGCACCTAGAATTATGTTGCACGTAGTACAATTTCACATCATTCTGGGTTCATTTGTGTGGGAAAAAAAAGGTCCAATCAGGCTGAAACGTTACAGGAAGGTAGAATCTATTGAGTTGTAAGTGATCTGAACGTTTCATGATGATAGCACTTTCCTAAGGGGGTCAAACCATGTCCCAAAGGTCACCGGATCTGGTGTCAATTTAAAGAAGTAGTCCAGTTACACATTTGTGGGCTTATAACTTGGCTTCTGAATGTCCTAGAGAGATCAGGTTTGTTTTAATGTACTCCAATCAACAGCCCCTACAACCACAAAAAGGAATGGAGTCATTAGCACTTATGGTTTGTAAATGGCACCCAGAATTATGTTGCACGAAGCACAATTTCACATCATTCTGGGTTCATTTGTGTGAAAACAAGGTCCAATCAGGCTGAAACGTTAGAGGAAGGTAGAATCTACTGAGTTGTAAGTGATCTGAACGTTTCATGATAATAGCACTTTCCTAAGGGGGTCAAACCATGTCCCAAAGGTCACCGGATCTGCTGTCAATTTAAAGAAGTAGTCCAGTTACACATTTGTGGGCTTATAACTTGGCTTCTGAATGTCCTAGAGAGATCAGGTTTGTTTTAGTGTACTCCAGTCAACAGCCCCTACAACCACAAAAAGGAATGGAGTCATTAGCACTTATGCTTTGTAAATGGCACCCAGAATTATGTTGCACGAAGCACAATTTCACATCATTCTGGGTCCATTTGTGTGAAAACAAGGTCCAATCAGGCTGAAACGTTACAAGAAGGTAGAATCTATTGAGTTGTAAGTGATCTGAACGTTTCATGATGATCGCACATTCCTATAGGGGGTCAAACCATGTCCCAAAGGTCACTGGGCCTGGTGTCACTTTAAAGACGTAGTCCAGTTACACATTTGTGGGCTTATAACTTGGCTTCTGAATGTCCTAGAGAGGTCAGGTTTGTTTTAGTGTATTCCAATCAACAGCCCCTACAACCACAAAAAGGAATGGAGTCATTAGCACTTATGGTTTGTAAATGGGACCCAGAATTATGTTGCACGAAGCACAATTTCACATCATTCTGGGTCAATTTGTGTGAAAACAAGGTCCAATCAGGCTGAAACGTTACATGAAGGTAGAATCTATTGAGTTGTAAGTGATCTGAACGTCTCATGATGATAGCACTTTCCTAAGTGGGTCAAACCATGTCCCAAAGGTCACCGGATCTGGTGTCAATTTAAAGAAGTAGTCCAGTTACACATTTGTGGGCTTATAACTTTGCTTCTGAATGTCCCTGAGAGATCAGGTTTGTTTTAGTATACTCCAATCAACAGCCCCTACAACCACAAAAAGGAATGGAGTCATTAGCACTTATGGTTTTTAAATGGCACCCAGAATTATGTTGCACGAAGCACAATTTCACATCATTCAGGGTTCATTTGTGTGAAAACAAGGTCCAATCAGGCTGAAACGTTACAGGAAGGTAGAATCTATTGAGTTGTAAGTGATCTGAACATTTCATGATGATAGCGCTTTCCTAATGGGGTCAAACCATGTCCCAAAGGTCACCGGATCTGGTGTCAATTTAAAGAAGTAGTCCAGTTACACATTTGTGGGCTTATAACTTGGCTTCTGAATGTCCAAGAGAGATCAGGTTTGTTTTAATGTACTCCAATCAACAGCCCCTAAAACCACAAAAAGGAATGGAGTCATTAGCACTTATGGTTTGTAAATGGCACCCAGAATTATGTTGCACGAAGCACAATTTCACATCATTCTGGGTTCATTTGTGTGAAAACAAGGTCCAATAAGGCTGAAACGTTACAGGAAGGTAGAATCTACTGAGTTGTAAGTGATCTGAACATTTCATGATGATAGCACTTTCCTAAGGGGGTCAAACCATGTCCCAAAGGTCACCGGATCTGGTGTCAATTTAAAGAAGTAGTCCAGTTACACATTTGTGGGCTTATAACTTGGCTTCTGAATGTCCTAGAGAGATCAGGTTTGTTTTAGTGTACTCCAATCAACAGCCCCTACAACCACAAAAAGGAATGGAGTCATTAGCACTTATGCTTTGTAAATGGCACCCAGAATTATGTTGCACGAAGCACAATTTCACATCATTCTGGGTCCATTTGTGTGAAAACAAGGTCCAATCAGGCTGAAACGCTACAAGAAGGTAGAATCTATTGAGTTGTAAGTGATCTGAACATTTCAAGATGATCGCACATTCCTATAGGGGGTAAAACCATGTCCCAAAGGTCACCGGGCCTGGTGTCACTTTAAAGAAGTAGTCCAGTTACACCTTTGTGGGCTTATAACTTGGCTTCTGAATGTCCTAGAGAGGTTAGGTTTTTTTTAGTGTACTCCAATCAACAGCCCCTACAACCACAAAACGGAATGGAGTCATTAGCACTTATGGTTTGTAAATGGCACCCAGAATTATGTTGCACGAAGCACAATTTCACATCATTCTGGTTTCATTTGTGTGAAAACAAGGTCCAATAGGGCTGAAACGTTACAGGAAGGTAGAATCTATTGAGTTGTAAGTGATCTGAACGTTTCATGATGATAGGACTTTCCTAAGGGGGTCAAACCATGTCCCAAAGGTCACCGGATCTGGTGTCAATTTAAAGAAGTAGTCCAGTTACACATTTGTGGGATTATAACTTGGCTTCTGAATGTCCTAGAGAGATAAGGTTTGTTTTAGTGTACTCCAATCAACAGCCCCTACAACCACAAAACGGAATGGAGCCATTAGCACTTATGGTTTGTAAATGGCACCCAGAATTATGTTGCACGAAGCACAATTTCACATCATTCTGGGTTCATTTGTGTGAAAACAAGGTCCAATAGGGCTGAAACGTTACAGGAAGGTAGAATTTATTGAGTTGTAAGTGATCTGAACGTTTCATGATGATAGCACTTTCCTAAGGGGGTCAAACCATGTCCCAAAGGTCACCGGATCTGGTGTCACTTTAAAGAAGTAGTCCAGTTACAATTTTGTGGGCTTATAACTTGGCTTCTGAATGTCCTAGAGAGGTCAGGTTTGTTTTAGTGTACTCCAATCAACAGCCCCTACAACCACAAAAAGGAATGGAGACATTAGCACTTATGGTTTTTAAATGGCACCCAGAATTATGTTGCACAAAGCACAATTTCACATCATTCTGGGTTCATTTGTGTGAAAACAAGGTCCAATCAGGCTGAAACGTTACAGGAAGGTAGAATCTATTGAGTTGTAAGTGATCTGAACGTTTCATGATGATAGCACTTTCCTAAGGGGGTCAAACCATGTCCCAAAGGTCACCGGGCCTGGTGTCACTTTAAAGAAGTAGTCCAGTTACACCTTTGTGGGCTTATAACTTGGCTTCTGAATGTCCTAGAGAGGTTAGGTTTGTTTTAGTGTACTCCAATCAACAGCCCCTACAACCACAAAATGGAATGGAGTCATTAGCACTTATGGTTTGTAAAAGGCACCCCGAATTATGTTGCACGAAGCTCAATTTCACATCATTCTGGGTTCATTTGTGTGAAAACAAGGTCCAATCAGGCTGAAACGTTACAGGAAGGTAGAATCTATTGAGTTGTAAGTGATCTGAATGTTTCATGATGATAGCAGTTTCCTAAGGGGGTCAAACCATGTCCCAAAGGTCACCGGATCTGGTGTCAATTTAAAGAAGTAGTCCAGTTACACATTTGTGGGCTTATAACTTGGCTTCTGAATGTCCTAGAGAGATCAGGTTTGTTTTAATGTACTCCAATCAACAGCCCCTACAACCACAAAAAGGAATGGAGTCATTAACACTTATGGTTTTTAAATGGCACCCAGAATTATGTTGCACGAAGCACAATTTCACATCATTCTGGGTTCATTTGTGTGAAAACAAGGTCCAATCAGGCTGAAACGTTACAGGAAGGTAGAACCTATTGAGTTTAAGTGATCTGAACATTTCATGATGATAGCACTTTCCTAAGGGGGTCAAACCATGTCCCAAAGGTCACCGGATCTGGTGTCAATTTAAAGAAGTAGTCCAGTTACACATTTGTGGGCTTATAACTTGGCTTCTGAATGTCCTAGAGAGATCAGGTTTGTTTTAGTATACTCCAATCAACAGCCCCTACAACCACAAAAAGGAATGGAGTCATTAGCACTTATGGTTTTTAAATGGCACCCAGAATTATGTTGCACGAAGCACAATTTCACATCATTCTGGGTTCATTTGTGTGAAAACAAGGTCCAATCAGGCTGAAACGTTTCAGGAAGGTAGAATCTATTGAGTTGTAAGTGATCTGAACGTTTCATGATGATAGCAGTTTCCTAAGGGGGTCAAACCATGTCCCAAAGGTCACCGGATCTGGTGTCAATTTAAAGAAGTAGTCCAGTTACACATTTGTGGGCTTGTAACTTGGCTTCTGAATGTCCTAGAGATATCAGGTTTGTTTTAGTGTACTCCAATCAACAGCCCCTACAACCACAAAAAGGAATGGAGTCATTAGCATTTATGGTTTGTAAATGGCACCCAGAATTATGTTGCACGAAGCACAATTTCACATCATTCTGGGTTCATTTGTGTGAAAACGAGGTCCAATCAGGCTGAAACATTACAGGAAGGTAGAACCTATTGAGTTGTAAGTTATCTGAACATTTCATGATGATAGCACTTTCCTAAGGGGGTCAAACCATGTCCCAAAGGTCACCGGATCTGGTGTCAATTTAAAGAAGTAGTCCAGTTACACATTTGTGGGCTTGTAACTTGGCTTCTGAATGTCCTAGAGATATCAGGTTTGTTTTAGTGTACTCCAATCAACAGCCCCTACAACCACAAAAAGGAATGGAGTCATTAGCACTTATGGTTTGTAAATGGCACCCAGAATTATGTTGCACGAAGCACAATTTCACATCATTCTGGGTTCATTTGTGTGAAAACAAGGTCCAATCAGGCTGAAACATTACAGGAAGGTAGAATCTATTGAGTTGTAAGTGATCTGAACATTTCATGATGATAGCACTTTCCTAAGGGGGTCAAACCATGTCCCAAAGGTCACCGGATCTGGTGTCACTTTAAAGAAGTAGTCCAGTTACACATTTGTGGGCGTATAACTTGGCTTCTGAATGTCCTAGAGAGGTCAGGTTTATTTTAGTGTACTCCAATCAACAGCCCCTACAACCACAAAAAGGAATGGAGTCATTAGCATTTATGGTTTGTAAATGGCACCCAGAATTATGTTGCACGAAGCACAATTTCACATCATTCTGGGTTCATTTGTGTGAAAACAAGGTCCAATCAGGCTGAAACATTACAGGAAGGTAGAATCTATTGAGTTGTAAGTGATCTGAACATTTCATGATGATAGCATTTTCCTAAGGGGGTCAAACCATGTCCCAAAGGTCACCGGATCTGGTGTCACTTTAAAGAAGTAGTCCAGTTACACATTTGTGGGCTTATAACTTGGCTTGTGAATGTCCTAGAGAGGTCAGGTTTATTTTAGTGTACTCCAATCAACAGCCCCTAAAACCACAAAAAGGAATGGAGTCATTAGCACTTATGGTTTGTAAATGGCAGCCAGAATTATGTTGGACGAAGCACAATTTCACATCATTCTGGGTCCATTTGTGTGAAAACAAGGTCCAATCAGGCTGAAACGCTACAAGAATGTAGAATCTATTGAGTTGTAAGTGATCTGAACGTTTCATGATGATAGCACTTTCCTAAGGGGGTCAAACCATGTCCCAAAGGTCACCGGATCTGGTGTCAATTTAAAGAAGTAGTCCAGTTACACATTTGTGGGCTTATAACTTGGCTTCTGAATGTCCTAGAGAGATCAGGTTTGTTTTAGGGTACTCCAATCAACAGCCCCTACAACCACAAAAAGGAATGGAGTCATTAGCACTTATGGTTTGTAAATGGCACCCAGAATTATGTTGCACGAAGCACAATTTCACATCATTCTGGGTCCATTTGTGTGAAAACAAGGTCCAATCAGGCTGAAACGTTACAGGAAGTTAGAATCTATTAAGTTGTAAGTGATCTGAATGTTTCATGATGATAGCACTTTCCTAAGGGGGTCAAACCATGTCCCAAAGGTCACAGGATCTGGTGTCAATTTAAAGAAGTAGTCCAGTTACACATTTGTGGGCTTATAACTTGGCTTCTGAATGTCCTAGAGAGATCAGGTTTGTTTAGTGTACTCCAATCAACAGCCCCTACAACCACAAAAAGGAATGGAGTCATTAGCACTTATGGTTTGTAAATGGCACCCAGAATTATGTTGGACGAAGCACAATTTCACATCATTCTGGGTCGATTTGTGTGAAAACAAGGTCCAATCAGGCTGAAACGCTACAAGATGGTAGAATCTATTGAGTTGTAAGTGATCTGAACATTTCATGATGATAGCACTTTCCTAAGGGGGTCAAACCATGTCCCAAAGGTCACCGGATCTGGTGTCACTTTAAAGAAGTAGTCCAGTTACACATTTGTGGGCGTATAACTTGGCTTCTGAATGTCCTAGAGAGGTCAGGTTTATTTTAGTGTACTCCAATCAACAGCCCCTACAACCACACAAAGAAATGGAGTCATTAGCATTTATGGTTTGTAAATGGCACCCAGAATTATGTTGCACGAAGCACAATTTCACATCATTCTGGGTTCATTTGTGTGAAATCAAGGTCCAATCAGGCTGAAACATTACAGGAAGGTAGAATCTATTGAGTTGTAAGTGATCTGAACATTTCATGATGATAGCACTTTCCTAAGGGGGTCAAACCATGTCCCAAAGGTCACCGGATCTGGTGTCACTTTAAAGAAGTAGTCCAGTTACACATTTGTGGGCTTATAACTTGGCTTCTGAATGTCCTAGAGAGGTCAGGTTTATTTTAGTGTACTCCAATCAACAGCCCCTACAACCACAAAAAGGAATGGAGTCATTAGCACTTATGGTTTGTAAATGGCACCCAGAATTATGTTGCACGAAGCACAATTTCACATCATTCTGGGTCCATTTGTGTGAGAACAAGGTCCAATCAGGCTGAAACGTTACAGGAAGGTAGAATCTATTGAGTTGTAAGTGATCCGAACGTTTCATGATGATAGCACTTTCCTAAGGGGGTCAAACCATGTCCCAAAGGTCACCTGATCTGGTGTCAATTTAAAGAAGTAGTCCAGTTACACATTTGTGGGCTTATAACTTGGCTTCTGAATGTCCTAGAGAGATCAGGTTTGTTTTAATGTACTCCAATCAACAGCCCCTACAACCACAAAAATGAATGGAGTCATTAGCACTTATGGTTTGTAAATGGCACCCAGAATTATGTTGCACGAAGCACAATTTCACATCATTCTGGGTCCATTTGTGTGAAAACAAGGTCCAATCAGGCTGAAACGTTACAGGAAGGTAGAATCTATTGAGTTGTAAGTGATCTGAACGTTTCATGATAATAGCACTTTCCTAAGGGGGTCAAACCATGTCCCAAAGGTCACCGGAACTGGTGTCAATTTAAAGAAGTAGTCCAGTTACACATTTGTGGGCTTATAACTTGGCTTCTGAATGTCCTAGAGAGATCAGGTTTGTTTTAGTGTACTCCAATCAAAAGCCCCTACAACCACAAAAAGGAATGGAGTCATTAGCCCTTATGTTTTGTAAATGGCACCCAGAATTATGTTGGACGAAGCACAATTTCACATCATTCTGGGTCCATTTGTGTGAAAACAAGGTCCAATCAGGCTGAAACGCTACAAGAATGTAGAATCTATTGAGTTGTAAGTGATCTGAACGTTTCATGATGATAGCACTTTCCTAAGGGGGTCAAACCATGTTCCAAAGGTCACCGGATCTGGTGTCAATTTAAAGAAGTAGTCCAGTTACACATTTGTGGGCTTATAACTTGGCTTCTGAATGTCCTAGAGAGGTCAGGTTTATTTTAGTGTACTCCAATCAACAGCCCCTACAACCACAAAAAGGAATGGAGTCATTAGCACTTATGGTTTGTAAATGGCACCCAGAATTATGTTGCACGAAGCACAATTTCACATCATTCTGGGTTCATTTGTGTGAAAACAAGGTCCAATCAGGCTGAAACGTTACAGGAAGGTAGAATCTATTGAGTTGTAAGTTATCTGAACGTTTCATGATGATAGCACTTTCCTAAGGGGGTCAAACCATGTCCCAAAGGTCACCGGATCTGGTGTCAATTTAAAGAAGTAGTCCAGTTACACATTTGTGGGCTTGTAACTTGGCTTCTGAATGTCCTAAAGAGATCAGGTTTGTTTTAGTGTACTGCAATCAACAGCCCCTACAACCACAAAAAGGAATGGAGTCATTAGCACTTATGGTTTGTAAATGGCACCCTTAATTATGTTGCACGAAGCACAATTTCACATCATTCTGGGTTCATTTGTGTGAAAACAAGGTCCAATAGGGCTGAAACGTTACAGGAAGGTAGAATCTATTGAGTTGTAAGTTATCTGAACGTTTCATGATGATAGCACTTTCCTAAGGGGGTCAAACCATGTCCCAAAGGTCACCGGATCTGGTGTCACTTTAAAGAAGTAGTCCAGTTACAATTTTGTGGGCTTATAACTTGGCTTCTGAATGTCCTAGAGAGGTCAGGTTTGTTTTAGTGTACTCCAATCAACAGCCCCTACAACCACAAAAAGGAATGGAGACATTAGCACTTATGGTTTTTAAATGGCACCCAGAATTATGTTGCACGAAGCACAATTTCACATCATTCTGGGTTCATTTGTGTGAAAACAAGGTCCAATCAGGCTGAAACGTTACAGGAAGGTAGAATCTATTGAGTTGTAAGTGATCTGAACGTTTCATGATGATAGCACTTTCCTAAGGGGGTCAAACCATGTCCCAAAGGTCACCGGGCCTGGTGTCACTTTAAAGAAGTAGTCCAGTTACACCTTTGTGGGCTTATAACTTGGCTTCTGAATGTCCTAGAGAGGTTAGGTTTGTTTTAGTGTACTCCAATCAACAGCCCCTACAACCACAAAACGGAATGGAGTCATTAGCACTTATGGTTTGTAAAAGGCACCCCGAATTATGTTGCACGAAGCTCAATTTCACATCATTCTGGGTTCATTCGTGTGAAAACAAGGTCCAATCAGGCTGAAACGTTACAGGAAGGTAGAATCTATTGAGTTGTAAGTGATCTGAACGTTTCATGATTATAGCACTTTCCTAAGGCGGTCAAACCATGGCCCAAAGGTCACCGGATCTGGTGTCACTTTAAAGAAGTAGTCCAGTTACA
Source organism: Nothobranchius furzeri (assembly GCF_043380555.1). NCBI lineage: Eukaryota > Metazoa > Chordata > Actinopteri > Cyprinodontiformes > Nothobranchiidae > Nothobranchius > Nothobranchius furzeri. The sequence goes on from NC_091743.1 coordinate 12,737,247, forward strand.
CATTTGTGGGCTTATAACTTGGCTTCTGAATGTCCTAGAGAGGTCAGGTTTGTTTTAGTGTTCTCCAATAAACAGCCCCTACAACCACAAAAAGGAATGGAGTCATTAGCACTTATGGTTTGTAAATGGCACCCAGAATTATGTTGCACGAAGCACAATTTCACATCATTCTGGGTCCATTTGTGTGAAAACAAGGTCCAATCAGGCTGAAACATTACAAGAAGGTAGAATCTATTGAGTTGTAAGTGATCTGAACGTTTCATGATGATCGCCCATTCCTATAGGGGGTCAAACCATGTCCCAAAGGTCACCGGGCCTGGTGTCAATTTAAAGAAGTAGTCCAGTTACACATTTGTGGGCTTATAACTTGGCTTCTGAATGTCCTAGAGAGATCAGGTTTGTTTTAGTGTACTCCAATCAAAAGCCCCTACAACCACAAAAAGGAATGGAGTCATTAGCCCTTATGTTTTGTAAATGGCACCCAGAATTATGTTGGACGAAGCACAATTTCACATCATTCTGGGTCCATTTGTGTGAAAACAAGGTCCAATCAGGCTGAAACGCTACAAGAATGTAGAATCTATTGAGTTGTAAGTGATCTGAACGTTTCATGATGATAGCACTTTCCTAAGGGGGTCAAACCATGTCCCAAAGGTCACCGGATCTGGTGTCAATTTAAAGAAGTAGTCCAGTTACACATTTGTGGGCTTATAACTTGGCTTCTGAATGTCCTAGAGAGATCAGGTTTGTTTTAATGTACTCCAATCAACAGCCCCTACAACCACAGAAAGGAATGGAGTCATTAGCACTTATGGTTTGTAAATGGCACCCAGAATTATGTTGCACGAAGCACAATTTCACATCATTCTGGGTTCATTTGTGTGAAAACAAGGTCCAATCAGGCTGAAACGTTACAGGAAGGTAGAATCTATTGAGTTGTAAGTTATCTGAACGTTTCATGATGATAGCACTTTCCTAAGGGGGTCAAACCATGTCCCAAAGGTCACCGGATCTGGTGTCAATTTAAAGAAGTAGTCCAGTTACACATTTGTGGGCTTGTAACTTGGCTTCTGAATGTCCTAAAGAGATCAGGTTTGTTTTAGTGTACTGCAATCAACAGCCCCTACAACCACAAAAAGGAATGGAGTCATTAGCACTTATGGTTTTTAAATGGCACCTAGAATTATGTTGCACGAAGTACAATTTCACATCATTCTGGGTTCATTTGTGTGAAAACAAGGTCCAATCAGGCTGAAACGTTACAGGAAGGTAGAATCTATTGAGTTGTAAGTGATCTGAATGTTTCATGATGATAGCACTTTCCTAAGAGGGTCAAACCATGTCCCAAAGGTCACCGGATCTGGTGTCAATTTAAAGAAGTAGTCCAGTTACACATTTGTGGGATTACAACTTGGCTTCTGAATGTCCTAGAGAGATAAGGTTTGTTTTAGTGTACTCCAATCAACAGCCCCTACAACCACAAAACGGAATGGAGTCATTAGCACTTATGGTTTGTAAATGGCACCCAGAATTATGTTGCACGAAGCACAATTTCACATCATTCTGGGTTCATTTGTGTGAAAACAAGGTCCAATAGGGCTGAAACGTTACAGGAAGATAGAATCTATTGAGTTGTAAGTGATCTGAACGTTTCATGATGATAGCACTTTCCTAAGGGGGTCAAACCATGTCCCAAAGGTCACCGGATCTGGTGTCACTTTAAAGAAGTAGTCCAGTTACAATTTTGTGGGCTTATAACTTGGCTTCTGAATGTCCTAGAGAGGTCAGGTTTGTTTTAGTGTACTCCAATCAACAGCCCCTACAACCACAAAAAGGAATGGAGACATTAGCACTTATGGTTTTTAAATGGCACCCAGAATTATGTTGCACGAAGCACAATTTCACATCATTCTGGGTTCATTTGTGTGAAAACAAGGTCCAATCAGGCTGAAACGTTACAGGAAGGTAGAATCTATTGAGTTGTAAGTGATCTGAACGTTTCATGATGATAGCACTTTCCTAAGGGGGTCAAACCATGTCCCAAAGGTCACCGGGCCTGGTGTCACTTTAAAGAAGTAGTCCAGTTACACCTTTGTGGGCTTATAACTTGGCTTCTGAATGTCCTAGAGAGGTTAGGTTTGTTTTAGTGTACTCCAATCAACAGCCCCTTCAACCACAAAACGGAATGGAGTCATTAGCACTTATGGTTTGTAAAAGGCACCCCAAATTATGTTGCACGAAGCTCAATTTCACATCATTCTGGGTTCATTTGTGTGAAAACAAGGTCCAATCAGGCTGAAACGTTACAGGAAGGTAGAATCTATTGAGTTGTAAGTGATCTGAACGTTTCATGATTATAGCACTTTCCTAAGGCGGTCAAACCATGTCCCAAAGGTCACCGGATCTGGTGTCACTTTAAAGAAGTAGTCCAGTTACACATTTGTGGGCTTATAACTTGGCTTCTGAATGTCCTAGAGAGGTCAGGTTTGTTTTAGTGTTCTCCAATAAACAGCCCCTACAACCACAAAAAGGAATGGAGTCATTAGCACTTATGGTTTGTAAATGGCACCCAGAATTATGTTGCACGAAGCACAATTTCACATCATTCTGGGTCCATTTGTGTGAAAACAAGGTCCAATCAGGCTGAAACATTACAAGAAGGTAGAATCTATTGAGTTGTAAGTGATCTGAACGTTTCATGATGATCGCCCATTCCTATAGGGGGTCAAACCATGTCCCAAAGGTCACCGGGCCTGGTGTCACTTTAAAGACGTAGTCCAGTTACACATTTGCGGGCTTATAACTTGGCTTCTGAATGTCCTAGAGAGGTCAGGTTTGTTTTAGTGTATTCCAATCAACAGTCCCTACAACCACAAAAAGGAATGGAGTCATTAGCGCTTATGGTTTGTAAATGGCACCCAGAATTATGTTGCACGAAGCACAATTTCACATCATTCTGGGTCCATTTGTGTGAAAACAAGGTCCAATCAGGCTGAAACGTTACAGGAAGGTAGAATCTATTGAGTTGTAAGTGATCTGAACGTTTCATGATGATAGCACTTTCCTAAGGGGGTCAAACCATGTCCCAAAGGTCACCGGATCTGGTGTCAATTTAAAGAAGTAGTCCAGTTACACATTTGTGGGCTTATAACTTGGCTTCTGAATGTCCTAGAGAGATCAGGTTTGTTTTAGTATACTCCAATCAACAGCCCCTACAACCACAAAAAGGAATGGAGTCATTAGCACTTATGGTTTTTAAATGGCACCCAGAATTATGTTGCACGAAGCACAATTTCACATCATTCTGGGTTCATTTGTGTGAAAACAAGGTCCAATCAGGCTGCAACGTTACAGGAAGGTAGAATCTATTGAGTTGTAAGTGATCTGAACGTTTCATGATGATAGCAGTTTCCTAAGGGGGTCAAACCATGTCCCAAAGGTCACCGGATCTGGTGTCAATTTAAAGAAGTAGTCCAGTTACACATTTGTGGGCTTATAACTTGGCTTCTGAATGTCCTAGAGAGATCAGGTTTGTTTTAATGTACTCCAATCAACAGCCCCTACAACCACAAAAAGGAATGGAGTCATTAGCACTTATGGTTTGTAAATGGCACCCAGAATTATGTTGCACGAAGCACAATTTCACATCATTCTGGGTTCATTTGTGTGAAAACAAGGTCCAATCAGGCTGAAACGTTACAGGAAGGTAGAATCTATTGAGTTGTAAGTTATCTGAACGTTTCATGATAATAGCACTTTCCTAAGGGGGTCAAACCATGTCCCAAAGGTCACCGGATCTGGTGTCAATTTAAAGAAGTAGTCCAGTTACACATTTGTGGGCTTGTAACTTGGCTTCTGAATGTCCTAAAGAGATCAGGTTTGTTTTAGTGTACTGCAATCAACAGCCCCTACAACCACAAAAAGGAATGGAGTCATTAGCACTTAAGGTTTTTAAATGGCACCTAGAATTATGTTGCACGAAGTACAATTTCACATCATTCTGGGTTCATTTGTGTGAAAACAAGGTCCAATCAGGCTGAAACGTTACAGGAAGGTAGAATCTATTGAGTTGTAAGTGATCTGAATGTTTCATGATGATAGCACTTTCCTAAGAGGGTCAAACCATGTCCCAAATGTCACCGGATCTGGTGTCAATTTAAAGAAGTAGTCCAGTTACACATTTGTGGGATTATAACTTGGCTTCTGAATGTCCTAGAGAGATAAGGTTTGTTTTAGTGTACTCCAATCAACAGCCCCTACAACCACAAAACGGAATGGAGTCATTAGCACTTATGGTTTGTAAATGGCACCCAGAATTATGTTGCACGAAGCACAATTTCACATCATTCTGGGTTCATTTGTGTGAAAACAAGGTCCAATAGGGCTGAAACGTTACAGGAAGGTAGAATCTATTGAGTTGTAAGTGATCTGAACGTTTCATGATGATAGCACTTTCCTAAGGGGGTCAAACCATGTCCCAAAGGTCACCGGATCTGGTGTCACTTTAAAGAAGTAGTCCAGTTACAATTTTGTGGGCTTATAACTTGGCTTCTGAATGTCCTAGAGAGGTCAGGTTTGTTTTAGTGTACTCCAATCAACAGCCCCTACAACCACAAAAAGGAATGGAGACATTAGCACTTATGGTTTTTAAATGGCACCCAGAATTATGTTGCACGAAGCACAATTTCACATCATTCTGGGTTCATTTGTGTGAAAACAAGGTCCAATCAGGCTGAAACGTTACAGGAAGGTAGAATCTATTGAGTTGTAAGTGATCTGAACGTTTCATGATGATAGCACTTTCCTAAGGGGGTCAAACCATGTCCCAAAGGTCACCGGGCCTGGTGTCACTTTAAAGAAGTAGTCCAGTTACACCTTTGTGGGCTTATAACTTGGCTTCTGAATGTCCTAGAGAGGTTAGGTTTGTTTTAGTGTACTCCAATCAACAGCCCCTACAACCACAAAACGGAATGGAGTCATTAGCACTTATGGTTTGTAAAAGGCACCCCGAATTATGTTGCACGAAGCTCAATTTCACATCATTCTGGGTTCATTTGTGTGAAAACAAGGTCCAATAGGGCTGAAACGTTACAGGAAGGTAGAATCTATTGAGTTGTAAGTGATCTGAATGTTTCATGATGATCGCCCATTCCTATAGGGGGTCAAACCATGTCCCAAAGGTCACCGGGCCTGGTGTCACTTTAAAGACGTAGTCCAGTTACACATTTGTGGGCTTATAACTTGGCTTCTGAATGTCCTAGAGAGGTCAGGTTTGTTTTAGTGTATTCCAATCAACAGTCCCTACAACCACAAAAAGGAATGGAGTCATTAGCGCTTATGGTTTGTAAATGGCACCCAGAATTATGTTGCACGAAGCACAATTTCACATCATTCTGGGTCCATTTGTGTGAAAACAAGGTCCAATCAGGCTGAAACGTTACAGGAAGGTAGAATCTATTGAGTTGTAAGTGATCTGAACGTTTCATGATGATAGCACTTTCCTAAGGGGGTCAAACCATGTCCCAAAGGTCACCGGATCTGGTGTCAATTTAAAGAAGTAGTCCAGTTACACATTTGTGGGATTATAACTTGGCTTCTGAATGTCCTAGAGAGATCAGGTTTGTTTTAGTATACTCCAATCAACAGCCCCTACAACCACAAAAAGGAATGGAGTCATTAGCACTTATGGTTTTTAAATGGCACCCAGAATTATGTTGCACGAAGCACAATTTCACATCATTCTGGGTTCATTTGTGTGAAAACAAGGTCCAATCAGGCTGCAACGTTACAGGAAGGTAGAATCTAGTGAGTTGTAAGTGATCTGAACGTTTCATGATGATAGCAGTTTCCTAAGGGGGTCAAACCATGTCCCAAAGGTCACCGGATCTGGTGTCAATTTAAAGAAGTAGTCCAGTTACACATTTGTGGGCTTATAACTTGGCTTCTGAATGTCCTAGAGAGATCAGGTTTGTTTTAATGTACTCCAATCAACAGCCCCTACAACCACAAAAAGGAATGGAGTCATTAACACTTATGGTTTTTAAATGGCACCCAGAATTATGTTGCACGAAGCACAATTTCACATCATTCTGGGTTCATTTGTGTGAAAACAAGGTCCAATCAGGCTGAAACGTTACAGGAAGGTAGAACCTATTGAGTTTAAGTGATCTGAACATTTCATGATGATAGCACTTTCCTAAGGGGGTCAAACCATGTCCCAAAGGTCACCGGATCTGGTGTCAATTTAAAGAAGTAGTCCAGTTACACATTTGTGGGCTTATAACTTGGCTTCTGAATGTCCTAGAGAGATCAGGTTTGTTTTAGTATACTCCAATCAACAGCCCCTACAACCACAAAAAGGAATGGAGTCATTAGCACTTATGGTTTTTAAATGGCACCCAGAATTATGTTGCACGAAGCACAATTTCACATCATTCTGGGTTCATTTGTGTGAAAACAAGGTCCAATCAGGCTGAAACGTTTCAGGAAGGTAGAATCTATTGAGTTGTAAGTGATCTGAACGTTTCATGATGATAGCAGTTTCCTAAGGGGGTCAAACCATGTCCCAAAGGTCACCGGATCTGGTGTCAATTTAAAGAAGTAGTCCAGTTACACATTTGTGGGCTTATAACTTGGCTTCTGAATGTCCTAGAGAGATCAGGTTTGTTTTAATGTACTCCAATCAACAGCCCCTACAACCACAAAAAGGAATGGAGTCATTAACACTTATGGTTTTTAAATGGCACCCAGAATTATGTTGCACGAAGCACAATTTCACATCATTCTGGGTTCATTTGTCTGAAAACAAGGTCCAATCAGGCTGAAACGTTACAGGAAGGTAGAACCTATTGAGTTTAAGTGATCTGAACATTTCATGATGATAGCACTTTCCTAAGGGGGTCAAACCATGTCCCAAAGGTCACCGGATCTGGTGTCAATTTAAAGAAGTAGTCCAGTTACACATTTGTGGGCTTGTAACTTGGCTTCTGAATGTCCTAGAGAGATCAGGTTTGTTTTAGTGTACTCCAATCAACAGCCCCTACAACCACAAAAAGGAATGGAGTCATTAGCATTTATGGTTTGTAAATGGCACCCAGAATTATGTTGCACGAAGCACAATTTCACATCATTCTGGGTTCATTTGTGTGAAAACAAGGTCCAATCAGGCTGAAACGTTACAGGAAGGTAGAATCTACTGAGTTGTAAGTGATCTGAACGTTTCATGATGATAGCACTTTCCTAAGGGGGTCAAACCATGTCCCAAAGGTCACCGGGCCTGGTGTCACTTTAAAGATGTAGTCCAGTTACACCTTTGTGGGCTTATAACTTGGCTTATGAATGTCCTAGAGAGGTCAGGTTTGTTTTAGAGTACTCCAATCAACAGCCCCTACAACCACAAAAAGGAATGGAGTCATTAGCATTTATGGTTTGTAAATGGCACCCAGAATTATGTTGCACGAAGCACAATTTCACATCATTCTGGGTTCATTTGTGTGAAAACAAGGTCCAATCAGGCTGAAACATTACAGGAAGGTAGAATCTATTGAGTTGTAAGTGATCTGAACATTTCATGATGATAGCACTTTCCTAAGGGGGTCAAACCATGTCCCAAAGGTCACCGGATCTGGTGTCACTTTAAAGAAGTAGTCCAGTTACACATTTGTGGGCTTATAACTTGGCTTCTGAATGTCCTAGAGAGGTCAGGTTTATTTTAGTGTACTCCAATCAACAGCCCCTACAACAACAAAAAGGAATGGAGTCATTAGCACTTATGGTTTGTAAATGGCACCCAGAATTATGTTGCACGAAGCACAATTTCACATCATTCTGGGTCCATTTGTGTGAGAACAAGGTCCAATCAGGCTGAAACGTTACAGGAAGGTAGAATCTATTGAGTTGTAAGTGATCCGAACGTTTCATGATGATAGCACTTTCCTAAGGGGGTCAAACCATGTCCCAAAGGTCACCTGATCTGGTGTCAATTTAAAGAAGTAGTCCAGTTACACATTTGTGGGCTTATAACTTGGCTTCTGAATGTCCTAGAGAGATCAGGTTTGTTTTAATGTACTCCAATCAACAGCCCCTACAACCACAAAAATGAATGGAGTCATTAGCACTTATGGTTTGTAAATGGCACCCAGAATTATGTTGCACGAAGCACAATTTCACATCATTCTGGGTCCATTTGTGTGAAAACAAGGTCCAATCAGGCTGAAATGTTACAGGAAGGTAGAATCTATTGAGTTGTAAGTGATCTGAACGTTTCATGATAATAGCACTTTCCTAAGGGGGTCAAACCATGTCCCAAAGGTCACCGGATCTGGTGTCAATTTAAAGAAGTATTCCAGTTACACATTTGTGGGCTTATAACTTGGCTTCTGAATGTCCTAGAGAGATCAGGTTTGTTTTAGTGTACTCCAATCAAAAGCCCCTACAACCACAAAAAGGAATGGAGTCATTAGCCCTTATGGTTTATAAATGGCACCCAGAATTATGTTGGACGAAGCACAATTTCACATCATTCTGGGTCCATTTGTGTGAAAACAAGGTCCAATCAGGCTGAAACGCTACAAGAATGTAGAATCTATTGAGTTGTAAGTGATCTGAACGTTTCATGATGATAGCACTTTCCTAAGGGGGTCAAACCATGTCCCAAAGGTCACCGGATCTGGTGTCAATTTAAAGAAGTAGTCCAGTTACACATTTGTGGGCTTATAACTTGGCTTCTGAATGTCCTAGAGAGATCAGGTTTGTTTTAGTGTACTCCAATCAACAGCCCCTACAACCACAAAAAGGAATGGAGTCATTAGCACTTATGGTTTGTAAATGGCACCCAGAATTATGTTGCACGAAGCACAATTTCACATCATTCTGGGTCCATTTGTGTGAAAACAAGGTCCAATCAGGCTGAAACGTTACAGGAAGGTAGAATCTATTAAGTTGTAAGTGATCTGAACATTTCATGATGATAGCACTTTCCTAAGGGGGTCAAACCATGTCCCAAAGGTCACCGGATCTGGTGTCAATTTAAAGAAGTAGTCCAGTTACACATTTGTGGGCTTATAACTTGGCTTCTGAATGTCCTAGAGAGATCAGGTTTGTTTTAGTATACTCCAATCAACAGCCCCTACAACCACAAAAAGGAATGGAGTCATTAGCACTTATGGTTTTTAAATGGCACCCAGAATTATGTTGCACGAAGCACAATTTCACATCATTCTGGGTTCATTTGTGTGAAAACAAGGTCCAATCAGGCTGAAACGTTTCAGGAAGGTAGAATCTATTGAGTTGTAAGTGATCTGAACGTTTCATGATGATAGCAGTTTCCTAAGGGGGTCAAACCATGTCCCAAAGGTCACCGGATCTGGTGTCAATTTAAAGAAGTAGTCCAGTTACACATTTGTGGGCTTATAACTTGGCTTCTGAATGTCCTAGAGAGATCAGGTTTGTTTTAATGTACTCCAATCAACAGCCCCTACAACCACAAAAAGGAATGGAGTCATTAACACTTATGGTTTTTAAATGGCACCCAGAATTATGTTGCACGAAGCACAATTTCACATCATTCTGGGTTCATTTGTCTGAAAACAAGGTCCAATCAGGCTGAAACGTTACAGGAAGGTAGAACCTATTGAGTTTAAGTGATCTGAACATTTCATGATGATAGCACTTTCCTAAGGGGGTCAAACCATGTCCCAAAGGTCACCGGATCTGGTGTCAATTTAAAGAAGTAGTCCAGTTACACATTTGTGGGCTTGTAACTTGGCTTCTGAATGTCCTAGAGAGATCAGGTTTGTTTTAGTGTACTCCAATCAACAGCCCCTACAACCACAAAAAGGAATGGAGTCATTAGCATTTATGGTTTGTAAATGGCACCCAGAATTATGTTGCACGAAGCACAATTTCACATCATTCTGGGTTCATTTGTGTGAAAACAAGGTCCAATCAGGCTGAAACGTTACAGGAAGGTAGAATCTACTGAGTTGTAAGTGATCTGAACGTTTCATGATGATAGCACTTTCCTAAGGGGGTCAAACCATGTCCCAAAGGTCACCGGGCCTGGTGTCACTTTAAAGATGTAGTCCAGTTACACCTTTGTGGGCTTATAACTTGGCTTATGAATGTCCTAGAGAGGTCAGGTTTGTTTTAGAGTACTCCAATCAACAGCCCCTACAACCACAAAAAGGAATGGAGTCATTAGCATTTATGGTTTGTAAATGGCACCCAGAATTATGTTGCACGAAGCACAATTTCACATCATTCTGGGTTCATTTGTGTGAAAACAAGGTCCAATCAGGCTGAAACATTACAGGAAGGTAGAATCTATTGAGTTGTAAGTGATCTGAACATTTCATGATGATAGCACTTTCCTAAGGGGGTCAAACCATGTCCCAAAGGTCACCGGATCTGGTGTCACTTTAAAGAAGTAGTCCAGTTACACATTTGTGGGCTTATAACTTGGCTTCTGAATGTCCTAGAGAGGTCAGGTTTATTTTAGTGTACTCCAATCAACAGCCCCTACAACAACAAAAAGGAATGGAGTCATTAGCACTTATGGTTTGTAAATGGCACCCAGAATTATGTTGCACGAAGCACAATTTCACATCATTCTGGGTCCATTTGTGTGAGAACAAGGTCCAATCAGGCTGAAACGTTACAGGAAGGTAGAATCTATTGAGTTGTAAGTGATCCGAACGTTTCATGATGATAGCACTTTCCTAAGGGGGTCAAACCATGTCCCAAAGGTCACCTGATCTGGTGTCAATTTAAAGAAGTAGTCCAGTTACACATTTGTGGGCTTATAACTTGGCTTCTGAATGTCCTAGAGAGATCAGGTTTGTTTTAATGTACTCCAATCAACAGCCCCTACAACCACAAAAATGAATGGAGTCATTAGCACTTATGGTTTGTAAATGGCACCCAGAATTATGTTGCACGAAGCACAATTTCACATCATTCTGGGTCCATTTGTGTGAAAACAAGGTCCAATCAGGCTGAAATGTTACAGGAAGGTAGAATCTATTGAGTTGTAAGTGATCTGAACGTTTCATGATAATAGCACTTTCCTAAGGGGGTCAAACCATGTCCCAAAGGTCACCGGATCTGGTGTCAATTTAAAGAAGTATTCCAGTTACACATTTGTGGGCTTATAACTTGGCTTCTGAATGTCCTAGAGAGATCAGGTTTGTTTTAGTGTACTCCAATCAAAAGCCCCTACAACCACAAAAAGGAATGGAGTCATTAGCCCTTATGGTTTATAAATGGCACCCAGAATTATGTTGGACGAAGCACAATTTCACATCATTCTGGGTCCATTTGTGTGAAAACAAGGTCCAATCAGGCTGAAACGCTACAAGAATGTAGAATCTATTGAGTTGTAAGTGATCTGAACGTTTCATGATGATAGCACTTTCCTAAGGGGGTCAAACCATGTCCCAAAGGTCACCGGATCTGGTGTCAATTTAAAGAAGTAGTCCAGTTACACATTTGTGGGCTTATAACTTGGCTTCTGAATGTCCTAGAGAGATCAGGTTTGTTTTAGTGTACTCCAATCAACAGCCCCTACAACCACAAAAAGGAATGGAGTCATTAGCACTTATGGTTTGTAAATGGCACCCAGAATTATGTTGCACGAAGCACAATTTCACATCATTCTGGGTCCATTTGTGTGAAAACAAGGTCCAATCAGGCTGAAACGTTACAGGAAGGTAGAATCTATTAAGTTGTAAGTGATCTGAACGTTTCATGATGATAGCGCTTTCCTAAGGGGGTCAAACCATGTCCCAAAGGTCACAGGATCTGGTGTCAATTTAAAGAAGTAGTCCAGTTACACATTTGTGGGCTTATAACTTGGCTTCTGAATGTCCTAGAGAGATCAGGTTTGTTTAGTGTACTCCAATCAACAGCCCCTACAACCACAAAAAGGAATGGAGTCATTAGCACTTATGGTTTGTAAATGGCACCCAGAATTATGTTGCACGAAGCACAATTTCACATCATTCTGGGTCGATTTGTGTGAAAACAAGGTCCAATCAGGCTGAAACGCTACAAGAAGGTATAATCTATTGAGTTGTAAGTGATCTGAACGTTTCAAGATGATCGCACATTCCTATAGGGGGTAAAACCATGTCCCAAAGGTCACCGGGCCTGGTGTCACTTTAAAGAAGTAGTCCAGTAACACCTTTGTGGGCTTATAACTTGGCTTCTGAATGTCCTAGAGAGGTTAGGTTTGTTTTAGTGTACTCTAAACAAAAGCCCCTACAACCACAAAAAGGAATGGAGTCATTAGCACTTATGGTTTGTAAATGGCACCCAGAATTATGTTGCACGAAGCACAATTTCAAATCATTCTGGGTTCATTTGTGTGAAAAAAAGGTCCAATCAGGCTGAAACGTTACAGGAAGGTAGAATCTATTGAGTTGTAAGTGATCTGAACGTTTCATGATGATAGCACTTTCCTAAGGGGGTCAAACCATGTCCCAAAGGTCACCGGATCTGGTGTCAATTTAAAGAAGTAGTCCAGTTACACATTTGTGGGCTTATAACTTGGCTTCTGAATTTCCTAGAGAGATCAGGTTTGTTTTAGTGTACTCCAATCAACAGCCCCTACAACCACAAAAAGGAATGGAGTCATTAGCACTTATGGTTTTGTAAATGGCACTCAGAATTATGTTGCACAAAGCACAATTTCACATCATTCTGGGCTCATTTGTGTGAAAACAAGGTCCAATCAGGCTGAAACATTACAGGAAGGTAGAATCTATTGAGTTGTAAAAGATCTGAACATTTCATGATGATAGCACTTTCCTAAGGGGGTCAAACCATGTCCCAAAGGTCACCGGATCTGGTGTCACTTTAAAGAAGTAGTCCAGTTACACATTTGTGGGCTTATAACTTGGCTTCTGAATGTCCTAGAGAGGTCAGGCTTATTTTAGTGTACTCTAATCAACAGCCCCTACAACCACAAAAAGGAATGGAGTCATTAGCACTTATGGTTTGTAAATGGCACCCAGAATTATGTTGCACGAAGCACAATTTCACATCATTCTGGGTCCATTTGTGTGAGAACAAGGTCCAATCAGGCTGAAACGTTACAGGAAGGTAGAATCTATTGAGTTGTAAGTGATCCGAACGTTTCATGATGATAGCACTTTCCTAAGGGGGTCAAACCATGTCCCAAAGGTCACCTGATCTGGTGTCAATTTAAAGAAGTAGTCCAGTTACACATTTGTGGGCTTATAACTTGGCTTCTGAATGTCCTAGAGAGATCAGGTTTGTTTTAGTGTACTCCAATCAACAGCCCCTACAACCACAAAAAGGAATGGAGTCATTAGCACTTATGGTTTGTAAATGGCACCCAGAATTATGTTGCACGAAGCACAATTTCACATCATTCTGGGTCCATTTGTGTGAAAACAAGGTCCAATCAGGCTGAAACGTTACAGGAAGGTAGAATCTATTAATTTGTAAGTGATCTGAACGTTTCATGATGATAGCGCTTTCCTAAGGGGGTCAAACCATGTCCCAAAGGTCACAGGATCTGGTGTCAATTTAAAGAAGTAGTCCAGTTACACATTTGTGGGCTTATAACTTGGCTTCTGAATGTCCTAGAGAGATCAGGTTTGTTTAGTGTACTCCAATCAACAGCCCCTACAACCACAAAAAGGAATGGAGTCATTAGCACTTATGGTTTGTAAATGGCACCCAGAATTATGTTGCACGAAGCACAATTTCACATCATTCTGGGTCGATTTGTGTGAAAACAAGGTCCAATCAGGCTGAAACGCTACAAGAAGGTAGAATCTATTGAGTTGTAAGTGATCTGAACGTTTCAAGATGATCGCACATTCCTATAGGGGGTAAAACCATGTCCCAAAGGTCACCGGGCCTGGTGTCACTTTAAAGAAGTAGTCCAGTTACACCTTTGTGGGCTTATAACTTGGCTTCTGAATGTCCTAGAGAGATCAGGTTTGTTTTAGTGTACTCCAATCAACAGCCCCTACAACCACAAAAAGGAATGGAGTCATTAGCACTTATGGTTTGTAAATGGCACCCAGAATTATGTTGCACAAAGCACAATTTCAAATCATTCTGGGTTCATTTGTGTGAAAAAAAGGTCCAATCAGGCTGAAACGTTACAGGAAGGTAGAATCTATTGAGTTGTAAGTGATCTGAACGTTTCATGATGATAGCACTTTCCTAAGGGGGTCAAACCATGTCCCAAAGGTCACCGGATCTGGTGTCAATTTAAAGAAGTAGTCCAGTTACACATTTGTGGGCTTATAACTTGGCTTCTGAATTTCCTAGAGAGATCAGGTTTGTTTTAGTGTACTCCAATCAACAGCCCCTACAACCACAAAAAGGAATGGAGTCATTAGCACTTATGGTTTTGTAAATGGCACTCAGAATTATGTTGCACGAAGCACAATTTCACATCATTCTGGGCTCATTTGTGTGAAAACAAGGTCCTATCAGGCTGAAACGTTACAGGAAGGTAGAATCTATTGAGTTGTAAGTTATCTGAACGTTTCATGATGATAGCACTTTCCTAAGGGGGTCAAACCATGTCCCAAAGGTCACCGGATCTGGTGTCAATTTACAGAAGTTGTCCAGTTACACATTTGTGGGCTTATAACTTGGCTTCTGAATGTCCTAGAGAGATCAGGTTTGTTTTAGTGTACTCCAATCAACAGCCCCTACAACCACAAAAAGGAATGGAGTCATTAGCACTTATGGTTTGTAAATGGCACCCAGAATTATGTTGCACGAACCACAATTTGACATCATTCTGGGTCGATTTGTGTGAAAACAAGGTCCAATCAGGCTGAAACGCTACAAGAAGGTAGAATCTATTGAGTTGTAAGTGATCTGAACGTTTCAAGATGATCGCACATTCCTATAGGGGGTAAAACCATGTCCCAAAGGTCACCGGGCCTGGTGTCACTTTAAAGAAGTAGTCCAGTTACACCTTTGTGGGCTTATAACTTGGCTTCTGAATGTCCTAGATAGGTTAGGTTTGTTTTAGTGTACTCCAATCAAAAGCCCCTACAACCACAAAAAGGAATGGAGTCATTAGCACTTGAGGTTTGTAAATGGCACCCAGAATTATGTTGCACGAAGCACAATTTCAAATCATTCTGGGTTCATTTGTGTGAAAAAAAGGTCCAATCAGGCTGAAACGTTACAGGAAGGTAGAATCTATTGAGTTGTAAGTGATCTGAACGTTTCATGATGATAGCACTTTCCTAAGGGGGTCAAACCATGTCCCAAAGGTCACCGGATCTGGTGTCAATTTAAAGAAGTAGTCCAGTTACACATTTGTGGGCTTATAACTTGGCTTCTAAATTTCCTAGAGAGATCAGGTTTGTTTTAGTGTACTCCAATCAACAGCCCCTACAACCACAAAAAGGAATGGAGTCATTAGCACTTATGGTTTTGTAAATGGCACTCAGAATTATGTCGCACGAAGCACAATTTCACATCATTCTGGGCTCATTTGTGTGAAAACAAGGTCCTATCAGGCTGAAACGTTACAGGAAGGTAGAATCTATTGAGTTGTAAGTTATCTGAACGTTTCATGATGATAGCACTTTCCTAAGGGGGTCAAACCATGTCCCAAAGGTCACCGGATCTGGTGTCAATTTACAGAAGTTGTCCAGTTACACATTTGTGGGCTTATAACTTGGCTTCTGAATGTCCTAGAGAGATCAGGTTTGTTTTATTGTACTCCAATCAACAGCCCCTACAACCACAAAAAGGAATGGAGTCATTAGCACTTATGGTTTGTAAATGGCACCCAGAATTATGTTGCACGAAGCACAATTTCACATCATTCTGGGTTCATTTGTGTGAAAACAAGGTCCAATCGGGCTGAAAATTTACAGGAAGGTAGAATCTATTGAGTTGTAAGTGATCTGAACGTTTCATGATGATAGCACTTTCCTAAGGGGGTCAAACCATGTCCCAAAGGTCACCGGATCTGGTGTCAATTTAAAGAAGTAGTCCAGTTACACATTTGTGGGCTTATAACTTGGCTTCTGAATGTCCTATAGAGATCAGGTTTGTTTTAATGCACTCCAATCAACAGCCCCTACAACCACAAAAAGGAATGGAGTCATTAGCACTTATGGTTTTTAAATGGCACCCAGAATTATGTTGCACGAAGCACAATTTCAAATCATTCTGGGTTTATTTGTGTGAAAAAAAGGTCCAATCAGGCTGAAACGTTACATGAAGGTAGAATCTATTGAGTTGTAAGTGATCTGAACGTTTCATGATGATAGCACTTTCCTAAGGGGGTCAAACCATGTCCCAAAGGTCACCGGATCTGGTGTCAATTTAAAGAAGTAGTCCAGTTACACATTTGTGGGCTTATAACTTGGCTTCTGAATGTCCTAGAGAGATCAGGTTTGTTTTAATGTACTCCAATCTACAGCCCCTACAACCACAAAAAGGAATGGAGTCATTAGCACTTATGGTTTGTAAATGGCACCCAGAATTATGTTGCACGGAGGACAATTTCACATCATTCTGGGTCCATTTGTGTGAAAACAAGGTCCAATCAGGCTGAAACGTTACAGGAAGGTAGAATCTATAGAGTTGTAAGTGATCTGAACGTTTCATGACGATAGCACCTTCCTAAGGGGGTCAAACCATGTTCCAAAGGTCACCGGATCTGGTGTCAATTTAAAGAAGTAGTCCAGTTACACATTTGTGGGCTTATAACTTGGCTTCTGAATGTCCTATAGATATCAGGTTTGTTTTAATGCACTCCAATAAACAGCCCCTACAACCACAAAAAGGATTGGAGTCATTAGCACTTATGGTTTTTAAATGGCACCCAGAATTATGTTGCACGAAGCACAATTTCAAATCATTCTGGGTTAATTTGTGTGAAAAAAAAGGTCCAATCAGGCTGAAACGTTACAGGAAGGTAGAATCTATTGAGTTGTAAGTTATCTGAACGTTTCATGATGATAGCACTTTCCTAAGAGGGTCAAACCATGTCCCAAAGGTCACCGGATCTGGTGTCAATTTAAAGAAGTAGTCCAGTTACACATTTGTGGGCTTATAACTTGGCTTCTGAATGTCCTAGAGAGATCAGGTTTGTTTTAATGTACTCCAATCAACAGCCCCTACAACCACAAAAAGGAATGGAGTCATTAGCACTTATGGTTTGTAAATGGCACCCAGAATTATGTTGCACGAAGCACAATTTCACATCATTCTGGGTCCATTTGTGTGAAAACAAGGTCCAATCAGGCTGAAACATTACAGGAAGGTAGAATCTATTGAGTTGTAAGTGATCTGAACGTTTCATGATGATAGCACTTTCCTAAGGGGGTCAAACCATGTCCCAAAGGTCACCGGGCCTGGTGTCACTTTAAAGAAGTAGTCCAGTTACACCTTTGTGGGCTTATAACTTGGCTTCTGAATGTCCTAGAGAGGTCAGGTTTGTTTTAGTGTACTCCAATCAACAGCCCCTACAACCACAAAAATGAATGGAGTCATTAGCACTTATGGTTTGTAAATGGCACCCAGAATTATGTTGCACGAAGCACAATTTCACATCATTCTGGGTGCATTTGTGTGAAAACAAGGTCCAATCAGGCTGAAACGTTACAGGAAGGTAGAATCTATTGAGTTGTAAGTGATCTGAACATTTCATGATGATAGCACTTTCCTAAGAAGGTCAAACCATGTCCCAAAGGTCACCGGAACTGGTGTCAATTTAAAGAAGTAATCCAGTTACACATTTGTGGGCTTATAACTTGGCTTCTGAATGTCCTAGAGAGATCAGGTTTGTTTTAGTGTACTCCAATCAACAGCCCCTACAACCACAAAAAGGAATGGAGTCATTAGCACTTATGGTTTGTAAATGGCACTCAGAATTATGTTGCACGAAGCACAATTTCACATCATTCTGGGCTCATTTGTGTGAAAACAAGGTACTATCAGGCTGAAACGTTACAGGAAGGGAGAATCTATTGAGTTGTAAGTGATCTGAACGTTTCATGATGATAGCAATTTCCGAAGGGGGTCAAACCATGTCCCAAAGGTCACCGGATCTGGTGTCAATTTAAAGAAGTTGTCCAGTTACACATTTGTGGGCTTATAACTTGGCTTCTGAATGTCCTAGAGAGATCAGGTTTGTTTTAGTGTACTCCAATCAACAGCCCCTACAACCACAAAAAAGGAATGGAGTCATTAGCACTTATGGTTTGTAAATGGCACCCAGAATTATGTTGCACGAAGAACAATTTCACATCATTCTGGGTTAATTTGTGTGAAAACCAGGTCCAATCAGGCTGAAACGTTACAGGAAGGTAGAATCTATTGAGTTGTAAGTGATCTGAACGTTTCATGATGATAGCACTTTCCTAAGGGGGTCAAACCATGTCCCAAAGGTCACCGGATCTGGTGTCAATTTAAAGAAGTAGTCCAGTTACACATTTGTGGGCTTATAACTTGGCTTCTGAATGTCCTAGAGAGATCAGGTTTGTTTTAATGTACTCCAATCAACAGCCCCTACAACCACAAAAAGGAATGGAGTCATTAGCACTTATGGTTTGTAAATGGCACCCAGAATTATGTTGCACGAAGCACAATTTCACATCATTCTGGGTTCATTTGTTTGAAAACAAGGTCCAATCAGGCTGAAACGTTACAGGAAGGTAGAATCTATTGAGTTGTAAGTGATCTGAACATTTCATGATGATAGCACTTTCCTAAGGGGGTCAAACCATGTCCCAAAGGTCACCGGATCTGGTGTCAATTTAAAGAAGTAGTCCAGTTACACATTTGTGGGCTTGTAACTTGGCTTCTGAATGTCCTAGAGAGATCAGGTTTGTTTTAGTGTACTCCAATCAACAGCCCCTACAACCACAAAAAGGAATGGAGTCATTAGCATTTATGGTTTGTAAATTGCACCCAGAATTATGTTGCACGAAGCACAATTTCACATCATTCTGGGTCCATTTGTGTGAAAACAAGGTCCAATCAGGCTGAAATGCTACAAGGAGGTAGAATCTATTGAGTTGTAAGTGATCTGAACGTTTCAAGATGGTCGCACATTCCTATAGGGGGTAAAACCATGTCCCAAAGGTCACCGGGCCTGGTGTCACTTTAAAGAAGTAGTCCAGTTACACCTTTGTGGGCTTATAACTTGGCTTCTGAATGTCCTAGAGAGGTCAGGTTTGTTTTAGTGTACTCCAATCAACAGCCCCTACAACCACAAAAAGGAATGGAGTCATTAGCACTTATGGTTTTTAAATGGCACCCAGAATTATGTTGCACGAAGCACAATTTCACATCATTCTGGGTTCATTTGTGTGAAAACAAGGTCCAATCAGGCTTAAACCTTACAGGAAGGTAGAATCTATTGAGTTGTAAGTGATCCGAACGTTTCATGATGATAGCCCTTTCCTAAGGGGGTCAAACCATGTCCCAAAGCTCACCGGATCTGGTGTCAATTTAAAGAAGTAGTCCAGTTACACATTTGTGGGCTTGAAACTTGGCTTCTGAATGTCCTAGAGAGATCAGGTTTGTTTTAATGTAATCCAATCAACAGCCCTTACAACCACAAAAATGAATGGAGTCATTAGCACTTATGGTTTGTAAATGGCACCCAGAATTATGTTGCACGAAGCACAATTTCACATCATTCTGGGTCCATTTGTGTGAAAACAAGGTCCAATCAGGCTGAAACGTTACAGGAAGGTAGAATCTATTGAGTTGTAAGTGATCTGAATGTTTCATGATGATAGCACTTTCCTAAGAGGGTCAAACCATGTCCCAAAGGTCACCGGAACTGGTGTCAATTTAAAGAAGTAATCCAGTTACACATTTGTGGGCTTATAACTTGGCTTCTGAATGTCCTAGAGCGATCAGGTTTGTTTTAGTATACTCCAATCAACAGCCCCTACAACCACAAAAAGGAATGGAGTCATTAGCACTTATGGTTTTTAAATGGCACCCAGAATTATGTTGCACGAAGCACAATTTCACATCATTCTGGGTTCATTTGTGTGAAAACAAGGTCCAATCAGGCTGAAACATTACAGGAAGGTAGAATCTATTGAGTTGTAAGTGATCTGAACGTTTCATGATGATAGCACTTTCCTAAGGGGGTCAAACCATGTCCAAAAGGTCACCGGATCTGGTGTCACTTTAAAGAAGTAGTCCAGTTACACTTTTGTGGCCTTATAACTTGGCTTCTGAATGTCCTAGAGAGGTCAGGTTTATTTTAGTGTACTCCAATCAACAGCCCCTACAACCACAAAAAGGAATGGAGTCATTAGCACTTATGGTTTGTAAATGGCACCCAGAATTATGTTGCACGAAGCACAATTTCACATCATTCTGGGTCCATTTGTGTGAAAACAAGGTCCAATCAGGCTGAAACGTTACAGGAAGGTAGAATCAATTGAGTTGTAAGTATTCTGAACGTTTCATGATGATAGCGCTTTCCTAAGGGGGTCAAACCATGTCCCAAAGGTCACCGGATCTGGTGTCAATTTAAAGAAGTAGTCCAGTTACACATTTGTGGGCTTATAACTTGGCTTCTGAATGTCCTAGAGAGATCAGGTTTGTTTTAGTGTACTCCAATCAACAGCCCCTACAACCACAAAAAGGAATGGAGTCATTAGCACTTATGGTTTGTAAATGGCACCCAGAATTATGTTGCACGAAGCACAATTTCACATCATTCTGGGTCGATTTGTGTGAAAACAAGGTCCAATCAGGCTGAAACGCTACAAGAAGGTAGAATCTATTGAGTTGTAAGTGATCTGAACGTTTCAAGATGATCGCACATTCCTATAGGGGGTAAAACCATGTCCCAAAGGTCACCGGGCCTGGTGTCACTTTAAAGAAGTAGTCCAGTTACACCTTTGTGGGCTTATAACTTGGCTTCTGAATGTCCTAGAGAGGTTAGGTTTGTTTTAGTGTACTCCAATCAAAAGCCCCTACAACCACAAAAAGGAATGGAGTCATTAGCACTTATGGTTTGTAAATGACACCCAGTATTATGTTGCACGAAGCACAATTTCACATCATTCTGGGTCCATTTGTGTGAAAACAAGGTCCAATCAGGCTGACACATTACAGGAAGGTAGAATCTATTGAGTTGTAAGTGATCTGAACGTTTCATGATGATAGCACTTTCCAAAGGGGGTCAAACCATGTCCCAAAGGTCACCGGATCTGGTGTCACTTTAAAGAAGTAGTCCAGTTACACTTTTGTGGCCTTATAACTTGGCTTCTGAATGTCCTAGAGAGGTCAGGTTTATTTTAATGTACTCCAATCAACAGCCCCTACAACCACAAAAAGGAATGGTCATTAGCACTTATGGTTTGTAAATGGCACCCAGAATTATGTTGCACGAAGCACAATTTCACATCATTCTGGGTCCATTTGTGTGAAAACAAGGTCCAATCAGGCTGAAACGTTACAGGAAGGTAGAATCTTTTGAGTTGTAAGTATTCTGAACGTTTCATGATGATAGCGCTTTCCTAAGGGGGTCAAACCATGTCCCAAAGGTCACCGGATCTGGTGTCAATTTAAAGAAGTAGTCCAGTTACACATTTGTGGGCTTATAACTTGGCTTCTGAATGTCCTAGAGAGATCAGGTTTGTTTTAGTGTACTCCAATCAACAGCCCCTACAACCACAAAAAGGAATGGAGTCATTAGCACTTATGGTTTGTAAATGGCACCCAGAATAATGTTGCACGAAGCACAATTTCACATCATTCTGGGTCGATTTGTGTGAAAACATGGTCCAATCAGGCTGAAACGCTACAAGAAGGTAGAATCTATTGAGTTGTAAGTGATCTGAACGTTTCAAGATGATCGCACATTCCTATAGGGGGTGAAACCATGTCCCAAAGGTCACCGGGCCTGGTGTCACTTTAAAGAAGTAGTCCAGTTACACCTTTGTGGGCTTATAACTTGGCTTCTGAATGTCCTAGAGAGGTTAGGTTTGTTTTAGTGTACTCCAATCAAAAGCCCCTACAACCACAAAAAGGAATGGAGTCATTAGCACTTATGGTTTGTAAATGACACCCAGTATTATGTTGCACGAAGCACAATTTCACATCATTCTGGGTTCATTTGTGTGAAAACAAGGTCCAATCAGGCTGAAACGTTACAGGAAGGTAGAATCTATTGAGTTGTAAGTGATCTGAACGTTTCATGATGATAGCACTTTCCTAAGGGGGTCAAACCATGTCCCAAAGGTCAACGGATCTGGTGTCAATTTAAAGAAGTAGTCCAGTTACACATTTGTGGGCTTATAACTTGGCTTCTGAATGTCCTAGAGAGATCAGGTTTGTTTTAGTGTACTCCAATCAACAGCCCCTACAACCACAAAAAGGAATGGAGTCATTAGCACTTATGGTTTTTAAATGGCACCCAGAATTATGTTGCACGAAGCACAATTTCACATCATTCTGGGTCCATTTGTGTGAAAACAAGGTCCAATCAGGCTGAAACGTTACAGGAAGGTAGAATCTATTGAGTTGTAAGTTATCTGAACGTTTCATGATGATAGCACTTTCCTAAGGGGGTCAAACCATGTCCCAAAGGTCACCGGATCTGGTGTCAATTTACAGAAGTTGTCCAGTTACACATTTGTGGGCTTATAACTTGGCTTCTGAATGTCCTAGAGAGATCAGGTTTGTTTTAGTGTACTCCAATCAACAGCCCCTACAACCACAAAAAGGAATGGAGTCATTAGCACTTATGGTTTGTAAATGGCACCCAGAATTATGTTGCACGAAGCACAATTTCACATCATTCTGGGTTCATTTGTGTGAAAACAAGGTCCAATCAGGCTGAAATGTTACAGGAAGGTAGAATCTATTGAGTTGTAAGTGATCTGAATGTTTTATTATGATAGCACTTTCCTAAGAGGGTCAAACCATGTCCCAAAGGTCACCGGATCAGGTGTCAATTTAAAGAAGTAGTCCAGTTACACATTTGTGGGCTTATAACTTGGCTTCTGAATGTCCCAGAGAGATCAGGTTTGTTTTAATGTACTCCAATCAACAGCCCCTACAACCACAAAAAGGAATGGAGTCATTAGCACTTATGGTTTGTAAATGGCACCCAGAATTATGTTGCACGAAGCACAATTTCACATCATTCTGGGTCCATTTGTGTGAAAACAAGGTCCAATCAGGCTGAAACGTTACAGGAAGGTAGAATCAATTGAGTTGTAAGTATTCTGAACGTTTCATGATGATAGCGCTTTCCTAAGGGGGTCAAACCATGTCCCAAAGGTCACCGGATCTGGTGTCAATTTAAAGAAGTAGTCCAGTTACACATTTGTGGGCTTATAACTTGGCTTCTGAATGTCCTAGAGAGATCAGGTTTGTTTTAGTGTACTCCAATCAACAGCCCCTACAACCACAAAAAGGAATGGAGTCATTAGCACTTATGGTTTGTAAATGGCACCCAGAATTATGTTGCACGAAGCACAATTTCACATCATTCTGGGTCGATTTGTGTGAAAACAAGGTCCAATCAGGCTGAAACGCTACAAGAAGGTAGAATCTATTGAGTTGTAAGTGATCTGAACGTTTCAAGATGATCGCACATTCCTATAGGGGGTAAAACCATGTCCCAAAGGTCACCGGGCCTGGTGTCACTTTAAAGAAGTAGTCCAGTTACACCTTTGTGGGCTTATAACTTGGCTTCTGAATGTCCTAGAGAGGTTAGGTTTGTTTTAGTGTACTCCAATCAAAAGCCCCTACAACCACAAAAAGGAATGGAGTCATTAGCACTTATGGTTTGTAAATGACACCCAGTATTATGTTGCACGAAGCACAATTTCACATCATTCTGGGTCCATTTGTGTGAAAACAAGGTCCAATCAGGCTGACACATTACAGGAAGGTAGAATCTATTGAGTTGTAAGTGATCTGAACGTTTCATGATGATAGCACTTTCCAAAGGGGGTCAAACCATGTCCCAAAGGTCACCGGATCTGGTGTCACTTTAAAGAAGTAGTCCAGTTACACTTTTGTGGCCTTATAACTTGGCTTCTGAATGTCCTAGAGAGGTCAGGTTTATTTTAATGTACTCCAATCAACAGCCCCTACAACCACAAAAAGGAATGGTCATTAGCACTTATGGTTTGTAAATGGCACCCAGAATTATGTTGCACGAAGCACAATTTCACATCATTCTGGGTCCATTTGTGTGAAAACAAGGTCCAATCAGGCTGAAACGTTACAGGAAGGTAGAATCTTTTGAGTTGTAAGTATTCTGAACGTTTCATGATGATAGCGCTTTCCTAAGGGGGTCAAACCATGTCCCAAAGGTCACCGGATCTGGTGTCAATTTAAAGAAGTAGTCCAGTTACACATTTGTGGGCTTATAACTTGGCTTCTGAATGTCCTAGAGAGATCAGGTTTGTTTTAGTGTACTCCAATCAACAGCCCCTACAACCACAAAAAGGAATGGAGTCATTAGCACTTATGGTTTGTAAATGGCACCCAGAATAATGTTGCACGAAGCACAATTTCACATCATTCTGGGTCGATTTGTGTGAAAACATGGTCCAATCAGGCTGAAACGCTACAAGAAGGTAGAATCTATTGAGTTGTAAGTGATCTGAACGTTTCAAGATGATCGCACATTCCTATAGGGGGTGAAACCATGTCCCAAAGGTCACCGGGCCTGGTGTCACTTTAAAGAAGTAGTCCAGTTACACCTTTGTGGGCTTATAACTTGGCTTCTGAATGTCCTAGAGAGGTTAGGTTTGTTTTAGTGTACTCCAATCAAAAGCCCCTACAACCACAAAAAGGAATGGAGTCATTAGCACTTATGGTTTGTAAATGACACCCAGTATTATGTTGCACGAAGCACAATTTCACATCATTCTGGGTTCATTTGTGTGAAAACAAGGTCCAATCAGGCTGAAACGTTACAGGAAGGTAGAATCTATTGAGTTGTAAGTGATCTGAACGTTTCATGATGATAGCACTTTCCTAAGGGGGTCAAACCATGTCCCAAAGGTCAACGGATCTGGTGTCAATTTAAAGAAGTAGTCCAGTTACACATTTGTGGGCTTATAACTTGGCTTCTGAATGTCCTAGAGAGATCAGGTTTGTTTTAGTGTACTCCAATCAACAGCCCCTACAACCACAAAAAGGAATGGAGTCATTAGCACTTATGGTTTTTAAATGGCACCCAGAATTATGTTGCACGAAGCACAATTTCACATCATTCTGGGTCCATTTGTGTGAAAACAAGGTCCAATCAGGCTGAAACGTTACAGGAAGGTAGAATCTATTGAGTTGTAAGTTATCTGAACGTTTCATGATGATAGCACTTTCCTAAGGGGGTCAAACCATGTCCCAAAGGTCACCGGATCTGGTGTCAATTTACAGAAGTTGTCCAGTTACACATTTGTGGGCTTATAACTTGGCTTCTGAATGTCCTAGAGAGATCAGGTTTGTTTTAGTGTACTCCAATCAACAGCCCCTACAACCACAAAAAGGAATGGAGTCATTAGCACTTATGGTTTGTAAATGGCACCCAGAATTATGTTGCACGAAGCACAATTTCACATCATTCTGGGTTCATTTGTGTGAAAACAAGGTCCAATCAGGCTGAAATGTTACAGGAAGGTAGAATCTATTGAGTTGTAAGTGATCTGAATGTTTTATTATGATAGCACTTTCCTAAGAGGGTCAAACCATGTCCCAAAGGTCACCGGATCAGGTGTCAATTTAAAGAAGTAGTCCAGTTACACATTTGTGGGCTTATAACTTGGCTTCTGAATGTCCCAGAGAGATCAGGTTTGTTTTAATGTACTCCAATCAACAGCCCCTACAACCACAAAAAGGAATGGAGTCATTAGCACTTATGGTTTGTAAATGGCACCCAGAATTATGTTGCACGAAGCACAATTTCACATCATTCTGGGTCCATTTGTGTGAAAACAAGGTCCAATCAGGCTGAAACGTTACAGGAAGGTAGAATCTATTGAGTTGTAAGTGATCTGAACGTTTCATGATGATAGCACTTTCCTAAGGGGTTCAAACCATGTCCCAAAGGTCACCGGAACTGGTGTCAATTTAAAGAAGTAGTCCAGTTACACATTTGTGGGCTTATAACTTGGCTTCTGAATGTCCTATAGAGATCAGGTTATTTTTAATGCACTCCAAACAACAGCCCCTACAACCACAAAAAGGAATGGAGTCATTAGCACTTATGGTTTGTAAATGGCACCCAGAATTATGTTGCACGAAGCACAATTTCACATCATTCTGGGTCCATTTGTGTGAAAACAAGGTCCAATCAGGCTGAAACGTTACAGGAAGGTAGAATCTATTGAGTTGTAAGTGATCTGAACGTTTCATGATGATAGCACTTTCCTAAGGGGGTCAAACCATGTCCCAAAGGTCACCGGATCTGGTGTCAATTTAAAGAAGTAGTCCAGTTACACATTTGTTGGCTTATAACTTGGCTTCTGAATGTCCTAGAGAGATCAGGTTTGTTTTAGTGTACTCCAATCAACAGCCCCTACAACCACAAAAAGGAATGGAGTCATTAGCACTTATGGTTTGTAAATGGCACTCAGAATTATGTTGCACGAAGCACAATTTCACATAATTCTGGGCTCATTTGTGTGAAAACAAGGTCCAATCAGGCTGAAACGTTACAGACAGGTAGAATCTATTGAGTTGTAAGTGATCTGTACGTTTCATGATGATAGCACTTTCCGAAGGGGGTCAAACCATGTCCCAAAGGTCACCGGATCTGGTGTCAATTTAAAGAAGTTGTCCAGTTACACATTTGTGGGCTTATAACTTGGCTTCTGAATGTCCTAGAGAGATCAGGTTTGTTTTAGTGTACTCCAATCAACAGCCCCTACAACCACAAAAAGGAATGGAGTCATTAGCACTTATGGTTTGTAAATGGCACCCAGAATTATGTTGCACGAATCACAATTTCACATCATTCTGGGTTAATTTGTGTGAAAACAAGGTCCAATCAGGCTGAAATGTTACAGGAAGGTAGAATCTATTGAGCTGTAAGTGATCTGAATGTTTTATTATGATAGCACTTTCCTAAGAGGGTCAAACCATGTCCCAAAGGTCACCGGATCTGGTGTCAATTTAAAGAAGTAGTCCAGTTACACATTTGTGGGCTTATACCTTGGCTTCTAAATGTCCTAGAGAGATCAGGTTTGTTTTAGTATACTCCAATCAACAGCCCCTACAACCACAAAAAGGAATGGAGTCATTAGCACTTATGGTTTGTAAATGGCACCAAGAATTATGTTGTACAAAGCACAATTTCACATCATTCTGGGTTCATTTGTTTGAAAACAAGGTCCAATCAGGCTGAAACGTTACAAGAAGGTAGAATCTATTGAGTTGTAAGTGATCTGAGCATTTCATGATGATAGCACTTTCCTAAGGGGGTCAAACCATGTCCCAAAGGTCACCGGATCTGGTGTCAATTTAAAGAAGTAGTCCAGTTACACATTTGTGGGCTTGTAACTTGGCTTCTGAATGTCCTAGAGAAATCAGGTTTGTTTTAGTGTACTCCAATCAACAGCCCCTACAACCACAAAAAGGAATGGAGTCATTAGCATTTATGGTTTGTAAATGGCACCCAGAATTATGTTGCACGAAGCACAATTTCACATCATTCTGGGTCGATTTGTGTGAAAACAAGGTCCAATCAGGCTGAAACGCTACAAGAAGGTAGAATCTATTGAGTTGTAAGTGATCTGAACATTTCATGATGATATCACTTTCCTAAGGGGGTCAAACCATGTCCCAAAGGTCACCGGATCTGGTGTCACTTTAAAGAAGTAGTCCAGTTACACATTTTTGGGCGTATAACTTGGCTTCTGAATGTCCTAGAGAGGTCAGGTTTATTTTAGTGTACTCCAATCAACAGCCCCTACAACCACAAAAAGGAATGGAGTCATTAGCATTTATGGTTTGTAAATGGCACCCCGAATTATGTTGCACGAAGCACAATTTCACATCATTCTGGGTTCATTTGTGTGAAAACAAGGTCCAATCAGGCTGAAACATTACAGGAAGGTAGAATCTATTGAGTTGTAAGTGATCTGAACATTTCATGATGATAGCACTTTCCTAAGGGGGTCAAACCATGTCCCAAAGGTCACCGGATCTGGTGTCACTTTAAAGAAGTAGTCCAGTTACACCTTTGTGGGCTTATAACTTGGCTTCTGAATGTCCTAGAGAGGTCAGGTTTATTTTAGTGTACTCCAATCAACAGCCCCTACAACCACAAAAATGAATGGAGTCATTAGCACTTATGGTTTGTAAATGGCACCCAGAATTATGTTGCACGAAGCACAATTTCATATCATTCTGGGTCCATTTGTGTGAAAACAAGGTCCAATCAGGCTGAAACGTTACAGGAAGGTAGAATCTATTGAGTTGTAAGTGATCTGAACATTTCATGATAATAGCACTTTCCTAAGGGGGTCAAACCATGTCCCAAAGGTCACCGGAAATGGTGTCAATTTAAAGAAGTAGTCCAGTTACACATTTGTGGGCTTATAACTTGGCTTCTGAATGTCCTAGAGAGATCAGGTTTGTTTTAGTGTACTCCAATCAACAGCCCCTACAACCACAAAAAGGAATGGAGTCATTAGCACTTATGGTTTGTAAATGGCACCCAGAATTATGTTGCACGAAGCACAATTTCACATCATTCTGGGTCCATTTGTGTGAAAACAAGGTCCAATCAGGCTGAAACGTTACAGGAAGGTAGAATCTATTAAGTTGTAAGTGATCTGAACGTTTCATGATGATAGCGCTTTCCTAAGGGGGTCAAACCATGTCCCAAAGGTCACCGGATCTGGTGTCACTTTAAAGAAGTAGTCCAGTTACACATTTGTGGGCTTATAACTTGGCTTCTGAATGTCCTAGAGAGGTCAGGTTTATTTTAGTGTACTCCAATCAACAGCCCCTACAACCACAAAAAGGAATGGAGTCATTAGCACTTATGGTTTGTAAATGGCACCCAGAATTATGTTGCACGAAGCACAATTTCACATCATTCTGGGTTCATTTGTGTGAAAACAAGGTCCAATCAGGCTGAAACGTTACAGGAAGGTAGAATCTATTGAGTTGTAAGTTATCTGAACGTTTCATGATGATAGCACTTTCCTAAGGGGGTCAATCCATGTCCCAAAGGTCACCGGATCTGGTGTCAATTTAAAGAAGTAGTCCAGTTACACATTTGTGGGCTTGTAACTTGGCTTCTGAATGTCCTAAAGAGATCAGGTTTGTTTTAGTGTACTGCAATAAACAGCCCCTACAACCACAAAAAGGAATGGAGTCATTAGCACTTATGGTTTTTAAATGGCACCTAGAATTATGTTGCACGAAGTACAATTTCACATCATTCTGGGTTCATTTGTGTGAAAACAAGGTCCAATCAGGCTGAAACGTTACAGGAAGGTAGAATCTATTGAGTTGTAAGTGATCTGAATGTTTCATGATGATAGCACTTTCCTAAGGGGGTCAAACCATGTCCCAAAGGTCACCGGATCTGGTGTCAATTTAAAGAAGTAGTCCAGTTACACATTTGTGGGATTATAACTTGGCTTCTGAATGTCCTAGAGAGATAAGGTTTGTTTTAGTGTACTCCAATCAACAGCCCCTACAACCACAAAACGGAATGGAGTCATTAGCACTTATGGTTTGTAAATGGCACCCAGAATTATGTTGCACGAAGCACAATTTCACATCATTCTGGGTTCATTTGTGTGAAAACAAGGTCCAATAGGGCTGAAACGTTACAGGAAGGTAGAATCTATTGTGTTGTAAGTGATCTGAACGTTTCATGATGATAGCACTTTCCTAAGGGGGTCAAACCATGTCCCAAAGGTCACCGGATCTGGTGTCACTTTAAAGAAGTAGTCCAGTTACAATTTTGTGGGCTTATAACTTGGCTTCTGAATGTCCTAGAGAGGTCAGGTTTGTTTTAGTGTACTCCAATCAACAGCCCCTACAACCACAAAAAGGAATGGAGACATTAGCACTTATGGTTTTTAAATGGCACCCAGAATTATGTTGCACGAAGCACAATTTCACATCATTCTGGGTTCATTTGTGTGAAAACAAGGTCCAATCAGGCTGAAACGTTACAGGAAGGTAGAATCTATTG
This sequence comes from Nothobranchius furzeri, assembly GCF_043380555.1. NCBI lineage: Eukaryota > Metazoa > Chordata > Actinopteri > Cyprinodontiformes > Nothobranchiidae > Nothobranchius > Nothobranchius furzeri. Next base: position 12,767,419 of record NC_091743.1, read on the forward strand.
AGTTGTAAGTGATCTGAACGTTTCATGATGATAGCACTTTCCTAAGGGGGTCAAACCATGTCCCAAAGGTCACCGGGCCTGGTGTCACTTTAAAGAAGTAGTCCAGTTACACATTTGTGGGCTTTTAACTTGGCTTCTGAATGTCCTAGAGAGGTCAGGTTTGTTTTAGTGTTCTCCAATAAACAGCCCCTACAACCACAAAAAGGAATGGAGTCATTAGCACTTATGGTTTGTAAATGGCACCCAGAATTATGTTGCACGAAGCACAATTTCACATCATTCTGGGTCCATTTGTGTGAAAACAAGGTCCAATCAGGCTGAAACATTACAAGAAGGTAGAATCTATTGAGTTGTAAGTGATCTGAACGTTTCATGATGATCGCCCATTCCTATAGGGGGTCAAACCATGTCCCAAAGGTCACCGGGCCTGGTGTCACTTTAAAGACGTAGTCCAGTTACACATTTGTGGGCTTATAACTTGGCTTCTGAATGTCCTAGAGAGGTCAGGTTTGTTTTAGTGTATTCCAATCAACAGTCCCTACAACCACAAAAAGGAATGGAGTCATTAGCGCTTATGGTTTGTAAATGGCACCCAGAATTATGTTGCACGAAGCACAATTTCACATCATTCTGGGTCGATTTGTGTGAAAACAAGGTCCAATCAGGCTGAAACGTTACAGGAAGGTAGAATCTATTGAGTTGTAAGTGATCTGAACGTTTCATGATGATAGCACTTTCCTAAGGGGGTCAAACCATGTCCCAAAGGTCACCGGATCTGGTGTCAATTTAAAGAAGTAGTCCAGTTACACATTTGTGGGCTTATAACTTGGCTTCTGAATGTCCTAGAGAGATCAGGTTTGTTTTAGTATACTCCAATCAACAGCCCCTACAACCACAAAAAGGAATGGAGTCATTAGCACTTATGGTTTTTAAATGGCACCCAGAATTATGTTGCACGAAGCACAATTTCACATCATTCTGGGTTCATTTGTGTGAAAACAAGGTCCAATCAGGCTGCAACGTTACAGGAAGGTAGAATCTATTGAGTTGTAAGTGATCTGAACGTTTCATGATGATAGCAGTTTCCTAAGGGGGTCAAACCATGTCCCAAAGGTCACCGGATCTGGTGTCAATTTAAAGAAGTAGTCCAGTTACACATTTGTGGGCTTATAACTTGGCTTCTGAATGTCCTAGAGAGATCAGGTTTGTTTAGTGTACTCCAATCAACAGCCCCTACAACCACAAAAAGGAATGGAGTCATTAGCACTTATGGTTTTTAAATGGCACCCAGAATTATGTTGCACGAAGCACAATTTCACATCATTCTGGGTTCATTTGTGTGAAAACAAGGTCCAATCAGGCTGAAACGTTACAGGAAGGTAGAATCTATTGAGTTGTAAGTGATCTGAACGTTTCATGATGATAGCACTTTCCTAAGGGGGTCAAACCATGTCCCAAAGGTCACCGGGCCTGGTGTCACTTTAAAGAAGTAGTCCAGTTACACATTTGTGGGCTTATAACTTGGCTTCTGAATGTCCTAGAGAGGTCAGGTTTGTTTTAGTGTTCTCCAATAAACAGCCCCTACAACCACAAAAAGGAATGGAGTCATTAGCACTTATGGTTTGTAAATGGCACCCAGAATTATGTTGCACGAAGCACAATTTCACATCATTCTGGGTCCATTTGTGTGAAAACAAGGTCCAATCAGGCTGAAACATTACAAGAAGGTAGAATCTATTGAGTTGTAAGTGATCTGAACGTTTCATGATGATCGCCCATTCCTATAGGGGGTCAAACCATGTCCCAAAGGTCACCGGGCCTGGTGTCACTTTAAAGACGTAGTCCAGTTACACATTTGTGGGCTTATAACTTGGCTTCTGAATGTCCTAGAGAGGTCAGGTTTGTTTTAGTGTATTCCAATCAACAGTCCCTACAACCACAAAAAGGAATGGAGTCATTAGCGCTTATGGTTTGTAAATGGCACCCAGAATTATGTTGCACGAAGCACAATTTCACATCATTCTGGGTCGATTTGTGTGAAAACAAGGTCCAATCAGGCTGAAACGTTACAGGAAGGTAGAATCTATTGAGTTGTAAGTGATCTGAACGTTTCATGATGATAGCACTTTCCTAAGGGGGTCAAACCATGTCCCAAAGGTCACCGGATCTGGTGTCAATTTAAAGAAGTAGTCCAGTTACACATTTGTGGGCTTATAACTTGGCTTCTGAATGTCCTAGAGAGATCAGGTTTGTTTTAGTATACTCCAATCAACAGCCCCTACAACCACAAAAAGGAATGGAGTCATTAGCACTTATGGTTTTTAAATGGCACCCAGAATTATGTTGCACGAAGCACAATTTCACATCATTCTGGGTTCATTTGTGTGAAAACAAGGTCCAATCAGGCTGCAACGTTACAGGAAGGTAGAATCTATTGAGTTGTAAGTGATCTGAACGTTTCATGATGATAGCAGTTTCCTAAGGGGGTCAAACCATGTCCCAAAGGTCACCGGATCTGGTGTCAATTTAAAGAAGTAGTCCAGTTACACATTTGTGGGCTTATAACTTGGCTTCTGAATGTCCTAGAGAGATCAGGTTTGTTTTAATGTACTCCAATCAACAGCCCCTACAACCACAAAAAGGAATGGAGTCATTAACACTTATGGTTTTTAAATGGCACCCAGAATTATGTTGCACGAAGCACAATTTCACATCATTCTGGGTTCATTTGTGTGAAAACAAGGTCCAATCAGGCTGAAACGTTACAGGAAGGTAGAACCTATTGAGTTTAAGTGATCTGAACATTTCATGATGATAGCACTTTCCTAAGGGGGTCAAACCATGTCCCAAAGGTCACCGGATCTGGTGTCAATTTAAAGAAGTAGTCCAGTTACACATTTGTGGGCTTGTAACTTGGCTTCTGAATGTCCTAGAGAGATCAGGTTTGTTTTAGTGTACTCCAATCAACAGCCCCTACAACCACAAAAAGGAATGGAGTCATTAGCATTTATGGTTTGTAAATGGCACCCAGAATTATGTTGCACGAAGCACAATTTCACATCATTCTGGGTTCATTTGTGTGAAAACAAGGTCCAATCAGGCTGAAACGTTACAGGAAGGTAGAATCTACTGAGTTGTAAGTGATCTGAACGTTTCATGATGATAGCACTTTCCTAAGGGGGTCAAACCATGTCCCAAAGGTCACCGGGCCTGGTGTCACTTTAAAGATGTAGTCCAGTTACACCTTTGTGGGCTTATAACTTGGCTTATGAATGTCCTAGAGAGGTCAGGTTTGTTTTAGTGTACTCCAATCAACAGCCCCTACAACCACAAAAAGGAATGGAGTCATTAGCATTTATGGTTTGTAAATGGCACCCAGAATTATGTTGCACGAAGCACAATTTCACATCATTCTGGGTTCATTTGTGTGAAAACAAGGTCCAATCAGGCTGAAACATTACAGGAAGGTAGAATCTATTGAGTTGTAAGTGATCTGAACATTTCATGATGATAGCACTTTCCTAAGGGGGTCAAACCATGTCCCAAAGGTCACCGGATCTGGTGTCACTTTAAAGAAGTAGTCCAGTTACACATTTGTGGGCTTATAACTTGGCTTCTGAATGTCCTAGAGAGGTCAGGTTTATTTTAGTGTACTCCAATCAACAGCCCCTACAACCACAAAAAGGAATGGAGTCATTAGCACTTATGGTTTGTAAATGGCACCCAGAATTATGTTTCACGAAGCACAATTTCACATCATTCTGGGTCCATTTGTGTGAGAACAAGGTCCAATCAGGCTGAAACGTTACAGGAAGGTAGAATCTATTGAGTTGTAAGTGATCCGAACGTTTCATGATGATAGCACTTTCCTAAGGGGGTCAAACCATGTCCCAAAGGTCACCTGATCTGGTGTCAATTTAAAGAAGTAGTCCAGTTACACATTTGTGGGCTTATAACTTGGCTTCTGAATGTCCTAGAGAGATCAGGTTTGTTTTAATGTACTCCAATCAACAGCCCCTACAACCACAAAAATGAATGGAGTCATTAGCACTTATGGTTTGTAAATGGCACCCAGAATTATGTTGCACGAAGCACAATTTCACATCATTCTGGGTCCATTTGTGTGAAAACAAGGTCCAATCAGGCTGAAACGTTACAGGAAGGTAGAATCTATTGAGTTGTAAGTGATCTGAACGTTTCATGATAATAGCACTTTCCTAAGGGGGTCAAACCATGTCCCAAAGGTCACCGGAACTGGTGTCAATTTAAAGAAGTAGTCCAGTTACACATTTGTGGGCTTATAACTTGGCTTCTGAATGTCCTAGAGAGATCAGGTTTGTTTTAGTGTACTCCAATCAAAAGCCCCTACAACCACAAAAAGGAATGGAGTCATTAGCCCTTATGGTTTGTAAATGGCACCCAGAATTATGTTGGACGAAGCACAATTTCACATCATTCTGGGTCCATTTGTGTGAAAACAAGGTCCAATCAGGCTGAAACGCTACAAGAATGTAGAATCTATTGAGTTGTAAGTGATCTGAACGTTTCATGATGATAGCACTTTCCTAAGGGGGTCAAACCATGTCCCAAAGGTCACCGGATCTGGTGTCAATTTAAAGAAGTAGTCCAGTTACACATTTGTGGGCTTATAACTTGGCTTCTGAATGTCCTAGAGAGATCAGGTTTGTTTTAGTGCACTCCAATCAACAGCCCCTACAACCACAAAAAGGAATGGAGTCATTAGCACTTATGGTTTGTAAATGGCACCCAGAATTATGTTGCACGAAGCACAATTTCACATCATTCTGGGTCCATTTGTGTGAAAACAAGGTCCAATCAGGCTGAAACGTTACAGGAAGGTAGAATATATTAAGTTGTAAGTGATCTGAACGTTTCATGATGATAGCGCTTTCCTAAGGGGGTCAAACCATGTCCCAAAGGTCACAGGATCTGGTGTCAATTTAAAGAAGTAGTCCAGTTACACATTTGTGGGCTTATAACTTGGCTTCTGAATGTCCTAGAGAGATCAGGTTTGTTTAGTGTACTCCAATCAACAGCCCCTACAACCACAAAAAGGAATGGAGTCATTAGCACTTATGGTTTGTAAATGGCACCCAGAATTATGTTGCACGAAGCACAATTTCACATCATTCTGGGTCGATTTGTGTGAAAACAAGGTCCAATCAGGCTGAAACGCTACAAGAAGGTAGAATCTATTGAGTTGTAAGTGATCTGAACGTTTCAAGATGATCGCACATTCCTATAGGGGGTAAAACCATGTCCCAAAGGTCACCGGGCCTGGTGTCACTTTAAAGAAGTAGTCCAGTTACATCTTTGTGGGCTTATAACTTGGCTTCTGAATGTCCTAGAGAGATCAGGTTTGTTTTAGTGTACTCCAATCAACAGCCCCTACAACCACAAAAAGGAATGGAGTCATTAGCACTTATGGTTTGTAAATGGCACTCAGAATTATGTTGCACGAAGCACAATTTCACATAATTCTGGGCTCATTTGTGTGAAAACAAGGTCCAATCAGGCTGAAACGTTACAGACAGGTAGAATCTATTGAGTTGTAAGTGATCTGAACGTTTCATGATGATAGCACTTTCCGAAGGGGGTCAAACCATGTCCCAAAGGTCACCGGATCTGGTGTCAATTTAAAGAAGTTGTCCAGTTACACATTTGTGGGCTTATAACTTGGCTTCTGAATGTCCTAGAGAGATCAGGTTTGTTTTAGTGTACTCCAATCAACAGCCCCTACAACCACAAAAAGGAATGGAGTCATTAGCACTTATGGTTTGTAAATGGCACCCAGAATTATGTTGCACGAAGCACAATTTCACATCATTCTGGGTTAATTTGTGTGAAAACAAGGTCCAATCAGGCTGAAATGTTACAGGAAGGTAGAATATATTGAGCTGTAAGTGATCTGAATGTTTTATTATGATAGCACTTTCCTAAGAGGGTCAAACCATGTCCCAAAGGTCACCGGATCTGGTGTCAATTTAAAGAAGTAGTCCAGTTACACATTTGTGGGCTTATAACTTGGCTTCTGAATGTCCTAGAGAGATCAGGTTTGTTTTAGTATACTCCAATCAACAGCCCCTACAACCACAAAAAGGAATGGAGTCATTAGCACTTATGGTTTGTAAATGGCACCAAGAATTATGTTGTACAAAGCACAATTTCACATCATTCTGGGTTCATTTGTTTGAAAACAAGGTCCAATCAGGCTGAAACGTTACAGGAAGGTAGAATCTATTGAGTTGTAAGTGATCTGAACATTTCATGATGATAGCACTTTCCTAAGGGGGTCAAACCATGTCCCAAAGGTCACCGGATCTGGTGTCAATTTAAAGAAGTAGTCCAGTTACACATTTGTGGGCTTGTAACTTGGCTTCTGAATGTCCTAGAGAGATCAGGTTTGTTTTAGTGTACTCCAATCAACAGCCCCTACAACCACAAAAAGGAATGGAGTCATTAGCATTTATGGTTTGTAAATGGCACCCAGAATTATGTTGCACAAAGCACAATTTCACATCATTCTGGGTCGATTTGTGTGAAAACAAGGTCCAATCAGGCTGAAACGCTACAAGAAGGTAGAATCTATTGAGTTGTAAGTGATCTGAACATTTCATGATGATAGCACTTTCCTAAGGGGGTCAAACCATGTCCCAAAGGTCACCGGATCTGGTGTCACTTTAAAGAAGTAGTCCAGTTACACATTTGTGGGCGTATAACTTGGCTTCTGAATGTCCTAGAGAGGTCAGGTTTATTTTAGTGTACTCCAATCAACAGCCCCTACAACCACAAAAAGGAATGGAGTCATTAGCATTTATGGTTTGTAAATGGCACCCCGAATTATGTTGCACGAAGCACAATTTCACATCATTCTGGGTTCATTTGTGTGAAAACAAGGTCCAATCAGGCTGAAACATTACAGGAAGGTAGAATCTATTGAGTTGTAAGTGATCTGAACATTTCATGATGATAGCACTTTCCTAAGGGGGTCAAACCATGTCCCAAAGGTCACCGGATCTGGTGTCACTTTATTGAAGTAGTCCAGTTACACATTTGTGGGCTTATAACTTGGCTTCTGAATGTCATAGAGAGGTCAGGTTTATTTTAGTGTACTCCAATCAACAGCCCCTACAACTACAAAAAGGAATGGAGTCATTAGCACTTATGGTTTGTAAATGGCACCCAGAATTATGTTGCACGAAGCACAATTTCACATCATTCTGGGTCCATTTGTGTGAGCACAAGGTCCAATCAGGCTGAAACGTTACAGGAAGGTAGAATCTATTGAGTTGTAAGTGATCCGAACGTTTCATGATGATAGCACTTTCCTAAGGGGGTCAAACCATGTCCCAAAGGTCACCTGATCTGGTGTCACTTTAAAGAAGTAGTCCAGTTACACATTTGTGGGCGTATAACTTGGCTTCTGAATGTCCTAGAGAGGTCAGGTTTATTTTAGTGTACTCCAATCAACAGCCCCTACAACCACAAAAAGGAATGGAGTCATTAGCATTTATGGTTTGTAAATGGCACCCCGAATTATGTTGCACGAAGCACAATTTCACATCATTCTGGGTCGATTTGTGTGAAAACAAGGTCCAATCAGGCTGAAACGCTACAAGAAGGTAGAATCAATTGAGTTGTAAGTGATCTGAACGTTTCAAGATGATCGCACATTCCTATAGGGGGTAAAACCATGTCCCAAAGGTCACCGGGCCTGGTGTCACTTTAAAGAAGTAGTCCAGTTACATCTTTGTGGGCTTATAACTTGGCTTCTGAATGTCCTAGAGAGATCAGGTTTGTTTTAGTGTACTCCAATCAACAGCCCCTACAACCACAAAAAGGAATGGAGTCATTAGCACTTATGGTTTGTAAATGGCACTCAGAATTATGTTGCACGAAGCACAATTTCACATAATTCTGGGCTCATTTGTGTGAAAACAAGGTCCAATCAGGCTGAAACGTTACAGAAAGGTAGAATCTATTGAGTTGTAAGTGATCTGAACGTTTCATGATGATAGCACTTTCCGAAGGGGGTCAAACCATGTCCCAAAGGTCACCGGATCTGGTGTCAATTTAAAGAAGTTGTCCAGTTACACATTTGTGGGCTTATAACTTGGCTTCTGAATGTCCTAGAGAGATCAGGTTTGTTTTAGTGTACTCCAATCAACAGCCCCTACAACCACAAAAAGGAATGGAGTCATTAGCACTTATGGTTTGTAAATGGCACCCAGAATTATGTTGCACGAAGCACAATTTCACATCATTCTGGGTTAATTTGTGTGAAAACAAGGTCCAATCAGGCTGAAATGTTACAGGAAGGTAGAATCTATTGAGCTGTAAGTGATCTGAATGTTTTATTATGATAGCACTTTCCTAAGAGGGTCAAACCATGTCCCAAAGGTCACCGGATCTGGTGTCAATTTAAAGAAGTAGTCCAGTTACACATTTGTGGGCTTATAACTTGGCTTCTGAATGTCCTAGAGAGATCAGGTTTGTTTTAGTATACTCCAATCAACAGCCCCTACAACCACAAAAAGGAATGGAGTCATTAGCACTTATGGTTTGTAAATGGCACCAAGAATTATGTTGTACAAAGCACAATTTCACATCATTCTGGGTTCATTTGTTTGAAAACAAGGTCCAATCAGGCTGAAACGTTACAGGAAGGTAGAATCTATTGAGTTGTAAGTGATCTGAACATTTCATGATGATAGCACTTTCCTAAGGGGGTCAAACCATGTCCCAAAGGTCACCGGATCTGGTGTCAATTTAAAGAAGTAGTCCAGTTTCACATTTGTGGGCTTGTAACTTGGCTTCTGAATGTCCTAGAGAGATCAGGTTTGTTTTAGTGTACTCCAATCAACAGCCCCTACAACCACAAAAAGGAATGGAGTCATTAGCATTTATGGTTTGTAAATGGCACCCAGAATTATGTTGCACAAAGCACAATTTCACATCATTCTGGGTCGATTTGTGTGAAAACAAGGTCCAATCAGGCTGAAACGCTACAAGAAGGTAGAATCTATTGAGTTGTAAGTGATCTGAACATTTCATGATGATAGCACTTTCCTAAGGGGGTCAAACCATGTCCCAAAGGTCACCGGATCTGGTGTCACTTTAAAGAAGTAGTCCAGTTACACATTTGTGGGCGTATAACTTGGCTTCTGAATGTCCTAGAGAGGTCAGGTTTATTTTAGTGTACTCCAATCAACAGCCCCTACAACCACAAAAAGGAATGGAGTCATTAGCATTTATGGTTTGTAAATGGCACCCCGAATTATGTTGCACGAAGCACAATTTCACATCATTCTGGGTTCATTTGTGTGAAAACAAGGTCCAATCAGGCTGAAACATTACAGGAAGGTAGAATCTATTGAGTTGTAAGTGATCTGAACATTTCATGATGATAGCACTTTCCTAAGGGGGTCAAACCATGTCCCAAAGGTCACCGGATCTGGTGTCACTTTATTGAAGTAGTCCAGTTACACATTTGTGGGCTTATAACTTGGCTTCTGAATGTCATAGAGAGGTCAGGTTTATTTTAGTGTACTCCAATCAACAGCCCCTACAACCACAAAAAGGAATGGAGTCATTAGCACTTATGGTTTGTAAATGGCACCCAGAATTATGTTGCACGAAGCACAATTTCACATCATTCTGGGTCCATTTGTGTGAGCACAAGGTCCAATCAGGCTGAAACGTTACAGGAAGGTAGAATCTATTGAGTTGTAAGTGATCCGAACGTTTCATGATGATAGCACTTTCCTAAGGGGGTCAAACCATGTCCCAAAGGTCACCTGATCTGGTGTCAATTTAAAGAAGTAGTCCATTTACACATTTGTGGGCTTATAACTTGGCTTCTGAATGTCCTAGAGAGATCAGGTTTGTTTAGTGTACTCCAATCAACAGCCCCTACAACCACAAAAAGGAATGGAGTCATTAGCACTTATGGTTTGTAAATGGCACCCAGAATTATGTTGCACGAAGCACAATTTCACATCATTCTGGGTCGATTTGTGTGAAAACAAGGTCCAATCAGGCTGAAACGCTACAAGAAGGTAGAATCAATTGAGTTGTAAGTGATCTGAACGTTTCAAGATGATCGCACATTCCTATAGGGGGTAAAACCATGTCCCAAAGGTCACCGGGCCTGGTGTCACTTTAAAGAAGTAGTCCAGTTACATCTTTGTGGGCTTATAACTTGGCTTCTGAATGTCCTAGAGAGATCAGGTTTGTTTTAGTGTACTCCAATCAACAGCCCCTACAACCACAAAAAGGAATGGAGTCATTAGCACTTATGGTTTGTAAATGGCACTCAGAATTATGTTGCACGAAGCACAATTTCACATAATTCTGGGCTCATTTGTGTGAAAACAAGGTCCAATCAGGCTGAAACGTTACAGACAGGTAGAATCTATTGAGTTGTAAGTGATCTGAACGTTTCATGATGATAGCACTTTCCGAAGGGGGTCAAACCATGTCCCAAAGGTCACCGGATCTGGTGTCAATTTAAAGAAGTTGTCCAGTTACAGATTTGTGGGCTTATAACTTGGCTTCTGAATGTCCTAGAGAGATCAGGTTTGTTTTAGTGTACTCCAATCAACAGCCCCTACAACCACAAAAAGGAATGGAGTCATTAGCACTTATGGTTTGTAAATGGCACCCAGAATTATGTTGCACGAAGCACAATTTCACATCATTCTGGGTTAATTTGTGTGAAAACAAGGTCCAATCAGGCTGAAATGTTACAGGAAGGTAGAATCTATTGAGCTGTAAGTGATCTGAATGTTTTATTATGATAGCACTTTCCTAAGAGGGTCAAACCATGTCCCAAAGGTCACCGGATCTGGTGTCAATTTAAAGAAGTAGTCCAGTTACACATTTGTGGGCTTATAACTTGGCTTCTGAATGTCCTAGAGAGATCAGGTTTGTTTTAGTATACTCCAATCAACAGCCCCTACAACCACAAAAAGGAATGGAGTCATTAGCACTTATGGTTTGTAAATGGCACCAAGAATTATGTTGTACAAAGCACAATTTCACATCATTCTGGGTTCATTTGTTTGAAAACAAGGTCCAATCAGGCTGAAACGTTACAGGAAGGTAGAATCTATTGAGTTGTAAGTGATCTGAACATTTCATGATGATAGCACTTTCCTAAGGGGGTCAAACCATGTCCCAAAGGTCACCGGATCTGGTGTCAATTTAAAGAAGTAGTCCAGTTTCACATTTGTGGGCTTGTAACTTGGCTTCTGAATGTCCTAGAGAGATCAGGTTTGTTTTAGTGTACTCCAATCAACAGCCCCTACAACCACAAAAAGGAATGGAGTCATTAGCATTTATGGTTTGTAAATGGCACCCAGAATTATGTTGCACGGAGCACAATTTCACATCATTCTGGGTCGATTTGTGTGAAAACAAGGTCCAATCAGGCTGAAACGCTACAAGAAGGTAGAATCTATTGAGTTGTAAGTGATCTGAACATTTCATGATGATAGCACTTTCCTAAGGGGGTCAAACCATGTCCCAAAGGTCACCGGATCTGGTGTCACTTTAAAGAAGTAGTCCAGTTACACATTTGTGGGCGTATAACTTGGCTTCTGAATGTCCTAGAGAGGTCAGGTTTATTTTAGTGTACTCCAATCAACAGCCCCTACAACCACAAAAAGGAATGGAGTCATTAGCATTTATGGTTTGTAAATGGCACCCCGAATTATGTTGCACGAAGCACAATTTCACATCATTCTGGGTTCATTTGTGTGAAAACAAGGTCCAATCAGGCTGAAACATTACAGGAAGGAAGAATCTATTGAGTTGTAAGTGATCTGAACATTTCATGATGATAGCACTTTCCTAAGGGGGTCAAACCATGTCCCAAAGGTCACCGGATCTGGTGTCACTTTAAAGAAGTAGTCCAGTTACACATTTGTGGGCTTATAACTTGGCTTCTGAATGTCATAGAGAGGTCAGGTTTATTTTAGTGTACTCCAATCAACAGCCCCTACAACCACAAAAAGGAATGGAGTCATTAGCACTTATGGTTTGTAAATGGCACCCAGAATTATGTTGCACGAAGCACAATTTCACATCATTCTGGGTCCATTTGTGTGAGAACAAGGTCCAATCAGGCTGAAACGTTACAGGAAGGTAGAATCTATTGAGTTGTAAGTGATCCGAACGTTTCATGATGATAGCACTTTCCTAAGGGGGTCAAACCATGTCCCAAAGGTCACCTGATCTGGTGTCAATTTAAAGAAGTAGTCCATTTACACATTTGTGGGCTTATAACTTGGCTTCTGAATGTCCTAGAGAGATCAGGTTTGTTTTAATGTACTCCAATCAACAGCCCCTACAACCACAAAAATGAATGGAGTCATTAGCACTTATGGTTTGTAAATGGCACCCAGAATTATGTTGCACGAAGCACAATTTCATATCATTCTGGGTCCATTTGTGTGAAAACAAGGTCCAATCAGGCTGAAACGTTACAGGAAGGTAGAATCTATTGAGTTGTAAGTGATCTGAACGTTTCATGATAATAGCACTTTCCTAAGGGGGTCAAACCATGTCCCAAAGGTCACCGGAACTGGTGTCAATTTAAAGAAGTAGTCCAGTTACACATTTGTGGGCTTATAACTTGGCTTCTGAATGTCCTAGAGAGATCAGGTTTGTTTTAGTGTACTCCAATCAAAAGCCCCTACAACCACAAAAAGGAATGGAGTCATTAGCCCTTATGTTTTGTAAATGGCACCCAGAATTATGTTGGACGAAGCACAATTTCACATCATTCTGGGTCCATTTGTGTGAAAACAAGGTCCAATCAGGCTGAAACATTACAGGAAGGTAGACTCTATTGAGTTGTAAGTGATCTGAACATTTCATGATGATAGCACTTTCCTAAGGGGGTCAAACCATGTCCCAAAGGTCACCGGATCTGGTGTCACTTTAAAGAAGTAGTCCAGTTACACATTTGTGGGCTTATAACTTGGCTTCTGAATGTCCTAGAGAGGTCAGGTTTATTTTAGTGTACTCCAATCAACAGCCCCTACAACCACAAAAAGGAATGGAGTCATTAGCACTTATGGTTTGTAAATGGCACCCAGAATTATGTTGCACGAAGCACAATTTCACATCATTCTGGGTTCATTTGTGTGAAAACAAGGTCCAATCAGGCTGAAACGTTACAGGAAGGTAGAATCTATTGAGTTGTAAGTTATCTGAACGTTTCATGATGATAGCACTTTCCTAAGGGGGTCAAACCATGTCCCAAAGGTCACCGGATCTGGTGTCAATTTAAAGAAGTAGTCCAGTTACACATTTGTGGGCTTGTAACTTGGCTTCTGAATGTCCTAAAGAGATCAGGTTTGTTTTAGTGTACTGCAATCAACAGCCCCTACAACCACAAAAAGGAATGGAGTCATTAGCACTTATGGTTTTTAAATGGCACCTAGAATTATGTTGCACGAAGTACAATTTCACATCATTCTGGGTTCATTTGTGTGAAAACAAGGTCCAATAGGGCTGAAACGTTACAGGAAGGTAGAATCTATTGAGTTGTAAGTGATCTGAACGTTTCATGATGATAGCACTTTCCTAAGGGGGTCAAACCATGTCCCAAAGGTCACCGGATCTGGTGTCACTTTAAAGAAGTAGTCCAGTTACAATTTTGTGGGCTTATAACTTGGCTTCTGAATGTCCTAGAGAGGTCAGGTTTGTTTTAGTGTACTCCAATCAACAGCCCCTACAACCACAAAAAGGAATGGAGACATTAGCACTTATGGTTTTTAAATGGCACCCAGAATTATGTTGCACGAAGCACAATTTCACATCATTCTGGGTTCATTTGTGTGAAAACAAGGTCCAATCAGGCTGAAACGTTACAGGAAGGTAGAATCTATTGAGTTGTAAGTGATCTGAACGTTTCATGATGATAGCACTTTCCTAAGGGGGTCAAACCATGTCCCAAAGGTCACCGGGCCTGGTGTCACTTTAAAGAAGTAGTCCAGTTACACCTTTGTGGGCTTATAACTTGGCTTCTGAATGTCCTAGAGAGGTTAGGTTTGTTTTAGTGTACTCCAATCAACAGCCCCTACAACCACAAAACGGAATGGAGTCATTAGCACTTATGGTTTGTAAAAGGCACCCCGAATTATGTTGCACGAAGCTCAATTTCACATCATTCTGGGTTCATTTGTGTGAAAACAAGGTCCAATCAGGCTGAAACGTTACAGGAAGGTAGAATCTATTGAGTTGTAAGTGATCTGAACGTTTCATGATTATAGCACTTTCCTAAGGCAGTCAAACCATGTCCCAAAGGTCACCGGATCTGGTGTCACTTTAAAGAAGTAGTCCAGTTACACATTTGTGGGCTTATAACTTGGCTTCTGAATGTCCTAGAGAGGTCAGGTTTGTTTTAGTGTTCTCCAATAAAAACCCCCTACAACCACAAAAAGGAATGGAGTCATTAGCACTTATGGTTTGTAAATGGCACCCAGAATTATGTTGCACGAAGCACAATTTCACATCATTCTGGGTCCATTTGTGTGAAAACAAGGTCCAATCAGGCTGAAACATTACAAGAAGGTAGAATCTATTGAGTTGTAAGTGATCTGAACGTTTCATGATGATCGCCCATTCCTATAGGGGGTCAAACCATGTCCCAAAGGTCACCGGGCCTGGTGTCACTTTAAAGACGTAGTCCAGTTACACATTTGTGGGCTTATAACTTGGCTTCTGAATGTCCTAGAGAGGTCAGGTTTGTTTTAGTGTATTCCAATCAACATTCCCTACAACCACAAAAAGGAATGGAGTCATTAGCGCTTATGGTTTGTAAATGGCACCCAGAATTATGTTGCACGAAGCACAATTTCACATCATTCTGGGTCCATTTGTGTGAAAACAAGGTCCAATCAGGCTGAAACGTTACAGGAAGGTAGAATCTATTGAGTTGTAAGTGATCTGAACGTTTCATGATGATAGCACTTTCCTAAGGGGGTCAAACCATGTCCCAAAGGTCACCGGATCTGGTGTCAATTTAAAGAAGTAGTCCAGTTACACATTTGTGGGCTTATAACTTGGCTTCTGAATGTCCTAGAGAGATCAGGTTTGTTTTAGTATACTCCAGTCAACAGCCCCTACAACCACAAAAAGGAATGGAGTCATTAGCACTTATGGTTTTTAAATGGCACCCAGAATTATGTTGCACGAAGCACAATTTCACATCATTCTGGGTTCATTTGTGTGAAAACAAGGTCCAATCAGGCTGAAACGTTACAGGAAGGTAGAATCTATTGAGTTGTAAGTGATCTGAACGTTTCATGATGATAGCACTTTCCTAAGGGGGTCAAACCATGTCCCAAAGGTCACCGGGCCTGGTGTCACTTTAAAGAAGTAGTCCAGTTACACCTTTGTGGGCTTATAACTTGGCTTCTGAATGTCCTAGAGAGGTTAGGTTTGTTTTAGTGTACTCCAATCAACAGCCCCTACAACCACAAAACGGAATGTAGTCATTAGCACTTATGGTTTGTAAAAGGCACCCCGAATTATGTTGCACGAAGCTCAATTTCACATCATTCTGGGTTCATTTGTGTGAAAACAAGGTCCAATCAGGCTGAAACGTTACAGGAAGGTAGAATCTATTGAGTTGTAAGTGATCTGAACGTTTCATGATTATAGCACTTTCCTAAGGCAGTCAAACCATGTCCCAAAGGTCACCGGATCTGGTGTCACTTTAAAGAAGTAGTCCAGTTACACATTTGTGGGCTTATAACTTGGCTTCTGAATGTCCTAGAGAGGTCAGGTTTGTTTTAGTGTTCTCCAATAAACAGCCCCTACAACCACAAAAAGGAATGGAGTCATTAGCACTTATGGTTTGTAAATGGCACCCAGAATTATGTTGCACGAAGCACAATTTCACATCATTCTGGGTCCATTTGTGTGAAAACAAGGTCCAATCAGGCTGAAACATTACAAGAAGGTAGAATCTATTGACTTGTAAGTGATCTGAACGTTTCATGATGATCGCCCATTCCTATAGGGGGTCAAACCATGTCCCAAAGGTCACCGGGCCTGGTGTCACTTTAAAGACGTAGTCCAGTTACACATTTGTGGGCTTATAACTTGGCTTCTGAATGTCCTAGAGAGGTCAGGTTTGTTTTAGTGTATTCCAATCAACAGTCCCTACAACCACAAAAAGGAATGGAGTCATTAGCGCTTATGGTTTGTAAATGGCACCCAGAATTATGTTGCACGAAGCACAATTTCACATCATTCTGGGTCCATTTGTGTGAAAACAAGGTCCAATCAGGCTGAAACGTTACAGGAAGGTAGAATCTATTGAGTTGTAAGTGATCTGAACGTTTCATGATGATAGCACTTTCCTAAGGGGGTCAAACCATGTCCCAAAGGTCACCGGATCTGGTGTCAATTTAAAGAAGTAGTCCAGTTACACATTTGTGGGCTTATAACTTGGCTTCTGAATGTCCTAGAGAGATCAGGTTTGTTTTAGTATACTCCAATCAACAGCCCCTACAACCACAAAAAGGAATGGAGTCATTAGCACTTATGGTTTTTAAATGGCACCCAGAATTATGTTGCACGAAGCACAATTTCACATCATTCTGGGTTCATTTGTGTGAAAACAAGGTCCAATCAGGCTGCAACGTTACAGGAAGGTAGAATCTATTGAGTTGTAAGTGATCTGAACGTTTCATGATGATAGCAGTTTCCTAAGGGGGTCAAACCATGTCCCAAAGGTCACCGGATCTGGTGTCAATTTAAAGAAGTAGTCCAGTTACACATTTGTGGGCTTATAACTTGGCTTCTGAATGTCCTAGAGAGATCAGGTTTGTTTTAATGTACTCCAATCAACAGCCCCTACAACCACAAAAAGGAATGGAGTCATTAACACTTATGGTTTTTAAATGGCACCCAGAATTATGTTGCACGAAGCACAATTTCACATCATTCTGGGTTCATTTGTGTGAAAACAAGGTCCAATCAGGCTGAAACGTTACAGGAAGGTAGAACCTATTGAGTTTAAGTGATCTGAACATTTCATGATGATAGCACTTTCCTAAGGGGGTCAAACCATGTCCCAAAGGTCACCGGATCTGGTGTCAATTTAAAGAAGTAGTCCAGTTACACATTTGTGGGCTTGTAACTTGGCTTCTGAATGTCCTAGAGAGATCAGGTTTGTTTTAGTGTACTCCAATCAACAGCCCCTACAACCACAAAAAGGAATGGAGTCATTAGCATTTATGGTTTGTAAATGGCACCCAGAATTATGTTGCACGAAGCACAATTTCACATCATTCTGGGTTCATTTGTGTGAAAACAAGGTCCAATCAGGCTGAAACGTTACAGGAAGGTAGAATCTACTGAGTTGTAAGTGATCTGAACGTTTCATGATGATAGCACTTTCCTAAGGGGGTCAAACCATGTCCCAAAGGTCACCGGGCCTGGTGTCACTTTAAAAATGTAGTCCAGTTACACCTTTGTGGGCTTATAACTTGGCTTATGAATGTCCTAGAGAGGTCAGGTTTGTTTTAGTGTACTCCAATCAACAGCCCCTACAACCACAAAAAGGAATGGAGTCATTAGCATTTATGGTTTGTAAATGGCACCCAGAATTATGTTGCACGAAGCACAATTTCACATCATTCTGGGTTCATTTGTGTGAAAACAAGGTCCAATCAGGCTGAAACATTACAGGAAGGTAGAATCTATTGAGTTGTAAGTGATCTGAACATTTCATGATGATAGCACTTTCCTAAGGGGGTCAAACCATGTCCCAAAGGTCACCGGATCTGGTGTCACTTTAAAGAAGTAGTCCAGTTACACATTTGTGGGCTTATAACTTGGCTTCTGAATGTCCTAGAGAGGTCAGGTTTATTTTAGTGTACTCCAATCAACAGCCCCTACAACCACAAAAAGGAATGGAGTCATTAGCACTTATGGTTTGTAAATGGCACCCAGAATTATGTTGCACGAAGCACAATTTCACATCATTCTGGGTCCATTTGTGTGAGAACAAGGTCCAATCAGGCTGAAACGTTACAGGAAGGTAGAATCTATTGAGTTGTAAGTGATCCGAACGTTTCATGATGATAGCACTTTCCTAAGGGGGTCAAACCATGTCCCAAAGGTCACCTGATCTGGTGTCAATTTAAAGTAGTCCAGTTACACATTTGTGGGCTTATAACTTGGCTTCTGAATGTCCTAGAGAGATCAGGTTTGTTTTAATGTACTCCAATCAACAGCCCCTACAACCACAAAAATGAATGGAGTCATTAGCACTTATGGTTTGTAAATGGCACCCAGAATTATGTTGCACGAAGCACAATTTCACATCATTCTGGGTCCATTTGTGTGAAAACAAGGTCCAATCAGGCTGAAACGTTACAGGAAGGTAGAATCTATTGAGTTGTAAGTGATCTGAACGTTTCATGATAATAGCACTTTCCTAAGGGGGTCAAACCATGTCCCAAAGGTCACCGGAACTGGTGTCAATTTAAAGAAGTAGTCCAGTTACACATTTGTGGGCTTATAACTTGGCTTCTGAATGTCCTAGAGAGATCAGGTTTGTTTTAGTGTACTCCAATCAAAAGCCCCTACAACCACAAAAAGGAATGGAGTCATTAGCCCTTATGGTTTGTAAATGGCACCCAGAATTATGTTGGACGAAGCACAATTTCACATCATTCTGGGTCCATCTGTGTGAAAACAAGGTCCAATAAGGCTGAAACGCTACAAGAATGTAGAATCTATTGAGTTGTAAGTGATCTGAACGTTTCATGATGATAGCACTTTCCTAAGGGGGTCAAACCATGTCCCAAAGGTCACCGGATCTGGTGTCAATTTAAAGAAGTAGTCCAGTTACACATTTGTGGGCTTATAACTTGGCTTCTGAATGTCCTAGAGAGATCAGGTTTGTTTTAGTGTACTCCAATCAACAGCCCCTACAACCACAAAAAGGAATGGAGTCATTAGCACTTATGGTTTGTAAATGGCACCCAGAATTATGTTGCACGAAGCCAAATTTCACATCATTCTGGGTCCATTTGTGTGAAAACAAGGTCCAATCAGGCTGAAACGTTACAGGAAGGTAGAATATATTAAGTTGTAAGTGATCTGAACGTTTCATGATGATAGCGCTTTCCTAAGGGGGTCAAACCATGTCCCAAAGGTCACAGGATCTGGTGTCAATTTAAAGAAGTAGTCCAGTTACACATTTGTGGGCTTATAACTTGGCTTCTGAATGTCCTAGAGAGATCAGGTTTGTTTAGTGTACTCCAATCAACAGCCCCTACAACCACAAAAAGGAATGGAGTCATTAGCACTTATGGTTTGTAAATGGCACCCAGAATTATGTTGCACGAAGCACAATTTCACATCATTCTGGGTCGATTTGTGTGAAAACAAGGTCCAATCAGGCTGAAACGCTACAAGAAGGTAGAATCTATTGAGTTGTAAGTGATCTGAACGTTTCAAGATGATCGCACATTCCTATAGGGGGTAAAACCATGTCCCAAAGGTCACCGGGCCTGGTGTCACTTTAAAGAAGTAGTCCAGTTACACCTTTGTGGGCTTATAACTTGGCTTCTGAATGTCCTAGAGAGGTTAGGTTTGTTTTAGTGTACTCTAATCAAAAGCCCCTACAACCACAAAAAGGAATGGAGTCATTAGCACTTATGGTTTGTAAATGGCACCCAGAATTATGTTGCACGAAGCACAATTTCAAATCATTCTGGGTTCATTTGTGTGAAAAAAAGGTCCAATCAGGCTGAAACGTTACAGGAAGGTAGAATCTATTGAGTTGTAAGTGATCTGAACGTTTCATGATGATAGCACTTTCCTAAGGGGGTCAAACCATGTCCCAAAGGTCACCGGATCTGGTGTCAATTTAAAGAAGTAGTCCAGTTACACATTTGTGGGCTTATAACTTGGCTTCTGAATTTCCTAGAGAGATCAGGTTTGTTTTAGTGTACTCCAATCAACAGCCCCTACAACCACAAAAAGGAATGGAGTCATTAGCACTTATGGTTTTGTAAATGGCACTCAGAATTATGTTGCACAAAGCACAATTTCACATCATTCTGGGCTCATTTGTGTGAAAACAAGGTCCAATCAGGCTGAAACATTACAGGAAGGTAGAATCTATTGAGTTGTAAGTGATCTGAACATTTCATGATGATAGCACTTTCCTAAGGGGGTCAAACCATGTCCCAAAGGTAACCGGATCTGGTGTCACTTTAAAGAAGTAGTCCAGTTACACATTTGTGGGCTTATAACTTGGCTTCTGAATGTCCTAGAGAGGTCAGGTTTATTTTAGTGTACTCCAATCAACAGCCCCTACAACCACAAAAAGGAATGGAGTCATTAGCACTTATGGTTTGTAAATGGCACCCAGAATTATGTTGCACGAAGCACAATTTCACATCATTCTGGGTCCATTTGTGTGAGAACAAGGTCCAATCAGGCTGAAACGTTACAGGAAGGTAGAATCTATTGAGTTGTAAGTGATCCGAACGTTTCATGATGATAGCACTTTCCTAAGGGGGTCAAACCATGTCCCAAAGGTCACCTGATCTGGTGTCAATTTTAAAGAAGTAGTCCAGTTACACATTTGTGGGCTTATAACTTGGCTTCTGAATGTCCTAGAGAGATCAGGTTTGTTTTAATGTACTCCAATCAACAGCCCCTACAACCACAAAAATGAATGGAGTCATTAGCACTTATGGTTTGTAAATGGCACCCAGAATTATGTTGCACGAAGCACAATTACACATCATTCTCGGTCCATTTGTGTGAAAACAAGGTCCAATCAGGCTGAAACGTTACAGGAAGGTAGAATCTATTGAGTTGTAAGTGATCTGAACGTTTCATGATAATAGCACTTTCCTAAGGGGGTCAAACCATGTCCCAAAGGTCACCGGAACTGGTGTCAATTTAAAGAAGTAGTCCAGTTACACATTTGTGGGCTTCTAACTTGGCTTCTGAATGTCCTAGAGAGATCAGGTTTGTTTTAGTGTACTCCAATCAAAAGCCCCTAAAACCACAAAAAGGAATGGAGTCATTAGCCCTTATGTTTTGTAAATGGCACCCAGAATTATGTTGGACGAAGCACAATTTCACATCATTCTGGGTCCATTTGTGTGAAAACAAGGTCCAATCAGGCTGAAACGCTACAAGAATGTAGAATCTATTGAGTTGTAAGTGATCTGAACGTTTCATGATGATAGCACTTTCCTAAGGGGGTGAAACCATGTCCCAAAGGTCACCGGATCTGGTGTCAATTTAAAGAAGTAGTCCAGTTACACATTTGTGGGCTTATAACTTGGCTTCTGAATGTCCTAGAGAGATCAGGTTTGTTTTAGTGTACTCCAATCAACAGCCCCTACAACCACAAAAAGGAATGGAGTCATTAGCACTTATGGTTTGTAAATGGCACCCAGAATTATGTTGCACGAAGCACAATTTCACATCATTCTGAGTCCATTTGTGTGAAAACAAGGTCCAATCAGGCTGAAACGTTACAGGAAGGTAGAATCTATTAAGTTGTAAGTGATCTGAACGTTTCATGATGATAGCACTTTCCTAAGGGGGTCAAACCATGTCCCAAAGGTCACCGGATCTGGTGTCAATTTAAAGAAGTAGTCCAGTTACACATTTGTGGGCTTATAACTTGGCTTCTGAATTTCCTAGAGAGATCAGGTTTGTTTTAGTGTACTCCAATCAACAGCCCCTACAACCACAAAAAGGAATGGAGTCATTAGCACTTATGGTTTTGTAAATGGCACTCAGAATTATGTTGCACGAAGCACAATTTCACATCATTCTGGGCTCATTTGTGTGAAAACAAGGTCCTATCAGGCTGAAACGTTACAGGAAGGTAGAATCTATTGAGTTGTAAGTTATCTGAACGTTTCATGATGATAGCACTTTCCTAAGGGGGTCAAACCATGTCCCAAAGGTCACCGGATCTGGTGTCAATTTACAGAAGTTGTCCAGTTACACATTTGTGGGCTTATAACTTGGCTTCTGAATGTCCTAGAGAGATCAGGTTTGTTTTAGTGTACTCCAATCAACAGCCCCTACAACCACAAAAAGGAATGGAGTCATTAGCACTTATGGTTTGTAAATGGCACCCAGAATTATGTTGCACGAAGCACAATTTCACATCATTCTGGGTCGATTTGTGTGAAAACAAGGTCCAATCAGGCTGAAACGCTACAAGAAGGTAGAATCTATTGAGTTGTAAGTGATCTGAACGTTTCAAGATGATTGCACATTCCTATAGGGGGTAAAACCATGTCCCAAAGGTCACCGGGCCTGGTGTCACTTTAAAGAAGTAGTCCAGTTACACCTTTGTGGGCTTATAACTTGGCTTCTGAATGTCCTAGAGAGGTTAGGTTTGTTTTAGTGTACTCCAATCAAAAGCCCCTACAACCACAAAAAGGAATGGAGTCATTAGCACTTATGGTTTGTAAATGGCACCCAGAATTATGTTGCACGAAGCACAATTTCAAATCATTCTGGGTTCATTTGTGTGAAAAAAAGGTCCAATCAGGCTGAAACGTTACAGGAAGGTAGAATTTATTGAGTTGTAAGTGATCTGAACTTTTCATGATGATAGCACTTTCCTAAGGGGGTCAAACCATGTCCCAAAGGTCACCGGATCTGGTGTCAATTTAAAGAAGTAGTCCAGTTACACATTTGTGGGCTTATAACTTGGCTTCTAAATTTCCTAGAGAGATCAGGTTTGTTTTAGTGTACTCCAATCAACAGCCCCTACAACCACAAAAAGGAATGGAGTCATTAGCACTTATGGTTTTGTAAATGGCACTCAGAATTATGTCGCACGAAGCACAATTTCACATCATTCTGGGCTCATTTGTGTGAAAACAAGGTCCTATCAGGCTGAAACGTTACAGGAAGGTAGAATCTATTGAGTTGTAAGTTATCTGAACGTTTCATGATGATAGCACTTTCCTAAGGGGGTCAAACCATGTCCCAAAGGTCACCGGATCTGGTGTCAATTTACAGAAGTTGTCCAGTTACACATTTGTGGGCTTACAACTTGGCTTCTGAATGTCCTAGAGAGATCAGGTTTGTTTTATTGTACTCCAATCAACAGCCCCTACAACCACAAAAAGGAATGGAGTCATTAGCACTTATGGTTTGTAAATGGCACCCAGAATTATGTTGCACGAAGCACAATTTCACATCATTCTGGGTTCATTTGTGTGAAAACAAGGTCCAATCGGGCTGAAATGTTACAGGAAGGTAGAATCTATTGAGTTGTAAGTGATCTGAACGTTTCATGATGATAGCACTTTCCTAAGGGGGTCAAACCATGTCCCAAAGGTCACCGGATCTGGTGTCAATTTAAAAAAGTAGTCCAGTTACACATTTGTGGGCTTATAACTTGGCTTCTGAATGTCCTATAGAGATCAGGTTTGTTTTAATGCACTCCAATCAACAGCCCCTACAACCACAAAAAGGAATGGAGTCAGTAGCACTTATGGTTTTTAAATGGCACCCAGAATTATGTTGCACGAAGCACAATTTCAAATCATTCTGGGTTTATTTGTGTGAAAAAAAGGTCCAATCAGGCTGAAACGTTACAGGAAGGTAGAATCTATTGAGTTGTAAGTGATCTGAACGTTTCATGATGATAGCACTTTCCTAAGGGGGTCAAACCATGTCCCAAAGGTCACCGGATCTGGTGTCAATTTAAAGAAGTAGTCCAGTTACACATTTGTGGGCTTATAACTTGGCTTCTGAATGTCCTAGAGAGATCAGGTTTGTTTTAGTGTACTCCAATCAACAGCCCCTACAACCACAAAAAGGAATGGAGTCATTAGCACTTATGGTTTGTAAATGGCACTCAGAATTATGTTGCACGAAGCAGAATTTCACATCATTCTGGGCTCATTTGTGTGAAAACAAGGTCCAATCAGGCTGAAATGTTACAGGAAGGTAGAATCTATTGAGTTGTAAGTGATCTGAATGTTTTATTATGATAGCACTTTCCTAAGAGGGTCAAACCATGTCCCAAAGGTCACCGGATCTGGTGTCAATTTAAAGAAGTAGTCCAGTTACACATTTGTGGGCTTATAACTTGGCTTCTGAATGTCCTAGAGAGATCAGGTTCGTTTTAGTATACTCCAATCAACAGCCCCTACAACCACAAAAAGGAATGGAGTCATTAGCACTTATGGTTTTTAAATGGAACCCAGAATTATGTTGCACGAAGCACAATTTCACATCATTCTGGGTTAATTTGTGTGAAAACAAGGTCCAATCAGGCTGAAACGTTACAGGAAGGTAGAATCTATTGAGTTGTAAGTGATCTGAACGTTTCATGATGATAGCACTTTCCTAAGGGGGTCAAAC
Organism: Nothobranchius furzeri; assembly: GCF_043380555.1. Classification (NCBI taxonomy): domain Eukaryota; kingdom Metazoa; phylum Chordata; class Actinopteri; order Cyprinodontiformes; family Nothobranchiidae; genus Nothobranchius; species Nothobranchius furzeri. The sequence goes on from NC_091743.1 coordinate 12,791,839, forward strand.
CATGTCCCAAAGGTCACCGGATCTGGTGTCCATTTAAAAAAGTAGTCCAGTTACACATTTGTGGGCTTATAACTTGGCTTCTGAATGTCCTAGAGAGATCAGGTTTGTTTTAATGTACTCCAATCAACAGCCCCTACAACCACAAAAAGGAATGGAGTCATTAGCACTTATGGTTTTGTAAATGGCACTCAGAATTATGTCGCACGAAGCACAATTTCACATCATTCTGGGCTCATTTGTGTGAAAACAAGGTCCTATCAGGCTGAAACGTTACAGGAAGGTAGAATCTATTGAGTTGTAAGTGATCTGAACGTTTCATGATGATAGCACTTTCCTAAGAGGGTCAAACCATGTCCCAAAGGTCACCGGAACTGGTGTCAATTTAAAGAAGTAATCCAGTTACACATTTGTGGGCTTATAACTTGGCTTCTGAATGTCCTAGAGAGATCAGGTTTGTTTTAGTATACTCCAATCAACAGCCCCTACAACCACAAAAAGGAATGGAGTCATTAGCACTTATGGTTTTTAAATGGCACCCAGAATTATGTTGCACGAAGCACAATTTCACATCATTCTGGGTTCATTTGTGTGAAAACAAGGTCCAATCAGGCTGAAACGTTACAGGAAGGTAGAATCTATTGAGTTGTAAGTGATCTGAACGTTTCATGATGATAGCACTTTCCTAAGGGGGTCAAACCATGTCCCAAAAGTCAACGGATATGGTGTCAATTTAAAGAAGTAGTCCAGTTACACATTTGTGGGCTTATAACTTGGCTTCTGAATGTCCTAGAGAGATCAGGTTTGTTTTAGTGTACTCCAATCAACAGCCCCTACAACCACAAAAAGGAATGGAGTCATTAGCACTTATGGTTTTTAAATGGCACCCAGAATTATGTTGCACGAAGCACAATTTCACATCATTCTGGGTTCATTTGTGTGAAAACAAGGTCCAATCAGGCTGAAATGTTACAGGAAGGTAGAATCTATTGAGTTGTAAGTGATCTGAACGTTTCATGATGATAGCACTTTCCTAAGGGGGTCAAACCATGTCCCAAAGGTCACCGGATCTGGTGTCAATTTAAAGAAGTAGTCCAGTTACACATTTGTGGGCTTATAACTTGGCTTCTGAATGTCCTAGAGAGATCAGGTTTGTTTTAATGTACTCCAATCTACAGCCCCTACAACCTCAAAAAGGAATGGAGTCATTAGCACTTATGGTTTGTAAATGGCACCCAGAATTATGTTGCACGGAGGACAATTTCACATCATTCTGGGTCCATTTGTGTGAAAACAAGGTCCAATCAGGCTGAAACGTTACAGGAAGGTAGAATCTATAGAGTTGTAAGTGATCTGAACGTTTCATGACGATAGCACTTTCCTAAGGGGGTCAAACCATGTTCCAAAGGTCACCGGATCTGGTGTCAATTTAAAGAAGTAGTCCAGTTACACATTTGTGGGCTTATAACTTGGCTTCTGAATGTCCTATAGATATCAGGTTTGTTTTAATGCACTCCAATCAACAGCCCCTACAACCACAAAAAGGATTGGAGTCATTAGCACTTATGGTTTTTAAATGGCACCCAGAATTATGTTGCACGAAGCACAATTTCAAATCATTCTGGGTTCATTTGTGTGAAAAAAAGGTCCAATCAGGCTGAAACGTTACAGGAAGGTAGAATCTATTGAGTTGTAAGTGATCTGAACGTTTCATGATGATAGCACTTTCCTAAGGGGGTCAAACCATGTCCCAAAGGTCACCGGATCTGGTGTCAATTTAAAGAAGTAGTCCAGTTACACATTTGTGGGCATATAACTTGGCTTCTGAATTTCCTAGAGAGATCAGGTTTGTTTTAGTGTACTCCAATCAACAGCCCCTACAACCACAAAAAGGAATGGAGTCATTAGCACTTATGGTTTTTAAATGGCACCCAGAATTATGTTGCACTAAGCACAACTTCACATCATTCTGGGTTCATTTGTGTGAAAACAAGGTCCAATCAGGCTGAAACGTTACAGGAAGGTAGAATCTATTGAGTTGTAAGTGATCTGAACGTTTCATGATGATAGCACTTTCCTAAGGGGGTCAAACCATGTCCCAAAAGTCAACGGATATGGTGTCAATTTAAAGAAGTAGTCCAGTTACACATTTGTGGGCTTATAACTTGGCTTCTGAATGTCCTAGAGAGATCAGGTTTGTTTTAATGTACTCCAATCTACAGCCCCTACAACCACAAAAAGGAATGGAGTCATTAGCACTTATGGTTTGTAAATGGCACCCAGAATTATGTTGCACGGAGGACAATTTCACATCATTCTGGGTCCATTTGTGTGAAAACAAGGTCCAATCAGGCTGAAACGTTACAGGAAGGTAGAATCTATAGAGTTGTAAATGATCTGAACGTTTCATGACGATAGCACCTTCCTAAGGGGGTCAAACCATGTTCCAAAGGTCACCGGATCTGGTGTCAATTTAAAGAAGTAGTCCAGTTACACATTTGTGGGCTTATAACTTGGCTTCTGAATGTCCTATAGATATCAGGTTTGTTTTAATGCACTCCAATCAACAGTCCCTACAACCACAAAAAGGATTGGAGTCATTAGCACTTATGGTTTTTAAATGGCACCCAGAATTATGTTGCACGAAGCACAATTTCAAATCATTTTGGGTTCATTTGTGTGAAAAAAGGTCCAATCAGGCTGAAACGTTACAGGAAGGTAGAATCTATTGAGTTGTAAGTGATCTGAACGTTTCATGATGATAGCACTTTCCTAAGGGGGTCAAACCATGTCCCAAAGGTCACCGGATCTGGTGTCAATTTAAAGAAGTAGTCCAGTTACACATTTGTGGGCTTATAACTTGGCTTCTGAATTTCCTAGAGAGATCAGGTTTGTTTTAGTGTACTCCAATCAACAGCCCCTACAACCACAAAAAGGAATGGTGTCATTAGCACTTATGGTTTTGTAAATGGCACTCAGAATTATGTTGCACGAAGCACAATTTCACATCATTCTGGGCTCATTTGTGTGAAAACAAGGTCCTATCAGGCTGAAACGTTACAGGAAGGTAGAATCTATTGAGTTGTAAGTTATCTGAATGTTTCATGATGATAGCACTTTCCTAAGAGGGTCAAACCATGTCCCAAAGGTCACCGGATCTGGTGTCAATTTAAAGAAGTAGTCCAGTTACACATTTGTGGGCTTATAACTTGGCTTCTGAATGTCCAAGAGAGATCAGGTTTGTTTTAATGTACTCCAATCAACAGCCCCTACAACCACAAAAAGGAATGGAGTCATTAGCACTTATGGTTTGTAAATGACACCCAGAATTATTTTGCACGAAGCACAATTTCACATCATTCTGGGTCCATTTGTGTGAAAACAAGGTCCAATCAGGCTGAAACGTTACAGGAAGGTAGAATCTATTGAGTTGTAAGTGATCTGAACGTTTCATGATGATAGCACTTTCCAAAGGGGGTCAAACCATGTCCCAAAGGTCACCGGATCTGGTGTCAATTTAAAGAAGTTGTCCAGTTACACATTTGTGGGCTTATAACTTGGCTTCTGAATGTCCTAGAGAGATCAGGTTTGTTTAAGTGTACTCCAATCAACAGCCCCTACAACCACAAAAAAGGAATGGAGTCATTAGCACTTATGGTTTGTAAATGGCACCCAGAATTATGTTGCACGAAGAACAATTTCACATCATTCTGGGTTCATTTGTGTGAAAACAAGGTCCAATCAGGTTGAAATTTTACAGGAAGGTAGAATCTATTGAGTTGTAAGTGATCTGAATGTTTTATTATTATAGCACTTTCCTAAGAGGGTCAAACCATGTCCCAAAGGTCACCGGATCTGGTGTCAATTTAAAGAAGTAGTCCAGTTACACCTTTGTGGGCTTATAACTTGGCTTCTGAATGTCCTAGAGAGATCAGGTTTGTTTTAGTGTACTCCAATCAACAACCCCTACAACCACAAAAAGGAATGGAGTCATTAGCCCCTATGGTTTTTAAATGGCACCCAGAATTATGTTGCACGAAGCACAATTTCACATCATTCTGGGTTAATTTGTGTGAAAACCAGGTCCAATCAGGCTGAAACGTTACAGGAAGGTAGAATCTATTGAGTTGTAAGTTATCTGAACGTTTCATGATGATAGCACTTTCCTAAGGGGGTCAAACCATGTCCCAAAGGTCACCGGATCTGGTGTCAATTTAAAGAAGTAGTCCAGTTACACATTTGTGGGCTTATAACTTGGCTTCTGAATGTCCTAGAGAGATCAGGTTTGTTTTAATGTACTCCAATCAACAGCCCCTACAACCACAAAAAGGAATGGAGTCATTAGCACTTATGGTTTGTAAATGGCACCCAGAATTATGTTGCACGAAGCACAATTTCACATCATTCTGGGTTCATTTGTTTGAAAACAAGGTCCAATCAGGCTGAAACGTTACAGGAAGGTAGAATGTATTGAGTTGTAAGTGATCTGAACGTTTCAAGATGGTCGCACATTCCTATAGGGGGTAAAACCATGTCCCAAAGGTCACCGGGCCTGGTGTCACTTTAAAGAAGTAGTCCAGTTACACCTTTGTGGGCTTATAACTTGGCTTCTGAATGTCCTAGAGAGGTCAGGTTTGTTTTAGTGTACTCCAATCAACAGCCCCTACAACCACAAAAAGGAATGGAGTCATTAGCACTTATGGTTTTTAAATGGCACCCAGAATTATGTTGCACGAAGTACAATTTCACATCATTCTGGGTTCATTTGTGTGAAAACAAGGTCCAATCAGGCTGAAACCTTACAGGAAGGTAGAATCTATTGAGTTGTAAGTGATCCGAACGTTTCATGATGATAGCCCTTTCCTAAGGGGGTCAAACCATGTCCCAAAGCTCACCGGATCTGGTGTCAATTTAAAGAAGTAGTCCAGTTACACATTTGTGGGCTTGAAACGTGGCTTCTGAATGTCCTAGAGAGATCAGGTTTGTTTTAATGTAATCCAATCAACAGCCCTTACAACCACAAAAATGAATGGAGTCATTAGCACTTATGGTTTGTAAATGGCACCCAGAATTATGTTGCACGAAGCACAATTTCACATCATTCTGGGTCCATTTGTGTGAAAACAAGGTCCAATCAGGCTGAAACGTTACAGGAAGGTAGAATCTATTGAGTTGTAAGTGATCTGAACGTTTCATGATGATAGCACTTTCCTAAGAGGGTCAAACCATGTCCCAAAGGTCACCGGAACTGGTGTCAATTTAAAGAAGTAATCCAGTTACACATTTGTGGGCTTATAACTTGGCTTCTGGATGTCCTAGAGAGATCAGGTTTGTTTTAGTATACTCCAATCAACAGCCCCTACAACCACAAAAAGGAATGGAGTCATTAGCACTTATGGTTTTTAAATGGCACCCAGAATTATGTTGCACGAAGCACAATTTCACATCATTCTGGGTTCATTTGTGTGAAAACAAGGTCCAATCAGGCTGAAACGTTACAAGAAGGTAGAATCTATTGAGTTGTAAGTGATCTGAACGTTTCATGATGATAGCGCTTTCCTAAGGGGGTCAAACCATGTCCCAAAGGTCACCGGATCTGGTGTCAATTTAAAGAAGTAGTCCAGTTACACATTTGTGGGCTTATAACTTGGCTTCTGAATGTCCTAGAGCGATCAGGTTTGTTTTAGTGTACTCCAATCAACAGCCCCTACAACCACAAAAAGGAATGGAGTCATTAGCACTTATGGTTTTTAAATGGCACCCAGAATTATGTTGCACGAAGCACAATTTCACATCATTCTGGGTTAATTTGTGTGAAAACAAGGTCCAATCAGGCTGAAACATTACAGGAAGGTAGAATCTATTGAGTTGTAAGTGATCTGAACGTTTCATGATGATAGCACTTTCCTAAGGGGGTCAAACCATGTCCCAAAGGTCACCGGATCTGGTGTCACTTTAAAGAAGTAGTCCAGTTACACTTTTGTGGCCTTATAACTTGGCTTCTGAATGTCCTAGAGAGATCAGGTTTATTTTAGTGTACTCCAATCAACAGCCCCTACAACCACAAAAAGGAATTGAGTCATTAGCACTTATGGTTTGTAAATGGCACCCAGAATTATGTTGCACGAAGCACAATTTCACATCATTCTGGGTCCATTTGTGTGAAAACAAGGTCCAATCAGGCTGAAACGTTACAGGAAGGTAGAATCTATTGAGTTGTAAGTATTCTGAACGTTTCATGATGATAGCGCTTTCCTAAGGGGGTCAAACCATGTCCCAAAGGTCACCGGATCTGGTGTCAATTTAAAGAAGTAGTCCAGTTACACATTTGTGGGCTTATAACTTGGCTTCTGAATGTCCTAGAGAGATCAGGTTTGTTTTAGTGTACTCCAATCAACAGCCCCTACAACCACAAAAAGGAATGGAGTCATTAGCACTTATGGTTTGTAAATGGCACCCAGAATTATGTTGCACGAAGAACAATTTCACATCATTCTGGGTTCATTTGTGTGAAAACAAGGTCCAATCAGGCTGAAATTTTACAGGAAGGTAGAATCTATTGAGTTGTAAGTGATCTGAATGTTTTATTATTATAGCACTTTCCTAAGGGGGTCAAACCATGTCCCAAAGGTCACCGGATCTGGTGTCACTTTAAAGAAGTAGTCCAGTTACACATTTGTGGGCTTATAACTTGGCTTCTGAATGTCCTAGAGAGATCAGGTTTGTTTTAGTGTACTCCAATCAACAGCCCCTACAACCACAAAAAGGAATGGAGTCATTAGCACTTATGGTTTGTAAATGGCACCCAGAATTATGTTGCACGAAGCACAATTTCACATCATTCTGGGTCGATTTGTGTGAAAACAAGGTCCAATCAGGCTGAAACGCTACAAGAAGGTAGAATCTATTGAGTTGTAAGTGATCTGAACGTTTCAAGATGATCGCACATTCCTATAGGGGGTAAAACCATGTCCCAAAGGTCACCGGGCCTGGTGTCACTTTAAAGAAGTAGTCCAGTTACACCTTTGTGGGCTTATAACTTGGCTTCTGAATGTCCTAGAGAGGTTAGGTTTGTTTTAGTGTACTCCAATCAACAGCCCCTACAACCACAAAACGGAATGTAGTCATTAGCACTTATGGTTTGTAAAAGGCACCCCGAATTATGTTGCACGAAGCTCAATTTCACATCATTCTGGGTTCATTTGTGTGAAAACAAGGTCCAATCAGGCTGAAACGTTACAGGAAGGTAGAATCTATTGAGTTGTAAGTGATCTGAACGTTTCATGATTATAGCACTTTCCTAAGGCAGTCAAACCATGTCCCAAAGGTCACCGGATCTGGTGTCACTTTAAAGAAGTAGTCCAGTTACACATTTGTGGGCTTATAACTTGGCTTCTGAATGTCCTAGAGAGGTCAGGTTTGTTTTAGTGTTCTCCAATAAACAGCCCCTACAACCACAAAAAGGAATGGAGTCATTAGCACTTATGGTTTGTAAATGGCACCCAGAATTATGTTGCACGAAGCACAATTTCACATCATTCTGGGTCCATTTGTGTGAAAACAAGGTCCAATCAGGCTGAAACATTACAAGAAGGTAGAATCTATTGACTTGTAAGTGATCTGAACGTTTCATGATGATCGCCCATTCCTATAGGGGGTCAAACCATGTCCCAAAGGTCACCGGGCCTGGTGTCACTTTAAAGACGTAGTCCAGTTACACATTTGTGGGCTTATAACTTGGCTTCTGAATGTCCTAGAGAGGTCAGGTTTGTTTTAGTGTATTCCAATCAACAGTCCCTACAACCACAAAAAGGAATGGAGTCATTAGCGCTTATGGTTTGTAAATGGCACCCAGAATTATGTTGCACGAAGCACAATTTCACATCATTCTGGGTCCATTTGTGTGAAAACAAGGTCCAATCAGGCTGAAACGTTACAGGAAGGTAGAATCTATTGAGTTGTAAGTGATCTGAACGTTTCATGATGATAGCACTTTCCTAAGGGGGTCAAACCATGTCCCAAAGGTCACCGGATCTGGTGTCAATTTAAAGAAGTAGTCCAGTTACACATTTGTGGGCTTATAACTTGGCTTCTGAATGTCCTAGAGAGATCAGGTTTGTTTTAGTATACTCCAATCAACAGCCCCTACAACCACAAAAAGGAATGGAGTCATTAGCACTTATGGTTTTTAAATGGCACCCAGAATTATGTTGCACGAAGCACAATTTCACATCATTCTGGGTTCATTTGTGTGAAAACAAGGTCCAATCAGGCTGCAACGTTACAGGAAGGTAGAATCTATTGAGTTGTAAGTGATCTGAACGTTTCATGATGATAGCAGTTTCCTAAGGGGGTCAAACCATGTCCCAAAGGTCACCGGATCTGGTGTCAATTTAAAGAAGTAGTCCAGTTACACATTTGTGGGCTTATAACTTGGCTTCTGAATGTCCTAGAGAGATCAGGTTTGTTTTAATGTACTCCAATCAACAGCCCCTACAACCACAAAAAGGAATGGAGTCATTAACACTTATGGTTTTTAAATGGCACCCAGAATTATGTTGCACGAAGCACAATTTCACATCATTCTGGGTTCATTTGTGTGAAAACAAGGTCCAATCAGGCTGAAACGTTACAGGAAGGTAGAACCTATTGAGTTTAAGTGATCTGAACATTTCATGATGATAGCACTTTCCTAAGGGGGTCAAACCATGTCCCAAAGGTCACCGGATCTGGTGTCAATTTAAAGAAGTAGTCCAGTTACACATTTGTGGGCTTGTAACTTGGCTTCTGAATGTCCTAGAGAGATCAGGTTTGTTTTAGTGTACTCCAATCAACAGCCCCTACAACCACAAAAAGGAATGGAGTCATTAGCATTTATGGTTTGTAAATGGCACCCAGAATTATGTTGCACGAAGCACAATTTCACATCATTCTGGGTTCATTTGTGTGAAAACAAGGTCCAATCAGGCTGAAACGTTACAGGAAGGTAGAATCTACTGAGTTGTAAGTGATCTGAACGTTTCATGATGATAGCACTTTCCTAAGGGGGTCAAACCATGTCCCAAAGGTCACCGGGCCTGGTTTCACTTTAAAAATGTAGTCCAGTTACACCTTTGTGGGCTTATAACTTGGCTTATGAATGTCCTAGAGAGGTCAGGTTTGTTTTAGTGTACTCCAATCAACAGCCCCTACAACCACAAAAAGGAATGGAGTCATTAGCATTTATGGTTTGTAAATGGCACCCAGAATTATGTTGCACGAAGCACAATTTCACATCATTCTGGGTTCATTTGTGTGAAAACAAGGTCCAATCAGGCTGAAACATTACAGGAAGGTAGAATCTATTGAGTTGTAAGTGATCTGAACATTTCATGATGATAGCACTTTCCTAAGGGGGTCAAACCATGTCCCAAAGGTCACCGGATCTGGTGTCACTTTAAAGAAGTAGTCCAGTTACACATTTGTGGGCTTATAACTTGGCTTCTGAATGTCCTAGAGAGGTCAGGTTTATTTTAGTGTACTCCAATCAACAGCCCCTACAACCACAAAAAGGAATGGAGTCATTAGCACTTATGGTTTGTAAATGGCACCCAGAATTATGTTGCACGAAGCACAATTTCACATCATTCTGGGTCCATTTGTGTGAGAACAAGGTCCAATCAGGCTGAAACGTTACAGGAAGGTAGAATCTATTGAGTTGTAAGTGATCCGAACGTTTCATGATGATAGCACTTTCCTAAGGGGGTCAAACCATGTCCCAAAGGTCACCTGATCTGGTGTCAATTTAAAGTAGTCCAGTTACACATTTGTGGGCTTATAACTTGGCTTCTGAATGTCCTAGAGAGATCAGGTTTGTTTTAATGTACTCCAATCAACAGCCCCTACAACCACAAAAATGAATGGAGTCATTAGCACTTATGGTTTGTAAATGGCACCCAGAATTATGTTGCACGAAGCACAATTTCACATCATTCTGGGTCCATTTGTGTGAAAACAAGGTCCAATCAGGCTGAAACGTTACAGGAAGGTAGAATCTATTGAGTTGTAAGTGATCTGAACGTTTCATGATAATAGCACTTTCCTAAGGGGGTCAAACCATGTCCCAAAGGTCACCGGAACTGGTGTCAATTTAAAGAAGTAGTCCAGTTACACATTTGTGGGCTTATAACTTGGCTTCTGAATGTCCTAGAGAGATCAGGTTTGTTTTAGTGTACTCCAATCAAAAGCCCCTACAACCACAAAAAGGAATGGAGTCATTAGCCCTTATGGTTTGTAAATGGCACCCAGAATTATGTTGGACGAAGCACAATTTCACATCATTCTGGGTCCATCTGTGTGAAAACAAGGTCCAATAAGGCTGAAACGCTACAAGAATGTAGAATCTATTGAGTTGTAAGTGATCTGAACGTTTCATGATGATAGCACTTTCCTAAGGGGGTCAAACCATGTCCCAAAGGTCACCGGATCTGGTGTCAATTTAAAGAAGTAGTCCAGTTACACATTTGTGGGCTTATAACTTGGCTTCTGAATGTCCTAGAGAGATCAGGTTTGTTTTAGTGTACTCCAATCAACAGCCCCTACAACCACAAAAAGGAATGGAGTCATTAGCACTTATGGTTTGTAAATGGCACCCAGAATTATGTTGCACGAAGCCAAATTTCACATCATTCTGGGTCCATTTGTGTGAAAACAAGGTCCAATCAGGCTGAAACGTTACAGGAAGGTAGAATATATTAAGTTGTAAGTGATCTGAACGTTTCATGATGATAGCGCTTTCCTAAGGGGGTCAAACCATGTCCCAAAGGTCACAGGATCTGGTGTCAATTTAAAGAAGTAGTCCAGTTACACATTTGTGGGCTTATAACTTGGCTTCTGAATGTCCTAGAGAGATCAGGTTTGTTTAGTGTACTCCAATCAACAGCCCCTACAACCACAAAAAGGAATGGAGTCATTAGCACTTATGGTTTGTAAATGGCACCCAGAATTATGTTGCACGAAGCACAATTTCACATCATTCTGGGTCGATTTGTGTGAAAACAAGGTCCAATCAGGCTGAAACGCTACAAGAAGGTAGAATCTATTGAGTTGTAAGTGATCTGAACGTTTCAAGATGATCGCACATTCCTATAGGGGGTAAAACCATGTCCCAAAGGTCACCGGGCCTGGTGTCACTTTAAAGAAGTAGTCCAGTTACACCTTTGTGGGCTTATAACTTGGCTTCTGAATGTCCTAGAGAGGTTAGGTTTGTTTTAGTGTACTCTAATCAAAAGCCCCTACAACCACAAAAAGGAATGGAGTCATTAGCACTTATGGTTTGTAAATGGCACCCAGAATTATGTTGCACGAAGCACAATTTCAAATCATTCTGGGTTCATTTGTGTGAAAAAAAGGTCCAATCAGGCTGAAACGTTACAGGAAGGTAGAATCTATTGAGTTGTAAGTGATCTGAACGTTTCATGATGATAGCACTTTCCTAAGGGGGTCAAACCATGTCCCAAAGGTCACCGGATCTGGTGTCAATTTAAAGAAGTAGTCCAGTTACACATTTGTGGGCTTATAACTTGGCTTCTGAATTTCCTAGAGAGATCAGGTTTGTTTTAGTGTACTCCAATCAACAGCCCCTACAACCACAAAAAGGAATGGAGTCATTAGCACTTATGGTTTTGTAAATGGCACTCAGAATTATGTTGCACAAAGCACAATTTCACATCATTCTGGGCTCATTTGTGTGAAAACAAGGTCCAATCAGGCTGAAACATTACAGGAAGGTAGAATCTATTGAGTTGTAAGTGATCTGAACATTTCATGATGATAGCACTTTCCTAAGGGGGTCAAACCATGTCCCAAAGGTAACCGGATCTGGTGTCACTTTAAAGAAGTAGTCCAGTTACACATTTGTGGGCTTATAACTTGGCTTCTGAATGTCCTAGAGAGGTCAGGTTTATTTTAGTGTACTCCAATCAACAGCCCCTACAACCACAAAAAGGAATGGAGTCATTAGCACTTATGGTTTGTAAATGGCACCCAGAATTATGTTGCACGAAGCACAATTTCACATCATTCTGGGTCCATTTGTGTGAGAACAAGGTCCAATCAGGCTGAAACGTTACAGGAAGGTAGAATCTATTGAGTTGTAAGTGATCCGAACGTTTCATGATGATAGCACTTTCCTAAGGGGGTCAAACCATGTCCCAAAGGTCACCTGATCTGGTGTCAATTTTAAAGAAGTAGTCCAGTTACACATTTGTGGGCTTATAACTTGGCTTCTGAATGTCCTAGAGAGATCAGGTTTGTTTTAATGTACTCCAATCAACAGCCCCTACAACCACAAAAATGAATGGAGTCATTAGCACTTATGGTTTGTAAATGGCACCCAGAATTATGTTGCACGAAGCACAATTACACATCATTCTCGGTCCATTTGTGTGAAAACAAGGTCCAATCAGGCTGAAACGTTACAGGAAGGTAGAATCTATTGAGTTGTAAGTGATCTGAACGTTTCATGATAATAGCACTTTCCTAAGGGGGTCAAACCATGTCCCAAAGGTCACCGGAACTGGTGTCAATTTAAAGAAGTAGTCCAGTTACACATTTGTGGGCTTCTAACTTGGCTTCTGAATGTCCTAGAGAGATCAGGTTTGTTTTAGTGTACTCCAATCAAAAGCCCCTAAAACCACAAAAAGGAATGGAGTCATTAGCCCTTATGTTTTGTAAATGGCACCCAGAATTATGTTGGACGAAGCACAATTTCACATCATTCTGGGTCCATTTGTGTGAAAACAAGGTCCAATCAGGCTGAAACGCTACAAGAATGTAGAATCTATTGAGTTGTAAGTGATCTGAACGTTTCATGATGATAGCACTTTCCTAAGGGGGTGAAACCATGTCCCAAAGGTCACCGGATCTGGTGTCAATTTAAAGAAGTAGTCCAGTTACACATTTGTGGGCTTATAACTTGGCTTCTGAATGTCCTAGAGAGATCAGGTTTGTTTTAGTGTACTCCAATCAACAGCCCCTACAACCACAAAAAGGAATGGAGTCATTAGCACTTATGGTTTGTAAATGGCACCCAGAATTATGTTGCACGAAGCACAATTTCACATCATTCTGAGTCCATTTGTGTGAAAACAAGGTCCAATCAGGCTGAAACGTTACAGGAAGGTAGAATCTATTAAGTTGTAAGTGATCTGAACGTTTCATGATGATAGCACTTTCCTAAGGGGGTCAAACCATGTCCCAAAGGTCACCGGATCTGGTGTCAATTTAAAGAAGTAGTCCAGTTACACATTTGTGGGCTTATAACTTGGCTTCTGAATTTCCTAGAGAGATCAGGTTTGTTTTAGTGTACTCCAATCAACAGCCCCTACAACCACAAAAAGGAATGGAGTCATTAGCACTTATGGTTTTGTAAATGGCACTCAGAATTATGTTGCACGAAGCACAATTTCACATCATTCTGGGCTCATTTGTGTGAAAACAAGGTCCTATCAGGCTGAAACGTTACAGGAAGGTAGAATCTATTGAGTTGTAAGTTATCTGAACGTTTCATGATGATAGCACTTTCCTAAGGGGGTCAAACCATGTCCCAAAGGTCACCGGATCTGGTGTCAATTTACAGAAGTTGTCCAGTTACACATTTGTGGGCTTATAACTTGGCTTCTGAATGTCCTAGAGAGATCAGGTTTGTTTTAGTGTACTCCAATCAACAGCCCCTACAACCACAAAAAGGAATGGAGTCATTAGCACTTATGGTTTGTAAATGGCACCCAGAATTATGTTGCACGAAGCACAATTTCACATCATTCTGGGTCGATTTGTGTGAAAACAAGGTCCAATCAGGCTGAAACGCTACAAGAAGGTAGAATCTATTGAGTTGTAAGTGATCTGAACGTTTCAAGATGATTGCACATTCCTATAGGGGGTAAAACCATGTCCCAAAGGTCACCGGGCCTGGTGTCACTTTAAAGAAGTAGTCCAGTTACACCTTTGTGGGCTTATAACTTGGCTTCTGAATGTCCTAGAGAGGTTAGGTTTGTTTTAGTGTACTCCAATCAAAAGCCCCTACAACCACAAAAAGGAATGGAGTCATTAGCACTTATGGTTTGTAAATGGCACCCAGAATTATGTTGCACGAAGCACAATTTCAAATCATTCTGGGTTCATTTGTGTGAAAAAAAGGTCCAATCAGGCTGAAACGTTACAGGAAGGTAGAATTTATTGAGTTGTAAGTGATCTGAACTTTTCATGATGATAGCACTTTCCTAAGGGGGTCAAACCATGTCCCAAAGGTCACCGGATCTGGTGTCAATTTAAAGAAGTAGTCCAGTTACACATTTGTGGGCTTATAACTTGGCTTCTAAATTTCCTAGAGAGATCAGGTTTGTTTTAGTGTACTCCAATCAACAGCCCCTACAACCACAAAAAGGAATGGAGTCATTAGCACTTATGGTTTTGTAAATGGCACTCAGAATTATGTCGCACGAAGCACAATTTCACATCATTCTGGGCTCATTTGTGTGAAAACAAGGTCCTATCAGGCTGAAACGTTACAGGAAGGTAGAATCTATTGAGTTGTAAGTTATCTGAACGTTTCATGATGATAGCACTTTCCTAAGGGGGTCAAACCATGTCCCAAAGGTCACCGGATCTGGTGTCAATTTACAGAAGTTGTCCAGTTACACATTTGTGGGCTTACAACTTGGCTTCTGAATGTCCTAGAGAGATCAGGTTTGTTTTATTGTACTCCAATCAACAGCCCCTACAACCACAAAAAGGAATGGAGTCATTAGCACTTATGGTTTGTAAATGGCACCCAGAATTATGTTGCACGAAGCACAATTTCACATCATTCTGGGTTCATTTGTGTGAAAACAAGGTCCAATCGGGCTGAAATGTTACAGGAAGGTAGAATCTATTGAGTTGTAAGTGATCTGAACGTTTCATGATGATAGCACTTTCCTAAGGGGGTCAAACCATGTCCCAAAGGTCACCGGATCTGGTGTCAATTTAAAGAAGTAGTCCAGTTACACATTTGTGGGCTTATAACTTGGCTTCTGAATGTCCTATAGAGATCAGGTTTGTTTTAATGCACTCCAATCAACAGCCCCTACAACCACAAAAAGGAATGGAGTCAGTAGCACTTATGGTTTTTAAATGGCACCCAGAATTATGTTGCACGAAGCACAATTTCAAATCATTCTGGGTTTATTTGTGTGAAAAAAAGGTCCAATCAGGCTGAAACGTTACAGGAAGGTAGAATCTATTGAGTTGTAAGTGATCTGAACGTTTCATGATGATAGCACTTTCCTAAGGGGGTCAAACCATGTCCCAAAGGTCACCGGATCTGGTGTCAATTTAAAGAAGTAGTCCAGTTACACATTTGTGGGCTTATAACTTGGCTTCTGAATGTCCTAGAGAGATCAGGTTTGTTTTAGTGTACTCCAATCAACAGCCCCTACAACCACAAAAAGGAATGGAGTCATTAGCACTTATGGTTTGTAAATGGCACTCAGAATTATGTTGCACGAAGCAGAATTTCACATCATTCTGGGCTCATTTGTGTGAAAACAAGGTCCAATCAGGCTGAAATGTTACAGGAAGGTAGAATCTATTGAGTTGTAAGTGATCTGAATGTTTTATTATGATAGCACTTTCCTAAGAGGGTCAAACCATGTCCCAAAGGTCACCGGATCTGGTGTCAATTTAAAGAAGTAGTCCAGTTACACATTTGTGGGCTTATAACTTGGCTTCTGAATGTCCTAGAGAGATCAGGTTCGTTTTAGTATACTCCAATCAACAGCCCCTACAACCACAAAAAGGAATGGAGTCATTAGCACTTATGGTTTTTAAATGGAACCCAGAATTATGTTGCACGAAGCACAATTTCACATCATTCTGGGTTAATTTGTGTGAAAACAAGGTCCAATCAGGCTGAAACGTTACAGGAAGGTAGAATCTATTGAGTTGTAAGTGATCTGAACGTTTCATGATGATAGCACTTTCCTAAGGGGGTCAAACCATGTCCCAAAGGTCACCGGATCTGGTGTCCATTTAAAAAAGTAGTCCAGTTACACATTTGTGGGCTTATAACTTGGCTTCTGAATGTCCTAGAGAGATCAGGTTTGTTTTAATGTACTCCAATCAACAGCCCCTACAACCACAAAAAGGAATGGAGTCATTAGCACTTATGGTTTTGTAAATGGCACTCAGAATTATGTCGCACGAAGCACAATTTCACATCATTCTGGGCTCATTTGTGTGAAAACAAGGTCCTATCAGGCTGAAACGTTACAGGAAGGTAGAATCTATTGAGTTGTAAGTGATCTGAACGTTTCATGATGATAGCACTTTCCTAAGAGGGTCAAACCATGTCCCAAAGGTCACCGGAACTGGTGTCAATTTAAAGAAGTAATCCAGTTACACATTTGTGGGCTTATAACTTGGCTTCTGAATGTCCTAGAGAGATCAGGTTTGTTTTAGTATACTCCAATCAACAGCCCCTACAACCACAAAAAGGAATGGAGTCATTAGCACTTATGGTTTTTAAATGGCACCCAGAATTATGTTGCACGAAGCACAATTTCACATCATTCTGGGTTCATTTGTGTGAAAACAAGGTCCAATCAGGCTGAAACGTTACAGGAAGGTAGAATCTATTGAGTTGTAAGTGATCTGAACGTTTCATGATGATAGCACTTTCCTAAGGGGGTCAAACCATGTCCCAAAAGTCAACGGATATGGTGTCAATTTAAAGAAGTAGTCCAGTTACACATTTGTGGGCTTATAACTTGGCTTCTGAATGTCCTAGAGAGATCAGGTTTGTTTTAGTGTACTCCAATCAACAGCCCCTACAACCACAAAAAGGAATGGAGTCATTAGCACTTATGGTTTTTAAATGGCACCCAGAATTATGTTGCACGAAGCACAATTTCACATCATTCTGGGTTCATTTGTGTGAAAACAAGGTCCAATCAGGCTGAAATGTTACAGGAAGGTAGAATCTATTGAGTTGTAAGTGATCTGAACGTTTCATGATGATAGCACTTTCCTAAGGGGGTCAAACCATGTCCCAAAGGTCACCGGATCTGGTGTCAATTTAAAGAAGTAGTCCAGTTACACATTTGTGGGCTTATAACTTGGCTTCTGAATGTCCTAGAGAGATCAGGTTTGTTTTAATGTACTCCAATCTACAGCCCCTACAACCTCAAAAAGGAATGGAGTCATTAGCACTTATGGTTTGTAAATGGCACCCAGAATTATGTTGCACGGAGGACAATTTCACATCATTCTGGGTCCATTTGTGTGAAAACAAGGTCCAATCAGGCTGAAACGTTACAGGAAGGTAGAATCTATAGAGTTGTAAGTGATCTGAACGTTTCATGACGATAGCACTTTCCTAAGGGGGTCAAACCATGTTCCAAAGGTCACCGGATCTGGTGTCAATTTAAAGAAGTAGTCCAGTTACACATTTGTGGGCTTATAACTTGGCTTCTGAATGTCCTATAGATATCAGGTTTGTTTTAATGCACTCCAATCAACAGCCCCTACAACCACAAAAAGGATTGGAGTCATTAGCACTTATGGTTTTTAAATGGCACCCAGAATTATGTTGCACGAAGCACAATTTCAAATCATTCTGGGTTCATTTGTGTGAAAAAAAGGTCCAATCAGGCTGAAACGTTACAGGAAGGTAGAATCTATTGAGTTGTAAGTGATCTGAACGTTTCATGATGATAGCACTTTCCTAAGGGGGTCAAACCATGTCCCAAAGGTCACCAGATCTGGTGTCAATTTAAAGAAGTAGTCCAGTTACACATTTGTGGGCATATAACTTGGCTTCTGAATTTCCTAGAGAGATCAGGTTTGTTTTAGTGTACTCCAATCAACAGCCCCTACAACCACAAAAAGGAATGGAGTCATTAGCACTTATGGTTTTTAAATGGCACCCAGAATTATGTTGCACGAAGCACAACTTCACATCATTCTGGGTTCATTTGTGTGAAAACAAGGTCCAATCAGGCTGAAACGTTACAGGAAGGTAGAATCTATTGAGTTGTAAGTGATCTGAACGTTTCATGATGATAGCACTTTCCTAAGGGGGTCAAACCATGTCCCAAAAGTCAACGGATATGGTGTCAATTTAAAGAAGTAGTCCAGTTACACATTTGTGGGCTTATAACTTGGCTTCTGAATGTCCTAGAGAGATCAGGTTTGTTTTAATGTACTCCAATCTACAGCCCCTACAACCACAAAAAGGAATGGAGTCATTAGCACTTATGGTTTGTAAATGGCACCCAGAATTATGTTGCACGGAGGACAATTTCACATCATTCTGGGTCCATTTGTGTGAAAACAAGGTCCAATCAGGCTGAAACGTTACAGGAAGGTAGAATCTATAGAGTTGTAAATGATCTGAACGTTTCATGACGATAGCACCTTCCTAAGGGGGTCAAACCATGTTCCAAAGGTCACCGGATCTGGTGTCAATTTAAAGAAGTAGTCCAGTTACACATTTGTGGGCTTATAACTTGGCTTCTGAATGTCCTATAGATATCAGGTTTGTTTTAATGCACTCCAATCAACAGCCCCTACAACCACAAAAAGGATTGGAGTCATTAGCACTTATGGTTTTTAAATGGCACCCAGAATTATGTTGCACGAAGCACAATTTCAAATCATTTTGGGTTCATTTGTGTGAAAAAAGGTCCAATCAGGCTGAAACGTTACAGGAAGGTAGAATCTATTGAGTTGTAAGTGATCTGAACGTTTCATGATGATAGCACTTTCCTAAGGGGGTCAAACCATGTCCCAAAGGTCACCGGATCTGGTGTCAATTTAAAGAAGTAGTCCAGTTACACATTTGTGGGCTTATAACTTGGCTTCTGAATTTCCTAGAGAGATCAGGTTTGTTTTAGTGTACTCCAATCAACAGCCCCTACAACCACAAAAAGGAATGGTGTCATTAGCACTTATGGTTTTGTAAATGGCACTCAGAATTATGTTGCACGAAGCACAATTTCACATCATTCTGGGCTCATTTGTGTGAAAACAAGGTCCTATCAGGCTGAAACGTTACAGGAAGGTAGAATCTATTGAGTTGTAAGTTATCTGAATGTTTCATGATGATAGCACTTTCCTAAGAGGGTCAAACCATGTCCCAAAGGTCACCGGATCTGGTGTCAATTTAAAGAAGTAGTCCAGTTACACATTTGTGGGCTTATAACTTGGCTTCTGAATGTCCAAGAGAGATCAGGTTTGTTTTAATGTACTCCAATCAACAGCCCCTACAACCACAAAAAGGAATGGAGTCATTAGCACTTATGGTTTGTAAATGACACCCAGAATTATTTTGCACGAAGCACAATTTCACATCATTCTGGGTCCATTTGTGTGAAAACAAGGTCCAATCAGGCTGAAACGTTACAGGAAGGTAGAATCTATTGAGTTGTAAGTGATCTGAACGTTTCATGATGATAGCACTTTCCAAAGGGGGTCAAACCATGTCCCAAAGGTCACCGGATCTGGTGTCAATTTAAAGAAGTTGTCCAGTTACACATTTGTGGGCTTATAACTTGGCTTCTGAATGTCCTAGAGAGATCAGGTTTGTTTAAGTGTACTCCAATCAACAGCCCCTACAACCACAAAAAAGGAATGGAGTCATTAGCACTTATGGTTTGTAAATGGCACCCAGAATTATGTTGCACGAAGAACAATTTCACATCATTCTGGGTTCATTTGTGTGAAAACAAGGTCCAATCAGGTTGAAATTTTACAGGAAGGTAGAATCTATTGAGTTGTAAGTGATCTGAATGTTTTATTATTATAGCACTTTCCTAAGAGGGTCAAACCATGTCCCAAAGGTCACCGGATCTGGTGTCAATTTAAAGAAGTAGTCCAGTTACACCTTTGTGGGCTTATAACTTGGCTTCTGAATGTCCTAGAGAGATCAGGTTTGTTTTAGTGTACTCCAATCAACAACCCCTACAACCACAAAAAGGAATGGAGTCATTAGCCCCTATGGTTTTTAAATGGCACCCAGAATTATGTTGCACGAAGCACAATTTCACATCATTCTGGGTTAATTTGTGTGAAAACCAGGTCCAATCAGGCTGAAACGTTACAGGAAGGTAGAATCTATTGAGTTGTAAGTTATCTGAACGTTTCATGATGATAGCACTTTCCTAAGGGGGTCAAACCATGTCCCAAAGGTCACCGGATCTGGTGTCAATTTAAAGAAGTAGTCCAGTTACACATTTGTGGGCTTATAACTTGGCTTCTGAATGTCCTAGAGAGATCAGGTTTGTTTTAATGTACTCCAATCAACAGCCCCTACAACCACAAAAAGGAATGGAGTCATTAGCACTTATGGTTTGTAAATGGCACCCAGAATTATGTTGCACGAAGCACAATTTCACATCATTCTGGGTTCATTTGTTTGAAAACAAGGTCCAATCAGGCTGAAACGTTACAGGAAGGTAGAATGTATTGAGTTGTAAGTGATCTGAACGTTTCAAGATGGTCGCACATTCCTATAGGGGGTAAAACCATGTCCCAAAGGTCACCGGGCCTGGTGTCACTTTAAAGAAGTAGTCCAGTTACACCTTTGTGGGCTTATAACTTGGCTTCTGAATGTCCTAGAGAGGTCAGGTTTGTTTTAGTGTACTCCAATCAACAGCCCCTACAACCACAAAAAGGAATGGAGTCATTAGCACTTATGGTTTTTAAATGGCACCCAGAATTATGTTGCACGAAGTACAATTTCACATCATTCTGGGTTCATTTGTGTGAAAACAAGGTCCAATCAGGCTGAAACCTTACAGGAAGGTAGAATCTATTGAGTTGTAAGTGATCCGAACGTTTCATGATGATAGCCCTTTCCTAAGGGGGTCAAACCATGTCCCAAAGCTCACCGGATCTGGTGTCAATTTAAAGAAGTAGTCCAGTTACACATTTGTGGGCTTGAAACGTGGCTTCTGAATGTCCTAGAGAGATCAGGTTTGTTTTAATGTAATCCAATCAACAGCCCTTACAACCACAAAAATGAATGGAGTCATTAGCACTTATGGTTTGTAAATGGCACCCAGAATTATGTTGCACGAAGCACAATTTCACATCATTCTGGGTCCATTTGTGTGAAAACAAGGTCCAATCAGGCTGAAACGTTACAGGAAGGTAGAATCTATTGAGTTGTAAGTGATCTGAACGTTTCATGATGATAGCACTTTCCTAAGAGGGTCAAACCATGTCCCAAAGGTCACCGGAACTGGTGTCAATTTAAAGAAGTAATCCAGTTACACATTTGTGGGCTTATAACTTGGCTTCTGGATGTCCTAGAGAGATCAGGTTTGTTTTAGTATACTCCAATCAACAGCCCCTACAACCACAAAAAGGAATGGAGTCATTAGCACTTATGGTTTTTAAATGGCACCCAGAATTATGTTGCACGAAGCACAATTTCACATCATTCTGGGTTCATTTGTGTGAAAACAAGGTCCAATCAGGCTGAAACGTTACAAGAAGGTAGAATCTATTGAGTTGTAAGTGATCTGAACGTTTCATGATGATAGCGCTTTCCTAAGGGGGTCAAACCATGTCCCAAAGGTCACCGGATCTGGTGTCAATTTAAAGAAGTAGTCCAGTTACACATTTGTGGGCTTATAACTTGGCTTCTGAATGTCCTAGAGCGATCAGGTTTGTTTTAGTGTACTCCAATCAACAGCCCCTACAACCACAAAAAGGAATGGAGTCATTAGCACTTATGGTTTTTAAATGGCACCCAGAATTATGTTGCACGAAGCACAATTTCACATCATTCTGGGTTAATTTGTGTGAAAACAAGGTCCAATCAGGCTGAAACATTACAGGAAGGTAGAATCTATTGAGTTGTAAGTGATCTGAACGTTTCATGATGATAGCACTTTCCTAAGGGGGTCAAACCATGTCCCAAAGGTCACCGGATCTGGTGTCACTTTAAAGAAGTAGTCCAGTTACACTTTTGTGGCCTTATAACTTGGCTTCTGAATGTCCTAGAGAGATCAGGTTTATTTTAGTGTACTCCAATCAACAGCCCCTACAACCACAAAAAGGAATTGAGTCATTAGCACTTATGGTTTGTAAATGGCACCCAGAATTATGTTGCACGAAGCACAATTTCACATCATTCTGGGTCCATTTGTGTGAAAACAAGGTCCAATCAGGCTGAAACGTTACAGGAAGGTAGAATCTATTGAGTTGTAAGTATTCTGAACGTTTCATGATGATAGCGCTTTCCTAAGGGGGTCAAACCATGTCCCAAAGGTCACCGGATCTGGTGTCAATTTAAAGAAGTAGTCCAGTTACACATTTGTGGGCTTATAACTTGGCTTCTGAATGTCCTAGAGAGATCAGGTTTGTTTTAGTGTACTCCAATCAACAGCCCCTACAACCACAAAAAGGAATGGAGTCATTAGCACTTATGGTTTGTAAATGGCACCCAGAATTATGTTGCACGAAGAACAATTTCACATCATTCTGGGTTCATTTGTGTGAAAACAAGGTCCAATCAGGCTGAAATTTTACAGGAAGGTAGAATCTATTGAGTTGTAAGTGATCTGAATGTTTTATTATTATAGCACTTTCCTAAGGGGGTCAAACCATGTCCCAAAGGTCACCGGATCTGGTGTCACTTTAAAGAAGTAGTCCAGTTACACATTTGTGGGCTTATAACTTGGCTTCTGAATGTCCTAGAGAGATCAGGTTTGTTTTAGTGTACTCCAATCAACAGCCCCTACAACCACAAAAAGGAATGGAGTCATTAGCACTTATGGTTTGTAAATGGCACCCAGAATTATGTTGCACGAAGCACAATTTCACATCATTCTGGGTCGATTTGTGTGAAAACAAGGTCCAATCAGGCTGAAACGCTACAAGAAGGTAGAATCTATTGAGTTGTAAGTGATCTGAACGTTTCAAGATGATCGCACATTCCTATAGGGGGTAAAACCATGTCCCAAAGGTCACCGGGCCTGGTGTCACTTTAAAGAAGTAGTCCAGTTACACCTTTGTGGGCTTATAACTTGGCTTCTGAATGTCCTAGAGAGGTTAGGTTTGTTTTAGTGTACTCCAATCAAAAGCCCCTACAACCACAAAAAGGAATGGAGTCATTAGCACTTATGGTTTGTAAATGGCACCCAGAATTATGTTGCACGAAGAACAATTTCACATCATTCTGGGTTCATTTGTGTGAAAACAAGGTCCAATCAGGCTGAAATTTTACAGGAAGGTAGAATCTATTGAGTTGTAAGTGATCTGAATGTTTTATTATTATAGCACTTTCCTAAGAGGGTCAAACCATGTCCCAAAGGTCACCGGATCTGGTGTCAATTTAAAGAAGTAGTCCAGTTACACCTTTGTGGGCTTATAACTTGGCTTCTGAATGTCCTAGAGAGATCAGGTTTGTTTTAGTGTACTCCAATCAACAACCCCTACAACCACAAAAAGGAATGGAGTCATTAGCCCCTATGGTTTTTAAATGGCACCCAGAATTATGTTGCACGAAGCACAATTTCACATCATTCTGGGTTAATTTGTGTGAAAACCAGGACCAATCAGGCTGAAACGTTACAGGAAGGTAGAATCTATTGAGTTGTAAGTTATCTGAACGTTTCATGATGATAGCACTTTCCTAAGGGGGTCAAACCATGTCCCAAAGGTCACCGGATCTGGTGTCAATTTAAAGAAGTAGTCCAGTTACACATTTGTGGGCTTATAACTTGGCTTCTGAATGTCCTAGAGAGATCAGGTTTGTTTTAATGTACTCCAATCAACAGCCCCTACAACCACAAAAAGGAATGGAGTCATTAGCACTTATGGTTTGTAAATGGCACCCAGAATTATGTTGCACGAAGCACAATTTCACATCATTCTGGGTTCATTTGTTTGAAAACAAGGTCCAATCAGGCTGAAACGTTACAGGAAGGTAGAATGTATTGAGTTGTAAGTGATTTGAACATTTCATGATGATAGCACTTTCCTAAGGGGGTCAAACCATGTCCCAAAGGTCACCGGATCTGGTGTCAATTTAAAGAAGTAGTCCAGTTACACATTTGTGGGCTTGTAACTTGGCTTCTGAATGTCCTAGAGAGATCAGGTTTGTTTTAGTGTACTCCAATCAACAGCCCCTACAACCACAAAAAGGAATGGAGTAATTAGCATTTATGGTTTGTAAATGGCACCCAGAATTATGTTGCACGAAGCACAATTTCACATCATTCTGGGTCCATTTGTGTGAAAACAAGGTCCAATCAGGCTGAAATGCTACAAGGAGGTAGAATCTATTGAGTTGTAAGTGATCCGAACGTTTCAAGATGGTCGCACATTCCTATAGGGGGTAAAACCATGTCCCAAAGGTCACCGGGCCTGGTGTCACTTTAAAGAAGTAGTCCAGTTACACCTTTGTGGGCTTATAACTTGGCTTCTGAATGTCCTAGAGAGGTCAGGTTTGTTTTAGTGTACTCCAATCAACAGCCCCTACAACCACAAAAAGGAATGGAGTGATTAGCACTAATGGTTTTTAAATGGCACCCAGAATTATGTTGCACGAAGCACAATTTCACATCATTCTGGGTTCATTTGTGTGAAAACAAGGTCCAATCAGGCTGAAACCTTACAGGAAGGTAGAATCTATTGAGTTGTAAGTGATCCGAACGTTTCATGATGATAGCCCTTTCCTAAGGGGGTCAAACCATGTCCCAAAGCTCACCGGATCTGGTGTCAATTTAAAGAAGTAGTCCAGTTACACATTTGTGGGCTTGAAACGTGGCTTCTGAATGTCCTAGAGAGATCAGGTTTGTTTTAATGTAATCCAATCAACAGCCCTTACAACCACAAAAATGAATGGAGTCATTAGCACTTATGGTTTGTAAATGGCACCCAGAATTATGTTGCACGAAGCACAATTTCACATCATTCTGGGTCCATTTGTGTGAAAACAAGGTCCAATCAGGCTGAAACGTTACAGGAAGGTAGAATCTATTGAGTTGTAAGTGATCTGAACGTTTCATGATGATAGCACTTTCCTAAGAGGGTCAAACCATGTCCCAAAGGTCACCGGAACTGGTGTCAATTTAAAGAAGTAATCCAGTTACACATTTGTGGGCTTATAACTTGGCTTCTGGATGTCCTAGAGAGATCAGGTTTGTTTTAGTATACTCCAATCAACAGCCCCTACAACCACAAAAAGGAATGGAGTCATTAGCACTTATGGTTTTTAAATGGCACCCAGAATTATGTTGCACGAAGCACAATTTCACATCATTCTGGGTTCATTTGTGTGAAAACAAGGTCCAATCAGGCTGAAACGTTACAAGAAGGTAGAATCTATTGAGTTGTAAGTGATCTGAACGTTTCATGATGATAGCGCTTTCCTAAGGGGGTCAAACCATGTCCCAAAGGTCACCGGATCTGGTGTCAATTTAAAGAAGTAGTCCAGTTACACATTTGTGGGCTTATAACTTGGCTTCTGAATGTCCTAGAGCGATCAGGTTTGTTTTAGTGTACTCCAATCAACAGCCCCTACAACCACAAAAAGGAATGGAGTCATTAGCACTTATGGTTTTTAAATGGCACCCAGAATTATGTTGCACGAAGCACAATTTCACATCATTCTGGGTTAATTTGTGTGAAAACAAGGTCCAATCAGGCTGAAACATTACAGGAAGGTAGAATCTATTGAGTTGTAAGTGATCTGAACGTTTCATGATGATAGCACTTTCCTAAGGGGGTCAAACCATGTCCCAAAGGTCACCGGATCTGGTGTCACTTTAAAGAAGTAGTCCAGTTACACTTTTGTGGCCTTATAACTTGGCTTCTGAATGTCCTAGAGAGATCAGGTTTATTTTAGTGTACTCCAATCAACAGCCCCTACAACCACAAAAAGGAATTGAGTCATTAGCGCTTATGGTTTGTAAATGGCACCCAGAATTATGTTGCACGAAGCACAATTTCACATCATTCTGGGTCCATTTGTGTGAAAACAAGGTCCAATCAGGCTGAAACGTTACAGGAAGGTAGAATCTATTGAGTTGTAAGTATTCTGAACGTTTCATGATGATAGCGCTTTCCTAAGGGGGTCAAACCATGTCCCAAAGGTCACCGGATCTGGTGTCAATTTAAAGAAGTAGTCCAGTTACACATTTGTGGGCTTATAACTTGGCTTCTGAATGTCCTAGAGAGATCAGGTTTGTTTTAGTGTACTCCAATCAACAGCCCCTACAACCACAAAAAGGAATGGAGTCATTAGCACTTATGGTTTGTAAATGGCACCCAGAATTATGTTGCACGAAGCACAATTTCACATCATTCTGGGTCGATTTGTGTGAAAACAAGGTCCAATCAGGCTGAAACGCTACAAGAAGGTAGAATCTATTGAGTTGTAAGTGATCTGAACGTTTCAAGATGATCGCACATTCCTATAGGGGGTAAAACCATGTCCCAAAGGTCACCGGGCCTGGTGTCACTTTAAAGAAGTAGTCCAGTTACACCTTTGTGGGCTTATAACTTGGCTTCTGAATGTCCTAGAGAGGTTAGGTTTGTTTTAGTGTACTCCAATCAAAAGCCCCTACAACCACAAAAAGGAATGGAGTCATTAGCACTTATGGTTTGTAAATGACACCCAGTATTATGTTGCACGAAGCACAATTTCACATCATTCTGGGTTCATTTGTGTGAAAACAAGGTCCAATCAGGCTGAAACGTTACAGGAAGGTAGAATCTATTGAGTTGTAAGTGATCTGAACGTTTCATGATGATAGCACTTTCCTAAGCGGGTCAAACCATGTCCCAAAGGTCACCGGATCTGGTGTCAATTTAAAGAAGTAGTCCAGTTACACATTTGTGGGCTTATAACTTGGCTTCTGAATGTCCTAGAGAGATCAGGTTTATTTTAGTATACTCCAATCAACAGCCCCTACAACCACAAAAAGGAATGGAGTCATTAGCACTTATGGTTTTTAAATGGCACCCAGAATTATGTTGCACGAAGCACAATTTCACATCATTCTGGGTTCATTTGTGTGAAAACAAGGTCCAATCAGGCTGAAACGTTACAAGAAGGTAGAATCTATTGAGTTGTAAGTGATCTTAACGTTTCATGATGATAGCGCTTTCCTAAGGGGGTCAAACCATGTCCCAAAGGTCACCGGATCTGGTGTCACTTTAAAGAAGTAGTCCAGTTACACATTTGTGGGCTTATAACTTGGCTTCTGAATGTCCTAGAGCGATCAGGTTTGTTTTAGTGTACTCCAATCAACAGCCCCTACAACCACAAAAAGGAATGGAGTCATTAGCACTTATGGTTTTTAAATGGCACCCAGAATTATGTTGCACGAAGCACAATTTCACATCATTCTGGGTTCATTTGTGTGAAAACAAGGTCCAATCAGGCTGAAACATTACAGGAAGGTAGAATCTATTGAGTTGTAAGTGATCTGAACGTTTCATGATGATAGCACTTTCCTAAGGGGGTCAAACCATGTCCCAAAGGTCACCGGGCCTGGTGTCACTTTAAAGAAGTAGTCCAGTTACACCTTTGTGGGCTTATAACTTGGCTTCTGAATGTCCTAGAGAGGTCAGGTTTGTTTTAGTGTACTCCAATCAACAGTCCCTACAACCACAAAAATGAATGGAGTCATTAGCACTTATGGTTTGTAAATGGCACCCAGAATTATGTTGCACGAAGCACAATTTCACATCATTCTGGGTCCATTTGTGTGAAAACAAGGTCCAATCAGGCTGAAACGTTAGAGGAAGGTAGAATCTATTGAGTTGTAAGTGATCTGAACATTTCATGATGATAGCACTTTCCTAAGAGGGTCAAACCATGTCCCAAAGGTCACCGGAACTGGTGTCAATTTAAAGAACTAATCCAGTTACACATTTGTGGGCTTATAACTTGGCTTCTGAATGTCCTAGAGAGATCAGGTTTGTTTTAGTGTACTCCAATCAACAGCCCCTACAACCACAAAAAGGAATGGAGTCATTAGCACTTATGGTTTGTAAATGGCACTCAGAATTATGTTGCACGAAGCACAATTTCACATCATTCTGGGCTCATTTGTGTGAAAACAAGGTCCTATCAGGCTGAAACGTTACAGGAAGGGAGGATCTATTGAGTTGTAAGTGATCTGAACGTTTCATGATGATAGCACTTTCCGAAGGGGGTCAAACCATGTCCCAAAGGTCACCGGATCTGGTGCCAATTTAAAGAAGTTGTCCAGTTACACATTTGTGGGCTTATAACTTGGCTTCTGAATGTCCTAGAGAGATCAGGTTTGTTTTAGTGTACTCCAATCAACAGCCCCTACAACCACAAAAAAGGAATGGAGTCATTAGCACTTATTGTTTGTAAATGGCACTCAGAATTATGTTCTACGAAGAACAATTTCACATCATTCTGGGTTCATTTGTGTGAAAACAAGGTCCAATCAGGCAGAAATTTTACAGGAAGGTAGAATCTATTGAGTTGTAAGTGATCTGAATGTTTTATTATTATAGCACTTTCCTAAGAGGGTCAAACCATGTCCCAAAGGTCACCGGATCTGGTCTCAATTTAAAGAAGTAGTCCAGTTACACCTTTGTGGGCTTATAACTTGGCTTCTGAATGTCCTAGAGAGATCAGGTTTGTTTTAGTGTACTCCAATCAACAGCCTCTACAACCACAAAAAGGAATGGAGTCATTAGCACTTATGGTTTTTAAATGGCACCCAGAATTATGTTGCACGAAGCACAATTTCACATCATTCTGGGTTAATTTGTGTGAAAACCAGGTCCAATCAGGCTGAAACGTTACAGGAAGGTAGAATCTATTGAGTTGTAAGTGATCTGAACGTTTCATGATGATAGCACTTTCCTAAGGGGGTCAAACCATGTCCCAAAGGTCACCGGATCTGGTGTCAATTTAAAGAAGTAGTCCAGTTACACATTTGTGGGCTTATAACTTGGCTTCTGAATGTCCTAGAGAGATCAGGTTTGTTTTAATGTACTCCAATCAACAGCCCCTACAACCACAAAAAGGAATGGAGTCATTAGCACTTATGGTTTGTAAATGGCACCCCGAATTATGTTGCACGAAGCACAATTTCACATCATTCTGGGTTCATTTGTTTGAAAACAAGGTCCAATCAGGCTGAAACGTTACAGGAAGGTAGAATCTATTGAGTTGTAAGTGATCTGAACATTTCATGATGATAGCACTTTCCTAAGGGGGTCAAACCATGTCCCAAAGGTCACCGGATCTGGTGTCAATTTAAAGAAGTAGTCCAGTTACACATTTGTGGGCTTGTAACTTGGCTTCTGAATGTCCTAGAGAGATCAGGTTTGTTTTAGTGTACTCCAATCAACAGCCCCTACAACCACAAAAAGGAATGGAGTCATTAGCATTTATGGTTTGTAAATGGCACCCAGAATTATGTTGCACGAAGCACAATTTCACATCATTCTGGGTCCATTTGTGTGAAAACAAGGTCCAATCAGGCTGAAATGCTACAAGGAGGTAGAATCTATTGAGTTGTAAGTGATCTTAACGTTTCAAGATGGTCGCACATTCCTATGGGGGTAAAACCATGTCCCAAAGGTCACCGGGCCTGGTGTCACTTTAAAGAAGTAGTCCAGTTACACATTTGTGGGCTTATAACTTGGCTTCTGAATGTCCTAGAGAGGTCAGGTTTGTTTTAGTGTACTCCAATCAACAGCCCCTACAACCACAAAAAGGAATGGAGTCATTAGCACTTATGGTTTTTAAATGGCACCCAGAATTATGTTGCACGAAGCACAATTTCACATCATTCTGGGTTCATTTGTGTGAAAACAAGGTCCAATCAGGCTGAAACCTTACAGGAAGGTAGAATCTATTGAGTTGTAAGTGATCCGAACGTTTCATGATGATAGCCCTTTCCTAAGGGGGTCAAACCATGTCCCAAAGCTCACCGGATCTGGTGTCAATTTAAAGAAGTAGTCCAGTTACACATTTGTGGGCTTGAAACTTGGCTTCTGAATGTCCTAGAGAGATCAGGTTTGTTTTAATGTAATCCAATCAACAGCCCTTACAACCACAAAAATGAATGGAGTCATTAGCACTTATGGTTTGTAAATGGCACCCAGAATTATGTTGCACGAAGCACAATTTCACATCATTCTGGGTCCATTTGTGTGAAAACAAGGTCCAATCAGGCTGAAACGTTACAGGAAGGTAGAATCTATTGAGTTGTAAGTGATCTGAACGTTTCATGATGATAGCACTTTCCTAAGAGGGTCAAACCATGTCCCAAAGGTCACCGGATCTGGTGTCAATTTAAAGAAGTAATCCAGTTACACATTTGTGGGCTTATAACTTGGCTTCTGAATGTCCTAGAGAGATCAGGTTTGTTTTAGTATACTCCAATCAACAGCCCCTACAACCACAAAAAGGAATGGAGTCATTAGCACTTATGGTTTTTAAATGGCACCCAGAATTATGTTGCACGAAGCACAATTTCACATCATTCTGGGTTCATTTGTGTGAAAACATGGTCCAATCAGGCTGAAACGTTACAAGAAGGTAGAATCTATTGAGTTGTAAGTGATCTGAACGTTTCATGATGATAGCGCTTTCCTAAGGGGGTCAAACCATGTCCCAAAGGTCACCGGATCTGGTGTCAATTTAAAGAAGTAGTCCAGTTACACATTTGTGGGCTTATAACTTGGCTTCTGAATGTCCTAGAGCGATCAGGTTTGTTTTAGTGTACTCCAATCAACAGCCCCTACAACCACAAAAAGGAATGGAGTCATTATCACTTATGGTTTTTAAATGGCACCCAGAATTATGTTGCACGAAGCACAATTTCACATCATTCTGGGTTCATTTGTGTGAAAACAAGGTCCAATCAGGCTGAAACATTACAGGAAGGTAGAATCTATTGAGTTGTAAGTGATCTGAACGTTTCAAGATGATCGCACATTCCTATAGGGGGTAAAACCATGTCCCAAAGGTCACCGGGCCTGGTGTCACTTTAAAGAAGTAGTCCAGTTACACCTTTGTGGGCTTATAACTTGGCTTCTGAATGTCCTAGAGAGGTTAGGTTTGTTTTAGTGTACTCCAGTCAAAAGCCCCTACAACCACAAAAAGAATGGAGTCATTAGCACTTATGGTTTGTAAATGACACCCAGTATTATGTTGCACGAAGCACAATTTCACATCATTCTGGGTTCATTTGTGTGAAAACAAGGTCCAATCAGGCTGAAACGTTACAGGAAGGTAGAATCTATTGAGTTGTAAGTGATCTGAACGTTTCATGATGATAGCACTTTCCTAAGCGGGTCAAACCATGTCCCAAAGGTCACCGGATCTGGTGTCAATTTAAAGAAGTAGTCCAGTTACACATTTGTGGGCTTATAACTTGGCTTCTGAATGTCCTAGAGAGATCAGGTTTGTTTTAGTATACTCCAATCAACAGCCCCTACAACCACAAAAAGGAATGGAGTCATTAGCACTTATGGTTTTTAAATGGCACCCAGAATTATGTTGCACGAAGCACAATTTCACATCATTCTGAGTTCATTTGTGTGAAAACAAGGTCCAATCAGGCTGAAACGTTAGAAGAAGGTAGAATCTATTGAGTTGTAAGTGATCTGAACGTTTCATGATGATAGCACTTTCCTAAGGGGGTCAAACCATGTCCCAAAGGTCACCGGATCTGGTGTCAATTTAAAGAAGTAGTCCAGTTACACATTTGTGGGCTTATAACTTGGCTTCTGAATGTCCTAGAGAGATCAGGTTTGTTTTAGTGTACTCCAATCAACAGCCCCTAAAATCACAAAAAGGAATGGAGTCATTAGCACTTATGGTTTGTAAATGGCACCCAGAATTATGTTGCACGAATCACAATTTCACATCATTCTGGGTCGATTTGTGTGAAAACAAGGTCCAATCAGGCTGAAACGCTACAAGAAGGTAGAATCTATTGAGTTGTAAGTGATCTGAACGTTTCAAGATGATCGCACATTCCTATAGGGGGTAAAACCATGTCCCAAAGGTCACTGGGCCTGGTGTCACTTTAAAGAAGTAGTCCAGTTACACCTTTGTGGGCTTATAACTTGGCTTCTGAATGTCCTAGAGAGGTTAGGTTTGTTTTAGTGTACTCCAATCAAAAGCCCCTACAACCACAAAAAGGAATGGAGTCATTAGCACTTATGGTTTGTAAATGACACCCAGTATTATGTTGCACGAAGTATAATTTCACATCATTCTGGGTTCATTTGTGTGGAAACAAGGTCCAATCAGGCTGAAACGTTACAGGAAGGTAGAATCTATTGAGTTGTAAGTGATCTGAACGTTTCATGATGATAGCACTTTCCTAAGCGGGTCAAACCATGTCCCAAAGGTCACCGGATCTGGTGTCAATTTAAAGAAGTAGTCCAGTTACACATTTGTGGGCTTATAACTTGGCTTCTGAATGTCCTAGAGAGATCAGGTTTGTTTTAGTATACTCCAATCAACAGCCCCTACAACCACAAAAAGGAATGGAGTTATTAGCACTTATGGTTTTTAAATGGCACCCAGAATTATGTTGCACGAAGCACAATTTCACATCATTCTGAGTTCATTTGTGTGAAAACAAGGTCCAATCAGGCTGAAACGTTGCAAGAAGGTAGAATCTATTGAGTTGTAAGTGATCTGAACGTTTCATGATGATAGCGCTTTCCTAAGGGGGTCAAACCATGTCCCAAAGGTCACCGGATCTGGTGTCAATTTAAAGAAGTAGTCCAGTTACACATTTGTGGGCTTATAACTTGGCTTCTGAATGTCCTAGAGCGATCAGGTTTGTTTTAGTGTACTCCAATCAACAGCCCCTACAACCACAAAAAGGAATGGAGTCATTAGCACTTATGGTTTGTAAATGGCACCCAGAATTATGTTGCACGAAGCACAATTTCACATCATTCTGGGTCCATTTGTGTGAAAACAAGGTCCAATCAGGCTGAAACGTTACAGGAAGGTAGAATCTTTTGAGTTGTAAGTATTCTGAACGTTTCATGATGATAGCGCTTTCCTAAGGGGGTCAAACCATGTCCCAAAGGTCACCGGATCTGGTGTCAATTTAAAGAAGTAGTCCAGTTACACATTTGTGGGCTTATAACCTGGCTTCTGAATGTCCTAGAGAGATCAGGTTTGTTTTAGTGTACTCCAATCAACAGCCCCTACAACCACAAAAAGGAATGGAGTCATTAGCACTTATGGTTTGTAAATGGCACCCAGAATTATGTTGCACGAAGCACAATTTCACATCATTCTGGGTCGATTTGTGTGAAAACAAGGTCCAATCAGGCTGAAACGCTACAAGAAGGTAGAATCTATTGAGTTGTAAGTGATCTGAACGTTTCAAGATGATCGCACATTCCTATAGGGGGTGAAACCATGTCCCAAAGGTCACCGGGCCTGGTGTCACTTTAAAGAAGTAGTCCAGTTACACCTTTGTGGGCTTATAACTTGGCTTCTGAATGTCCTAGAGAGGTTAGGTTTGTTTTAGTGTACTCCAATCAAAAGCCCCTACAACCACAAAAAGGAATGGAGTCATTAGCACTTATGGTTTGTAAATGACACCCAGTATTATGTTGCACGAAGCACAATTTCACATCATTCTTGGTTCATTTGTGTGAAAACAAGGTCCAATCAGGCTGAAACGTTACAGGAAGGTAGAATCTATTGAGTTGTAAGTGATCTGAACGTTTCATGATGATAGCACTTTCCTAAGGGGGTCAAACCATGTCCCAAAGGTCAACGGATCTGGTGTCAATTTAAAGAAGTAGTCCAGTTACACATTTGTGGGCTTATAACTTGGCTTCTGAATGTCCTAGAGAGATCAGGTTTGTTTTAGTGTACTCCAATCAACAGCCCCTACAACCACAAAAAGGAATGGAGTCATTAGCACTTATGGTTTTTAAATGGCACCCAGAATTATGTTGCACGAAGCACAATTTCACATCATTCTGGGTCCATTTGTGTGAAAACAAGGTCCAATCAGGCTGAAACGTTACAGGAAGGTAGAATCTATTGAGTTGTAAGTTATCTGAGCGTTTCATGATGATAGCACTTTCCTAAGGGGGTCAAACCATGTCCCAAAGGTCACCGGATCTGGTGTCAATTTACAGAAGTTGTCCAGTTACACATTTGTGGGCTTATAACTTGGCTTCTGAATGTCCTAGAGAGATCAGGTTTGTTTTAGTGTACTCCAATCAACAGCCCGTACAACCACAAAAAGGAATGGAGTCATTAGCACTTATGGTTTGTAAATGGCACCCAGAATTATGTTGCACGAAGCAGAATTTCACATCATTCTGGGTTCATTTGTGTGAAAACAAGGTCCAATCAGGCTGAAATGTTACAGGAAGGTAGAATCTATTGAGTTGTAAGTGATCTGAATGTTTTATTATGATAGCACTTTCCTAAGAGGGTCAAACCATGTCCCAAAGGTCACCGGATCAGGTGTCAATTTAAAGAAGTAGTCCAGTTACACATTTGTGGGCTTATAACTTGGCTTCTGAATGTCCTAGAGAGATCAGGTTTGTTTTAATGTACTCCAATCAACAGCCCCTACAACCACAAAAAGGAATGGAGTCATTAGCACTTATGGTTTGTAAATGGCACCCAGAATTATGTTGCACGAAGCACAATTTCACATCATTCTGGGTCCATTTGTGTGAAAACAAGGTCCAATCAGGCTGAAACGTTACAGGAAGGTAGAATCTATTGAGTTGTAAGTGATCTGAATGTTTTATTATGATAGCACTTTCCTAAGAGGGTCAAACCATGTCCCAAAGGTCACCGGATCAGGTGTCAATTTAAAGAAGTAGTCCAGTTACACATTTGTGGGCTTATAACTTGGCTTCTGAATGTCCTAGAGAGATCAGGTTTGTTTTAATGTACTCCAATCAACAGCCCCTACAACCACAAAAAGGAATGGAGTCATTAGCACTTATGGTTTGTAAATGGCACCCAGAATTATGTTGCACGAAGCACAATTTCACATAATTCTGGGTCCATTTGTGTGAAAACAAGGTCCAATCAGGCTGAAACGTTACAGGAAGGTAGAATCTATTGAGTTGTAAGTGATCTGAACG
This sequence comes from Nothobranchius furzeri, assembly GCF_043380555.1. Lineage (NCBI taxonomy): Eukaryota > Metazoa > Chordata > Actinopteri > Cyprinodontiformes > Nothobranchiidae > Nothobranchius > Nothobranchius furzeri. Next base: position 12,826,966 of record NC_091743.1, read on the forward strand.
TTTCATGATGATAGCACTTTCCTAAGGGGGTCAAACCATGTCCCAAAGGTCACCGGAACTGGTGTCAATTTAAAGAAGTAGTCCAGTTACACATTTGTGGGCTTATAACTTGGCTTCTGAATGTCCTATAGAGATCAGGTTATTTTTAATGCACTCCAATCAACAGCCCCTACAACCACAAAAATGAATGGAGTCATTAGCACTTATGGTTTGTAAATGGCACCCAGAATTATGTTGCACGAAGCACAATTTCACATCATTCTGGGTCCATTTGTGTGAAAACAAGGTCCAATCAGGCTGAAACGTTACAGGAAGGTAGAATCTATTGAGTTGTAAGTGATCTGAACGTTTCATGATGATAGCACTTTCCTAAGGGGGTCAAACCATGTCCCAAAGGTCACCGGATCTGGTGTCAATTTAAAGAAGTAGTCCAGTTACACATTTGTGGGCTTATAACTTGGCTTCTGAATGTCCTAGAGAGATCAGGTTTGTTTTAGTGTACTCCAATCAACAGCCCCTACAACCACAAAAAGGAATGGAGTCATTAGCACTTATGGTTTGTAAATGGCACTCAGAATTATGTTGCACGAAGCACAATTTCACATAATTCTGGGCTCATTTGTGTGAAAACAAGGTCCAATCAGGCTGAAACGTTACAGACAGGTAGAATCTATTGAGTTGTAAGTGATCTGAACGTTTCATGATGATAGCACTTTCCGAAGGGGGTCAAACCATGTCCCAAAGGTCACCGGATCTGGTGTCAATTTAAAGAAGTTGTCCAGTTACACATTTGTGGGCTTATAACTTGGCTTCTGAATGTCCTAGAGAGATCAGGTTTGTTTTAGTGTACTCCAATCAACAGCCCCTACAACCACAAAAAGGAATGGAGTCATTAGCACTTATGGTTTGTAAATGGCACCCAGAATTATGTTGCACGAAGCACAATTTCACATCATTCTTGGTTAATTTGTGTGAAAACAAGGTCCAATCAGGCTGAAATGTTACAGGAAGGTAGAATCTATTGAGCTGTAAGTGATCTGAATGTTATATTATGATAGCACTTTCCTAAGAGGGTCAAACCATGTCCCAAAGGTCACCGGATCTGGTGTCAATTTAAAGAAGTAGTCCAGTTACACATTTGTGGGCTTATAACTTGGCTTCTGAATGTCCTAGAGAGATCAGGTTATTTTAATGCACTCCAATCAACAGCCCCTACAACCACAAAAATGAATGGAGTCATTAGCACTTATGGTTTGTAAATGGCACCCAGAATTATGTTGCACGAAGCACAATTTCACATCATTCTGGGTCCATTTGTGTGAAAACAAGGTCCAATCAGGCTGAAACGTTACAGGAAGGTAGAATCTATTGAGTTGTAAGTGATCTGAACGTTTCATGATGATAGCACTTTCCTAAGGGGGTCAAACCATGTCCCAAAGGTCACCGGATCTGGTGTCAATTTAAAGAAGTAGTCCAGTTACACATTTGTGGGCTTATAACTTGGCTTCTGAATGTCCTAGAGAGATCAGGTTTGTTTTAGTGTACTCCAATCAACAGCCCCTACAACCACAAAAAGGAATGGAGTCATTAGCACTTATGGTTTGTAAATGGCACTCAGAATTATGTTGCACGAAGCACAATTTCACATAATTCTGGGCTCATTTGTGTGAAAACAAGGTCCAATCAGGCTGAAACGTTACAGACAGGTAGAATCTATTGAGTTGTAAGTGATCTGAACGTTTCATGATGATAGCACTTTCCGAAGGGGGTCAAACCATGTCCCAAAGGTCACCTGATCTGGTGTCAATTTAAAGAAGTTGTCCAGTTACACATTTGTGGGCTTATAACTTGGCTTCTGAATGTCCTAGAGAGATCAGGTTTGTTTTAGTGTACTCCAATCAACAGCCCCTACAACCACAAAAAGGAATGGAGTCATTAGCACTTATGGTTTGTAAATGGCACCCAGAATTATGTTGCACGAAGCACAATTTCACATCATTCTTGGTTAATTTGTGTGAAAACAAGGTCCAATCAGGCTGAAATGTTACAGGAAGGTAGAATCTATTGAGCTGTAAGTGATCTGAATGTTATATTATGATAGCACTTTCCTAAGAGGGTCAAACCATGTCCCAAAGGTCACCGGATCTGGTGTCAATTTAAAGAAGTAGTCCAGTTACACATTTGTGGGCTTATAACTTGGCTTCTGAATGTCCTAGAGAGATCAGGTTTGTTTTAGTATACTCCAATCAACAGCCCCTACAACCACAAAAAGGAATGGAGTCATTAGCACTTATGGTTTGTAAATGGCACCAAGAATTATGTTGTACAAAGCACAATTTCACATCATTCTGGGTTAATTTGTTTGAAAACAAGGTCCAATCAGGCTGAAACGTTACAGGAAGGTAGAATCTATTGAGTTGTAAGTGATCTGAACATTTCATGATGATAGCACTTTCCTAAGGGGGTCAAACCATGTCCCAAAGGTCACCGGATCTGGTGTCAATTTAAAGAAGTAGTCCAGTTACACATTTGTGGGCTTGTAACTTGGCTTCTGAATGTCCTAGAGAGATCAGGTTTGTTTTAGTGTACTCCAATCAACAGCCCCTACAACCACAAAAAGGAATGGAGTCATTAGCATTTATGGTTTGTAAATGGCACCCAGAATTATGTTGCACGAAGCACAATTTCACATCATTCTGGGTCCATTTGTGTGAAAACAAGGTCCAGTCAGGCTGAAACGCTACAAGAAGGTAGAATCTATTGAGTTGTAAGTGATCTGAACGTTTCAAGATGATCGCACATTCCTATAGGGGGTAAAACCATGTCCCAAAGGTCACCGGGCCTGGTGTCACTTTAAAGAAGTAGTCCAGTTACACCTTTGTGGGCTTATAACTTGGCTTCTGAATGTCCTAGAGAGGTCAGGTTTGTTTTAGTGTACTCCAATCAACAGCCCCTTACAACCACAAAAAGGAATGGAGTCATTAGCACTTATGGTTTTTAAATGGCACCCAGAATTATGTTGCACGAAGCACAATTTCACATCATTCTGGGTTCATGCGTGTGAAAACAAGGTCCAATCAGGCTGAAACGTTACAGGAAGGTAGAATCTATTGAGTTGTAAGTGATCCGAACGTTTCATGATGATAGCACTTTCCTAAGGGGGTCAAACCATGTCCCAAAGGTCACCGGATCTGGTGTCAATTTAAAGAAGTAGTCCAGTTACACAATGGTGGGCTTGTAACTTGGCTTCTGAATGTCCTAGAGAGATCAGGTTTGTTTTAATGTACTCCAATCAACAGCCCTTACAACCACAAAAATGAATGGAGTCATTAGCACTTATGGTTTGTAAATGGCACCCAGAATTATGTTGCACAAAGCACAATTTCACATCATTCTGGGTCCATTTGTGTGAAAACAAGGTCCAATCAGGCTGAAACGTTACAGGAAGGTAGAATCTATTGAGTTGTAAGTGATCTGAACGTTTCATGATGATAGCACTTTCCTAAGAGGGTCAAACCATGTCCCAAAGGTCACCTGAACTGGTGTCAATTTAAAGAAGTTGTCCAGTTACACATTTGTGGGCTTATAACTTGGCTTCTGAATGTCCTAGAGAGATCAGGTTTGTTTTAGTGTACTCCAATCAACAGCCCCTACAACCACAAAAAGGAATGGAGTCATTAGCACTTATGGTTTGTAAATGGCACCCAGAATTATGTTGCACGAAGCACAATTTCACATCATTCTGGGTTCATTTGTGTGAAAACAAGGTCCAATCAGGCTGAAATGTTACAGGAAGGTAGAATCTATTGAGTTGTAAGTGATCTGAATGTTTTATTATGATAGCACTTTCCTAAGAGGGTCAAACCATGTCCCAAAGGTCACCGGATCTGGTGTCAATTTAAAGAAGTAGTCCAGTTACACCTTTGTGGGCTTATAACTTGGCTTCTGAATGTCCTAGAGAGATCAGGTTTGTTTTAGTATACTCCAATCAACAGCCCCTACAACCACAAAAAGGAATGGAGTCATTAGCACTTATGGTTTTTAAATGGCACCCAGAATTATGTTGCACGAAGCACAATTTCACATCATTCTGGGTTAATTTGTGTGAAAACAAGGTCCAATCAGGCTGAAACGTTACAGGAAGGTAGAATCTATTGAGTTGTAAGTGATCTGAACGTTTCATGATGATAGCACTTTCCTAAGGGGGTCAAACCATGTCCCAAAGGTCAACGGATCTGGTGTCAATTTAAAGAAGTAGTCCAGTTACACATTTGTGGGCTTATAACTTGGCTTCTGAATGTCCTAGAGAGATCAGGTTTGTTTTAATGTACTCCAATCAACAGCCCCTACAACCACAAAAAGGAATGGAGTCATTAGCACTTATGGTTTGTAAATGGCACCCAGAATTATGTTGCACGAAGCACAATTTCACATCATTCTGGGTTCATTTGTTTGAAAACAAGGTCCAATCAGGCTGAAACGTTACAGGAAGGTAGAATCTATTGAGTTGTAAGTGATCTGAACATTTCATGATGATAGCACTTTCCTAAGGGGGTCAAACCATGTCCCAAAGGTCACCGGATCTGGTGTCAATTTAAAGAAGTAGTCCAGTTACACATTTGTGGGCTTGTAACTTGGCTTCTGAATGTCCTAGAGAGATCAGGTTTGTTTTAGTGTACTCCAATCAACAGACCCTACAACCACAAAAAGGAATGGAGTCATTAGCATTTATGGTTTGTAAATGGCACCCAGAATTATGTTGCACGAAGCACAATTTCACATCATTCTGGGTCCATTTTTGTGAAAACAAGGTCCAATCAGGCTGAAACGCTACAAGAAGGTAGAATCTATTGAGTTGTAAGTGATCTGAACGTTTCAAGATGATCGCACATTCCTATAGGGGGTAAAACCATGTCCCAAAGGTCACCGGGCCTGGTGTCACTTTAAAGAAGTAGTCCAGTTACACCTTTGTGGGCTTATAACTTGGCTTCTGAATGTCCTAGAGAGTTCATGGTTGTTTTAATGTAATCCAATCAACAGCCCTTACAACCACAAAAATGAATGGAGTCATTAGCACTTATGGTTTGTAAATGGCACCCAGAATTATGTTGCACGAAGCACAATTTCACATCATTCTGGGTCCATTTGTGTGAAAACAAGGTCCAATCAGGCTGAAACGTTACAGGAAGGTAGAATCTATTGAGTTGTAAGTGATCTGAACGTTTCATGATGATAGCACTTTCCTAAGAGGGTCAAACCATGTCCCAAAGGTCACCGGAACTGGTGTCAATTTAAAGAAGTAGTCCAGTTACACATTTGTGGGCTTATAACTTGGCTTCTGAATGTCCTAGAGAGATCAGGTTTGTTTTAGTGTACTCCAATCAACAGCCCCTACAACCACAAACAGCAATGGAGTAATTAGCACTTATGGTTTTTAAATGGCACCCAGAAATATGTTGCACGACGCACAATTTCACATCATTCTGGGTTCATTTGTGTGAAAACAAGGTCCAATCAGGCTGAAACGTTACAAGAAGGTAGAATCTATTGAGTTGTAAGTGATCTGAACGTTTCACGATGATAGCACTTTCCTAAGGGGGTCAAATCATGTCCCAAAGGTCACCGGATCTGGTGTCAATTTAAAGAAGTAGTCCAGTTACACATTTGTGGGCTTATAACTTGGCTTCTGAATGTCCTAGAGAGATCAGGTTTGTTTTAGTGTACTCAAATCTACAGCCCCTACAACCACAAAAAGGAATAGAGTCATTAGCACTTATGGTTTGTAATTGCCACCCAGAATTATGTTGCACGAAGCACAATTTCACATCATTCTGGGTCCATTTGTGTGAAAACAAGGTCCAATCAGGCTGAAACGTTACAGGAAGGTAGAATCTATTGAGTTGTAAGTGATCTGAACGTTTCATGATGATCGCACATTCCTATAGGGGGTCAAACCATGTCCCAAAGGTCACCGGGCCTGGTGTCACTTCAAAGAAGTAGTCCAGTTACACCTTTGTGGGCTTATAACTTGGCTTCTGAATGTCCTAGAGAGGTCAGGTTTGTTTTAGTGTACTCCAATCAACAGCCCCTACAACCACAAAAAGGAATGGAGTCATTAGCACTTATGGTTTGTAAATGGCACCCAGAATTATGTTGCACGAAGCACAATTTCACATCATTCTGGGTCCATTTGTGTGAAAACAAGGTCCAATCAGGCTGAAATGTTACAAGAAGGTAGAATCTATTGAGTTGTAAGTGATCTGAACGTTTCATGATGATCGCACATTCCTATAGGGGGTCAAACCATGTCCCAAAGGTCACCGGGCCTGGTGTCACTTCAAAGAAGTAGTCCAGTTACACCTTTGTGGGCTTATAACTTGGCTTCTGAATGTCCTAGAGAGGTCAGGTTTGTTTTAGTGTACTCCAATCAACAGCCCCTACAACCACAAAAAGGAATGGAGTCATTAGCACTTATGGTTTATAAATGGCACACAGAATTATGTTGCACGAAGCACAATTTCACATCATTCTGGGTCCATTTGTGTGAAAACAAGGTCCAATCAGGCTGAAACGTTACAGGAAGGTAGAATCTATTGAGTTGTAAGTGATCTGAACGTTTCAAGATGATAGCACTTTCCTAAGGGGGTCAAACCATGTCCCAAAGGTCACCGGATCTGGTGTCAATTTAAAGAAGTTGTCCAGTTACACATTTGTGGGATTATAACTTGGCTTCTGAATGTCCTAGAGAGATCAGGTTTGTTTTAGTGTACTCCAATCAACAGCCCCTACAACCACAAAAAGGAATGGAGTCATTAGCACTTATGGTTTGTAAATGGCACCCAGAATTATGTTGCACGAAGCACAATTTCACATCATTCTGGGTTCATTTGTCTGAAAACAAGGTCCAATCAGGCTGAAACGTTACAGGAAGGTAGAATCTATTGAGTTGAAAGTGATCTGAACGTTTCATGATGATCGCACATTCCTATAGGGGTCAAACCATGTCCCAAAGGTCACCGGATCTGGTGTAAATTTAAAGAAGTAGTCCAGTTACACATTTGTGGGCTTATAACTTGGCTTCTGAATGTCCTAGAGCGATCAGGTTTGTTTTAGTGTACTCCAATCAACAGCCCCTACAACCACAAAAAGGAATGGAGTCATTAGCACTTATGGTTTGTAAATGGCACCCAGAATTATGTTGCACAATGCACAATTTCACATCATTCTGGGTCCATTTGTGTGAAAACAAGGTCCAATCAGGCTGAAACGTTACAGGAAGGTAGAATCTATTGAGTTGTAAGTGATCTGAATGTTTCAAGATGATAGCACTTTCCTAAGGGGGTCAAACCATGTCCCAAAGGTCACCGGATCTGGTGTCAATTTAAAGAAGTAGTCCAGTTACACATTTGTGGGCTTATAACTTGGCTTCTGAATGTCCTAGAGAGATCAGGTTTGTTTTAGTGTACTCCAATCAACAGCCACTACAACCACAAAAAGGAATGGAGTCATTAGCACTTATGGTTTGTAAATGGCACCCAGAATTATGTTGCACGAAGCACAATTTCACATCATTCTGGGTTCATTTGTGTGAAAAGAAGGTCCAATCAGGCTGAAACGTTACAGGAAGGTAGAAACTATTGAGTTGTAAGTGATCTGAACGTTTCATGATGATAGCACTTTCCTAAGGGGGTCAAACCATGTCCCAAAGGTCACCGGATCTGGTGTCAATTTAAAGAAGTAGTCCAGTTACACATTTGTGGGCTTATAACTTGGCTTCTGAATGTCCTAGAGAGATCAGGTTTGTTTTAATGTACTCCAATCAACAGCCCCTACAACCACAAAAAGGAATGGAGTCATTAGCACTTATGGTTTGTAAATGGCACCCAGAATTATGTTGCACAAAGCACAATTTCACATCATTCTGGGTTCATTTGTGTGAAAACAAGGTCCAATCAGGCTGAAACGTTACAGGAAGGTAGAATCTATTGAGTTGTTAGTGATCTGAACGTTTCATGATGATAGCACTTTCCTAAGGGGGTCAAACCATGTCCCAAAGGTCAACAGATCTGGTGTCAATTTAAAGAAGTAGTCCAGTTAAACATTTGTGGGCTTATAACTTGGCTTCTGAATGTCCTAGAGAGATCAGGTTTGTTTTAGTGTACTCCCATCAACAGCCCCTACAACCACAAAAAGGAATGGAGTCATTAGCACTTATGGTTTTTAAATGGCACCCAGAATTATGTTGCATGAAGCACAATTTCACATCATACTGGGTTCATTTGTGTGAAAACAAGGTCCAATCAGGCTGAAACGTTACAGGAAGGTATAATCTATTGAGTTGTAAGTGATCTGAACGTTTCATGATGATAGCAATTTCCTAAGGGGGTCAAACCATGTCCCAAAGGTCACCGGATCTGGTGTCACTTTAAAGAAGTAGTCCAGTTACACATTTGTGGGCTTATAACTTGGCTTCTGAATGTCCTAGAGAGGTCAGGTTTGTTTTAGTGTACTCCAATCAACAGCCCCTACAACCACAAAAAGGAATGGAGACATAGGTACTTATGGTTTGTAAATGGCACCCAGAATTATGTTGCACGAAGCACAATTTCACATCATTCTGGGTCCATTTGTGTGAAAACAAGGTCCAATCAGGCTGAAACGCTACAAGAAGGTAGAATCTATTGAGTTGTAAGTGATCTGAACGTTTCATGATGATAGCACTTTCCTAAGGGGGTCAAACCATGTCCCAAAGGTCACAGGATCTGGTGTCAATTTAAAGAAGTAGTCCAGTTACACATTTGTGGGCTTATAACTTGGCTTCTGAATATCCTAGAGAGATCAGGTTTGTTTTAGTGTACTCCAGTCAACATCCCCTACAACCTCAAAAAGGAATGGAGTCATTAGCACTTATGGTTTTTAAATGGCACGCAGAATTATGCTGCACTAAGCACAATTTCACATCATTCTGGGTTCATTTGTGTGAAAACAAGGTCCAATCAGGCTGAAACGTTACAGGAAGGTAGAATCTATTGATTTGTAAGTGATCTGAACGTTTCATGATGATAGCACTTTCCTAAGGGGGTCAAACCATGTCCCAAAGGTCACCGGATCTGGTGTCAATTTAAAGAAGTAGTCCAGTTACACATTTGTGGGCTTATAACTTGGCTTCTGAATGTCCTAGAGAGATCAGGTTTGTTTTAATGTACCCCAACCAACAGCCCCTACAACCACAAAAAGGAAGGGAGTCATTAGCACTTATGGTTTGTAAATGGCATCCAGAATTATGTTGCACGAAGCACAATTTCACATCATTCTGGGTTCATTTGTGTGAAAACAAGGTCCAATCAGGCTGAAACGTTACAGGAAGGTTGAATCTACTGAGTTGTAAGTGATCTGAACTTTTCATGATGATAGCACTTTCCTAAGGGGGTCAAACCATGTCCCAAAGGTCACCGGATCTGGTGTCAATTTAAAGAAGTAGTCCAGTTACACATTTGTGGGCTTGTAACTTGGCTTCTGAATGTCCTAGAGAGATCAGGTTTGTTTTAATGTAATCCAATCAACAGCCCTTACAACCACAAAAATGAATGGAGTCATTAGCACTTATGGTTTGTAAATGGCACCCAGAATTATGTTGCACGAAGCACAATTTCACATCATTCTGGGTTCATTTGTGTGAAAACAAGGTCCAATCGGGCTGAAACGTTACAGGAAGGTAGAATCTATTGAGTTGAAAGTGATCTGAACGTTTCATGATGATCGCACATTCCTATAGGGGTCAAACCATGTCCCAAAGGTCACCGGGCCTGGTGTCACTTTAAAGAAGTAGTCCAGTTACACCTTTGTGGGCTTATAACTTGGCTTCTGAATGTCCTAGAGAGGTCAGGTTTGTTTTAGTGTACTCCAATCAACAGCCCCTACAACCACAAAAAGGAATGGAGTCATTAGCACTTATGGTTTTTAAATGGCACCGAGAATTATGTTGCACAAAGCACAATTTCACATCATTCTGGGTTCATTTGTGTGAAAACAAGGTCCAATCAGGCTGAAACGTTACAGGAAGGTAGAATCTATCTAGTTGTAATTGATCTGAACATTTCAAGATGATAGCACTTTCCTAAGGGGGTCAAACCATGTCCCAAAGGTCACCGGATCTGGTGTCAATTTAAAGAAGTAGTCCAGTTACACATTTGTGGGCTTATAACTTGGCTTCTGAATGTCCTAGAGAGATCAGGTTTGTTTTAATGTACTCCAATCAACAGCCACTACAACCACAAAAAGGAATGGAGTCATTAGCACTTATGGTTTGTAAATGGCACCCAGAATTATGTTGCACGAAGCACAATTTCACATCATTCTGGGTTCATTTGTGTGAAAAGAAGGTCCAATCAGGCTGAAACGTTACAGGAAGGTAGAATCTATTGAGTTGTAAGTGATCTGAACGTTTCATGATGATAGCACTTTCCTAAGGGGGTCAAACCATGTCCCAAAGGTCACCGGATCTGGTGTCAATTTAAAGAAGTAGTCCAGTTACACATTTGTGGGCTTATAACTTGGCTTCTGAATGTCCTAGAGAGATCAGGTTTGTTTTAGTGTACTCCAATCAACAGCCCCTACAACCACAAAAAGGAATGGAGTCATTAGCACTTATGGTTTTTAAATGGCACCCAGAAATATGTTGCACGAAGCACAATTTCACATCATTCTGGGTTCATTTGTGTTAAAACAAGGTCCAATCAGGCTGAAACATTACAGGAAGGTATAATCTATTGAGTTGTAAGTGATCTGAACGTTTCATGATGATAGCAATTTCCTAAGGGGGTCAAACCATGTCCCAAAGGTCACCGGATCTGGTGTCAATTTAAAGAAGTAGTCCAGTTACACATTTGTGGGCTTATAACTTGGCTTCTGAATGTCCTAGAGAGGTCAGGTTTGTTTTAGTGTACTCCAATCAACAGCCCCTACAACCACAAAAAGGAATGGAGACATTAGCACTTATGGTTTGTAAATGGCACCCAGAATTATGTTGCACGAAGCACAATTTCACATCATTCTGGGTCCATTTGTGTGAAAACAAGGTCCAATCAGGCTGAAACGCTACAAGAAGGTAGAATCTATTGAGTTGTAAGTGATCTGAACGTTTCATGATGATAGCACTTTCCTAAGGGGGTCAAACCATGTCCCAAAGGTCACAGGATCTGGTGTCAATTTAAAGAAGTAGTCCAGTTACACCTTTGTGGGCTTATGACTTGGCTTCTGAATATCCTAGAGAGATCAGGTTTGTTTTAGTGTAATCCAATCAACATCCCCTACAACCTCAAAAAGGAATGGAGTCATTAGCACTTATGGTTTTTAAATGGCACCCAGAATTATGCTGCACTAAGCACAAATTCACATCATTCTGGGTTCATTTGTGTGAAAACAAGGTCCAATCAGGCTGAAACGTTACAGGAAGGTAGAATCTATCGAGTTGTTAGTGATCTGAACGTTTCATGATGATAGCACTTTCCTAAGGGGGTCAAACCATGTCCCAAAGGTCAACAGATATGGTGTTAATTTAAAGAAGTAGTCCAGTTACACATTTGTGGGCTTATAACTTGGCTTCTGAATGTCCTAGACAGATCAGGTTTGTTTTAGTGTACTCCAATCAACAGCCCCTACAACCACAAAAAGGAATGGAGTCATTAGCAATAATGGTTTTTAAATGGCACCCAGAAATATGTTGCACGAAGCACAATTTCACATCATTCTGGGTTCATTTGTGTGAAAACAAGGTCCAATCAGGCTGAAACGTTACAGGAAGGTATAATCTATTGAGTTGTAAGTGATCTGAACGTTTCATGATGATAGCAATTTCCTAAGGGGGTCAACCATGTCCCAAAGGTCACCGGATCAGGTGTCAATTTAAAGAAGTAGTCCAGTTACACATTTGTGGGCTTATAACTTGGCTTCTGAATGTCCTAGAGAGGTCAGGTTTGTTTTAGTGTACTCCAATCAACAGCCCCTACAACCACAAAAAGGAATGGAGACATTAGCACTTATGGTTTGTAAATGGCACCCAGAATTATGTTGCACGAAGCACAATTTCACATCATTCTGGGTCCATTTGTGTGAAAACAAGGTCCAATCAGGCTGAAACGTTACAGGAAGGTAGAATCTATTGAGTTGTAAGTGATCCGAACGTTTCATGATGATAGCACTTTCCTAAGGGGGTCAAACCATGTCCCAAAGGTCACAGGATCTGGTGTCAATTTAAAGAAGTAGTCCAGTTACACCTTTGTGGGCTTATAACTTGGCTTCTGAATGTCCTAGAGCGATCAGGTTTGTTTTAGTGTACTCCAATCAACAGCCCCTACAACCACAAAAAGGAATGGAGTAGCTAGCACTTATGGTTTTTAAATGGCACCCAGAATTATGTTGCACGAAGCACAATTTCACATCATTCTGGGTTCATTTGTGTGAAAACAAGGTCCAATCAGGCTGAAACGTTACAAGAAGGTAGAATCTATTGAGTTGTAACTGATCTGAACGGTTCACGATGATAGCACTTTCCTAAGGGGGTCAAACCATGTCCCAAAGGTCACCGGATCTGGTGTCAATTTAAAGAAGTAGTCCAGTTACACATTTGTGGGCTTATAACTTGGCTTCTGAATGTCCTAGAGAGATCAGGTTTGTTTTAATGTACTCCAATCAACAGCCCCTACAACCACAAAAAGGAATGGAGTCATTAGCACTTATGGTTTGTAAATGCCACCCAGAATTATGTTGCACGAAGCACAATTTCACATCATTCTGGGTCCATTTGTGTGAAAACAAGGTCCAATCAGGCTGAAACGTTACAAGAAGGTGGAATCTATTGAGTTGTAAGTGATCTGAACGTTTCATGATGATCGCACATTCCTATAGGGGGTCAAACCATGTCCCAAAGGTCACCGGGCCTGGTGTCACTTCAAAGAAGTAGTCCAGTTACACCTTTGTGGGCTTATAACTTGGCTTCTGAATGTCCTAGAGAGGTCAGGGTTGTTTTAGTGTACTCCAATCAACAGCCCCTACAACCACAAAAAGGAATGGAGTCATTAGCACTTATGGTTTGTAAATGGCACCCAGAATTATGTTGCACGAAGCACAATTTCACATAATTCTGGGTTCATTTGTGTGAAAACAAGGTCCAATCAGGCTGAAACGTTACAGGAAGGTAGAATCTATCGAGTTGTAAGTGATCTGAACGTTTCAAGATGATAGCACTTTCCTAAGGGGGTCAAACCATGTCCCAAAGGTCACCGGATCTGGTGTCAATTTAAAGAAGTAGTCCAGTTACACATTTGTGGGCTTATAACTTGGCTTCTGAGTGTCCTAGAGAGATCAGGTTTGTTTTAGTGTACTCCAATCAACAGCCCCTACAACCACGAAAAGGAATGGAGTCATTAGCACTTATGGTTTGTAAATGGCACCCAGAATTATGTTGCACGAAGCACAATTTCACATCATTCTGGGTCCATTTGTGTGAAAACAAGGTCCAATCAGGCTGAAACGTTACAAGAAGGTAGAATCTATTGAGTTGTAAGTGATCTGAACGTTTCAAGATGATCGCACATTCCTATAGGGGGTCAAACCATGTCCCAAAGGTCACCGGGCCTGGTGTCACTTCAAAGAAGTAGTCCAGTTACACCTTTGTGGGCTTATAACTTGGCTTCTAAATGTCCTAGAGAGGTCAGGTTTGTTTTAGTGTACTCCAATCAACAGCCCCTACAACCACAAAAAGGAATGGAGTCATTAGCACTTATGGTTTGTAAATGGCACCCAGAATTATGTTGCACGAAGCACAATTTCACATCATTCTGGGTCCATTTGTGTGAAAACAAGGTCCAATCAGGTTGAAACGTTACAGGAAGGTAGAATCTATTGAGTTGTAAGTGATCTGAACGTTTCAAGATGATAGCACTTTCCTAAGGGGGTCAAACCATGTCCCAAAGGTCACCGGATATGGTGTCAATCTAAAAAAGTAGTCCAGTTACACATTTGTGGGCTTATAACTTGGCTTCTGAATGCCCTAGAGAGATCAGGTTTGTTTTAGTGTACTCCAATCAACAGCCCCTACAACCACAAAAAGGAATGGAGTCATTAGCACTTATGGTTTGTAAATGGCACCCAGAATTATGTTGCACGAAGCACAATTTCACATCATTCTGGGTTCATTTGTGTGAAAACAAGGTCCAATCAGGCTGAAACGTTACAGGAAGGTAGAATCTATTGAGTTGAAAGTGATCTGAACGTTTCATGATGATCGCACATTCCTATAGGGGTCAAAGCATGTCCCAAAGGTCACCGGGCCTGGTGTCACTTTAAAGAAGTAGTCCAGTTACACCTTTGTGGGCTTATAACTTGGCTTCTGACTGTCCTAGAGAGGTCAGGTTTGTTTTAGTATACTCCAATCAACAGCCCCTACAACCACAAAAAGGAATGGAGTCATTAGCACTTATGGTTTTTAAATGGCACCCAGAATTATGTTGCACGAAGCACAATTTCACATCATTCTGGGTTCATTTGTGTGAAAACAAGGTCCAATCAGGCTGAAACGTTACAGGAAGGTAGAATCTATTGAGTTGTAAGTGATCTGAACGTTTCATGATGATAGCACTTTCCTAAGAGGGTCAAACCATGTCCCAAAGGTCACCGGAACTGGTGTCAATTTAAAGAAGTAATCCAGTTACACATTTGTGGGCTTATAACTTGGCTTCTGAATGTCCTAGAGAGATCAGGTTTGTTTTAGTATACTCCAATCAACAGCCCCTACAACCACAAAAAGGAATGGAGTATTAGCACTTATGGTTTTTAAATGGCACCCAGAATTATGTTGCACGAAGCACAATTTCACATCATTCTGGGTTCATTTGTGTGAAAACAAGGTCCAATCAGGCTGAAACGTTACAAGAAGGTAGAATCTATTGAGTTGTAAGTGATCTGAACGTTTCATGATGATAGCGCTTTCCTAAGGGGGTCAAACCATGTCCCAAAGGTCACCGGATCTGGTGTCAATTTAAAGAAGTAGTCCAGTTACACATTTGTGGGCTTATAACTTGGCTTCTGAATGTCCTAGAGCGATCAGGTTTGTTTTAGTGTACTCCAATCAACAGCCCCTACAACCACAAAAAGGAATGGAGTAGCTAGCACTTATGGTTTTTAAATGGCACCCAGAATTATGTTGCACGAAGCACAATTTCACATCATTCTGGGTTCATTTGTGTGAAAACAAGGTCCAATCAGGCTGAAACGTTACAAGAAGGTAGAATCTATTGAGTTGTAAGTGATTTGAACGGTTCACGATGATAGCACTTTCCTAAGGGGGTCAAACCATGTCCCAAAGGTCACCGGATCTGGTGTCAATTTAAAGAAGTAGTCCAGTTACACATTTGTGGGCTTATAACTTGGCTTCTGAATGTCCTAGAGAGATCAGGTTTGTTTTAGTGTACTCCAATCAACAGCCCCTACAACCACAAAAAGGAATGGAGTCATTAGCACTTATGGTTTGTAAATGCCACCCAGAATTATGTTGCACGAAGCACAATTTCACATCATTCTGGGTCCATTTGTGTGAAAACAAGGTCCAATCAGGCTGAAACGTTACAAGAAGGTGGAATCTATTGAGTTGTAAGTGATCTGAACGTTTCATGATGATCGCACATTCCTATAGGGGGTCAAACCATGTCCCAAAGGTCACCGGGCCTGGTGTCACTTCAAAGAAGTAGTCCAGTTACACCTTTGTGGGCTTATAACTTGGCTTCTGAATGTCCTAGAGAGATCAGGTTTGTTTTAGTGTACTCCAATCAACAGCCCCTACAACCACAAAAAGGAATGGAGTCATTAGCACTTATGGTTTGTAAATGACACCCAGAATTATGTTGCACGATGCACAATTTCACATCATTCTGGGTCCATTTGTGTGAAAACAAGGTCCAATCAGGCTGAAACGTTACAGGAAGGTAGAATCTATTGAGTTGTAAGTCATCTGTATGTTTCAAGATGATAGCACTTTCCTCAGGGGGTCAAACCATGTCCCAAAGGTCACCGGATCTGGTGTCAATTTAAAGAAGTAGTCCAGTTACACATTTGTGGGCTTATAACTTGGCTTCTGAATGTCCTAGAGAGATCAGGTTTGTTTTAGTATACTCCAATCAACAGCCCCTACAACCACAAAAAGGAATGGAGTCATTAGCACTTATGGTTTGTAAATGGCACCCAGAATTATGTTGCACGAAGCACAATTTCACTTCATTCTGGGTCCATTTGTGTGAAAACAAGGTCCAATCAGGCTGAAACGTTACAGGAAGGTAGAATCCATCTAGTTGTAAGTGATCTGAACATTTCAAGATGATAGCACTTTCCTAAGGGGGTCAAACCATGTCCCAAAGGTCACCGGATCTGGTGTCAATTTAAAGAAGTAGTCCAGTTACACATTTGTGGGCTTATAACTTGGCTTCTGAATGTCCTAGAGCGATCAGGTTTGTTTTAGTGTACTCCAATCAACAGCCCCTACAACCACAAAAAGGAATGGAGTAGCTAGCACTTATGGTTTTTAAATGGCACCCAGAATTATGTTGCACGAAGCACAATTTCACATCATTCTGGGTTCATTTGTGTGAAAACAAGGTCCAATCAGGCTGAAACGTTACAAGAAGGTAGAATCTATTGAGTTGTAAGTGATTTGAACGGTTCACGATGATAGCACTTTCCTAAGGGGGTCAAACCATGTCCCAAAGGTCACCGGATCTGGTGTCAATTTAAAGAAGTAGTCCAGTTACACATTTGTGGGCTTATAACTTGGCTTCTGAATGTCCTAGAGAGATCAGGTTTGTTTTAGTGTACTCCAATCAACAGCCCCTACAACCACAAAAAGGAATGGAGTCATTAGCACTTATGGTTTGTAAATGCCACCCAGAATTATGTTGCACGAAGCACAATTTCACATCATTCTGGGTCCATTTGTGTGAAAACAAGGTCCAATCAGGCTGAAACGTTACAAGAAGGTGGAATCTATTGAGTTGTAAGTGATCTGAACGTTTCATGATGATCGCACATTCCTATAGGGGGTCAAACCATGTCCCAAAGGTCACCGGGCCTGGTGTCACTTCAAAGAAGTAGTCCAGTTACACCTTTGTGGGCTTATAACTTGGCTTTTGAATGTCCTAGAGAGGTCAGGTTTGTTTTAGTGTACTCCAATCAACAGCCCCTACAACCACAAAAAGGAATGGAGTCATTAGCACTTATGGTTTGTAAATGGCACCCAGAATTATGTTGCACGAAGCACAATTTCACATAATTCTGGGTTCATTTGTGTGAAAACAAGGTCCAATCAGACTGAAACGTTACAGGAATGTAGAATCTATTGAGTTGTAAGTGATCTGAACGTTTCAAGATGATAGCACTTTCCTAAGGGGGTCAAACCATGTCCCCAAGGTCACCGGATCTGGTGTCAATTTAAAGAAGTAGTCCAGTTACACATTTGTGGGCTTATAACTTGGCTTCTGAGTGTCCTAGAGAGATCAGGGTTGTTTTAGTGTACTCCAATCAACAGCCCCTACAACCACGAAAAGGAATGGAGTCATTAGCACTTATGGTTTGTAAATGGCACCCAGAATTATGTTGCACGAAGCACAATTTCACATCATTCTGGGTCCATTTGTGTGAAAACAAGGTCCAATCAGGCTGAAACGTTACAAGAAGGTAGAATCTATTGAGTTGTAAGTGATCTGAACGTTTCAATATGATCGCACATTCCTATAGGGGGTCAAACCATGTCCCAAAGGTCACCGGGCCTGGTGTCACTTCAAAGAAGTAGTCCAGTTACACCTTTGTGGGCTTATAACTTGGCTTCTGAATGTCCTAGAGAGGTCAGGTTTGTTTTAGTGTACTCCAATCAACAGCCCCTACAACCACAAAAAGGAATGGAGTCATTAGCACTTATGGTTTGTAAATGGCACCCAGAATTATGTTGCACGAAGCACAATTTCACATCATTCTGGGTCCATTTGTGTGAAAACAAGGTCCAATCAGGTTGAAACGTTACAGGAAGGTAGAATCTATTGAGTTGTAAAGGATCTGAACGTTTCAAGATGATAGCACTTTCCTAAGGGGGTCAAACCATGTCCCAAAGGTCACCGGATATGGTGTCAATTTAAAGAAGTAGTCCAGTTACACATTTGTGGGCTTATAACTTGGCTTCTGAATGCCCTAGAGAGATCAGGTTTGTTTTAGTGTACTCCAATCAACAGCCCCTACAACCACAAAAAGGAATGGAGTCATTAGCACTTATGGTTTGTAAATGGCACCCAGAATTATGTTGCACAAAGCACAATTTCACATCATTCTGGGTTCATTTGTGTGAAAACAAGGTCCAATCAGGCTGAAACGTTACAGGAAGGTAGAATATATTGAGTTGTAAGTGATCTGAACGTTTCATGATGATAGCACTTTCCTAAGGGGGTCAAACCATGTCCCAAAGGTCACCGGATCTGGTGTCAATTTAAAGAAGTAGTCCAGTTACACATTTGTGGGCTTATAACCTGGCTTCTGAATGTCCTAGAGCGATCAGGTTTGTTTTAGTGTACTCCAATCAACAGCCCCTACAACCACAAAAAGGAATGGAGTCATTAGCGCTTATGGTTTGTAAATGACACCCAGAATTATGTTGCACGATGCACAATTTCACATCATTCTGGGTCCATTTGTGTGAAAACAAGGTCCAATCAGGCTGAAACGTTACAGGAAGGTAGAATCTATTGAGTTGTAAGTCATCTGAATGTTTCAAGATGATAGCACTTTCCTAAGGGGGTCAAACCATGTCCCAAAGGTCACCGGATCTGGTGTCAATTTAAAGAAGTAGTCCAGTTACACATTTGTGGGCTTATAACTTGGCTTCTGAATGTCCTAGAGAGATCAGGTTTGTTTTAGTATACTCCAATCAACAGCCCCTACAACCACAAAAAGGAATGGAGTCATTAGCACTTATGGTTTGTAAATGGCACCCAGAATTATGTTGCACGAAGCACAATTTGTCTTCATTCTGGGTCCATTTGTGTGAAAACAAGGTCCAATCAGGCTGAAACGTTACAGGAAGGTAGAATCCATCTAGTTGTACGTGATCTGAACATTTCAAGATGATAGCACTTTCCTAAGGGGGTCAAACCATGTCCCAAAGGTCACCGGATCTGGTGTCAATTTAAAGAAGTAGTCCAGTTACACATTTGTGGGCTTATAACTTGGCTTCTGAATGTCCTAGAGAGATCAGGTTTGTTTTAATGTACTCCAATCAACAGCCACTACAACCACAAAAAGGAATGGTGTCATTAGCACTTATGGTTTGTAAATGGCACCCAGAATTATGTTGCACGAAGCACAATTTCACATCATTCTGGGTTCATTTGTGTGAAAAGAAGGTCCAATCAGGCTGAAACGTTACAGGAAGGTAGAATCTATTGAGTTGTAAGTGATCTGAACGTGACATGATGATAGCACTTTCCTAAGGGGGTCAAACCATGTCCCAAAGGTCACCGGATCTGGTGTCAATTTAAAGAAGTAGTCCAGTTACACATTTGTGGGCTTATAACTTGGCTTCTGAATGTCCTAGAGAGATCAGGTTTGTTTTAATGTACTCCAATCAACAGCCCCTACAACCACAAAAAGGAATGGAGTCATTAGCACTTATGGTTTGTAAATGGCACCCAGAATTATGTTGCACGAAGCACAATTTCACATCATTCTGGGTCCATTTGTGTGAAAACAAGGTCCAATCAGGCTGAAACGTTACAAGAAGGTAGAATCTATTGAGTTGTAAGTGATTTGAACGGTTCACGATGATAGCACTTTCCTAAGGGGGTCAAACCATGTCCCAAAGGTCACCGGATATGGTGTCACTTTAAAGAAGTAGTCCAGTTACACATTTGTGGGCTTGTAACTTGGCTTCTGAATGTCCAAGAGAGATCAGGTTTGTTTTAGTGTACTCCAATCAACAGCCCCTACAACCACAAAAAGGAATGGAGTCATTAGCATTTATGGTTTGTAAATGGCACCCAGAATTATGTTGCACGAAGCACAATTTCACATCATTCTGGGTCGATTTGTGTGAAAACAAGGTCCAATCAGGCTGAAACGCTACAAGAAGGTAGAATCTATTGAGTTGTAAGTGATCTTAACGTTTCAAGATGATCGCACATTCCTATAGGGGGTAAAACCATGTCCCAAAGGTTACCGGGCCTGGTGTCACTTTAAAGAAGTAGTCCAGTTACACCTTTGTGGGCTTATAACTTGGCTTCTGAATGTCCTAGAGAGGTTAGTTTTTTTTTAGTGTACTCCAATCAAAAGCCCCTACAACCACAAAAAGGAATGGAGTCATTAGCACTTATGGTTTGAAAATGGCACCCAGAATTATGTTGCACAAAGCACATTTTCACATCATTCTGGGTTCATTTGTGTGAAAACAAGGTCCAATCAGGCTGAAACGTTACAGGAAGGTAGAATCTATTGAGTTGTTAGTGATCTGAACGTTTCATGATGATAGCACTTTCCTAAGGGGGTAAAACCATGTCCCAAAGGTCAACGGATCTGGTGTCAATTTAAAGAAGTAGTCCAGTTACACATTTGTGGGCTTATAACTTGGCTTCTGAATGTCCTAGAGAGATCAGGTTTGTTTTAGTGTACTCCAATCAACAGCCCCTACAACCACAAAAAGGAATGGAGTCATTAGCACTTATGGTTTTTAAATGGCACCCAGAATTATGTTGCACGAAGCACAATTTCACATCATTCTGGGTTCATTTGTGTGAAAACAAGGTCCAATCAGGCTGAAACGTTACAGGAAGGTATAATCTATTGAGTTGTAAGTGATCTGAACGTTTCATGATGATAGCACTTTCCTAAGGGGGTCAAACCATGTCCCAAAGGTCACAGGATCTGGTGTCAATTTAAAGAAGTAGTCCAGTTACACCTTTGTGGGCTTATAACTTGGCTTCTGAATATCCTAGAGAGATCAGGTTTGTTTTAGTGTACTCCAATCAACATCCCCTACAACCTCAAAAAGGAATGGAGTCATTAGCACTTATGGTTTTTAAATGGCACCCAGAATTATGCTGCACTAAGCACAATTTCACATCATTCTGGGTTCATTTGTGTGAAAACAAGGTCCAATCAGGCTGAAACGTTACAGCAAGGTAGAATCTATTGAGTTGTAAGTGATCTGAACATTTCATGATGATAGCACTTTCCTAAGGGGGTCAAACCATGTCCCAAAGGTCACCGGATCTGGTGTCAATTTAAAGAAGTAGTCCAGTTACACATTTGTGGGCTTATAACTTGGCTTCTGAATGTCCTAGAGAGATCAGGTTTGTTTTAATGTACTCCAACCAACAGCCCCTACAACCACAAAAAGGAATGGAGTCATTAGCACTTATGGTTTGTAAATGGCACTCAGAATTATGTTGCACGAAGCACAATTTCACATCATTCTGGGTCCATTCGTGTGAAAACAAGGTCCAATCAGGCTGAAACGCTACAAGAAGGTAGAATCTATTGAGTTGTAAGTGATCTGAACTTTTCATGATGATAGCACTTTCCTAAGGGGGTCAAACCATGACCCAAAGGTCACCGGATCTGGTGTCAATTTACAGAAGTAGTCCAGTTACACATTTGTGGGCTTATAACTTGGCTTCTGAATGTCCTAGAGAGATCAGGTTTGTTTTAGTGCACTCCAATCAACAGCGTTACAACCACAAAAAGGAATGGAGTCATTAGCACTTATGGTTTGTAAATGGCACCCAGAATTATGTTGCACGAAGCACAATTTCACATCATTCTGGGTCCATTTGTGTGAAAACAAGGTCCAATCAGGCTGAAACGTTACAGGAAGGTAGAATCTATTGAGTTGTAAGTGATCTGAACGTTTCATGATGATAGCACTTTCCTAAGGGGGTCAAACCATGTCCCAAAGGTCACCGGATCTGGTGTCAATTTAAAGAAGTGGTCCAGTTACACATTTGTGGGCTTATAACTTGGCTTCTGAATGTCCTAGAGAGATCAGGTTTGTTTTAATGTACTCCAATCAACAGCCCCTACAACCACAAAAAGGAATGGAGTCATTAGCACTTATGGTTTGTAAATGGCACCCAGAATTATGTTGCACGAAGCACAATTTCACATCATTCTGGGTCCATTTGTGTGAAAACAAGGTCCAATCAGGCTGAAACGTTACAAGAAGGTAGAATCTATTGAGTTGTAAGTGATTTGAACGGTTCACGATGATAGCACTTTCCTAAGGGGGTCAAACCATGTCCGAAAGGTCACCGGATCTGGTGTCACTTTAAAGAAGTAGTCCAGTTACACATTTGTGGGCTTGTAACTTGGCTTCTGAATGTCCAAGAGAGATCAGGTTTGTTTTAGTGTACTCCAATCAACAGCCCCTACAACCACAAAAAGGAATGGAGTCATTAGCACTTATGGTTTTTAAATGGAACCCAGAATTATGTTGCACAAAGCACAATTTCACATCATTCTGGGTCCATTTGTGTGAAAACAAGGTCGAATCAGGCTGAACCGTTACAGGAAGGTAGAATCTATTGAGTTGCAAGTGATCTGAACGTTTCATGATGATCGCACATTCCTATAGGGGGTCAAACCATGTCCCAAAGGTCACCGGGCCTGGTGTCAATTTAAAGAAGTAGTCCAGTTACACCTTTGAGGGCTTATAACTTGGCTTCTGAATATCCTAGAGAGATCAGGTTTGTTTTAGTGTACTCCAATCAACAGCCCCTACAACCTCAAAAAGGAATGGAGTCATTAGCACTTATGGTTTTTAAATGGCACCCAGAATTATGTTGCACGAAGCACAATTTCACATCATTCTGGGTTCATTTGTGTAAAAACAAGGTCCAATAAGGCTGAAACGTTACAGGAAGGTAGAATCTATTGAGTTGTAAGTGATCTGAACGTTTCATGATGATAGCACTTTCCTAAGGGGGTCAAACCATGTCCCAAAGGTCACCGGATCTGGTGTCACTTTAAAGAAGTAGTCCAGTTACACATTTGTGGGCTTAGAACTTGGCTTCTGAATGTCCTAGAGAGGTCAGGTTTGTTTTAGTGTACTCCAATCAACAGCCCCTACAACCACAAAAAGGAATGGAGTCATTAGCTCTTATGGTTTGTAAATGGCACCCAGAATTATGTTGCACAAAGCACAATTTCACATCATTCTGGGTCCATTTGTGTGAAAACAAGGTCCAATCAGGCTGAAACGTTACAAGAAGGTAGAATCTATTGAGTTGTAAGTGATCTGAACGTTTCATGATGATCGCACATTCCTATAGGGGGTCAAACCATGTCCCAAAGGTCACCGGGCCTGGTGTCACTTTAAAGAAGTAGTCCAGTTACACATTTGTGCGCTTATAACTTGGCTTATGAATGTCCTAGAGAGATCAGGTTTGTTTAGTGTACTCCAATCAACAGCCCCTACAACCTCAAAAAGGAATGGAGTCATTAGCACTTATGGTTTTTAAATGGCACTCAGAATTATGTTGCACAAAGCACAATTTCACATCATTCTGGGTCCATTTGTGTGAAAACAAGGTCCAATCAGGCTGAAACGTTACAGGAAGGTAGAATCTATTGAGTTGCAAGTGATCTGAACGTTTCATGATGATCGCACATTCCTATAGGGGGTCAAACCATGTCCCAAAGGTCACCGGGCCTGGTGTCAATTTAAAGAAGTAGTCCAGTTACACCTTTGAGGGCTTATAACTTGGCTTCTGAATATCCTAGAGAGATCCGGTTTGTTTTAGTGTACTCCAATCAACAGCCCCTACAACCTCAAAAAGGAATGGAGTCATTAGCGCTTATGGTTTTTAAATGGCACCCAGAATTATGTTGCACGAAGCACAATTTCACATCATTCTGGGTTCATTTGTGTAAAAACAAGGTCCAATAAGGCTGAAACGTTACAGGAAGGTAGAATCTATTGAGTTGTAAGTGATCTGAACGTTTCATGATGATAGCACTTTCCTAAGGGGGTCAAACCATGTCCCAAAGGTCACCGGATCTGGTGTCAATTTAAAGAAGTAGTCCAGTTACACATTTGTGGGCTTATAACTTGGCTTCTGAATGTCCTAGAGAGATCAGGTTTGTTTTAGTGTACTCCAATCAACAGCCCCTACAACCACAAAAAGGAATGGAGTCATTAGCACTTATGGTTTGTAAATGGCACCCAGAATTATGTTGCACGAAGCACAATTTCACATCATTCTGGGTCCATTTGTGTGAAAACAAGGTCCAATCAGGCTGAAACGTTACATGAAGGTAGAATCTATTGAGTTGTAAGTGATCTGAACGTTTCATGATGATCGCACATTCCTAAGGGGGTCAAACCATGTCCCAAAGGTCACCGGATCTGGTGTCAATTTAAAGAAGTAGTCCAGTTACACATTTGTGGGCTTATAACTTGGCTTATGAATGTCCTAGAGAGATCAGGTTTGTTTAGTGTACTCCAATAAACAGCCCCTACAACCTCAAAAAGGAATGGAGTCATTAGCACTTATGGTTTTTAAATGGCACCCAGAATTATGTTGCACAAAGCACAATTTCACATCATTCTGGGTCCATTTGTGTGAAAACAAGGTCCAATCAGGCTGAAACGTTACAGGAAGGTAGAATCTATTGAGTTGCAAGTGATCTGAACGTTTCATGATGATCGCACATTCCTATAGGGGGTCCAACCATGTCCCAAAGGTCACCGGGCCTGGTATCAATTTAAAGAAGTAATCCAGTTACACCTTTGAGGGCTTATAACTTGGCTTCTGAATATCCTAGAGAGATCAGGTTTGTTTTAGTGTACTCCAATCAACAGCCCCTACAACCTCAAAAAGGAATGGAGTCATTAGCACTTATGGTTTTTAAATGGCACCCAGAATTATGTTGCACGAAGCACAATTTCACATCATTCTGGGTTCATTTGTGTAAAAACAAGGTCCAATAAGGCTGAAACGTTACAGGAAGGTAGAATCTATTGAGTTGTAAGTGATCTGAACGTTTCATGATGATCGCACATTCCTATAGGGGGTCAAACCATGTCCCAAAGGTCACCGTGCCTGGTGTGACTTTAAAGAAGTAGTCCAGTTACACATTTGTGGGCTTATAACTTGGCTTATGAATGTCCTAGAGAGATCAGGTTTGTTTAGTGTACTCCAATCAACAGCCCCTACAACCTCAAAAAGGAATGGAGTCATTAGCACTTATGGTTTTTAAATGGCACCCAGAATTATGTTGCACAAAGCACAATTTCACATCATTCTGGGTCCATTTGTGTGAAAACAAGGTCCAATCAGGCTGAAACGTTACAGGAAGGTAGAATCTATTGAGTTGCAAGTGATCTGAACGTTTCATGATGATCGCACATTCCTATAGGGGGTCAAACCATGTCCCAAAGGTCACCGGGCCTGGTGTCAATTTAAAGAAGTAGTCCAGTTACACCTTTGAGGGCTTATAACTTGGCTTCTGAATATCCTAGAGAGATCAGGTTTGTTTTAGTGTACTCCAATCAACAGCCCCTACAACCTCAAAAAGGAATGGAGTCATTAGCGCTTATGGTTTTTAAATGGCACCCAGAATTATGTTGCACGAAGCACAATTTCACATCATTCTGGGTTCATTTGTGTAAAAACAAGGTCCAATAAGGCTGAAACGTTACAGGAAGGTAGAATCTATTGAGTTGTAAGTGATCTGAACGTTTCATGATGATAGCGCTTTCCTAAGGGGGTCAAACCATGTCCCAAAGGTCACCGGATCTGGTGTCACTTTAAAGAAGTAGTCCAGTTACACATTTGTGGGCTTAGAACTTGGCTTCTGAATGTCCTAGAGAGGTCAGGTTTGTTTTAGTGTACTCCAATCAACAGCCCCTACAACCACAAAAAGGAATGGAGTCATTAGCTCTTATGGTTTGTAAATGGCACCCAGAATTATGTTGCACAAAGCACAATTTCACATCATTCTGGGTCCATTTGTGTGAAAACAAGGTCCAATCAGGCTGAAACGTTACAAGAAGGTAGAATCTATTGAGTTGTAAGTGATCTGAACGTTTCATGATGATCGCACATTCCTATAGGGGGTCAAACCATGTCCCAAAGGTCACCGGGCCTGGTGTCACTTTAAAGAAGTAGTCCAGTTACACATTTGTGGGCTTATAACTTGGCTTCTGAATGTCCTAGAGAGATCAGGTTTGTTTAGTGTACTCCAATCAACAGCCCCTACAACCTCAAAAAGGAATGGAGTCATTAGCACTTATGGTTTTTAAATGGCACCCAGAATTATGTTGCACAAAGCACAATTTCACATCATTCTGGGTCCATTTGTGTGAAAACAAGGTCCAATCAGGCTGAAACGTTACAGGAAGGTAGAATCTATTGAGTTGCAAGTGATCTGAACGTTTCATGATGATCGCACATTCCTATAGGGGGTCAAACCATGTCCCAAAGGTCACCGGGCCTGGTGTCAATTTAAAGAAGTAGTCCAGTTACACCTTTGAGGGCTTATAACTTGGCTTCTGAATATCCTAGAGAGATCAGGTTTGTTTTAGTGTACTCCAATCAACAGCCCCTACAACCTCAAAAAGGAATGGAGTCATTAGCACTTATGGTTTTTAAATGGCACCCAGAATTATGTTGCACGAAGCACAATTTCACATCATTCTGGGTTCATTTGTGTAAAAACAAGGTCCAATAAGGCTGAAACGTTACAGGAAGGTAGAATCTATTGAGTTGTAATTGATCTGAACGTTTCATGATGATAGCACTTTCCTAAGGGGGTCAAACCATGTCCCAAAGGTCACCGGATCTGGTGTCACTTTAAAGAAGTAGTCCAGTTACACATTTGTGGGCTTAGAACTTGGCTTCTGAATGTCCTAGAGAGGTCAGGTTTGTTTTAGTGTACTCCAATCAACAGCCCCTACAACCACAAAAAGGAATGGAGTCATTAGCTCTTATGGTTTGTAAATGGCACCCAGAATTATGTTGCACAAAGCACAATTTCACATCATTCTGGGTCCATTTGTGTGAAAACAAGGTCCAATCAGGCTGAAACGTTACAAGAAGGTAGAATCTATTGAGTTGTAAGTGATCTGAACGTTTCATGATGATCGCACATTCCTATAGGGGGTCAAACCATGTCCCAAAGGTCACCGGGCCTGGTGTCACTTTAAAGAAGTAGTCCAGTTACACATTTGTGGGCTTATAACTTGGCTTATGAATGTCCTAGAGAGATCAGGTTTGTTTAGTGTACTCCAATCAACAGCCCCTACAACCTCAAAAAGGAATGGAGTCATTAGCACTTATGGTTTTTAAATGGCACCCAGAATTATGTTGCACAAAGCACAATTTCACATCATTCTGGGTCCATTTGTGTGAAAACAAGGTCCAATCAGGCTGAAACGTTACAGGACGGTAGAATCTATTGAGTTGCAAGTGATCTGAACGTTTCATGATGATCGCACATTCCTATAAGGGGTCAAACCATGTCCCAAAGGTCACCGGGCCTGATGTCAATTTAAAGAAGTAGTCCAGTTACACCTTTGAGGGCTTATAACTTGGCTTCTGAATGTCCTAGAGCGATCAGGTTTGTATTAGTGTACTCCAATAAACAGCCCCTACAACCACAAAAAGGAATGGAGTCATTAGCTCTTATGGTTTGTAAATGGCACCCAGAATTATGTTGCACAAAGCACAATTTCACATCATTCTGGGTCCATTTGTGTGAAAACAAGGTCCATTCAGGCTGAAACGTTACAAGAAGGTAGAATCTATTGAGTTGTAAGTGATCTGAACGTTTCATGATGATCGCACATTCCTATAGGGGGTCAAACCATGTCCCAAAGATCACCGGGCCTGGTGTCACTTTAAAGTAGTACAGCTACACCTTTGTGGGCTTATAACTTGGCTTCTGAATGACCTAGAGAGGTCAGGTTTATTTTAGTGTACTCCAATCAACAGCCCCTACAACCACAAAAAGGAATGGAGTCATTAGCACTTATGGTTTTTAAATGGCGCCCAGAATTATGTTGCACGAAGCACAATTTCACATCATTCTGGGTTCATTTGTGTGAAAGCAAGGTCTAATCAGGCTGAAATGTTACAGGAAGGTAGAATCTATTGAGTTGTAAGTGATCTGAACGTTTAATGATGATAGCACTTTCCTAAGGGGGTCAAACCATGTCCCAAAGGTCACCGAATATGGTGTCAATTTAAAGAAGTAGTCCAGTTACACATTTGTGGGCTTATAACTTGGCTTCTGAATGTCCTAGAGAGATCAGGTTTGTTTTAGTGTACTCCAATCAACAGCCCCTACAACCACAAAAAGGAATGGAGTCATTAGCACTTATGGTTTGTAAATGGCACCCAGAATTATGTTGCACAAAGCACAATTTCACATCATTCTGGGTCCATTTGTGTGAAAACAAGGTCCAATCAGGCTGAAACGTTACAAGAAGGCAGAATCTATTGAGTTGTAAGTGATCTGAACATTTCATGATGATCGCACATTCCTATAGGGGGTCAAACCATGTCCCAAAGGTCACCGGGCCTGGTGTCACTTTAAAGAAGTAGTCCAGTTACACCTTTGTGGGCTTATAACTTGGCTTCTGAATGTCCTAGAGATGTCAGGTTTGTTTTAGTGTACTCCAATCAACAGCCCCTACAACCACAAAAAGGAATGGAGTCATTAGCACTTATGGTTTTTAAATGGCGCCCAGAATTATGTTGCACGAAGCACAATTTCACATCATTCTGGGTTCATTTGTGTGAAAACAAGGTCCAGTCAGGCTGAAATGTTACAGGAAGGTAGAATCTATTGAGTTGTAAGTGATCTGAACGTTTCATGATGATAGCACTTTCCTAAGGGGGTCGAACCATGTCCCAAAGGTCACCGGATCTGGTGTCAATTTAAAGAAGTAGTCCAGTTACACATTTGTGGGCTTATAACTTGGCTTCTGAATGTCCTAAAGAGATCAGGTTTGTTTTAGTATACTCCAATCAACAGCCCCTACAACCACAAAAAGGAATGGAGTCATTAGCACTTATGCTTTGTAAATGGCACCCAGAATTATGTTGCACGAAGAACAATTTCACATCATTCTGGGTCCATTTGTCTGAAAACAAGGTCCAATCAGGCTTAACTGTTACAGGAAGGTAGAATCTATTGAGTTGTAAGTGATCGAACATTTCATGATGATAGCACTTTCCTAAGGGGGTCAAACCATGTCCCAAAGGTCACCGGATCTGGTGTCAATTTAAAGAAGTAGTCCAGTTACACTTTTGTGGGCTTATAACTTGGCTTCTGAATGTCCTAGAGATATCAGGTTTGTTTTAGTATACTCCAATCAACAGCCCCTACAACCACAAAAAGGAATGGAGTCATTAGCACTTATGGTTTTTAAATGGCACCCAGAATTATGTTGCACGAAGCACAATTTCACATCGTTCTGGGTTCATTTGTGTGAAAACAAGGTCTAATCAGGCTGAAATGTTACATGAAGGTAGAATCTATTGAGTTGTAAGTGATCTGAACGTTTCATGATGATAGCACTTTCCTAAGGGGGTCAAACCATGTCCCAAAGGTCACCGGATCTGGTGTCACTTTAAAGAAGTAGTCCAGTTACACATTTGTGGGCTTATAACTTGGCTTCTGAATGTCCTAGAGAGGTCAGGTTTGTTTTAGTGTACTCCAATCAACAGCCCCTACAACCACAAAAAGGAATGGAGTCATTAGCACTTATAGTTTTTAAATGGCGCCCAGAATTATGTTGCACGAAGCACAATTTCACATTATTCTGGGTTCATTTGTGTGAAAACAAGGTCCAATCAGGCTGAAATGTTACAGGAAGGTAGAATATATTGAGTTGTAAGTGATCTGAACGTTTCATGATGATAGCACTTTCCTAAGGGGGTCGAACCATGTCCCAAAGGTCACCGGATCTGGTGTCAATTTAAAAAAGTAGTCCAGTTACACCTTTGTGGGGTTATAACTTGGCTTCTGAATGTCCTAGAGAGATCAGGTTTGTTTTAGTATACTCCAATCAACAGCCCCTACAACCACAAAAAGGAATGGAGTCATTAGCACTTATGGTTTTTAAATGGCACCCAGAATTATGTTGCACGAAGCACAATTTCACATAATTCTGGGTTCATTTGTGTGAAAACAAGGTCCAATCAGGCTGAAACGTTAAAGGAAGGTAGAATCTATTGAGTTGTAAGTTATCTGAACGTTTCAAGATGATCGCACATTCCTATAGGGGGTAAAACCATGTCCCAAAGGTCACCGGATCTGGTGTCACTCTAAAGAAGTAGTCCAGGTACATATTTGTGGGCTTATAACTTGGCTTCTGAATGTCCTAGAGAGGTCAGGTTTTTTTAGTGTACTCCAATCAACAGCCCTTACAACCACAAAAAGGAATGGAGACATTAGCACTTATGGTTTTTAAATGGCACCCAGAATTATGTTGCACGAAGCACAATTTCACATCATTCTGGGTTCATTTGTGTGAAAACAAGGTCCAATCAGGCTGAAACGTTACAGGAAGGTAGAATCTATTGAGTTGTAAGTGATCTGAACGTTTCATGATGATAGCACTTTCCTAAGGGGGTCAAACCATGTCCAAAAGGTCACCGGATCTGGTGTCAATTTAAAGTAGTCCAGTTACACATTTGTGGGCTTATAACTTAGCTTCTGAATGTCCTAGAGATCAGGTTTGTTTTAATGTACTCCAATCAACAGCCCCTACAACCACAAAAAGGAATGGAGTCATTAGCACTTATGGTTTGTAAATGGCACCCAGAATTATGTTGCACGAAGCACAATTTCACATCATTCTGGGTTCATTTGTGTGAAAACAAGGTCCAATCAGGCTGAAACGTTACAGGAAGGTAGAATCTACTGAGTTGTAAGTGATCTGAACGTTTCATGATGATAGCACTTTCCTAAGGGGGTCAAACCATGTCCCAAAGGTCACCGGATCTGGTGTCAATTTAAAGAAGTAGTCCAGTTACACATTTGTGGGCTTATGGCTTCTGAATGTCCTAGAGAGATCAGGTTTGTTTTAGTGTACTCCAATCAACAGCCCCTACAAACACAAAAAGGAATGGAGTCATTAGCACTTATGCTTTGTAAATGGCACCCAGAATTATGTTGCACGAAGCACAATTTCACATCATTCTGGGTCCATTTGTGTGAAAACAAGGTCCAATCAGGCTGAAACGTTACAGGAAGGTAGAATCTATTGAGTTGTAAGTGATCTGAACGTTTCATGATGATAGCACTTTCCTAAGGGGGTCAAACCATGTCCCAAAGGTCACCGGGCCTGGTGTCACTTTAAAGAAGTAGTCCAGTTACACATTTGTGGGCTTATAACTTGGCTTATGAATGTCCTAGAGAGATCAGGTTTGTTTAGTGTACTCCAATCAACAGCCCCTACAACCTCAAAAAGGAATGGAGTCATTAGCACTTATGGTTTTTAAATGGCACCCAGAATTATGTTGCACAAAGCACAATTTCACATCATTCTGGGTCCATTTGTGTGAAAACAAGGTCCAATCAGGCTGAAACGTTACAGGACGGTAGAATCTATTGAGTTGCAAGTGATCTGAACGTTTCATGATGATCGCACATTCCTATAAGGGGTCAAACCATGTCCCAAAGGTCACCGGGCCTGATGTCAATTTAAAGAAGTAGTCCAGTTACACCTTTGAGGGCTTATAACTTGGCTTCTGAATGTCCTAGAGCGATCAGGTTTGTATTAGTGTACTCCAATAAACAGCCCCTACAACCACAAAAAGGAATGGAGTCATTAGCTCTTATGGTTTGTAAATGGCACCCAGAATTATGTTGCACAAAGCACAATTTCACATCATTCTGGGTCCATTTGTGTGAAAACAAGGTCCAATCAGGCTGAAACGTTACAAGAAGGTAGAATCTATTGAGTTGTAAGTGATCTGAACGTTTCATGATGATCGCACATTCCTATAGGGGGTCAAACCATGTCCCAAAGATCACCGGGCCTGGTGTCACTTTAAAGTAGTACAGCTACACCTTTGTGGGCTTATAACTTGGCTTCTGAATGACCTAGAGAGGTCAGGTTTATTTTAGTGTACTCCAATCAACAGCCCCTACAACACAAAAAGGAATGGAGTCATTAGCACTTATGGTTTTTAAATGGCGCCCAGAATTATGTTGCACGAAGCACAATTTCACATCATTCTGGGTTCATTTGTGTGAAAGCAAGGTCTAATCAGGCTGAAATGTTACAGGAAGGTAGAATCTATTGAGTTGTAAGTGATCTGAACGTTTAATGATGATAGCACTTTCCTAAGGGGGTCAAACCATGTCCCAAAGGTCACCGAATATGGTGTCAATTTAAAGAAGTAGTCCAGTTACACATTTGTGGGCTTATAACTTGGCTTCTGAATGTCCTAGAGAGATCAGGTTTGTTTTAGTGTACTCCAATCAACAGCCCCTAAAACCAAAAAAAGGAATGGAGTCATTAGCACTTATGGTTTGTAAATGGCACCCAGAATTATGTTGCACAAAGCACAATTTCACATCATTCTGGGTCCATTTGTGTGAAAGCAAGGTCCAATCAGGCTGAAACGTTACAAGAAGGCAGAATCTATTGAGTTGTAAGTGATCTGAACATTTCATGATGATCGCACATTCCTATAGGGGGTCAAACCATGTCCCAAAGATCACCGGGCCTGGTGTCACTTTAAAGTAGTACAGCTACACCTTTGTGGGCTTATAACTTGGCTTCTGAATGACCTAGAGAGGTCAGGTTTATTTTAGTGTACTCCAATCAACAGCCCCTACAACCACAAAAAGGAATGGAGTCATTAGCACTTATGGTTTTTAAATGGCGCCCAGAATTATGTTGCACGAAGCACAATTTCACATCATTCTGGGTTCATTTGTGTGAAAGCAAGGTCTAATCAGGCTGAAATGTTACAGGAAGGTAGAATCTATTGAGTTGTAAGTGATCTGAACGTTTAATGATGATAGCACTTTCCTAAGGGGGTCAAACCATGTCCCAAAGGTCACCGAATATGGTGTCAATTTAAAGAAGTAGTCCAGTTACACATTTGTGGGCTTATAACTTGGCTTCTGAATGTCCTAGAGAGATCAGGTTTGTTTTAGTGTACTCCAATCAACAGCCCCTACAACCACAAAAAGGAATGGAGTCATTAGCACTTATGGTTTGTAAATGGCACCCAGAATTATGTTGCACAAAGCACAATTTCACATCATTCTGGGTCCATTTGTGTGAAAGCAAGGTCCAATCAGGCTGAAACGTTACAAGAAGGCAGAATCTATTGAGTTGTAAGTGATCTGAACATTTCATGATGATCGCACATTCCTATAGGGGGTCAAACCATGTCCCAAAGGTCACCGGGCCTGGTGTCACTTTAAAGAAGTAGTCCAGTTACACCTTTGTGGGCTTATAACTTGGCTTCTGAATGTCCTAGAGATGTCAGGTTTGTTTTAGTGTACTCCAATCAACAGCCCCTACAACCACAAAAAGGAATGGAGTCATTAGCACTTATGGTTTTTAAATGGCGCCCAGAATTATGTTGCACGAAGCACAATTTCACATCATTCTGGGTTCATTTGTGTGAAAACAAGGTCCAGTCAGGCTGAAATGTTACAGGAAGGTAGAATCTATTGAGTTGTAAGTGATCTGAACGTTTCATGATGATAGCACTTTCCTAAGGGGGTCGAACCATGTCCCAAAGGTCACCGGATCTGGTGTCAATTTAAAGAAGTAGTCCAGTTACACATTTGTGGGCTTATAACTTGGCTTCTGAATGTCCTAAAGAGATCAGGTTTGTTTTAGTATACTCCAATCAACAGCGCCTACAACCACAAAAAGGAATGGAGTCATTAGCACTTATGCTTTGTAAATGGCACCCAGAATTATGTTGCACGAAGAACAATTTCACATCATTCTGGGTCCATTTGTCTGAAAACAAGGTCCAATCAGGCTTAACTGTTACAGGAAGGTAGAATCTATTGAGTTGTAAGTGATCGAACATTTCATGATGATAGCACTTTCCTAAGGGGGTCAAACCATGTCCCAAAGGTCACCGGATCTGGTGTCAATTTAAAGAAGTAGTCCAGTTACACTTTTGTGGGCTTATAACTTGGCTTCTGAATGTCCTAGAGATATCAGGTTTGTTTTAGTATACTCCAATCAACAGCCCCTACAACCACAAAAAGGAATGGAGTCATTAGCACTTATGGTTTTTAAATGGCACCCAGAATTATGTTGCACGAAGCACAATTTCACATCGTTCTGGGTTCATTTGTGTGAAAACAAGGTCTAATCAGGCTGAAATGTTACATGAAGGTAGAATCTATTGAGTTGTAAGTGATCTGAACGTTTCATGATGATAGCACTTTCCTAAGGGGGTCAAACCATGTCCCAAAGGTCACCGGATCTGGTGTCACTTTAAAGAAGTAGTCCAGTTACACATTTGTGGGCTTATAACTTGGCTTCTGAATGTCCTAGAGAGGTCAGGTTTGTTTTAGTGTACTCCAATCAACAGCCCCTACAACCACAAAAAGGAATGGAGTCATTAGCACTTATAGTTTTTAAATGGCGCCCAGAATTATGTTGCACGAAGCACAATTTCACATTATTCTGGGTTCATTTGTGTGAAAACAAGGTCCAATCAGGCTGAAATGTTACAGGAAGGTAGAATCTATTGAGTTGTAAGTGATCTGAACGTTTCATGATGATAGCACTTTCCTAAGGGGGTCGAACCATGTCCCAAAGGTCACCGGATCTGGTGTCAATTTAAAGAAGTAGTCCAGTTACACCTTTGTGGGGTTATAACTTGGCTTCTGAATGTCCTAGAGAGATCAGGTTTGTTTTAGTATACTCCAATCAACAGCCCCTACAACCACAAAAAGGAATGGAGTCATTAGCACTTATGGTTTTTAAATGGCACCCAGAATTATGTTGCACGAAGCACAATTTCACATAATTCTGGGTTCATTTGTGTGAAAACAAGGTCCAATCAGGCTGAAACGTTAAAGGAAGGTAGAATCTATTGAGTTGTAAGTTATCTGAACGTTTCAAGATGATCGCACATTCCTATAGGGGGTAAAACCATGTCCCAAAGGTCACCGGATCTGGTGTCACTCTAAAGAAGTAGTCCAGGTACATATTTGTGGGCTTATAACTTGGCTTCTGAATGTCCTAGAGAGGTCAGGTTTTTTTAGTGTACTCCAATCAACAGCCCTTACAACCACAAAAAGGAATGGAGACATTAGCACTTATGGTTTTTAAATGGCACCCAGAATTATGTTGCACGAAGCACAATTTCACATCATTCTGGGTTCATTTGTGTGAAAACAAGGTCCAATCAGGCTGAAACGTTACAGGAAGGTAGAATCTATTGAGTTGTAAGTGATCTGAACGTTTCATGATGATAGCACTTTCCTAAGGGGGTCAAACCATGTCCAAAAGGTCACCGGATCTGGT
This sequence comes from Nothobranchius furzeri, assembly GCF_043380555.1. Classification (NCBI taxonomy): domain Eukaryota; kingdom Metazoa; phylum Chordata; class Actinopteri; order Cyprinodontiformes; family Nothobranchiidae; genus Nothobranchius; species Nothobranchius furzeri. Next base: position 12,862,520 of record NC_091743.1, read on the forward strand.
GTGAATTTAAAGTAGTCCAGTTACACATTTGTGGGCTTATAACTTGGCTTCTGAATGTCCTAGAGAGATCAGGTTTGTTTTAGTGTACTCCAATCAACAGCCCCTACAAACACAAAAAGGAATGGAGTCATTAGCACTTATGCTTTGTAAATGGCACCCAGAATTATGTTGCACGAGAAACAATTTCACATCATTCTGGGTCCATTTGTGTGAAAACAAGGTCCAATCAGGCTGAAATGTTACAGGAAGGTAGAATCTATTGAGTTGTAAGTGATCTGAACGTTTCATGATGATAGCACTTTCCTAAGGGGGTCAAAACATGTCCCAAAGGTTACCGGATCTGGTGTCAATTTAAAGAAGTAGTCCAGTTACTCCTTTGTGGGCTTATAACTTGGCTTCTGAATGTCCTAGAGATATCAGGTTTGTTTTAGTATACTCCAATAAACAGCCCCTACAACCACAAAAAGGAATGAAGTCATTAGCACTTATGGTTTTTAAATGGCACCCAGAATTATGTTGCACGAAGCACAATTTCACATCATTCTGGGTTCATTTGTGTGAAAACAAGGTCCAAACAGGCTGAAACGTTACAGGAAGGTAGAATCTATTGAGTTGTAATTGATCTGAACGTTTCATGATGATAGCACTTTCCTAAGGGGGTCAAACCATGTCCCAAAGGTCACCGGATCTGGTGTCAATTTAAAGAAGTAGTCCAGTTACACATTTGTGGGCTTATAACTTGGCTTCTGAATGTCCTAGAGAGATCAGGTTTGTTTTAGTGTACTCCAATCAACAGCCCCTACAACCACAAAAAGGAATGGAGTCATTAGCACTTATGGTTTGTAAATGGCACCCAGAATTATGTTGCACAAAGCACAATTTCACATCATTCTGGGTCCATTTGTGTGAAAACAAGGTCCAATCATACTGAAACGTTACAAGAAGGTAGAATCTATTGAGTTGTAAGTGATCTGAACATTTCATGATGATCGCACATTCCTATAGGGGGTCAAACCATGTCCCAAAGGTCACCGGGCCTGGTGTCACTTTAAAGAAGTAGTCCAGTTACACCTTTGTGGGCTTATAACTTGGCTTCTGAATGTCCTAGAGATGTCAGGTTTGTTTTAGTGTACTCCAATCAACAGCCCCTACAACCACAAAAAGGAATGGAGTCATTAGCACTTATGGTTTTTAAATGGCGCCCAGAATTATGTTGCACGAAGCACAATTTCACATCATTCTGGGTTCATTTGTGTGAAAACAAGGTCCAATCAGGCTGAAATGTTACAGGAAGGTAGAATCTATTGAGTTGTAAGTGATCTGAACGTTTCATGATGATAGCACTTTCCTAAGGGGGTCGAACCATGTCCCAAAGGTCACCGGATCTGGTGTCAATTTAAAGAAGTAGTCCAGTTACACATTTGTGGGCTTATAACTTGGCTTCTGAATGTCCTAGAGAGATCAGGTTTGTTTTAGTATACTCCAATCAACAGCCCCTACAACCACAAAAAGGAATGGAGTCATTAGCACTTATGGTTTTTAAATGGCACCCAGAATTATGTTGCACGAAGCACAATTTCACATAATTCTGGGTTCATTTGTGTGAAAACAAGGTCCAATCAGGCTGAAACGTTAAAGGAAGGTAGAATCTATTGAGTTGTAAGTTATCTGAACGTTTCATGATGGTAGCACTTTCCTAATGGGGTCAAACCATGTCCCAAAGGTCACCGGATCTGGTGTCACTCTAAAGAAGTAGTCCAGGTACATATTTGTGGGCTTATAACTTGGCTTCTGAATGTCCTAGAGAGGTCAGGTTTTTTTTAGTGTACTCCAATCAACAGCCCTTACAACCACAAAAAGGAATGGAGACATTAGCACTTATGGTTTTTAAATGGCACCCAGAATTATGTTGCACGAAGCACAATTTCACATCATTCTGGGTTCATTTGTGTGAAAACAAGGTCCAATCAGGCTGAAACGTTACAGGAAGGTAGAATCTATTGAGTTGTAAGTGATCTGAACGTTTCATGATGATAGCACTTTCCTAAGGGGGTCAAACCATGTCCAAAAGGTCACCGGATCTGGTGTCAATTTAAAGAAGTAGTCCAGTTACACATTTGTGGGCTTATAACTTGGCTTCTGAATGTCCTAGAGATCAGGTTTGTTTTAATGTACTCCAATCAACAGCCCCTACAACCACAAAAAGGAATGGAGTCATTAGCACTTATGGTTTGTAAATGGCACCCAGAATTATGTTGCACGAAGCACAATTTCACATCATTCTGGGTTCATTTGTGTGAAAACAAGGTCCAATCAGGCTGAAACGTTACAGGAAGGTAGAATCTATTGAGTTGTAAGTGATCTGAACGTTTCATGATGATAGCACTTTCCTAAGGGTGTCAAACCATGTCCCAAAGGTCACCGGATCTGGTGTCAATTTAAAGAAGTAGTCCAGTTACACATTTGTGGGCTTATAACTTGGCTTCTGAATGTCCTAGAGAGGTCAGGTTTGTTTTAGTGTACTCCAATCAACAGCCCCTACAACCACAAAAAGGAATGGAGTCATTAGCACTTATGCTTTGTAAATGGCACCCAGAATTATGTTGCACGAGAAACAATTTCACATCATTCTGGGTCCATTTGTGTGAAAACAAGGTCCAATCAGGCTGAAATGTTACAGGAAGGTAGAATCTATTGAGTTGTAAGTGATCTGAACGTTTCATGATAATAGCACTTTCCTAAGGGGGTCAAAACATGTCCCAAAGGTCACCGGATCTGGTGTCAATTTAAAGAAGTAGTCCAGTTACACCTTTGTGGGCTTATAACTTGGCTTCTGAATGTCCTAGAGATATCAGGTTTGTTTTAGTATACTCCAATCAACAGCCCCTACAACCACAAAAAGGAATGGAGTCATTAGCACTTATGGTTTTTAAATGGCACCCAGAATTATGTTGCACGAAGCACAATTTCACATCATTCTGGGTTCATTTGTGTGAAAACAAGGTCTAATCAGGCTGAAATGTTACATGAAGGTAGAATCTATTGAGTTGTAAGTGATCTGAACGTTTCATGATGATAGCACTTTCCTAAGGGGGTCAAACCATGTCCCAAAGATCACCGCATCAGGTGTCAATTTAAAGAAGTAGTCCAGTTACACATTTGTGGGCTTATAACTTGGCTTCTGAATGTCCTAGAGAGATCAGGTTTGTTTTAGGGTACTCCAATCAACAGCCCCTACAACCACAAAAAGGAATGGAGTCATTAGCACTTATGGTTTTTAAATGGCACCCAGAATTATGTTGCACGAAGCACAATTTCACATCATTCTGGGTTCATTTGTGTGAAAACAAGGTCCAATCAGGCTGAAACGTTACAGGAAGGTAGAATCTATTGAGTTGTAAGTGATCTGAACGTTTCATGATGATAGCACTTTCCTAAGGGGGTCAAACCATGTCCCAAAGGTCACCGGATCTGGTGTCAATTTAAAGAAGTAGTCCAGTTACACATTTGTGGGCTTATAACTTGGCTTCTGAATGTCCTAGAGAGATCAGGTTTGTTTTAGTGTACTCCAATCAACAGCCCCTACAACCACAAAAAGGAATGGAGTCATTAGCACTTATGGTTTGTAAATGGCACCCAGAATTATGTTGCACAAAGCACAATTTCACATCATTCTGGGTCCATTTGTGTGAAAACAAGGTCCAATCATACTGAAACGTTACAAGAAGGTAGAATCTATTGAGTTGTAAGTGATCTGAACGTTTCATGATGATCGCACATTCCTATAGGGGGTCAAACCATGTCCCAAAGGTCACCGGGCCTGGTGTCACTTTAAAGAAGTAGTCCAGTTACACATTTGTGGGCTTATAACTTGGCTTCTGAATGTCCTAGAGATCAGGTTTGTTTTAATGTACTCCAATCAACAGCCCCTACAACCACAAAAAGGAATGGAGTCATTAGCACTTATGGTTTGTAAATGGCACCCAGAATTATGTTGCACGAAGCACAATTTCACATCATTCTGGGTTCATTTGTGTGAAAACAAGGTCCAATCAGGCTGAAACGTTACAGGAAGGTAGAATCTATTGAGTTGTAAGTGATCTGAACGTTTCATGATGATAGCACTTTCCTAAGGGGGTCAAACCATGTCCCAAAGGTCACCGGATCTGGTGTCAATTTAAAGAAGTAGTCCAGTTACACATTTGTGGGCTTATAACTTGGCTTCTGAATGTCCTAGAGAGATCAGGTTTGTTTTAGTGTACTCCAATCAACAGCCCCTACAACCACAAAAAGGAATGGAGTCATTAGCACTTATGCTTTGTAAATGGCACCCAGAATTATGTTGCACGAGAAACAATTTCACATCATTCTGGGTCCATTTGTGTGAAAACAAGGTCCAGTCAGGCTGAAATGTTACAGGAAGGTAGAATCTATTGAGTTGTAAGTGATCTAAACGTTTCATGATGATAGCACTTTCCTAAGGGGGTCAAAACATGTCCCAAAGGTCACCGGATCTGGTGTCAATTTAAAGAAGTAGTCCAGTTACACCTTTGTGGGCTTATAACTTGGCTTCTGAATGTCCTAGAGATATCAGGTTTGTTTTAGTATACTCCAATCAACAGCCCCTACAACCACAAAAAGGAATGGAGTCATTAGCACTTATGGTTTTTAAATGGCACCCAGAATTATGTTGCACGAAGCACAATTTCACATCATTCTGGGTTCATTTGTGTGAAAACAAGGTCTAATCAGGCTGAAATGTTACATGAAGGTAGAATCTATTGAGTTGTAAGTGATCTGAACGTTTCATGATGATAGCACTTTCCTAAGGGGGTCAAACCATGTCCCAAAGATCACCGCATCAGGTGTCAATTTAAAGAAGTAGTCCAGTTACACATTTGTGGGCTTATAACTTGGCTTCTGAATGTCCTAGAGAGATCAGGTTTGTTTTAGGGTACTCCAATCAACAGCCCCTACAACCACAAAAAGGAATGGAGTCATTAGCACTTATGGTTTTTAAATGGCACCCAGAATTATGTTGCACGAAGCACAATTTCACATCATTCTGGGTTCATTTGTGTGAAAACAAGGTCCAATCAGGCTGAAACGTTACAGGAAGGTAGAATCTATTGAGTTGTAAGTGATCTGAACGTTTCATGATGATAGCACTTTCCTAAGGGGGTCAAACCATGTCCCAAAGTTCACCGGATCTGGTGTCAATTTAAAGAAGTAGTCCAGTTACACATTTGTGGGCTTATAACTTGGCTTCTGAATGTCCTAGAGAGATCAGGTTTGTTTTAGTGTACTCCAATCAACAGCCCCTACAACCACAAAAAGGAATGGAGTCATTAGCACTTATGGTTTGTAAATGGCACCCAGAATTATGTTGCACAAAGCACAATTTCACATCATTCTGGGTCCATTTGTGTGAAAACAAGGTCCAATCATACTGAAACGTTACAAGAAGGTAGAATCTATTGAGTTGTAAGTGATCTGAACGTTTCATGATGATCGCACATTCCTATAGGGGGTCAAACCATGTCCCAAAGGTCACCGGGCCTGGTGTCACTTTAAAGAAGTAGTCCAGTTACACATTTGTGGGCTTATAACTTGGCTTCTGAATGTCCTAGAGATGTCAGGTTTGTTTTAGTGTACTCCAATCAACAGCCCCTACAACCACAAAAAGGAATGGAGTCATTAGCACTTATGGTTTTTAAATGGCGCCCAGAATTATGTTGCACGAAGCACAATTTCACATTATTCTGGGTTCATTTGTGTGAAAACAAGGTCCAATCAGGCTGAAATGTTACAGGAAGGTAGAATCTATTGAGTTGTAAGTGATCTGAACGTTTCATGATGATAGCACTTTCCTAAGGGGGTCGAACCATGTCCCAAAGGTCACCGGATCTGGTGTCAATTTAAAGAAGTAGTCCAGTTACACCTTTGTGGGGTTATAACTTGGCTTCTGAATGTCCTAGAGAGATCAGGTGTTAGGTATTTTTATTTTATTCATCTTTGTTGTGAAATCTTAAATGTGTTGGGGAAAAACCTGACCTTACTTGATTTTAGGTTTGGGTGTTTTAGGAAACTCCTTTCTGCTTTAGGCATTTTGATCCAGTATCTGAAGTTTTCCTTTGTCCTGTGCATTCTAAGACCAGGGTGTTTTCCATTAGGTAAGGGCAAACTGGTCAGGTAGGAAAATTAGCTCTAATCTAGAAACTTCTCTTCTGGTTATAGAATTTGTGGGTGTGCATTCTGTGATGTGTGGTTGGGTGTTTGTGCCAATAAATACTCGCTGCAGTTTCCAACTCGTTGTGAGAACAAATGACCGTCTTGTCTGGTGTTTGATTCTCACCCTTTGCAGAGTTTACACTTTGCAGAGCTTGTTGTCTGTTTAAGGTTTGTTACAATTGACTAAATTAAGAATCTAATCCCTCTGTGTGGGTGTTCTGACTCCCTTTCAGGTAATTTAAGTTTAAGGTAATATAAGAACAATAGTATAAATTAAAATACGCAACATAATAGTGAATACGGATAGATTAAAATTACCGAACATAGATTAAATTACCTAACAAGTGGTGGAGAATGCGGGCAATAGCAGAGCCTTTCGGTGGGATTGCCTCCGGAGAGCCGGCCAGCTGAATTGGACATTATTAACACTCTCTTCCAGTTTGCTTTACTAGATCAGTAAACAAAATAACTTGGGCACAATGGGAAATTTTATATCTAACACCCGTTCTAGCAGTCAGAATAAAGATAAACCAAAAGCTTCTAAAACAGGCCCACAACTCGTCCAAGACGTAACTGAAAACATTGAGGAGGAAGTGGTCTATTACCAGCAGGGCAGCTATAGTAAAAATTTTAATCCCCAGAGGGGTGGTTTTAAACCCCAGAGAGGTGGTCGTGACAGCAACCAGAGACAGTGGTCCTCATCGGGCCGCTCACAACCACCTGTTTGTTGGAGCTGCGGAGGTCAAGGTCATCTTTCACGTGACTGTCCATCCAATCTGGATGGCTCAGATAACAGATCAGGCCCACAAAGCACCCCAGCCAGGAAGGGAAATCAGAGGAAGATTTCTAAACAGAGGCAGAGGTGCAATTCACAGGCCCGATCACAACAGCCCATTTGCTGGACCTGTGAAGGTCGAGGTCACTTCTCACGCGATTGCCCCTCACATTAAACAATTTATTATTTTCCTGTTAGAAGTAGATTTTATTGGGTTTTTGAGGATTTGTGATAACACTCACCATGTCACCAACCAGCTGTTTAGCTCCGCAGGCAAACTTCCACCTACGGCTCTCGCTTACCGGACTCAGGACGCCACGCAGAGGGAGAGTAAGTACCTGATTTAATAGCACCCTTTTACTATCAATCGGTTGACAGTGTGTTTCATGCTTGTGGAGTATTTGCCATTCTCGCACGAAAGACGTTTCTTGCCCCGGCATGAGGACTGGAACTGTAGAGTCGCTGGACCATAGCCTGCTAGATTTACCTCAAAATAACCAGCGCTGCGTTAAAGCGGCCAGCCGTTGGCACAGGCACACACTCCTTTTGCAGTTGCTGACAGGAAGGATTTGACAGATTCTGTTTAACGCTGTGTACTTTGAAGTGCGTTGAGTTATACAACGGGACATGTTGGGATCGCGACCCAATGTGTTTGTTTGCTATATCAAATAGGTACGTGAGATGTACGCTGACGTAGATAGATGATGGCAACTTGCCTGCTTGCAGCACTGCGATAGGAAGCGATGTGCAGCCACATTAAAGCGGATAGCAATATTAAACTGAGAGACAGAAATAAAAGAGGTAAAAAACTAGAAAAAGGTTGTAATGTGAATACCCCCACAACGAATAGGTGGGTTGTAATTTGGTGGAATGTGCAAACCACTGCTGAAATCACACTGGGGTTTAGCTTCTACACAGACTGTTATAGTTTAAGATCTGAGATACAAAAATGCAATAAAAACAGTTCTGTGCAGGACAACCACACGTTTTTTAAATATTTCATGGTGCATAAAGTTACCCAAATTAAGAATCATCATTGAAATTTGCTAAAGTAATCCAAACCGTTCTAAAATTCACTCCTTGTCATTTTGTGTGTCTGCTGACTCATTGTGTTTCTGTGTGTGTGAAAGCTGTCGTGTAGGTATGGTGACTCAGAACTTCAAGGAATGTTGTGTGTGTGTGTGTGTGAGACAACTGCAGTTCTGAGCATCAGTGTGTGTGCATATCTGAGTTTTTGAATGTATGAAACCTGCAGGTTCTTCTAAGTGTGATTGTGTAGCTACAATTTTGACTGTTTGTCTGTTTCTGTGTTATACTGTTCTGTCTATCTGTTCTGTCTATCTGTTCTGTTTGTTCTGTCTGTCTATCTGTTCTGTCTGTTCTGTCTGTCTATCTGTTCTGTTCTGTGTTGTACTGTTATGTGCATGTATGACGGTGTGTTCATGTGTGTGTGTGTTTATGGGATTAGAAGAACAAAGGGTTAGAAGTGAAGAGACAGCAAAGTTAATAGATGGGGGATGGATTGGTAAGAAAGACATGAGAGGTTAGCAGAGATGGTTGAAAAAAGCAGACAGGTGGAGAACAGAGAGAATTAAAGAAATGGTTGAAGAAACAGAGAAGGCAATAGAAAGTTTAAAGAAATGTTTGAGGAAGTGAGAAGGAGGTGTGGTGATTAGCTAAATACTAGAATGTTTAAATAAATTTAAGTTTAACATTCTAATGCAAAGAGACCTATTGTTTAAATTTTCTAGTCTGATAGAATGGGTTTAAAGTACTCTGACTCAATCCTATGTTCTTTTATTTGCAGTTAATTGTATATTGGGTTTATCTTTACTTTTTACTTTCTGGGAGTGTGATTTTTCCCTGATATTCTGTTAAATCTGCATTTGATTTGTTTTTCAAAATCTGCTGTTGCTGGGAGACGTTTGACCAGTTCCCCTAGTCGGAAGAGGTATTTCTGAAGGCAGGCGTCAAACCTGTCTTGCTGAGCAGAGTGATCAGATAAGTGTTTTCTGGCACTGAGCAACAAAGGTTTGTCTCAGATGTTCTGAGTTCTGACCCAGTCACTAACTTCTGAGTAAGGATGTTTTGCTTGGTGTAAATTGTGTTTTAATACTGCTATAGTAAGGGTGAGTTGCCATTTCTGTTTAAACCTTTTGCTTGTTTGACAAGCCAGGCAGATATATGGTACTTCGAGGGTTATTGAGTAGTTAGGTTTATTCTTTATTATTTTGGCCTTTGACTCACCCTGAAGCAAAATGCAGTGGTATTTCTTAGGGTTAATTGTTAAAGCCCTGTTCTTTTCTTTTGCTGAATAGTCTTTTTAAATCTAATGATTTTATGTTTATAATTAGATACTGTTGTTTGAGTTTATTCAATTTGATTTTCTAACTCCTGGATTGACATATTTACATCTTTTCTTTTACTATGACTGTTGTTTAAATGTTTTATTTTGCCTTTAAGTTGTCTGATCCGTAAACAAGTAATAGCAGCCTGATGTGAGATTTTTATTTTATGTCTTGGATTCTTGTCATAAGCAGCATCTTTGCCAAGGGGAGATATCTGGCTATAATAGTTTGACTTACTGTTTTTACAGAAAGGTGTTTGGCTTTTTCATAAACCTAAAAACTTCTTGTTAAATGAGTCTTATCAATCACTTATTGGGTTAGATAAACTAATAGTGTGGGTTGTTTAATGCAGCATGGAACATGAATTGATGAAAGTACTTTGCTGATGATTATATGAGTTGATTCCAGCTTAAAGATGATACCCGAATGGACTATGTTGGTAAATTTCAGGTGAACTTTGAGCCCCATTAAATTCAAACTGGACTGGATAGCTGAATGGTTGTTGTTGAAGATGTCAAAAAGCCACAATGACTCTTTTGCACTTTCTCACCGCAGGCCATGGAACCAAGGAGTTTGGGGTCCTGTTGCATGTGATACCACCACAAATGAGGCGTCAAGGTCACTCTTCTCATCCCTCCCACTGCTGCATACTGCTGAGAGGGCCACTACAACTGATCATCATCAGATGGGATGCATGCAGGCTCACCAGGATGGCAGATAAGTAAACAATCTGCCTTCAGCTTGCAGGACCAATCCACCATGTTGCTGCTGATGATGGGAGATCGCACTTTGCTCTGAAACTGCCCCTCAGCATCTGATGAAACAAGAGGAATAGCAGCAGTTGGGAGGGACAACGAAATCAATATCTGGTGTTTGAGACCCCTCCTGGGTCCGTCCACACAACGCTGTGACCTGCCTCCAACGACGTATCCAGTACCCCAAATCTCCCGTCTGGTTTCATGGCTCCCTGTCCAAAAGACATCCCCTCACCATCTCTCAGAATGTCTCTCTCTCTCCTGTCACACCGCAGGTTGGCTCTCTGCCCCCACTTCACATTGCGTGAAGATGGGCGTCCTTACGAGGACATTTGAGCTGAAGAAGGAGAGTCTGGGTCTGTGATGACTCGTCTGTCTCATATCGACAAAAGGGCAACACCATTCTATGGAAAACATTGTTTTAACATCAACTTTCCCCCTCTAGCAATTCCACGAATCAACTGAGTTTGCTGGTATCTGATAATTCATATCAACTCGTGTTCAAGTATCTTGCATCTGTTATGATTATCTTAATAAAGCTAGGCACACAGGATAAAGTAGATCTTGGTGTTTGGGTTATTGTTAAGCTAAAATGTTCGTATTGATTCATAATTCGTGCTCATTGACTATTGGGTTATTGACATCTTACTCTGATTTGTTACATCAACAAAAATGAACATCAGGAGGGAATGTTAGGTATTTTTATTTTATTCATCTTTGTTGTGAAATCTTAAATGTGTTGGGGAAAAACCTGACCTTACTTGATTTTAGGTTTGGGTGTTTTAGGAAACTCCTTTCTGCTTTAGGCATTTTGATCCAGTATCTGAAGTTTTCCTTTGTCCTGTGCATTCTAAGACCAGGGTGTTTTCCATTAGGTAAGGGCAAACTGGTCAGGTAGGAAAATTAGCTCTAATCTAGAAACTTCTCTTCTGGTTATAGAATTTGTGGGTGTGCATTCTGTGATGTGTGGTTGGGTGTTTGTGCCAATAAATACTCGCTGCAGTTTCCAACTCGTTGTGAGAACAAATGACCGTCTTGTCTGGTGTTTGATTCTCACCCTTTGCAGAGTTTACACTTTGCAGAGCTTGTTGTCTGTTTAAGGTTTGTTACAATTGACTAAATTAAGAATATAATCCCTCTGTGTGGGTGTTCTGACTCCCTTTCAGGTAATTTAAGTTTAAGGTAATATAAGAACAATAGTATAAATTAAAATACGCAACATAATAGTGAATACGGATAGATTAAAATTACCGAACATAGATTAAATTACCTAACATCAGGTTTGTTTTAGTATACTCCAATCAACAGCCCCTACAACCACAAAAAGGAATGGAGTCATTAGCACTTATGGTTTTTAAATGGCACCCAGAATTATGTTGCACGAAGCACAATTTCACATAATTCTGGGTTCATTTGTGTGAAAACAAGGTCCAATCAGGCTGAAACGTTAAAGGAAGGTAGAATCTATTGAGTTGTAAGTTATCTGAACGTTTCAAGATGATCGCACATTCCTATAGGGGGTAAAACCATGTCCCAAAGGTCACCGGATCTGGTGTCACTCTAAAGAAGTAGTCCAGGTACATATTTGTGGGCTTATAACTTGGCTTCTGAATGTCCTAGAGAGGTCAGGTTTTTTTTAGTGTACTCCAATCAACAGCCCTTACAACCACAAAAAGGAATGGAGACATTAGCACTTATGGTTTTTAAATGGCACCCAGAATTATGTTGCACAAAGCACAATTTCACATCATTCTGGGTTCATTTGTGTGAAAACAAGGTCCAATCAGGCTGAAACGTTACAGGAAGGTAGAATCTATTGAGTTGCAAGTGATCTGAACGTTTCATAATGATAGCGCTTTCCTAAGGGGGTCAAACCATGTCCAAAAGGTCACCGGATCTGGTGTCAATTTAAAGAAGTAGTCCAGTTACACATTTGTGGGCTTATAACTTGGCTTCTGAATGTCCTAGAGATCAGGTTTGTTTTAATGTACTCCAATCAACAGCCCCTACAACCACAAAAAGGAATGGAGTCATTAGCACTTATGGTTTGTAAATGGCACCCAGAATTATGTTGCACGAAGCACAATTTCACATCATTCAGGGTTCATTTGTGTGAAAACAAGGTCCAATCAGGCTGAAACGTTACAGGAAGGTAGAATCTACTGAGTTGTAAGTGATCTGAACGTTTCATGATGATAGCACTTTCCTAAGGGGGTCAAACCATGTCCCAAAGGTCACCGGATCTGGTGTCAATTTAAAGAAGTAGTCCAGTTACACATTTGTGGGCTTATAACTTGGCTTCTGAATGTCCTAGAGAGATCAGGTTTGTTTTAGTGTACTCCAATCAACAGCCCCTACAACCACAAAAAGGAATGGAGTCATTAGCACTTATGCTTTGTAAATGGCACCCAGAATTATGTTGCACGAGAAACAATTTCACATCATTCTGGGTCCATTTGTCTGAAAACAAGGTCCAATCAGGCTGAAATGTTACAGGAAGGTAGAATCTATTGAGTTGTAAGTGATCTGAACGTTTCATGATGATAGCACTTTCCTAAGGGGGTCAAAACATGTCCCAAAGGTCACCGGATCTGGTGTCAATTTAAAGAAGTAGTCCAGTTACTCCTTTGTGGGCTTATAACTTGGCTTCTGAATGTCCTAGAGATATCAGGTTTGTTTTAGTATACTCCAATAAACAGCCCCTACAACCACAAAAAGGAATGGAGTCATTAGCACTTATGGTTTTTAAATGGCACCCAGAATTATGTTGCACGAAGCACAATTTCACATCATTCTGGGTTCATTTGTGTGAAAACAAGTCTAATCAGGCTGAAATGTTACATGAAGGTAGAATCTATTGAGTTGTAAGTCATCTGAACGTTTCATGATGATAGGACTTTCCTAAGGGGGTCAAACCATGTCCCAAAGGTCACCAGATCTGGTGTCAATTTAAAGAAGTAGTACAGTTACACCTTTGTGGGCTTATAACTTGGCTTCTGAATGTCCTAGAGAGATCAGGTTTGTTTAGTATACTCCAATCAACAGCCCCTACAACCACAAAAAGGAATGGAGTCATTAGCACTTATGGTTTTTCAATGGCACCCAGAATTATGTTGCACGAAGCACAATTTCACATCATTCTGGGTTCATTTGTGTGAAAACAAGGTCTAATCAGGCTGAAATGTTACAGGAAGGTAGAATCTATTGAGTTGTAAGTGATCTGAACGTTTCATGATGATAGGACTTTCCTAAGGGGGTCAAACCATGTCATAAAGGTCACCAGATCTGGTGTCAATTTAAAGAAGTAGTACAGTTACACCTTTGTGGGCTTATAACTTGGCTTCTGAATGTCCTAGAGAGATCAGGTTTGTTTAGTATACTCCAATCAACAGTTCTACAACCACAAAAAGGAATGGAGTCATTAGCACTTATGGTTTTTCAATGGCACCCAGAATTATGTTGCACGAAGCACAATTTCACATCATTCTGGGTTCATTTGTGTGAAAACAAGGTCCAATCAGGCTGAAACGTTACAGGAAGGTAGAATCTATTGAGTTGTAAGTGATCTGAACGTTTCAAGATGATCGCACATTCCTATAGGGGGTCAAACCATGTCCCAAAGGTCACCTGGCCTGGTGTCACTTTAAAGAAGCAGTCCAGTTACACCTTTGTGGGCTTATAGCTTGGCTTCTGAATGTCCTAGAGAGGTTAGGTTTGTTTTAGTGTTCTCCAATCACCAGCCCCTACAACCACAAAAAGGAATGGAGTCATTAGCACTTATGGTTTGTAAATGGCACCCAGAATTATGTTGCACGAAGCACAATTTCACATCATTCTGGGTTCATTTGTGTGAAAACAAGGTCCAATCAGGCTGAAACGTTACAGGAAGGTAGAATCTATTGAGTTATAAGTAATCTGAACGTTTCATGATGATAGCACTTTCTTAAGGGGGTCAAACCATGTCCCAAAGGTCACCGGATCTGGTGTCACTTTAAAGAAGTAGTCCAGTTACACATTTGTGGGCTTATAACTTGGCTTCTGAATGTCCTAGAGAGGTCAGGTTTGTTTTAGTGTACTCCAATCAACAGCCCCTACAACCACAAAAAGGAATGGAGACATTAGCACTTATGGTTTTTAAATGGCACCCAGAATTATGTTGCACGAAGCACAATTTCACATCATTCTGGGTTCATTTGTGTGTAAACAAGGTCCAATCAGGCTGAAACGTTACAGGAAGGTAGAATCTATTGAGTTGTAAGAGATCTGAACGTTTCATGATGATAGCACTTTCCTAAGGGGGTCAAACCATGTCCCAAAGGTCACCGGATCAGGTGTCAATTTAAAGAAGTAGTCCAGTTACACATTTGTGGGCTTATAACTTGGCTTCTGAATGTCCTAGAGAGATCAGGTTTGTTTTAGTGTTCTCCAATCACCAGCCCCTACAACCACAAAAAGGAATGGAGTCATTAGCACTTATGGTTTGTAAATGGCACCCAGAATTATGTTGCACGAATCACAATTTCACATCATTCTGGGTTCATTTGTGTGAAAACAAGGTCCAATCAGGCTGAAACGTTACAGGCAGAGCCGGATTAAATAAATGGACTACACTAGGCAGGCTGCGTTTTTAGGGCCCCCCCCCCCCCCCTCCATCGATGTTATGTAATGAATTGAAATCTGAAACTTACCAAATTTACTTATAAAAGTTCATTCACATTTTACATAGCCTAGTTTTTGGTTACAAATTGGTTGTTTGTATGCCAAAATAAGTCATGTGTTGTAGGCTGTTGCCTCTGCTGAATCAGAAATTCTGTCAATTTTCTGAGTGTGAACTTATTGTTTTGCTACTTGAACATTAATAAAATTATTTGACAAATAATTAATAAAATCAGCAACACTTACCAAGGAAACCATTTAGCATTCTCTACTCCGGGATAATCTTCAGCCTTCCAGCATCACATGGCCTCAGTCACAGCAGAAACACGTCTAAAGAAATGTTCCTTGGTTAAGCTTCAGTCTATGTCTCCAGATTTCCTCTGTGATGCAGAAGAATATCCAATATTTTGAAAGGGATAGTTTAGTGCAAAGTACTCATCAGTTTTGTACCACTTTGCAGGATCAGATGGGTAGTTGTTAATACCCTGTCTGGGTCTAGGGGCTCCTGTAAGACTATATTGGGCTCACTTCTGGCTGGCTGCTGTTCTTCCAGTTTGTCCTTCTGTGAAGGCGCTGATGTTGACGGCGTTGGCGCTACAGCATCTTCCGCCACATCTTCCACCGCGTCTTCGGGTTGTGTCTCCTCCGGGTCTGACTTGGGCCCGGCCTCTGGCTCTGCTGACTCGAGCATGTTCACAGCTGTCGGACGGCTGCCCGAGCAGCCCGACAGAAACTTCTGTAAAGCCCCCCGCTGTCTCTTCTTTAGTTCCTCTTCATTTAAATATTTTTCTTTTTTACGTTTTGCCGCACCCGAAAGCATCGTGAAAGTTAGCCTACTCAAAAACACCTGCTAGCTTTGTTGTGTCCCGCTCTGACTCTGACCGCTTCTCTGACGTCCTTCATTGGGTGGCGCCTTAACCCTCTGGGGTCCAGGGTGTAATTTGCAGTGAGTTTTCCTTTGTATTTCCAAAATAAAAACCATAATCACTGCCTTATGTGGTATCAATCTTTTCAGCACAACCTGGACTTTATGAATCTATACTTATTTTGTATATTTGGACATAAAGGGGTTGCGTATTAGACCTTAAATCACTCAAAAACATAAAATCTGAATAGGAAAAAAGTTGTTTATTTTGCTGTGAAACCAACAAACATTTATGACAAATGTTTTTTATCATTTAGACTGGTAATCTAGACTGTACATTTATAAAAAATATGACTAAATATAGCAAATAACTAATTAAAAAAGTTATTAGCTCTCTGGGATCCAGAGTGTAAATCACCGTTTTTGACTCATTTTGGTTTTTCTTTTGTATTTTCTAATAAAAACAATAAATATTGCCTTATGGGGTATCATTAATTTCAAGTCAACCTGGACTATCTGAATTTATACTTATTTTATTAATTTGGCAATAATGTACATGGATTTTGGAGTGGGGAGTGGCTCCGTCTCACGCCGAGATCTGACAGCTACGCGGCGCCGCCCACTCCTCTTGATGGATCTCCGAGGAGCTGGATCTCTGCCTTCATCCTCTACCTCATCATGACCCAACTCTTCTATGAGGAAGGCTGGATCTGCCACATCATCATCATCATCCTCGCTATTTGCCTCAGACTCCGGCTGCGAGTCTCAGTCCACTTCCTCTGCTTCCAGTTCAAAAAACAGCCGTACTATCTGAACTGCCTGGTGGACATTTATCCTTCTCATCATCCTTTATTAAAGCCTAATAAATGCCTACTAAACTGCAGAGACAATATATCTGTCCGGATCGCTCCAAAATACAAAGTTTACCGTCAATATCTGTCTAATTGTTTGTTGTTACTCCGTTCGCGCCACTCCTTTCCCCGCGAAGCGGCTCCTTTTTGCGCATATCTCGTTACTCGTGTGATACTTTTTATCAGCTGAATATGTGAGACGTCCACCAACAGCAAAAGGATCTCGTGTTTTTGTGGGTTTTTAATGTTCACAAGCACATTCCCGCTCACAGATTACTAAACCGCTGTTTTGACAAGTTATCAGATTGTCTAAAAATAGGTCATTTTTTAGTTTAGTATAACTCCGCTTTTACGTTGCCTATTAACAAAATTTAAAAACTGGGGTGTAGTTTATAATCTGCTTTTTAAAGCTGAATTGAAACCGAAACTCAGGGAGGCGGAGTCTTGCTGCTACAGCGTCCCAAATCAGACCTGTTCAAAAGACGCGTATACTCGTCCGTGGACCCCAGAGGTTTAATGTGACAAAGCCAATGAAACGGTCTATGGTTAAGATAAACATTGTCACTATTTTTAGTTAATTAATAAATATTGAAACAATTTGTAGATAGGAGTCCTAGCTACAAATTCTATCATACGACATGTGTACATTTAATTTTTAATTTATTTATTTATAATTTTGTTCCTCTGTCTGGGCCCCATCCAGCCAATCAGGCCCTAGGCACGTGCCTACTTTGCCTTTGCGTTAATCCGGCTTTGGTTACAGGAAGGTAGAATCTATTGAGTTGTAAGTGATCTGAACGTTTCATGATGATCGCACATTCCTATAGGGGGTCAAACCATGTCCCAAAGGTCACCGGATCTGGTGTCACTTTAAAGAAGTAGTCCAGTTACACATTTGTGGGCTTATAACTTGGCTTCTGAATGTCCTAGAGAGGTCAGGTTTGTTTTATTGTACTCCAATCAACAGCCCCTACAACCACAAAAAGGAATGGAGATATTAGCACTTATGGTTTTTAAATGGCACCCAGAATTATGTTGCACGAAGCACAATTTCACATCATTCTGGGTTCATTTGTGTGAAAACAAGGTCCAATCAGGCTGAAACGTTACAGGAAGGTAGAATCTATTGAGTTGTAAGTGATCTGAACGTTTCATGATGATAGCACTTTCCTAAGGGGGTCAAACCATGTCCCAAAGGTCACCGGATCAGGTGTCAATTTAAAGAAGTAGTCCAGTTACACATTTGTGGGCTTATACTTGGCTTCTGAATGTCCTAGAGAGACCAGGTTTGTTTTAGTGTACTCCAATCAACAGCCTCTACAACCACAAAAAAGGAATGGAGTCATTAGCACTTATGGTTTGTAAATGGCACCCAGAATTATGTTGCACGAAGCACAATTTCACATCATTCTGGGTCCATTTGTGTGAAAACAAGGTCCAATCAGGCTGAAACGCGACAAGAAGGTAGAATCTATTGAGTTGTAAGTGATCTGAACGTTTCAAGATGATCGCACATTCCTATAGGGGGTAAAACCATGTTCCAAAGGTCACCGGGCCTGGTGTCACTTTAAAGATGTAGTCCAGTTACACCTTTGTGGGCTTATAACTTGGCTTCTGAATGTCCTAGAGAGGTTAGGTTTGTGTTAGTGTACTCCAATCAAAAGCCCCTACAACCACAAAAAGGAATGGAGTCATTAGCACTTATGGTTTTTAAATGGCACCCAGAATTATGTTGCACGAAGCACAATTTCACATCATTCTGGGTTCATTTGTGTGAAAACAAGGTCCAATCAAGCTGAAATGTTACAGGAAGGTAGAATCTATTGAGTTGTAAGTGATCTGAACGTTTCATGATGATAGCACTTTCCTAAGGGGGTCAAACCATGTCCCAAAGGTCACCGGATCTGGTGTCAATTTAAAGAAGTAGTCCAGTTACACATTTGTGGGCTTATAACTTGGCTTCTGAATGTCCTAGAGAGATCAGGTTTGTTTTAGTGTACTCCAATCAACAGCCCCTACAACCACAAAAAGGAATGGAGTCATTAGCACTTATGCTTTGTAAATGGCACCCAGAATTATGTTGCACGAGAAACAATTTCACATCATTCTGGGTCCATTTGTGTGAAAACAAGGTCCAATCAGGCTGAAATGTTACAGGAAGGTAGAATCTATTGAGTTGTAAGTGATCTGAACGTTTCATGATGATAGCACTTTCCTAAGGGGGTCAAAACATGTCCCAAAGGTCACCGGATCTGGTGTCAATTTAAAGAAGTAGTCCAGTTACTCCTTTGTGGGCTTATAACTTGGCTTCTGAATGTCCTAGAGATATCAGGTTTGTTTTAGTATACTCCAATAAACAGCCCCTACAACCACAAAAAGGAATGGAGTCATTAGCACTTATGGTTTTTAAATGGCACCCAGAATTATGTTGCACGAAGCACAATTTCACATCATTCTGGGTTCATTTGTGTGAAAACAAGGTCTAATCAGGCTGAAATGTTACATGAAGGTAGAATCTATTGAGTTGTAAGTGATCTGAACGTTTCATGATGATAGGACTTTCCTAAGGGGGTCAAACCATGTCCCAAAGGTCACCAGATCTGGTGTCAATTTAAAGAAGTAGTACAGTTACACCTTTGTGGGCTTATAACTTGGCTTCTGAATGTCCTAGAGAGATCAGGTTTGTTTAGTATACTCCAATCAACAGCCCCTACAACCACAAAAAGGAATGGAGTCATTAGCACTTATGGTTTTTCAATGGCACCCAGAATTATGTTGCACGAAGCACAATTTCACATCATTCTGGGTTCATTTGTGTGAAAACAAGGTCTAATCAGGCTGAAATGTTACATGAAGGTAGAATCTATTGAGTTGTAAGTGATCTGAACGTTTCATGATGATAGGACTTTCCTAAGGGGGTCAAACCATGTCCCAAAGGTCACCAGATCTGGTGTCAATTTAAAGAAGTAGTACAGTTACACCTTTGTGGGCTTATAACTTGGCTTCTGAATGTCCTAGAGAGATCAGGTTTGTTTAGTATACTCCAATCAACAGCCCCTACAACCACAAAAAGGAATGGAGTCATTAGCACTTATGGTTTTTCAATGGCACCCAGAATTATGTTGCACGAAGCACAATTTCACATCATTCTTGGTTCATTTGTGTGAAAACAAGGTCCAATCAGGCTGAAACGTTACAGGAAGGTAGAATCTATTGAGTTGTAAGTGATCTGAACGTTTCAAGATGATCGCACATTCCTATAGGGGGTCAAACCATGTCCCAAAGGTCACCTGGCCTGGTGTCACTTTAAAGAAGCAGTCCAGTTACACCTTTGTGGGCTTATAGCTTGGCTTCTGAATGTCCTAGAGAGGTTAGGTTTGTTTTAGTGTTCTCCAATCACCAGCCCCTACAACCACAAAAAGGAATGGAGTCATTAGCACTTATGGTTTGTAAATGGCACCCAGAATTATGTTGCACGAAGCACAATTTCACATCATTCTGGGTTCATTTGTGTGAAAACAAGGTCCAATCAGGCTGAAACGTTACAGGAAGGTAGAATCTATTGAGTTGTAAGTAATCTGAACGTTTCATGATGATAGCACTTTCTTAAGGGGGTCAAACCATGTCCCAAAGGTCACCGGATCTGGTGTCACTTTAAAGAAGTAGTCCAGTTACACATTTGTGGGCTTATAACTTGGCTTCTGAATGTCCTAGAGAGGTCAGGTTTGTTTTAGTGTACTCCAATCAACAGCCCCTACAACCACAAAAAGGAATGGAGACATTAGCACTTATGGTTTTTAAATGGCACCCAGAATTATGTTGCACGAAGCACAATTTCACATCATTCTGGGTTCATTTGTGTGTAAACAAGGTCCAATCAGGCTGAAACGTTACAGGAAGGTAGAATCTATTGAGTTGTAAGTGATCTGAACGTTTCATGATGATAGCACTTTCCTAAGGGGGTCAAACCATGTCCCAAAGGTCACCGGATCAGGTGTCAATTTAAAGAAGTAGTCCAGTTACACATTTGTGGGCTTATAACTTGGCTTCTGAATGTCCTAGAGAGATCAGGTTTGTTTTAGTGTTCTCCAATCACCAGCCCCTACAACCACAAAAAGGAATGGAGTCATTAGCACTTATGGTTTGTAAATGGCACCCAGAATTATGTTGCACGAATCACAATTTCACATCATTCTGGGTTCATTTGTGTGAAAACAAGGTCCAATCAGGCTGAAACGTTACAGGAAGGTAGAATCTATTGAGTTGTAAGTGATCTGAACGTTTCATGATGATCGCACATTCCTATAGGGGGTCAAACCATGTCCCAAAGGTCACCGGATCTGGTGTCACTTTAAAGAAGTAGTCCAGTTACACATTTGTGGGCTTATAACTCTGCTTCTGAATGTCCTAGAGAGGTCAGGTTTGTTTTATTGTACTCCAATCAACAGCCCCTACAACCACAAAAAGGAATGGAGATATTAGCACTTATGGTTTTTAAATGGCACCCAGAATTATGTTGCACGAAGCACAATTTCACATCATTCTGGGTTCATTTGTGTGAAAACAAGGTCCAATCAGGCTGAAACGTTACAGGAAGGTAGAATCTATTGAGTTGTAAGTGATCTGAACGTTTCATGATGATAGCACTTTCCTAAGGGGGTCAAACCATGTCCCAAAGGTCACCGGATCAGGTGTCAATTTAAAGAAGTAGTCCAGTTACACATTTGTGGGCTTATACTTGGCTTCTGAATGTCCTAGAGAGACCAGGTTTGTTTTAGTGTACTCCAATCAACAGCCTCTACAACCACAAAAAAGGAATGGAGTCATTAGCACTTATGGTTTGTAAATGGCACCCAGAATTATGTTGCACGAAGCACAATTTCACATCATTCTGGGTCCATTTGTGTGAAAACAAGGTCCAATCAGGCTGAAACGCGACAAGAAGGTAGAATCTATTGAGTTGTAAGTGATCTGAACGTTTCAAGATGATCGCACATTCCTATAGGGGGTAAAACCATGTTCCAAAGGTCACCGGGCCTGGTGTCACTTTAAAGATGTAGTCCAGTTACACCTTTGTGGGCTTATAACTTGGCTTCTGAATGTCCTAGAGAGGTTAGGTTTGTGTTAGTGTACTCCAATCAAAAGCCCCTACAACCACAAAAAGGAATGGAGTCATTAGCACTTATGGTTTTTAAATGGCACCCAGAATTATGTTGCACGAAGCACAATTTCACATCATTCTGGGTTCATTTGTGTGAAAACAAGGTCCAATCAGGCTGAAATGTTACAGGAAGGTAGAATCTATTGAGTTGTAAGTGATCTGAACGTTTCATGATGATAGCACTTTCCTAAGGGGGTCAAACCATGTCCCAAAGGTCACCGGATCTGGTGTCAATTTAAAGAAGTAGTCCAGTTACACATTTGTGGGCTTATAACTTGGCTTCTGAATGTCCTAGAGAGATCAGGTTTGTTTTAGGGTACTCCAATCAACAGCCCCTACAACCACAAAAAGGAATGGAGTCATTAGCAGTTATGGTTTTTAAATGGCACCCAGAATTATGTTGCACGAAGCACAATTTCACATCATTCTGGGTTCATTTGTGTGAAAACAAGGTCCAATCAGGCTGAAACGTTACAGGAAGGTAGAATCTACTGAGTTGTAAGTGATCTGAACGTTTCATGATGATAGCACTTTCCTAAGGGGGTCAAACCATGTCCCAAAGGTCACCGGGCCTGGTGTCACTTTAAAGATGTAGTCCAGTTACACCTTTGTGGGCTTATAACTTGGCTTCTGAATGTCCTAGAGAGGTCAGGTTTGTTTTAGTGTACTCCAATCAACAGCCCCTACAACCACAAAAAGGAATGGAGTCATTAGCACTTATGGTTTGTAAATGGCACCCAGAATTATGTTGCACGAAGCACAATTTCACGTCATTCTGGGTTCATTTGGGTGAAAACAAGGTCCAATCAGGCTGAAACGTTACAGGAAGGTAGAATCTACTGAGTTGTAAGTGATCTGAACGTTTCATGATGATAGCACTTTCCTAAGGGGGTCAAACCATGTCCCAAAGGTCACCGGATCTGGTGTCAATTTAAAGAAGTAGTCCAGTTACACATTTGTGGGCTTATAACTTGGCTTCTGAATGTCCTAGAGAGATCAGGTTTGTTTTAGTGTACTCCAATCAACAGCCCCTACAACCACAAAAAGGAATGGAGTCATTAGCACTTATGCTTTGTAAATGGCACCCAGAATTATGTTGCACGAAGAACAATTTCACATCATTCTGGGTCCATTTGTCTGAAAACAAGGTCCAATCAGGCTGAAATGTTACAGGAAGGTAGAATCTATTGAGTTGTCAGTGATCTGAACGTTTCATGATGATAGCACTTTCCTAAGGGGGTCAAACCATTTCCCAAAGGTCACCGGATCTGGTGTCAATTTAAAGAAGTAGTCCAGTTACACCTTTGTGGGCTTATAACTTGGCTTCTGAATGTCCTAGAGATATCAGGTTTGTTTTAGTATACTCCAATCAACAGCCCCTACAACCACAAAAAGGAATGGAGTCATTAGCACTTATGGTTTTTAAATGGCACCCAGAATTATGTTGCACGAAGCACAATTTCACATCATTCTGGGTTCATTTGTGTGAAAACAAGGTCTAATCAGGCTGAAATGTTACATGAAGGTAGAATCTATTGAGTTGTAAGTGATCTGAACGTTTCATGATGATAGCACTTTCCTAAGGGGGTCAAACCATGTCCCAAAGGTCACCAGATCTGGTGTCAATTTAAAGAAGTAGTACAGTTACACCTTTGTGGGCTTATAACTTGGCTTCTGAATGTCCTAGAGAGATCAGGTTTGTTTTAGTATACTCCAATCAACAGCCCCTACAACCACAAAAAGGAATGGAGTCATTAGCACTTATGGTTTTTAAATGGCACCCAGAATTATGTTGCACGAAGCACAATTTCACATCATTCTGGGTTCATTTGTGTGAAAACAAGGTCCAATCAGGCTGAAACGTTACAGGAAGGTAGAATCTATTGAGTTGTAAGTGATCTGAACGTTTCAAGATGATCGCACATTCCTATAGGGGGTCAAACCATGTCCCAAAGGTCACCGGGCCTGGTGTCACTTTAAAGAAGCAGTCCAGTTACACCTTTGTGGGCTTATAACTTGGCTTCTGAATGTCCTAGAGAGGTTAGGTTTGTTTTAGTGTTCTCTAATCACCAGCCCCTACAACCACAAAAAGGAATGGAGTCATTAGCACTTATGGTTTGTAAATGGCACCCAGAATTATGTTGCACGAAGCACAATTTCACATCATTCTGGGTTCATTTGTGTGAAAACAAGGTCCAATCAGGCTGAAACGTTACAGGAAGGTAGAATCTATTGAGTTGTAAGTGATCTGAACGTTTCATGATGATAGCACTTTCCTAAGGGGGTCAAACCATGTCCCAAAGGTCACCGGATCTGGTGTCACTTTAAAGAAGTAGTCCAGTTACACATTTGTGGGCTTATAACTTGGCTTCTGAATGTCCTAGAGAGGTCAGGTTTGTTTTAGTGTACTCCAATCAACAGCCCCTACAACCACAAAAAGGAATGGAGACATTAGCACTTATGGTTTTTAAATGGCACCCAGAATTATGTTGCACGAAGCACAATTTCACATCATTCTGGGTTCATTTGTGTGTAAACAAGGTCCAATCAGGCTGAAACGTTACAGGAAGGTAGAATCTATTGAGTTGTAAGTGATCTGAACGTTTCATGATGATAGCACTTTCCTAAGGGGGTCAAACCATGTCCCAAAGGTCACCGGATCTGGTGTCAATTTAAAGAAGTAGTCCAGTTACACATTTGTGGGCTTATAACTTGGCTTCTGAATGTCCTAGAGAGATCAGGTTTGTTTTAGGGTACTCCAATCAACAGCCCCTACAACCACAAAAAGGAATGGAGTCATTAGCAGTTATGGTTTTTAAATGGCACCCAGAATTATGTTGCACGAAGCACAATTTCACATCATTCTGGGTTCATTTGTGTGAAAACAAGGTCCAATCAGGCTGAAACGTTACAGGAAGGTAGAATCTACTGAGTTGTAAGTGATCTGAACGTTTCATGATGATAGCACTTTCCTAAGGGGGTCAAACCATGTCCCAAAGGTCACCGGGCCTGGTGTCACTTTAAAGATGTAGTCCAGTTACACCTTTGTGGGCTTATAACTTGGCTTCTGAATGTCCTAGAGAGGTCAGGTTTGTTTTAGTGTACTCCAATCAACAGCCCCTACAACCACAAAAAGGAATGGAGTCATTAGCACTTATGGTTTGTAAATGGCACCCAGAATTATGTTGCACGAAGCACAATTTCACGTCATTCTGGGTTCATTTGTGTGAAAACAAGGTCCAATCAGGCTGAAACGTTACAGGAAGGTAGAATCTACTGAGTTGTAAGTGATCTGAACGTTTCATGATGATAGCACTTTCCTAAGGGGGTCAAACCATGTCCCAAAGGTCACCGGATCTGGTGTCAATTTAAAGAAGTAGTCCAGTTACACATTTGTGGGCTTATAACTTGGCTTCTGAATGTCCTAGAGAGATCAGGTTTGTTTTAGTGTACTCCAATCAACAGCCCCTACAACCACAAAAAGGAATGGAGTCATTAGCACTTATGCTTTGTAAATGGCACCCAGAATTATGTTGCACGAAGAACAATTTCACATCATTCTGGGTCCATTTGTCTGAAAACAAGGTCCAATCAGGCTGAAATGTTACAGGAAGGTAGAATCTATTGAGTTGTCAGTGATCTGAACGTTTCTTGATGATAGCACTTTCCTAAGGGGGTCAAACCATTTCCCAAAGGTCACCGGATCTGGTGTCAATTTAAAGAAGTAGTCCAGTTACACCTTTGTGGGCTTATAACTTGGCTTCTGAATGTCCTAGAGATATTAGGTTTGTTTTAGTATACTCCAATCAACAGCCCCTACAACCACAAAAAGGAATGGAGTCATTAGCACTTATGGTTTTTAAATGGCACCCAGAATTATGTTGCACGAAGCACAATTTCACATCATTCTGGGTTCATTTGTGTGAAAACAAGGTCTAATCAGGCTGAAATGTTACATGAAGGTAGAATCTATTGAGTTGTAAGTGATCTGAACGTTTCATGATGATAGCACTTTCCTAAGGGGGTCAAACCATGTCCCAAAGGTCACCAGATCTGGTGTCAATTTAAAGAAGTAGTACAGTTACACCTTTGTGGGCTTATAACTTGGCTTCTGAATGTCCTAGAGAGATCAGGTTTGTTTTAGTATACTCCAATCAACAGCCCCTACAACCACAAAAAGGAATGGAGTCATTAGCACTTATGGTTTTTAAATGGCACCCAGAATTATGTTGCACGAAGCACAATTTCACATCATTCTGGGTTCATTTGTGTGAAAACAAGGTCCAATCAGGCTGAAACGTTACAGGAAGGTAGAATCTATTGAGTTGTAAGTGATCTGAACGTTTCAAGATGATCGCACATTCCTATAGGGGGTCAAACCATGTCCCAAAGGTCACCGGGCCTGGTGTCACTTTAAAGAAGCAGTCCAGTTACACCTTTGTGGGCTTATAACTTGGCTTCTGAATGTCCTAGAGAGGTTAGGTTTGTTTTAGTGTTCTCTAATCACCAGCCCCTACAACCACAAAAAGGAATGGAGTCATTAGCACTTATGGTTTGTAAATGGCACCCAGAATTATGTTGCACGAAGCACAATTTCACATCATTCTGGGTTCATTTGTGTGTAAACAAGGTCCAATCAGGCTGAAACGTTACAGGAAGGTAGAATCTATTGAGTTGTAAGTGATCTGAACGTTTCATGATGATAGCACTTTCCTAAGGGGGTCAAACCATGTCCCAAAGGTCACCGGATCAGGTGTCAATTTAAAGAAGTTGTCCAGTTACACATTTGTGGGCTTATAACTTGGCTTCTGAATGTCCTAGAGAGATCAGGTTTGTTTTAGTGTTCTCCAGTCACCAGCCCCTACAACCACAAAAAGGAATGGAGACATTAGCACTTATGGTTTTTAAATGGCACCCAGAATTATGTTGCACGAAGCACAATTTCACATCATTCTGGGTTCATTTGTGTGAAAACAAGGTCCAATCAGGCTGAAACGTTACAGGAAGGTAGAATCTATTGAGTTGTAAGTGATCTGAACGTTTCATGATGATAGCAGTTTCCTAAGGGGGTCAAACCATGTCCCAAAGGTCACCGGATCAGGTGTCAATTTAAAGAAGTAGTCCAGTTACACATTTGTGGGCTTATAACTTGGCTGCTGAATGTCCTAGAGAGATCAGGTTTGTTTTAGTGTACTCCAATCAACTGCCTCTACAACCACAAAAAAGGAATGGAGTCATTAGCACTTATGGTTTGTAAATGGCACCCAGAATTATGTTGCACGAAGCACAATTTCACATCATTCTGGGTCCATTTGTGTGAAAACAAGGTCCAATCAGGCTGAAACGCTACAAGAAGGTAGAATCTATTGAGTTGTAAGTGATCTGAACGTTTCAAGATGATCGCACATTCCTATAGGGGGTAAAACCATGTTCCAAAGGTCACCGGGCCTGGTGTCACTTTAAAGATGTAGTCCAGTTACACATTTGTGGGCTTATAACTTGGCTTCTGAATGTCCTAGAGAGGTTAGGTTTGTGTTAGTGTACTCCAATCAAAAGCCCCTACAACCACAAAAAGGAATGGAGTCATTAGCACTTATGGTTTTTAAATGGCACCCAGAATTATGTTGCACGAAGCACAATTTCACATCATTCTGGGTTCATTTGTGTGAAAACAAGGTCCAATCAGGCTGAAATGTTACAGGAAGGTAGAATCTATTGAGTTGTAAGTGATCTGAACGTTTCATGATGATAGCACTTTCCTAAGGGGGTCAAACCATGTCCCAAAGGTCACCGGATCTGGCGTCAATTTAAAGAAGTAGTCCAGTTACACATTTGTGGGCTTATAACTTGGCTTCTGAATGTCCTAGAGAGATCAGGTTTGTTTTAGGGTACTCCAATCAACAGCCCCTACAACCACAAAAAGGAATGGAGTCATTAGCAGTTATGGTTTGTAAATGGCACCCAGAATTATTTTGCACGAAGCACAATTTCACATCATTCTGGGTTCATTTGTGTGAAAACAAGGTCCAATCAGGCTGAAACGTTACAGGAAGGTAGAATCTACTGAGTTGTAAGTGATCTGAACGTTTCATGATGATAGCACTTTCCTAAGGGGGTCAAACCATGTCCCAAAGGTCGCCGGGCCTGGTGTCACTTTAAAGATGTAGTCCAGTTACACCTTTGTGGGCTTATAACTTGGCTTCTGAATGTCCTAGAGAGGTCAGGTTTGTTTTAGTGTACTCCAATCAACAGCCCCTACAACCACAAAAAGGAATGGAGTCATTAGCACTTATGGTTTGTAAATGGCACCCAGAATTATGTTGCACGAAGCACAATTTCACATCATTCTGGGTCCATTTGTGTGAAAACAAGGTCCAATAAGGCTGAAGCGTTACAGGAAGGTAGAATCTATTGAGTTGTAAGTGATCTGAACGTTGCATGATGATAGCACTTTCCTGAGGGGGTCAAACCATGTCCCAAAGGTCACCGGGCCTGGTGTCACTTTAAAGATGTAGTCCAGTTACACCTTTGTGGGCTTATAACTTGACTTCTGAATGTCCTAGAGAGGTTAGGTTTGTTTTAGTGTACTCCAATCAAAAGCCCCTACAACCACAAAAAGGAATGGAGTCATTAGCACTTATGGTTTGTAAATGGCACCCAGAATTATGTTGCACAAAGCACAATTTCACATCAT
Source organism: Nothobranchius furzeri (assembly GCF_043380555.1). Lineage (NCBI taxonomy): Eukaryota > Metazoa > Chordata > Actinopteri > Cyprinodontiformes > Nothobranchiidae > Nothobranchius > Nothobranchius furzeri. Next base: position 12,890,856 of record NC_091743.1, read on the forward strand.
TCTGGGTTCATTTGTGTGAAAACAAGGTCCAATCAGGCTGAAACGTTACAGGAAGGTAGAATCTATTGAGTTGTAAGTGATCTGACCGTTTCATGATGATAGCACTTTCCAAAGGGGGTCAAACCATGTCCCAAAGGTCACCGGATCTGGTGTCACTTTAAAGAAGTAGTCCAGTTACACATTTGTGGGCTTATAACTTGGCTTCTGAATGTCCTAGAGAGGTCAGGTTTGTTTTAGTGTACTCCAATCAACAGCCCCTACAACCACAAAATGGAATGGAGACATTAGCACTTATGGTTTTTAAATGGCACCCAGAATTATGTTGCACGAAGCACAATTTCACATCATTCTGGGTTCATTTGTGTGAAAACAAGGTCCAATCAGGCTGAAATGTTACAGGAAGGTAGAATCTATTGAGTTGTAAGTGATCTGAACGTTTCATGATGATAGCACTTTCCTAAGGGGGTCAAACCATGTCCCAAATGTCACCGGATCTGGTGTCAATTTAAAGAAGTAGTCCAGTTACACATTTGTGGGCTTATAACTTGGCTTCTGAATGTCCTAGAGAGATCAGGTTTGTTTTAGGGTACTCCAATCAACAGCCCCTACAACCACAAAAAGGAATGGAGTCATTAGCACTTATGGTTTTTAAATGGCACCTAGAATTATGTTGCACGAAGTACAATTTCACATCATTCTGGGTTCATTTGTGTGAAAACAAGGTCCAATCAGGCTGAAACGTTACAGGAAGGTAGAATCTATTGAGTTGTAAGTGATCTGAACGTTTCATGATAATAGCAATTTCCTAAGGGGGTCAAACCATGTCCCAAATGTCACCGGATCTGGTGTCAATTTAAAGAAGTAGTCCAGTTACACATTTGTGGGCTTATAACTTGGCTTCTGAATGTCCTAGAGAGATCAGGTTTGTTTTAGGGTACTCCAATCAACAGCCCCTACAACCACAAAAAGGAATGGAGTCATTAGCACTTATGGTTTTTAAATGGCACCTAGAATTATGTTGCACGAAGTACAATTTCACATCATTCTGGGTTCATTTGTGTGAAAACAAGGTCCAATCAGGCTGAAACGTTACAGGAAGGTAGAATCTATTGAGTTGTAAGTGATCTGAACGTTTCATGATGATAGCACTTTCCTAAGGGGGTCAAACCATGTCCCAAAGGTCACCGGATCTGGTGTCAATTTAAAGAAGTAGTCCAGTTACACATTTGTGGGCTTATAACTTGGCTTCTGAATGTCCTAGAGAGATCAGGTTTGTTTTTGTGTACTCCAGTCAACAGCCCCTACAACCACAAAATGGAATGGAGACATTAGCACTTATGGTTTTTAAATGGCACCCAGAATTATGTTGCACGAAGCACAATTTCACATCATTCTGGGTTCATTTGTGTGAAAACAAGGTCCAATCAGGCTGAAACGTTACAGGAAGGTAGAATCTATTGAGTTGTAAGTGATCTGAACGTTTCATGATGATAGCACTTTCCTAAGGGGGTCAAACCATGTCCCAAATGTCACCGGATCTGGTGTCAATTTAAAGAAGTAGTCCAGTTACACATTTGTGGGCTTATAACTTGGCTTCTGAATGTCCTAGAGTGATCAGGTTTGTTTTAGGGTACTCCAATCAACAGCCCCTACAACCACAAAAAGGAATGGAGTCATTAGCACTTATGGTTTTTAAATGGCACCCAGAATTATGTTGCACGAAGTACAATTTCACATCATTCTGGGTTCATTTGTGTGAAAACAAGGTCCAATCAGGCTGAAACGTTACAGGAAGGTAGAATCTATTGAGTTGTAAGTGATCTGAACGTTTCATGATGATAGCACTTTCCTAAGGGGGTCAAACCATGTCCCAAAGGTCACCAGATCTGGTGTCAATTTAAAGAAGTAGTACAGTTACACCTTTGTGGGCTTATAACTTGGCTTCTGAATGTCCTAGAGAGATCAGGTTTGTTTTAGTATACTCCAATCAACAGCCCCTACAACCACAAAAAGGAATGGAGTCATTAGCACTTATGGTTTTTAAATGGCACCCAGAATTATGTTGCACGAAGCACAATTTCACATCATTCTGGGTTCATTTGTGTGAAAACAAGGTCCAATCAGGCTGAAACGTTACAGGAAGGTAGAATCTATTGAGTTGTAAGTGATCTGAACGTTTCAAGATGATCGCACATTCCTATAGGGGGTCAAACCATGTCCCAAAGGTCACCGGGCCTGGTGTCACTTTAAAGAAGCAGTCCAGTTACACATTTGTGGGCTTATAACTTGGCTTCTGAATGTCCTAGAGAGGTCAGGTTTGTTTTAGTGTACTCCAATCAACAGCCCCTACAACCACAAAAAGGAATGGAGACATTAGCACTTATGGTTTTTAAATGGCACCCAGAATTATGTTGCACGAAGCACAATTTCACATCATTCTGGGTTCATTTGTGTGTAAACAAGGTCCAATCAGGCTGAAACGTTACAGGAAGGTAGAATCTATTGAGTTGTAAGTGATCTGAACGTTTCATGATGATAGCACTTTCTTAAGGGGGTCAAACCATGTCCCAAAGGTCACCGGATCAGGTGTCAATTTAAAGAAGTAGTCCAGTTACACATTTGTGGGCTTATAACTTGGCTTCTGAATGTCCTAGAGAGATCAGGTTTGTTTTAGTGTTCTCCAATCACCAGCCCCTACAACCACAAAAAGGAATGGAGACATTAGCACTTATGGTTTTTAAATGGCACCCAGAATTATGTTGCACGAAGCACAATTTCACATCATTCTGGGTTCATTTGTGTGAAAACAAGGTCCAATCAGGCTGAAACGTTACAGGAAGGTAGAATCTATTGAGTTGTAAGTGATCTGACCGTTTCATGATGATAGCACTTTCCTAAGGGGGTCAAACCATGTCCCAAAGGTCACCGGATCAGGTGTCAATTTAAAGAAGTAGTCCAGTTACACATTTGTGGGCTTATAACTTGGCTTCTGAATGTCCTAGAGAGATCAGGTTTGTTTTAGTGTACTCCAATCAACAGCCTCTACAACCACAAAAAAGGAATGGAGTCATTAGCACTTATGGTTTGTAAATGGCACCCAGAATTATGTTGCACGAAGCACAATTTCACATCATTCTGGGTCCATTTGTGTGAAAACAAGGTCCAATCAGGCTGAAACGCTACAAGAAGGTAGAATCTATTGAGTTGTAAGTGATCTGAACGTTTCAAGATGATCGCACATTCCTATAGGGGGTAAAACCATGTTCCAAAGGTCACCGGGCCTGGTGTCACTTTAAAGATGTAGTCCAGTTACACCTTTGTGGGCTTATAACTTGGCTTCTGAATGTCCTAGAGAGGTTAGGATTGTGTTAGTGTACTCCAATCAAAAGCCCCTACAACCACAAAAAGGAATGGAGTCATTAGCACTTATGGTTTTTAAATGGCACCCAGAATTATGTTGCACGAAGCACAATTTCACATCATTCTGGGTTCATTTGTGTGAAAACAAGGTCCAATCAGGCTGAAATGTTACAGGAAGGTAGAATCTATTGAGTTGTAAGTGATCTGAACGTTTCATGATGATAGCACTTTCCTAAGGGGGTCAAACCATGTCCCAAAGGTCACTGGATCTGGTGTCAATTTAAAGAAGTAGTCCAGTTACACATTTGTGGGCTTATAACTTGGCTTCTGAATGTCCTAGAGAGATCAGGTTTGTTTTAGGGTACTCCAATCAACAGCCCCTACAACCACAAAAAGGAATGGAGTCATTAGCAGTTATGGTTTTTAAATGGCACCCAGAATTATGTTGCACGACGCACAATTTCACATCATTCTGGGTTCATTTGTGTGAAAACAAGGTCCAATCAGGCTGAAACGTTACAGGAAGGTAGAATCTACTGAGTTGTAAGTGATCTGAACGTTTCATGATGATAGCACTTTCCTAAGGGGGTCAAACCATGTCCCAAAGGTCACCGGGCCTGGTGTCACTTTAAAGATGTAGTCCAGTTACACCATTGTGGGCTTATAACTTGGCTTCTGAATGTCCTAGAGAGGTCAGGTTTGTTTTAGTGTACTCCAATCAACAGCCCCTACAACCACAAAAAGGAATGGAGTCATTAGCACTTATGGTTTGTAAATGGCACCCAGAATTATGTTGCACGAAGCACAATTTCACATCATTCTGGGTCCATTTGTGTGAAAACAAGGTCCAATCAGGCTGAAGCGTTACAGGAAGGTAGAATCTATTGAGTTGTAAGTGATCTGAACGTTGCATGATGATAGCACTTTCCTGAGGGGGTCAAACCATGTCCCAAAGGTCACCGGGCCTGGTGTCACTTTAAAGATGTAGTCCAGTTACACATTTGTGGGCTTATAACTTGGCTTCTGAATGTCCTAGAGCGATCAGGTTTGTTTTAGTGTACTCCAATCAAAAGCCCCTATAACCACAAAAAGGAATGGAGTCATTAGCACTTATGGTTTGTAAATGGCACCCAGAATTATGTTGCACAAAGCACAATTTCACATCATTCTGGGTTCATTTGTGTGAAAACAAGGTCCAATCAGGCTGAAACGTTAAAGGAAGGTAGAATCTATTGAGTTGTAAGTGATCTGAACGTTTCATGATGATAGCACTTTCCAAAGGGGGTCAAACCATGTCCCAAAGGTCACCGGATCTGGTGTCACTTTAAAGAAGTAGTCCAGTTACACATTTGTGGGCTTATAACTTGGCTTCTGAATGTCCTAGAGAGGTCAGGTTTGTTTAGTGTATTCCAATCAACAGCCCCTACAACCACAAAATGGAATGGAGACATTAGCACTTATGGTTTTTAAATGGCACCCAGAATTATGTTGCACGAAGCACAATTTCACATCATTCTGGGTTCATTTGTGTGAAAACAAGGTCCAATCAGGCTGAAACGTTACAGGAAGGTAGAATCTATTGAGTTGTAAGTGATCTGAACGTTTCATGATGATAGCACTTTCCTAAGGGGGTCAAACCATGTCCCAAATGTCACCGGATCTGGTGTCAATTTAAAGAAGTAGTCCAGTTACACATTTGTGGGCTTATAACTTGGCTTCTGAATGTCCTAGAGAGATCAGGTTTGTTTTAGGGTACTCCAATCAACAGCCCCTACAACCACAAAAAGGAATGGAGTCATTAGCACTTATGGTTTTTAAATGGCACCTAGAATTATGTTGCACGAAGTACAATTTCACATCATTCTGGGTTAATTTGTGTGAAAACAAGGTCCAATCAGGCTGAAACGTTACAGGAAGGTAGAATCTATTGAGTTGTAAGTGATCTGAACGTTTCATGATGATAGCACTTTCCTAAGGGGGTCAAACCATGTCCCAAATGTCACCGGATCTGGTGTCAATTTAAAGAAGTAGTCCAGTTACACATTTGTGGGCTTATAACTTGGCTTCTGAATGTCCTAGAGAGATCAGGTTTGTTTTAGGGTACTCCAATCAACAGCCCCTACAACCACAAAAAGGAATGGAGTCATTAGCACTTATGGTTTTTAAATGGCACCTAGAATTATGTTGCACAAAGTACAATTTCACATCATTCTGGGTTCATTTGTGTGAAAACAAGGTCCAATCAGGCTGAAACGTTACAGGAAGGTAGAATCTATTGAGTTGTAAGTGATCTGAACGTTTCATGATGATAGCACTTTCCTAAGGGGGTCAAACCATGTCCCAAATGTCACCGGATCTGGTGTCAATTTAAAGAAGTAATCCAGTTACACATTTGTGGGCTTATAACTTGGCTTCTGAATGTCCTAGAGAGATCAGGTTTGTTTTAGGGTACTCCAATCAACAGCCCCTACAACCACAAAAAGGAATGGAGTCATTAGCACTTATGGTTTTTAAATGGCACCCAGAATTATGTTGCACGAAGCACAATTTCACATCATTCTGGGTTCATTTGTGTGAAAACAAGGTCCAATCAGGCTGAAACGTTACAGGAAGGTAGAATCTATTGAGTTGTAAGTGATCTGAACGTTTCATGATGATAGCACTTTCCTAAGGGGGTCAAACCATGTCCCAAATGTCACCGGATCTGGTGTAAATTTAAAGAAGTAGTCCAGTTACACATTTGTGGGCTTATAACTTGGCTTCTGAATGTCCTAGAGAGATCAGGTTTGTTTTAGGGTACTCCAATCAACAGCCCCTACAACCACAAAAAGGAATGGAGTCATTAGCACTTATGGTTTTTAAATGGCACCTAGAATTATGTTGCACGAAGTACAATTTCACATCATTCTGGGTTCATTTGTGTGAAAACAAGGTCCAATCAGGCTGAAACGTTACAGGAAGGTAGAATCTATTGAGTTGTAAGTGATCTGAACGTTTCATGATGATAGCACTTTCCTAAGGGGGTCAAACCATGTCCCAAAGGTCACCGGATCTGGTGTCAATTTAAAGAAGTAGTCCAGTTACACATTTGTGGGCTTTTAACTTGGCTTCTGAATGTCCTAGAGAGATCAGGTTTGTTTTAATGTACTCCAATCAACAGCCCCTACAACCACAAAAAGGAATGGAGTCATTAGCACTTATGGTTTTTAAATGGCACCTAGAATTATGTTGCACGAAGTACAATTTCACATCATTCTGGGTTCATTTGTGTGAAAACAAGGTCCAATCAGGCTGAAACGTTACAGGAAGGAAGAATCTATTGAGTTGTAAGTGATCTGAACGTTTCATGATGATAGCACTTTCCTAAGGGGGTCAAACCATGTCCCAAAGGTCACCGGATCTGGTGTCAATTTAAAGAAGTAGTCCAGTTACACATTTGTGGGCTTATAACTTGGCTTCTGAATGTCCTAGAGAGATCAGGTTTTTTTAATGTACTCCAATCAACAGCCCCTACAACCACAAAAAGGAATGGAGTCATTAGCACTTACGGTTTGTAAATGGCACCCAGAATTATGTTACACGAAGCACAATTTCAAATCATTCTGGGTTCATTTGTGTGAAAACAAGGTCCAATCAGGCTGAAACGTTAGAGGAAGGTAGAATCTACTGAGTTGTAAGTGATCTGAACGTTTCATGATAATAGCACTTTCCTAAGGGGGTCAAACCATGTCCCAAAGGTCACCGGATCTGGTGTCAATTTAAAGAAGTAGTCCAGTTACACATTTGTGGGCTTATAACTTGGCTTCTGAATGTCCTAGAGAGATCAGGTTTGTTTTAGTGTACTCCAATCAACAGCCCCTACAACCACAAAAAGGAATGGAGACATTAGCACTTATGGTTTTTAAATGGCACCCAGAATTATGTTGCACGAAGCACAATTTCACATCATTCTGGGTTCATTTGTGTGAAAACAAGGTCCAATCAGGCTGAAACGTTACAGGAAGGTAGAATCTATTGAGTTGTAAGTGATCTGAACGTTTCAAGATGATAGCACATTCCTATAGGGGGTAAAACCATGTCCCAAAGGTCACCGGGCCTGGTGTCACTTTAAAGAAGTAGTCCAGTTACACCTTTGTGGGCTTATAACTTGGCTTCTGAATGTCCTAGAGAGGTTAGGTTTGTTTTAGTGTACTCCAATCAACAGCCCCTACAACCACAAAACGGAATGGAGTCATTAGCACTTATGGTTTGTAAATGGCACCCAGAATTATGTTGCACGAAGCACAATTTCACATCATTCTGGGTTCATTTGTGTGAAAACAAGGTCCAATCAGGCTGAAACGTTACAGGAAGGTAGATTCTATTGAGTTGTAAGTGATCTGAACGTTTCATGATGATAGCACTTTCCTAAGGGGGTCAAACCATGTCCCAAAGGTCACCGGATCTGGTGGCACTTTAAAGAAGTAGTCCAGTTACACATTTGTGGGCTTATAACTTGGCTTCTGAATGTCCTAGATAGGTCAGGTTTGTTTTAGTGTCCTCCAATCAACAGCCCCTACAACCACAAAAAGGAATGGAGACAGTAGCACTTATGGTTTTTAAATGGCACCCAGAATTATGTTGCACGAAGCACAATTTCACATCATTCTGGGTTCATTTGTGTGAAAACAAGGTCCAATCAGGCTGAAACGTTACAGGAAGGTAGAATCTATTGAGTTGTAAGTGATCTGAACGTTTCATGATGATAGCACTTTCCTAAGGGGGTCAAACCATGTCCCAAAGGTCACCGGATCTGGTGTCAATTTAAAGAAGTAGTCCAGTTACACATTTGTGGGCTTATAACTTGGCTTCTGAATGTCCTAGAGAGATCAGGTTTGTTTTAGGGTACTCCAATCAACAGCCCCTACAACCACAAAAAGGAATGGAGTCATTAGCAGTTATGGTTTTTAAATGGCACCCAGAATTATGTTGCACGAAGCACAATTTCACATCATTCTGGGTTCATTTGTGTGAAAACAAGGTCCAATCAGGCTGAAACGTTACAGGAAGGTAGAATCTACTGAGTTGTAAGTGATCTGAACGTTTCATGATGATAGCACTTTCCTAAGGGTGTCAAACCATGTCCCAAAGGTCACCGGGCCTGGTGTCACTTTAAAGATGTAGTCCAGTTACACCTTTGTGGGCTTATAACTTGGCTTCTGAATGTCCTAGAGAGGTCAGGTTTGTTTTAGTGTACTCCAATCAACAGCCCCTACAACCACAAAAAGGAATGGAGTCATTAGCACTTATGGTTTGTAAATGGCACCCAGAATTATGTTGCACGAAGCACAATTTCACATCATTCTGGGTCCATTTGTGTGAAAACAAGGTCCAATCAGGCTGAAACGTTACAGGAAGGTAGAATCTATTGAGTTGTAAGTGATCTGAACGTTTCATGATGATAGCACTTTCCTAAGGGGGTCAAACCATGTCCCAAATGTCACCGGATCTGGTGTAAATTTAAAGAAGTAGTCCAGTTACACATTTGTGGGCTTATAACTTGGCTTCTGAATGTCCTAGAGAGATCAGGTTTGTTTTAGGGTACTCCAATCAACAGCCCCTACAACCACAAAAAGGAATGGAGTCATTAGCACTTATGGTTTTTAAATGGCACCTAGAATTATGTTGCACGAAGTACAATTTCACATCATTCTGGGTTCATTTGTGTGAAAACAAGGTCCAATCAGGCTGAAACGTTACAGGAAGGTAGAATCTATTGAGTTGTAAGTGATCTGAACGTTTCATGATGATAGCACATTCCTATAGGGGGTAAAACCATGTCCCAAAGGTCACCGGGCCTGGTGTCACTTTAAAGAAGTAGTCCAGTTACACCTTTGTGGGCTTATAACTTGGCTTCTGAATGTCCTAGAGAGGTTAGGTTTGTTTTAGTGTACTCCAATCAACAGCCCCTACAACCACAAAACGGAATGGAGTCATTAGCACTTATGGTTTGTAAATGGCACCCAGAATTATGTTGCACGAAGCACAATTTCACATCATTCTGGGTTCATTTGTGTGAAAACAAGGTCCAATCAGGCTGAAACGTTACAGGAAGGTAGAATCTATTGAGTTGTAAGTGATCTGAACGTTTCATGATGATAGCACTTTCCTAAGGGGGTCAAACCATGTCCCAAAGGTCACCGGATCTGGTGTCAATTTAAAGAAGTAGTCCAGTTACACATTTGTGGGCTTTTAACTTGGCTTCTGAATGTCCTAGAGAGATCAGGTTTGTTTTAATGTACTCCAATCAACAGCCCCTACAACCACAAAAAGGAATGGAGTCATTAGCACTTATGGTTTTTAAATGGCACCTAGAATTATGTTGCACGAAGTACAATTTCACATCATTCTGGGTTCATTTGTGTGAAAACAAGGTCCAATCAGGCTGAAACGTTACAGGAAGGAAGAATCTATTGAGTTGTAAGTGATCTGAACGTTTCATGATGATAGCACTTTCCTAAGGGGGTCAAACCATGTCCCAAAGGTCACCGGATCTGGTGTCAATTTAAAGAAGTAGTCCAGTTACACATTTGTGGGCTTATAACTTGGCTTCTGAATGTCCTAGAGAGATCAGGTTTTTTTAATGTACTCCAATCAACAGCCCCTACAACCACAAAAAGGAATGGAGTCATTAGCACTTACGGTTTGTAAATGGCACCCAGAATTATGTTACACGAAGCACAATTTCAAATCATTCTGGGTTCATTTGTGTGAAAACAAGGTCCAATCAGGCTGAAACGTTAGAGGAAGGTAGAATCTACTGAGTTGTAAGTGATCTGAACGTTTCATGATAATAGCACTTTCCTAAGGGGGTCAAACCATGTCCCAAAGGTCACCGGATCTGGTGTCAATTTAAAGAAGTAGTCCAGTTACACATTTGTGGGCTTATAACTTGGCTTCTGAATGTCCTAGAGAGATCAGGTTTGTTTTAGTGTACTCCAATCAACAGCCCCTACAACCACAAAAAGGAATGGAGACATTAGCACTTATGGTTTTTAAATGGCACCCAGAATTATGTTGCACGAAGCACAATTTCACATCATTCTGGGTTCATTTGTGTGAAAACAAGGTCCAATCAGGCTGAAACGTTACAGGAAGGTAGAATCTATTGAGTTGTAAGTGATCTGAACGTTTCAAGATGATAGCACATTCCTATAGGGGGTAAAACCATGTCCCAAAGGTCACCGGGCCTGGTGTCACTTTAAAGAAGTAGTCCAGTTACACCTTTGTGGGCTTATAACTTGGCTTCTGAATGTCCTAGAGAGGTTAGGTTTGTTTTAGTGTACTCCAATCAACAGCCCCTACAACCACAAAACGGAATGGAGTCATTAGCACTTATGGTTTGTAAATGGCACCCAGAATTATGTTGCACGAAGCACAATTTCACATCATTCTGGGTTCATTTGTGTGAAAACAAGGTCCAATCAGGCTGAAACGTTACAGGAAGGTAGATTCTATTGAGTTGTAAGTGATCTGAACGTTTCATGATGATAGCACTTTCCTAAGGGGGTCAAACCATGTCCCAAAGGTCACCGGATCTGGTGGCACTTTAAAGAAGTAGTCCAGTTACACATTTGTGGGCTTATAACTTGGCTTCTGAATGTCCTAGATAGGTCAGGTTTGTTTTAGTGTCCTCCAATCAACAGCCCCTACAACCACAAAAAGGAATGGAGACAGTAGCACTTATGGTTTTTAAATGGCACCCAGAATTATGTTGCACGAAGCACAATTTCACATCATTCTGGGTTCATTTGTGTGAAAACAAGGTCCAATCAGGCTGAAACGTTACAGGAAGGTAGAATCTATTGAGTTGTAAGTGATCTGAACGTTTCATGATGATAGCACTTTCCTAAGGGGGTCAAACCATGTCCCAAAGGTCACCGGATCTGGTGTCAATTTAAAGAAGTAGTCCAGTTACACATTTGTGGGCTTATAACTTGGCTTCTGAATGTCCTAGAGAGATCAGGTTTGTTTTAGGGTACTCCAATCAACAGCCCCTACAACCACAAAAAGGAATGGAGTCATTAGCAGTTATGGTTTTTAAATGGCACCCAGAATTATGTTGCACGAAGCACAATTTCACATCATTCTGGGTTCATTTGTGTGAAAACAAGGTCCAATCAGGCTGAAACGTTACAGGAAGGTAGAATCTACTGAGTTGTAAGTGATCTGAACGTTTCATGATGATAGCACTTTCCTAAGGGTGTCAAACCATGTCCCAAAGGTCACCGGGCCTGGTGTCACTTTAAAGATGTAGTCCAGTTACACCTTTGTGGGCTTATAACTTGGCTTCTGAATGTCCTAGAGAGGTCAGGTTTGTTTTAGTGTACTCCAATCAACAGCCCCTACAACCACAAAAAGGAATGGAGTCATTAGCACTTATGGTTTGTAAATGGCACCCAGAATTATGTTGCACGAAGCACAATTTCACATCATTCTGGGTCCATTTGTGTGAAAACAAGGTCCAATCAGGCTGAAACGTTACAGGAAGGTAGAATCTATTGAGTTGTAAGTGATCTGAACGTTTCATGATGATAGCACTTTCCTAAGGGGGTCAAACCATGTCCCAAATGTCACCGGATCTGGTGTAAATTTAAAGAAGTAGTCCAGTTACACATTTGTGGGCTTATAACTTGGCTTCTGAATGTCCTAGAGAGATCAGGTTTGTTTTAGGGTACTCCAATCAACAGCCCCTACAACCACAAAAAGGAATGGAGTCATTAGCACTTATGGTTTTTAAATGGCACCTAGAATTATGTTGCACGAAGTACAATTTCACATCATTCTGGGTTCATTTGTGTGAAAACAAGGTCCAATCAGGCTGAAACGTTACAGGAAGGTAGAATCTATTGAGTTGTAAGTGATCTGAACGTTTCATGATGATAGCACATTCCTATAGGGGGTAAAACCATGTCCCAAAGGTCACCGGGCCTGGTGTCACTTTAAAGAAGTAGTCCAGTTACACCTTTGTGGGCTTATAACTTGGCTTCTGAATGTCCTAGAGAGGTTAGGTTTGTTTTAGTGTACTCCAATCAACAGCCCCTACAACCACAAAACGGAATGGAGTCATTAGCACTTATGGTTTGTAAATGGCACCCAGAATTATGTTGCACGAAGCACAATTTCACATCATTCTGGGTTCATTTGTGTGAAAACAAGGTCCAATCAGGCTGAAACGTTACAGGAAGGTAGAATCTATTGAGTTGTAAGTGATCTGAACGTTTCATGATGATAGCACTTTCCTAAGGGGGTCAAACCATGTCCCAAAGGTCACCGGATCTGGTGGCACTTTAAAGAAGTAGTCCAGTTACACATTTGTGGGCTTATAACTTGGCTTCTGAATGTCCTAGAGAGGTCAGGTTTGTTTTAGTGTACTCCAATAAACAGCCCCTACAACCACAAAAAGGAATGGAGTCATTAGCACTTATGGTTTGTAAATGGCACCCAGAATTATGTTGCACGAAGCACAATTTCACATCATTCTGGGTCCATTTTTGTGAAAACAATGTCCAATCAGGCTGAAACGTTACAAGAAGGTAGAATCTATTGAGTTGTAAGTGATCTGAACGTTTCATGATGATCTCACATTCCTATAGGGGGTCAAACCATGTCCCAAAGGTCACCGGGCCTGGTGTCACTTTAAAGACGTAGTCCAGTTACACATTTGTGGGCTTATAACTTGGCTTCTGAATGTCCTAGAGAGGTCAGGTTTGTTTTAGTGTATTCCAATCAACAGCCCCTACAACCACAAAAAGGAATGGAGTCATTAACACTTATGGTTTGTAAATGGCACCCAGAATTATGTTGCACGAAGCACAATTTCACATCATTCTGGGTTCATTTGTCTGAAAACAAGGTCCAATCAGGCTGAAACGTTACAGGAAGGTAGAATCTATTGAGTTGTAAGTGATCTGAACGTTTCATGATGACAGCACTTTCCAAAGGGGGTCAAACCATGTCCCAAAGGTCACCGGATCTGGTGGCACTTTAAAGAAGTAGTCCAGTTACACATTTGTGGGCTTATAACTTGGCTTCTGAATGTCCTAGAGAGGTCAGGTTTGTTTTAGTGTACTCCAATAAACAGCCCCTACAACCACAAAAAGGAATGGAGTCATTAGCACTTATGGTTTGTAAATGGCACCCAGAATTATGTTGCACGAAGCACAATTTCACATCATTCTGGGTCCATTTTTGTGAAAACAATGTCCAATCAGGCTGAAACGTTACAAGAAGGTAGAATCTATTGAGTTGTAAGTGATCTGAACGTTTCATGATGATCTCACATTCCTATAGGGGGTCAAACCATGTCCCAAAGGTCACCGGGCCTGGTGTCACTTTAAAGACGTAGTCCAGTTACACATTTGTGGGCTTATAACTTGGCTTCTGAATGTCCTAGAGAGGTCAGGTTTGTTTTAGTGTATTCCAATCAACAGCCCCTACAACCACAAAAAGGAATGGAGCCATTAGCACTTATGGTTTGTAAATGGCACCCAGAATTATGTTGCACGAAGCACAATTTCACATCATTCTGCGTTCATTTGTCTGAAAACAAGGTCCAATCAGGCTGAAACGTTACAGGAAGGTAGAATCTATTGAGTTGTAAGTGATCTGAACGTTTCATGATGACAGCACTTTCCAAAGGGGGTCAAACCATGTCCCAAAGGTCACCGGATCTGGTGTCACTTTAAAGAAGTAGTCCAGTTACACCTTTGTGGGCTTATAACTTGGCTTCTGAATGTCCTAGAGAGGTCAGGTTTGTTTTAGTGTACTCCAATCAACAGCCCCTACAACCACAAAAAGGAATGGAGTCATTAGCACTTATGGTTTGTAATTGGCACCCAGAATTATGTTGCACAAAGCACAATTTCACATCATTCTGGGTTCATTTGTGTGAAAACAAGGTCCAATCAGGCTGAAACGTTACAGGAAGGTAGAATCTATTGAGTTGTAAGTGATCTGAATGTTTCATGATGATAGCACTTTCCAAAGGGGGTCAAACCATGTCCCAAAGGTCACCGGATCTGGTGTCACTTTAAAGAAGTAGTCCAGTTACACATTTGTGGGCTTATAACTTGGCTTCTGAATGTCCTAGATAGGTCAGGTTTGTTTTAGTGTCCTCCAATCAACAGCCCCTACAACCACAAAAAGGAATGGAGACATTAGCACTTATGGTTTTTAAATGGCACCCAGAATTATGTTGCACGAAGCACAATTTCACATCATTCTGGGTTCATTTGTGTGAAAACAAGGTCCAATCAGGCTGAAACGTTACAGGAAGGTAGAATCTATTGAGTTGTAAGTGATCTGAACGTTTCATGATGATAGCACTTTCCTAAGGGGGTCAAACCATGTCCCAAAGGTCACCGGATCTGGTGTCAATTTAAAGAAGTAGTCCAGTTACACATTTGTGGGCTTATAACTTGGCTTCTGAATGTCCTAGAGAGATCAGGTTTGTTTTAGGGTACTCCAATCAACAGCCCCTACAACCACAAAAAGGAATGGAGTCATTAGCAGTTATGGTTTTTAAATGGCACCCAGAATTATGTTGCACGAAGCACAATTTCACATCATTCTGGGTTCATTTGTGTGAAAACAAGGTCCAATCAGGCTGAAACGTTACAGGAAGGTAGAATCTACTGAGTTGTAAGTGATCTGAACGTTTCATGATGATAGCACTTTCCTAAGGGGGTCAAACCATGTCCCAAAGGTCACCGGGCCTGGTGTCACTTTAAAGATGTAGTCCAGTTACACCTTTGTGGGCTTATAACTTGGCTTCTGAATGTCCTAGAGAGGTCAGGTTTGTTTTAGTGTACTCCAATCAACAGCCCCTACAACCACAAAAAGGAATGGAGTCATTAGCACTTATGGTTTGTAAATGGCACCCAGAATTATGTTGCACGAAGCACAATTTCACATCATTCTGGGTCCATTTGTGTGAAAACAAGGTCCAATCAGGCTGAAGCGTTACAGGAAGGTAGAATCTATTGAGTTGTAAGTGATCTGAACGTTTCATGATGATAGCACTTTCCTAAGGGGGTCAAACCATGTCCCAAAGGTCACCGGATCTGGTGTCAATTTAAAGAAGTAGTCCAGTTACACATTTGTGGGCTTATAACTTGGCTTCTGAATGTCCTAGAGAGATCAGGTTTGTTTTAGGGTACTCCAATCAACAGCCCCTACAACCACAAAAAGGAATGGAGTCATTAGCAGTTATGGTTTTTAAATGGCACCCAGAATTATGTTGCACGAAGCACAATTTCACATCATTCTGGGTTCATTTGTGTGAAAACAAGGTCCAATCAGGCTGAAACGTTACAGGAAGGTAGAATCTACTGAGTTGTAAGTGATCTGAACGTTTCATGATGATAGCACTTTCCTAAGGGTGTCAAACCATGTCCCAAAGGTCACCGGGCCTGGTGTCACTTTAAAGATGTAGTCCAGTTACACCTTTGTGGGCTTATAACTTGGCTTCTGAATGTCCTAGAGAGGTCAGGTTTGTTTTAGTGTACTCCAATCAACAGCCCCTACAACCACAAAAAGGAATGGAGTCATTAGCACTTATGGTTTGTAAATGGCACCCAGAATTATGTTGCACGAAGCACAATTTCACATCATTCTGGGTCCATTTGTGTGAAAACAAGGTCCAATCAGGCTGAAACGTTACAGGAAGGTAGAATCTATTGAGTTGTAAGTGATCTGAACGTTTCATGATGATAGCACTTTCCTAAGGGGGTCAAACCATGTCCCAAATGTCACCGGATCTGGTGTAAATTTAAAGAAGTAGTCCAGTTACACATTTGTGGGCTTATAACTTGGCTTCTGAATGTCCTAGAGAGATCAGGTTTGTTTTAGGGTACTCCAATCAACAGCCCCTACAACCACAAAAAGGAATGGAGTCATTAGCACTTATGGTTTTTAAATGGCACCTAGAATTATGTTGCACGAAGTACAATTTCACATCATTCTGGGTTCATTTGTGTGAAAACAAGGTCCAATCAGGCTGAAACGTTACAGGAAGGTAGAATCTATTGAGTTGTAAGTGATCTGAACGTTTCATGATGATAGCACATTCCTATAGGGGGTAAAACCATGTCCCAAAGGTCACCGGGCCTGGTGTCACTTTAAAGAAGTAGTCCAGTTACACCTTTGTGGGCTTATAACTTGGCTTCTGAATGTCCTAGAGAGGTTAGGTTTGTTTTAGTGTACTCCAATCAACAGCCCCTACAACCACAAAAAGGAATGGAGTCATTAGCACTTATGGTTTGTAAATGGCACCCAGAATTATGTTGCACGAAGCACAATTTCACATCATTCTGGGTTCATTTGTGTGAAAACAAGGTCCAATCAGGCTGAAACGTTACAGGAAGGTAGAATCTATTGAGTTGTAAGTGATCTGAACGTTTCATGATGATAGCACTTTCCTAAGGGGGTCAAACCATGTCCCAAAGGTCACCGGATCTGGTGTCAATTTAAAGAAGTAGTCCAGTTACACATTTGTGGGCTTTTAACTTGGCTTCTGAATGTCCTAGAGAGATCAGGTTTGTTTTAATGTACTCCAATCAACAGCCCCTACAACCACAAAAAGGAATGGAGTCATTAGCACTTATGGTTTTTAAATGGCACCTAGAATTATGTTGCACGAAGTACAATTTCACATCATTCTGGGTTCATTTGTGTGAAAACAAGGTCCAATCAGGCTGAAACGTTACAGGAAGGAAGAATCTATTGAGTTGTAAGTGATCTGAACGTTTCATGATGATAGCACTTTCCTAAGGGGGTCAAACCATGTCCCAAAGGTCACCGGATCTGGTGTCAATTTAAAGAAGTAGTCCAGTTACACATTTGTGGGCTTATAACTTGGCTTCTGAATGTCCTAGAGAGATCAGGTTTTTTTAATGTACTCCAATCAACAGCCCCTACAACCACAAAAAGGAATGGAGTCATTAGCACTTACGGTTTGTAAATGGCACCCAGAATTATGTTACACGAAGCACAATTTCAAATCATTCTGGGTTCATTTGTGTGAAAACAAGGTCCAATCAGGCTGAAACGTTAGAGGAAGGTAGAATCTACTGAGTTGTAAGTGATCTGAACGTTTCATGATAATAGCACTTTCCTAAGGGGGTCAAACCATGTCCCAAAGGTCACCGGATCTGGTGTCAATTTAAAGAAGTAGTCCAGTTACACATTTGTGGGCTTATAACTTGGCTTCTGAATGTCCTAGAGAGATCAGGTTTGTTTTAGTGTACTCCAATCAACAGCCCCTACAACCACAAAAAGGAATGGAGACATTAGCACTTATGGTTTTTAAATGGCACCCAGAATTATGTTGCACGAAGCACAATTTCACATCATTCTGGGTTCATTTGTGTGAAAACAAGGTCCAATCAGGCTGAAACGTTACAGGAAGGTAGAATCTATTGAGTTGTAAGTGATCTGAACGTTTCAAGATGATAGCACATTCCTATAGGGGGTAAAACCATGTCCCAAAGGTCACCGGGCCTGGTGTCACTTTAAAGAAGTAGTCCAGTTACACCTTTGTGGGCTTATAACTTGGCTTCTGAATGTCCTAGAGAGGTTAGGTTTGTTTTAGTGTACTCCAATCAACAGCCCCTACAACCACAAAACGGAATGGAGTCATTAGCACTTATGGTTTGTAAATGGCACCCAGAATTATGTTGCACGAAGCACAATTTCACATCATTCTGGGTTCATTTGTGTGAAAACAAGG
This sequence comes from Nothobranchius furzeri, assembly GCF_043380555.1. NCBI lineage: Eukaryota > Metazoa > Chordata > Actinopteri > Cyprinodontiformes > Nothobranchiidae > Nothobranchius > Nothobranchius furzeri. Next base: position 12,908,986 of record NC_091743.1, read on the forward strand.
TCCAATCAGGCTGAAACGTTACAGGAAGGTAGATTCTATTGAGTTGTAAGTGATCTGAACGTTTCATGATGATAGCACTTTCCTAAGGGGGTCAAACCATGTCCCAAAGGTCACCGGATCTGGTGGCACTTTAAAGAAGTAGTCCAGTTACACATTTGTGGGCTTATAACTTGGCTTCTGAATGTCCTAGATAGGTCAGGTTTGTTTTAGTGTCCTCCAATCAACAGCCCCTACAACCACAAAAAGGAATGGAGACAGTAGCACTTATGGTTTTTAAATGGCACCCAGAATTATGTTGCACGAAGCACAATTTCACATCATTCTGGGTTCATTTGTGTGAAAACAAGGTCCAATCAGGCTGAAACGTTACAGGAAGGTAGAATCTATTGAGTTGTAAGTGATCTGAACGTTTCATGATGATAGCACTTTCCTAAGGGGGTCAAACCATGTCCCAAAGGTCACCGGATCTGGTGTCAATTTAAAGAAGTAGTCCAGTTACACATTTGTGGGCTTATAACTTGGCTTCTGAATGTCCTAGAGAGATCAGGTTTGTTTTAGGGTACTCCAATCAACAGCCCCTACAACCACAAAAAGGAATGGAGTCATTAGCAGTTATGGTTTTTAAATGGCACCCAGAATTATGTTGCACGAAGCACAATTTCACATCATTCTGGGTTCATTTGTGTGAAAACAAGGTCCAATCAGGCTGAAACGTTACAGGAAGGTAGAATCTACTGAGTTGTAAGTGATCTGAACGTTTCATGATGATAGCACTTTCCTAAGGGTGTCAAACCATGTCCCAAAGGTCACCGGGCCTGGTGTCACTTTAAAGATGTAGTCCAGTTACACCTTTGTGGGCTTATAACTTGGCTTCTGAATGTCCTAGAGAGGTCAGGTTTGTTTTAGTGTACTCCAATCAACAGCCCCTACAACCACAAAAAGGAATGGAGTCATTAGCACTTATGGTTTGTAAATGGCACCCAGAATTATGTTGCACGAAGCACAATTTCACATCATTCTGGGTCCATTTGTGTGAAAACAAGGTCCAATCAGGCTGAAACGTTACAGGAAGGTAGAATCTATTGAGTTGTAAGTGATCTGAACGTTTCATGATGATAGCACTTTCCTAAGGGGGTCAAACCATGTCCCAAATGTCACCGGATCTGGTGTAAATTTAAAGAAGTAGTCCAGTTACACATTTGTGGGCTTATAACTTGGCTTCTGAATGTCCTAGAGAGATCAGGTTTGTTTTAGGGTACTCCAATCAACAGCCCCTACAACCACAAAAAGGAATGGAGTCATTAGCACTTATGGTTTTTAAATGGCACCTAGAATTATGTTGCACGAAGTACAATTTCACATCATTCTGGGTTCATTTGTGTGAAAACAAGGTCCAATCAGGCTGAAACGTTACAGGAAGGTAGAATCTATTGAGTTGTAAGTGATCTGAACGTTTCATGATGATAGCACATTCCTATAGGGGGTAAAACCATGTCCCAAAGGTCACCGGGCCTGGTGTCACTTTAAAGAAGTAGTCCAGTTACACCTTTGTGGGCTTATAACTTGGCTTCTGAATGTCCTAGAGAGGTTAGGTTTGTTTTAGTGTACTCCAATCAACAGCCCCTACAACCACAAAACGGAATGGAGTCATTAGCACTTATGGTTTGTAAATGGCACCCAGAATTATGTTGCACGAAGCACAATTTCACATCATTCTGGGTTCATTTGTGTGAAAACAAGGTCCAATCAGGCTGAAACGTTACAGGAAGGTAGAATCTATTGAGTTGTAAGTGATCTGAACGTTTCATGATGATAGCACTTTCCTAAGGGGGTCAAACCATGTCCCAAAGGTCACCGGATCTGGTGGCACTTTAAAGAAGTAGTCCAGTTACACATTTGTGGGCTTATAACTTGGCTTCTGAATGTCCTAGAGAGGTCAGGTTTGTTTTAGTGTACTCCAATAAACAGCCCCTACAACCACAAAAAGGAATGGAGTCATTAGCACTTATGGTTTGTAAATGGCACCCAGAATTATGTTGCACGAAGCACAATTTCACATCATTCTGGGTCCATTTTTGTGAAAACAATGTCCAATCAGGCTGAAACGTTACAAGAAGGTAGAATCTATTGAGTTGTAAGTGATCTGAACGTTTCATGATGATCTCACATTCCTATAGGGGGTCAAACCATGTCCCAAAGGTCACCGGGCCTGGTGTCACTTTAAAGACGTAGTCCAGTTACACATTTGTGGGCTTATAACTTGGCTTCTGAATGTCCTAGAGAGGTCAGGTTTGTTTTAGTGTATTCCAATCAACAGCCCCTACAACCACAAAAAGGAATGGAGTCATTAACACTTATGGTTTGTAAATGGCACCCAGAATTATGTTGCACGAAGCACAATTTCACATCATTCTGGGTTCATTTGTCTGAAAACAAGGTCCAATCAGGCTGAAACGTTACAGGAAGGTAGAATCTATTGAGTTGTAAGTGATCTGAACGTTTCATGATGACAGCACTTTCCAAAGGGGGTCAAACCATGTCCCAAAGGTCACCGGATCTGGTGGCACTTTAAAGAAGTAGTCCAGTTACACATTTGTGGGCTTATAACTTGGCTTCTGAATGTCCTAGAGAGGTCAGGTTTGTTTTAGTGTACTCCAATAAACAGCCCCTACAACCACAAAAAGGAATGGAGTCATTAGCACTTATGGTTTGTAAATGGCACCCAGAATTATGTTGCACGAAGCACAATTTCACATCATTCTGGGTCCATTTTTGTGAAAACAATGTCCAATCAGGCTGAAACGTTACAAGAAGGTAGAATCTATTGAGTTGTAAGTGATCTGAACGTTTCATGATGATCTCACATTCCTATAGGGGGTCAAACCATGTCCCAAAGGTCACCGGGCCTGGTGTCACTTTAAAGACGTAGTCCAGTTACACATTTGTGGGCTTATAACTTGGCTTCTGAATGTCCTAGAGAGGTCAGGTTTGTTTTAGTGTATTCCAATCAACAGCCCCTACAACCACAAAAAGGAATGGAGCCATTAGCACTTATGGTTTGTAAATGGCACCCAGAATTATGTTGCACGAAGCACAATTTCACATCATTCTGCGTTCATTTGTCTGAAAACAAGGTCCAATCAGGCTGAAACGTTACAGGAAGGTAGAATCTATTGAGTTGTAAGTGATCTGAACGTTTCATGATGACAGCACTTTCCAAAGGGGGTCAAACCATGTCCCAAAGGTCACCGGATCTGGTGTCACTTTAAAGAAGTAGTCCAGTTACACCTTTGTGGGCTTATAACTTGGCTTCTGAATGTCCTAGAGAGGTCAGGTTTGTTTTAGTGTACTCCAATCAACAGCCCCTACAACCACAAAAAGGAATGGAGTCATTAGCACTTATGGTTTGTAATTGGCACCCAGAATTATGTTGCACAAAGCACAATTTCACATCATTCTGGGTTCATTTGTGTGAAAACAAGGTCCAATCAGGCTGAAACGTTACAGGAAGGTAGAATCTATTGAGTTGTAAGTGATCTGAATGTTTCATGATGATAGCACTTTCCAAAGGGGGTCAAACCATGTCCCAAAGGTCACCGGATCTGGTGTCACTTTAAAGAAGTAGTCCAGTTACACATTTGTGGGCTTATAACTTGGCTTCTGAATGTCCTAGATAGGTCAGGTTTGTTTTAGTGTCCTCCAATCAACAGCCCCTACAACCACAAAAAGGAATGGAGACATTAGCACTTATGGTTTTTAAATGGCACCCAGAATTATGTTGCACGAAGCACAATTTCACATCATTCTGGGTTCATTTGTGTGAAAACAAGGTCCAATCAGGCTGAAACGTTACAGGAAGGTAGAATCTATTGAGTTGTAAGTGATCTGAACGTTTCATGATGATAGCACTTTCCTAAGGGGGTCAAACCATGTCCCAAAGGTCACCGGATCTGGTGTCAATTTAAAGAAGTAGTCCAGTTACACATTTGTGGGCTTATAACTTGGCTTCTGAATGTCCTAGAGAGATCAGGTTTGTTTTAGGGTACTCCAATCAACAGCCCCTACAACCACAAAAAGGAATGGAGTCATTAGCAGTTATGGTTTTTAAATGGCACCCAGAATTATGTTGCACGAAGCACAATTTCACATCATTCTGGGTTCATTTGTGTGAAAACAAGGTCCAATCAGGCTGAAACGTTACAGGAAGGTAGAATCTACTGAGTTGTAAGTGATCTGAACGTTTCATGATGATAGCACTTTCCTAAGGGGGTCAAACCATGTCCCAAAGGTCACCGGGCCTGGTGTCACTTTAAAGATGTAGTCCAGTTACACCTTTGTGGGCTTATAACTTGGCTTCTGAATGTCCTAGAGAGGTCAGGTTTGTTTTAGTGTACTCCAATCAACAGCCCCTACAACCACAAAAAGGAATGGAGTCATTAGCACTTATGGTTTGTAAATGGCACCCAGAATTATGTTGCACGAAGCACAATTTCACATCATTCTGGGTCCATTTGTGTGAAAACAAGGTCCAATCAGGCTGAAGCGTTACAGGAAGGTAGAATCTATTGAGTTGTAAGTGATCTGAACGTTGCATGATGATAGCACTTTCCTGAGGGGGTCAAACCATGTCCCAAAGGTCACCGGGCCTGGTGTCACTTTAAAGATGTAGTCCAGTTACACCTTTGTGGGCTTATAACTTGACTTCTGAATGTCCTAGAGAGGTTAGGTTTGTTTTAGTGTACTCCAATCAAAAGCCCCTACAACCACAAAAAGGAATGGAGTCATTAGCACTTATGGTTTGTAAATGGCACCCAGAATTATGTTGCACAAAGCACAATTTCACATCATTCTGGGTTCATTTGTGTGAAAACAAGGTCCAATCAGGCTGAAACGTTACAGGAAGGTAGAATCTATTGAGTTGTAAGTGATCTGAACGTTTCATGATGATAGCACTTTCCAAAGGGGGTCAAACCATGTCCCAAAGGTCACCGGATCTGGTGTCACTTTAAAGAAGTAGTCCAGTTACACATTTGTGGGCTTATAACTTGGCTTCTGAATGTCCTAGAGAGGTCAGATTTGTTTTAGTGTACTCCAATCAACAGCCCCTACAACCACAAAATGGAATGGAGACATTAGCACTTATGGTTTTTAAATGGCACCCAGAATTATGTTGCACGAAGCACAATTTCACATCATTCTGGGTTCATTTGTGTGAAAACAAGGTCCAATCAGGCTGAAACGTTACAGGAAGGTAGAATCTATTGAGTTTTAAGTGATCTGAACGTTTCATGATGATAGCACTTTCCTAAGGGGGTCAAACCATGTCCCAAATGTCACCGGATCTGGTGTCAATTTAAAGAAGTAGTCCAGTTACACATTTGTGGGCTTATAACTTGGCTTCTGAATGTCCTAGAGAGATCAGGTTTGTTTTAGGGTACTCCAATCAACAGCCCCTACAACCACAAAAAGGAATGGAGTCATTAGCACTTATGGTTTTTAAATGGCACCTAGAATTATGTTGCACGGAGTACAATTTCACATCATTCTGGGTTCATTTGTGTGGAAACAAGGTCCAATCAGGCTGAAACGTTACAGGAAGGTAGAATCTATTGAGTTGTAAGTGATCTGAACGTTTCATGATGATAGCACTTTCCTAAGGGGGTCAAACCATGTCCCAAAGGTCACCGGATCTGGTGTCAATTTAAAGAAGTAGTCCAGTTACACATTTGTGGGCTTATAACTTGGCTTCTGAATGTCCTAGAGAGATCAGGTTTGTTTTAATGTACTCCAATCAACAGCCCCTACAACCACAAAAAGGAATGGAGTCATTAGCACTTATGGTTTTTAAATGGCACCTAGAATTATGTTGCACGAAGTACAATTTCACATCATTCTGGGTTCATTTGTGTGAAAACAAGGTCCAATCAGGCTGAAACGTTACAGGAAGGAAGAATCTATTGAGTTGTAAGTGATCTGAACGTTTCATGATGATAGCACTTTCCTAAGGGGGTCAAACCATGTCCCAAAGGTCACCGGATCTGGTGTCAATTTAAAGAAGTAGTCCAGTTACACATTTGTGGGCTTATAACTTGGCTTCTGAATGTCCTAGAGAGATCAGGTTTTTTTAATGTACTCCAATCAACAGCCCCTACAACCACAAAAAGGAATGGAGTCATTAGCACTTATGGTTTGTAAATGGCACCCAGAATTATGTTGCACGAAGCACAATTTCACATCATTCTGGGTCGATTTGTGTGAAAACAAGGTCCAATCAGGCTGAAACGCTACAAGAAGGTAGAATCTATTGAGTTGTAAGTGATCTGAACGTTTCAAGATGATAGCACATTCCTATAGGGGGTAAAACCATGTCCCAAAGGTCACCGGGCCTGGTGTCACTTTAAAGAAGTAGTCCAGTTACACCTTTGTGGGCTTATAACTTGGCTTCTGAATGTCCTAGAGAGGTTAGGTTTGTTTTAGTGTACTCCAATCAACAGCCCCTACGACCACAAAACGGAATGGAGTCATTAGCACTTATGGTTTGTAAATGGCACCCAGAATTATGTTGCACGAAGCACAATTTCACATCATTCTGGGTTCATTTGTGTGAAAACAAGGTCCAATCAGGCTGAAACATTACAGGAAGGTAGAATCTATTGAGTTGTAAGTGATCTGAACGTTTCATGATGATAGCACTTTCCTAAGGGGGTCAAACCATGTCCCAAAGGTCACCGGATCTGGTGGCACTTTAAAGATGTAGTCCAGTTACACCTTTGTGGGCTTATAACTTGGCTTCTGAATGTCCTAGAGAGGTCAGGTTTGTTTTAGTGTACTCCAATCAACAGCCCCTACAACCACAAAAAGGAATGGAGTCATTAGCACTTATGGTTTGTAAATGGCACCCAGAATTATGTTGCACGAAGCACAATTTCACATCATTCTGGGTCCATTTGTGTGAAAACAAGGTCCAATCAGGCTGAAGCGTTACAGGAAGGTAGAATCTATTGAGTTGTAAGTGATCTGAACGTTGCATGATGATAGCACTTTCCTGAGGGGGTCAAACCATGTCCCAAAGGTCACCGGGCCTGGTGTCACTTTAAAGATGTAGTCCAGTTACACCTTTGTGGGCTTATAACTTGACTTCTGAATGTCCTAGAGAGGTTAGGTTTGTTTTAGTGTACTCCAATCAAAAGCCCCTACAACCACAAAAAGGAATGGAGTCATTAGCACTTATGGTTTGTAAATGGCACCCAGAATTATGTTGCACAAAGCACAATTTCACATCATTCTGGGTTCATTTGTGTGAAAACAAGGTCCAATCAGGCTGAAACGTTACAGGAAGGTAGAATCTATTGAGTTGTAAGTGATCTGAACGTTTCATGATGATAGCACTTTCCAAAGGGGGTCAAACCATGTCCCAAAGGTCACCGGATCTGGTGTCACTTTAAAGAAGTAGTCCAGTTACACATTTGTGGGCTTATAACTTGGCTTCTGAATGTCCTAGAGAGGTCAGATTTGTTTTAGTGTACTCCAATCAACAGCCCCTACAACCACAAAATGGAATGGAGACATTAGCACTTATGGTTTTTAAATGGCACCCAGAATTATGTTGCACGAAGCACAATTTCACATCATTCTGGGTTCATTTGTGTGAAAACAAGGTCCAATCAGGCTGAAACGTTACAGGAAGGTAGAATCTATTGAGTTTTAAGTGATCTGAACGTTTCATGATGATAGCACTTTCCTAAGGGGGTCAAACCATGTCCCAAATGTCACCGGATCTGGTGTCAATTTAAAGAAGTAGTCCAGTTACACATTTGTGGGCTTATAACTTGGCTTCTGAATGTCCTAGAGAGATCAGGTTTGTTTTAGGGTACTCCAATCAACAGCCCCTACAACCACAAAAAGGAATGGAGTCATTAGCACTTATGGTTTTTAAATGGCACCTAGAATTATGTTGCACGGAGTACAATTTCACATCATTCTGGGTTCATTTGTGTGGAAACAAGGTCCAATCAGGCTGAAACGTTACAGGAAGGTAGAATCTATTGAGTTGTAAGTGATCTGAACGTTTCATGATGATAGCACTTTCCTAAGGGGGTCAAACCATGTCCCAAAGGTCACCGGATCTGGTGTCAATTTAAAGAAGTAGTCCAGTTACACATTTGTGGGCTTATAACTTGGCTTCTGAATGTCCTAGAGAGATCAGGTTTGTTTTAATGTACTCCAATCAACAGCCCCTACAACCACAAAAAGGAATGGAGTCATTAGCACTTATGGTTTTTAAATGGCACCTAGAATTATGTTGCACGAAGTACAATTTCACATCATTCTGGGTTCATTTGTGTGAAAACAAGGTCCAATCAGGCTGAAACGTTACAGGAAGGAAGAATCTATTGAGTTGTAAGTGATCTGAACGTTTCATGATGATAGCACTTTCCTAAGGGGGTCAAACCATGTCCCAAAGGTCACCGGATCTGGTGTCAATTTAAAGAAGTAGTCCAGTTACACATTTGTGGGCTTATAACTTGGCTTCTGAATGTCCTAGAGAGATCAGGTTTTTTTTAATGTACTCCAATCAACAGCCCCTACAACCACAAAAAGGAATGGAGTCATTAGCACTTATGGTTTGTAAATGGCACCCAGAATTATGTTGCACGAAGCACAATTTCACATCATTCTGGGTCGATTTGTGTGAAAACAAGGTCCAATCAGGCTGAAACGCTACAAGAAGGTAGAATCTATTGAGTTGTAAGTGATCTGAACGTTTCAAGATGATAGCACATTCCTATAGGGGGTAAAACCATGTCCCAAAGGTCACCGGGCCTGGTGTCACTTTAAAGAAGTAGTCCAGTTACACCTTTGTGGGCTTATAACTTGGCTTCTGAATGTCCTAGAGAGGTTAGGTTTGTTTTAGTGTACTCCAATCAACAGCCCCTACGACCACAAAACGGAATGGAGTCATTAGCACTTATGGTTTGTAAATGGCACCCAGAATTATGTTGCACGAAGCACAATTTCACATCATTCTGGGTTCATTTGTGTGAAAACAAGGTCCAATCAGGCTGAAACATTACAGGAAGGTAGAATCTATTGAGTTGTAAGTGATCTGAACGTTTCATGATGATAGCACTTTCCTAAGGGGGTCAAACCATGTCCCAAAGGTCACCGGATCTGGTGGCACTTTAAAGAAGTAGTCCAGTTACACATTTGTGGGCTTATAACTTGGCTTCTGAATGTCCTAGAGAGGTCAGGTTTGTTTTAGTGTACTCCAATAAACAGCCCCTACAACCACAAAAAGGAATGGAGTCATTAGCAGTTATGGTTTGTAAATGGCACCCAGAATTATGTTGCACGAAGCACAATTTCACATCATTCTGGGTCCATTTTTGTGAAAACAATGTCCAATCAGGCTGAAACGTTACAAGAAGGTAGAATCTATTGAGTTGTAAGTGATCTGAACGTTTCATGATGATCTCACATTCCTATAGGGGGTCAAACCATGTCCCAAAGGTCACCGGGCCTGGTGTCACTTTAAAGACGTAGTCCAGTTACACATTTGTGGGCTTATAACTTGGCTTCTGAATGTCCTAGAGAGGTCAGGTTTGTTTTAGTGTATTCCAATCAACAGCCCCTACAATCACAAAAAGGAATGGAGTCATTAGCACTTATGGTTTGTAAATGGCACCCAGAATTATGTTGCACGAAGCACAATTTCACATAATCTAGGTTCATTTGTCTGAAAACAAGGTCCAATCAGGCTGAAACGTTACAGGAAGGTAGAATCTATTGAGTTGTAAGTGATCTGAACGTTTCATGATGATAGCACTTTCCAAAGGGGGTCAAACCATGTCCCAAAGGGCACCGGATCTGGTGTCACTTTAAAGAAGTAGTCCAGTTACACATTTGTGGGCTTATAACTTGGCTTCTGAATGTCCTAGAGAGGTCAGGTTTGTTTTAGTGTACTCCAATCAACAGCCCCTACAACCACAAAAAGGAATGGAGTCATTAGCACTTATGGTTTTTAAATGGCACCCAGAATTATGTTGCACGAAGCACAATTTCACATCATTCTGGGTTCATTTGTGTGAAAACAAGGTCCAATCAGGCTGAAACGTTACAGGAAGGTAGAATCTACTGAGTTGTAAGTGATCTGAACGTTTCATGATGATAGCACTTTCCTAAGGGGGTCAAACCATGTCCCAAAGGTCACCGGGCCTGGTGTCACTTTAAAGATGTAGTCCAGTTACACCTTTGTGGGCTTATAACTTGGCTTCTGAATGTCCTAGAGAGGTCAGGTTTGTTTTAGTGTACTCCAATCAACAGCCCCTACAACCACAAAAAGGAATGGAGTCATTAGCACTTATGGTTTGTAAATGGCACCCAGAATTATGTTGCACGAAGCACAATTTCACATCATTCTGGGTCCATTTGTGTGAAAACAAGGTCCAATCAGGCTGAAGCGTTACAGGAAGGTAGAATCTATTGAGTTGTAAGTGATCTGAACGTTGCATGATGATAGCACTTTCCTGAGGGGGTCAAACCATGTCCCAAAGGTCACCGGGCCTGGTGTCACTTTAAAGATGTAGTCCAGTTACACCTTTGTGGGCTTATAACTTGACTTCTGAATGTCCTAGAGAGGTTAGGTTTGTTTTAGTGTACTCCAATCAAAAGCCCCTACAACCACAAAAAGGAATGGAGTCATTAGCACTTATGGTTTGTAAATGGCACCCAGAATTATGTTGCACAAAGCACAATTTCACATCATTCTGGGATCATTTGTGTGAAAACAAGGTCCAATCAGGCTGAAACGTTACAGGAAGGTAGAATCTATTGAGTTGTAAGTGATCTGAACGTTTCATGATGATAGCACTTTCCAAAGGGGGTCAAACCATGTCCCAAAGGTCACCGGATCTGGTGTCACTTTAAAGAAGTAGTCCAGTTACACATTTGTGGGCTTATAACTTGGCTTCTGAATGTCCTAGAGAGGTCAGGTTTGTTTTAGTGTACTCCAATCAACAGCCCCTACAACCACAAAATGGAATGGAGACATTAGCACTTATGGTTTTTAAATGGCACCCAGAATTATGTTGCACAAAGCACAATTTCACATCATTCTGGGTTCATTTGTGTGAAAACAAGGTCCAATCAGGCTGAAACGTTACAGGAAGGTAGAATCTATTGAGTTGTAAGTGATCTGAACGTTTCATGATGATAGCACTTTCCTAAGGGGGTCAAACCATGTCCCAAATGTCACCGGATCTGGTGTCAATTTAAAGAAGTAGTCCAGTTACACATTTGTGGGCTTATAACTTGGCTTCTGAATGTCCTAGAGAGATCAGGTTTGTTTTAGGGTACTCCAATCAACAGCCCCTACAACCACAAAAAGGAATGGAGTCATTAGCACTTATGGTTTTTAAATGGCACCTAGAATTATGTTGCACGGAGTACAATTTCACATCATTCTGGGTTCATTTGTGTGGAAACAAGGTCCAATCAGGCTGAAACGTTACAGGAAGGTAGAATCTATTGAGTTGTAAGTGATCTGAACGTTTCATGATGATAGCACTTTCCTAAGGGGGTCAAACCATGTCCCAAAGGTCACCGGATCTGGTGTCAATTTAAAGAAGTAGTCCAGTTACACATTTGTGGGCTTATAACTTGGCTTCTGAATGTCCTAGAGAGATCAGGTTTGTTTTAATGTACTCCAATCAACAGCCCCTACAACCACAAAAAGGAATGGAGTCATTAGCACTTATGGTTTTTAAATGGCACCTAGAATTATGTTGCACGAAGTACAATTTCACATCATTCTGGGTTCATTTGTGTGAAAACAAGGTCCAATCAGGCTGAAACGTTACAGGAAGGAAGAATCTATTGAGTTGTAAGTGATCTGAACGTTTCATGATGATAGCACTTTCCTAAGGGGGTCAAACCATGTCCCAAAGGTCACCGGATCTGGTGTCAATTTAAAGAAGTAGTCCAGTTACACATTTGTGGGCTTATAACTTGGCTTCTGAATGTCCTAGAGAGATCAGGTTTTTTTTAATGTACTCCAATCAACAGCCCCTACAACCACAAAAAGGAATGCAGTCATTAGCACTTATGGTTTGTAAATGGCACCCAGAATTATGTTGCACGAAGCACAATTTCACATCATTCTGGGTCGATTTGTGTGAAAACAAGGTCCAATCAGGCTGAAACGCTACAAGAAGGTAGAATCTATTGAGTTGTAAGTGATCTGAACGTTTCAAGATGATAGCACATTCCTATAGGGGGTAAAACCATGTCCCAAAGGTCACCGGGCCTGGTGTCACTTTAAAGAAGTAGTCCAGTTACACCTTTGTGGGCTTATAACTTGGCTTCTGAATGTCCTAGAGAGGTTAGGTTTGTTTTAGTGTACTCCAATCAACAGCCCCTACGACCACAAAACGGAATGGAGTCATTAGCACTTATGGTTTGTAAATGGCACCCAGAATTATGTTGCACGAAGCACAATTTCACATCATTCTGGGTCGATTTGTGTGAAAACAAGGTCCAATCAGGCTGAAACGCTACAAGAAGGTAGAATCTATTGAGTTGTAAGTGATCTGAACGTTTCAAGATGATAGCACATTCCTATAGGGGGTAAAACCATGTCCCAAAGGTCACCGGGCCTGGTGTCACTTTAAAGAAGTAGTCCAGTTACACCTTTGTGGGCTTATAACTTGGCTTCTGAATGTCCTAGAGAGGTTAGGTTTGTTTTAGTGTACTCCAATCAACAGCCCCTACGACCACAAAACGGAATGGAGTCATTAGCACTTATGGTTTGTAAATGGCACCCAGAATTATGTTGCACGAAGCACAATTTCACATCATTCTGGGTTCATTTGTGTGAAAACAAGGTCCAATCAGGCTGAAACATTACAGGAAGGTAGAATCTATTGAGTTGTAAGTGATCTGAACGTTTCATGATGATAGCACTTTCCTAAGGGGGTCAAACCATGTCCCAAAGGTCACCGGATCTGGTGGCACTTTAAAGATGTAGTCCAGTTACACCTTTGTGGGCTTATAACTTGGCTTCTGAATGTCCTAGAGAGGTCAGGTTTGTTTTAGTGTACTCCAATCAACAGCCCCTACAACCACAAAAAGGAATGGAGTCATTAGCACTTATGGTTTGTAAATGGCACCCAGAATTATGTTGCACGAAGCACAATTTCACATCATTCTGGGTCCATTTGTGTGAAAACAAGGTCCAATCAGGCTGAAGCGTTACAGGAAGGTAGAATCTATTGAGTTGTAAGTGATCTGAACGTTGCATGATGATAGCACTTTCCTGAGGGGGTCAAACCATGTCCCAAAGGTCACCGGGCCTGGTGTCACTTTAAAGATGTAGTCCAGTTACACCTTTGTGGGCTTATAACTTGACTTCTGAATGTCCTAGAGAGGTTAGGTTTGTTTTAGTGTACTCCAATCAAAAGCCCCTACAACCACAAAAAGGAATGGAGTCATTAGCACTTATGGTTTGTAAATGGCACCCAGAATTATGTTGCACAAAGCACAATTTCACATCATTCTGGGTTCATTTGTGTGAAAACAAGGTCCAATCAGGCTGAAACGTTACAGGAAGGTAGAATCTATTGAGTTGTAAGTGATCTGAACGTTTCATGATGATAGCACTTTCCAAAGGGGGTCAAACCATGTCCCAAAGGTCACCGGATCTGGTGTCACTTTAAAGAAGTAGTCCAGTTACACATTTGTGGGCTTATAACTTGGCTTCTGAATGTCCTAGAGAGGTCAGATTTGTTTTAGTGTACTCCAATCAACAGCCCCTACAACCACAAAATGGAATGGAGACATTAGCACTTATGGTTTTTAAATGGCACCCAGAATTATGTTGCACGAAGCACAATTTCACATCATTCTGGGTTCATTTGTGTGAAAACAAGGTCCAATCAGGCTGAAACGTTACAGGAAGGTAGAATCTATTGAGTTTTAAGTGATCTGAACGTTTCATGATGATAGCACTTTCCTAAGGGGGTCAAACCATGTCCCAAATGTCACCGGATCTGGTGTCAATTTAAAGAAGTAGTCCAGTTACACATTTGTGGGCTTATAACTTGGCTTCTGAATGTCCTAGAGAGATCAGGTTTGTTTTAGGGTACTCCAATCAACAGCCCCTACAACCACAAAAAGGAATGGAGTCATTAGCACTTATGGTTTTTAAATGGCACCTAGAATTATGTTGCACGGAGTACAATTTCACATCATTCTGGGTTCATTTGTGTGGAAACAAGGTCCAATCAGGCTGAAACGTTACAGGAAGGTAGAATCTATTGAGTTGTAAGTGATCTGAACGTTTCATGATGATAGCACTTTCCTAAGGGGGTCAAACCATGTCCCAAAGGTCACCGGATCTGGTGTCAATTTAAAGAAGTAGTCCAGTTACACATTTGTGGGCTTATAACTTGGCTTCTGAATGTCCTAGAGAGATCAGGTTTGTTTTAATGTACTCCAATCAACAGCCCCTACAACCACAAAAAGGAATGGAGTCATTAGCACTTATGGTTTTTAAATGGCACCTAGAATTATGTTGCACGAAGTACAATTTCACATCATTCTGGGTTCATTTGTGTGAAAACAAGGTCCAATCAGGCTGAAACGTTACAGGAAGGAAGAATCTATTGAGTTGTAAGTGATCTGAACGTTTCATGATGATAGCACTTTCCTAAGGGGGTCAAACCATGTCCCAAAGGTCACCGGATCTGGTGTCAATTTAAAGAAGTAGTCCAGTTACACATTTGTGGGCTTATAACTTGGCTTCTGAATGTCCTAGAGAGATCAGGTTTTTTTTAATGTACTCCAATCAACAGCCCCTACAACCACAAAAAGGAATGGAGTCATTAGCACTTATGGTTTGTAAATGGCACCCAGAATTATGTTGCACGAAGCACAATTTCACATCATTCTGGGTTCATTTGTGTGAAAACAAGGTCCAATCAGGCTGAAACATTACAGGAAGGTAGAATCTATTGAGTTGTAAGTGATCTGAACGTTTCATGATGATAGCACTTTCCTAAGGGGGTCAAACCATGTCCCAAAGGTCACCGGATCTGGTGGCACTTTAAAGAAGTAGTCCAGTTACACATTTGTGGGCTTATAACTTGGCTTCTGAATGTCCTAGAGAGGTCAGGTTTGTTTTAGTGTACTCCAATAAACAGCCCCTACAACCACAAAAAGGAATGGAGTCATTAGCAGTTATGGTTTGTAAATGGCACCCAGAATTATGTTGCACGAAGCACAATTTCACATCATTCTGGGTCCATTTTTGTGAAAACAATGTCCAATCAGGCTGAAACGTTACAAGAAGGTAGAATCTATTGAGTTGTAAGTGATCTGAACGTTTCATGATGATCTCACATTCCTATAGGGGGTCAAACCATGTCCCAAAGGTCACCGGGCCTGGTGTCACTTTAAAGACGTAGTCCAGTTACACATTTGTGGGCTTATAACTTGGCTTCTGAATGTCCTAGAGAGGTCAGGTTTGTTTTAGTGTATTCCAATCAACAGCCCCTACAATCACAAAAAGGAATGGAGTCATTAGCACTTATGGTTTGTAAATGGCACCCAGAATTATGTTGCACGAAGCACAATTTCACATAATCTAGGTTCATTTGTCTGAAAACAAGGTCCAATCAGGCTGAAACGTTACAGGAAGGTAGAATCTATTGAGTTGTAAGTGATCTGAACGTTTCATGATGATAGCACTTTCCAAAGGGGGTCAAACCATGTCCCAAAGGGCACCGGATCTGGTGTCACTTTAAAGAAGTAGTCCAGTTACACATTTGTGGGCTTATAACTTGGCTTCTGAATGTCCTAGAGAGGTCAGGTTTGTTTTAGTGTACTCCAATCAACAGCCCCTACAACCACAAAAAGGAATGGAGTCATTAGCACTTATGGTTTTTAAATGGCACCCAGAATTATGTTGCACGAAGCACAATTTCACATCATTCTGGGTTCATTTGTGTGAAAACAAGGTCCAATCAGGCTGAAACGTTACAGGAAGGTAGAATCTACTGAGTTGTAAGTGATCTGAACGTTTCATGATGATAGCACTTTCCTAAGGGGGTCAAACCATGTCCCAAAGGTCACCGGGCCTGGTGTCACTTTAAAGATGTAGTCCAGTTACACCTTTGTGGGCTTATAACTTGGCTTCTGAATGTCCTAGAGAGGTCAGGTTTGTTTTAGTGTACTCCAATCAACAGCCCCTACAACCACAAAAAGGAATGGAGTCATTAGCACTTATGGTTTGTAAATGGCACCCAGAATTATGTTGCACGAAGCACAATTTCACATCATTCTGGGTCCATTTGTGTGAAAACAAGGTCCAATCAGGCTGAAGCGTTACAGGAAGGTAGAATCTATTGAGTTGTAAGTGATCTGAACGTTGCATGATGATAGCACTTTCCTGAGGGGGTCAAACCATGTCCCAAAGGTCACCGGGCCTGGTGTCACTTTAAAGATGTAGTCCAGTTACACCTTTGTGGGCTTATAACTTGGCTTCTGAATGTCCTAGAGAGATCAGGTTTGTTTTAGGGTACTCCAATCAACAGCCCCTACAACCACAAAAAGGAATGGAGTCATTAGCACTTATGGTTTTTAAATGGCACCTAGAATTATGTTGCACGGAGTACAATTTCACATCATTCTGGGTTCATTTGTGTGGAAACAAGGTCCAATCAGGCTGAAACGTTACAGGAAGGTAGAATCTATTGAGTTGTAAGTGATCTGAACGTTTCATGATGATAGCACTTTCCTAAGGGGGTCAAACCATGTCCCAAAGGTCACCGGATCTGGTGTCAATTTAAAGAAGTAGTCCAGTTACACATTTGTGGGCTTATAACTTGGCTTCTGAATGTCCTAGAGAGATCAGGTTTGTTTTAATGTACTCCAATCAACAGCCCCTACAACCACAAAAAGGAATGGAGTCATTAGCACTTATGGTTTTTAAATGGCACCTAGAATTATGTTGCACGAAGTACAATTTCACATCATTCTGGGTTCATTTGTGTGAAAACAAGGTCCAATCAGGCTGAAACGTTACAGGAAGGAAGAATCTATTGAGTTGTAAGTGATCTGAACGTTTCATGATGATAGCACTTTCCTAAGGGGGTCAAACCATGTCCCAAAGGTCACCGGATCTGGTGTCAATTTAAAGAAGTAGTCCAGTTACACATTTGTGGGCTTATAACTTGGCTTCTGAATGTCCTAGAGAGATCAGGTTTTTTTTAATGTACTCCAATCAACAGCCCCTACAACCACAAAAAGGAATGCAGTCATTAGCACTTATGGTTTGTAAATGGCACCCAGAATTATGTTGCACGAAGCACAATTTCACATCATTCTGGGTCGATTTGTGTGAAAACAAGGTCCAATCAGGCTGAAACGCTACAAGAAGGTAGAATCTATTGAGTTGTAAGTGATCTGAACGTTTCAAGATGATAGCACATTCCTATAGGGGGTAAAACCATGTCCCAAAGGTCACCGGGCCTGGTGTCACTTTAAAGAAGTAGTCCAGTTACACCTTTGTGGGCTTATAACTTGGCTTCTGAATGTCCTAGAGAGGTTAGGTTTGTTTTAGTGTACTCCAATCAACAGCCCCTACGACCACAAAACGGAATGGAGTCATTAGCACTTATGGTTTGTAAATGGCACCCAGAATTATGTTGCACGAAGCACAATTTCACATCATTCTGGGTTCATTTGTGTGAAAACAAGGTCCAATCAGGCTGAATCATTACAGGAAGGTAGAATCTATTGAGTTGTAAGTGATCTGAACGTTTCATGATGATAGCACTTTCCTAAGGGGGTCAAACCATGTCCCAAAGGTCACCGGATCTGGTGGCACTTTAAAGAAGTAGTCCAGTTACACATTTGTGGGCTTATAACTTGGCTTCTGAATGTCCTAGAGAGGTCAGGTTTGTTTTAGTGTACTCCAATAAACAGCCCCTACAACCACAAAAAGGAATGGAGTCATTAGCACTTATGGTTTGTAAATGGCACCCAGAATTATGTTGCACGAAGCACAATTTCACATCATTCTGGGTCCATTTTTGTGAAAACAATGTCCAATCAGGCTGAAACGTTACAAGAAGGTAGAATCTATTGAGTTGTAAGTGATCTGAACGTTTCATGATGATCTCACATTCCTATAGGGGGTCAAACCATGTCCCAAAGGTCACCGGGCCTGGTGTCACTTTAAAGACGTAGTCCAGTTACACATTTGTGGGCTTATAACTTGGCTTCTGAATGTCCTAGAGAGGTCAGGTTTGTTTTAGTGTATTCCAATCAACAGCCCCTACAATCACAAAAAGGAATGGAGTCATCAGCACTTATGGTTTGTAAATGGCACCCAGAATTATGTTGCACGAAGCACAATTTCACATCATTCGGGGTTCATTTGTCTGAAAACAAGGTCCAATCAGGCTGAAACGTTACAGGAAGGTAGAAACTATTGAGTTGTAAGTGATCTGAACGTTTCATGATGATAGCACTTTCCAAAGGGGGTCAAACCATGTCCCAAAGGGCACCGGATCTGGTGTCACTTTAAAGAAGTAGTCCAGTTACACATTTGTGGGCTTATAACTTGGCTTCTGAATGTCCTAGAGAGGTCAGGTTTGTTTTAGTGTACTCCAATCAACAGCCCCTACAACCACAAAAAGGAATGGAGTCATTAGCACTTATGGTTTGTAAATGGCACCCAGAATTATGTTGCACAAAGCACAATTTCACATCATTCTGGGTTCATTTGTGTGAAAACAAGGTCCAATCAGGCTGAAACGTTACAGGAAGGTAGAATCTATTGATTTGTAAGTGATCTGAACGTTTCATGATGATAGCACTTTCCAAAGGGGGTCAAATCATGTCCCAAAGGTCACCGGATCTGGTGTCACTTTAAAGAAGTAGTCCAGTTACACATTTGTGGGCTTATAACTTGGCTTCTGAATGTCCTAGAGAGGTCATGTTTGTTTTAGTGTCCTCCAATCAACAGCCCCTACAACCACAAAAAGGAATGGAGACATTAGCACTTATGGTTTTTAAATGGCACCCAGAATTATGTTGCACGAAGCACAATTTCACATCATTCTGGGTTCATTTGTGTGAAAACAAGGTCCAATCAGGCTGAAACGTTACAGGAAGGAAGAATCTATTTAGTTGTAAGTGATCTGAACGTTTCATGATGATAGCACTTTCCTAAGGGGGTCAAACCATGTCCCAAATGTCACCGGATCTGGTGTCAATTTAAAGAAGTAGTCCAGTTACACATTTGTGGGCTTATAACTTGGCTTCTGAATGTCCTAGAGAGATCAGGTTTGTTTTAATGTACTCCAGTCAACAGCCCCTACAACCACAAAAAGGAATGGAGTCATTAGCACTTATGGTTTTTAAATGGCACCTAGAATTATGTTGCACGAAGTGCAATTTCACATCATTATGGGTTCATTTGTGTGAAAACAAGGTCCAATCAGGCTGAAATGTTACAGGAAGGTAGAATCTATTGAGTTGTAAGTGATCTGAACGTTTCATGATGATAGCACTTTCCTAAGGGGGTCAAACCATGTCCCAAAGGTCACCGGATCTGGTGTCAATTTAAAGAAGTAGTCCAGTTACACATTTGTGGGCTTATAACTTGGCTTCTGAATGTCCTAGAGAGATCAGGTTTGTTTTAATGTACTCCAGTCAACAGCCCCTACAACCACAGAAAGGAATGGAGTCATTAGCACTTATGGTTTTTAAATGGCACCTAGAATTATGTTGCACGAAGTACAATTTCACATCATTCTGGGTTCATTTGTGTGAAAACAAGGTCCAATCAGGCTGAAACGTTACAGGAAGGAAGAATCTATTGAGTTGTAAGTGATCTGAACGTTTCATGATGATAGCACTTTCCTAAGGGGGTCAAACCATGTCCCAAAGGTCACCGGATCTGGTGTCAATTTAAAGAAGTAGTCCAGTTACACATTTGTGGGCTTATAACTTGGCTTCTGAATGTCCTAGAGAGATCAGGTTTGTTTTAATGTACTCCAATCAACAGCCCCTACAACCACAAAAAGGAATGGAGTCATTAGCACTTATGGTTTGTAATTGGCACCCAGAATTATGTTGCACGAAGCACAATTTCACATCATTCTGGGTTCATTTGTGTGAAAACAAGGTCCAATCAGGCTGAAACGTTAGAGGAATGTAGAATCTACTGAGTTGTAAGTGATCTGAATGTTTCATGATAATAGCACTTTCCTAAGGGGGTCAAACCATGTCCCAAAGATCACCGCATCAGGTTTCAATTTAAAGAAGTAGTCCAGTTACACATTTGTGGGCTTATAACTTGGCTTCTGAATGTGCTAGAGAGATCAGGTTTGTTTTAGGGTACTCCAATCAACAGCCCCTACAACCACAAAAAGGAATGGAGTCATTAGCACTTATGGTTTTTAAATGGCACCCAGAATTATGTTGCACGAAGCACAATTTCACATCATTCTGGGTTCATTTGTGTGAAAACAAGGTCCAATCAGGCTGAAACGTTACAGGAAGGTAGAATCTATTAAGTTGTAAGTGATCTGAACGTTTCATGATGATAGCACTTTCCTAAGGGGGTCAAACCATGTCCCAAAGGTCACCGGATCTGGTGTCAATTTAAAGAAGTAGTCCAGTTACACATTTGTGGGCTTATAACTTGGCTTCTGAATGTCCTAGAGAGATCAGGTTTGTTTTAGTGTACTCCAATCAACAGCCCCTACAACCACAAAAAGGAATGGAGTCATTAGCACTTATGGTTTGTAAATGGCACCCAGAATTATGTTGCACAAAGCACAATTTCACATCATTCTGGGTCCATTTGTGTGAAAACAAGGTCCAATCAGGCTGAAACGTTACAAGAACGTAGAATCTATTGAGTTGTAAGTGATCTGAACGTTTCATGATGATCGCACATTCCTATAGGGGGTCAAACCATGTCCCAAAGGTCACCGGGCCTGGTGTCACTTTAAAGAAGTAGTCCAGTTACACCTTTGTGGGCTTATAACTTGGCTTCTGAATGTCCTAGAGATGTCAGGTTTGTTTTAGTGTACTCCAATCAACAGCCCCTACAACCACAAAAAGGAATGGAGTCATTAGCACTTATGGTTTTTAAATGGCGCCCAGAATTATGTTGCACGAAGCAAAATTTCACATCATTCTGGGTTCATTTGTGTGAAAACAAGGTCCAATCAGGCTGAAATGTTACAGGAAGGTAGAATCTATTGAGTTGTAAGTGATCTGAACGTTTCATGATGATAGCACTTTCCTAAGGGGGTCGAACCATGTCCCAAAGGTCACCGGATCTGGTGTCAATTTAAAGAAGTAGTCCAGTTACACCTTTGTGGGCTTATAACTTGGCTTCTGAATGTCCTAGAGAGATCAGGTTTGTTTTAGTATACTCCAATCAACAGCCCCTACAACCACCAAAATTAATGGAGTCATTAGCACTTATGGTTTTTAAATGGCACCCAGAATTATGTTGCACGAAGCACAATTTCACATCATTCTGGGTTCATTTGTGTGAAAACAAGGTCCAATCAGGCTGAAACGTTAAAGGAAGGTAGAATCTATTGAGTTGTAAGGGATCTGAATGTTTCAAGATGATCGCACATTCCTATAGGGGGTCAAACCATGTCCCAAAGGTCACCGGGCCTGGTGTCACTTTAAAGAAGCAGTCCAGTTACACCTTTGTGGGCTTATAACTTGGCTTCTGAATGTCCTAGAGAGGTTAGGTTTGTTTTAGTGTTCTCCAATCACAAGCCCCTACAACCACAAAAAGTAATGGAGTCATTAGCACTTATGGTTTGTAAATGGCACCCAGAATTATGTTGCACGAAGCACAATTTCACATCATTCTGGGTTCATTTGTGTGAAAACAAGGTCCAATCAGGCTGAAACGTTACAGGAAGGTAGAATCTATTGAGTTGTAAGTGATCTGAACGTTTCATGATGGTAGCACTTTCCTAAGGGGGTCAAACCATGTCCCAAAGGTCACCGGATCTGGTGTCACTCTAAAGAAGTAGTCCAGGTACATATTTGTGGGCTTATAACTTGGCTTCTGAATGTCCTAGAGAGGTCAGGTTTGTTTTAGTGTACTCCAATCAACAGCCCTTACAACCACAAAAAGGAATGGAGACATTAGCACTTATGGTTTTTAAATGGCACCCAGAATTATGTTGCACGAAGCACAATTTCACATCATTCTGGGTTCATTTGTGTGAAAACAAGGTCCAATAAGGCTGAAACGTTACAGGAAGGTAGAATCTATTGAGTTGTAAGTGATCTGAACGTTTCATGATGATAGCACTTTCCTAAGGGGGTCAAACCATGTCCCAAAGGTCACCGGATCTGGTGTCAATTTAAAGAAGTAGTCCAGTTACACATTTGTGGGCTTATAACTTGGCTTCTGAATGTCCTAGAGATCAGGTTTGTTTTAGTGTCCTCCAATCAACAGTCCCTACAACCACAAAAAGGAATGGAGACATTAGCACTTATGGTTTTTAAATGGCACCCAGAATTATGTTGCACGAAGCACAATTTCACATCATTCTGGGTTCATTTGTGTGAAAACAAGGTCCAATCAGGCTGAAACGTTACAGGAAGGTAGAATCTATTGAGTTGTAAGTGATCTGAACGTTTCATGATGATAGCATTTTCCTAAGGGGGTCAAACCATGTCCCAAATGTCACCGGATCTGGTGTCAATTTAAAGAAGTAGTCCAGTTACACATTTGTGGGCTTATAACTTGGCTTCTGAATGTCCTAGAGAGATCAGGTTTGTTTTAGGGTACTCCAATCAACAGCCCCTACAACCACAAAAAGGAATGGAGTCATTAGCACTTATGGTTTTTAAATGGCACCTAGAATTATGTTGCACGAAGTACAATTTCACATCATTCTGGGTTCATTTGTGTGAAAACAAGGTCCAATCAGGCTGAAACGTTACAGGAAGGTAGAATCTATTGAGTTGTAAGTGATCTGAACGTTTCATGATGATAGCACTTTCCTAAGGGGGTCAAACCATGTCCCAAAGGTCACCGGATCTGGTGTCAATTTAAAGAAGTAGTCCAGTTACACATTTGTGGGCTTATAACTTGGCTTCTGAATGTCCTAGAGAGATCAGGTTTGTTTTAATGTACTCCAATCAACAGCCCCTACAACCACAAAAAGGAATGGAGTCATTAGCACTTATGTTTTTTAAATGGCACCTAGAATTATGTTGCACGAAGTACAATTTCACATCATTCTGGGTTCATTTGTGTGAAAACAAGGTCCAATCAGGCTGAAACGTTACAGGAAGGAAGAATCTATTGAGTTGTAAGTGATCTGAACGTTTCATGATGATAGCACTTTCCTAAGGGGGTCAAACCATGTCCCAAAGATCACCGCATCAGGTGTCAATTTAAAGAAGTAGTCCAGTTACACTTTTGTGGGCTTATAACTTGGCTTCTGAATGTCCTAGAGAGATCAGGTTTGTTTTAGGGTACTCCAATCAACAGCCCCTACAACTACAAAAAGGAATGGAGTAATTAGCACTAATGGTTTGTAAATGGCACCCAGAATTATGTTGCACAAAGCACAATTTCACATCATTCTGGGTCCATTTGTGTGAAAACAAGGTCCAATCAGGCTGAAACGTTACAGGAAGGTAGAATCTATTGAGTTGTAAGTGATCTGAACGTTTCATGATGATAGCACTTTCCTAAGGGGGTCAAACCATGTCCCAAAGGTCACCGGATCTGGTGTCAATTTAAAGAAGTAGTCCAGTTACACATTTGTGGGCTTATAACTTGGCTTCTGAATGTCCTAGAGAGATCAGGTTTGTTTTAGGGTACTCCAATCAACAGCCCCTACAACTACAAAAAGGAATGGAGTAATTAGCACTAATGGTTTGTAAATGGCACCCAGAATTATGTTGCACAAAGCACAATTTCACATCATTCTGGGTCCATTTGTGTGAAAACAAGGTCCAATCAGGCTGAAACGTTACAAGAAGGTAGAATCTATTGAGTTGTAAGTGATCTGAACGTTTCATGATGGTAGCACTTTCCTAAGGGGGTCAAACCATGTCCCAAAGGTCACCGGATCTGGTGTCACTCTAAAGAAGTAGTCCAGGTACATATTTGTGGGCTTATAACTTGGCTTCTGAATGTCCTAGAGAGGTCAGGTTTGTTTTAGTGTACTCCAATCAACAGCCCTTACAGCCACAAAAAGGAATGGAGACATTAGCACTTATGGTTTTTAAATGGCACCCAGAATTATGTTGCACGATGCACAATTTCACATCATTCTGGGTTCATTTGTGTGAAAACAAGGTCCAATCAGGCTGAAACGTTACAGGAAGGTAGAATCTATTGAGTTGTAAGTGATCTGAACGTTTCATGATGATAGCACTTTCCTAAGGGGGTCAAACCATGTCCCAAAGGTCACCGGATCTGGTGTCAATTTAAAGAAGTAGTCCAGTTACACATTTGTGGGCTTATAACTTGGCTTCTGAATGTCCTAGAGATCAGGTTTGTTTTAGTGTCCTCCAATCAACAGTCCCTACAACCACAAAAAGGAATGGAGACATTAGCACTTATGGTTTTTAAATGGCACCCAGAATTATGTTGCACGAAGCACAATTTCACATCATTCTGGGTTCATTTGTGTGAAAACAAGGTCCAATCAGGCTGAAACGTTAGAGGAATGTAGAATCTACTGAGTTGTAAGTGATCTGAATGTTTCATGATAATAGCACTTTCCTAAGGGGGTCAAACCATGTCCCAAAGATCACCGCATCAGGTTTCAATTTAAAGAAGTAGTCCAGTTACACATTTGTGGGCTTATAACTTGGCTTCTGAATGTGCTAGAGAGATCAGGTTTGTTTTAGGGTACTCCAATCAACAGCCCCTACAACCACAAAAAGGAATGGAGTCATTAGCACTTATGGTTTTTAAATGGCACCCAGAATTATGTTGCACGAAGCACAATTTCACATCATTCTGGGTTCATTTGTGTGAAAACAAGGTCCAATCAGGCTGAAACGTTACAGGAAGGTAGAATCTATTAAGTTGTAAGTGATCTGAACGTTTCATGATGATAGCACTTTCCTAAGGGGGTCAAACCATGTCCCAAAGGTCACCGGATCTGGTGTCAATTTAAAGAAGTAGTCCAGTTACACATTTGTGGGCTTATAACTTGGCTTCTGAATGTCCTAGAGAGATCAGGTTTGTTTTAGTGTACTCCAATCAACAGCCCCTACAACCACAAAAAGGAATGGAGTCATTAGCACTTATGGTTTGTAAATGGCACCCAGAATTATGTTGCACAAAGCACAATTTCACATCATTCTGGGTCCATTTGTGTGAAAACAAGGTCCAATCAGGCTGAAACGTTACAAGAACGTAGAATCTATTGAGTTGTAAGTGATCTGAACGTTTCATGATGATCGCACATTCCTATAGGGGGTCAAACCATGTCCCAAAGGTCACCGGGCCTGGTGTCACTTTAAAGAAGTAGTCCAGTTACACCTTTGTGGGCTTATAACTTGGCTTCTGAATGTCCTAGAGATGTCAGGTTTGTTTTAGTGTACTCCAATCAACAGCCCCTACAACCACAAAAAGGAATGGAGTCATTAGCACTTATGGTTTTTAAATGGCGCCCAGAATTATGTTGCACGAAGCAAAATTTCACATCATTCTGGGTTCATTTGTGTGAAAACAAGGTCCAATCAGGCTGAAATGTTACAGGAAGGTAGAATCTATTGAGTTGTAAGTGATCTGAACGTTTCATGATGATAGCACTTTCCTAAGGGGGTCGAACCATGTCCCAAAGGTCACCGGATCTGGTGTCAATTTAAAGAAGTAGTCCAGTTACACCTTTGTGGGCTTATAACTTGGCTTCTGAATGTCCTAGAGAGATCAGGTTTGTTTTAGTATACTCCAATCAACAGCCCCTACAACCACAAAAATTAATGGAGTCATTAGCACTTATGGTTTTTAAATGGCACCCAGAATTATGTTGCACGAAGCACAATTTCACATCATTCTGGGTTCATTTGTGTGAAAACAAGGTCCAATCAGGCTGAAACGTTAAAGGAAGGTAGAATCTATTGAGTTGTAAGGGATCTGAATGTTTCAAGATGATCGCACATTCCTATAGGGGGTCAAACCATGTCCCAAAGGTCACCGGGCCTGGTGTCACTTTAAAGAAGCAGTCCAGTTACACCTTTGTGGGCTTATAACTTGGCTTCTGAATGTCCTAGAGAGGTTAGGTTTGTTTTAGTGTTCTCCAATCACAAGCCCCTACAACCACAAAAAGTAATGGAGTCATTAGCACTTATGGTTTGTAAATGGCACCCAGAATTATGTTGCACGAAGCACAATTTCACATCATTCTGGGTTCATTTGTGTGAAAACAAGGTCCAATCAGGCTGAAACGTTACAGGAAGGTAGAATCTATTGAGTTGTAAGTGATCTGAACGTTTCATGATGGTAGCACTTTCCTAAGGGGGTCAAACCATGTCCCAAAGGTCACCGGATCTGGTGTCACTCTAAAGAAGTAGTCCAGGTACATATTTGTGGGCTTATAACTTGGCTTCTGAATGTCCTAGAGAGGTCAGGTTTGTTTTAGTGTACTCCAATCAACAGCCCTTACAACCACAAAAAGGAATGGAGACATTAGCACTTATGGTTTTTAAATGGCACCCAGAATTATGTTGCACGAAGCACAATTTCACATCATTCTGGGTTCATTTGTGTGAAAACAAGGTCCAATAAGGCTGAAACGTTACAGGAAGGTAGAATCTATTGAGTTGTAAGTGATCTGAACGTTTCATGATGATAGCACTTTCCTAAGGGGGTCAAACCATGTCCCAAAGGTCACCGGATCTGGTGTCAATTTAAAGAAGTAGTCCAGTTACACATTTGTGGGCTTATAACTTGGCTTCTGAATGTCCTAGAGATCAGGTTTGTTTTAGTGTCCTCCAATCAACAGTCCCTACAACCACAAAAAGGAATGGAGACATTAGCACTTATGGTTTTTAAATGGCACCCAGAATTATGTTGCACGAAGCACAATTTCACATCATTCTGGGTTCATTTGTGTGAAAACAAGGTCCAATCAGGCTGAAACGTTACAGGAAGGTAGAATCTATTGAGTTGTAAGTGATCTGAACGTTTCATGATGATAGCATTTTCCTAAGGGGGTCAAACCATGTCCCAAATGTCACCGGATCTGGTGTCAATTTAAAGAAGTAGTCCAGTTACACATTTGTGGGCTTATAACTTGGCTTCTGAATGTCCTAGAGAGATCAGGTTTGTTTTAGGGTACTCCAATCAACAGCCCCTACAACCACAAAAACGAATGGAGTCATTAGCACTTATGGTTTTTAAATGGCACCTAGAATTATGTTGCACGAAGTACAATTTCACATCATTCTGGGTTCATTTGTGTGAAAACAAGGTCCAATCAGGCTGAAACGTTACAGGAAGGTAGAATCTATTGAGTTGTAAGTGATCTGAACGTTTCATGATGATAGCACTTTCCTAAGGGGGTCAAACCATGTCCCAAAGGTCACCGGATCTGGTGTCAATTTAAAGAAGTAGTCCAGTTACACATTTGTGGGCTTATAACTTGGCTTCTGAATGTCCTAGAGAGATCAGGTTTGTTTTAATGTACTCCATTCAACAGCCCCTACAACCACAAAAAGGAATGGAGTCATTAGCACTTATGTTTTTTAAATGGCACCTAGAATTATGTTGCACGAAGTACAATTTCACATCATTCTGGGTTCATTTGTGTGAAAACAAGGTCCAATCAGGCTGAAACGTTACAGGAAGGAAGAATCTATTGAGTTGTAAGTGATCTGAACGTTTCATGATGATAGCACTTTCCTAAGGGGGTCAAACCATGTCCCAAAGATCACCGCATCAGGTGTCAATTTAAAGAAGTAGTCCAGTTACACTTTTGTGGGCTTATAACTTGGCTTCTGAATGTCCTAGAGAGATCAGGTTTGTTTTAGGGTACTCCAATCAACAGCCCCTACAACTACAAAAAGGAATGGAGTAATTAGCACTAATGGTTTGTAAATGGCACCCAGAATTATGTTGCACAAAGCACAATTTCACATCATTCTGGGTCCATTTGTGTGAAAACAAGGTCCAATCAGGCTGAAACGTTACAAGAAGGTAGAATCTATTGAGTTGTAAGTGATCTGAACGTTTCATGATGGTAGCACTTTCCTAAGGGGGTCAAACCATGTCCCAAAGGTCACCGGATCTGGTGTCACTCTAAAGAAGTAGTCCAGGTACATATTTGTGGGCTTATAACTTGGCTTCTGAATGTCCTAGAGAGGTCAGGTTTGTTTTAGTGTACTCCAATCAACAGCCCTTACAGCCACAAAAAGGAATGGAGACATTAGCACTTATGGTTTTTAAATGGCACCCAGAATTATGTTGCACGAAGCACAATTTCACATCATTCTGGGTTCATTTGTGTGAAAACAAGGTCCAATCAGGCTGAAACGTTACAGGAAGGTAGAATCTATTGAGTTGTAAGTGATCTGAACGTTTCATGATGATAGCACTTTCCTAAGGGGGTCAAACCATGTCCCAAAGGTCACCGGATCTGGTGTCAATTTAAAGAAGTAGTCCAGTTACACATTTGTGGGCTTATAACTTGGCTTCTGAATGTCCTAGAGATCAGGTTTGTTTTAGTGTCCTCCAATCAACAGTCCCTACAACCACAAAAAGGAATGGAGACATTAGCACTTATGGTTTTTAAATGGCACCCAGAATTATGTTGCACGAAGCACAATTTCACATCATTCTGGGTTCATTTGTGTGAAAACAAGGTCCAATCAGGCTGAAACGTTACAGGAAGGTAGAATCTATTGAGTTGTAAGTGATCTGAACGTTTCGTGATGATAGCACTTTCCTAAGGGGGTCAAACCATGTCCCAAATGTCACCGGATCTGGTGTCAATTTAAAGAAGTAGTCCAGTTACACATTTGTGGGCTTATAACTTGGCTTCTGAATGTCCTAGAGAGATCAGGTTTGTTTTAGGGTACTCCAATCAACAGCCCCTACAACCACAAAAAGGAATGGAGTCATTAGCACTTATGGTTTTTAAATGGCACCTAGAATTATGTTGCACGAAGTACAATTTCACATCATTCTGGGTTCATTTGTGTGAAAACAAGGTCCAATCAGGCTGAAACGTTACAGGAAGGTAGAATCTATTGAGTTGTAAGTGATCTGAACGTTTCATGATGATAGCACTTTCCTAAGGGGGTCAAACCATGTCCCAAAGGTCACCGGATCTGGTGTCAATTTAAAGAAGTAGTCCAGTTACACATTTGTGGGCTTATAACTTGGCTTCTGAATGTCCTAGAGAGATCAGGTTTGTTTTAATGTACTCCAATCAACAGCCCCTACAACCACAAAAAGGAATGGAGTCATTAGCACTTATGGTTTTTAAATGGCACCTAGAATTATGTTGCACGAAGTACAATTTCACATCATTCTGGGTTCATTTGTGTGAAAACAATGTCCAATCAGGCTGAAACGTTACAGGAAGGAAGAATCTATTGAGTTGTAAGTGATCTGAACGTTTCATGATGATAGCACTTTCCTAAGGGGGTCAAACCATGTCCCAAAGATCACCGCATCAGGTGTCAATTTAAAGAAGTAGTCCAGTTACACATTTGTGGGCTTATAACTTGGCTTCTGAATGTCCTAGAGAGATCAGGTTTGTTTTAGGGTACTCCAATCAACAGCCCCTACAACTACAAAAAGGAATGGAGCCATTAGCACTTATGGTTTGTAAATGGCACCCAGAATTATGTTGCACAAAGCACAATTTCACATCATTCTGGGTCCATTTGTGTGAAAACAAGGTCCAATCAGGCTGAAACGTTACAAGAAGGTAGAATCTATTGAGTTGTAAGTGATCTGAACGTTTCATGATGATCGCACATTCCTATAGGGGGTCAAACCATGTCCCAAAGGTCACCGGGCCTGGTGTCACTTTAAAGAAGTAGTCCAGTTACACCTTTGTGGGCTTATAACTTGGCTTCTGAATGTCCTAGAGATGTCAGGTTTGTTTTAGTGTACTCCAATCAACAGCCCCTACAACCACAAAAAGGAATGGAGTCATTAGCACTTATGGTTTTTAAATGGCGCCCAGAATTATGTTGCACGAAGCACAATTTCACATCATTCTGGGTTCATTTGTGTGAAAACAAGGTCCAATCAGGCTGAAATGTTACAGGAAGGTAGAATCTATTGAGTTGTAAGTGATCTGAACGTTTCATGATGATAGCACTTTCCTAAGGGGGTCGAACCATGTCCCAAAGGTCACCGGATCTGGTGTCAATTTAAAGAAGTAGTCCAGTTACACCTTTGTGGGCTTATAACTTGGCTTCTGAATGTCCTAGAGAGGTTAGGTTTGTTTTAGTGTTCTCCAATCACAGGCCCCTACAACCACAAAAAGGAATGGAGTCATTAGCACTTATGGTTTGTAAATGTCACCCAGAATTATGTTGCATGAAGCACAATTTCACATCATTCTGGGTTCATTTGTGTGAAAACAAGGTCCAATCAGGCTGAAACGTTACAGAAAGGTAGAATCTATTGAGTTGTAAGTGATCTGAACGTTTCATGATGGTAGCACTTTCCTAAGGGGGTCAAACCATGTCCCAAAGGTCACCGGATCTGGTGTCACTCTAAAGAAGTAGTCCAGGTACATATTTGTGGGCTTATAACTTGGCTTCTGAATGTCCTAGAGAGGTCAGGTTTGTTTTAGTGTACTCCAATCAACAGCCCTTACAACCACAAAAAGGAATGGAGACATTAGCACTTATGGTTTTTAAATGGCACCCAGAATTATGTTGCACGAAGCACAATTTCACATCATTCTGGGTTCATTTGTGTGAAAACAAGGTCCAATCAGGCTGAAACGTTACAGGAAGGTAGAATCTATTGAGTTGTAAGTGATCTGAACGTTTCATGATGATAGCACTTTCCTAAGGGGGTCAAACCATGTCCCAAAGGTCACCGGATCTGGTGTCAATTTAAAGAAGTAGTCCATTTACACATTTGTGGGCTTATAACTTAGCTTCTGAATGTCCTAGAGATCAGGTTTGTTTTAATGTACTCCAATCAACAGCCCCTACAACCACAAAAAGGAATGGAGTCATTAGCACTTATGCTTTGTAAATGGCACCCAGAATTATGTTGCACGAAGAACAATTTCACATCATTCTGGGTCCATTTGTCTGAAAACAAGGTCCAATCAGGCTGAAATGTTACAGGAAGGTAGAATCTATTGAGTTGTAAGTGATCTGAACGTTTCATGATGATAGCACTTTCCTAAGGGGGTCAAACCATGTCCCAAAGGTCACCGGATCTTGTGTCAATTTAAAGAAGTAGTCCAGTTACACCTTTGTGGGCTTATAACTTGGCTTCTGAATGTCCTAGAGATATCAGGTTTGTTTTAGTATACTCCAATCAACAGCCCCTACAACCACAAAAAGGAATGGAGTCATTAGCACTTATGGTTTTTAAATGGCACCCAGAATTATGTTGCACGAAGCACAATTTCACATCATTCTGGGTTCATTTGTGTGAAAACAAGGTCTAATCAGGCTGAAATGTTACATGAAGGTAGAATCTATTGAGTTGTAAGCGATCTGAACGTTTCATGATGATAGCACTTTCCTAAGGGGGTCAAACCATGTCCCAAAGGTCACCAGATCTGGTGTCAATTTAAAGAAGTAGTACAGTTACACCTTTGTGGGCTTATAACTTGGCTTCTGAATGTCCTAGAGAGATCAGGTTTGTTTTAGTATACTCCAATCAACAACCCCTACAACCACAAAAAGGAATGGAGTCATTAGCACTTATGGTTTTTAAATGGCACCCAAAATTATGTTGCACGAAGCACAATTTCACATCATTCTGGGTTCATTTGTGTGTAAACAAGGTCCAATCAGGCTGAAACGTTACAGGAAGGTAGAATCTATTGAGTTGTAAGTGATCTGAACGTTTCATGATGATAGCACTTTCCTAAGGGGGTCAAACCATGTCCCAAAGGTCACCGGATCAGGTGTCAATTTAAAGAAGTAGTCCAGTTACACATTTGTGGGCTTATAACTTGGCTTCTGAATGTCCTAGAGAGATCAGGTTTGTTTTAGTGTTCTCCAATCACCAGCCCCTACAACCACAAAAAGGAATGGAGTCATTAGTACTTATGGTTTGTAAATGGCACCCAGAATTATGTTGCACGAAGCACAATTTCACATCATTCTGGGTTCATTTGTGTGAAAACAAGGTCCAATCAGGCTGAAACGTTACAGGAAGGTAGAATCTATTGAGTTGTAAGTGATCTGAACGTTTCATGATGATAGCACTTTCCTAAGGGGGTCAAACCATGTCCCAAAGGTCACCGGATCTGGTGTCACTTTAAAGAAGTAGTCCAGTTACACATTTGTGGGCTTATAACTTGGCTTCTGAATGTCCTAGAGAGATCAGGTTTGTTTTAGTGTACTCCAATCAACAGCCTCTACAACCACAAAAAAGGAATGGAGTCATTAGCACTTATGGTTTGTAAATGGCACCCAGAATTATGTTGCACGAAGCACAATTTCACATCATTCTGGGTCCATTTGTGTGAAAACAAGGTCCAATCAGGCTGAAACGCTACAAGAAGGTAGAATCTATTGAGTTGTAAGTGATCTGAACGTTTCAAGATGATCGCACATTCCTATAGGGGGTAAAACCATGTTCCAAAGGTCACGGGGCCTGGTGTCACTTTAAAGATGTAGTCCAGTTACATCTTTGTGGGCTTATAACTTGGCTTCTGAATGTCCTAGAGAGGTTAGGTTTGTGTTAGTGTACTCCAATCAAAAGCCCCTACAACCACAAAAAGGAATGGAGTCATTAGCACTTATGGTTTTTAAATGGCACCCAGAATTATGTTGCACGAAGCACAATTTCACATCATTCTGGGTTCATTTGTGTGAAAACAAGGTCCAATCAGGCTGAAATGTTACAGGAAGGTAGAATCTATTGAGTTGTAAGTGATCTGAACGTTTCATGATGATAGCACTTTCCTAAGGGGGTCAAACCATGTCCCAAATGTCACCGGATCTGGTGTCAATTTAAAGAAGTAGTCCAGTTACACATTTGTGGGCTTATAACTTGGCTTC
This sequence comes from Nothobranchius furzeri, assembly GCF_043380555.1. Classification (NCBI taxonomy): domain Eukaryota; kingdom Metazoa; phylum Chordata; class Actinopteri; order Cyprinodontiformes; family Nothobranchiidae; genus Nothobranchius; species Nothobranchius furzeri. Next base: position 12,942,229 of record NC_091743.1, read on the forward strand.
TGAATGTCCTAGAGAGATCAGGTTTGTTTTAGGGTACTCCAATCAACAGCCCCTACAACCACAAAAAGGAATGGAGTCATTAGCAGTTATGGTTTTTAAATGGCACCCAGAATTATGTTGCACGAAGCACAATTTCACATCATTCTGGGTTCATTTGTGTGAAAACAAGGTCCAATCAGGCTGAAACGTTACAGGAAGGTAGAATCTACTGAGTTGTAAGTGATCTGAACGTTTCATGATGATAGCACTTTCCTAAGGGGGTCAAACCAAGTCCCAAAGGTCACCGGGCCTGGTGTCACTTTAAAGATGTAGTCCAGTTACACCTTTGTGGGCTTATAACTTGGCTTCTGAATGTCCTAGAGAGGTCAGGTTTGTTTTAGTGTACTCCAATCAACAGCCCCTACAACCACAAAAAGGAATGGAGTCATTAGCACTTATGGTTTGTAAATGGCACCCAGAATTATGTTGCACGAAGCACAATTTCACATCATTCTGGGTCCATTTGTGTGAAAACAAGGTCCAATCAGGCTGAAACGTTACAAGAAGGTAGAATCTATTGAGTTGTAAGTGATCTGAACGTTTCATGATGATCGCACATTCCTATAGGGGGTCAAACCATGTCCCAAAGGTCACCGGGCCTGGTGTCACTTTAAAGAAGTAGTCCAGTTACACCTTTGTGGGCTTATAACTTGGCTTCTGAATGTCCTAGAGATGTCAGGTTTGTTTTAGTGTACTCCAATCAACAGCCCCTACAACCACAAAAAGGAATGGAGTCATTAGCACTTATGGTTTTTAAATGGCGCCCAGAATTATGTTGCACGAAGCACAATTTCACATCATTCTGGGTTCATTTGTGTGAAAACAAGGTCCAATCAGGCTGAAATGTTACAGGAAGGTAGAATCTATTGAGTTGTAAGTGATCTGAACGTTTCATGATGATAGCACTTTCCTAAGGGGGTCGAACCATGTCCCAAAGGTCACCGGATCTGGTGTCAATTTAAAGAAGTAGTCCAGTTACACCTTTGTGGGCTTATAACTTGGCTTCTGAATGTCCTAGAGAGGTTAGGTTTGTTTTAGTGTTCTCCAATCACAGGCCCCTACAACCACAAAAAGGAATGGAGTCATTAGCACTTATGGTTTGTAAATGGCACCCAGAATTATGTTGCATGAAGCACAATTTCACATCATTCTGGGTTCATTTGTGTGAAAACAAGGTCCAATCAGGCTGAAACGTTACAGAAAGGTAGAATCTATTGAGTTGTAAGTGATCTGAACGTTTCATGATGGTAGCACTTTCCTAAGGGGGTCAAACCATGTCCCAAAGGTCACCGGATCTGGTGTCACTCTAAAGAAGTAGTCCAGGTACATATTTGTGGGCTTATAACTTGGCTTCTGAATGTCCTAGAGAGGTCAGGTTTGTTTTAGTGTACTCCAATCAACAGCCCTTACAACCACAAAAAGGAATGGAGACATTAGCACTTATGGTTTTTAAATGGCACCCAGAATTATGTTGCACGAAGCACAATTTCACATCATTCTGGGTTCATTTGTGTGAAAACAAGGTCCAATCAGGCTGAAACGTTACAGGAAGGTAGAATCTATTGAGTTGTAAGTGATCTGAACGTTTCATGATGATAGCACTTTCCTAAGGGGGTCAAACCATGTCCCAAAGGTCACCGGATCTGGTGTCAATTTAAAGAAGTAGTCCATTTACACATTTGTGGGCTTATAACTTGGCTTCTGAATGTCCTAGAGATCAGGTTTGTTTTAATGTACTCCAATCAACAGCCCCTACAACCACAAAAAGGAATGGAGTCATTAGCACTTATGCTTTGTAAATGGCACCCAGAATTATGTTGCACGAAGAACAATTTCACATCATTCTGGGTCCATTTGTCTGAAAACAAGGTCCAATCAGGCTGAAATGTTACAGGAAGGTAGAATCTATTGAGTTGTAAGTGATCTGAACGTTTCATGATGATAGCACTTTCCTAAGGGGGTCAAACCATGTCCCAAAGGTCACCGGATCTTGTGTCAATTTAAAGAAGTAGTCCAGTTACACCTTTGTGGGCTTATAACTTGGCTTCTGAATGTCCTAGAGATATCAGGTTTGTTTTAGTATACTCCAATCAACAGCCCCTACAACCACAAAAAGGAATGGAGTCATTAGCACTTATGGTTTTTAAATGGCACCCAGAATTATGTTGCACGAAGCACAATTTCACATCATTCTGGGTTCATTTGTGTGAAAACAAGGTCTAATCAGGCTGAAATGTTACATGAAGGTAGAATCTATTGAGTTGTAAGTGATCTGAACGTTTCATGATGATAGCACTTTCCTAAGGGGGTCAAACCATGTCCCAAAGGTCACCAGATCTGGTGTCAATTTAAAGAAGTAGTACAGTTACACCTTTGTGGGCTTATAACTTGGCTTCTGAATGTCCTAGAGAGATCAGGTTTGTTTTAGTATACTCCAATCAACAACCCCTACAACCACAAAAAGGAATGGAGTCATTAGCACTTATGGTTTTTAAATGGCACCCAAAATTATGTTGCACGAAGCACAATTTCACATCATTCTGGGTTCATTTGTGTGTAAACAAGGTCCAATCAGGCTGAAACGTTACAGGAAGGTAGAATCTATTGAGTTGTAAGTGATCTGAACGTTTCATGATGATAGCACTTTCCTAAGGGGGTCAAACCATGTCCCAAAGGTCACCGGATCAGGTGTCAATTTAAAGAAGTAGTCCAGTTACACATTTGTGGGCTTATAACTTGGCTTCTGAATGTCCTAGAGAGATCAGGTTTGTTTTAGTGTTCTCCAATCACCAGCCCCTACAACCACAAAAAGGAATGGAGTCATTAGTACTTATGGTTTGTAAATGGCACCCAGAATTATGTTGCACGAAGCACAATTTCACATCATTCTGGGTTCATTTGTGTGAAAACAAGGTCCAATCAGGCTGAAACGTTACAGGAAGGTAGAATCTATTGAGTTGTAAGTGATCTGAACGTTTCATGATGATAGCACTTTCCTAAGGGGGTCAAACCATGTCCCAAAGGTCACCGGATCTGGTGTCACTTTAAAGAAGTAGTCCAGTTACACATTTGTGGGCTTATAACTTGGCTTCTGAATGTCCTAGAGAGATCAGGTTTGTTTTAGTGTACTCCAATCAACAGCCTCTACAACCACAAAAAAGGAATGGAGTCATTAGCACTTATGGTTTGTAAATGGCACCCAGAATTATGTTGCAGGAAGCACAATTTCACATCATTCTGGGTCCATTTGTGTGAAAACAAGGTCCAATCAGGCTGAAACGCTACAAGAAGGTAGAATCTATTGAGTTGTAAGTGATCTGAACGTTTCAAGATGATCGCACATTCCTATAGGGGGTAAAACCATGTTCCAAAGGTCACGGGGCCTGGTGTCACTTTAAAGATGTAGTCCAGTTACATCTTTGTGGGCTTATAACTTGGCTTCTGAATGTCCTAGAGAGGTTAGGTTTGTGTTAGTGTACTCCAATCAAAAGCCCCTACAACCACAAAAAGGAATGGAGTCATTAGCACTTATGGTTTTTAAATGGCACCCAGAATTATGTTGCACGAAGCACAATTTCACATCATTCTGGGTTCATTTGTGTGAAAACAAGGTCCAATCAGGCTGAAATGTTACAGGAAGGTAGAATCTATTGAGTTGTAAGTGATCTGAACGTTTCATGATGATAGCACTTTCCTAAGGGGGTCAAACCATGTCCCAAATGTCACCGGATCTGGTGTCAATTTAAAGAAGTAGTCCAGTTACACATTTGTGGGCTTATAACTTGGCTTCTGAATGTCCTAGAGAGATCAGGTTTGTTTTAGGGTACTCCAATCAACAGCCCCTACAACCACAAAAAGGAATGGAGTCATTAGCAGTTATGGTTTTTAAATGGCACCCAGAATTATGTTGCACGAAGCACAATTTCACATCATTCTGGGTTCATTTGTGTGAAAACAAGGTCCAATCAGGCTGAAACGTTACAGGAAGGTAGAATCTACTGAGTTGTAAGTGATCTGAACGTTTCATGATGATAGCACTTTCCTAAGGGGGTCAAACCATGTCCCAAAGGTCACCGGGCCTGGTGTCACTTTAAAGATGTAGTCCAGTTACACCTTTGTGGGCTTATAACTTGGCTTCTGAATGTCCTAGAGAGGTCAGGTTTGTTTTAGTGTACTCCAATCAACAGCCCCTACAACCACAAAAAGGAATGGAGTCATTAGCACTTATGGTTTGTAAATGGCACCCAGAATTATGTTGCACGAAGCACAATTTCACATCATTTCTGGGTCCATTTGTGTGAAAACAAGGTCCATTCAGGCTGAAACGCTACAAGAAGGTAGAATCTATTGAGTTGTAAGTGATCTGAACGTTTCAAGATGATCGCACATTCCTATGGGGGTAAAACCATGTCCCAAAGGTCACCGGGCCTGGTGTCACTTTAAAGATGTAGGCCAGTTACACCTTTGTGGGCTTATAACTTGGCTTCTGAATGTCCTAGAGAGGTTAGGTTTGTTTTAGTGTACTCCAATCAAAAGCCCCTACAACCACAAAAAGGAATGGAGTCATTAGCACTTATGGTTTGTAAATGGCACCCAGAATTATGTTGCACAAAGCACAATTTCACATCATTCTGGGTTCATTTGTGTGAAAACAAGGTCCAATCAGGTTGAAGCGTTACAGGAAGGTAGAATCTATTGAGTTGTAAGTGATCTGAACGTTTAATGATGATAGCACTTTCTTAAGGGGGTCAAACCATGTCCCAAAGGTCACCGGATCTGGTGTCACTTTAAAGAAGTAGTCCAGTTACACATTTGTGGGCTATAACTTGGCTTCTGAATGTCCTAGAAAGGTCAGGTTTGTTTTAGTGTACTCCAATCAACAGCCCCTACAACCACAAAAAGGAATGGAGTCATTAGCACTTATGGTTTTTAAATGGCACCCAGAATTATGTTGCACGAAGCACAATTTCACATCATTCTGGGTTCATTTGTGTGAAAACAAGGTCCAATCAGGCTGAAATGTTACAGGAAGGTAGAATCTATTGAGTTGTAAGTGATCTGAACGTTTTATGATGATAGCACTTTCCTAAGGGGGTCAAACCATGTCCCAAATGTCACCGGATCTGGTGTCAATTTAAAGAAGTAGTCCAGTTACACATTTGTGGGCTTATAACTTGGCTTCTGAATGTCCGAGAGAGATCAGGTTTGTTTTAGTGTACTCCAATCAACAGCCCCTACAACCACAAAAAGGAATGGAGTCATTAGCAGTTATGGTTTTTAAATGGCACCCAGAATTATGTTGCACGAAGCACAATTTCACATCATTCTGGGTTCATTTGTGTGAAAACAAGGTCCAATCAGGCTGAAACGTTACAGGAAGGTAGAATCTACTGAGTTGTAAGTGATCTGAACGTTTCATGATGATAGCACTTTCCTAAGGGGGTCAAACCATGTCCCAAAGGTCACCCGGCCTGGTGTCACTTTAAAGATGTAGTCCAGTTACACCTTTGTGGGCTTATAACTTGGCTTCTGAATGTCCTAGAGAGGTCAGGTTTGTTTTAGTGTACTCCAATCAACAGCCCCTACAACCACAAAAAGGAATGGAGTCATTAGCACTTATGGTTTGTAAATGGCACCCAGAATTATGTTGCACGAAGCACAATTTCACATCATTCTGGGTCCATTTGTGTGAAAACAAGGTCCATTCAGGCTGAAACGCTACAAGAAGGTAGAATCTATTGAGTTGTAAGTGATCTGAACGTTTCAAGATGATCGCACATTCCTATAGGGGGTAAAACCATGTCCCAAAGGTCACCGGGCCTGGTGTCACTTTAAAGATGTAGGCCAGTTACACCTTTGTGGGCTTATAACTTGGCTTCTGAATGTCCTAGAGAGGTTAGGTTTGTTTTAGTGTACTCCAATCAAAAGCCCCTACAACCACAAAAAGGAATGGAGTCATTAGCACTTATGGTTTGTAAATGGCACCCAGAATTATGTTGCACAAAGCACAATTTGACATCATTCTTTGTTCATTTGTGTGAAAACAAGGTCCAATCAGGTTGAAGCGTTACAGGAAGGTAGAATCTATTGAGTTGTAAGTGATCTGAACATTTCATGATGATAGCACTTTCCTAAGGGGGTCAAACCATGTCCCAAAGGTCACCGGATCTGGTGTCACTTTAAAGAAGTAGTCCAGTTACACATTTGTGGGCTTATAACTTGGCTTCTGAATGTCCTAGAAAGGTCAGGTTTGTTTTAGTGTACTCCAATCAACAGCCCCTACAACCACAAAAAGGAATGGAGTCATTAGCACTTATGGTTTTTAAATGGCACCCAGAATTATGTTGCACGAAGCACAATTTCACATCATTCTGGGTTCATTTGTGTGAAAACAAGGTCCAATCAGGCTGAAACGTTACAGGAAGGTAGAATCTACTGAGTTGTAAGTGATATGAACGTTGCATGATGATAGCACTTTCCTGAGGGGGTCAAACCATGTCCCAAAGGTCACCGGGCCTGGTGTCACTTTAAAGATCTAGTCCAGTTACACCTTTGTGGGCTTATAACTTGGCTTCTGAATGTCCTAGAGAGGTTAGGTTTGTTTTAGTGTACTCCAATCAAAAGCCCCTACAACCACAAAAAGGAATGTAGTCATTAGCACTTATGGTTTGTAAATGGCACCCAGAATTATGTTGCTCAAAGCACAATTTCACATCATTCTGGGTTCATTTGTGTGAAAACAAGGTCCAATCAGGCTGAAACGTTACAGGAAGGTAGAATCTATTGAGTTGTAAGTGATCTGAACGTTTCATGATGATAGCACTTTCCAAAGGGGGTCAAACCATGTCCCAAAGGTCACCGGATCTGGTGTCACTTTAAAGAAGTAGTCCAGTTACACATTTGTGGGCTTATAACTTGGCTTCTGAATGTCCTAGAGAGGTCAGGTTCGTTTTAGTGTACTCCAATCAACAGCCCCTACAACCACAAAAAGGAATGGAGACATTAGCACTTATGGTTTTTAAATGGCACCCAGAATTATGTTGCACGAAGCACAATTTCACATCATTCTGGGTTCATTTGTGTGAAAACAAGGTCCAATCAGGCTGAAACGTTACAGGAGGGTAGAATCTATTGAGTTGTAAGTGATCTGAACGTTTCATGATGATAGCACTTTCCTAAGGGGGTCAAACCATGTCCCAAATGTCACCGGATCTGGTGTCAATTTAAAGAAGTAGTCCAGTTACACATTTGTGGGCTTATAACTTGGCTTCTGAATGTCCTAGAGGGATCAGGTTTGTTTTAGGGTACTCCAATCAACAGCCCCTACAACCACACAAAGGAATGGAGTCATTAGCACTTATGGTTTTTAAATGGCACCTAGAATTATGTTGCACAAAGTACAATTTCACATCATTCTGGGTTCATTTGTGTGAAAACAAGGTCCAATCAGGCTGAAACGTTACAGGAAGGTAGAATCAATTGAGTTGTAAGTGATCTGAACGTTTCATGATGATAGCACTTTCCTAAGGGGATCAAACCATGTCCCAAAGGTCACCGGATCTGGTGTCAATTTAAAGTAGTCCAGTTACACATTTGTGGGCTTATAACTTGGCTTCTGAATGTCCTAGAGAGATCAGGTTTGCTTTAATGTACTCCAATCAACAGCCCCTACAACCACAAAAAGGAATGGAGTCATTAGCACTTATGGTTTGTAAATGGCACCCAGAATTATGTTGCACGAAGCACAATTTCACATCATTCTGGGTTCATTTGTGTGAAAACAAGGTCCAATCAGGCTGAAACGTTAGAGGAAGGTAGAATCTACTGAGTTGTAAGTGATCTGAACGTTTCATGATAATAGCACTTTCCTAAGGGGGTCAAACCATGTCCCAAAGGTCACCGGATCTGCTGTCAATTTAAAGAAGTAGTCCAGTTACACATTTGTGGGCTTATAACTTGGCTTCTGAATGTCCTAGAGAGATCAGGTTTGTTTTAGTGTACTCCAATCAACAGCCCCTACAACCACAAAAAGGAATGGAGTCATTAGCACTTATGCTTTGTAAATGGCACCCAGAATTATGTTGCACGAAGCACAATTTCACATCATTCTGGGTCCATTTGTGTGAAAACAAGGTCCAATCAGGCTGAAACGCTACAAGAAGGTAGAATCTATTGAGTTGTAAGTGATCTGAACGTTTCAAGATGATAGCACATTCCTATAGGGGGTAAAACCATGTCCCAAAGGTCACCGGGCCTGGTGTCACTTTAAAGAAGTAGTCCAGTTACACCTTTGTGGGCTTATAACTTGGCTTCTGAATGTCCTAGAGAGGTCAGGTTTGTTTTAGTGTACTCCAATAAACAGCCCCTACAACCACAAAAAGGAATGGAGTCATTAGCACTTATGGTTTTTAAATGGCACCCAGAATTATGTTGCACGAAGCACAATTTCACATCATTCTGGGTTCATTTGTTTGAAAACAAGGTCCAATCAGGCTGAAATGTTACAGGAAGGTAGAATCTATTGAGTTGTAAGTGATCTGAACGTTTCATGATGATAGCACTTTCCTAAGGGGGTCAAACCATGTCCCAAATGTCACCGGATCTGGTGTCAATTTAAAGAAGTAGTCCAGTTACACATTTGTGGGCTTATAACTTGGCTTCTGAATGTCCGAGAGAGATCAGGTTTGTTTTAGGGTACTCCAATCAACAGCCCCTACAACCACAAAAAGGAATGGAGTCATTAGCAGTTATGGTTTTTAAATGGCACCCAGAATTATGTTGCACGAAGCACAATTTCACATCATTCTGGGTTCATTTGTGTGAAAACAAGGTCCAATCAGGCTGAAACGTTACAGGAAGGTAGAATCTACTGAGTTGTAAGTGATCTGAACGTTTCATGATGATAGCACTTTCCTAAGGGGGTCAAACCATGTCCCAAAGGTCACCGGGCCTGGTGTCACTTTAAAGATGTAGTCCAGTTACACCTTTGTGGGCTTATAACTTGGCTTCTGAATGTCCTAGAGAGGTCAGGTTTGTTTTAGTGTACTCCAATCAACAGCCCCTACAACCACAAAAAGGAATGGAGTCATTAGCACTTATGGTTTGTAAATGGCACCCAGAATTATGTTGCACGAAGCACAATTTCACATCATTCTGGGTCCATTTGTGTGAAAACAAGGTCCATTCAGGCTGAAACGCTACAAGAAGGTAGAATCTATTGACTTTTAAGTGATCTGAACGTTTCAAGATGATCGCACATTCCTATAGGGGGTAAAACCATGTCCCAAAGGTCACCGGGCCTGGTGTCACTTTAAAGATGTAGGCCAGTTACACCTTTGTGGGCTTATAACTTGGCTTCTGAATGTCCTAGAGAGGTTAGGTTTGTTTTAGTGTACTCCAATCAAAAGCCCCTACAACCACAAAAAGGAATGGAGTCATTAGCACTTATGGTTTGTAAATGGCACCCAGAATTATGTTGCACAAAGCACAATTTGACATCATTCTGGGTTCATTTGTGTGAAAACAAGGTCCAATCAGGTTGAAGCGTTACAGGAAGGTAGAATCTATTGAGTTGTAAGTGATCTGAACGTTTCATGATGATAGCACTTTCCTAAGGGGGTCAAACCATGTCCCAAAGGTCACCGGATCTGGTGTCACTTTAAAGAAGTAGTCCAGTTACACATTTGTGGGCTTATAACTTGGCTTCTGAATGTCCTAGAAAGGTCAGGTTTGTTTTAGTGTACTCCAATAGACAGCCCCTACAACCACAAAAAGGAATGGAGTCATTAGCACTTATGGTTTTTAAATGGCACCCAGAATTATGTTGCACGAAGCACAATTTCACATCATTCTGGGTTCATTTGTGTGAAAACAAGGTCCAATCAGGCTGAAACGTTACAGGAAGGTAGAATCTACTGAGTTGTAAGTGATATGAACGTTGCATGATGATAGCACTTTCCTGAGGGGGTCAAACCATGTCCCAAAGGTCACCGGGCCTGGTGTCACTTTAAAGATGTAGTCCAGTTACACCTTTGTGGGCTTATAACTTGGCTTCTGAATGTCCTAGAGAGGTTAGGTTTGTTTTAGTGTACTCCAATCAAAAGCCCCTACAACCACAAAAAGGAATGTAGTCATTAGCACTTATGGTTTGTAAATGGCACCCAGAATTATGTTGCTCAAAGCACAATTTCACATCATTCTGGGTTCATTTGTGTGAAAACAAGGTCCAATCAGGCTGAAACGTTACAGGAAGGTAGAATCTATTGAGTTGTAAGTGATCTGAACGTTTCATGATGATAGCACTTTCCAAAGGGGGTCAAACCATGTCCCAAAGGTCACCGGATCTGGTGTCACTTTAAAGAAGTAGTCCAAATACACATTTGTGGGCTTATAACTTGGCTTCTGAATGTCCTAGAGAGGTCAGGTTTGTTTAAGTGTACTCCAATCAACAGCCCCTACAACCACAAAAAGGAATGGAGACATTAGCACTTATGGTTTTTAAATGGCACCCAGAATTATGTTGCACGAAGCACAATTTCACATCATTCTGGGTTCATTTGTGTGAAAACAAGGTCCAATCAGGCTGAAACGTTACAGGAGGGTAGAATCTATTGAGTTGTAAGTGATCTGAACGTTTCATGATGATAGCACTTTCCTAAGGGGGTCAAACCATGTCCCAAATGTCACCGGATCTGGTGTCAATTTAAAGAAGTAGTCCAGTTACACATTTGTGGGCTTATAACTTGGCTTCTGAATGTCCTAGAGGGATCAGGTTTGTTTTAGGGTACTCCAATCAACAGCCCCTACAACCACACAAAGGAATGGAGTCATTAGCACTTATGGTTTTTAAATGGCACCTAGAATTATGTTGCACAAAGTACAATTTCACATCATTCTGGGTTCATTTGTGTGAAAACAAGGTCCAATCAGGCTGAAACGTTACAGGAAGGTAGAATCAATTGAGTTGTAAGTGATCTGAACGTTTCATGATGATAGCACTTTCCTAAGGGGATCAAACCATGTCCCAAAGGTCACCGGATCTGGTGTCAATTTAAAGTAGTCCAGTTACACATTTGTGGGCTTATAACTTGGCTTCTGAATGTCCTAGAGAGATCAGGTTTGTTTTAATGTACTCCAATCAACAGCCCCTACAACCACAAAAAGGAATGGAGTCATTAGCACTTATGGTTTGTAAATTGCACCCAGAATTATGATGCACGAAGCACAATTTCACATCATTCTGGGTTCATTTGTGTGAAAACAAGGTCCAATCAGGCTGAAACGTTAGAGGAAGGTAGAATCTACTGAGTTGTAAGTGATCTGAACGTTTCATGATAATAGCACTTTCCTAAGGGGGTCAAACCATGTCCCAAAGGTCACCGGATCTGGTGTCAATTTAAAGAAGTAGTCCAGTTACACATTTGTGGGCTTATAACTTGGCTTCTGAATGTCCTAGAGAGATCAGGTTTGTTTTAGTGTACTCCAATCAACAGCCCCTACAACCACAAAAAGGAATGGAGTCATTAGCACTTATGCTTTGTAAATGGCACCCAGAATTATGTTGCACGAAGCACAATTTCACATCATTCTGGGTCCATTTGTGTGAAAACAAGGTCCAATCAGGCTGAAACGCTACAAGAAGGTAGAATCTATTGAGTTGTAAGTGATCTGAACGTTTCAAGATGATAGCACATTCCTATAGGGGGTAAAACCATGTCCCAAAGGTCACCGGATCTGGTGTCACTTTAAAGAAGTAGTCCAGTTACACCTTTGTGGGCTTATAACTTGGCTTCTGAATGTCCTAGAGAGGTCAGGTTTGTTTTAGTGTACTCCAATAAACAGCCCCTACAACCACAAAAAGGAATGGAGTCATTAGCACTTATGGTTTGTAAATGGCACCCAGAATTATGTTGCACGAAGCACAATTTCACATCATTCTGGGTCCATTTTTGTGAAAACAATGTCCAATCAGGCTGAAACGTTACAAGAAGGTAGAATCTATTGAGTTGTAAGTGATCTGAACGTTTCATGATGATCGCACATTCCTATAGGGGGTCAAACCATGTCCCAAAGGTCACCGGGCCTGGTGTCACTTTAAAGACGTAGTCCAGTTACACATTTGTGGGCTTATAACTTGGCTTCTGAATGTCCTAGAGAGGTCAGGTTTGTTTTAGTGTACTCCAATCAACAGCCCCTACAACCACAAAAAGGAATGGAGTCATTAGCACTTATGGTTTTTAAATGGCACCCAGAATTATGTTGCACGAAGCACAATTTCACATCATTCTGGGTTCATTTGTGTGAAAACAAGGTCCAATCAGGCTGAAACGTTACAGGAAGGTAGAATCTACTGAGTTGTAAGTGATATGAACATTGCATGATGATAGCACTTTCCTGAGGGGGTCAAACCATGTCCCAAAGGTCACCGGGCCTGGTGTCACTTTAAACATGTAGTCCAGTTACACCTTTGTGGGCTTATAACTTGGCTTCTGAATGTCCTAGAGAGGTTAGGTTTGTTTTAGTGTACTCCAATCAAAAGCCCCTAAAACGACAAAAAGGAATGGAGTCATTAGCACTTATGGTTTGTAAATGGCACCCAGAATTATGTTGCACAAAGCACAATTTCACATCATTCTGGGTTCATTTGTGTGAAAACAAGGTCCAATCAGGCTGAAACGTTACAGGAAGGTAGAATCTATTGAGTTGTAAGTGACCTGAACGTTTCATGATGATAGCACTTTCCTAAGGGGGTCAAACCATGTCCCAAATGTCACCGGATCTGGTGTCAATTTAAAGAAGTAGTCCAGTTACACATTTGTGGGCTTATAACTTGGCTTCTGAATGTCCTAGAGAGATCAGGTTTGTTTTAGGGTACTCCAATCAACAGCCCCTACAACCACAAAAAGGAATGGAGTCATTAGCACTTATGGTTTTTAAATGGCACCTAGAATTATGTTGCACAAAGTACAATTTCACATCATTCTGGGTTCATTTGTGTGAAAACAAGGTCCAATCAGGCTGAAACGTTACAGGAAGGTAGAATCTATTGAGTTGTAAGTGATCTGAACGTTTCATGATGATAGCACTTTCCTAAGGGGGTCAAACCATGTCCCAAAGGTCACCGGATCTGGTGTCAATTTAAAGAAGTAGTCCAGTTACACATTTGTGGGCATATAACTTGGCTTCTGAATGTCCTAGAGAGATCAGGTTTGTTTTAATGTACTCCGATCAACAGCCCCTACAACCACAAAAAGGAATGGAGTCATTAGCACTTATGGTTTGTAAATGGCACCCAGAATTATGTTGCACGAAGCACAATTTCACATCATTCTAGGTTCATTTGTGTGAAAACAAGGTCCAATCAGGCATAAACGTTAGAGGAAGGTAGAATCTACTGAGTTGTAAGTGATCTGAACGTTTCATGATAATAGCACTTTCCTAAGGGGGTCAAACCATGTCCCAAAGGTCACCGGATCTGCTGTCAATTTAAAGAAGTAGTCCAGTTACACATTTGTGGGCTTATAACTTGGCTTCTGAATGTCCTAGAGAGATCAGGTTTGTTTTAGTGTACTCCAATCAACAGCCCCTACAACCACAAAAAGGAATGGAGTCATTAGCACTTATGGTTTTTAAATGGCACCCAGAATTATGTTGCACGAAGCACAATTTCACATCATTCTGGGTTCATTTGTGTGAAAACAAGGTCCAATCAGGCTGAAACGTTACAGGAAGGTAGAATCTACTGAGTTGTAAGTGATATGAACATTGCATGATGATAGCACTTTCCTGAGGGGGTCAAACCATGTCCCAAAGGTCACCGGGCCTGGTGTCACTTTAAAGATGTAGTCCAGTTACACCTTTGTGGGCTTATAACTTGGCTTCTGAATGTCCTAGAGAGGTTAGGTTTGTTTTAGTGTACTCCAATCAAAAGCCCCTACAACCACAAAAAGGAATGGAGTCATTAGCACTTATGGTTTGTAAATGGCACCCAGAATTATGTTGCACAAAGCACAATTTCACATCATTCTGGGTTCATTTGTGTGAAAACAAGGTCCAATCAGGCTGAAACGTTACAGGAAGGTAGAATCTATTGAGTTGTAAGTGATCTGAACGTTTCATGATGATAGCACTTTCCAAAGGGGGTCAAACAATGTCCCAAAGGTCACCGGTTCTGGTGTCACTTTAAAGAAGTAGTCCAGTTACACATTTGTGGGCTTATAACTTGGTTTCTGAATGTCCTAGAGAGGTCAGGTTTGTTTTAGTGTACTCCAATCAACAGCCCCTACAACCACAAAAAGGAATGGAGACATTAGCACTTATGGTTTTTAAATGGCACCCAGAATTATGTTGCAAGAAGCACAATTTCACATCATTCTGGGCTCATTTGTGTGAAAACAAGGTCCAATCAGGCTGAAATGTTACAGGAAGGTAGAATCTATTGAGTTGTAAGTGGCCTGAACGTTTCATGATGATAGCACTTTCCTAAGGGGGTCAAACCATGTCCCAAATGTCACCGGATCTGGTGTCAATTTAAAGAAGTAGTCCAGTTACACATTTGTGGGCTTATAACTTGGCTTCTGAATGTCCTAGAGAGATCAGGTTTGTTTTAGGGTACTCCAATCAACAGCCCCTACAACCACAAAAAGGAATGGAGTCATTAGCACTTATGGTTTTTAAATCGCACCTAGAATTATGTTGCACAAAGTACAATTTCACATCATTCTGGGTTCATTTGTGTGAAAACAAGGTCCAATCAGGCTGAAACGTTACAGGAAGGTAGAATCTATTGAGTTGTAAGTGATCTGAACGTTTCATGATGATAGCACTTTCCTAAGGGGGTCAAACCATGTCCCAAAGGTCACCGGATCTGGTGTCAATTTAAAGAAGTAGTCCAGTTACACATTTGTGGGCTTATAACTTGGCTTCTGAATGTCCTAGAGAGATCAGGTTTGTTTTAATGTACTCCGATCAACAGCCCCTACAACCACAAAAAGGAATGGAGTCATTAGCACTTATGGTTTTTAAATGGCACCTAGAATTATGTTGCACGAAGTACAATTTCACATCATTTTGGGTTCATTTGTGTGAAAAAAAATGTCCAATCAGGCTGAAACGTTACAGGAAGGTAGAATCTATTGAGTTGTAAGTGATCTGAACGTTTCATGATGATAGCACTTTCCTAAGGGGGTCAAACCATGTCCCAAAGGTCACCGGATCTGGTGTCAATTTAAAGAAGTAGTCCAGTTACACATTTGTGGGCTTATAACTTGGCTTCTGAATGTCCTAGAGAGATCAGGTTTGTTTTAATGTACTCCAATCAACAGCCCCTACAACCACAAAAAGGAATGGAGTCATTAGCACTTATGGTTTGTAAATGGCACCCAGAATTATGTTGCACGAAGCACAATTTCACATCATTCTGGGTTCATTTGTGTGAAAACAAGGTCCAATCAGGCTGAAACGTTAGAGGAAGGTAGAATCTACTGAGCTGTAAGTGATCTGAACGTTTCATGATAATAGCACTTTCCTAAGGGGGTCAAACCATGTCCCAAAGGTCACCGGATCTGCTGTCAATTTAAAGAAGTAGTCCAGTTACACATTTGTGGGCTTATAACTTGGCTTCTGAATGTCCTAGAGAGATCAGGTTTGTTTTAGTGTACTCCAATCAACAGCCCCTACAACCACAAAAAGGAATGGAGTCATTAGCACTTATGCTTTGTAAATGGCACCCAGAATTATGTTGCACGAAGCACAATTTCACATCATTCTGGGTCCATTTGTGTGAAAACAAGGTCCAATCAGGCTGAAACGTTACAAGAAGGTAGAATCTATTGAGTTGTAAGTGATCTGAACGCTTCATGATGATCGCACATTCCTATAGGGGGTCAAACCATGTCCCAAAGGTCACTGGGCCTGGTGTCACTTTAAAGACGTAGTCCAGTTACACCTTTGTGGGCTTATAACTTGGCTTCTGAATGTCCTAGAGAGGTCAGGTTTGTTTTAGTGTATTCCAATCAACAGCCCCTACAACCACAAATAGGAATGGAGTCATTAGCACTTATGGTTTGTAAATGGGACCCAGAATTATGTTGCACGAAGCACAATTTCACATCATTCTGGGTCAATTTGTGTGAAAACAAGGTCCAATTAGGCTGAAACGTTACATGAAGGTAGAATCTATTGAGTTGTAAGTGATCTGAACGTTTCATGATGATAGCACTTTCCTAAGTGGGTCAAACCATGTCCCAAAGGTCACCGGATCTGGTGTCAATTTAAAGAAGTAGTCCAGTTACACATTTGTGGGCTTATAACTTGGCTTCTGAATGTCCCTGAGAGATCAGGTTTGTTTTAGTATACTCCAATCAACAGCCCCTACAACCACAAAAAGGAATGGAGTCATTAGCACTTATGGTTTTTAAATGGCACCCAGAATTATGTTGCACGAAGCACAATTTCACATCATTCAGGGTTCATTTGTGTGAAAATAAGGTCCAATCAGGCTGAAACGTTACAGGAAGGTAGAATCTATTGAGTTGTAAGTGATCTGAACATTTCATGATGATAGCGCTTTCCTAAGGGGGTCAAACCATGTCCCAAAGGTCACCGGATCTGGTTTCAATTTAAAGAAGTAGTCCAGTTACACATTTGTGGGCTTATAACTTGGCTTCTGAATGTCCTAGAGAGATCAGGTTTGTTTTAGTGTACTCCAATCAACAGCCCCTACAACCACAAAAAGGAATGGAGTCATTAGCACTTATGCTTTGTAAATGGAACCCAGAATTATGTTGCACGAAGCACAATTTCACATCATTCTGGGTCCATTTGTGTGAAAACAAGGTCCAATCAGGCTGAAACGCTACAAGAAGGTAGAATCTATTGAGTTGTAAGTGATCTGAACATTTCAAGATGATCGCACATTCCTATAGGGGGTAAAACAATGTCCCAAAGGTCACCGGGCCTGGTGTCACTTTAAAGAAGTAGTCCAGTTACACCTTTGTGGGCTTATAACTTGGCTTCTGAATGTCCTAGAGAGGTTAGGTTTGTTTTAGTGTACTCCAATCAACAGCCCCTACAACCACAAAACGGAATGGAGTCATTAGCACTTATGGTTTGTAAATGGCACCCAGAATTATGTTGCACGAAGCACAATTTCACATCATTCTGGGTTCATTTGTGTGAAAACAAGGTCCAATAGGGCTGAAACGTTACAGGAAGGTAGAATCTATTGAGTTGTAAGTGATCTGAACGTTTCATGATGATAGCACTTTCCTAAGGGGGTCAAACCATGTCCCAAAGGTCACCGGATCTGGTGTCAATTTAAAGAAGTAGTCCAGTTACACATTTGTGGGCTTATAACTTGGCTTCTGAATGTCCTAGAGAGATCAGGTTTGGTTTAATGTACTCCAATCAACAGCCCCTACAACCACAAAAAGGAATGGAGTCATTAGCACTTATGGTTTGTAAATGGCACCCAGAATTATGTTGCACGAAGCACAATTTCACATCATTCTGGGTTCATTTGTGTGAAAACAAGGTCCAATCAGGCTGAAACGTTACAGGAAGGTAGAATCTATTGAGTTGTAAGTTATCTGAACGTTTCATGATGATAGCACTTTCCTAAGGGGGTCAAACCATGTCCCAAAGGTCACCGGATCTGGTGTCAATTTAAAGAAGTAGTCCAGTTACACATTTGTGGGCTTGTAACTTGGCTTCTGAATGTCCTAAAGAGATCAGGTTTGTTTTAGTGTACTGCAATCAACAGCCCCTACAACCACAAAAAGGAATGGAGTCATTAGCACTTATAGTTTTTAAATGGCACCTAGAATTATTTTGCACGAAGTACAATTTCACATCATTCTGGGTTCATTTGTGTGAAAACAAGGTCCAATCAGGCTGAAACGTTACAGGAAGGTAGAATCTATTGAGTTGTAAGTGATCTGAATGTTTCATGATGATAGCACTTTCCTAAGGGGGTCAAACCATGTCCCAAAGGTCACCGGATCTGGTGTCAATTTAAAGAAGTAGTCCAGTTACACATTTGTGTGCTTATAACTTGGCTTCTGAATGTCCTAGAGAGGTCAGGTTTGTTTTAGTGTACTCCAATCAACAGCCCCTACAACCACAAAACGGAATGGAGTCATTAGCACTTATGGTTTGTAAATGGCACCCAGAATTATGTTGCACGAAGCACAATTTCACATCATTCTGGGTTCATTTGTGTGAAAACAAGGTCCAATAGGGCTGAAACGTTACAGGAAGGTAGAATCTATTGAGTTGTAAGTGATCTGAACGTTTCATGATGATAGCACTTTCCTAAGGGGGTCAAACCATGTCCCAAAGGTCACCGGATCTGGTGTCACTTTAAAGAAGTAGTCCAGTTACAATTTTGTGGGCTTATAACTTGGCTTCTGAATGTCCTAGAGAGGTCAGGTTTGTTTTAGTGTACTCCAATCAACAGCCCCTACAACCACAAAAAGGAATGGAGACATTAGCACTTATGGTTTTTAAATGGCACCCAGAATTATGTTGCACGAAGCACAATTTCACATCATTCTGGGTTCATTTGTGTGAAAACAAGGTCCAATCAGGCTGAAACGTTACAGGAAGGTAGAATCTATTGAGTTGTAAGTGATCTGAACGTTTCATGATGATAGCACTTTCCTAAGGGGGTCAAACCATGTCCCAAAGGTCACCGGGCCTGGTGTCACTTTAAAGAAGTAGTCCAGTTACACCTTTGTGGGCTTATAACTTGGCTTCTGAATGTCCTAGAGAGGTTAGGTTTGTTTTAGTGTACTCCAATCAACAGCCCCTACAACCACAAAACGGAATGGAGTCATTAGCACTTATGGTTTGTAAATGGCACCCAGAATTATGTTGCACGAAGCTCAATTTCACATCATTCTGGGTTCATTTGTGTGAAAACAAGGTCCAATCAGGCTGAAACGTTAGAGGACGGTAGAATCTATTGAGTTGTAAGTGATCTGAACGTTTCATGATTATAGCACTTTCCTAAGGCGGTCAAACCATGTCCCAAAGGTCACCGGATCTGGTGTCACTTTAAAGAAGTAGTCCAGTTACACATTTGAGGGCTTATAACTTGGCTTCTGAATGTCCTAGAGAGGTCAGGTTTGTTTTAGTGTTCTCCAATAAACAGCCCCTACAACCACAAAAAGGAATGGAGTCATTAGCACTTATGGTTTGTAAATGGCACCCAGAATTATGTTGCACGAAGCACAATTTCACATCATTCTGGGTCCATTTGTGTGAAAACAAGGTCCAATTAGGCTGAAACGTTACAAGAAGGTAGAATCTATTGAGTTGTAAGTGATCTGAACGTTTCATGATGATCGCCCATTCCTATAGGGGGTCAAACCATGTCCCAAAGGTCACCGGGCCTGGTGTCACTTTAAAGACGTAGTCCAGTTACACATTTGTGGGCTTATAACTTGGCTTCTGAATGTCCTAGAGAGATCAGGTTTGTTTTAGTGTATTCCAATCAACAGCCCCTACAACCACAAAAAGGAATGGAGTCATTAGCGCTTATGGTTTGTAAATGGCACCCAGAATTATGTTGCACGAAGCACAATTTCACATCATTCTGGGTCCATTTGTGTGAAAACAAGGTCCAATCAGGCTGAAACGTTACAGGAAGGTAGAATCTATTGAGTTGTAAGTGATCTGAACGTTTCATGATGATAGCACTTTCCTAAGGGGGTCAAACCATGTCCCAAAGGTCACCGGATCTGGTGTCAATTTAAAGAAGTAGTCCAGTTACACATTTGTGGGCTTATAACTTGGCTTCTGAATGTCCTAGAGAGATCAGGTTTGTTTTAGTATACTCCAATCAACAGCCCCTACAACCACAAAAAGGAATGGAGTCATTAGCACTTATGGTTTTTAAATGGCACCCAGAATTATGTTGCACGAAGCACAATTTCACATCATTCTGGGTTCATTTGTGTGAAAACAAGGTCCAATCAGGCTGCAACGTTACAGGAAGGTAGAATCTATTGAGTTGTAAGTGATCTGAACGTTTCATGATGATAGCAGTTTCTTAAGGGGGTCAAACTATGTCCCAAAGGTCACCGGATCTGGTGTCAATTTAAAGAAGTAGTCCAGTTACAAATTTGTGGGCTTATAACTTGGCTTCTGAATGTCCTAGAGAGATCAGGTTTGTTTTAGAATACTCCAATCAACAGCCCCTACAACCACAAAAAGGAATGGAGTCATTAGCACTTATGGTTTTTAAATGGCACCCAGAATTATGTTGCACGAAGCACAATTTCACATCATTCTGGGTTCATTTGTGTGAAAACAAGGTCCAATCAGGCTGAAACGTTTCAGGAAGGTAGAATCTATTGAGTTGTAAGTGATCTGAACGTTTCATGATGATAGCAGTTTCCTAAGGGGGTCAAACCATGTCCCAAAGGTCACTGGATCTGGTGTCAATTTAAAGAAGTAGTCCAGTTACACATTTGTGGGCTTGTAACTTGGCTTCTGAATGTCCTAGAGAGATCAGGTTTGTTTTAGTGTACTCCAATCAACAGCCCCTACAACCACAAAAAGGAATGGAGTCATTAGCATTTATGGTTTGTAAATGGCACCCAGAATTATGTTGCACGAAGCACAATTTCACATCATTCTGGGTTCATTTGTGTGAAAACAAGGTCCAATCAGGCTGAAACATTACAGGAAGGTAGAATCTATTGAGTTGTAAGTGATCTGAACATTTCATGATGATAGCACTTTCCTAAGGGGGTCAAACCATGTCCCAAAGGTCACCGGATCTGGTGTCACTTTAAAGAAGTAGTCCAGTTACACATTTGTGGGTGTATAACTTGGCTTCTGAATGTCCTAGAGAGGTCAGGTTTATTTTAGTGTACTCCAATCAACAGCCCCTACAACCACAAAAAGGAATGGAGTCATTAGCATTTATGGTTTGTAAATGGCACCCAGAATTATGTTGCACGAAGCACAATTTCACATCATTCTGGGTTCATTTGTGTGAAAACAAGGTCCAATCAGGCTGAAACATTACAGGAAGGTAGAATCTATTGAGTTGTAAGTGATCTGAACATTTCATGATGATAGCACTTTCCTAAGGGGGTCAAACCATGTCCCAAATGTCACCGGATCTGGTGTCACTTTAAAGAAGTAGTCCAGTTACACATTTGTGGGCTTATAACTTGGCTTCTGAATGTCCTAGAGAGGTCAGGTTTATTTTAGTGTACTCCAATCAACAGCCCCTACAACCACAAAAAGGAATGGAGTCATTAGCACTTATGGTTTGTAAATGGCACCCAGAATTATGTTGCACGAAGCACAATTTCACATCATTCTGGGTCCATTTGTGTGAGAACAAGGTTGAATCAGGCTGAAACGTTACAGGAAGGTAGAATCTATTGAGTTGTAAGTGATCCGAACGTTTCATGATGATAGCACTTTCCTAAGGGGGTCAAACCATGTCCCAAAGGTCACCGGATCTGGTGTCAATTTAAAGAAGTAGTCCAGTTACACATTTGTGGGCTTATAACTTGGCTTCTGAATGTCCTAGAGAGATCAGGTTTGTTTTAGTGTACTCCAATCAACAGCCCCTACAACCACAAAAAGGAATGGAGTCATTAGCACTTATGGTTTGTAAATGGCACCCAGAATTATGTTGCACGAAGCACAATTTCAAATCATTCTGGGTCGATTTGTGTGAAAACAAGGTCCAATCAGGCTGAAACGCTACAAGAAGGTAGAATCTATTGAGTTGTAAGTGATCTGAACGTTTCAAGATGATCGCACATTCCTATAGGGGGTAAAACCATGTCCCAAAGGTCACCGGGCCTGGTGTCACTTTAAAGAAGTAGTCCAGTTACACCTTTGTGGGCTTATAACTTGGCTTCTGAATGTCCTAGAGAGGTTAGGTTTGTTTTAGTGTACTCTAATCAAAAGCCCCTACAACCACAAAAAGGAATGGAGTCATTAGCACTTATGGTTTGTAAATGGCACCCAGAATTATGTTGCACGAAGCACAATTTCAAATCATTCTGGGTTCATTTGTGTGAAAAAAAGGTCCAATCAGGCTGAAACGTTACAGGAAGGTAGAATCTATTGAGTTGTAAGTGATCTGAACGTTTCATGATGATAGCACTTTCCTAAGGGGGTCAAACCATGTCCCAAAGGTCACCGGATCTGGTGTCAATTTAAAGAAGTAGTCCAGTTACACATTTGTGGGCTTATAACTTGGCTTCTGAATTTCCTAGAGAGATCAGGTTTGTTTTAGTGTACTCCAATCAACAGCCCCTACAACCACAAAAAGGAATGGAGTCATTAGCACTTATGGTTTTGTAAATGGCACTCAGAATTATGTTGCACGAAAAACAATTTCACATCATTCTGGGCTCATTTGTGTGAAAACAAGGTCCAATCAGGCTGAAACATTACAGGAAGGTAGAATCTATTGAGTTGTAAGTGATCTGAACATTTCATGATGATAGCACTTTCCTAAGGGGGTCAAACCATGTCCCAAAGGTCACCGGATCTGGTGTCACTTTAAAGAAGTAGTCCAGTTACACATTTGTGGGCGTATAACTTGGCTTCTGAATGTCCTAGAGAGGTCAGGTTTATTTTAGTGTACTCCAATCAACAGCCCCTACAACCACAAAAAGGAATGGAGTCATTAGCATTTATGGTTTGTAAATGGCACCCAGAATTATGTTGCACGAAGCACAATTTCACATCATTCTGGGTTCATTTGTGTGAAAACAAGGTCCAATCAGGCTGAAACATTACAGGAAGGTAGAATCTATTGAGTTGTAAGTGATCTGAACATTTCATGATGATAGCACTTTCCTAAGGGGGTCAAACCATGTCCCAAATGTCACCGGATCTGGTGTCACTTTAAAGAAGTAGTCCAGTTACACAGTTGTGGGCTTATAACTTGGCTTCTGAATGTCCTAGAGAGGTCAGGTTTATTTTAGTGTACTCCAATCAACAGCCCCTACAACCACAAAAAGGAATGGAGTCATTAGCACTTATGGTTTGTAAATGGCACCCAGAATTATGTTGCACGAAGCACAATTTCACATCATTCTGGGTCCATTTGTGTGAGAACAAGGTCCAATCAGGCTGAAACGTTACAGGAAGGTAGAATCTATTGAGTTGTAAGTGATCCGAACGTTTCATGATGATAGCACTTTCCTAAGGGGGTCAAACCATGTCCCAAAGGTCACCTGATCTGGTGTCAATTTAAAGAAGTAGTCCAGTTACACATTTGTGGGCTTATAACTTGGCTTCTGAATGTCCTAGAGAGATCAGGTTTGTTTTAATGTACTCCAATCAACAGCCCCTACAACCACAAAAATGAATGGAGTCATTAGCACTTATGGTTTGTAAATGGCACCCAGAATTATGTTGCACGAAGCACAATTTCACATCATTCTGGGTCCATTTGTGTGAAAACAAGGTCCAATCAGGCTGAAACATTACAGGAAGGTAGAATCTATTGAGTTGTAAGTGATCTGAACGTTTCATGATAATAGCACTTTCCTAAGGGGGTCAAACCATGTCCCAAAGGTCACCGGAACTGGTGTCAATTTAAAGAAGTAGTCCAGTTACACATTTGTGGGCTTATAACTTGGCTTCTGAATGTCCTAGAGAGATCAGGTTTGTTTTAGTGTACTCCAATCAACAGCCCCTACAACCACAAAAAGGAATGGAGTCATTAGCCCTTATGGTTTGTAAATGGCACCCAGAATTATTTTGGACGAAGCACAATTTCACATCATTCTGGGTCCATTTGTGTGAAAACAAGGTCCAATAAGGCTGAAACGCTACAAGAATGTAGAATCTATTGAGTTGTAAGTGATCTGAACGTTTCATGATGATAGCACTTTCCTAAGGGGGTCAAACCATGTCCCAAAGGTCACCGGATCTGGTGTCAATTTAAAGAAGTAGTCCAGTTACACATTTGTGGGCTTATAACTTGGCTTCTGAATGTCCTAGAGAGATCAGGTTTGTTTTAGTGTACTCCAATCAACAGCCCCTACAACCACAAAAAGGAATCGAGTCATTAGCACTTATGGTTTGTAAATGGCACCCAGAATTATGTTGCACGAAGCACAATTTCACATCATTCTGGGTCCATTTGTGTGAAAACAAGGTCCAATCAGGCTGAAACGTTACAGGAAGGTAGAATCTATTAAGTTGTAAGTGATCTGAACGTTTCATGATGATAGCGCTTTCCTAAGGGGGTCAAACCATGTCCCAAAGGTCACAGGATCTGGTGTCAATTTAAAGAAGTAGTCCAGTTACACCTTTGTGGGCTTATAACTTGGCTTCTGAATGTCCTAGAGAGATCAGGTTTGTTTAGTGTACTCCAATCAACAGCCCCTACAACCACAAAAAGGAATGGAGTCATTAGCACTTATGGTTTGTAAATGGCACCCAGAATTATGTTGCACGAAGCACAATTTCACATCATTCTGGGTCGATTTGTGTGAAAACAAGGTCCAATCAGGCTGAAACGCTACAAGAAGGTAGAATCTATTGAGTTGTAAGTGATCTGAACGTTTCAAGATGATCGCACATTCCTATAGGGGGTAAAACCATGTCCCAAAGGTCACCGGGCCTGGTGTCACTTTAAAGAAGTAGTCCAGTTACACCTTTGTGGGCTTATAACTTGGCTTCTGAATGTCCTAGAGAGGTTAGGTTTGTTTTAGTGTACTCTAATCAAAAGCCCCTACAACCACAAAAAGGAATGGAGTCATTAGCACTTATGGTTTTGTAAATGGAACTCAGAATTATGTTGCACGAAGCACAATTTCACATCATTCTGGGCTCATTTGTGTGAAAACAAGGTCCAATCAGGCTGAAACATTACAGGAAGGTAGAATCTATTGAGTTGTAAGTGATCTGAACATTTCATGATGATAGCACTTTCCTAAGGGGGTCAAACCATGTCCCAAAGGTCACCGGATCTGGTGTCACTTTAAAGAAGTAGTCCAGTTACACATTTGTGGGCGTATAACTTGGCTTCTGAATGTCCTAGAGAGGTCAGGTTTATTTTAGTGTACTCCAATCAACAGCCCCTACAACCACAAAAAGGAATGGAGTCATTAGCATTTATGGTTTGTAAATGGCACCCAGAATTATGTTGCATGAAGCACAATTTCACATCATTCTGGGTTCATTTGTGTGAAAACAAGGTCCAATCAGGCTGAAACATTACAGGAAGGTAGAATCTATTGAGTTGTAAGTGATCTGAACATTTCATGATGATAGCACTTTCCTAAGGGGGTCAAACCATGTCCCAAAGGTCACCGGATCTGGTGTCACTTTAAAGAAGTCGTCCAGTTACACATTTGTGGGCTTATAACTTGGCTTCTGAATGTCCTAGAGAGGTCAGGATTATTTTAGTGTACTCCAATCAACAGCCCCTACAACCACAAAAAGGAATGGAGTAATTAGCACTTATGGTTTGTAAATGGCACCCAGAATTATGTTGCACGAAGCACAATTTCACATCATTCTGGGTCCATTTGTGTGAGAACAAGGTCCAATCAGGCTGAAACGTTACAGGAAGGTAGAATCTATTGAGTTGTAAGTGATCCGAACGTTTCATGATGATAGCACTTTCCTAAGGGGGTCAAACCATGTCCCAAAGGTCACCTGATCTGGTGTCAATTTAAAGAAGTAGTCCAGTTACACATTTGTGGGCTTATAACTTGGCTTCTGAATGTCCTAGAGAGATCAGGTTTGTTTAGTGTACTCCAATCAACAGCCCCTACAACCTCAAAAAGGAATGGAGTCATTAGCACTTATGGTTTGTAAATGGCACCCAGAATTATGTTGCACGAAGCACAATTTCACATCATTCTGGGTCCATTTGTGTGAAAACAAGGTCCATTCAGGCTGAAACGTTACAGGAAGGTAGAATCTATTGAGTTGTAAGTGATCTGAACGTTTCATGATAATAGCACTTTCCTAAGGGGGTCAAACCATGTCCCAAAGGTCACCGGAACTGGTGTTAATTTAAAGAAGTAGTCCAGTTACACATTTGTGGGCTTATAACTTGGCTTCTGAATGTCCTAGAGAGATCAGGTTTGTTTTAGTGTACTCCAATCAAAAGCCCCTACAACCACAAAAAGGAATGGAGTCATTAGCCCTTATGTTTTATAAATGGCACCCAGAATTATGTTGGACGAAGCACAATTTCACATCATTCTGGGTCCATTTGTGTGAGAACAAGGTCCAATCAGGCTGAAACGTTACAGGAAGGTAGAATCTATTGAGTTGTAAGTGATCCGAACGTTTCATGATGATAGCACTTTCCTAAGGGGGTCAAACCATGTCCCAAAGGTCACCTGATCTGGTGTCAATTTAAAGAAGTAGTCCAGTTACACATCTGTGGGCTTATAACTTGGCTTCTGAATGTCCTAGAGAGATCAGGTTTGTTTTAATGTACTCCAATCAACAGCCCCTACAACCACAAAAAGGAATGGAGTCATTAGCCCTTATGGTTTGTAAATGGCACCCAGAATTATGTTGGACGAAGCACAATTTCACATCATTCTGGGTCCATTTGTGTGAAAACAAGGTCCAATCAGGCTGAAACGCTACAAGAATGTAGAATCTATTGAGTTGTAAGTGATCTGAGCGTTTCATGATGATAGCACTTTCCTAAGGGGGTCAAACCATGTCCCAAAGGTCACCGGATCTGGTGTCAATTTAAAGAAGTAGTCCAGTTACACATTTGTGGGCTTATAACTTGGCTTCTGAATGTCCTAGAGAGATCAGGTTTGTTTTAGTGTACTCCAATCAACAGCCCCTACAACCACAAAAAGGAATGGAGTCATTAGCACTTATGGTTTGTAAATGGCACCCAGAATTATGTTGCACGAAGCACAATTTCACATCATTCTGGGTCCATTTGTGTGAAAACAAGGTCCAATCAGGCTGAAACGTTACAGGAAGGTAGAATCTATTAAGTTGTAAGTGATCTGAACGTTTCATGATGATAGCGCTTTCCTAAGGGGGTCAAACCATGTCCCAAAGGTCACAGGATCTGGTGTCAATTTAAAGAAGTAGTCCAGTTACACATTTGTGGGCTTATAACTTGGCTTCTGAATGTCCTAGAGAGATCAGGTTTGTTTAGTGTACTCCAATCAACAGCCCCTACAACCACAAAAAGGAATGGAGTCATTAGCACTTATGGTTTGTAAATGGCACCCAGAATTATGTTGCACGAAGCACAATTTCACATCATTCTGGGTCGATTTGTGTGAAAACAAGGTCCAATCAGGCTGAAACGCTACAAGAAGGTAGAATCTATTGAGTTGTAAGTGATCTGAACGTTTCAAGATGATCGCACATTCCTATAGGGGGTAAAACCATGTCCCAAAGGTCACCGGGCCTGGTGTCACTTTAAAGAAGTAGTCCAGTTACACCTTTGTGGGCTTATAACTTGGCTTCTGAATGTCCTAGAGAGGTTAGGTTTGTTTTAGTGTACTCTAATCAAAAGCCCCTACAACCACAAAAAGGAATGGAGTCATTAGCACTTATGGTTTTGTAAATGGCACTCAGAATTATGTTGCACGAAGCACAATTTCACATCATTCTGGGCTCATTTGTGTGAAAACAAGGTCCAATCAGGCTGAAACATTACAGGAAGGTAGAATCTATTGAGTTGTAAGTGATCTGAACATTTCATGATGATAGCACTTTCCTAAGGGGGTCAAACCATGTCCCAAAGGTCACCGGATCTGGTGTCACTTTAAAGAAGTAGTCCAGTTACACATTTGTGGGCGTATAACTTGGCTTCTGAATGTCCTAGAGAGGTCAGGTTTATTTTAGTGTACTCCAATCAACAGCCCCTACAACCACAAAAAGGAATGGAGTCATTAGCATTTATGGTTTGTAAATGGCACCCAGAATTATGTTGCACGAAGCACAATTTTACATCATTCTGGGTTCATTTGTGTGAAAACAAGGTCCAATCAGGCTGAAACATTACAGGAAGGTAGAATCTATTGAGTTGTAAGTGATCTGAACATTTCATGATGATAGCACTTTCCTAAGGGGGTCAAACCATGTCCCAAAGGTCACCGGATCTGGTGTCACTTTAAAGAAGTAGTCCAGTTACACATTTGTGGGCTTATAACTTGGCTTCTGAATGTCCTAGAGAGGTCAGGTTTATTTTAGTGTACTCCAATCAACAGCCCCTACAACCACAAAAAGGAATGGAGTCATTAGCACTTATGGTTTGTAAATGGCACCCAGAATTATGTTGCACGAAGCACAATTTCACATCATTCTGGGTCCATTTGTGTGAGAACAAGGTCCAATCAGGCTGAAACGTTACAGGAAGGTAGAATCTATTGAGTTGTAAGTGATCCGAACGTTTCATGATGATAGCACTTTCCTAAGGGGGTCAAACCATGTCCCAAAGGTCACCTGATCTGGTGTCAATTTAAAGAAGTAGTCCAGTTACACATTTGTGGGCTTATAACTTGGCTTCTGAATGTCCTAGAGAGATCAGGTTTGTTTTAATGTACTCCAATCAACAGCCCCTACAACCACAAAAATGAATGGAGTCATTAGCACTTATGGTTTGTAAATGGCACCCAGAATTATGTTGCACGAAGCACAATTTCACATCATTCTGGGTCCATTTGTGTGAAAACAAGGTCCATTCAGGCTGAAACGTTACAGGAAGGTAGAATCTATTGAGTTGTAAGTGATCTGAACGTTTCATGATAATAGCGCTTTCCTAAGGGGGTCAAACCATGTCCCAAAGGTCACCGGAACTGGTGTCAATTTAAAGAAGTAGTCCAGTTACACATTTGTGGGCTTATAACTTGGCTTCTGAATGTCCTAGAGAGATCAGGTTTGTTTTAGTGTACTCCAATCAAAAGCCCCTACAACCACAAAAAGGAATGGAGTCATTAGCCCTTATGTTTTGTAAATGGCACCCAGAATTATGTTGGACGAAGCACAATTTCACATCATTCTGGGTCCATTTGTGTGAGAACAAGGTCCAATCAGGCTGAAACGTTACAGGAAGGTAGAATCTATTGAGTTGTAAGTGATCCGAACGTTTCATGATGATAGCACTTTCCTAAGGGGGTCAAACCATGTCCCAAAGGTCACCTGATCTGGTGTCAATTTAAAGAAGTAGTCCAGTTACACATTTGTGGGCTTATAACTTGGCTTCTGAATGTCCTAGAGAGATCAGGTTTGTTTTAATGTACTCCAATAAACAGCCCCTACAACCACAAAAATGAATGGAGTCATTAGCACTTATGGTTTGTAAATGGCACCCAGAATTATGTTGCACGAAGCACAATTTCACATCATTCTGGGTCCATTTGTGTGAAAACAAGGTCCAATCAGGCTGAAACATTACAGGAAGGTAGAATCTATTGAGTTGTAAGTGATCTGAACATTTCATGATAATAGCACTTTCCTAAGGGGGTCAAACCATGTCCCAAAGGTCACCGGAACTGGTGTCAATTTAAAGAAGTAGTCCAGTTACACATTTGTGGGCTTATAACTTGGCTTCTGAATGTCCTAGAGAGATCAGGTTTGTTTTAGTGTACTCCAATCAAAAGCCCCTACAACCACAAAAAGGAATGGAGTCATTAGCCCTTATGGTTTGTAAATGGCACCCAGAAATATGTTGGACGAAGCACAATTTCACATCATTCTGGGTCCATTTGTGTGAAAACAAGGTCCAATCAGGCTGAAACGCTACAAGAATGTAGAATCTATTGAGTTGTAAGTGATCTGAACGTTTCAAGATGATCGCACATTCCTATAGGGGGTAAAACCATGTCCCAAAGGTCACCGGGCCTGGTGTCACTTTAAAGAAGTAGTCCAGTTACACCTTTGTGGGCTTATAACTTGGCTTCTGAATGTCCTAGAGAGGTTAGGTTTGTTTTAGTGTACTCTAATCAAAAGCCCCTACAACCACAAAAAGGAATGGAGTCATTAGCACTTATGGTTTGTAAATGGCACCCAGAATTATGTTGCACGAAGCACAATTTCAAATCATTCTGGGTTCATTTGTGTGAAAAAAAGGTCCAATCAGGCTGAAACGTTACAGGAAGGTAGAATCTATTGAGTTGAAAGTGATCTGAACGTTTCATGATGATAGCACTTTCCTAAGGGGGTCAAACCATGTCCCAAAGGTCACCGGATCTGGTGTCAATTTAAAGAAGTAGTCCAGTTACACATTTGTTGGCTTATAACTTGGCTTCTGAATTTCCTAGAGAGATCAGGTTTGTTTTAGTGTACTCCAATCAACAGCCCCTACAACCACAAAAAGGAATGGAGTCATTAGCACTTATGGTTTTGTAAATGGCACTCAGAATTATGTTGCACGAAGCACAATTTCACATCATTCTGGGCTCATTTGTGTGAAAACAAGGTCCAATCAGGCTGAAACATTACAGGAAGGTAGAATCTATTGAGTTGTAAGTGATCTGAACATTTCATGATGATAGCACTTTCCTAAGGGGGTCAAACCATGTCCCAAAGGTCACCGGATCTGGTGTCACTTTAAAGAAGTAGTCCAGTTACACATTTGTGGGCGTATAACTTGGCTTCTGAATGTCCTAGAGAGGTCAGGTTTATTTTAGTGTACTCCAATCAACAGCCCCTACAACCAAAAAAAGGAATGGAGTCATTAGCATTTATGGTTTGTAAATGGCACCCAGAATTATGTTGCACGAAGCACAATTTCACATCATTCTGGGTTCATTTGTGTGAAAACAAGGTCCAATCAGGCTGAAACATTACAGGAAGGTAGAATCTATTGAGTTGTAAGTGATCTGAACATTTCATGATGATAGCACTTTCCTAAGGGGGTCAAACCATGTCCCAAATGTCACCGGATCTGGTGTCACTTTAAAGAAGTAGTCCAGTTACACATCTGTGGGCTTATAACTTGGCTTCTGAATGTCCTAGAGAGGTCAGGTTTATTTTAGTGTACTCCAATCAACAGCCCCTACAACCACAAAAAGGAATGGAGTCATTAGCACTTATGGTTTGTAAATGGCACCCAGAATTATGTTGCACGAAGCACAATTTCACATCATTCTGGGTCCATTTGTGTGAAACCAAGGTCCAATCAGGCTGAAACATTACAGGAAGGTAGAATCTATTGAGTTGTAAGTGATCTGAACGTTTCATGATAATAGCACTTTCCTAAGGGGGTCAAACCATGTCCCAAAGGTCACCGGAACTGGTGTCAATTTAAAGAAGTAGTCCAGTTACACATTTGTGGGCTTATAACTTGGCTTCTGAATGTCCTAGAGAGATCAGGTTTGTTTTAGTGTACTCCAATCAAAAGCCCCTACAACCACAAAAAGGAATGGAGTCATTAGCCCTTATGGTTTGTAAATGGCACCCAGAATTATGTTGGACGAAGCACAATTTCACATCATTCTGGGTCCATTTGTGTGAAAACAAGGTCCAATCAGGCTGAAACGCTACAAGAATGTAGAATCTATTGAGTTGTAAGTGATCTGAACGTTTCATGATGATAGCACTTTCCTAAGGGGGTCAAACCATGTCCCAAAGGTCACCGGATCTGGTGTCAATTTAAAGAAGTAGTCCAGTTACACATTTGTGGGCTTATAACTTGGCTTCTGAATGTCCTAGAGAGATCAGGTTTGTTTTAGTGTACTCCAATCAACAGCCCCTACAACCACAAAAAGGAATGGAGTCATTAGCACTTATGGTTTGTAAATGGCACCCAGAATTATGTTGCACGAAGCACAATTTCACATCATTCTGGGTCCATTTGTGTGAAAACAAGGTCCAATCAGGCTGAAACGTTACAGGAAGGTAGAATCTATTAAGTTGTAAGTGATCTGAACGTTTCATGATGATAGCGCTTTCCTAAGGGGGTCAAACCATGTCCCAAAGGTCACAGGATCTGGTGTCAATTTAAAGAAGTAGTCCAGTTACACATTTGTGGGCTTATAACTTGGCTTCTGAATGTCCTAGAGAGATCAGGTTTGTTTAGTGTACTCCAATCAACAGCCCCTACAACCACAAAAAGGAATGGAGTCATTAGCACTTATGCTTTGTAAATGGCACCCAGAATTATGTTGCACGAGAAACAATTTCACATCATTCTGGGTCCATTTGTGTGAAAACAAGGTCCAATCAGGCTGAAATGTTACAGGAAGGTAGAATCTATTGAGTTGTAAGTGATCTGAACGTTTCAAGATGATCGCACATTCCTATAGGGGGTAAAACCATGTCCCAAAGGTCACCGGGCCTGGTGTCACTTTAAAGAAGTAGTCCAGTTACACCTTTGTGGGCTTATAACTTGGCTTCTGAATGTCCTAGAGAGGTTAGGTTTGTTTTAGTGTACTCTAATCAAAAGCCCCTACAACCACAAAAAGGAATGGAGTCATTAGCACTTATGGTTTGTAAATGGCACCCAGAATTATGTTGCACGAAGCACAATTTCAAATCATTCTGGGTTCATTTGTGTGAAAAAAAGGTCCAATCAGGCTGAAACGTTACAGGAAGGTAGAATCTATTGAGTTGAAAGTGATCTGAACGTTTCATGATGATAGCACTTTCCTAAGGGGGTCAAACCATGTCCCAAAGGTCACCGGATCTGGTGTCAATTTAAAGAAGTAGTCCAGTTACACATTTGTGGGCTTATAACTTGGCTTCTGAATTTCCTAGAGAGATCAGGTTTGTTTTAGTGTACTCCAATCAACAGCCCCTACAACCACAAAAAGGAATGGAGTCATTAGCACTTATGGTTTTGTAAATGGCACTCAGAATTATGTTGCACGAAGCACAATTTCACATCATTCTGGGCTCATTTGTGTGAAAACAAGGTCCAATCAGGCTGAAACATTACAGGAAGGTAGAATCTATTGAGTTGTAAGTGATCTGAACATTTCATGATGATAGCACTTTCCTAAGGGGGTCAAACCATGTCCCAAAGGTCACCGGATCTGGTGTCACTTTAAAGAAGTAGTCCAGTTACACATTTGTGGGCGTATAACTTGGCTTCTGAATGTCCTAGAGAGGTCAGGTTTATTTTAGTGTACTCCAATCAACAGCCCCTACAACCACAAAAAGGAATGGAGTCATTAGCATTTATGGTTTGTAAATGGCACCCAGAATTATGTTGCACGAAGCACAATTTCACATCATTCTGGGTTCATTTGTGTGAAAACAAGGTCCAATCAGGCTGAAACATTACAGGAAGGTAGAATCTATTGAGTTGTAAGTGATCTGAACATTTCATGATGATAGCACTTTCCTAAGGGGGTCAAACCATGTCCCAAATGTCACCGGATCTGGTGTCACTTTAAAGAAGTAGTCCAGTTACACATTTGTGGGCTTATAACTTGGCTTCTGAATGTCCTAGAGAGGTCAGGTTTATTTTAGTGTACTCCAATCAACAGCCCCTACAACCACAAAAAGGAATGGAGTCATTAGCACTTATGGTTTGTAAATGGCACCCAGAATTATGTTGCACGAAGCACAATTTCACATCATTCTGGGTCCATTTGTGTGAGAACAAGGTCCAATCAGGCTGAAACGTTACAGGAAGGTAGAATCTATTGAGTTGTAAGTGATCCGAACGTTTCATGATGATAGCACTTTCCTAAGGGGGTCAAACCATGTCCCAAAGGTCACCTGATCTGGTGTCAATTTAAAGAAGTAGTCTTGTTACACATTTGTGGGCTTATAACTTGGCTTCTGAATGTCCTAGAGAGATCAGGTTTGTTTTAATGTACTCCAATCAACAGCCCCTACAACCACAAAAATGAATGGAGTCATTAGCACTTATGGTTTGTAAATGGCACCCAGAATTATGTTGCACGAAGCACAATTTCACATCATTCTGGGTCCATTTGTGTGAAACCAAGGTCCAATCAGGCTGAAACATTACAGGAAGGTAGAATCTATTGAGTTGTAAGTGATCTGAACGTTTCATGATAATAGCACTTTCCTAAGGGGGTCAAACCATGTCCCAAAGGTCACCGGAACTGGTGTCAATTTAAAGAAGTAGTCCAGTTACACATTTGTGGGCTTATAACTTGGCTTCTGAATGTCCTAGAGAGATCAGGTTTGTTTTAGTGTACTCCAATCAAAAGCCCCTACAACCACAAAAAGGAATGGAGTCATTAGCCCTAATGGTTTGTAAATGGCACCCAGAATTATGTTGGACGAAGCACAATTTCACATCATTCTGGGTCCATTTGTGTGAAAACAAGGTCCAATCAGGCTGAAACGCTACAAGAATGTAGAATCTATTGAGTTGTAAGTGATCTGAACGTTTCATGATGATAGCACTTTCCTAAGGGGGTCAAACCATGTCCCAAAGGTCACCGGATCTGGTGTCAATTTAAAGAAGTAGTCCAGTTACACATTTGTGGGCTTATAACTTGGCTTCTGAATGTCCTAGAGAGATCAGGTTTGTTTTAGTGTACTCCAATCAACAGCCCCTACAACCACAAAAAGGAATGGAGTCATTAGCACTTATGGTTTGTAAATGGCACCCAGAATTATGTTGCACGAAGCACAATTTCACATCATTCTGGGTCCATTTGTGTGAAAACAAGGTCCAATCAGGCTGAAACGTTACAGGAAGGTAGAATCTATTAAGTTGTAAGTGATCTGAACGTTTCATGATGATAGCGCTTTCCTAAGGGGGTCAAACCATGTCCCAAAGGTCACAGGATCTGGTGTCAATTTAAAGAAGTAGTCCAGTTACACATTTGTGGGCTTATAACTTGGCTTCTGAATGTCCTAGAGAGATCAGGTTTGTTTAGTGTACTCCAATCAACAGCCCCTACAACCACAAAAAGGAATGGAGTCATTAGCACTTATGCTTTGTAAATGGCACCCAGAATTATGTTGCACGAGAAACAATTTCACATCATTCTGGGTCCATTTGTGTGAAAACAAGGTCCAATCAGGCTGAAATGTTACAGGAAGGTAGAATCTATTGAGTTGTAAGTGATCTGAACGTTTCATGATGATAGCACTTTCCTAAGGGGGTCAAACCATGTCCCAAATGTCACCGGGCCTGGTGTCACTTTAAAGAAGTAGTCCAGTTACACCTTTGTGGGCTTATAACTTGGCTTCTGAATGTCCTAGAGAGGTTAGGTTTGTTTTAGTGTACTCTAATCAAAAGCCCCTACAACCACAAAAAGGAATGGAGTCATTAGCACTTATGGTTTGTAAATGGCACCCAGAATTATGTTGCACGAAGCACAATTTCAAATCATTCTGGGTTCATTTGTGTGAAAAAAAGGTCCAATCAGGCTGAAACGTTACAGGAAGGTAGAATCTATTGAGTTGTAAGTGATCTGAACGTTTCATGATGATAGCACTTTCCTAAGGGGGTCAAACCATGTCCCAAAGGTCACCGGATCTGGTGTCAATTTAAAGAAGTAGTCCAGTTACACATTTGTGGGCTTATAACTTGGCTTCTGAATTTCCTAGAGAGATCAGGTTTGTTTTAGTGTACTCCAATCAACAGCCCCTACAACCACAAAAAGGAATGGAGTCATTAGCACTTATGGTTTTGTAAATGGCACTCAGAATTATGTTGCACGAAGCACAATTTCACATCATTCTGGGCTCATTTGTGTGAAAACAAGGTCCAATCAGGCTGAAACATTACAGGAAGGTAGAATGTATTGAGTTGTAAGTGATCTGAACATTTCATGATGATAGCACTTTCCTAAGGGGGTCAAACCATGTCCCAAAGGTCACCGGATCTGGTGTCACTTTAAAGAAGTAGTCCAGTTACACATTTGTGGGCGTATAACTTGGCTTCTGAATGTCCTAGAGAGGTCAGGTTTATTTTAGTGTACTCCAATCAACAGCCCCTACAACCACAAAAAGGAATGGAGTCATTAGCATTTATGGTTTGTAAATGGCACCAAGAATTATGTTGCACGAAGCACAATTTCACATCATTCTGGGTTCATTTGTGTGAAAACAAGGTCCAATCAGGCTGAAACATTACAGGAAGGTAGAATCTATTGAGTTGTAAGTGATCTGAACATTTCATGATGATAGCACTTTCCTAAGGGGGTCAAACCATGTCCCAAAGGTCACCGGATCTGGTGTCACTTTAAAGAAGTAGTCCAGTTACACATTTGTGGGCTTATAACTTGGCTTCTGAATGTCCTAGAGAGGTCAGGTTTATTTTAGTGTACTCCAATCAACAGCCCCTACAACCACAAAAAGGAATGGAGTCATTAGCACTTATGGTTTGTAAATGGCACCCAGAATTATGTTGCACGAAGCACAATTTCACATCATTCTGGGTCCATTTGTGTGAGAACAAGGTCCAATCAGGCTGAAACGTTACAGGAAGGTAGAATCTATTGAGTTGTAAGTGATCCGAACGTTTCATGATGATAGCACTTTCCTAAGGGGGTCAAACCATGTCCCAAAGGTCACCTGATCTGGTGTCAATTTAAAGAAGTAGTCCAGTTACACATTTGTGGGCTTATAACTTGGCTTCTGAATGTCCTAGAGAGATCAGGTTTGTTTTAGTGTACTCCAATCAAAAGCCCCTACAACCACAAAAAGGAATGGAGTCATTAGCCCTTATGTTTTGTAAATGGCACCCAGAATTATGTTGGACGAAGCACAATTTCACATCATTCTGGGTCCATTTGTGTGAAAACAAGGTCCAATCAGGCTGAAACGCTACAAGAATGTAGAATCTATTGAGTTGTAAGTGATCTGAACGTTTCATGATGATAGCACTTTCCTAAGGGGGTCAAACCATGTCCCAAAGGTCACCGGATCTGGTGTCAATTTAAAGAAGTAGTCCAGTTACACATTTGTGGGCTTATAACTTGGCTTCTGAATGTCCTAGAGAGATCAGGTTTGTTTTAGTGTACTCCAATCAACAGCCCCTACAACCACAAAAAGGAATGGAGTCATTAGCACTTATGGTTTGTAAATGGCACCCAGAATTATGTTGCACGAAGCACAATTTCACATCATTCTGGGTCCATTTGTGTGAAAACAAGGTCCAATCAGGCTGAAACGTTACAGGAAGGTAGAATCTATTAAGATGTAAGTGATCTGAACGTTTCATGATGATAGCGCTTTCCTAAGGGGGTCAAACCATGTCCCAAAGGTCACAGGATCTGGTGTCAATTTAAAGAAGTAGTCCAGTTACACATTTGTGGGCTTATAACTTGGCTTCTGAATGTCCTAGAGAGATCAGGTTTGTTTAGTGTACTCCAATCAACAGCCCCTACAACCACAAAAAGGAATGGAGTCATTAGCACTTATGGTTTGTAAATGGCACCCAGAATTATGTTGCACGAAGCACAATTTCACATCATTCTGGGTCGATTTGTGTGAAAACAAGGTCCAATCAGGCTGAAACGCTACAAGAAGGTAGAATCTATTGAGTTGTAAGTGATCTGAACATTTCAAGATGATCGCACATTCCTATAGGGGATAAAACCATGTCCCAAAGGTCACCGGGCCTGGTGTCACTTTAAAGAAGTAGTCCAGTTACACCTTTGTGGGCTTATAACTTGGCTTCTGAATGTCCTAGAGAGGTTAGGTTTGTTTTAGTGCACTCCAGTCAAAAGCCCCTACAACCACAAAAAGGAATGGAGTCATTAGCACTTATGGTTTGTAAATGGCACCCAGAATTATGTTGCACGAAGCACAATTTCAAATCATTCTGGGTTCATTTGTGTGAAAAAAAGGTCCAATCAGGCTGAAACGTTACAGGAAGGTAGAATCTATTGAGTTGTAAGTTATCTGAACGTTTCATGATGATAGCACTTTCCTAAGGGGGTCAAACCATGTCCCAAAGGTCACCGGATCTGGTGTCAATTTACAGAAGTTGTCCAGTTACACATTTGTGGGCTTATAACTTGGCTTCTGAATGTCCTAGAGAGATCAGGTTTGTTTTAGTGTACTCCAATCAACAGCCCCTACAACCACAAAAAGGAATGGAGTCATTAGCACTTATGGTTTGTAAATGGCACCCAGAATTATGTTGCACGAAGCACAATTTCACATCATTCTGGGTTCATTTGTGTGAAAACAAGGTCCAATCAGGCTGAAACGTTACAGGAAGGTAGAATCTATTGAGTTGTAAGTGATCTGAACGTTTCATGATGGTAGCACTTTCCTAAGGGGGTCAAACCATGTCCCAAAGGTCACCGGATCTGGTGTCACTCTAAAGAAGTAGTCCAGGTACATATTTGTGGGCTTATAACTTGGCTTCTGAATGTCCTAGAGAGGTCAGGTTTGTTTTAGTGTACTCCAATCAACAGCCCTTACAACCACAAAAAGGAATGGAGACATTAGCACTTATGGTTTTTAAATGGCACCCAGAATTATGTTGCACGAAGCACAATTTCACATCATTCTGGGTTCATTTGTGTGAAAACAAGGTCCAATCAGGCTGAAACGTTACAGGAAGGTAGAATCTATTGAGTTGTAAGTGATCTGAACGTTTCATGATGATAGCACTTTCCTAAGGGGGTCAAACCATGTCCCAAAGGTCACCGGATCTGGTGTCAATTTAAAGAAGTAGTCCAGTTACACATTTGTGGGCTTATAACTTGGCTTCTGAATGTCCTAGAGATCAGTTTTGTTTTAGTGTCCTCCAATCAACAGTCCCTACAACCACAAAAAGGAATGGAGACATTAGCACTTATGGTTTTTAAATGGCACCCAGAATTATGTTGCACGAAGCACAATTTCACATCATTCTGGGTTCATTTGTGTGAAAACAAGGTCCAATCAGGCTGAAACGTTACAGGAAGGTAGAATCTATTGAGTTGTAAGTGATCTGAACGTTTCATGATGATAGCACTTTCCTAAGGGGGTCAAACCATGTCCCAAAGGTCACCGGATCTGGTGTCAATTTAAAGAAGTAGTCCAGTTACACATTTGTGGGCTTATAACTTGGCTTCTGAATGTCCTAGAGAGATCAGGTTTGTTTTAGGGTACTCCAATCAACAGCCCCTACAACCACAAAAAGGAATGGAGTCATTAGCACTTATGGTTTTTAAATGGCACCTAGAATTATGTTGCACGAAGTACAATTTCACATCATTCTGGGTTCATTTGTGTGAAAACAAGGTCCAATCAGGCTGAAACGTTACAGGAAGGTAGAATCTATTGAGTTGTAAGTGATCTGAACGTTTCATGATGATAGCACTTTCCTAAGGGGGTCAAACCATGTCCCAAAGGTCACCGGATCTGGTGTCAATTTAAAGAAGTAGTCCAGTTACACATTTGTGGGCTTATAACTTGGCTTCTGAATGTCCTAGAGAGATCAGGTTTGTTTTAATGTACTCCAATCAACAGCCCCTACAACCACAAAAAAGGAATGGAGTCATTAGCACTTATGGTTTTTAAATGGCACCTAGAATTATGTTGCACGAAGTACAATTTCACATCATTCTGGGTTCATTTGTGTGAAAACAAGGTCCAATCAGGCTGAAACGTTACAGGAAGGAAGAATCTATTGAGTTGTAAGTGATCTGAACGTTTCATGATGATAGCACTTTCCTAAGGGGGTCAAACCATGTCCCAAAGATCACCGCATCAGGTGTCAATTTAAAGAAGTAGTCCAGTTACACATTTGTGGGCTTATAACTTGGCTTCTGAATGTCCTAGAGAGATCAGGTTTGTTTTAGGGTACTCCAATCAACAGCCCCTACAACTACAAAAAGGAATGGAGTCATTAGCACTTATGGTTTGTAAATGGCACCCAGAATTATGTTGCACAAAGCACAATTTCACATCATTCTGGGTCCATTTGTGTGAAAACAAGGTCCAATCAGGCTGAAACGTTACAAGAAGGTAGAATCTATTGAGTTGTAAGTGATCTGAACGTTTCATGATGGTAGCACTTTCCTAAGGGGGTCAAACCATGTCCCAAAGGTCACCGGATCTGGTGTCACTCTAAAGAAGTAGTCCAGGTACATATTTGTGGGCTTATAACTTGGCTTCTGAATGTCCTAGAGAGGTCAGGTTTGTTTTAGTGTACTCCAATCAACAGCCCTTACAACCACAAAAAGGAATGGAGACATTAGCACTTATGGTTTTTAAATGGCACCCAGAATTATGTTGCACGAAGCACAATTTCACATCATTCTGGGTTCATTTGTGTGAAAACAAGGTCCAATCAGGCTGAAACGTTACAGGAAGGTAGAATCTATTGAGTTGTAAGTGATCTGAACGTTTCATGATGATAGCACTTTCCTAAGGGGGTCAAACCATGTCCCAAAGGTCACCGGATCTGGTGTCAATTTAAAGAAGTAGTCCAGTTACACATTTGTAGGCTTATAACTTGGCTTCTGAATGTCCTAGAGATCAGGTTTGTTTTAGTGTCCTCCAATCAACAGTCCCTACAACCACAAAAAGGAATGGAGACATTAGCACTTATGGTTTTTAAATGGCACCCAGAATTATGTTGCACGAAGCACAATTTCACATCATTCTGGGTTCATTTGTGTGAAAACAAGGTCCAATCAGGCTGAAACGTTACAGGAAGGTAGAATCTATTGAGTTGTAAGTGATCTGAACGTTTCATGATGATAGCACTTTCCTAAGGGGGTCAAACCATGTCCCAAATGTCACCGGATCTGGTGTCAATTTAAAGAAGTAGTCCAGTTACACATTTGTGGGCTTATAACTTGGCTTCTGAATGTCCTAGAGAGATCAGGTTTGTTTTAGGGTACTCCAATCAACAGCCCCTACAACCACAAAAAGGAATGGAGTCATTAGCACTTATGGTTTTTAAATGGCACCTAGAATTATGTTGCACGAAGTACAATTTCACATCATTCTGGGTTCATTTGTGTGAAAACAAGGTCCAATCAGGCTGAAACGTTACAGGAAGGTAGAATCTATTGAGTTGTAAGTGATCTGAACGTTTCATGATGATAGCACTTTCCTAAGGGGGTCAAACCATGTCCCAAAGGTCACCGGATCTGGTGTCAATTTAAAGTAGTCCAGTTACACATTTGTGGGCTTATAACTTGGCTTCTGAATGTCCTAGAGAGATCAGGTTTGTTTTAATGTACTCCAATCAACAGCCCCTACAACCACAAAAAGGAATGGAGTCATTAGCACTTATGGTTTTTAAATGGCACCTAGAATTATGTTGCACGAAGTACAATTTCACATCATTCTGGGTTCATTTGTGTGAAAACAAGGTCCAATCAGGCTGAAACGTTACAGGAAGGAAGAATCTATTGAGTTGTAAGTGATCTGAACGTTTCATGATGATAGCACTTTCCTAAGGGGGTCAAACCATGTCCCAAAGATCACCGCATCTGGTGTCAATTTAAAGAAGTAGTGCAGTTACACATTTGTGGGCTTATAACTTGGCTTCTGAATGTCCTAGAGAGATCAGGTTTGTTTTAGGGTACTCCAATCAACAGCCCCTACAACTACAAAAAGGAATGGAGTCATTAGCACTTATGGTTTGTAAATGGCACCCAGAATTATGTTGCACGAAGCACAATTTCACATCTTTCTGGGTCCATTTGTGTGAAAACAAGGTCCAATCAGGCTGAAACGTTACAAGAAGGTAGAATCTATTGATTTGTAAGTGATCTGAACGTTTCATGATGATCGCACATTCCTATAGGGGGTCAAACCATGTCCCAAAGGTCACCGGGCCTGGTGTCACTTTAAAGAAGTAGTCCAGTTACACCTTTGTGGGCTTATAACTTGGCTTCTGAATGTCCTAGAGATGTCAGGTTTGTTTTAGTGTACTCCAATCAACAGCCCCTACAACCACAAAAAGGAATGGAGTCATTAGCACTTATGGTTTTTAAATGGCGCCCAGAATTATGTTGCACGAAGCACAATTTCACATCATTCTGGGTTCATTTGTGTGAAAACAAGGTCCAATCAGGCTGAAATGTTACAGGAAGGTAGAATCTATTGAGTTGTAAGTGATCTGAACGTTTCATGATGATAGCACTTTCCTAAGGGGGTCGAACCATGTCCCAAAGGTCACCGGATCTGGTGTCAATTTAAAGAAGTAGTCCAGTTACACCTTTGTGGGCTTATAACTTGGCTTCTGAATGTCCTAGAGAGATCAGGTTTGTTTTAGTATACTCCAATCAACAGCCCCTACAACCACCAAAATTAATGGAGTCATTAGCACTTATGGTTTTTAAATGGCACCCAGAATTATGTTGCACGAAGCACAATTTCACATCATTCTGGGTTCATTTGTGTGAAAACAAGGTCCAATCAGGCTGAAACGTTAAAGGAAGGTAGAATCTATTGAGTTGTAAGGGATCTGAACATTTCAAGATGATCGCACATTCCTATAGGGGGTCAAACCATGTCCCAAAGGTCACCGGGCCTGGTGTCACTTTAAAGAAGCAGTCCAGTTACACCTTTGTGGGCTTATAACTTGGCTTCTGAATGTCCTAGAGAGGTTAGGTTTGTTTTAGTGTTCTCCAATCACAAGCCCCTACAACCACAAAAAGGAATGGAGTCATTAGCACTTATGGTTTGTAAATGGCACCCAGAATTATGTTGCACGAAGCACAATTTAACATCATTCTGGGTTCATTTGTGTGAAAACAAGGTCCAATCAGGCTGAAACGTTACAGGAAGGTAGAATCTATTGAGTTGTAAGTGATCTGAACGTTTCATGATGGTAGCACTTTCCTAAGGGGGTCAAACCATGTCCCAAATGTCACCGGATCTGGTGTCACTCTAAAGAAGTAGTCCAGGTACATATTTGTGGGCTTATAACTTGGCTTCTGAATGTCCTAGAGAGGTCAGGTTTGTTTTAGTGTACTCCAATCAACAGCCCTTACAACCACAAAAAGGAATGGAGACATTAGCACTTATGGTTTTTAAATGGCACCCAGAATTATGTTGCACGAAGCACAATTTCACATCATTCTGGGTTCATTTGTGTGAAAACAAGGTCCAATCAGGCTGAAACGTTACAGGAAGGTAGAATCTATTGAGTTGTAAGTGATCTGAACGTTTCATGATGATAGCACTTTCCTAAGGGGGTCAAACCATGTCCCAAAGGTCACCGGATCTGGTGTCAATTTAAAGAAGTAGTCCATTTACACATTTGTGGGCTTATAACTTGGCTTCTGAATGTCCTAGAGATCAGGTTTGTTTTAATGTACTCCAATCAACAGCCCCTACAACCACAAAAAGGAATGGAGTCATTAGCACTTATGCTTTGTAAATGGCACCCAGAATTATGTTGCACGAAGAACAATTTCACATCATTCTGGGTCCATTTGTCTGAAAACAAGGTCCAATCAGGCTGAAATGTTACAGGAAGGTAGAATCTATTGAGTTGTAAGTGATCTGAACGTTTCATGATGATAGCACTTTCCTAAGGGGGTCAAACCATGTCCCAAAGGTCACCGGATCTGGTGTCAATTTAAAGAAGTAGTCCAGTTACACCTTTGTGGGCTTATAACTTGGCTTCTGAATGTCCTAGAGATATCAGGTTTGTTTTAGTATACTCCAATCAACAGCCCCTACAACCACAAAAAGGAATGGAGTCATTAGCACTTATGGTTTTTAAATGGCACCCAGAATTATGTTGCACGAAGCACAATTTCACATCATTCTGGGTTCATTTGTGTGAAAACAAGGTCTAATCAGGCTGAAATGTTACATGAAGGTAGAATCTATTGAGTTGTAAGTGATCTGAACGTTTCATGATGATAGCACTTTCCTAAGGGGGTCAAACCATGTCCCAAAGGTCACCAGATCTGGTGTCAATTTAAAGAAGTAGTACAGTTACACCTTTGTGGGCTTATAACTTGGCTTCTGAATGTCCTAGAGAGATCAGGTTTGTTTTAGTATACTCCAATCAACAACCCCTACAACCACAAAAAGGAATGGAGTCATTAGCACTTATGGTTTTTAAATGGCACCCAGAATTATGTTGCACGAAGCACAATTTCACATCATTCTGGGTTCATTTGTGTGAAAACAAGGTCCAATCAGGCTGAAACGTTACAGGAAGGTAGAATCTATTGACTTGTAAGTGATCTGAACGTTTCAAGATGATCGCACATTCCTATAGGGGGTCAAACCATGTCCCAAAGGTCACCGGGCCTGGTGTCACTTTAAAGAAGCAGTCCAGTTACACCTTTGTGGGCTTATAACTTGGCTTCTGAATGTCCTAGAGAGGTTAGGTTTGTTTTAGTGTTCTCCAATCACCAGCCCCTACAACCACAAAAAGGAATGGAGTCATTAGCACTTATGGTTTGTAAATGGCACCCAGAATTATGTTGCACGAAGAACAATTTCACATCATTCTGGGTTCATTTGTGTGAAAACAAGGTCCAATCAGGCTGAAACGTTACAGGAAGGTAGAATCTATTGAGTTGTAAGTGATCTGAACGTTTCATGATGATAGCACTTTCCTACGGGGGTCAAACCATGTCCCAAAGGTCACCGGATCTGGTGTCACTTTAAAGAAGTAGTCCAGTTACACATTTGTGGGCTTATAACTTGGCTTCTGAATGTCCTGGAGAGGTCAGGTTTGTTTTAGTGTACTCCAATCTACAGCCCCTACAACCACAAAAAGGAATGGAGACATTAGCACTTATGGTTTTTAAATGGCACCCAGAATTATGTTGCACGAAGCACAATTTCACATCATTCTGGGTTCATTTGTGTGTAAACAAGGTCCAATCAGGCTGAAACGTTACAGGAAGGTAGAATCTATTGAGTTGTAAGTGATCTGAACGTTTCATGATGATAGCACTTTCCTAAGGCGGTCAAACCAT
This sequence comes from Nothobranchius furzeri, assembly GCF_043380555.1. Classification (NCBI taxonomy): domain Eukaryota; kingdom Metazoa; phylum Chordata; class Actinopteri; order Cyprinodontiformes; family Nothobranchiidae; genus Nothobranchius; species Nothobranchius furzeri. The sequence goes on from NC_091743.1 coordinate 12,987,048, forward strand.
GTCCCAAAGGTCACCGGATCAGGTGTCAATTTAAAGAAGTAGTCCAGTTACACATTTGTGGGCTTATAACTTGGCTTTTGAATGTCCTAGAGAGATCAGGTTTCTTTTAGTGTTCTCCAATCACCAGCCCCTACAACCACAAAAAGGAATGGAGTCATTAGCACTTATGGTTTGTAAATGGCACCCAGAATTATGTTGCACGAAGCACAATTTCACATCATTCTGGGTTCATTTGTGTGAAAACAAGGTCCAATCAGGCTGAAACGTTACAGGAAGGTAGAATCTATTGAGTTGTAAGTGATCTGAACGTTTCATGATGATAGCACTTTCCTAAGGGGGTCAAACCATGTCCCAAAGGTCACCGGATCTGGTGTCACTTTAAAGAAGTAGTCCAGTTACACATTTGTGGGCTTATAACTTGGCTTCTGAATGTCCTAGAGAGATCAGGTTTGTTTTAGTGTACTCCAATCAACAGCCTCTACAACCACAAAAAAGGAATGGAGTCATTAGCACTTATGGTTTGTAAATATCACCCAGAAATATGTTGCACGAAGCACAATTTCACATCATTCTGGGTCCATTTGTGTGAAAACAAGGTCCAATCAGGCTGAAACGCTACAAGAAGGTAGAATCTATTGAGTTGTAAGTGATCTGAACGTTTCAAGATGATCGCACATTCCTATAGGGGGTAAAACCATGTTCCAAAGGTCACCGGGCCTGGTGTCACTTTAAAGATGTAGTCCAGTTACATCTTTGTGGGCTTATAACTTGGCTTCTGAATGTCCTAGAGAGGTTAGGTTTGTGTTAGTGTACTCCAATCAAAAGCCCCTACAACCACAAAAAGGAATGGAGTCATTAGCACTTATGGTTTTTAAATGGCACCCAGAATTATGTTGCACGAAGCACAATTTCACATCATTCTGGGTTCATTTGTGTGAAAACAAGGTCCAATCAGGCTGAAATGTTACAGGAAGGTAGAATCTATTGAGTTGTAAGTGATCTGAACGTTTCATGATGATAGCACTTTCCTAAGGGGGTCAAACCATGTCCCAAATGTCACCGGATCTGGTGTCAATTTAAAGAAGTAGTCCAGTTACACATTTGTGGGCTTATAACTTGGCTTCTGAATGTCCTAGAGAGATCAGGTTTGTTTTAGGGTACTCCAATCAACAGCCCCTACAACTACAAAAAGGAATGGAGTCATTAGCACTTATGGTTTGTAAATGGCACCCAGAATTATGTTGCACAAAGCACAATTTCACATCATTCTGGGTCCATTTGTGTGAAAACAAGGTCCAATCAGGCTGAAACGTTACAAGAAGGTAGAATCTATTGAGTTGTAAGTGATCTGAACGTTTCATGATGATCGCACATTCCTATAGGGGGTCAAACCATGTCCCAAAGGTCACCGGGCCTGGTGTCACTTTAAAGAAGTAGTCCAGTTACACCTTTGTGGGCTTATAACTTGGCTTCTGAATGTCCTAGAGATGTCAGGTTTGTTTTAGTGTACTCCAATCAACAGCCCCTACAACCACAAAAAGGAATGGAGTCATTAGCACTTATGGTTTTTAAATGGCGCCCAGAATTATGTTGCACGAAGCACAATTTCACATCATTCTGGGTTCATTTGTGTGAAAACAAGGTCCAATCAGGCTGAAATGTTACAGGAAGGTAGAATCTATTGAGTTGTAAGTGATCTGAACGTTTCATGATGATAGCACTTTCCTAAGGGGGTCGAACCATGTCCCAAAGGTCACCGGATCTGGTGTCAATTTAAAGAAGTAGTCCAGTTACACCTTTGTGGGCTTATAACTTGGCTTCTGAATGTCCTAGAGAGATCAGGTTTGTTTTAGTATACTCCAATCAACAGCCCCTACAACCACCAAAATTAATGGAGTCATTAGCACTTATGGTTTTTAAATGGCACCCAGAATTATGTTGCACGAAGCACAATTTCACATCATTCTGGGTTCATTTGTGTGAAAACAAGGTCCAATCAGGCTGAAACATTAAAGGAAGGTAGAATCTATTGAGTTGTAAGGGATCTGAACGTTTCAAGATGATCGCACATTCCTATAGGGGGTCAAACCATGTCCCAAAGGTCACCGGGCCTGGTGTCACTTTAAAGAAGCAGTCCAGTTACACCTTTGTGGGCTTATAACTTGGCTTCTGAATGTCCTAGAGAGGTTAGGTTTGTTTTAGTGTTCTCCAATCACAAGCCCCTACAACCACAAAAAGGAATGGAGTCATTAGCACTTATGGTTTGTAAATGGCACCCAGAATTATGTTGCACGAAGCACAATTTCACATCATTCTGGGTTCATTTGTGTGAAAACAAGGTCCAATCAGGCTGAAATGTTACAGGAAGGTAGAATCTATTGAGTTGTAAGTGATCTGAACGTTTCATGATGGTAGCACTTTCCTAAGGGGGTCAAACCATGTCCCAAAGGTCACCGGATCTGGTGTCACTCTAAAGAAGTAGTCCAGGTACATATTTGTGGGCTTATAACTTGGCTTCTGAATGTCCTAGAGAGGTCAGGTTTGTTTTAGTGTACTCCAATCAACAGCCCTTACAACAACAAAAAGGAATGGAGACATTAGCACTTATGGTTTTTAAATGGCACCCAGAATTATGTTGCACGAAGCACAATTTCACATCATTCTGGGTTCATTTGTGTGAAAACAAGGTCCAATAAGGCTGAAACGTTACAGGAAGGTAGAATCTATTGAGTTGTAAGTGATCTGAACGTTTCATGATGATAGCACTTTCCTAAGGGGGTCAAACCATGTCCCAAAGGTCACCGGATCTGGTGTCAATTTAAAGAAGTAGTCCATTTACACATTTGTGGGCTTATAACTTGGCTTCTGAATGTCCTAGAGATCAGGTTTGTTTTAATGTACTCCAATCAACAGCCCCTACAACCACAAAAAGGAATGGAGTCATTAGCACTTATGCTTTGTAAATGGCACCCAGAATTATGTTGCACGAAGAACAATTTCACATCATTCTGGGTCCATTTGTCTGAAAACAAGGTCCAATCAGGCTGAAATGTTACAGGAAGGTAGAATCTATTGAGTTGTAAGTGATCTGAACGTTTCATGATGATAGCAATTTCCTAAGGGGGTCAAACCATGTCCCAAAGGTCACCGGATCTGGTGTCAATTTAAAGAAGTAGTCCAGTTACACCTTTGTGGGCTTATAACTTGGCTTCTGAATGTCCTAGAGATATCAGGTTTGTTTTAGTATACTCCAATCAACAGCCCCTACAACCACAAAAAGGAATGGAGTCATTAGCACTTATGGTTTTTAAATGGCACCCAGAATTATGTTGCACGAAGCACAATTTCACATCATTCTGGGTTCATTTGTGTGAAAACAAGGTCTAATCAGGCTGAAATGTTACATGAAGGTAGAATCTATTGAGTTGTAAGTGATCTGAACGTTTCATGATGATAGCACTTTCCTAAGGGGGTCAAACCATGTCCCAAAGGTCACCAGATCTGGTGTCAATTTAAAGAAGTAGTACAGTTACACCTTTCTGGGCTTATAACTTGGCTTCTGAATGTCCTAGAGAGATCAGGTTTGTTTTAGTATACTCCAATCAACAACCCCTACAACCACAAAAAGGAATGGAGTCATTAGCACTTATGGTTTTTAAATGGCACCCAGAATTATGTTGCACGAAGCACAATTTCACATCATTCTGGGTTCATTTGTGTGAAAACAAGGTCCAATCAGGCTGAAACGTTAAAGGAAGGTAGAATCTATTGAGTTGTAAGGGATCTGAACGTTTCAAGATGATCGCACATTCCTATAGGGGGTCAAACCATGTCCCAAAGGTCACCGGGCCTGGTGTCACTTTAAAGAAGCAGTCCAGTTACACCTTTGTGGGCTTATAACTTGGCTTCTGAATGTCCTAGAGAGGTTAGGTTTGTTTTAGTGTTCTCCAATCACAAGCCCCTACAACCACAAAAAGGAATGGAGTCATTAGCACTTATGGTTTGTAAATGGCACCCAGAATTATGTTGCACGAAGCACAATTTCACATCATTCTGGGTTCATTTGTGTGAAAACAAGGTCCAATCAGGCTGAAACGTTACAGGAAGGTAGAATCTATTGAGTTGTAAGTGATCTGAACGTTTCATGATGGTAGCAATTTCCTAAGGGGGTCAAACCATGTCCCAAAGGTCACCGGATCTGGTGTAAATTTAAAGAAGTAGTCCAGTTACACCTTTGTGGGCTTATAACTTGGCTTCTGAATGTCCTAGAGATATCAGGTTTGTTTTAGTATAATCCAATCAACAGCCCCTACAACCACAAAAAGGAATGGAGTCATTAGCACTTATGGTTTTTAAATGGCACCCAGAATTATGTTGCACGAAGCACAATTTCACATCATTCTGGGTTCATTTGTGTGAAAACAAGGTCTAATCAGGCTGAAATGTTACATGAAGGTAGAATCTATTGAGTTGTAAGTGATCTGAACGTTTCATGATGATAGCACTTTCCTAAGGGGGTCAAACCATGTCCCAAAGGTCACCAGATCTGGTGTCAATTTAAAGAAGTAGTACAGTTACACCTTTGTGGGCTTATAACTTGGCTTCTGAATGTCCTAGAGAGATCAGGTTTGTTTTAGTATACTCCAATCAACAGCCCCTAAAACGACAAAAAGGAATGGAGTCATTAGCACTTATGGTTTGTAAATGGCACCCAGAATTATGTTGCACAAAGCACAATTTCACATCATTCTGGGTTCATTTGTGTGAAAACAAGGTCCAATCAGGCTGAAACGTTACAGGAAGGTAGAATCTATTGAGTTGTAAGTGACCTGAACGTTTCATGATGATAGCACTTTCCTAAGGGGGTCAAACCATGTCCCAAATGTCACCGGATCTGGTGTCAATTTAAAGAAGTAGTCCAGTTACACATTTGTGGGCTTATAACTTGGCTTCTGAATGTCCTAGAGAGATCAGGTTTGTTTTAGGGTACTCCAATCAACAGCCCCTACAACCACAAAAAGGAATGGAGTCATTAGCACTTATGGTTTTTAAATGGCACCCAGAATTATGTTGCACGAAGCACAATTTCACATCATTCTGGGTTCATTTGTGTGAAAACAAGGTCCAATCAGGCTGAAACGTTACATGAAGGTAGAATCTATTGACTTGTAAGTGATCTGAACGTTTCAAGATGATCGCACATTCCTATAGGGGGTCAAACCATGTCCCAAAGGTCACCGGGCCTGGTGTCACTTTAAAGAAGCAGTCCAGTTACACCTTTGTGGGCTTATAACTTGGCTTCTGAATGTCCCAGAGAGGTTAGGTTTGTTTTAGTGTTCTCCAATCACCAGCCCCTACAACCACAAAAAGGAATGGAGTCATTTGCACTTATGGTTTGTAAATGGCACCCAGAATTATGTTGCACGAAGAACAATTTCACATCATTCTGGGTTCATTTGTGTGAAAACAAGGTCCAATCAGGCTGAAACGTTACAGGAAGGTAGAATGTATTGAGTTGTAAGTGATCTGAACGTTTCATGATGATAGCACTTTCCTACGGGGGTCAAACCATGTCCCAAAGGTCACCGGATCTGGTGTCACTTTAAAGAAGTAGTCCAGTTACACATTTGTGGGCTTATAACTTGGCTTCTGAATGTCCTAGAGAGGTCAGGTTTGTTTTAGTGTACTCCAATCAACAGCCCCTACAACCACAAAAAGGAATGGAGACATTAGCACTTATGGTTTTTAAATGGCACCCAGAATTATGTTGCACGAAGCACAATTTCACATCATTCTGGGTTCATTTGTGTGTAAACAAGGTCCAATCAGGCTGAAACGTTACAGGAAGGTAGAATCTATTGAGTTGTAAGTGATCTGAACGTTTCATGATGATAGCACTTTCCTAAGGGGGTCAAACCATGTCCCAAAGGTCACCGGATCAGGTGTCAATTTAAAGAAGTAGTCCAGTTACACATTTGTGGGCTTATAACTTGGCTTCTGAATGTCCTAGAGAGATCAGGTTTGTTTTAGTGTTCTCCAATCACCAGCCCCTACAACCACAAAAAGGAATGGAGTCATTAGCACTTATGGTTTGTAAATGGCACCCAGAATTATGTTGCACGAAGCACAATTTCACATCATTCTGGGTTCATTTGTGTGAAAACAAGGTCCAATCAGGCTGAAACGTTACAGGAAAGTAGAATCTATTGAGTTGTAAGTGATCTGAACGTTTCATGATGATAGCACTTTCCTAAGGGGGTCAAACCATGTCCCAAAGGTCACCGGATCTGGTGTCACTTTAAAGAAGTAGTCCAGTTACACATTTGTGGGCTTATAACTTGGCTTCTGAATGTCCTAGAGAGATCAGGTTTGTTTTAGTGTACTCCAATCAACAGCCTCTACAACCACAAAAAAGGAATGGAGTCATTAGCACTTATGGTTTGTAAATATCACCCAGAAATATGTTGCACGAAGCACAATTTCACATCATTCTGGGTCCATTTGTGTGAAAACAAGGTCCAATCAGGCTGAAACGCTACAAGAAGGTAGAATCTATTGAGTTGTAAGTGATCTGAACGTTTCAAGATGATCGCACATTCCTATAGGGGGTAAAACCATGTTCCAAAGGTCACCGGGCCTGGTGTCACTTTAAAGATGTAGTCCAGTTACATCTTTGTGGGCTTATAACTTGGCTTCTGAATGTCCTAGAGAGGTTAGGTTTGTGTTAGTGTACTCCAATCAAAAGCCCCTACAACCACAAAAAGGAATGGAGTATTTAGCACTTATGGTTTTTAAATGGCACCCAGAATTATGTTGCACGAAGCACAATTTCACATCATTCTGGGTTCATTTGTGTGAAAACAAGGTCCAATCAGGCTGAAATGTTACAGGAAGGTAGAATCTATTGAGTTGTAAGTGATTTGAACGTTTCATGATAGCACTTTCCTAAGGGGGTCAAACCATGTCCCAAATGTCACCGGATCTGGTGTCAATTTAAAGAAGTAGTCCAGTTACACATTTGTGGGCTTATAACTTGGCTTCTGAATGTCCTAGAGAGATCAGGTTTGTTTTAGGGTACTCCAATCAACAGCCCCTACAACCACAAAAAGGAATGGAGTCATTAGCAGTTATGGTTTTTTAATGGCACCCAGAATTATGTTGCACGAAGCACAATTTCACATCATTCTGGGTTCATTTGTGTGAAAACAAGGTCCAATCAGACTGAAACGTTACAGGAAGGTAGAATCTACTGAGTTGTAAGTGATCTGAACGTTTCATGATGATAGCACTTTCCTAAGGGGGTCAAACCATGTCCCAAAGGTCACCGGGCCTGGTGTCACTTTAAAGATGTAGTCCAGTTACACCTTTGTGGGCTTATTACTTGGCTTCTGAATGTCCTAGAGAGGTCAGGTTTGTTTTAGTGTACTCTAATCAACAGCCCCTACAACCACAAAAAGGAATGGAGTCATTAGCACTTATGGTTTGTAAATGGCACCCAGAATTATGTTGCACGAAGCACAATTTCACATCATTCTGGGTCCATTTGTGTGAAAACAAGGTCCATTCAGGCTGAAACGCTACAAGAAGGTAGAATCTATTGAGTTGTAAGTGATTTGAACGTTTCAAGATGATCGCACATTCCTATAGGGGGTAAAACCATGTCCCAAAGGTCACCGGGCCTGGTGTCACTTTAAAGATGTAGGCCAGTTACACCTTTGTGGGCTTATAACTTGGCTTCTGAATGTCCTAGAGAGGTTAGGTTTGTTTTAGTGTACTCCAATCAAAAGCCCCTACAACCACAAAAAGGAATGGAGTCATTAGCACTTATGGTTTGTAAATGGCACCCAGAATTATGTTGCACAAAGCACAATTTCACATCATTCTGGGTTCATTTGTGTGAAAACAAGGTCCAATCAGGTTGAAGCGTTACAGGAAGGTAGAATCTATTGAGTTGTAAGTGATCTGAACGTTTAATGATGATAGCACTTTCCTAAGGGGGTCAAACCATGTCCCAAAGGTCACCGGATCTGGTGTCACTTTAAAGAAGTAGTCCAGTTACACATTTGTGGGCTTATAACTTGGCTTCTGAATGTCCTAGAGAGATCAGGTTTGTTTTAGTGTACTCCAATCAACAGCCCCTACAACCACAAAAAGGAATGGAGTCATTAGCACTTATGGTTTTTAAATGGCACCCAGAACTATGTTGCACGAAGCACAATTTCACATCATTCTGGGTTCATTTGTGTGAAAACAAGGTCCAATCAGGCTGAAATGTTACAGGAAGGTAGAATCTATTGAGTTGTAAGTAGGGATGAGTACCGAATTCGGTACTTTTTAAGGTACCGACCGAATTCCATAGTACCGACCGAACACCGATTCACGTCATTTCAAACGGTGCCTCGTTTCGGTACTGCCAAGACAGTTGCGCATGCGCAAGAGCGTTATGTCGCCGGTCCCTGCGAGCCCGTTGTAAACAGAGCAAGCATGGTAGAAAGAACGCACGCTAAAGCTTGGGTCCACTTCACTAAATGTGATGGGTAACTGGGTGGTGAAACTAGAGACAGACAACGATCTAAGTGAGACATCCTCATCTTAATCTGCTCCAGTAGGTAAATAAAATGTTTAAGATGACGTTACCTTGATTTGTTAGCTTCTGTTTCGCTAATGGTGCGTTCGCTTTCTCCTCGGAACTCCGAATTTCCGACTAGAAGAACATGAACGCGCTCTAAAGTTTGGCTTTACTTTACTAAATGCGACGGGTGAATGGGTGAAGGTAAAACCAGCGACAACGATCTAAGTTTGAGGCATCATCGTTTTAATCTGCTCCAGCAGCTAAATAAACTGTTAAAGATAACGTTAGCTTGATATGTTAGCTTCCATTGCCACCGTTGTTACCAGCTAATGGTGCGTTCGTTTTCTCCTCGGAAATTCTATCTTCCCAGTAGGAAAAATCAAATGAAAAAGGACGGCAAAAGGAATGAAGATACACAGTAAATTTAGTTCACAGTAAAGATGTTTGCTTCAGTTTAATTATCAGCTTATAAAACTACAAGGACGATGTATGTTATTTATCGTGATATTTATCAAATATGGTTATATATTGAGAAAAATATATATTTAATTATAAAAGAGAATTAAAATAATAAACACTCAAAAGTATCGAAAATTGGTTACCGTTAAGTACCGGTATCGACTCGTAGGTACCGGGAATTAGTACCGGATCGATTCAAATGTCAAAGGTACCCATCCCTAGTTGTAAGTGATCTGAACGTTTCATGATGATAGCACTTTCCTAAGGGGGTCAAACCATGTCCCAAATGTCACCGGATCTGGTGTCAATTTAAAGAAGTAGTCCAGTTACACATTTGTGGGCTTATAACTTGGCTTCTGAATGTCCGAGAGAGATCAGGTTTGTTTTAGGGTACTCCAATCAACAGCCCCTACAACCACAAAAAGGAATGGAGTCATTAGCAGTTATGGTTTTTAAATGGCACCCAGAATTATGTTGCACGAAGCACAATTTCACATCATTCTGGGTTCATTTGTGTGAAAACAAGGTCCAATCAGGCTGAAACGTTACAGGAAGGTAGAATCTACTGAGTTGTAAGTGATCTGAACGTTTCATGATGATAGCACTTTCCTAAGGGGGTCAAACCATGTCCCAAAGGTCACCGGGCCTGGTGTCACTTTAAAGATGTAGTCCAGTTACACCTTTGTGGGCTTATAACTTGGCTTCTGAATGTCCTAGAGAGGTCAGGTTTGTTTTAGTGTACTCCAATCAACAGCCCCTACAACCACAAAAAGGAATGGAGTCATTAGCACTTATGGTTTGTAAATGGCACCCAGAATTATGTTGCACGAAGCACAATTTCACATCATTCTGGGTCCATTTGTGTGAAAACAAGGTCCATTCAGGCTGAAACGCTACAAGAAGGTAGAATCTATTGAGTTGTAAGTGATCTGAACGTTTCAAGATGATCACACATTCCTATAGGGGGTAAAACCATGTCCCAAAGGTCACCGGGCCTGGTGTCACTTTAAAGATGTAGGCCAGTTACACCTTTGTGGGCTTATAACTTGGCTTCTGAATGTCCTAGAGAGGTTAGGTTTGTTTTAGTGTACTCCAATCAAAAGCCCCTACAACCACAAAAAGGAATGGAGTCATTAGCACTTATGGTTTGTAAATGGCACCCAGAATTATGTTGCACAAAGCACAATTTGACATCATTCTGGGTTCATTTGTGTGAAAACAAGGTCCAATCAGGTTGAAGCGTTACAGGAAGGTAGAATGTATTGAGTTGTAAGTGATCTGAACGTTTCATGATGATAGCACTTTCCTAAGGGGGTCAAACCATGTCCCAAAGGTCACCGGATCTGGTGTCACTTTAAAGAAGTAGTCCAGTTACACATTTGTGGGCTTATAACTTGGCTTCTGAATGTCCTAGAAAGGTCAGGTTTGTTTTAGTGTACTCCAATCAACAGCCCCTACAACCACAAAAAGGAATGGAGTCATTAGCACTTATGGTTTTTAAATGGCACCCAGAATTATGTTGCACGAAGCACAATTTCACATCATTCTGGGTTCATTTGTGTGAAAACAAGGTCCAATCAGGCTGAAACGTTACAGGAAGGTAGAATCTACTGAGTTGTAAGTGATATGAACGTTGCATGATGATAGCACTTTCCTGAGGGGGTCAAACCATGTCCCAAAGGTCACCGGGCCTGGTGTCACTTTAAAGATGTAGTCCAGTTACACCTTTGTGGGCTTATAACTTGGCTTCTGAATGTCCTAGAGAGGTCAGGTTTGTTTTAGTGTACTCCAATCAACAGCCCCTACAACCACAAAAAGGAATGGAGAAATTAGCACTTATGGTTTTTAAATGGCACCCAGAATTATGTTGCACGAAGCACAATTTCACATCATTCTGGGTTCATTTGTGTGAAAACAAGGTCCAATCAGGCTGAAACGTTACAGGAGGGTAGAATCTATTGAGTTGTAAGTGATCTGAACGTTTCATGATGATAGCACTTTCCTAAGGGGGTCAAACCATGTCCCAAATGTCACCGGATCTGGTGTCAATTTAAAGAAGTAGTCCAGTTACACATTTGTGGGCTTATAACTTGGCTTCTGAATGTCCTAGAGGGATCAGGTTTGTTTTAGGGTACTCCAATCAACAGCCCCTACAACCACACAAAGGAAAGGAGTCATTAGCTCTTATGGTTTTTAAATGGCACCTAGAATTATGTTGCACAAAGTACAATTTCACATCATTCTGGGTTCATTTGTGTGAAAACAAGGTCCAATCAGGCTGAAACGTTACAGGAAGGTAGAATCAATTGAGTTGTAAGTGATCTGAACGTTTCATGATGATAGCACTTTCCTAAGGGGATCAAACCATGTCCCAAAGGTCACCGGATCTGGTGTCAATTTAAAGAAGTAGTCCAGTTACACATTTGTGGGCTTATAACTTGGCTTCTGAATGTCCTAGAGAGATCAGGTTTGTTTTAATGTACTCCAATCAACAGCCCCTACAACCACAAAAAGGAATGGAGTCATTAGCACTTATGGTTTGTAAATGGCACCCAGAATTATGTTGCACGAAGCACAATTTCACATCATTCTGGGTCCATTTGTGTGAAAACAAGGTCCAATCAGGCTGAAACGCTACAAGAAGGTAGAATCTATTGAGTTGTAAGTGATCTGAACGTTTCAAGATGATAGCACATTCCTATAGGGGGTAAAACCATGTCCCAAAGGTCACCGGGCCGGGTGTCACTTTAAAGAAGTAGTCCAGTTACACCTTTGTGGGCTTATAACTTGGCTTCTGAATGTCCTAGAGAGGTCAGGTTTGTTTTAGTGTACTCCAATAAACAGCCCCTACAACCACAAAAAGGAATGGAGTCATTAGCACTTATGGTTTGTAAATGGCACCCAGAATTATGTTGCACGAAGCACAATTTCACATCATTCTGGGTCCATTTTTGTGAAAACAATGTCCAATCAGGCTGAAACGTTACAAGAAGGTAGAATCTATTGAGTTGTAAGTGATCTGAACGTTTCATGATGATCGCACATTCCTATAGGGGGTCAAACCATGTCCCAAAGGTCACCGGGCCTGGTGTCACTTTAAAGACGTAGTCCAGTTACACATTTGTGGGCTTATAACTTGGCTTCTGAATGTCCTAGAGAGGTCAGGTTTGTTTTAGTGTATTCCAATCAACAGCCCCTACAACCACAAAAAAGAATGGAGTCATTAGCACTTATGGTTTGTAAATGGCACCCAGAATTATGTTGCACGAAGCACAATTTCACATCATTCTGGGTTCATTTGTCTGAAAACAAGGTCCAATCAGGCTGAAACGTTACAGGAAGGTAGAATCTATTGAGTTGTAAGTGATATGAACGTTTCATGATGATAGCACTTTCCAAAGGGGGTCAAACCATGTCCCAAAGGTCACCGGATCTGGTGTCACTTTAAAGAAGTAGTCCAGTTAGACATTTGTGGGCTTATAACTTGGCTTCTGAATGTCCTAGAGAGGTCAGGTTTGTTTTAGTGTACTCCAATCAACAGCCCCTACAACCACAAAAAGGAATGGAGTCATTAGCACTTATGGTTTTTAAATGGCACCCAGAATTATGTTGCACGAAGCACAATTTCACATCATTCTGGGTTCATTTGTGTGAAAACAAGGTCCAATCAGGCTGAAACGTTACAGGAAGGTAGAATCTACTGAGTTGTAAGTGATATGAACATTGCATGATGATAGCACTTTCCTGAGGGGGTCAAACCATGTCCCAAAGGTCACCGGGCCTGGTGTCACTTTAAAGATGTAGTCCAGTTACACCTTTGTGGGCTTATAACTTGGCTTCTGAATGTCCTAGAGAGGTTAGGTTTGTTTTAGTGTACTCCAATCAAAAGCCCCTACAACCACAAAAAGGAATGGAGTCATTAGCACTTATGGTTTGTAAATGGCACCCAGAATTATGTTGCACAAAGCACAATTTCACATCATTCTGGGTTCATTTGTGTGAAAACAAGGTCCAATCAGGCTGAAACGTTACAGGAAGGTAGAATCTATGGAGTTGTAAGTGATCTGAACGTTTCATGATGATAGCACTTTCCAAAGGGGGTCAAACCATGTCCCAAAGGTCACCGGATCTGGTGTCACTTTAAAGAAGTAGTCCAGTTACACATTTGTGGGCTTATAACTTGGTTTCTGAATGTCCTAGAGAGGTCAGGTTTGTTTTAGTGTACTCCAATCAACAGCCCCTACAACCACAAAAAGGAATGGAGACATTAGCACTTATGGTTTTTAAATGGCACCCAGAATTATGTTGCAAGAAGCACAATTTCACATCATTCTGGGCTCATTTGTGTGAAAACAAGGTCCAATCAGGCTGAAACGTTACAGGAAGGTAGAATCTATTGAGTTGTAAGTGACCTGAACGTTTCATGATGATAGCACTTTCCTAAGGGGGTCAAACCATGTCCCAAATGTCACCGGATCTGGTGTCAATTTAAAGAAGTAGTCCAGTTACACATTTGTGGGCTTATAACTTGGCTTCTGAATGTCCTAGAGAGATCAGGTTTGTTTTAGGGTACTCCAATCAACAGCCCCTACAACCACAAAAAGGAATGGAGTCATTAGCACTTATGGTTTTTAAATGGCACCTAGAATTATGTTGCACAAAGTACAATTTCACATCATTCTGGGTTCATTTGTGTGAAAACAAGGTCCAATCAGGCTGAAACGTTACAGGAAGGTAGAATCTATTGAGTTGTAAGTGATCTGAACGTTTCATGATGATAGCACTTTCCTAATGGGGTCAAACCATGTCCCAAAGGTCACCGGATCTGGTGTCAATTTAAAGAAGTAGTCCAGTTACACATTTGTGGGCTTATAACTTGGCTTCTGAATGGCCTAGAGAGGTCAGGTTTGTTTTAGTGTATTCCAATCAACAGCCCCTACAACCACAAAAAGGAATGGAGTCATTAGCACTTATGGTTTGTAAATGGCACCCAGAATTATGTTGCACGAAGCACAATTTCACATCATTCTGGGTCCATTTGTGTGAAAACAAGGTCCAATCAGGCTGAAACGCTACAAGAAGGTAGAATCTATTGAGTTGTAAGTGATCTGAACGTTTCAAGATGATAGCACATTCCTATAGGGGGTAAAACCATGTCCCAAAGGTCACCGGGCCTGGTGTCACTTTAAAGAAGTAGTCCAGTTACACCTTTGTGGGCTTATAACTTGGCTTCTGAATGTCCTAGAGAGGTCAGGTTTGTTTTAGTGTACTCCAATAAACAGCCCCTACAACCACAAAAAGAATGGAGTCATTAGCACTTATGGTTTGTAAATGGCACCCAGAATTATGTTGCACGAAGCACAATTTCACATCATTCTGGGTCCATTTTTGTGAAAACAATGTCCAATCAGGCTGAAACGTTACAAGAAGGTAGAATCTATTGAGTTGTAAGTGATCTGAACGTTTCATGATGATCGCACATTCCTATAGGGGGTCAAACCATGTCCCAAAGGTCACCGGGCCTGGTGTCACTTTAAAGACGTAGTCCAGTTACACATTTGTGGGCTTATAACTTGGCTTCTGAATGTCCTAGAGAGGTCAGGTTTGTTTTAGTGTATTCCAATCAACAGCCCCTACAACCACAAAAAGGAATGGAGTCATTAGCACTTATGGTTTGTAAATGGCACCCAGAATTATGTTGCACAAAGCACAATTTCACATCATTCTGGGTTCATTTGTCTGAAAACAAGGTCCAATCAGGCTGAAACGTTACAGGAAGGTAGAATCTATTGAGTTGTAAGTGATATGAACGTTTCATGATGATAGCACTTTCCAAAGGGGGTCAAACCATGTCCCAAAGGTCACCGGATCTGGTGTCACTTTAAAGAAGTAGTCCAGTTCCACATTTGTGGGCTTATAACTTGGCTTCTGAATGTCCTAGAGAGGTTAGGTTTGTTTTAGTGTACTCCAATCAAAAGCCCCCACAACCACAAAAAGGAATGGAGTCATTAGCACTTATGGTTTGTAAATGGCACCCAGAATTATGTTGCACAAAGCACAATTTCACATCATTCTGGGTTCATTTGTGTGAAAACAAGGTCCAATCAGGCTGAAACGTTACAGGAAGGTAGAATCTATGGAGTTGTAAGTGATCTGAACGTTTCATGATGATAGCACTTTCCAAAGGGGGTCAAACCATGTCCCAAAGGTCACCGGATCTGGTGTCACTTTAAAGAAGTAGTCCAGTTACACATTTGTGGGCTTATAACTTGGTTTCTGAATGTCCTAGAGAGGTCAGGTTTGTTTTAGTGTACTCCAATCAACAGCCCCTACAACCACAAAAAGGAATGGAGACATTAGCACTTATGGTTTTTAAATGGCACCCAGAATTATGTTGCAAGAAGCACAATTTCACATCATTCTGGGATCATTTGTGTGAAAACAAGGTCCAATCAGGCTGAAACGTTACAGGAAGGTAGAATCTATTGAGTTGTAAGTGACCTGAACGTTTCAAGATGATAGCACTTTCCTAAGGGGGTCAAACCATGTCCCAAATGTCACCGGATCTGGTGTCAATTTAAAGAAGTAGTCCAGTTACACATTTGTGGGCTTATAACTTGGCTTCTGAATGTCCTAGAGAGATCAGGTTTGTTTTAGGGTACTCCAATCAACAGCCCCTACAACCACAAAAAGGAATGGAGTCATTAGCACTTATGGTTTTTAAATGGCACCTAGAATTATGTTGCACAAAGTACAATTTCACATCATTCTGGGTTCATTTGTGTGAAAACAAGGTCCAATCAGGCTGAAACGTTACAGGAAGGTAGAATCTATTGAGTTGTAAGTGATCTGAACGTTTCATGATGATAACACTTTCCTAAGGGGGTCAAACCATGTCCCAAAGGTCACCGGATCTGGTGTCAATTTAAAGAAGTAGTCCAGTTACACATTTGTGGGCTTATAACTTGGCTTCTGAATGTCCTAGAGAGATCAGGTTTGTTTTAATGTACTCCGATCAACAGCCCCTACAACCACAAAAAGGAATGGAGTCATTAGCACTTATGGTTTTAAAATGGCACCTAGAATTATGTTGCACGAAGTACAATTTCACATCATTCTGGGTTCATTTGTGGGAAAACAAGGTCCAATCAGGCTGAAACGTTACAGGAAGGAAGAATCTATTGAGTTGTAAGTGATCTGAACGTTTCATGATGATAGCACTTTCCTAAGGGGGTCAAACCATGTCCCAAAGGTCACCGGATCTGGTGTCAATTTAAAGAAGTAGTCCAGTTACACATTTGTGGGCTTATAACTTGGCTTCTGAATGTCCTAGAGAGATCAGGTTTGTTTTAATGTACTCCAATCAACAGCCCCTACAACCACAAAAAGGAATGGAGTCATTAGCACTTTCCGGTTTCCGGTTCCGGTTGAGTGAACGCTGGCGCGTCTCGCTGCCGCTGCTCGCTGGCAAACAAACTTTTTGTATTTTTTTTTCTTCTTTTTCACCCTGGTCACATCCCTGTGTCGGTGAAAACTCATTTTCACCTACCTGCTCAGCTTGCGTTCTGGTTGCACATCACCACCTCCCTGCTCCACTCCATAATGTGGTCCAGCAGGATTTCTGTGTGCCTCGCACTGGCCTGGATCATCCTGTCGCTCATTCTTCTGTCCGTGGATGGCCTTCTCCAGTACTCGGCGGCGGAGCTCTTCAACCTCCGCTTTCGCTACTCCGGATCTCCACCACCAGCTCTGTGCCTCTTCCCCGACATCACCTTCCAGCCTCGCCGTCGGTATATCCATCGGGGGTCCCGGCGGAACCTCCATCTCGACGGCTCCAAAGGAATACCCTCCTTCTGGTCCACGACTAGCCGGCAGCTACCCAGGAATACCTGCCGAGCTGCCGACTCCAGCGTGTTAGCCCGGCTGGCTAGTCGGACTAATGCTCCTGTCGCCAGGGACTTCCGCACTGCTAATTTTGGTCTTCTCAACATTCGCTCCCTCTCTGGTAAAGGACATCTCCTCCAAGATACCATCAGTGACCATAAGCTAGACTTTCTTTGTCTGAACGAAACATGGCAACAACCCAGCGATTTCTCACAACTCAATGACTGTACTCCTCCCGGATTTGTTTACCTCTCCAAACCACGTGGGTCGGGCCGCGGCGGTGGTCTCGCGATACTGTATCGCGAGACTTGGAAGGTCCTTCCCGTAAACCTTCCTCCTCTCACCACTCTGGAATGCCTCGCCTGTCAACTCTCCGGCCCGACCCCCACAATAATTGTCACTGTTTATCGTCCCCCCAAGTTCAGCCCTGAGTTTTTAAATGAACTCTCTGCTCTTTTATCCCATCTGTCCGCCCTTTCCCCAAATGTAATTTTACTTGGTGATTTTAATATTCATATGGACAATATGGCCCTCCCCCTCAGCAAAGACTTCTCCTCATCTTTGGACAGCCTCAGTTTTCATCAATATGCCAATTTTCCCACTCACATTAAAGGTCACACCCTGGATTTAATCTGCTGCTCCGGCCTGACCCCCTCCAACTGTACAGCTGACCCGCTCCCTTTCACGGACCACTTCCTCATCTCCTTTTCTGTTCCCCTCCGTCTCTCCATCATCAAGTCACCACGTATCATTTCTTTTCGTAATATTAAGGACATTGATCTAGCCTCCCTGTCCTCCAGTTTTGCCACCTTGACCCCTAATTTGTCCTCTACTCCCGATGATCTTGTCATTCAGTACAATAACGGTCTGGTTTCTATCCTTAATTCATTTGCTCCCATCAAATCCCGCTCTGTATATTTTACTCGGTCTGCTCCATGGTTCACCCCTGCCCTTCGCTCCTTGAAAGCTACCAACCGGAGGCTTGAAAGACTCTACAAGAAAACCGGTCTCACCATCCATAAAGACTTATATTCTGCTCAGATTTCTCTCTACAAGGACTCCATCTCCCATGCCAAATCTCAGTATTACTCCGGTCTCATCTCGTCCAACTCCAGCAACACTAAAACATTATTTTCCATCATGAACAGCATTTTTCAGCCTCCCGACTCCTTACCCATCCATCTTTACTCTTCAGAAACCTGTAACTCTCTCCTTCAGTTTTTTAATGAGAAGGTCAATAGAATCCATCTCTCTTTACCTCATTCCTCCCCTCCCTCTCCTGATTTATTTGAACCCACCATTCCGTTCTCCTCCTTTGAACTTCCCCATCCCTCAGAAATATTAGATTACATCACCAAATCCAAACCTTCCACCTGTCAACTGGACCCTATTCCAACTGTTTTAGTTAAATCCTGCCTTTCTTCTCTGCTCCCTTTTATAACAGCCATTATTCATTCCTCACTATCCTCTGGTACGGTCCCATCCCTATTCAAATCCGCTTCAGTCAGCCCTATTCTAAAAAAACCTGGTTTAGATCCCAATGATTTCAATAACCTCCGTCCCATTTCCCATCTTCCCTTCATTTCCAAAGTCCTTGAGAAAACTGTTGCATCTCAGCTCCATTCACATCTCACCCGCAATAACCTTTATGAACAGTTTCAGTCTGGCTTCCGTCCCCACCACAGCACAGAAACAGCTCTCATCAAGATCACTAACGACCTACTCATTGCTGCTGATTCTGGTTTAATCTCTATTCTTATTCTCCTCGATCTGAGTGCGGCCTTTGACACCATTTCTCATCCCATCCTCCTTAATAGACTCTATTCCTTAGGCATCACTCACACCCCCCTCCGCTGGTTTCAATCTTACCTTACTGGCCGCACTCAGTTCATCCAGTTAAAATCCTTTACCTCAGAACCCTCCCCAGTCAAGTCAGGTGTGCCCCAGGGCTCTGTCCTGGGGCCCCTCCTCTTCATAGTATATCTCCTCCCTATCGGCAAAATCTTCCGCAAATTCAATATCCAGTTTCACTGCTTTGCAGATGACACCCAGCTCTACATTTCCAGTAAGCCCAACTCAACTCTCCCACCATCCTCCCTTACACTCTGCCTCTCTGAAATCAAATCATGGTTCACCTCTAATTTCCTCAAACTCAACGGCAATAAAACTGAACTTCTTCTAGTTGGCACTAACTCCACCCTCTCAACATCTGACAGCTTTTCTTTAACTATTGACAGTGCCACAGTCTCCCCCTCACCTCATGTCAAGAGTCTGGGTGTCATTCTCGACAGCTCCCTTTCTTTTCAGGCTCACATTAATAACTTAATTCGGTCAGCATACTTCCATCTACGTTCCATAAACCGTCTTCGTCCCTCACTGACCCCTCACACTGCCGCCATTCTCGTCCACAGCCTCGTCACCTCCCGTCTCGACTATTGCAATTCACTTCTTTATGGTCTCCCCAACAAACTCCTTCATAAACTGCAACTGGTCCAGAATTCAGCAGCCCGTATTATCACCAGAACCCCTTCCTTTCACCACATCACGCCGGTTCTCCCGCAGCTCCACTGGCTCCCAGTTAAATTCAGGCCCATCTTCAAAATTCTCCTCCATACCTTCAAAGCAATCCACAACCTCTCTCCTCCATATATCTCAGACCTTATAAGTATTCACACCCCGTCCCGTTCACTCAGATCTTCTTCTTCCATCCATCTTGCGGTTCCTTCTGCCCGTCTCGCTACCATGGGGAGCAGAGCTTTCAGCCGCTCTGCTCCTCGACTCTGGAACTCACTTCCCCCAGACATCAGGAACATCGACAGTTTTACCCTTTTCCAATCAAAACTCAAAACACATATGTTTAAATCTGCCTACAACCTCTGATTTTATTGAAATGTTTCTCTCTGTTTTTTCTTCTTTGGGTTTTATTATTGTTTTATTGTATTTTATTACGTGTTTTGTGTAAAGTGACCTTGGGTGTCCTGAAAGGCGCTTTGAAATAAAATGTATTATTATTATTATTATTATTATTAGCACTTATGGTTTGTAAATGGCACCCAGAATTATGTTGCACGAAGCACAATTTCACATCATTCTGGGTTCATTTGTGTGAAAACAAGGTCCAATCAGGCTGAAACGTTACAGGAAGGTAGAATCTATTGAGTTGTAAGTGACCTGAACGTTTCATGATGATAGCACTTTCCTAAGGGGGTCAAACCATGTCCCAAATGTCACCGGATCTGGTGTCAATTTAAAGAAGTAGTCCAGTTACACATTTGTGGGCTTATAACTTGGCTTCTGAATGTCCTAGAGAGATCAGGTTTGTTTTAGGGTACTCCAATCAACAGCACCTACAACCACAAAAAGGAATGGAGTCATTAGCACTTATGGTTTTTAAATGGCACCTAGAATTATGTTGCACAAAGTACAATTTCACATCATTCTGGGTTCATTTGTGTGAAAACAAGGTCCAATCAGGCTGAAACGTTACAGGAAGGTAGAATCTATTGAGTTGTAAGTGATCTGAACGTTTCATGATGATAGCACTTTCCTAAGGGGGTCAAACCATGTCCCAAAGGTCACCGGATCTGGTGTCAATTTAAAGAAGTAGTCCAGTTACACATTTGTGGGCTTATAACTTGGCTTCTGAATGTCCTAGAGAGATCAGGTTTGTTTTAATGTACTCCGATCAACAGCCCCTACAACCACAAAAAGGAATGGAGTCATTAGCACTTATGGTTTTAAAATGGCACCTAGAATTATGTTGCACGAAGTACAATTTCACATCATTCTGGGTTCATTTGTGTGAAAACAAGGTCCAATCAGGCTGAAACGTTACAGGAAGGAAGAATCTATTGAGTTGTAAGTGATCTGAATGTTTCATGATGATAGCACTTTCCTAAGGGGGTCAAACCATGTCCCAAAGGTCACCGGATCTGGTGTCAATTTGAAGAAGTAGTCCAGTTACACATTTGTGGGCTTATAACTTGGCTTCTGAATGTCCTAGAGAGATCAGGTTTGTTTTAATGTACTCCAATCAACAGCCCCTACAACCACAAAAAGGAATGGAGTCATTAGCACTTATGGTTTGTAAATGTCACCCAGAATTATGTTGCACGAAGCACAATTTCACATCATTCTGGGTTCATTTGTGTGAAAACAAGGTCCAATCAGGATGAAACGTTAGAGGAAGGTAGAATCTACTGAGTTGTAAGTGATCTGAACGTTTCATGATAATAGCACTTTCCTAAGGGGGTCAAACCATGTCCCAAAGGTCACCGGATCTGGTGTCAATTTAAAGAAGTAGTCCAGTTACACATTTGTGGGCTTATAACTTGGCTTCTGAATGTCCTAGAGAGATCAGGTTTGTTTTAGTGTACTCCAATCAACAGCCCCTACAACCACAAAAAGGAATGGAGTCATTAGCACTTATGGTTTTTAAATGGCACCCAGAATTATGTTGCACGAAGCACAATTTCACATCATTCTGGGTTCATTTGTGTGAAAACAAGGTCCAATCAGGCTGAAACGTTACAGGAAGGTAGAATCTACTGAGTTGTAAGTGATATGAACATTGCATGATGATAGCACTTTCCTGAGGGGGTCAAACCATGTCCCAAAGGTCACCGGGCCTGGTGTCACTTTAAAGATGTAGTCCAGTTACACCTTTGTGGGCTTATAACTTGGCTTCTGAATGTCCTAGAGAGGTTAGGTTTGTTTTAGTGTACTCCAATCAAAAGCCCCTACAACCACAAAAAGGAATGGAGTCATTAGCACTTATGGTTTGTAAATGGCACCCAGAATTATGTTGCACAAAGCACAATTTCACATCATTCTGGGTTCATTTGTGTGAAAACAAGGTCCAATCAGGCTGAAACGTTACAGGAAGGTAGAATCTATTGAGTTGTAAGTGATCTGAACGTTTCATGATGATAGCACTTTCCAAAGGGGGTCAAACCATGTCCCAAAGGTCACCGGATCTGGTGTCACTTTAAAGAAGTAGTCCAGTTACACATTTGTGGGCTTATAACTTGGTTTCTGAATGTCCTAGAGAGGTCAGGTTTGTTTTAGTGTACTCCAATCAACAGCCCCTACAACCACAAAAAGGAATGGAGACATTAGCACTTATGGTTTTTAAATGGCACCCAGAATTATGTTGCAAGAAGCACAATTTCACATCATTCTGGGCTCATTTGTGTGAAAACAAGGTCCAATCAGGCTGAAACGTTACAGGAAGGTAGAATCTATTGAGTTGTAAGTGGCCTGAACGTTTCATGATGATAGCACTTTCCTAAGGGGGTCAAACCATGTCCCAAATGTCACCGGATCTGGTGTCAATTTAAAGAAGTAGTAAAGTTACACATTTGTGGGCTTATAACTTGGCTTCTGAATGTCCTAGAGAGATCAGGTTTGTTTTAGGGTACTCCAATCAACAGCCCCTACAACCACAAAAAGGAATGGAGTCATTAGCACTTATGGTTTTTAAATGGCACCTAGAATTATGTTGCACAAAGTACAATTTCACATCATTCTGGGTTCATTTGTGTGAAAACAAGGTCCAATCAGGCTGAAACGTTACAGGAAGGTAGAATCTATTGAGTTGTAAGTGATCTGAACGTTTCATGATGATAGCACTTTCCTAAGGGGGTCAAACCATGTCCCAAAGGTCACCGGATCTGGTGTCAATTTAAAGAAGTAGTCCAGTTACACATTTGTGGGCTTATAACTTGGCTTCTGAATGTCCTAGAGAGATCAGGTTTGTTTTAATGTACTCCGATCAACAGCCCCTACAACCACAAAAAGGAATGGAGTCATTAGCACTTATGGTTTTTAAATGGCACCTAGAATTATGTTGCACGAAGTACAATTTCACATCATTCTGGGTTCATTTGTGTGGAAAAAAAAGGTCCAATCAGGCTGAAACGTTACAGGAAGGTAGAATCTATTGAGTTGTAAGTGATCTGAACGTTTCATGATGATAGCACTTTCCTAAGGGGGGCAAACCATGTCCCAAAGGTCACCGGATCTGGTGTCAATTTAAAGAAGTAGTCCAGTTACACATTTGTGGGCTTATAACTTGGCTTCTGAATGTCCTAGAGAGATCAGGTTTGTTTTAATGTACTTCAATCAACAGCCCCTACAACCACAAAAAGGAATGGAGTCATTAGCTCTTATGGTTTGTAAATGGCACCCAGAATTATGTTGCACGAAGCACAATTTCACATCATTCTGGGTTCATTTGTGTGAAAACAAGGTCCAATCAGGCTGAAACGTTAGAGGAAGGTGGAATCTACTGAGTTGTAAGTGATCTGAACGTTTCATGATAATAGCACTTTCCTAAGGGGGTCAAACCATGTCCCAAAGGACACCGGATCTGCTGTCAATTTAAAGAAGTAGTCCAGTTACACATTTGTGGGCTTATAACTTGGCTTCTGAATGTCCTAGAGAGATCAGGTTTTTTTTAGTGTACTCCAATCAACAGCCCCTACAACCAAAAAAAGGAATGGAGTCATTAGCACTTATGCTTTGTAAATGGCACCCAGAATTATGTTGCACGAAGCACAATTTCACATCATTCTGGGTCCATTTGTGTGAAAACAAGGTCCAATCAGGCTGAAACGTTACAAGAAGGTAGAATCTATTGAGTTTTAAGTGATCTGAACGTTTCATGATGATCGCACATTCCTATAGGGGGTCAAACCATGTCCCAAAGGTCACTGGGCCTGGTGTCACTTTAAAGACGTAGTCCAGTTACACATTTGTGGGCTTATAACTTGGCTTCTGAATGTCCTAGAGAGGTCAGGTTTGTTTTAGTGTATTCCAATCAACAGCCCCTACAACCACAAAAAGGAATGGAGTCATTAGCACTTATGGTTTGTAAATGGGACCCAGAATTATGTTGCACGAAGCACAATTTCACATCATTCTGGGTCAATTTGTGTGAAAACAAGGTCCAATCAGGCTGAAACGTTACATGAAGGTAGAATCTATTGAGTTGTAAGTGATCTGAACGTTTCATGATGATAGCACTTTCCTAAGTGGGTCAAACCATGTCCCAAAGGTCACCGGATCTGGTGTCAATTTAAAGAAGTAGTCCAGTTACACATTTGTGGGCTTATAACTTGGCTTCTGAATGTCCCTGAGAGAACAGGTTTGTTTTAGTATACTCCAATCAACAGCCCCTACAACCACAAAAAGGAATGGAGTCATTAGCACTTATGGTTTTTAAATGGCACCCAGAATTATGTTGCACGAAGCACAATTTCACATCATTCTGGGTCAATTTGTGTGAAAACAAGGTCCAATCAGGCTGAAACGTTACATGAAGGTAGAATCTATTGAGTTGTAAGTGATCTGAACGTTTCATGATGATAGCACTTTCCTAAGTGGGTCAAACCATGTCCCAAAGGTCACCGGATCTGGTGTCAATTTAAAGAAGTAGTCCAGTTACACATTTGTGGGCTTATAACTTGGCTTCTGAATGTCCCTGAGAGAACAGGTTTGTTTTAGTATACTCCAATCAACAGCCCCTACAACCACAAAAAGGAATGGAGTCATTAGCACTTATGGTTTTTAAATGGCACCCAGAATTATGTTGCACGAAGCACAATTTCACATCATTCTGGGTCAATTTGTGTGAAAACAAGGTCCAATCAGGCTGAAACGTTACAGGAAGGTAGAATCTATTGAGTTGTAAGTGATCTGAACGTTTCATGATGATAGCACTTTCCTAAGGGGGTCAAACCATGTCCCAAAGATCACCGCATCTGGTGTCAATTTAAAGAAGTAGTCCAGTTACACATTTGTGGGCTTATAACTTGGCTTCTGAATGTCCTAGAGAGATCAGGTTTGTTTTAATGTACTCCAATCAACAGCCCCTAAAACCACAGAAAGGAATGGAGTCATTAGCACTTATGGTTTGTAAATGGCACCCAGAATTATGTTGCACGAAGCACAATTTCACATCATTCTGGGTTCATTTGTGTGAAAACAAGGTCCAATCAGGCTGAAACGTTAGAGGAAGGTAGAATCTACTGAGTTGTAAGTGATCTGAACATTTCATGATGATAGCACTTTCCTAAGGGGGTCAAACCATGTCCCAAAGGTCACCGGGCCTGGTGTCACTTTAAAGAAGTAGTCCAGTTACACCTTTGTGGGCTTATAACTTGGCTTCTGAATGTCCTAGAGAGGTTAGGTTTGTTTTAGTGTACTCCAGTCAACAGCCCCTACAACCACAAAACGGAATGGAGTCATTAGCACTTATGGTTTGTAAATGGCACCCAGAATTATGTTGCACGAAGCACAATTTCACATCATTCTGGGTTCATTTGTGTGAAAAAAAGGTCCAATAGGGCTGAAACGTTACAGGAAGGTAGAATCTATTGAGTTGTAAGTGATCTGAACGTTTCATGATGATAGCACTTTCCTAAGGGGGTCAAACCATGTCCCAAATGTCACCGGATCTGGTGTCAATTTAAAGAAGTAGTCCAGTTACACATTTGTGGGCTTATAACTTGGCTTCTGAATGTCCTAGAGAGATCAGGTTTTTTTTAATGTACTCCAATCAACAGCCCCTACAACCACAAAAAGGAATGGAGTCATTAGCACTTATGGTTTGTAAATGGCACCCAGAATTATGTTGCACGAAGCACAATTTCACATCATTCTGGGTTCATTTGTGTGAAAACAAGGTCCAATCAGGCTGAAACGTTACAGGAAGGTAGAATCTATTGAGTTGTAAGTTATCTGAACGTTTCATGATGATAGCACTTTCCTAAGGGGGTCAAACCATGTCCCAAAGGTCACCGGATCTGGTGTCAATTTAAAGAAGTAGTCCAGTTACACATTTGTGGGCTTGTAACTTGGCTTCTGAATGTCCTAAAGAGATCAGGTTTGTTTTAGTGTACTGCAATCAACAGCCCCTACAACCACAAAAAGGAATGGAGTCATTAGCACTTATGGTTTTTAAATGGCACCTAGAATTATGTTGCACGAAGTACAATTTCACATCATTCTGGGTTCATTTGTGTGAAAACAAGGTCCAATCAGGCTGAAACGTTACAGGAAGGTAGAATCTATTGCGTTGTAAGTGATCTGAATGTTTCATGATGATAGCACCTTCCTAAGGGGGTCAAACCATGTCCCAAAGGTCACCGGATCTGGTGTCAATTTAAAGTAGTCCAGTTACACATTTGTGGGATTATAACTTGGCTTCTGAATGTCCTAGAGAGATAAGGTTTGTTTTAGTGTACTCCAATCAACAGCCCCTACAACCACAAAACGGAATGGAGTCATTAGCACTTATGGTTTGTAAATGGCACCCAGAATTATGTTGCATGAAGCACAATTTCACATCATTCTGGGTTCATTTGTGTGAAAACAAGGTCCAATAGGGCTGAAACGTTACAGGAAGGTAGAATCTATTGAGTTGTAAGTGATCTGAACGTTTCATGATGATAGCACTTTCCTAAGGGGGTCAAACCATGTCCCAAAGGTCACCGGATCTGGTGTCACTTTAAAGAAGTAGTCCAGTTACAATTTTGTGGGCTTATAACTTGGCTTCTGAATGTCCTAGAGAGGTCAGGTTTGTTTTAGTGTACTCCAATCAACAGCCCCTACAACCACAAAAAGGAATGGAGTCATTAGCACTTATGGTTTTTAAATGGCACCTAGAATTATGTTGCACAAAGTACAATTTCACATCATTCTGGGTTCATTTGTGTGAAAACAAGGTCCAATCAGGCTGAAACGTTACAGGAAGGTAGAATCTATTGAGTTGTAAGTGATCTGAACGTTTCATGATGATAGCACTTTCCTAAGGGGGTCAAACCATGTCCCAAAGGTCACCGGATCTGGTGTCAATTTAAAGAAGTAGTCCAGTTACACATTTGTGGGCTTATAACTTGGCTTCTGAATGTCCTAGAGAGATCAGGTTTGTTTTAATGTACTCCGATCAACAGCCCCTACAACCACAAAAAGGAATGGAGTCATTAGCACTTATGGTTTTAAAATGGCACCTAGAATTATGTTGCACGAAGTACAATTTCACATCATTCTGGGTTCATTTGTGTGAAAACAAGGTCCAATCAGGCTGAAAGGTTACAGGAAGGAAGAATCTATTGAGTTGTAAGTGATCTGAATGTTTCATGATGATAGCACTTTCCTAAGGGGGTCAAACCATGTCCCAAAGGTCACCGGATCTGGTGTCAATTTGAAGAAGTAGTCCAGTTACACATTTGTGGGCTTATAACTTGGCTTCTGAATGTCCTAGAGAGATCAGGTTTGTTTTAATGTACTCCAATCAACAGCCCCTACAACCACAAAAAGGAATGGAGTCATTAGCACTTATGGTTTGTAAATGTCACCCAGAATTATGTTGCACGAAGCACAATTTCACATCATTCTGGGTTCATTTGTGTGAAAACAAGGTCCAATCAGGGTGAAACGTTAGAGGAAGGTAGAATCTACTGAGTTGTAAGTGATCTGAACGTTTCATGATAATAGCACTTTCCTAAGGGGGTCAAACCATGTCCCAAAGGTCACCGGATCTGGTGTCAATTTAAAGAAGTAGTCCAGTTACACATTTGTGGGCTTATAACTTGGCTTCTGAATGTCCTAGAGAGATCAGGTTTGTTTTAGTGTACTCCAATCAACAGCCCCTACAACCACAAAAAGGAATGGAGTCATTAGCACTTATGGTTTTTAAATGGCACCCAGAATTATGTTGCACGAAGCACAATTTCACATCATTCTGGGTTCATTTGTGTGAAAACAAGGTCCAATCAGGCTGAAACGTTACAGGAAGGTAGAATCTACTGAGTTGTAAGTGATATGAACATTGCATTATGATAGCACTTTCCTGAGGGGGTCAAACCATGTCCCAAAGGTCACCGGGCCTGGTGTCACTTTAAAGATGTAGTCCAGTTACACCTTTGTGGGCTTATAACTTGGCTTCTGAATGTCCTAGAGAGGTTAGGTTTGTTTTAGTGTACTCCAATCAAAAGCCCCTACAACCACAAAAAGGAATGGAGTCATTAGCACTTATGGTTTGTAAATGGCACCCAGAATTATGTTGCACAAAGCACAATTTCACATCATTCTGGGTTCATTTGTGTGAAAACAAGGTCCAATCAGGCTGAAACGTTACAGGAAGGTAGAATCTATTGAGTTGTAAGTGATCTGAACGTTTCATGATGATAGCACTTTCCAAAGGGGGTCAAACCATGTCCCAAAGGTCACCGGATCTGGTGTCACTTTAAAGAAGTAGTCCAGTTACACATTTGTGGGCTTATAACTTGGTTTCTGAATGTCCTAGAGAGGTCAGGTTTGTTTTAGTGTACTCCAATCAACAGCCCCTACAACCACAAAAAGGAATGGAGACATTAGCACTTATGGTTTTTAAATGGCACCCAGAATTATGTTGCAAGAAGCACAATTTCACATCATTCTGGGCTCATTTGTGTGAAAACAAGGTCCAATCAGGCTGAAACGTTACAAGAAGGTAGAATCTATTGAGTTTTAAGTGATCTGAACGTTTCATGATGATCGCACATTCCTATAGGGGGTCAAACCATGTCCCAAAGGTCACTGGGCCTGGTGTCACTTTAAAGACGTAGTCCAGTTACACATTTGTGGGCTTATAACTTGGCTTCTGAATGTCCTAGAGAGGTCAGGTTTGTTTTAGTGTATTCCAATCAACAGCCCCTACAACCACAAAAAGGAATGGAGTCATTAGCACTTATGGTTTGTAAATGGGACCCAGAATTATGTTGCACGAAGCACAATTTCACATCATTCTGGGTCAATTTGTGTGAAAACAAGGTCCAATCAGGCTGAAACGTTACATGAAGGTAGAATCTATTGAGTTGTAAGTGATCTGAACGTTTCATGATGATAGCACTTTCCTAAGTGGGTCAAACCATGTCCCAAAGGTCACCGGATCTGGTGTCAATTTAAAGAAGTAGTCCAGTTACACATTTGTGGGCTTATAACTTGGCTTCTGAATGTCCCTGAGAGAACAGGTTTGTTTTAGTATACTCCAATCAACAGCCCCTACAACCACAAAAAGGAATGGAGTCATTAGCACTTATGGTTTTTAAATGGCACCCAGAATTATGTTGCACGAAGCACAATTTCACATCATTCAGGGTTCATTTGTGTGAAAACAAGGTCCAATCAGGCTGAAACGTTACAGGAAGGTAGAATCTATTGAGTTGTAAGTGATCTGAACATTTCATGATGATAGCGCTTTCCTAATGGGGTCAAACCATGTCCCAAAGGTCACCGGATCTGGTGTCAATTTAAAGAAGTAGTCCAGTTACACATTTGTGGGCTTATAACTTGGCTTCTGAATGTCCTAGAGAGATCAGGTTTGTTTTAATGTACTCCAATCAACAGCCCCTAAAACCACAGAAAGGAATGGAGTCATTAGCACTTATGGTTTGTAAATGGCACCCAGAATTATGTTGCACGAAGCACAATTTCACATCATTCTGGGTTCATTTGTGTGAAAACAAGGTCCAATCAGGCTGAAACGTTAGAGGAAGGTAGAATCTACTGAGTTGTAAGTGATCTGAACATTTCATGATGATAGCACTTTCCTAAGGGGGTCAAACCATGTCCCAAAGGTCACCGGGCCTGGTGTCACTTTAAAGAAGTAGTCCAGTTACACCTTTGTGGGCTTATAACTTGGCTTCTGAATGTCCTAGAGAGGTTAGGTTTGTTTTAGTGTACTCCAGTCAACAGCCCCTACAACCACAAAACGGAATGGAGTCATTAGCACTTATGGTTTGTAAATGGCACCCAGAATTATGTTGCACGAAGCACAATTTCACATCATTCTGGGTTCATTTGTGTGAAAAAAAGGTCCAATAGGGCTGAAACGTTACAGGAAGGTAGAATCTATTGAGTTGTAAGTGATCTGAACGTTTCATGATGATAGCACTTTCCTAAGGGGGTCAAACCATGTCCCAAAGGTCACCGGATCTGGTGTCAATTTAAAGAAGTCGTCCAGTTACACATTTGTGGGCTTATAACTTGGCTTCTGAATGTCCTAGAGAGATCAGGTTTGTTTTAATGTACTCCAATCAACAGCCCCTACAACCACAAAAAGGAATGGAGTCATTAGCACTTATGGTTTGTAAATGGCACCCAGAATTATGTTGCACGAAGCACAATTTCACATCATTCTGGGTTCATTTGTGTGAAAACAAGGTCCAATCAGGCTGAAACGTTACAGGAAGGTAGAATCTATTGAGTTGTAAGTTATCTGAACGTTTCATGATGATAGCACTTTCCTAAGGGGGTCAAACCATGTCCCAAAGGTCACCGGATCTGGTGTCAATTTAAAGAAGTAGTCCAGTTACACATTTGTGGGCTTGTAACTTGGCTTCTGAATGTCCTAAAGAGATCAGGTTTGTTTTAGTGTACTGCAATCAACAGCCCCTACAACCACAAAAAGGAATGGAGTCATTAGCACTTATGGTTTTTAAATGGCACCTAGAATTATGTTGCACGAAGTACAATTTCACATCATTCTGGGTTCATTTGTGTGAAAACAAGGTCCAATCAGGCTGAAACGTTACAGGAAGGTAGAATCTATTGAGTTGTAAGTGATCTGAATGTTTCATGATGATAGCACCTTCCTAAGGGGGTCAAACCATGTCCCAAAGGTCACCGGATCTGGTGTCAATTTAAAGTAGTCCAGTTACACATTTGTGGGATTATAACTTGGCTTCTGAATGTCCTAGAGAGATAAGGTTTGTTTTAGTGTACTCCAATCAACAGCCCCTACAACCACAAAACGGAATGGAGTCATTAGCACTTATGGTTTGTAAATGGCACCCAGAATTATGTTGCACGAAGCACAATTTCACATCATTCTGGGTTCATTTGTGTGAAAACAAGGTCCAATAGGGCTGAAACGTTACAGGAAGGTAGAATCTATTGAGTTGTAAGTGATCTGAACGTTTCATGATGATAGCACTTTCCTAAGGGGGTCAAACCATGTCCCAAAGGTCACCGGATCTGGTGTCACTTTAAAGAAGTAGTCCAGTTACAATTTTGTGGTCTTATAACTTGGCTTCTGAATGTCCTAGAGAGGTCAGGTTTGTTTTAGTGTACTCCAATCAACAGCCCCTACAACCACAAAAAGGAATGGAGACATTAGCACTTATGGTTTTTAAATGGCACCCAGAATTATGTTGCACGAAGCACAATTTCACATCATTCTGGGTTCATTTGTGTGAAAACAAGGTCCAATCAGGCTGAAACGTTACAGGAAGGTAGAATCTATTGAGTTGTAAGTGATCTGAACGTTTCATGATGATAGCACTTTCCTAAGGGGGTCAAACCATGTCCCAAAGGTCACCGGGCCTGGTGTCACTTTAAAGAAGTAGTCCAGTTACACCTTTGTGGGCTTTTAACTTGGCTTCTGAATGTCCTAGAGAGGTTAGGTTTGTTTTAGTGTACTCCAATCAACAGCCCCTACAACCACAAAACGGAATGGAGTCATTAGCACTTATGGTTTGTAAAAGGCACCCCG
Source organism: Nothobranchius furzeri (assembly GCF_043380555.1). Classification (NCBI taxonomy): domain Eukaryota; kingdom Metazoa; phylum Chordata; class Actinopteri; order Cyprinodontiformes; family Nothobranchiidae; genus Nothobranchius; species Nothobranchius furzeri. The sequence goes on from NC_091743.1 coordinate 13,018,502, forward strand.
AATTATGTTGCACGAAGCTCAATTTCACATCATTCTGGGTTCATTTGTGTGAAAACAAGGTCCAATCAGGCTGAAACGTTACAGGAAGGTAGAATCTATTGAGTTGTAAGTGATCTGAACGTTTCATGATTATAGCACTTTCCTAAGGCGGTCAAACCATGTCCCAAAGGTCACCGGGCCTGGTGTCACTTTAAAGACGTATTCCAGTTACACATTTGTGGGCTTATAACTTGGCTTCTGAATGTCCTAGAGAGGTCAGGTTTGTTTTAGTGTATTCCAATCAACAGCCCCTACAACCACAAAAAGGAATGGAGTCATTAGCGCTTATGGTTTGTAAATGGCACCCAGAATTATGTTGCACGAAGCACAATTTCACATCATTCTGGGTCCATTTGTGTGAAAACAAGGTCCAATCAGGCTGAAACGTTACAGGAAGGTAGAATCTATTGAGTTGTAAGTGATCTGAACATTTCATGATGATAGCAATTTCCTAAGGGGGTCAAACCATGTCCCAAAGGTCACCGGATCTGGTGTCAATTTAAAGAAGTAGTCCAGTTACACATTTGTGGGCTTATAACTTGGCTTCTGAATGTCCTAGAGAGATCAGGTTTGTTTTAGTATACTCCAATCAACCGCCCCTACAACCACAAAAAGGAATGGAGTCATTAGCACTTATGGTTTTTAAATGGCACCCAGAATTATGTTGCACGAAGCACAATTTCACATCATTCTGGGTTCATTTGTGTGAAAACAAGGTCCAATCAGGCTGCAACGTTACAGGAAGGTAGAATCTATTGAGTTGTAAGTGATCTGAACATTTCATGATGATAGCAGTTTCCTAAGGGGGTCAAACCATGTCCCAAATGTCACCGGATCTGGTGTCAATTTAAAGAAGTAGTCCAGTTACACATTTGTGGGCTTATAACTTGGCTTCTGAATGTCCTAGAGAGATCAGGTTTGTTTTAATGTACTCCAATCAACAGCCCCTACAACCACAAAAAGGAATGGAGTCATTAACACTTATGGTTTTTAAATGGCACCCAGAATTATGTTGCACGAAGCACAATTTCACATCATTCTGGGTTCATTTGTGTGAAAACAAGGTCCAATCAGGCTGAAACGTTACAGGAAGGTAGAACCTATTGAGTTTAAGTGATCTGAACATTTCATGATGATAGCACTTTCCTAAGGGGGTCAAACCATGTCCCAAAGGTCACCGGATCTGGTGTCAATTTAAAGAAGTAGTCCAGTTACACATTTGTGGGCTTATAACTTGGCTTCTGAATGTCCTAGAGAGATCAGGTTTGTTTTAGTATACTCCAATCAACAGCCCCTACAACCACAAAAAGGAATGGAGTCATTAGCACTTATGGTTTTTAAATGGCACCCAGAATTATGTTGCACGAAGCACAATTTCACATCATTCTGGGTTCATTTGTGTGAAAACAAGGTCCAATCAGGCTGAAACGTTTCAGGAAGGTAGAATCTATTGAGTTGTAAGTGATCTGAACGTTTCATGATGATAGCAGTTTCCTAAGGGGGTCAAACCATGTCCCAAAGGTCACCGGATCTAGTGTCAATTTAAAGAAGTAGTCCAGTTACACATTTGTGGGCTTATAACTTGGCTTCTGAATGTCCTAGAGAGATCAGGTTTGTTTTAATGTACTCCAATCAACAGCCCCTACAACCACAAAAAGGAATGGAGTCATTAACACTTATGGTTTTTAAATGGCACCCAGAATTATGTTGCACGAAGCACAATTTCACATCATTCTGGGTTCATTTGTGTGAAAACAAGGTCCAATCAGGCTGAAACGTTACAGGAAGGTAGAACCTATTGAGTTTAAGTGATCTGAACATTTCATGATGATAGCACTTTCCTAAGGGGGTCAAACCATGTCCCAAAGGTCACCGGATCTGGTGTCAATTTAAATAAGTAGTCCAGTTACACATTTGTGGGCTTGTAACTTGGCTTCTGAATGTCCTAGAGAGCTCAGGTTTGTTTTAGTGCACTCCAATCAACAGCCCCTACAACCACAAAAAGGAATGGAGTCATTAGCATTTATGGTTTGTAAATGGCACCCAGAATTATGTTTTACGAAGCACAATTTCACATCATTCTGGGTTCATTTGTGTGAAAACAAGGTCCTTTCAGGCTGAAACATTACAGGAAGGTAGAATCTATTGAGTTGTAAGTGATCTAAACATTTCATGATGATAGCACTTTCCTAAGGGGGTCAAACCATGTCCCAAAGGTCACCGGATCTGGTGTCACTTTAAAGAAGTAGTCCAGTTACACATTTGTGGGCGTATACCTTGGCTTCTGAATGTCCTAGAGAGGTCAGGTTTATTTTAGTGTACTCCAATCAACAGCCCCTACAACCACAAAAAGGAATGGAGTCATTAGCATTTATGGTTTGTAAATGGCACCCAGAATTATGTTGCACGAAGCACAATTTCACATCATTCTGGGTTCATTTGTGTGAAAACAAGGTCCAATCAGGCTGAAACATTACAGGAAGGTAGAATCTATTGAGTTGTAAGTTATCTGAACATTTCATGATGATAGCACTTTCCTAAGGCGGTCAAACCATGTCCCAAAGGTCACCGGGCCTGGTGTCACTTTAAAGACGTATTCCAGTTACACATTTGTGGGCTTATAACTTGGCTTCTGAATGTCCTAGAGAGGTCAGGTTTGTTTTAGTGTATTCCAATCAACAGCCCCTACAACCACAAAAAGGAATGGAGTCATTAGCGCTTATGGTTTGTAAATGGCACCCAGAATTATGTTGCACGAAGCACAATTTCACATCATTCTGGGTCCATTTGTGTGAAAACAAGGTCCAATCAGGCTGAAACGTTACAGGAAGGTAGAATCTATTGAGTTGTAAGTGATCTGAACATTTCATGATGATAGCAATTTCCTAAGGGGGTCAAACCATGTCCCAAAGGTCACCGGATCTGGTGTCAATTTAAAGAAGTAGTCCAGTTACACATTTGTGGGCTTATAACTTGGCTTCTGAATGTCCTAGAGAGATCAGGTTTGTTTTAGTATACTCCAATCAACCGCCCCTACAACCACAAAAAGGAATGGAGTCATTAGCACTTATGGTTTTTAAATGGCACCCAGAATTATGTTGCACGAAGCACAATTTCACATCATTCTGGGTTCATTTGTGTGAAAACAAGGTCCAATCAGGCTGCAACGTTACAGGAAGGTAGAATCTATTGAGTTGTAAGTGATCTGAACATTTCATGATGATAGCAGTTTCCTAAGGGGGTCAAACCATGTCCCAAATGTCACCGGATCTGGTGTCAATTTAAAGAAGTAGTCCAGTTACACATTTGTGGGCTTATAACTTGGCTTCTGAATGTCCTAGAGAGATCAGGTTTGTTTTAATGTACTCCAATCAACAGCCCCTACAACCACAAAAAGGAATGGAGTCATTAACACTTATGGTTTTTAAATGGCACCCAGAATTATGTTGCACGAAGCACAATTTCACATCATTCTGGGTTCATTTGTGTGAAAACAAGGTCCAATCAGGCTGAAACGTTACAGGAAGGTAGAACCTATTGAGTTTAAGTGATCTGAACATTTCATGATGATAGCACTTTCCTAAGGGGGTCAAACCATGTCCCAAAGGTCACCGGATCTGGTGTCAATTTAAAGAAGTAGTCCAGTTACACATTTGTGGGCTTATAACTTGGCTTCTGAATGTCCTAGAGAGATCAGGTTTGTTTTAGTATACTCCAATCAACAGCCCCTACAACCACAAAAAGGAATGGAGTCATTAGCACTTATGGTTTTTAAATGGCACCCAGAATTATGTTGCACGAAGCACAATTTCACATCATTCTGGGTTCATTTGTGTGAAAACAAGGTCCAATCAGGCTGAAACGTTTCAGGAAGGTAGAATCTATTGAGTTGTAAGTGATCTGAACGTTTCATGATGATAGCAGTTTCCTAAGGGGGTCAAACCATGTCCCAAAGGTCACCGGATCTAGTGTCAATTTAAAGAAGTAGTCCAGTTACACATTTGTGGGCTTATAACTTGGCTTCTGAATGTCCTAGAGAGATCAGGTTTGTTTTAATGTACTCCAATCAACAGCCCCTACAACCACAAAAAGGAATGGAGTCATTAACACTTATGGTTTTTAAATGGCACCCAGAATTATGTTGCACGAAGCACAATTTCACATCATTCTGGGTTCATTTGTGTGAAAACAAGGTCCAATCAGGCTGAAACGTTACAGGAAGGTAGAACCTATTGAGTTTAAGTGATCTGAACATTTCATGATGATAGCACTTTCCTAAGGGGGTCAAACCATGTCCCAAAGGTCACCGGATCTGGTGTCAATTTAAAGAAGTAGTCCAGTTACACATTTGTGGGCTTGTAACTTGGCTTCTGAATGTCCTAGAGAGCTCAGGTTTGTTTTAGTGCACTCCAATCAACAGCCCCTACAACCACAAAAAGGAATGGAGTCATTAGCATTTATGGTTTGTAAATGGCACCCAGAATTATGTTTTACGAAGCACAATTTCACATCATTCTGGGTTCATTTGTGTGAAAACAAGGTCCTTTCAGGCTGAAACATTACAGGAAGGTAGAATCTATTGAGTTGTAAGTGATCTAAACATTTCATGATGATAGCACTTTCCTAAGGGGGTCAAACCATGTCCCAAAGGTCACCGGATCTGGTGTCACTTTAAAGAAGTAGTCCAGTTACACATTTGTGGGCGTATAACTTGGCTTCTGAATGTCCTAGAGAGGTCAGGTTTATTTTAGTGTACTCCAATCAACAGCCCCTACAACCACAAAAAGGAATGGAGTCATTAGCATTTATGGTTTGTAAATGGCACCCAGAATTATGTTGCACGAAGCACAATTTCACATCATTCTGGGTTCATTTGTGTGAAAACAAGGTCCAATCAGGCTGAAACATTACAGGAAGGTAGAATCTATTGAGTTGTAAGTTATCTGAACATTTCATGATGATAGCACTTTCCTAAGGGGGTCAAACCATGTCCCAAAGGTCACCGGATCTGGTGTCACTTTAAAGAAGTAGTCCAGTTACACATTTGTGGGCTTATAACTTGGCTTCTGAATGTCCTAGAGAGGTCAGGTTTATTTTAGTGTACTCCAATCAACAGCCCCTACAACCACAAAAAGGAATGGAGTCATTAGCACTTATGGTTTGTAAATGGCACCCAGAATTATGTTGCACGAAGCACAATTTCACATCATTCTGGGTCCATTTGTGTGAGAACAAGGTCCAATCAGGCTGAAACGTTACAGGAAGGTAGAATCTATTGAGCTGTAAGTGATCCGAACGTTTCATGATGATAGCACTTTCCTAAGGGGGTCAAACCATGTCCCAAAGGTCACCTGATCTGGTGTCAATTTAAAGAAGTAGTCCAGTTACACATTTGTGGGCTTATAACTTGGCTTCTGAATGTCCTAGAGAGATCAGGTTTGTTTTAATGTACTCCAATCAACAGCCCCTACAACCACAAAAATGAATGGAGTCATTAGCACTTATGGTTTGTAAATGGCACCCAGAATTATGTTGCACGAAGCACAATTTCACATCATTCTGGGTCCATTTGTGTGAAAACAAGGTCCAATCAGGCTGAAACGTTACAGGAAGGTAGAATCTATTGAGTTGTAGGTGATCTGAACGTTTCATGATAATAGCACTTTCCTAAGGGGGTCAAACCATGTCCCAAAGGTCACCGGAACTGGTGTCAATTTAAAGAAGTAGTCCAGTTACACATTTGTGGGCTTATAACTTGGCTTCTGAATGTCCTAGAGAGATCAGGTTTGTTTTAGTGTACTCCAATCAACAGCCCTTACAACCACAAAAAGGAATGGAGTCATTAGCCCTTATGGTTTGTAAATGGCACCCAGAATTATGTTGGACGAAGCACAATTTCACATCATTCTGGGTCCATTTGTGTGAAAACAAGGTCCAATCAGGCTGAAACGCTACAAGAATGTAGAATCTATTGAGTTGTAAGTGATCTGAACGTTTCATGATGATAGCACTTTCCTAAGGGGGTCAAACCATGTCCCAAAGGTCACCGGATCTGGTGTCAATTTAAAGAAGTAGTCCAGTTACACATTTGTGGGCTTATAACTTGGCTTCTGAATGTCCTAGAGAGATCAGGTTTGTTTTAGTGTACTCCAATCAACAGCCCCTACAACCACAAAAAGGAATGTAGTCATTAGCACTTATGGTTTGTAAATGGCACCCAGAATTATGTTGCACGAAGCACAATTTCACATCATTCTGGGTCCATTTGTGTGAAAACAAGGTCCAATCAGGCTGAAACGTTACAGGAAGGTAGAATCTATTAAGTTGTAAGTGATCTGAACGTTTCATGATGATAGCGCTTTCCTAAGGGGGTCAAACCATGTCCCAAAGGTCACAGGATCTGGTGTCAATTTAAAGAAGTAGTCCAGTTACACATTTGTGGGCTTATAACTTGGCTTCTGAATGTCCTAGAGAGATCAGGTTTGTTTAGTGTACTCCAATCAACAGCCCCTACAACCACAAAAAGGAATGGAGTCATTAGCACTTATGGTTTGTAAATGGCACCCAGAATTATGTTGCACGAAGCACAATTTCACATCATTCTGGGTCGATTTGTGTGAAAACAAGGTCCAATCAGGCTGAAACGCTACAAGAAGGTAGAATCTATTGAGTTGTAAGTGATCTGAACGTTTCAAGATGATCGCACATTCCTATAGGGGGTAAAACCATGTCCCAAAGGTCACCGGGCCTGGTGTCACTTTAAAGAAGTAGTCCAGTTACACCTTTGTGGGCTTATAACTTGGCTTCTGAATGTCCTAGAGAGGTTAAGTTTGTTTTAGTGTACTCTAATCAAAAGCCCCTACAACCACAAAAAGGAATGGAGTCATTAGCACTTATGGTTTGTAAATGGCACCCAGAATTATGTTGCACGAAGCACAATTTCAAATCATTCTGGGTTCATTTGTGTGAAAAAAAGGTCCAGTCAGGCTGAAACGTTACAGGAAGGTAGAATCTATTGAGTTGTAAGTGATCTGAACGTTTCATGATGATAGCACTTTCCTAAGGGGGTCAAACCATGTCCCAAAGGTCACCGGATCTGGTGTCAATTTAAAGAAGTAGTCCAGTCACACATTTGTGGGCTTATAACTTGGCTTCTGAATTTCCTAGAGAGATCAGGTTTGTTTTAGTGTACTCCAATCAACAGCCCCTACAACCACAAAAAGGAATGGAGTCATTAGCACTTATGGTTTTGTAAGTGGCACTCAGAATTATGTTGCACAAAGCACAATTTCACATCATTCTGGGCTCATTTGTGTGAAAACAAGGTCCAATCAGGCTGAAACATTACAGGAAGGTAGAATCTATTGAGTTGTAAGTGATCTGAACATTTCATGATGATAGCACTTTCCTAAGGGGGTCAAACCATGTCCCAAAGGTCACCGGATCTGGTGTCACTTTAAAGAAGTAGTCCAGTTACACATTTGTGGGCATATAACTTGGCTTCTGAATGTCCTAGAGAGGTCAGGTTTATTTTAGTGTACTCCAATCAACAGCCCCTACAACCACAAAAAGGAATGGAGTCATTAGCATTTATGGTTTGTAAATGGCACCCAGAATTATGTTGCACGAAGCACAATTTCAGATCATTCTGGGTTCATTTGTGTGAAAACAAGGTCCAATCAGGCTGAAACATTACAGGAAGGTAGAATCTATTGAGTTGTAAGTGATCTGAACATTTCATGATGATAGCACTTTCCTAAGGGGGTCAAACCATGTCCCAAAGGTCACCGGATCTGGTGTCACTTTAAAGAAGTAGTCCAGTTACACATTTGTGGGCTTATAACTTGGCTTCTGAATGTCCTAGAGAGATCAGGTTTGTTTTAATGTACTCCAATCAACAGCCCCTACAACCACAAAAATGAATGGAGTCATTAGCACTTATGGTTTGTAAATGGCACCCAGAATTATGTTGCACGAAGCACAATTTCACATCATTCTGGGTCCATTTGTGTGAAAACAAGGTCCAATCAGGCTGAAACGTTACAGGAAGGTAGAATCTATTGAGTTGTAAGTGATCTGAACGTTTCATGATGATAGCACTTTCCTAAGGGGGTCAAACCATGCCCCAAAGGTCACCGGGCCTGGTGTCACTTTAAAGAAGTAGTCCAGTTACACCTTTGTGGGCTTATAACTTGGCTTCTGAATGTCCTAGAGAGGTTAGGTTTGTTTTAGTGTACTCCAATCAACAGCCCCTACAACCACAACAATGAATGGAGTCATTAGCACTTATGGTTTGTAAATGGCACCCAGAATTATGTTGCACGAAGCACAATTTCACATCATTCTGGGTCCATTTGTGTGAAAACAAGGTCCAATCAGGCTGAAACGTTACAGGAAGGTAGAATCTATTGAGTTGTAAGTGATCTGAACGTTTCATGATAATAGCACTTTCCTAAGGGGGTCAAACCATGTCCCAAAGGTCACCGGAACTGGTGTCAATTTAAAGAAGTAGTCCAGTTACACATTTGTGGGCTTATAACTTGGCTTCTGAATGTCCTAGAGAGATCAGGTTTGTTTTAGTGTACTCCAATCAACAGCCCTTACAACCACAAAAAGGAATGGAGTCATTAGCCCTTATGGTTTGTAAATGGCACCCAGAATTATGTTGGACGAAGCACAATTTCACATCATTCTGGGTCCATTTGTGTGAAAACAAGGTCCAATCAGGCTGAAACGCTACAAGAATGTAGAATCTATTGAGTTGTAAGTGATCTGAACGTTTCATGATGATAGCACTTTCCTAAGGGGGTCAAACCATGTCCCAAAGGTCACCGGATCTGGTGTCAATTTAAAGAAGTAGTCCAGTTACACATTTGTGGGCTTATAACTTGGCTTCTGAATGTCCTAGAGAGATCAGGTTTGTTTTAGTGTACTCCAATCAACAGCCCCTACAACCACAAAAAGGAATGTAGTCATTAGCACTTATGGTTTGTAAATGGCACCCAGAATTATGTTGCACGAAGCACAATTTCACATCATTCTGGGTCCATTTGTGTGAAAACAAGGTCCAATCAGGCTGAAACGTTACAGGAAGGTAGAATCTATTAAGTTGTAAGTGATCTGAACGTTTCATGATGATAGCGCTTTCCTAAGGGGGTAAAACCATGTCCCAAAGGTCACAGGATCTGGTGTCAATTTAAAGAAGTAGTCCAGTTACACATTTGTGGGCTTATAACTTGGCTTCTGAATGTCCTAGAGAGATCAGGTTTGTTTAGTGTACTCCAATCAACAGCCCCTACAACCACAAAAAGGAATGGAGTCATTAGCACTTATGGTTTGTAAATGGCACCCAGAATTATGTTGCACGAAGCACAATTTCACATCATTCTGGGTCGATTTGTGTGAAAACAAGGTCCAATCAGGCTGAAACGCTACAAGAAGGTAGAATCTATTGAGTTGTAAGTGATCTGAACGTTTCAAGATGATCGCACATTCCTATAGGGGGTAAAACCATGTCCCAAAGGTCACCGGGCCTGGTGTCACTTTAAAGAAGTAGTCCAGTTACACCTTTGTGGGCATATAACTTGGCTTCTGAATGTCCTAGAGAGGTCAGGTTTATTTTAGTGTACTCCAATCAACAGCCCCTACAACCACAAAAAGGAATGGAGTCATTAGCATTTATGGTTTGTAAATGGCACCCAGAATTATGTTGCACGAAGCACAATTTCAGATCATTCTGGGTTCATTTGTGTGAAAACAAGGTCCAATCAGGCTGAAACATTACAGGAAGGTAGAATCTATTGAGTTGTAAGTGATCTGAACATTTCATGATGATAGCACTTTCCTAAGGGGGTCAAACCATGTCCCAAAGGTCACCGGATCTGGTGTCACTTTAAAGAAGTAGTCCAGTTACACATTTGTGGGCTTATAACTTGGCTTCTGAATGTCCTAGAGAGATCAGGTTTGTTTTAATGTACTCCAATCAACAGCCCCTACAACCACAAAAATGAATGGAGTCATTAGCACTTATGGTTTGTAAATGGCACCCAGAATTATGTTGCACGAAGCACAATTTCACATCATTCTGGGTCCATTTGTGTGAAAACAAGGTCCAATCAGGCTGAAACGTTACAGGAAGGTAGAATCTATTGAGTTGTAAGTGATCTGAACGTTTCATGATTATAGCACTTTCCTAAGGCGGTCAAACCATGTCCCAAAGGTCACCGGATCTGGTGTCACTTTAAAGAAGTAGTCCAGTTACACATTTGTGGGCTTATAACTTGGCTTCTGAATGTCCTAGAGAGATCAGGTTTGTTTTAGTATACTCCAATCAACATCCCCTACAACCACAAAAAGGAATGGAGTCATTAGCACTTATGGTTTTTAAATGGCACCCAGAATTATGTTGCACGAAGCACAATTTCACATCATTCTGGGTTCATTTGTGTGAAAACAAGGTCCAATCAGGCTGCAACGTTACAGGAAGGTAGAATCTATTGAGTTGTAAGTGATCTGAACGTTTCATGATGATAGCAGTTTCCTAAGGGGGTCAAACCATGTCCCAAAGGTCACCGGATCTGGTGTCAATTTAAAGAAGTAGTCCAGTTACACATTTGTGGGCTTATAACTTGGCTTCTGAATGTCCTAGAGAGATCAGGTTTGTTTTAATGTACTCCAATCAACAGCCCCTACAACCACAAAAAGGAATGGAGTCATTAACACTTATGGTTTTTAAATGGCACCCAGAATTATGTTGCACGAAGCACAATTTCACATCATTCTGGGTTCATTTGTGTGAAAACAAGGTCCAATCAGGCTGAAACGTTACAGGAAGGTAGAACCTATTGAGTTGTAAGTGATCTGAACGTTTCATGATGATAGCAGTTTCCTAAGGGGGTCAAACCATGTCCCAAAGGTCACCGGATCTGGTGTCAATTTAAAGAAGTAGTCCAGTTACACATTTGTGGGCTTATAACTTGGCTTCTGAATGTCCTAGAGAGATCAGGTTTGTTTTAGTATACTCCAATCAACAGCCCCTACAACCACAAAAAGGAATGGAGTCATTAGCACTTATGGTTTTTAAATGGCACCCAGAATTATGTTGCACGAAGCACAATTTCACATCATTCTGGGTTCATTTGTGTGAAAACAAGGTCCAATCAGGCTGAAACGTTTCAGGAAGGTAGAATCTATTGAGTTGTAAGTGATCTGAACGTTTCATGATGATAGCAGTTTCCTAAGGGGGTCAAACCATGTCCCAAAGGTCACCGGATCTGGTGTCAATTTAAAGAAGTAGTCCAGTTACACATTTGTGGGCTTATAACTTGGCTTCTGAATGTCCTAGAGAGATCAGGTTTGTTTTAATGTGCTCCAATCAACAGCCCCTACAACCACAAAAAGGAATGGAGTCATTAACACTTATGGTTTTTAAATGGCACCCAGAATTATGTTGCACGAAGCACAATTTCACATCATTCTGGGTTCATTTGTGTGAAAACAAGGTCCAATCAGGCTGAAACGTTACAGGAAGGTAGAACCTATTGAGTTTAAGTGATCTGAACATTTCATGATGATAGCACTTTCCTAAGGGGGTCAAACCATGTCCCAAAGGTCACCGGATCTGGTGTCAATTTAAAGAAGTAGTCCAGTTACACATTTGTGGGCTTGTAACTTGGCTTCTGAATGTCCTAGAGAGATCAGGTTTGTTTTAGTGTACTCCAATCAACAGCCCCTACAACCACAAAAAGGAATGGAGTCATTAGCATTTATGGTTTGTAAATTGCACCCAGAATTATGTTGCACGAAGCACAATTTCACATCATTCTGGGTTCATTTGTGTGAAAACAAGGTCCAATCAGGCTGAAACATTACAGGAAGGTAGAATCTATTGAGTTGTAAGTGATCTGAACATTTCATGATGATAGCACTTTCCTAAGGGGGTCAAACCATGTCCCAAAGGTCACCGGATCTGGTGTCACTTTAAAGAAGTAGTCCAGTTACACATTTGTGGGCGTATAACTTGGCTTCTGAATGTCCTAGAGAGGTCAGGTTTATTTTAGTGTACTCCAATCAACAGCCCCTAGAACCACAAAAAGGAATGGAGTCATTAGCTTTTATGGTTTGTAAATGGCACCCAGAATTATGTTGCACGAAGCACAATTTCACATCATTCTGGGTCCATTTGTGTGAGAACAAGGTCCAATCAGGCTGAAACGTTACAGGAAGGTAGAATCTATTGAGTTGTAAGTGATCCGAACGTTTCATGATGATAGCACTTTCCTAAGGGGGTCAAACCATGTCCCAAAGGTCACCTGATCTGGTGTCAATTTAAAGAAGTAGTCCAGTTACACATTTGTGGGCTTATAACTTAGCTTCTGAATGTCCTAGAGAGATCAGGTTTGTTTTAATGTACTCCAATCAACAGCCCCTACAACCACAAAAATGAATGGAGTCATTAGCACTTATGGTTTGTAAATGGCACCCAGAATTATGTTGCACGAAGCACAATTTCACATCATTCTGGGTCCATTTGTGTGAAAACAAGGTCCAATCAGGCTGAAACGTTACGGGAAGGTAGAATCTATTGAGTTGTAAGTGATCTGAACGTTTCATGATAATAGCACTTTCCTAAGGGGGTCAAACCATGTCCCAAAGGTCACCGGAACTGGTGTCAATTTAAAGAAGTAGTCCAGTTACACATTTGTGGGCTTATAACTTGGCTTCTGAATGTCCTAGAGAGATCAGGTTTGTTTTAGTGTACTCCAATCAAAAGCCCCTACAACCGCAAAAAGGAATGGAGTCATTAGCCCTTATGTTTTGTAAATGGCACCCAGAATTATGTTGGACGAAGCACAATTTCACATCATTCTGGGTCCATTTGTGTGAAAACAAGGTCCAATCAGGCTGAAACGCTACAAGAATGTAGAATCTATTGAGTTGTAAGTGATCTGAACGTTTCATGATGATAGCACTTTCCTAAGGGGGTCAAACCATGTCCCAAAGGTCACCGGATCTGGTTTCAATTTAAAGAAGTAGTCCAGTTACACATTTGTGGGCTTATAACTTGGCTTCTGAATGTCCTAGAGAGATCAGGTTTGTTTTAGTGTACTCCAATCAACAGCCCCTACAACCACAAAAAGGAATGGAGTCATTAGCACTTATGGTTTGTAAATGGCACCCAGAATTATGTTGCATGAAGCACAATTTCACATCATTCTGGGTCCATTTGTGTGAAAACAAGGTCCAATCAGGCTGAAACGTTACAGGAAGGTAGAATCTATTACGTTGTAAGTGATCTGAACGTTTCATGATGATAGCGCTTTCCTAAGGGGGTCAAACCATGTCCCAAAGGTCACAGGATCTGGTGTCAATTTAAAGAAGTAGTCCAGTTACACATTTGTGGGCTTATAACTTGGCTTCTGAATGTCCTAGAGAGATCAGGTTTGTTTAGTGTACTCCAATCAACAGCCCCTACAACCACAAAAAGGAATGGAGTCATTAGCACTTATGGTTTGTAAATGGCACCCAGAATTATGTTGCACGAAGCACAATTTCACATCATTCTGGGTCGATTTGTGTGAAAACAAGGTCCAATCAGGCTGAAACGCTACAAGAAGGTAGAATCTATTGAGTTGTAAGTGATCTGAACGTTTCAAGATGATCGCACATTCCTATAGGGGGTAAAACCATGTCCCAAAGGTCACCGGGCCTGGTGTCACTTTAAAGAAGTAGTCCAGTTACACCTTTGTGGGCTTATAACTTGGCTTCTGAATGTCCTAGAGAGGTTAGGTTTGTTTTAGTGTACTCCAATCAAAAGCCCCTACAACCACAAAAAGGAATGGAGTCATTAGCACTTATGGTTTGTAAATGGCACCCAGAATTATGTTGCACGAAGCACAATTTCAAATCATTCTGGGTTCATTTGTGTGAAAAAAAAGGTCCAATCAGGCTGAAACGTTACAGGAAGGTAGAATCTATTGAGTTGTAAGTGATCTGAACGTTTCATGATGATAGCACTTTCCTAAGGGGGTCAAACCATGTCCCAAAGGTCACCGGATCTGGTGTCAATTTAAAGAAGTAGTCCAGTTACACATTTGTGGGCTTATAACTTGGCTTCTGAATTTCCTAGAGAGATCAGGTTTGTTTTAGTGTACTCCAATCAACAGCCCCTACAACCACAAAAAGGAATGGAGTCATTAGCACTTATGGTTTGTAAATGGCACCCAGAATTATGTTGCACGAAGCACAATTTCACATCATTCTGGGTCGATTTGTGTGAAAACAAGGTCCAATCAGGCTGAAACGCTACAAGAAGGTAGAATCTATTGAGTTGTAAGTGATCTGAACGTTTCAAGATGATCGCACATTCCTATAGGGGGTAAAACCATGTCCCAAAGGTCACCGGGCCTGGTGTCACTTTAAAGAAGTAGTCCAGTTACACCTTTGTGGGCTTATAACTTGGCTTCTGAATGTCCTAGAGAGGTTAGGTTTGTTTTAGTGTACTCCAATCAAAAGCCCCTACAACCACAAAAAGGAATGGAGTCATTAGCACTTATGGTTTGTAAATGGCACCAAGAATTATGTTGCACGAAGCACAATTTCAAATCATCCTGGGTTCATTTGTGTGAAAAAAAGGTCCAATCAGGCTGAAACGTTACAGGAAGGTAGAATCTATTGAGTTGTAAGTGATCTGAACGTTTCATGATGATAGCACTTTCCTAAGGGGGTCAAACCATGTCCCAAAGGTCACCGGATCTGGTGTCAATTTAAAGAAGTAGTCCAGTTACACATTTGTGGGCTTATAACTTGGCTTCTAAATTTCCTAGAGAGATCAGGTTTGTTTTAGTGTACTCCAATCAACAGCCCCTACAACCACAAAAAGGAATGGAGTCATTAGCACTTATGGTTTTGTAAATGGCACTCAGAATTATGTCGCACGAAGCACAATTTCACATCATTCTGAGCTCATTTGTGTGAAAACAAGGTCCTATCAGGCTGAAACGTTACAGGAAGGTAGAGTCTATTGAGTTGTAAGTTATCTGAACGTTTCATGATGATAGCACTTTCCTAAGGGGGTCAAACCATGTCCCAAAGGTCACCGGATCTGGTGTCAATGTACAGAAGTTGTCCAGTTACACATTTGTGGGCTTATAACTTGGCTTCTGAATGTCCTAGAGAGATCAGGTTTGTTTTAGTGTACTCCAATCAACAGCCCCTACAACCACAAAAAGGAATGGAGTCATTAGCACTTATGGTTTGTAAATGGCACCCAGAATTATGTTGCACGAAGCACAATTTCACATCATTCTGGGTTCATTTGTGTGAAAACAAGGTCCAATCGGGCTGAAATGTTACAGGAAGGTAGAATCTATTGAGTTGTAAGTGATCTGAACGTTTCATGATGATAGCACTTTCCTAAGGGGGTCAAACCATGTCCCAAAGGTCACCGGATCTGGTGTCAATTTAAAGAAGTAGTCCAGTTACACATTTGTGGGCTTATAACTTGGCTTCTGAATGTCCTATAGAGATCAGGTTTGTTTTAATGCACTCCAATCAACAGCCCCTACAACCACAAAAAGGAATGGAGTCATTAGCACTTATGGTTTTTAAATGGCACCCAGAATTATGTTGCACGAAGCACAATTTCAAATCATTCTGGGTTTATTTGTGTGAAAAAAAGGTCCAATCAGGCTGAAACGTTACAGGAAGGTAGAATCTATTGAGTTGTAAGTGATCTGAACGTTTCATGATGATAGCACTTTCCTAAGGGGGTCAAACCATGTCCCAAAGGTCACCGGATCATGTGTCAATTTAAAGAAGTAGTCCAGTTACACATTTGTGGGCTTATAACTTGGCTTCTGAATGTCCTAGAGAGATCAGGTTTGTTTTAGTGTACTCCAATCAACAGCCCCTACAACCACAAAAAGGAATGGAGTCATTAGCACTTATGGTTTGTAAATGGCACTCAGAATTATGTTGCACGAAGCAGAATTTCACATCATTCTGGGCTCATTTGTGTGAAAACAAGGTCCAATCAGGCTGAAATGTTACAGGAAGGTAGAATCTATTGAGTTGTAAGTGATCTGAATGTTTTATTATGATAGCACTTTCCTAAGAGGGTCAAACCATGTCCCAAAGGTCACCGGATCTGGTGTCAATTTAAAGAAGTAGTCCAGTTACACATTTGTGGGCTTATAACTTGGCTTCTGAATGTCCTAGAGAGATCAGGTTCGTTTTAGTATACTCCAATCAACAGCCCCTACAACCACAAAAAGGAATGGAGTCATTAGCACTTATGGTTTTTAAATGGCACCCAGAATTGTGTTGCACGAAGCACAATTTCACATCATTCTGGGTTAATTTGTGTGAAAACAAGGTCCAATCAGGCTGAAACGTTACAGGAAGGTAGAATCTATTGAGTTGTAAGTGATCTGAACGTTTCATGATGATAGCACTTTCCTAAGGGGGTCAAACCATGTCCCAAAGGTCACCGGATCTGGTGTCAATTTAAAGAAGTAGTCCAGTTACACATTTGTGGGCTTATAACTTGGCTTCTGAATGTCCTAGAGAGATCAGGTTTGTTTTAATGTACTCCAATCAACAGCCCCTACAACCACAAAAAGGAATGGAGTCATTAGCACTTATGGTTTGTAAATGGCACCAAGAATTATGTTGCACGAAGCACAATTTCACATCATTCTGGGTTCATTTGTTTGAAAACAAGGTCCAATCAGGCTGAAACGTTACAGGAAGGTAGAATCTATTGAGTTGTAGGTGATCTGAACATTTCATGATGATAGCACTTTCCTAAGGGGGTCAAACCATGTCCCAAAGGTCACCGGGCCTGGTGTCACTTTAAAGAAGTAGTCCAGTTACACCTTTGTGGGCTTATAACTTGGCTTCTGAATGTCCTAGAGAGGTCAGGTTTGTTTTAGTGTACTCCAATCAACAGCCCCTACAACCACAAAAATGAATGGAGTCATTAGCACTTATGGTTTGTAAATGGCACCCAGAATTATGTTGCACGAAGCACAATTTCACATCATTCTGGGTCCATTTGTGTGAAAACAAGGTCCAATCAGGCTGAAACGTTATAGGAAGGTAGAATCTATTGAGTTGTAAGTGATCTGAACATTTCATGATGATAGCACTTTCCTAAGGGGGTCAAACCATGTCCCAAAGGTCACCGGATCTGTTGTCAATTTAAAGAAGTAGTCCAGTTACACATTTGTGGGCTTGTAACTTGGCTTCTGAATGTCCTAGAGACATCAGGTTTGTTTTAGTGTACTCCAATCAACAGCCCCTACAACCACAAAAAGGAATGGAGTCATTAGCATTTATGGTTTGTAAATGGCACCCAGAATTATGTTGCACGAAGCACAATTTCACATCATTCTGGGTCCATTTGTGTGAAAACAAGGTCCAATCAGGCTGAAACGCTACAAGAAGGTAGAATCTATTGAGTTGTAAGTGATCTGAACGTTTCAAGATGGTCGCACATTCCTATAGGGGGTAAAACCATGTCCCAAAGGTCACCGGGCCTGGTGTCACTTTAAAGAAGTAGTCCAGTTACACCTTTGTGGGCTTATAACTTGGCTTCTGAATGTCCTAGAGAGGTCAGGTTTGTTTTAGTGTACTCCAATCAACAGCCCCTACAACCACAAAAAGGAATGGAGTCATTAGCACTTATGGTTTTTAAATGGCACCCAGAATTATGTTGCACGAAGCACAATTTCACATCATTCTGGGTTCATTTGTGTGAAAACAAGGTCCAATCAGGCTGAAACCTTACAGGAAGGTAGAATCTATTGAGTTGTAAGTGATCCGAACGTTTCATGATGATAGCACTTTCCTAAGGGGGTCAAACCATGTCCCAAAGCTCACCGGATCTGGTGTCAATTTAAAGAAGTAGTCCGGTTACACATTTGTGGGCTTGAAACTTGGCTTCTGAATGTCCTAGAGAGATCAGGTTTGTTTTAATGTAATCCAATCAACAGCCCTTACAACCACAAAAATGAATGGAGTCATTAGCACTTATGGTTTGTAAATGGCACCCAGAATTATGTTGCACGAAGCACAATTTCACATCATTCTGGGTCCATTTGTGTGAAAACAAGGTCCAATCAGGCTGAAACGTTACAGGAAGGTAGAAGCTATTGAGTTGTAAGTGATCTGAACGTTTCATGATGATAGCACTTTCCTAAGAGGGTCAAACCATGTCCCAAAGGTCACCGGAACTGGTGTCAATTTAAAGAAGTAATCCAGTTACACATTTGTGGGCTTATAACTTGGCTTCTGAATGTCCTAGAGAGATCAGGTTTGTTTTAGTATACTCCAATCAACAGCCCCTACAACCACAAAAAGGAATGGAGTCATTAGCACTTATGGTTTTTAAATGGCACCCAGAATTATGTTGCACGAAGCACAATTTCACATCATTCTGGGTTCATTTGTGTGAAAACAAGGTCCAATCAGGCTGAAACGTTACAGGAAGGTAGAATCTATTGAGTTGTAAGTGATCTGAACGTTTCATGACGATAGCACTTTCCTAAGGGGGTCAAACCATGTTCCAAAGGTCACCGGATCTGGTGTCAATTTAAAGAAGTAGTCCAGTTACACATTTGTGGGCATATAACTTGGCTTCTGAATGTCCTATAGATATCAGGTTTGTTTTAATGCACTCCAATCAACAGCCCCTACAACCACAAAAAGGATTGGAGTCATTAGCACTTATGGTTTTTAAATGGCACCCAGAATTATGTTGCACGAAGCACAATTTCAAATCATTCTGGGTTCATTTGTGTGAAAAAAAGGTCCAATCAGGCTGAAACGTTACAGGAAGGTATAATCTATTGAGTTGTAAGTGATCTGAACGTTTCATGATGATAGCACTTTCCTAAGGGGGTCAAACCATGTCCCAAAGGTCACCGGATCTGGTGTCAATTTAAAGAAGTAGTCCAGTTACACATTTGTGGGCTTATAACTTGGCTTCTGAATTTCCTAGAGAGATCAGGTTTGTTTTAGTGTACTCCAATCAACAGCCCCTACAACCACAAAAAGGAATGGTGTCATTAGCACTTATGGTTTTGTAAATGGCACTCAGAATTATGTTGCACGAAGCACAATTTCACATCATTCTGGGCTCATTTGTGTGAAAACAAGGTCCTATCAGGCTGAAACGTTACAGGAAGGTAGAATCTATTGAGTTGTAAGTTATCTGAACGTTTCATGATGATAGCACTTTCCTAAGGGGGTCAAACCATGTCCCAAAGGTCACCGGATCTGGTGTCAATTTACAGAAGTTGTCCAGTTACACCTTTGTGGGCTTATAACTTGGCTTCTGAATGTCCTAGAGAGATCAGGTTTGTTTTAGTGTACTCCAATCAACAGCCCCTACAACCACAAAAAGGAATGGAGTCATTAGCACTTATGGTTTGTAAATGGCACCCAGAATTATGTTGCACGAAGCACAATTTCACATCATTCTGGGTCCATTTGTGTGAAAACAAGGTCCAATCAGGCTGAAACGTTACAGGAAGGTAGAATCTATTGAGTTGTAAGTGATCTGAACGTTTCATGATGATAGCACTTTCCTAAGGGGGTCAAACCATGTCCCAAAGGTCACCGGGCCTGGTGTCACTTTAAAGAAGTAGTCCAGTTACACC
Source organism: Nothobranchius furzeri (assembly GCF_043380555.1). Taxonomy (NCBI): domain Eukaryota; kingdom Metazoa; phylum Chordata; class Actinopteri; order Cyprinodontiformes; family Nothobranchiidae; genus Nothobranchius; species Nothobranchius furzeri. The sequence goes on from NC_091743.1 coordinate 13,038,205, forward strand.
TTTGTGGGCTTATAACTTGGCTTCTGAATGTCCTAGAGAGGTCAGGTTTGTTTTAGTGTACTCCAATCAACAGCCCCTACAAGCACAAAAATGAATGGAGTCATTAGCACTTATGGTTTGTAAATGGCACCCAGAATTATGTTGCACTAAGCACAATTTCACATCATTCTGGGTCCATTTGTGTGAAAACAAGGTCCAATCAGGCTGAAACGTTACAGGAAGGTAGAATCTATTGAGTTGTAAGTGATCTGAACATTTCATGATCATAGCACTTTCCTAAGAGGGTCAAACCATGTCCCAAAGGTCACCGGAACTGGTGTCAATTTAAAGAAGTAATCCAGTTACACATTTGTGGGCTTATAACTTGGCTTCTGAATGTCCTAGAGAGATCAGGTTTGTTTTAGTGTACTCCAATCAACAGCCCCTACAACCACAAAAAGGAATGGAGTCATTAGCACTTATGGTTTGTAAATGGCACTCAGAATTATGTTGCACGAAGCACAATTTCACATCATTCTGGGCTCATTTGTGTGAAAACAAGGTCATATCAGGCTGAAACGTTACAGGAAGGGAGAATCTATTGAGTTGTAAGTGATCTGAACGTTTCATGATGATAGCACTTTCCGAAGGGGGTCAAACCATGTCCCAAAGGTCACCGGATCTGGTGTCAATTTAAAGAAGTTGTCCAGTTACACATTTGTGGGCTTATAACTTGGCTTCTGAATGTCCTAGAGAGATCAGGTTTGTTTTAGTGTACTCCAATCAACAGCCCCTACAACCACAAAAAAGGAATGGAGTCATTAGCACTTATGGTTTGTAAATGGCACCCAGAATTATGTTGCACGAAGAACAATTTCACATCATTCTGGGTTCATTTGTGTGAAAACAAGGTCCAATCAGGCTGAAATTTTACAGGAAGGTAGAATCTATTGAGTTGTAAGTGATCTGAATGTTTTATTATTATAGCACTTTTCTAAGAGGGTCAAACCATGTCCCAAAGGTCACCGGATCTGGTGTCAATTTAAAGAAGTAGTCCAGTTACACCTTTGTGGGCTTATAACTTGGCTTCTGAATGTCCTAGAGAGATCAGGTTTGTTTTAGTGTACTACAATCAACAGCCCCTACAACCACAAAAAGGAATGGAGTCATTAGCACTTATGGTTTTTAAATGGCACCCAGAATTATGTTGCACGAAGCACAATTTCACATCATTCTGGGTTAATTTATGTGAAAACCAGGTCCAATCAGGCTGAAACGTTACAGGAAGGTAGAATCTATTGAGTTGTAAGTGATCTGAACGTTTCATGATGATAGCACTTTCCTAAGGGGGTCAAACCATGTCCCAAAGGTCACCGGATCTGGTGTCAATTTAAAGAAGTAGTCCAGTTACACATTTGTGGGCTTATAACTTGGCTTCTGAATGTCCTAGAGAGATCAGGTTTGTTTTAATGTACTCCAATCAACAGCCCCTACAACCACAAAAAGGAATGGAGTCATTAGCACTTATGGTTTGTAAATGGCACCCAGAATTATGTTGCACGAAGCACAATTTCACATCATTCTGGGTTCATTTGTTTGAAAACAAGGTCCAATCAGGCTGAAACGTTACAGGAAGGTAGAATCTATTGAGTTGTAAGTGATCTGAACATTTCATGATGATAGCACTTTCCTAAGGGGGTCAAACCATGTCCCAAAGGTCAGCGGATCTGGTGTCAATTTAAAGAAGTAGTCCAGTTACACATTTGTGGGCTTGTAACTTGGCTTCTGAATGTCCTAGAGAGATCAGGTTTGTTTTAGTGTACTCCAATCAACAGCCCCTACAACCACAAAAAGGAATGGAGTCATTAGCATTTATGGTTTGTAAATGGCACCCAGAATTATGTTGCACGAAGCACAATTTCACATCATTCTGGGTCCATTTGTGTGAAAACAAGGTCCAATCAGGCTGAAATGCTACAAGGAGGTAGAATCTATTGAGTTGTAAGTGATCTGAACGTTTCAAGATGGTCGCACATTCCTATAGGGGGTAAAACCATGTCCCAAAGGTCACCGGGCCTGGTGTCACTTTAAAGAAGTAGTCCAGTTACACCTTTGTGGGCTTATAACTTGGCTTCTGAATGTCCTAGAGAGGTCAGGTTTGTTTTAGTGTACTCCAATCAACAGCCCCTACAACCACAAAAAGGAATGGAGTCATTAGCACTTATGGTTTTTAAATGGCACCCAGAATTATGTTGCACGAAGCACAATTTCACATCATTCTGGGTTCATTTGTGTGAAAACAAGGTCCAATCAGGCTGAAACCTTACAGGAAGGTAGAATCTATTGAGTTGTAAGTGATCCGAACGTTTCATGATGATAGCCCTTTCCTAAGGGGGTCAAACCATGTCCCAAAGCTCACCGGATCTGGTGTCAATTTAAAGAAGTAGTCCAGTTACACATTTGTGGGCTTGAAACTTGGCTTCTGAATGTCCTAGAGAGATCAGGTTTGTTTTAATGTAATCCAATCAACAGCCCTTACAACCACAAAAATGAATGGAGTCATTAGCACTTATGGTTTGTAAATGGCACCCAGAATTATGTTGCACGAAGCACAATTTCACATCATTCTGGGTCCATTTGTGTGAAAACAAGGTCCAATCAGGCTGAAACGTTACAGGAAGGTAGAATATATTGAGTTGTAAGTGATCTGAACGTTTCATGATGATAGCACTTTCCTAAGGGGGTCAAACCATGTCCCAAAGGTCACCGGATCTGGTGTCAATTTAAAGAAGTAGTCCAGTTACACATTTGTGGGCTTATAACTTGGCTTCTGAATGTCCTAGAGCGATCAGGTTTGTTTTAGTGTACAACAATCAACAGCCCCTACAACCACAAAAAGGAATGGAGTCATTAGCACTTATGGTTTTTAAATGGCACCCAGAATTATGTTGCACGAAGCACAATTTCACATCATTCTGGGTTCATTTGTGTGAAAACAAGGTCCAATCAGGCTGAAACATTACAGGAAGGTAGAATCTATTGAGTTGTAAGTGATCTGAACGTTTCATGATGATAGCACTTTCCTAAGGGGGTCAAACCATGTCCCAAAGGTCACCGGATCTGGTGTCACTTTAAAGAAGTAGTCCAGTTACACTTTTGTGGCCTTATAACTTGGCTTTTGAATGTCCTAGAGAGGTCAGGTTTATTTTAGTGTACTCCAATCAACAGCCCCTACAACCACAAAAAGGAATGGAGTCATTAGCACTTATGGTTTGTAAATGGCACCCAGAATTATGTTGCACGAAGCACAATTTCACATCATTCTGGGTCCATTTGTGTGAAAACAAGGTCCAATCAGGCTGAAACGTTACAGGAAGGTAGAATCTATTGAGTTGTAAGTATTCTGAACGTTTCATGATGATAGCGCTTTCCTAAGGGGGTCAAACCATGTCCCAAAGGTCACCGGATCTGGTGTCAATTTAAAGAAGTAGTCCAGTTACACATTTGTGGGCTTATAACTTGGCTTCTGAATGTCCTAAAGAGATCAGGTTTGTTTTAGTGTACTCCAATCAACAGCCCCTACAACCACAAAAAGGAATGGAGTCATTAGCACTTATGGTTTGTAAATGGCACCCAGAATTATGTTGCACGAAGCACAATTTCACATCATTCTGGGTCGATTTGTGTGAAAACAAGGTCCAATCAGGCTGAAACGCTACAAGAAGGTAGAATCTATTGAGTTGTAAGTGATCTGAACGTTTCAAGATGATCGCACATTCCTATAGGGGGTAAAACCATGTCCCAAAGGTCACCGGGCCTGGTGTCACTTTAAAGAATTAGTCCAGTTACACCTTTGTGGGCTTATAACTTGGCTTCTGAATGTCCTAGAGAGGTTAGGTTTGTTTTAGTGTACTCCAATCAAAAGCCCCTACAACCACAAAAAGGAATGGAGTCATTAGCACTTATGGTTTGTAAATGACACCCAGTATTATGTTGCACGAAGCACAATTTCACATCATTCTGGGTTCATTTGTGTGAAAACAAGGTCCAATCAGGCTGAAACGTTACAGGAAGGTAGAATCTATTGAGTTGTAAGTGATCTGAACGTTTCATGATGATAGCACTTTCCTAAGCGGGTCAAACCATGTCCCAAAGGTCACCGGATCTGGTGTCAATTTAAAGAAGTAGTCCAGTTACACATTTGTGGGCTTATAACTTGGCTTCTGAATGTCCTAGAGAGATCAGGTTTGTTTTAGTGTACTCCAATCAACAGCCCCTACAACCACAAAAAGGAATGGAGTCATTAGCACTTATGGTTTTTAAATGGCACCCAGAATTATGTTGCACGAAGGACAATTTCACATCATTCTGGGTTCATTTGTGTGAAAACAAGGTCCAATCAGGCTGAAACGTTACAAGAAGGTAGAATCTATTGAGTTGTAAGTGATCTGAACGTTTCATGATGATAGCGCTTTCCTAAGGGGGTCAAACCATGTCCCAAAGGTCACCGGATCTGGTGTTAATTTAAAGAAGTAGTCCAGTTACACATTTGTGGGCTTATAACTTGGCTTCTGAATGTCCTAGAGCGATCAGGTTTGTTTTAGTGTACTCCAATCAACAGCCCCTACAACCACAAAAAGGAATGGTGTCATTAGCACTTATGGTTTTTAAATGGCACCCAGAATTATGTTGCACGAAGCAATATTTCACATCATTCTGGGTTCATTTGTGTGAAAACAAGGTCCAATCAGGCTGAAACATTACAGGAAGGTAGAATCTATTGAGTTGTAAGTGATCTGAACGTTTCATGATGATAGCACTTTCCTAAGGGGGTCAAACCATGTCCCAAAGGTCACCGGATCTGGTGTCACTTTAAAGAAGTAGTCCAGTTACACTTTTGTGGCCTTATAACTTGGCTTCTGAATGTCCTAGAGAGGTCAGGTTTATTTTAATGTACTCCAATCAACATCCCCTACAACCACAAAAAGGAATGGAGTCATTAGCACTTATGGTTTGTAAATGGCACCCAGAATTATGTTGCACGAAGCACAATTTCACATCATTCTGGGTCCATTTGTGTGAAAACAAGGTCCAATCAGGCTGAAACGTTACAGGAAGGTAGAATCTTTTGAGTTGTAAGTATTCTGAACGTTTCATGATGATAGCACTTTCCTAAGGGGGTCAAACCATGTCCCAAAGGTCACCGGATCTGGTGTCAATTTAAAGAAGTAGTCCAGTTACACATTTGTGGGCTTATAACTTGGCTTCTGAATGTCCTAGAGAGATCAGGTTTGTTTTAGTGTACTCCAATCAACAGCCCCTACAACCACAAAAAGGAATGGAGTCATTAGCACTTATGGTTTGTAAATGGCACCCAGAATTATGTTGCACGAAGCACAATTTCACATCATTCTGGGTCGATTTGTGTGAAAACAAGGTCCAATCAGGCTGAAACGCTACAAGAAGGTAGAATCTATTGAGTTGTAAGTGATCTGAACGTTTCAAGATGATCGCACATTCCTATAGGGGGTGAAACCATGTCCCAAAGGTCACCGGGCCTGGTGTCACTTTTAAGAAGTAGTCCAGTTACACCTTTGTGGGCTCATAACTTGGCTTCTGAATGTCCTAGAGAGGTTAGGTTTGTTTTAGTGTACTCCAATCAAAAGCCCCTACAACCACAAAAAGGAATGGAGTCATTAGCACTTATGGTTTGTAAATGACACCCAGTATTATGTTGCACGAAGCACAATTTCACATCATTCTGGGTTCATTTGTGTGAAAACAAGGTCCAATCAGGCTGAAACGTTACAGGAAGGTAGAATCTATTGAGTTGTAAGTGATCTGAACGTTTCATGATGATAGCACTTTCCTAAGCGGGTCAAACCATGTCCCAAAGGTCACCGGATCTGGTGTCAATTTAAAGAAGTAGTCCAGTTACACATTTGTGGGCTTATAACTTGGCTTCTGAATGTCCTAGAGAGATCAGGTTTGTTTTAGTATACTCCAATCAACAGCCCCTACAACCACAAAAAGGAATGGAGTCATTAGCACTTATGGTTTTTAAATGGCACCCAGAATTATGTTGCACGAAGGACAATTTCACATCATTCTGGGTTCATTTGTGTGAAAACAAGGTCCAATCAGGCTGAAACGTTACAAGAAGGTAGAATCTATTGAGTTGTAAGTGATCTGAACGTTTCATGATGATAGCGCTTTCCTAAGGGGGTCAAACCATGTCCCAAAGGTCACCGGATCTGGTGTTAATTTAAAGAAGTAGTCCAGTTACACATTTGTGGGCTTATAACTTGGCTTCTGAATGTCCTAGAGCGATCAGGTTTGTTTTAGTGTACTCCAATCAACAGCCCCTACAACCACAAAAAGGAATGGAGTCATTAGCACTTATGGTTTTTAAATGGCACCCAGAATTATGTTGCACGAAGCAATATTTCACATCATTCTGGGTTCATTTGTGTGAAAACAAGGTCCAATCAGGCTGAAACATTACAGGAAGGTAGAATCTATTGAGTTGTAAGTGATCTGAACGTTTCATGATGATAGCACTTTCCTAAGGGGGTCAAACCATGTCCCAAAGGTCACCGGATCTGGTGTCACTTTAAAGAAGTAGTCCAGTTACACTTTTGTGGCCTTATAACTTGGCTTCTGAATGTCCTAGAGAGGTCAGGTTTATTTTAATGTACTCCAATCAACATCCCCTACAACCACAAAAAGGAATGGAGTCATTAGCACTTATGGTTTGTAAATGGCACCCAGAATTATGTTGCACGAAGCACAATTTCACATCATTCTGGGTCCATTTGTGTGAAAACAAGGTCCAATCAGGCTGAAACGTTACAGGAAGGTAGAATCTTTTGAGTTGTAAGTATTCTGAATGTTTCATGATGATAGCGCTTTCCTAAGGGGGTCAAACCATGTCCCAAAGGTCACCGGATCTGGTGTCAATTTAAAGAAGTAGTCCAGTTACACATTTGTGGGCTTATAACTTGGCTTCTGAATGTCCTAGAGAGATCAGGTTTGTTTTAGTGTACTCCAATCAACAGCCCCTACAACCACAAAAAGGAATGGAGTCATTAGCACTTATGGTTTGTAAATGGCACCCAGAATTATGTTGCACGAAGCACAATTTCACATCATTCTGGGTCGATTTGTGTGAAAACAAGGTCCAATCAGGCTGAAACGCTACAAGAAGGTAGAATCTATTGAGTTGTAAGTGATCTGAACGTTTCAAGATGATCGCACATTCCTATAGGGGGTGAAACCATGTCCCAAAGGTCACCGGGCCTGGTGTCACTTTTAAGAAGTAGTCCAGTTACACCTTTGTGGGCTCATAACTTGGCTTCTGAATGTCCTAGAGAGGTTAGGTTTGTTTTAGTGTACTCCAATCAAAAGCCCCTACAACCACAAAAAGGAATGGAGTCATTAGCACTTATGGTTTGTAAATAACACCCAGTATTATGTTGCACGAAGCACAATTTCACATCATTCTGGGTTCATTTGTGTGAAAACAAGGTCCAATCAGGCTGAAACGTTACAGGACGGTAGAATCTATTGAATTGTAAGTGATCTGAACGTTTCATGATGATAGCACTTTCCTAAGGGGGTCAAACCATGTCCCAAAAGTCAACGGATCTGGTGTCAATTTAAAGAAGTAGTCCAGTTACACATTTGTGGGCTTATAACTTGGCTTCTGAATGTCCTAGAGAGATCAGGTTTGTTTTAGTGTACTCCAATCAACAGCCCCTACAACCACAAAAAGGAATGGAGTCATTAGCACTTATGGTTTTTAAATGGCACCCAGAATTATTTTGCACGAAGCACAATTTCACATCATTCTGGGTTCATTTGTGTGAAAACAAGGTCCAATAAGGCTGAAACGTTACAGGAAGGTAGAATCTATTGAGTTGTAAGTGATCTGAACGTTTCATGATGATAGCACTTTCCTAAGCGGGTCAAACCATGTCCCAAAGGTCACCGGATCTGGTGTCAATTTAAAGAAGTAGTCCAGTTACACATTTGTGGGCTTATAACTTGGCTTCTGAATGTCCTAGAGAGATCAGGTTTGTTTTAGTGTACTCCAATCAACAGCCCCTACAACCACAAAAAGGAATGGAGTCATTAGCACTTATGGTTTGTAAATGGCACCCAGAATTATGTTGCACGAAGCACAATTTCACATCATTCTGGGTCCATTTGTGTGAAAACAAGGTCCAATCAGGCTGAAACGTTACAGGAAGGTAGAATCTATTGAGTTGTAAGTTATCTGAACTTTTCATGATGATAGCACTTTCCTAAGGGGGTCAAACCATGTCCCAAAGGTCACCGGATCTGGTGTCAATTTACAGAAGTTGTCCAGTTACACATTTGTGGGCTTATAACTTGGCTTCTGAATGTCCTAGAGAGATCAGGTTTGTTTTAGTGTACTCCAATCAACAGCCCCTACAACCACAAAAAGGAATGGAGTCATTAGCACTTATGGTTTGTAAATGGCACCCAGAATTATGTTGCACGAAACACAATTTCACATCATTCTGGGTTCATTTGTGTGAAAACAAGGTCCAATCAGGCTGAAATGTTACAGGAAGGTAGAATCTATTGAGTTGTAAGTGATCTGAATGTTTTATTATGATAGCACTTTCCTAAGAGGGTCAAACCATGTCCCAAAGGTCACCGGATCTGGTGTCAATTTAAAGAAGTAGTCCAGTTACACATTTGTGGGCTTATAACTTGGCTTCTGAATGTCCTAGAGAGATCAGGTTTGTTTTAGTATACTCCAATCAACAGCCCCTACAACCACAAAAAGGAATGGAGTCATTAGCACTTATGGTTTGTAAATGGCACCAAGAATTATGTTGTACAAAGCACAATTTCACATCATTCTGGGTTCATTTGTTTGAAAACAAGGTCCAATCAGGCTGAAACGTTACAGGAAGGTAGAATCTATTGAGTTGTAAGTGATCTGAACATTTCATGATGATAGCACTTTCCTAAGGGGGTCAAACCATGTCCCAAAGGTCACCGGATCTGGTGTCAATTTAAAGAAGTAGTCCAGTTACACATTTGTGGGCTTGTAACTTGGCTTCTGAATGTCCAAGAGAGATCAGGTTTGTTTTAGTGTACTCCAATCAACAGCCCCTACAACCACAAAAAGGAATGGAGTCATTAGCATTTATGGTTTGTAAATGGCACCCAGAATTATGTTGCACGAAGCACAATTTCACATCATTCTGGGTCCATTTGTGTGAAAACAAGGTCCAATCAGGCTGAAACGCTACAAGAAGGTAGAATCTATTGAGTTGTAAGTGATCTGAACGTTTCAAGATGATCGCACATTCCTATAGGGGGTAAAACCATGTCCCAAAGGTCACCGGGCCTGGTGTCACTTTAAAGAAGTAGTCCAGTTACACCTTTGTGGGCTTATAACTTGGCTTCTGAATGTCCTAGAGAGGTCAGGTTTGTTTTAGTGTACTCCAATCAACAGCCCCTACAACCACAAAAAGGAATGGAGTCATTAGCACTTATGGTTTTTAAATGGCACCCAGAATTATGTTGCACGAAGCACAATTTCACATCATTCTGGGTTCATGCGTGTGAAAACAAGGTCCAATCAGGCTGAAACGTTACAGGAAGGTAGAATCTATTGAGTTGTAAGTGATCCGAACGTTTCATGATGATAGCACTTTCCTAAGGGGGTCAAACCATGTCCCAAAGGTCACCGGATCTGGTGTCAATTTAAAGAAGTAGTCCAGTTACACAATGGTGGGCTTGTAACTTGGCTTCTGAATGTCCTAGAGAGATCAGGTTTGTTTTAATGTACTCCAATCAACAGCCCTTACAACCACAAAAATGAATGGAGTCATTAGCACTTATGGTTTGTAAATGGCACCCAGAATTATGTTGCACGAAGCACAATTTCACATCATTCTGGGTCCATTTGTGTGAAAACAAGGTCCAATCAGGCTGAAACGTTACAGGAAGGTAGAATCTATTGAGTTGTAAGTGATCTGAACGTTTCATGATGATAGCACTTTCCTAAGAGGGTCAAACCATGTCCCAAAGGTCACCTGAACTGGTGTCAATTTAAAGAAGTAATCCAGTTACACATTTGTGGGCGTATAACTTGGCTTCTGAATGTCCTAGAGAGATCAGGTTTGTTTTAGTGTACTCCAATCAACAGCCCCTACAACCACAAAAAGGAATGGAGTCATTAGCACTTATGGTTTGTAAATGGCACTCAGAATTATGTTGCACGAAGCACAATTTCACATCATTCTGGGCTCATTTGTGTGAAAACAAGGTCCTATCAGGCTGAAACGTTACAGGAAGGTAGAATCTATTGAGTTGTAAGTGATCTGAACGTTTCATGATGATAGCACTTTCCGAAGGGGGTCAAACCATGTCCCAAAGGTCACCGGATCTGGTGTCAATTTAAAGAAGTTGTCCAGTTACACATTTGTGGGCTTATAACTTGGCTTCTGAATTTCCTAGAGAGATCAGGTTTGTTTTAGTGTACTCCAATCAACAGCCCCTACAACCACAAAAAGGAATGGAGTCATTAGCACTTATGGTTTGTAAATGGCACCCAGAATTATGTTGCACGAAGCACAATTTCACATCATTCTGGGTTCATTTGTGTGAAAACAAGGTCCAATCAGGCTGAAATGTTACAGGAAGGTAGAATCTATTGAGTTGTAATTGATCTGAATGTTTTATTATGATAGCACTTTCCTAAGAGCGTCAAACCATGTCCCAAAGGTCACCGGATCTGGTGTCAATTTAAAGAAGTAGTCCAGTTACACCTTTGTGGGCTTATAACTTGGCTTCTGAATGTCCTAGAGAGATCAGGTTTGTTTTAGTATACTCCAATCAACAGCCCCTACAACCACAAAAAGGAATGGAGTCATTAGCACTTATGGTTTTTAAATGGCACCCAGAATTATGTTGCACGAAGCACAATTTCACATCATTCTGGGTTAATTTGTGTGAAAACAAGGTCCAGTCAGGCTGAAATGTTACAGGAAGGTAGAATCTATTGAGTTGTAAGTGATCTGAACGTTTCATGATGATAGCACTTTCCTAAGGGGGTCAAACCATGTCCCAAAGGTCACCGGATCTGGTGTCAATTTAAAGAAGTAGTCCAGTTACACATTTGTGGGCTTATAACTTGGCTTCTGAATGTCCTAGAGAGATCAGGTTTGTTTTAGTGTACTCCAATCAACAGCCCCTACAACCACAAAAAGGAATGGAGTCATTAGCACTTATGGTTTGTAAATGGCACCCAGAATTATGTTGCACGAAGCACAATTTCACATAATTCTGGGTTCATTTGTGTGAAAACAAGGTCCAATCAGGCTGAAATGTTACAGGAAGGTAGAATCTATTGAGTTGTAAGTGATCTGAATGTTTTATTATGATAGCACTTTCCTAAGAGGGTCAAACCATGTCCCAAAGGTCACCGGATCAGGTGTCAATTTAAAGAAGTAGTCCAGTTACACATTTGTGGGCTTATAACTTGGCTTCTGAATGTCCTAGAGAGATCAGGTTATTTTTAATGCACTCCAATCAACAGCCCCTACAACCACAAAAAGGAATGGAGTCATTAGCACTTATGGTTTGTAAATGGCACCCAGAATTATGTTGCACGAAGCACAATTTCACATCATTCTGGGTTCATTTGTGTGAAAACAAGGTCCAATCAGGCTGAAACGTTACAGGAAGGTAGAATCTATTGAGTTGTAAGTGATCTGAACATTTCATGATGATAGCACTTTCCTAAGGGGGTCAAACCATGTCCCAAAGGTCACCGGATCTGGTGTCAATTTAAAGAAGTAGTCCAGTTACACATTTGTGGGCTTGTAACTTGGCTTCTGAATGTCCTAGAGAGATCAGGTTTGTTTTAGTGTACTCCAATCAACAGCCCTTACAACCACAAAAAGGAATGGAGTCATTAGCATTTATGGTTTGTAAATGGCACCCAGAATTATGTTGCACGAAGCACAATTTCACATCATTCTGGGTCCATTTGTGTGAAAACAAGGTCCAATCAGGCTGAAACGCTACAAGAAGGTAGAATCTATTGAGTTGTAAGTGATCTGAACGTTTCAAGATGATCGCACATTCCTATAGGGGGTAAAACCATGTCCCAAAGGTCACCGGGCCTGGTGTCACTTTAAAGTAGTCCAGTTACACCTTTGTGGGCTTATAACTTGGCTTCTGAATGTCCTAGAGAGGTCAGGTTTGTTTTAGTGTACTCCAATCAACAGCCCCTACAACCACAAAAAGGAATGGAGTCATTAGCACTTATGGTTTTTAAATGGCACCCAGAATTATGTTGCACGAAGCACAATTTCACATCATTCTGGGTTCATGCGTGTGAAAACAAGGTCCAATCAGGCTGAAACGTTACAGGAAGGTAGAATCTATTGAGTTGTAAGTGATCTGAACGTTTCATGATGATAGCACTTTCCTAAGGGGGTCAAACCATGTCCCAAAGGTCACCGGATCTGGTGTCAATTTAAAGAAGTAGTCCAGTTACACAATGGTGGGCTTGTAACTTGGCTTCTGAATGTCCTAGAGAGATCAGGTTTGTTTTAATGTACTCCAATCAACAGCCCTTACAACCACAAAAATGAATGGAGTCATTAGCACTTATGGTTTGTAAATGCCACCCAGAATTATGTTGCACGAAGCACAATTTCACATCATTCTGGGTCCATTTGTGTGAAAACAAGGTCCAATCAGGCTGAAACGTTACAGGAAGGTAGAATCTATTGAGTTGTAAGTGATCTGAACGTTTCATGATGATAGCACTTTCCTAAGAGGGTCAAACCATGTCCCAAAGGTCACCTGAACTGGTGTCAATTTAAAGAAGTAATCCAGTTACACATTTGTGGGCGTATAACTTGGCTTCTGAATGTCCTAGAGAGATCAGGTTTGTTTTAGTATACTCCAATCAACAGCCCCTACAACCACAAAAAGGAATGGAGTCATTAGCACTTATGGTTTTTAAATGGCACCCAGAATTATGTTGCACGAAGCACAATTTCACATCATTCTGGGTTCATTTGTGTGAAAACAAGGTCCAATCAGGCTGAAACGTTACAAGAAGGTAGAATCTATTGAGTTGTAAGTGATCTGAACGTTTCATGATGATAGCGCTTTCCTAAGGGGGTCAAACCATGTCCCAAAGGTCACCGGATCTGGTGTTAATTTAAAGAAGTAGTCCAGTTACACATTTGTGGGCTTATAACTTGGCTTCTGAATGTCCTAGAGCGATCAGGTTTGTTTTAGTGTACTCCAATCAACAGCCCCTACAACCACAAAAAGGAATGGAGTCATTAGCACTTATGGTTTTTAAATGGCACCCAGAATTATGTTGCACGAAGCACAATTTCACATCATTCTGGGTTCATTTGTGTGAAAACAAGGTCCAATCAGGCTGAAACATTACAGGAAGGTAGAATCTATTGAGTTGTAAGTGATCTGAACGTTTCATGATGATAGCACTTTCCTAAGGGGGTCAAACCATGTCCCAAAGGTCACCGGATCTGGTGTCACTTTAAAGAAGTAGTCCAGTTACACTTTTGTGGCCTTATAACTTGGCTTCTGAATGTCCTAGAGAGGTCAGGTTTATTTTAATGTACTCCAATCAACAGCCCCTACAACCACAAAAAGGAATGGAGTCATTAGCACTTATGGTTTGTAAATGGCACCCAGAATTATGTTGCACGAAGCACAATTTCACATCATTCTGGGTCCATTTGTGTGAAAACAAGGTCCAATCAGGCTGAAACGTTACAGGAAGGTAGAATCTTTTGAGTTGTAAGTATTCTGAACGTTTCATGATGATAGCGCTTTCCTAAGGGGGTCAAACCATGTCCCAAAGGTCACCGGATCTGGTGTCAATTTAAAGAAGTAGTCCAGTTACATATTTGTGGGCTTATAACTTGGCTTCTGAATGTCCTAGAGAGATCAGGTTTGTTTTAGTGTACTCCAATCAACAGCCCCTACAACCACAAAAAGGAATGGAGTCATTAGCACTTATGGTTTGTAAATGGCACCCAGAATTATGTTGCACGAAGCACAATTTCACATCATTCTGGGTCGATTTGTGTGAAAACAAGGTCCAATCAGGCTGAAACGCTACAAGAAGGTAGAATCTATTGAGTTGTAAGTGATCTGAACGTTTCAAGATGATCGCACATTCCTATAGGGGGTGAAACCATGTCCCAAAGGTCACCGGGCCTGGTGTCACTTTTAAGAAGTAGTCCAGTTACACCTTTGTGGGCTCATAACTTGGCTTCTGAATGTCCTAGAGAGGTTAGGTTTGTTTTAGTGTACTCCAATCAAAAGCCCCTACAACCACAAAAAGGAATGGAGTCATTAGCACTTATGGTTTGTAAATAACACCCAGTATTATGTTGCACGAAGCACAATTTCACATCATTCTGGGTTCATTTGTGTGAAAACAAGGTCCAATCAGGCTGAAACGTTACAGGAAGGTAGAATCTATTGAATTGTAAGTGATCTGAACGTTTCATGATGATAGCACTTTCCTAAGGGGGTCAAACCATGTCCCAAAAGTCAACGGATCTGGTGTCAATTTAAAGAAGTAGTCCAGTTACACATTTGTGGGCTTATAACTTGGCTTCTGAATGTCCTAGAGAGATCAGGTTTGTTTTAGTGTACTCCAATCAACAGCCCCTACAACCACAAAAAGGAATGGAGTCATTAGCACTTATGGTTTTTAAATTGCACCCAGAATTATGTTGCACGAAGCACAATTTCACATCATTCTGGGTTCATTTGTGTGAAAACAAGGTCCAATAAGGCTGAAACATTACAGGAAGGTAGAATCTATTGAGTTGTAAGTGATCTGAACGTTTCATGATGATAGCACTTTCCTAAGCGGGTCAAACCATGTCCCAAAGGTCACCGGATCTGGTGTCAATTTAAAGAAGTAGTCCAGTTACACATTTGTGGGCTTATAACTTGGCTTCTGAATGTCCTAGAGAGATCAGGTTTGTTTTAGTGTACTCCAATCAACAGCCCCTACAACCACAAAAAGGAATGGAGTCATTAGCACTTATGGTTTGTAAATGGCACCCAGAATTATGTTGCACGAAGCACAATTTCACATCATTCTGGGTCCATTTGTGTAAAAACAAGGTCCAATCAGGCTGAAACGTTACAGGAAGGTAGAATCTATTGAGTTGTAAGTTATCTGAACGTTTCATGATGATAGCACTTTCCTAAGGGGGTCAAACCATGTCCCAAAGGTCACCGGATCTGGTGTCAATTTACAGAAGTTGTCCAGTTACACATTTGTGGGCTTATAACTTGGCTTCTGAATGTCCTAGAGAGATCAGGTTTGTTTTAGTGTACTCCAATCAACAGCCCCTACAACCACAAAAAGGAATGGAGTCATTAGCACTTATGGTTTGTAAATGGCACCCAGAATTATGTTGCACGAAGCACAATTTCACATCATTCTGGGTTCATTTGTGTGAAAACAAGGTCCAATCAGGCTGAAATGTTACAGGAAGGTAGAATCTATTGAGTTGTAAGTGATCTGAATGTTTTATTATGATAGCACTTTCCTAAGAGGGTCAAACCATGTCCCAAAGGTCACCGGATCAGGTGTCAATTTAAAGAAGTAGTCCAGTTACACATTTGTGGGCTTATAACTTGGCTTCTGAATGTCCTAGAGAGATCAGGTTTGTTTTAATGTACTCCAATCAACAGCCCCTACAACCACAAAAAGGAATGGAGTCATTAGCACTTATGGTTTGTAAATGGCACCCAGAATTATGTTGCACGAAGCACAATTTCACATCATTCTGGGTCCATTTGTGAGAAAACAAGGTCCAATCAGGCTGAAACGTTACAGGAAGGTAGAATCTATTGAGTTGTAAGTGATCTGAACGTTTCATGATGATAGCACTTTCCTAAGGGGGTCAAACCATGTCCCAAAGGTCACCGGAACTGGTGTCAATTTAAAGAAGTAGTCCAGTTACACATTTGTGGGCTTATAACTTGGCTTCTGAATGTCCTATAGAGATCAGGTTATTTTTAATGCACTCCAATCAACAGCCCCTACAACCACAAAAAGGAATGGAGTCATTAGCACTTATGGTTTGTAAATGGCACCCAGAATTATGTTGCACGAAGCACAATTTCACATCATTCTGGGTTCATTTGTGTGAAAACAAGGTCCAATCAGGCTGAAACGTTACAGGAAGGTAGAATCTATTGAGTTGTAAGTGATCTGAACGTTTCATGATGATAGCACTTTCCTAAGGGGGTCAAACCATGTCCCAAAGGTCACCGGATCTGGTGTCAATTTAAAGAAGTAGTCCAGTTACACATTTGTGGGCTTATAACTTGGCTTCTGAATGTCCTAGAGAGATCAGGTTTGTTTTAGTGTACTCCAATCAACAGCCCCTACAACCACAAAAAGGAATGGAGTCATTAGCACTTATGGTTTGTAAATGGCACTCAGAATTATGTTGCACGAAGCACAATTTCACATAATTCTGGGCTCATTTGTGTGAAAACAAGGTCCAATCAGGCTGAAACGTTACAGGAAGGTAGAATCTATTGAGTTGCAAGTGATCTGAACGTTTCATGATGATAGCACTTTCCGAAGGGGGTCAAACCATGTCCCAAAGGTCACCGGATCTGGTGTCAATTTAAAGAAGTTGTCCAGTTACACATTTGTGGGCTTATAACTTGGCTTCTGAATGTCCTAGAGAGATCAGGTTTGTTTTAGTGTACTCCAATCAACAGCCCCTACAACCACAAAAAGGAATGGAGTCATTAGTACTTATGGTTTGTAAATGGCACCCAGAATTATGTTGCACGAAGCACAATTTCACATCATTCTGGGTTAATTTGTGTGAAAACAAGGTCCAATCAGGCTGAAATGTTACAGGAAGGTAGAATCTATTGAGCTGTAAGTGATCTGAATGTTTTATTATGATAGCACTTTCCTAAGAGGGTCAAACCATGTCCCAAAGGTCACCGGATCTGGTGTCAATTTAAAAAAGTAGTCCAGTTACACATTTGTGGGCTTATAACTTGGCTTCTGAATGTCCTAGAGAGATCAGGTTTGTTTTAGTATACTCCAATCAACAGCCCCTACAACCACAAAAAGGAATGGAGTCATTAGCACTTATGGTTTGTAAATGGCACCAAGAATTAAGTTGTACAAAGCACAATTTCACATCATTCTGGGTTCATTTGTTTGAAAACAAGGTCCAATCAGGCTGAAACGTTACAGGAAGGTAGAATCTATTGAGTTGTAAGTGATCTGAACATTTCATGATGATAGCACTTTCCTAAGGGGGTCAAACCATGTCCCAAAGGTCACCGGATCTGGTGTCAATTTAAAGAAGTAGTCCAGTTACACATTTGTGGGCTTGTAACTTGGCTTCTGAATGTCCAAGAGAGATCAGGTTTGTTTTAGTGTACTCCAATCAACAGCCCCTACAACCACAAAAAGGAATGGAGTCATTAGCATTTATGGTTTGTAAATGGCACCCAGAATTATGTTGCACGAAGCACAATTTCACATCATTCTGGGTCCATTTGTGTGAAAACAAGGTCCAATCAGGCTGAAACGCTACAAGAAGGTAGAATCTATTGAGTTGTAAGTGATCTGAACGTTTCAAGATGATCGCACATTCCTATAGGGGGTAAAACCATGTCCCAAAGGTCACCGGGCCTGGTGTCACTTTAAAGAAGTAGTCCAGTTACACCTTTGTGGGCTTATAACTTGGCTTCTGAATGTCCTAGAGAGGTCAGGTTTGTTTTAGTGTACTCCAATCAACAGCCCCTACAACCACAAAAAGGAATGGAGTCATTAGCACTTATGGTTTTTAAATGGCACCCAGAATTATGTTGCACGAAGCACAATTTCACATCATTCTGGGTTCATTTGTGTGAAAACAAGGTCCAATCAGGCTGAAATGTTACAGGAAGGTAGAATCTATTGAGTTGTAAGTGATCTGAATGTTTTATTATGATAGCACTTTCCTAAGAGGGTCAAACCATGTCCCAAAGGTCACCGGATCAGGTGTCAATTTAAAGAAGTAGTCCAGTTACACATTTGTGGGCTTATAACTTGGCTTCTGAATGTCCTAGAGAGATCAGGTTTGTTTTAATGTACTCCAATCAACAGCCCCTACAACCACAAAAAGGAATGGAGTCATTAGCACTTATGGTTTGTAAATGGCACCCAGAATTATGTTGCACGAAGCACAATTTCACATCATTCTGGGTCCATTTGTGTGAAAACAAGGTCCAATCAGGCTGAAACGTTACAGGAAGGTAGAATCTATTGAGTTGTAAGAGATCTGAACGTTTCATGATGATAGCACTTTCCTAAGGGGGTCAAACCATGTCCCAAAGGTCACCGGATCTGGTGTCAATTTAAAGAAGTAGTCCAGTTACACAATGGTGGGCATATAACTTGGCTTCTGAATGTCCTAGAGAGATCAGGTTTGTTTTAAGGTACTCCGATCAACAGCCCCTACAACCACAAAAAGGAATGGAGTCATTAGCACTTATGGTTTGTAAATGGCACCCAGAATTATGTTGCACGAAGCACAATTTCACATCATTCTGGGTCCATTTGTGTGAAAACAAGGTCCAATAAAGCTGAAACGCTACAAGAAGGTAGAATCTATTGAGTTGTAAGTGATCTGAACGTTTCAAGATGATCGCACATTCCTATAGGGGGTAAAACCATGTCCCAAAGGTCACCGGGCCTGGTGTCACTTTAAAGAAGTAGTCCAGTTACACCTTTGTGGGCTTATAACTTGGCTTCTGAATGTCCTAGAGAGGTCAGGTTTGTTTTAGTGTACTCCAATCAACAGCCCCTACAACCACAAAAAGGAATGGAGTCATTAGCACTTATGGTTTGTAAATGGCACCCAGAATTATGTTGCACGAAGCACAATTTCACATCATTCTGGGTTCATTTGTGTGAAAACAAGGTCCAATCAGGCTGAAATGTTACAGGAAGGTAGAATCTATTGAGTTGTAAGTGATCTGAATGTTTTATTATGATAGCACTTTCCTAAGAGGGTCAAACCATGTCCCAAAGGTCACCGGATCAGGTGTCAATTTAAAGAAGTAGTCCAGTTACACATTTGTGGGCTTATAACTTGGCTTCTGAATGTCCTATAGAGATCAGGTTATTTTTAATGCACTCCAATCAACAGCCCCTACAACCACAAAAAGGAATGGAGTCATTAGCACTTATGGTTTGTAAATGGCACCCAGAATTATGTTGCACGAAGCACAATTTCACATCATTCTGGGTCCATTTGTGTGAAAACAAGGTCCAATCAGGCTGAAACGTTACAGGAAGGTAGAATCTATTGAGTTGTAAGTGATCTGAACGTTTCATGATGATAGCACTTTCCTAAGGGGGTCAAACCATGTCCCAAAGGTCACCGGATCTGGTGTCAATTTAAAGAAGTAGTCCAGTTACACATTTGTGGGCTTATAACTTGGCTTCTGAATGTCCTAGAGAGATCAGATTTGTTTTAGTGTACTCCAATCAACAGCCCCTACAACCACAAAAAGGAATGGAGTCATTAGCACTTATGGTTTGTAAATGGCACTCAGAATTATGTTGCACGAAGCACAATTTCACATAATTCTGGGCTCATTTGTGTGAAAACAAGGTCCAATCAGGCTGAAACGTTACAGGAAGGTAGAATCTATTGAGTTGTAAGTGATCTGAACGTTTCATGATGATAGCACTTTCCGAAGGCGGTCAAACCATGTCCCAAAGGTCACCGGATCTGGTGTCAATTTAAAGAAGTTGTCCAGTTACACATTTGTGGGCTTATAACTTGGCTTCTGAATGTCCTAGAGAGATCAGGTTTGTTTTAGTGTACTCCAATCAACAGCCCCTACAACCACAAAAAGGAATGGAGTCATTAGCACTTATGGTTTGTAAATGGCACCCAGAATTATGTTGCACGAAGCACAATTTCACATCATTCTGGGTTCATTTGTGTGAAAACAAGGTCCAATCAGGCTGAAATGTTACAGGAAGGTAGAATCTATTGAGCTGTAAGTGATCTGAATGTTTTATTATGATAGCACTTTCCTAAGAGGGTCAAACCATGTCCCAAAGGTCACCGGATCTGGTGTCAATTTAAAGAAGTAGTCCAGTTACACATTTGTGGGCTTATAACTTGGCTTCTGAATGTCCTAGAGAGATCAGGTTTATTTTAGTATACTCCAATCAACAGCCCCTACAACCACAAAAAGGAATGGAGTCATTAGCACTTATGGTTTGTAAATGGCACCAAGAATTATGTTGTACAAAGCACAATTTCACATCATTCTGGGTTCATTTGTTTGAAAACAAGGTCCAATCAGGCTGAAACGTTACAGGAAGGTAGAATCTATTGAGTTGTAAGTGATTTGAACATTTCATGATGATAGCACTTTCCTAAGGGGGTCAAACCATGTCCCAAAGGTCACCGGATCTGGTGTCAATTTAAAGAAGTAGTCCAGTTACACATTTGTGGGCTTGTAACTTGGCTTCTGAATGTCCTAGAGAGATCAGGTTTGTTTTAGTGTACTCCAATCAACAGCCCCTACAACCACAAAAAGGAATGGAGTCATTAGCATTTATGGTTTGTAAATGGCACCCAGAATTATGTTGCACGAAGCACAATTTCACATCATTCTGGGTCCATTTGTGTGAAAACAAGGTCCAATCAGACTGAAACGCTACAAGAAGGTAGAATCTATTGAGTTGTAAGTGATCTGAACGTTTCAAGATGATCGCACATTCCTATAGGGGGTAAAACCATGTCCCAAAGGTCACCGGGCCTGGTGTCACTTTAAAGAAGTAGTCCAGTTACACCTTTGTGGGCTTATAACTTGGCTTCTGAATGTCCTAGAGAGGTCAGGTTTGTTTTAGTGTACTCCAATCAACAGCCCCTACAACCACAAAAAGGAATGGAGTCATTAGCACTTATGGTTTTTAAATGGCACCCAGAATTATGTTGCACGAAGCACAATTTCACATCATTCTGGGTTCATGCGTGTGAAAACAAGGTCCAATCAGGCTGAAACGTTACAGGAAGGTAGAATCTATTGAGTTGTAAGTGATCCGAACGTTTCATGATGATAGCACTTTCCTAAGGGGGTCAAACCATGTCCCAAAGGTCACCGGATCTGGTGTCAATTTAAAGAAGTAGTCCAGTTACACAATGGTGGGCTTGTAACTTGGCTTCTGAATGTCCTAGAGAGATCAGGTTTGTTTTAATGTACTCCAATCAACAGCCCTTACAACCACAAAAATGAATGGAGTCATTAGCACTTATGGTTTGTAAATGCCACCCAGAATTATGTTGCACGAAGCACAATTTCACATCATTCTGGGTCCATTTGTGTGAAAACAAGGTCCAATCAGGCTGAAACGTTACAGGAAGGTAGAATCTATTGAGTTGTAAGTGATCTGAACGTTTCATGATGATAGCACTTTCCTAAGAGGGTCAAACCATGTCCCAAAGGTCACCTGAACTGGTGTCAATTTAAAGAAGTAATCCAGTTACACATTTGTGGGCGTATAACTTGGCTTCTGAATGTCCTAGAGAGATCAGGTTTGTTTTAGTGTACTCCAATCAACAGCCCCTACAACCACAAAAAGGAATGGAGTCATTAGCACTTATGGTTTGTAAATGGCACTCAGAATTATGTTGCACGAAGCACAATTTCACATCATTCTGGGCTCATTTGTGTGAAATCAAGGTCCTATCAGGCTGAAACGTTACAGGAAGGTAGAATCTATTGAGTTGTAAGTGATCTGAACGTTTCATGATGATAGCACTTTCCGAAGGGGGTCAAACCATGTCCCAAAGGTCACCGGATCTGGTGTCAATTTAAAGAAGTTGTCCAGTTACACATTTGTGGGCTTATAACTTGGCTTCTGAATGTCCTAGAGAGATCAGGTTTGTTTTAGTGTACTCCAATCAACAGCCCCTACAACCACAAAAAGGAATGGAGTCATTAGCACTTATGGTTTGTAAATGGCACCCAGAATTATGTTGCACGAAGCACAATTTCACATCATTCTGGGTTCATTTGTGTGAAAACAAGGTCCAATCAGGCTGAAATGTTACAGGAAGGTAGAATCTATTGAGTTGTAAGTGATCTGAATGTTTTATTATGATAGCACTTTCCTAAGAGGGTCAAACCATGTCCCAAAGGTCACCGGATCTGGTGTCAATTTAAAGAAGTAGTCCAGTTACACCTTTGTGGGCTTATAACTTGGCTTCTGAATGTCCTAGAGAGATCAGGTTTGTTTTAGTATACTCCAATCAACAGCCCCTACAACCACAAAAAGGAATGGAGTCATTAGCACTTATGGTTTTTAAATGGCACCCAGAATTATGTTGCACGAAGCACAATTTCACATCATTCTGGGTTAATTTGTGTGAAAACAAAGTCCAATCAGGCTGAAACGTTACAGGAAGGTAGAATCTATTGAGTTGTAAGTGATCTGAACGTTTCATGATGATAGCACTTTCCTAAGGGGGTCAAACCATGTCCCAAAGGTCACCGGATCTGGTGTCAATTTAAAGAAGTAGTCCAGTTACACATTTGTGGGCTTATAACTTGGCTTCTGAATGTCCTAGAGAGATCAGGTTTGTTTTAGTGTACTCCAATCAACAGCCCCTACAACCACAAAAAGGAATGGAGTCATTAGCACTTATGGTTTGTAAATGGCACCCAGAATTATGTTGCACGAAGCACAATTTCACATCATTCTGGGTTCATTTGTGTGAAAACAAGGTCCAATCAGGCTGAAACGTTACAGGAAGGTAGAATCTATTGAGTTGAAAGTTATCTGAACGTTTCATGATGATCGCACATTCCTATAGGGGTCAAACCATGTCCCAAAGGTCACCGGATCTGGTGTCAATTTAAAGAAGTAGTCCAGTTACACATTTGTGGGCTTATAACTTGGCTTCTGAATGTCCTAGAGCGATCAGGTTTGTTTTAGTGTACTCCAATCAACAGCCCCTACAACCACAAAAAGGAATGGAGTCATTAGCACTTATGTTTGTAAATGGCACCCAGAATTATGTTGCACAATGCACAATTTCACATCATTCTGGGTCCATTTGTGTGAAAACAAGGTCCAATCAGGCTGAAACGTTACAGGAAGGTAGAATCTATCTAGTTGTAAGTGATCTGAACGTTTCAAGATGATAGCACTTTCCTAAGGGGGTCAAACCATGTCCCAAATGTCACCGGATCTGGTGGCAATTTAAAGAAGTAGTCCAGTTACACATTTGTGGGCTTATAACTTGGCTTCTGAATGTCCTAGAGAGATCAGGTTTGTTTTAATGTACTCCAATCAACAGCCCTACAACCACAAAAAGGAATGGAGTCATTAGCACTTATGGTTTTTAAATGGCACCCAGAATTATGTTGCACAAAGCACAATTTCACATCATTCTGGGTTCATTTGTGTGAAAACAAGGTCCAATCAGGCTGAAACGTTACAGGAAGGTAGAATCTATTGAGTTGTTAGTGATCTGAACGTTTCATGATGATAGCACTTTCCTAAGGGGGTCAAACCATGTCCCAAAGGTCAACAGATCTGGTGTCAATTTAAAGAAGTAGTCCAGTTACACATTTGTGGGCTTATAACTTGGCTTCTGAATGTCCTAGAGAGATCAGGTTTGTTTTAGTGTACTCCCATCAACAGCCCCTACAACCACAAAAAGGAATGGAGTCATTAGCACTTATGGTTTTTAAATGGCACCCAGAATTATGTTGCATGAAGCACAATTTCACATCATTCTGGGTTCATTTGTGTGAAAACAAGGTCCAATCAGGCTGAAACGTTACAGGAAGGTATAATCTATTGAGTTGTAAGTGATCTGAACGTTTCATGATGATAGCACTTTCCTAAGGGGGTCAAACCATGTCCCAAAGGTCACCGGATCTGGTGGCAATTTAAAGAAGTAGTCCAGTTACACATTTGTGGGCTTATAACTTGGCTTCTGAATGTCCTAGAGAGATCAGGTTTGTTTTAATGTACTCCAATCAACAGCCCTACAACCACAAAAAGGAATGGAGTCATTAGCACTTATGGTTTTTAAATGGCACCCAGAATTATGTTGCACAAAGCACAATTTCACATCATTCTGGGTTCATTTGTGTGAAAACAAGGTCCAATCAGGCTGAAACGTTACAGGAAGGTAGAATCTATTGAGTTGTTAGTGATCTGAACGTTTCATGATGATAGCACTTTCCTAAGGGGGTCAAACCATGTCCCAAAGGTCAACAGATCTGGTGTCAATTTAAAGAAGTAGTCCAGTTACACATTTGTGGGCTTATAACTTGGCTTCTGAATGTCCTAGAGAGATCAGGTTTGTTTTAGTGTACTCCCATCAACAGCCCCTACAACCACAAAAAGGAATGGAGTCATTAGCACTTATGGTTTTTAAATGGCACCCAGAATTATGTTGCATGAAGCACAATTTCACATCATTCTGGGTTCATTTGTGTGAAAACAAGGTCCAATCAGGCTGAAACGTTACAGGAAGGTATAATCTATTGAGTTGTAAGTGATCTGAACGTTTCATGATGATAGCAATTTCCTAAGGGGGTCAAACCATGTCCCAAAGGTCACCGGATCTGGTGTCACTTTAAAGAAGTAGTCCAGTTACACATTTGTGGGCTTATAACTTGGCTTCTGAATGTCCTAGAGAGGTCAGGTTTGTTTTAGTGTACTCCAATCAACAGCCCCTACAACCACAAAAAGGAATGGAGACATAGGTACTTATGGTTTGTAAATGGCACCCAGAATTATGTTGCACGAAGCACAATTTCACATCATTCTGGGTCCATTTGTGTGAAAACAAGGTCCAATCAGGCTGAAACGCTACAAGAAGGTAGAATCTATTGAGTTGTAAGTGATCTGAACATTTCATGATGATAGCACTTTCCTAAGGGGGTCAAACCATGTCCCAAAGGTCACAGGATCTGGTGTCAATTTAAAGAAGTAGTCCAGTTACACATTTGTGGGCTTATAACTTGGCTTCTGAATATCCTAGAGAGATCACGTTTGTTTTAGTGTACTCCAATCAACATCCCCTACAACCTCAAAAAGGAATGGAGTCATTAGCACTTATGGTTTTTAAATGGCACGCAGAATTATGCTGCACTAAGCACAATTTCACATCATTCTGGGTTCATTTGTGTGAAAACAAGGTCCAATCAGGCTGAAACGTTACAGGAAGGTAGAATCTATTGATTTGTAAGTGATCTGAACGTTTCATGATGATAGCACTTTCCTAAGGGGGTCAAACCATGTCCCAAAGGTCACCGGATCTGGTGTCAATTTAAAGAAGTAGTCCAGTTACACATTTGTGGGCTTATAACTTGGCTTCTGAATGTCCTAGAGAGATCAGGTTTGTTTTAATGTACTCCAACAAACAGCCCCTACAACCACAAAAAGGAATGGAGTCATTAGCACTTATGGTTTGTAAATGGCACCCAGAATTATGTTGCACGAAGCACAATTTCACATCATTCTGGGTCCATTTGTGTGAAAACAAGGTCCAATCAGGCTGAAACGTTACAGGAAGGTAGAATATATTGAGTTGTAAGTGATCTGAACGTTTCATGATGATAGCACTTTCCTAAGGGGGTCAAACCATGTCCCAAAGGTCACCGGATCTGGTGTCAATTTAAAGAAGTAGTCCAGTTACACATTTGTGGGCTTGTAACTTGGCTTCTGAATGTCCTAGAGAGATCAGGTTTGTTTTAATGTAATCCAATCAACAGCCCTTACAACCACAAAAATGAATGGAGTCATTAGCACTTATGGTTTGTAAATGGCACCCAGAATTATGTTGCACGAAGCACAATTTCACATCATTCTGGGTTCATTTGTGTGAAAACAAGGTTCAATCAGGCTGAAACGTTACAGGAAGGTAGAATCTATTGAGTTGAAAGTGATCTGAACGTTTTATTATGATAGCACTTTCCTAAGAGGGTCAAACCATGTCCCAAAGGTCACCGGGCCTGGTGTCACTTTAAAGAAGTAGTCCAGTTACACCTTTGTGGGCTTATAACTTGGCTTCTGAATGTCCTAGAGAGGTCAGATTTGTTTTAGTGTACTCCAATCAACAGCCCCTACAACCACAAAAAGGAATGGAGTCATTAGCACTTATGGTTTTTAAATGGCACCCAGAATTATGTTGCACAAAGCACAATTTCACATCATTCTGGGTTCATTTGTGTGAAAACAAGGTCCAATCAGGCTGAAACGTTACAGGAAGGTAGAATCCATCTAGTTGTAAGTGATCTGAACATTTCATGATGATCGCACATTCCTATAGGGGTCAAACCATGTCCCAAAGGTCACCGGGCCTGGTGTCACTTTAAAGAAGTAGTCCAGATACACCTTTGTGGGCTTATAACTTGGCTTCTGAATGTCCTAGAGAGGTCAGATTTGTTTTAGTGTACTCCAATCAACAGCCCCTACAACCACAAAAAGGAATGGAGTCATTAGCACTTATGGTTTTTAAATGGCACCCAGAATTATGTTGCACAAAGCACAATTTCACATCATTCTGGGTTCATTTGTGTGAAAACAAGGTCCAATCAGGCTGAAACGTTACAGGAAGGTAGAATCCATCTAGTTGTAAGTGATCTGAACATTTCAAGATGATAGCACTTTCCTAAGGGGGTCAAACCATGTCCCAAAGGTCACCGGATCTGGTGTCAATTTAAAGAAGTAGTCCAGTTACACATTTGTGGGCTTATAACTTGGCTTCTGAATGTCCTAGAGAGATCAGGTTTGTTTTAATGTACTCCAATCAACAGCCACTACAACCACAAAAAGGAATGGAGTCATTAGCACTTATGGTTTGTAAATGGCACCCAGAATTATGTTGCACGAAGCACAATTTCACATCATTCTGGGTTCATTTGTGTGAAAAGAAGGTCCAATCAGGCTGAAACGTTACAGGAAGGTAGAATCTATTGAGTTGTAAGTGATCTGAACGTTTCATGATGATAGCACTTTCCTAAGGGGGTCAAACCATGTCCCAAAGGTCACCGGATCTGGTGTCAATTTAAAGAAGTAGTCCAGTTACACATTTGTGGGCTTATAACTTGGCTTCTGAATGTCCTAGAGAGATCAGGTTTGTTTTAATGTACTCCAGTCAACAGCCCCTACAACCACACAAAGGAATGGAGTCATTAGCACTTATGGTTTGTAAATGGCACCCAGAATTATGTTGCACAAAGCACAATTTCACATCATTCTGGGTTCATTTGTGTGAAAACAAGGTCCAATCAGGCTGAAACGTTACAGGAAGGTAGAATCTATTGAGTTGTTAGTGATCTGAACGTTTCATGATGATAGCACTTTCCTAAGGGGGTCAAACCATGTCCCAAAGGTCAACAGATCTGGTGTCAATTTAAAGAAGTAGTCCAGTTACACATTTGTGGGCTTATAACTTGGCTTCTGAATGTCCTAGAGAGATCAGGTTTGTTTTAGTGTACTCCAATCAACAGCCCCTACAACCACAAAAAGGAATGGAGTCATTAGCACTTATGGTTTTTAAATGGCACCCAGAAATATGTTGCACGAAGCACAATTTCACATCATTCTGGGTTCATTTGTGTGAAAACAAGGTCCAATCAGGCTGAAACGTTACAGGAAGGTATAATCTATTGAGTTGTAAGTGATCTGAACGTTTCATGATGATAGCAATTTCCTAAGGGGGTCAAACCATGTCCCAAAGGTCACCGGATCTGGTGTCAATTTAAAGAAGTAGTCCAGTTACACATTTGTGGGCTTATAACTTGGCTTCTGATTGTCCTAGAGAGGTCAGGTTTGTTTTAGTGTACTCCAATCAACAGCCCCTACAACCACAAAAAGGAATGGAGACATTATCACTTATGGTTTGTAAATGGCACCCAGAATTATGTTGCACGAAGCACAATTTCACATCATTCTGGGTCCATTTGTGTGAAAACAAGGTCCAATCAGGCTGAAACGCTACAAGAAGGTAGAATCTATTGAGTTGTAAGTGATCTGAACGTTTCATGATGATAGCACTTTCCTAAGGGGGTCAAACCATGTCCCAAAGGTCACAGGATCTGGTGCCAATTTAAAGAAGTAGTCCAGTTACACGTTTGTGGGCTTATGACTTGGCTTCTGAATATCCTAGAGAGATCAGGTTTGTTTTAGTGTAATCCAATCAACATCCCCTACAACCTCAAAAAGGAATGGAGTCATTAGCACTTATGGTTTTTAAATGGCACCCAGAATTATGCTGCACTAAGCACAATTTCACTTCATTCTGGGTTCATTTGTGTGAAAACAAGGTCCAATCAGGCTGAAACGTTACAGGAAGGTAGAATCTATTGAGTTGTTAGTGATCTGAATGTTTCATGATGATAGCACTTTCCTAAGGGGGTCAAACCATGTCCCAAAGGTCAACAGATCTGGTGTTAATTTAAAGAAGTAGTCCAGTTACACATTTGTGGGCTTATAACTTGGCTTCTGAATGTCCTAGAGAGATCAGGTTTGTTTTAGTGTACTCCAATCAACAGCCCCTACAACCACAAAAAGGAATGGAGTCATTAGCACTTATGGTTTTTAAATGGCACCCAGAAATATGTTGCACGAAGCACAATTTAACATCATTCTGGGTTCATTTGTGTGAAAACAAGGTCCAATCAGGCTGAAACGTTACAGGAAGGTATAATCTATTGAGTTGTAAGTGATCTGAACGTTTCATGATGATAGCAATTTCCTAAGGGGGTCAAACCATGTCCCAAAGGTCACCGGATCTGGTGTCAATTTAAAGAAGTAGTCCAGTTACACATTTGTGGGCTTATAACTTGGCTTCTGAATGTCCTAGAGAGGTCAGGTTTGTTTTAGTGTACTCCAATCAACAGCCCCTACAACCACAAAAAGGAATGGAGACATTAGCACTTATGGTTTGTAAATGGCACCCAGAATTATGTTGCACGAAGCACAATTTCACATCATTCTGGGTCCATTTGTGTGAAAACAAGGTCCAATCAGGCTGAAACGCTACAAGAAGGTAGAATCTATTGAGTTGTAAGTGATCTGAACGTTTCATGATGATAGCACTTTCCTAAGGGGGTCAAACCATGTCCCAAAGGTCACAAGATCTGGTGTCAATTTAAAGAAGTAGTCCAGTTACACCTTTGTGGGCTTATGACTTGGCTTCTGAATATCCTAGAGAGATCAGGTTTGTTTTAATGTACTCCAACCAACAGCCCCTACAACCACAAAAAGGAATGGAGTCATTAGCACTTATGGTTTGTAAATGGCACCCAGAATTATGTTGCACGAAGCACAATTTCACATCATTCTGGGTCCATTTGTGTGAAAACAAGGTCCAATCAGGCTGAAACGTTACAGGAAGGTAGAATCTATTGAGTTGTAAGTGATCCGAACGTTTCATGATGATAGCACTTTCCTAAGGGGGTCAAACCATGTCCCAAAGGTCACCGGATCTGGTGTCAATTTAAAGAATTAGTCCAGTTACACATTTGTGGGCTTGTAACTTGGCTTCTGAATGTCCTAGAGAGATCAGGTTTGTTTTAATGTAATCCAATCAACAGCCCTTACAACCACAAAAATGAATGGAGTCATTAGCACTTATGGTTTGTAAATGGCACCCAGAATTATGTTGCACGAAGCACAATTTCACATCATTCTGGGTCCATTTGTGTGAAAACAAGGTCCAATCAGGCTGAAACGTTACAGGAAGGTAGAATCTATTGAGTTGTAAGTGATCTGAACGTTTCATGATGATAGCACTTTCCTCAGAGGGTCAAACCATGTCCCAAAGGTCACCGGAACTGGTGTCAATTTAAAGAAGTAATCCAGTTACACATTTGTGGGCTTATAACTTGGCTTCTGAATGTCCTAGAGAGATCAGGTTTGTTTTAGTATACTCCAATCAACAGCCCCTACAACCACAAAAAGGAATGGAGTAGCTAGCACTTATGGTTTTTAAATGGCACCCAGAATTATGTTGCACGAAGCACAATTTCACATCATTCTGGGTTCATTTGTGTGAAAACAAGGTCCAATCAGGCTGAAACGTTACAAGAAGGTAGAATCTATTGAGTTGTAAGTGATCTGAACGGTTCACGATGATAGCACTTTCCTAAGGGGGTCAAACCATGTCCCAAAGGTCACCGGATCTGGTGTCAATTTAAAGAAGTAGTCCAGTTACACATTTGTGGGCTTATAACTTGGCTTCTGAATGTCCTAGAGAGATCAGGTTTGTTTTAGTGTACTCCAATCAACAGCCCCTACAACCACAAAAATGAATGGAGTCATTAGCACTTATGGTTTGTAAATGCCACCCAGAATTATGTTGCACGAAGCACAATTTCACATCATTCTGGGTCCATTTGTCTGAAAACAAGGTCCAATCAGGCTGAAACGTTACAAGAAGGTGGAATCTATTGAGTTGTAAGTGATCTGAACGTTTCATGATGATCGCACATTCCTATAGGGGGTCAAACCATGTCCCAAAGGTCACCGGGCCTGGTGTCACTTCAAAGAAGTAGTCCAGTTACACCTTTGTGGGCTTATAACTTGGCTTCTGAATGTCCTAGAGAGGTCAGGTTTGTTTTAGTGTACTCCAATCAACAGCCCCTACAACCACAAAAAGGAATGGAGTCATTAGCACTTATGGTTTGTAAATGGCACCCAGAATTATGTTGCACGAAGCACAATTTCACATAATTCTGGGTTCATTTGTGTGAAAACAAGGTCTAATCAGGCTGAAACGTTACAGGAAGGTAGAATCTATTGAGTTGTAAGTGATCTGAACTTTTCAAGATGATAGCACTTTCCTAAGGGGGTCAAACCATGTCCCAAAGGTCACCGGATCTGGTGTCAATTTAAAGAAGTAGTCCAGTTACACATTTGTGGGCTTATAACTTGGCTTCTGAGTGTCCTAGAGAGATCAGGTTTGTTTTAGTGTACTCCAATCAACAGCCCCTACAACCACGAAAAGGAATGGAGTCATTAGCACTTATGGTTTGTAAATGGCACCCAGAATTATGTTGCACGAAGCACAATTTCACATCATTCTGGGTCCATTTGTGTGAAAACAAGGTCCAATCAGGCTGAAACGTTACAAGAAGGTAGAATCTATTGAGTTGTAAGTGATCTGAACGTTTCAAGATGATCGCACATTCCTATAGGGGGTCAAACCATGTCCCAAAGGTCACCGGGCCTGGTGTCACTTCAAAGAAGTAGTCCAGTTACACCTTTGTGGGCTTATAACTTGGCTTCTGAATGTCCTAGAGAGGTCAGGTTTGTTTTAGTGTACTCCAATCAACAGCCCCTACAACCACAAAAAGGAATGGAGTCATTAGCACTTATGGTTTGTAAATGGCACCCAGAATTATGTTGCACGAAGCACAATTTCACATCATTCTGGGTCCATTTGTGTGAAAACAAGGTCCAATCAGGTTGAAACGTTACAGGAAGGTAGAATCTATTGAGTTGTAAGTGATCTGAACGTTTCAAGATGATAGCACTTTCCTAAGGGGGTCAAACCATGTCCCAAAGGTCACCGGATATGGTGTCAATTTAAAGAAGTAGTCCAGTTACACATTTGTGGGCTTATAACTTGGCTTCTGAATGTCCTAGAGAGGTCAGGTTTGTTTTAGTATACTCCAATCAACAGCCCCTACAACCACAAAAAGGAATGGAGTCATTAGCACTTATGGTTTTTAAATGGCACCCAGAATTATGTTGCACGAAGCACAATTTCACATCATTCTGGGTTCATTTGTGTGAAAACAAGGTCCAATCAGGCTTAAACGTTACAGGAAGGTAGAATCTATTGAGTTGTAAGTGATCTGAACGTTTCATGATGATAGCACTTTCCTAAGAGGGTCAAACCATGTCCCAAAGGTCACCGGAACTGGTGTCAATTTAAAGAAGTAATCCAGTTACACATTTGTGGGCTTATAACTTGGCTTCTGAATGTCCTAGAGAGATCAGGTTTGTTTTAGTATACTCCAATCAACAGCCCCTACAACCACAAAAAGGAATGGAGTCATTAGCACTTATGGTTTTTAAATGGCACCCAGAATTATGTTGCACGAAGCACAATTTCACATCATTCTGGGTTCATTTGTGTGAAAACAAGGTCCAATCAGGCTGAAACGTTACAAGAAGGTAGAATCTATTGAGTTGTAAGTGATCTGAACGTTTCATGATGATAGCGCTTTCCTAAGGGGGTCAAACCATGTCCCAAAGGTCACCGGATCTGGTGTCAATTTAAAGAAGTAGTCCAGTTACACATTTGTGGGCTTATAACTTGGCTTCTGAATGTCCTAGAGCGATCAGGTTTGTTTTAGTGTACTCCAATCAACAGCCCCTACAACCACAAAAAGGAATGGAGTAGCTAGCACTTATGGTTTTTAAATGGCACCCAGAATTATGTTGCACGAAGCACAATTTCACATCATTCTGGGTTCATTTGTGTGAAAACAAGGTCCAATCAGGCTGAAACGTTACAAGAAGGTAGAATCTATTGAGTTGTAAGTGATTTGAACGGTTCACGATGATAGCACTTTCCTAAGGGGGTCAAACCATGTCCCAAAGGTCACCGGATCTGGTGTCAATTTAAAGAAGTAGTCCAGTTACACATTTGTGGGCTTATAACTTGGCTTTCTTAATGTCCTAGAGAGATCAGGTTTGTTTTAGTGTACTCCAATCAACAGCCCCTACAACCACAAAAAGGAATGGAGTCATTAGCACTTATGGTTTGTAAATACCACCCAGAATTATGTTGCACGAAGCACAATTTCACATCATTCTGGGTCCATTTGTGTGAAAACAAGGTCCAATCAGGCTGAAACGTTACAAGAAGGTGGAATCTATTGAGTTGTAAGTGATCTGAACGTTTTATGATGATCGCACATTCCTATAGGGGGTCAAACCATGTCCCAAAGGTCACCGGGCCTGGTGTCACTTCAAAGAAGTAGTCCAGTTACACCTTTGTGGGCTTATAACTTGGCTTCTGAATGTCCTAGAGAGGTTAGGTTTGTTTTAGTGTACTCCAATCAACAGCCCCTACAACCACAAAAAGGAATGGAGTCATTAGCACTTATGGTTTGTAAATGGCACCCAGAATTATGTTGCACGAAGCACAATTTCACATAATTCTGGGTTCATTTGTGTGAAAACAAGGTCCAATCAGGCTGAAACGTTACAGGAAGGTAGAATCTATTGAGTTGTAAGTGATCTGAACGTTTCAAGATGATAGCACTTTCCTAAGGGGGTCAAACCATGTCCCAAAGGTCACCGGATCTGGTGTCAATTTAAAGAAGTAGTCCAGTTACACATTTGTGGGCTTATAACTTGGCTTCTGAGTGTCCTAGAGAGATCAGGTTTGTTTTAGTGTACTCCAATCAACAGCCCCTACAACCACGAAAAGGAATGGAGTCATTAGCACTTATGGTTTGTAAATGGCACCCAGAATTATGTTGCACGAAGCACAATTTCACATCATTCTGGGTTCATTTGTGTGAAAACAAGGTCCAATCAGGCTGAAACGTTACAGGAAGGTAGAATCTATTGAGTTGAAAGTGATCTGAACGTTTCAAGATGATCGCACATTCCTATAGGGGGTCAAACCATGTCCCAAAGGTCACCGGGCCTGGTGTCACTTCAAAGAAGTAGTCCAGTTACACCTTTGTGGGCTTATAACTTGGCTTCTGAATGTCCTAGAGAGGTCAGGTTTGTTTTAGTGTACTCCAATCAACAGCCCCTACAACCACAAAAAGGAATGGAGTCATTAGCACTTATGGTTTGTAAATGGCACCCAGAATTATGTTGCACGAAGCACAATTTCACATCATTCTGGGTCCATTTGTGTGAAAACAAGGTCCAATCAGGTTGAAACGTTACAGGAAGGTAGAATCTATTGAGTTGTAAGTGATCTGAACGTTTCAAGATGATAGCACTTTCCTAAGGGGGTCAAACCATGTCCCAAAGGTCACCGGATATGGTGTCAATTTAAAGAAGTAGTCCAGTTACACATTTGTGGGCTTATAACTTGGTTTCTGAATGCCCTAGAGAGATCAGGTTTGTTTTAGTGTACTCCAATCAACAGCCCCTACAACCACAAAAAGGAATGGAGTCATTAGCACTTATGGTTTGTAAATGGCACCCAGAATTATGTTGCACGAAGCACAATTTCACATCATTCTGGGTTCATTTGTGTGAAAACAAGGTCCAATCAGGCTGAAACGTTACAGGAAGGTAGAATCTATTGAGTTGAAAGTGATCTGAACGTTTCATGATGATCGCACATTCCTATAGGGGTCAAACCATGTCCCAAAGGTCACCGGGCCTGGTGTCACTTTAAAGAAGTAGTCCAGTTGCACCTTTGTGGGCTTATAACTTGGCTTCTGAATGTCCTAGAGAGGTCAGGTTTGTTTTAGTGTACTCCAATCAACAGCCCCTACAACCACAAAAAGGAATGGAGTCATTAGCACTTATGGTTTTTAAATGGCACCCAGAATTATGTTGCACAAATCACAATTTCACATCATTCTGGGTTCATTTGTGTGAAAACAAGGTCCAATCAGGCTGAAACGTTACAGGAAGGTAGAATCTATTGAGTTGTAAGTGATCTGAACGTTTCATGATGATAGCACTTTCCTAAGGGGGTCAAACCATGTCCCAAAGGTCACCGGATCTGGTGTCAATTTAAAGAAGTAGTCCAGTTACACATTTGTGGGCTTATAACCTGGCTTCTGAATGTCCTAGAGAGATCAGGTTTGTTTTAGTATACTCCAATCAACAGCCCCTACAACCACAAAAATGAATGGAGTCATTAGCACTTATGGTTTGTAAATGACACCCAGAATTATGTTGCACGATGCAAAATTTCACATCATTCTGGGTCCATTTGTGTGAAAACAAGGTCCAATCAGGCTGAAACGTTACAGGAAGGTAGAATCTATTGAGTTGTAAGTCCTCTGAATGTTTCAAGATGATAGCACTTTCCTAAGGGGGTCAAACCATGTCCCAAAGGTCACCGGATCTGGTGTCAATTTAAAGAAGTAGTCCAGTTACACATTTGTGGGCTTATAACTTGGCTTCTGAATGTCCTAGAGAGATCAGGTTTGTTTTAGTATACTCCAATCAACAGCCCCTACAACCACAAAAAGGAATGGAGTCATTAGCACTTATGGTTTGTAAATGGCACCCAGAATTATGTTGCACGAAGCACAATTTCACTTCATTCTGGGTCCATTTGTGTGAAAACAAGGTCCAATCAGGCTGAAACGTTACAGGAAGGTAGAATCGATCTAGTTGTAAGTGATCTGAACATTTCAAGATGATAGCACTTTCCTAAGGGGGTCAAACCATGTCCCAAAGGTCACCGGATCTGGTGTCAATTTAAAGAAGTAGTCCAGTTACACATTTGTGGGCTTATAACTTGACTTCTGAATGTCCTAGAGAGATCAGGTTTGTTTTAATGTACTCCAATCAACAGCCACTACAACCACAAAAAGGAATGGAGTCATTAGCACTTATGGTTTGTAAATGGCACCCAGAATTATGTTGCACGAAGCACAATTTCACATCATTCTGGGTTCATTTGTGTGAAAACAAGGTCCAATCAGGCTGAAACGTTACATGAAGGTAGAATCTATTGAGTTGTAAGTGATCTGAACGTAACATGATGATAGCACTTTCCTAAGGGGGTCAAACCATGTCCCAAAGGTCACCGGATCTGGTGTCAATTTAAAGAAGTAGTCCAGTTACACATTTGTGGGCTTATAACTTGGCTTCTGAATGTCCTAGAGAGATCAGGTTTGTTTTAATGTACTCCAATCAACAGCCCCTACAACCACAAAAAGGAATGGAGTCATTAGCACTTATGGTTTTTAAATGGCACCCAGAATTATGTTGCACGAAGCACAATTTCACATCATTCTGGGTCCATTTGTGTGAAAACAAGGTCCAATCAGGCTGAAACGCTACAAGAAGGTAGAATCTATTGAGTTGTAAGTGATCTTAACGTTTCAAGATGATCGCACATTCCTATAGGGGGTAAAACCATGTCCCAAAGGTAACCGGGCCTGGTGTCACTTTAAAGAAGTAGTCCAGTTACACCTTTGTGGGCTTATAACTTGGCTTCTGAATGTCCTAGAGAGGTTAGTTTTTTTTTAGTGTACTCTAATCAACAGCCCCTACAACCACAAAAAGGAATGGAGTCATTAGCTCTTATGGTTTGTAAATGGCACCCAGAATTATGTTGCACAAAGCACAATTTCACATCATTCTGGGTCCATTTGTGTGAAAACAAGGTCCAATCAGGCTGAAACGTTACAAGAAGGTAGAATCTATTGAGTTGCAAGTGATCTGAACGTTTCATGATGATCGCACATTCCTATAGGGGGTCAAACCATGTCCCAAAGGTCACCGGGCCTGGTGTCAATTTAAAGAAGTAGTCCAGTTACACCTTTGAGGGCTTATAACTTGGCTTCTGAATATCCTAGAGAGATCAGGTTTGTTTAGTGTACTCCAATCAACAGCCCCTGCAACCTCAAAAAGGAATGGAGTCATTAGCACTTATGGTTTTTAAATGGCACCCAGAATTATGTTGCACAAAGCACAATTTCACATCATTCTGGGTCCATTTGTGTGAAAACAAGGTCCAATCAGGCTGAAACGTTACAGGAAGGTAGAATCTATTGAGTTGCAAGTGATCTGAACGTTTCATGATGATCGCACATTCCTATAGGGGGTCAAACCATGTCCCAAAGGTCACCGGGCCTGGTGTCAATTTAAAGAAGTAGTCCAGTTACACCTTTGAGGGCTTATAACTTGGCTTCTGAATATCCTAGAGAGATCAGGTTTGTTTTAGTGTACTCCAATCAACATCCCCTACAACCTCAAAAAGGAATGGAGTCATTAGCACTTATGGTTTTTAAATGGCACCCAGAATTATGTTGCACGAAGCACAATTTCACATCATTCTGGGTTCATTTGTGTAAAAACAAGGTCCAATCAGGCTGAAACGTTTCAGGAAGGTAGAATCTATTGAGTTGTAAGTGATCTGAACGTTTCATGATGATAGCACTTTCCTAAGGGGGTCAAACCATGTCCCAAAGGTCACCGGATCTGGTGTCACTTTAAAGAAGTAGTCCAGTTACACATTTGTGGGCTTAGAACTTGGCTTCTGAATGTCCTAGAGAGGTCAGGTTTGTTTTAGTGTACTCCAATCAACAGCCCCTACAACCACAAAAAGGATTGGAGTCTTTAGCTCTTATGGTTTGTAAATGGCACCCAGAATTATGTTGCACGAAGCACAATTTCACATCATTCTGGGTCCATTTGTGTGAAAACAAGGTCCAATCAGGCTGAAACTTTACAAGAAGGTAGAATCTATTGAGTTGTAAGTGATCTGAACGTTTCATGATGATCGCACATTCCTATAGGGGGTCAAACCATGTCCCAAAGGTCACCGGGCCTGGTGTCACTTTAAAGAAGTAGTCCAGTTACACATTTGTGGGCTTATAACTTGGCTTATGAATGTCCTAGAGAGATCAGGTTTGTTTAGTGTACTCCAATCAACAGCCCCTACAACCTCAAAAAGGAATGGAGTCATTAGCACTTATGGTTTTTAAATGGCACCCAGAATTATGTTGCACAAAGCACAATTTCACATCATTCTGGGTCCATTTGTGTGAAAACAAGGTCCAATCAGGCTGAAACGTTACAGGACGGTAGAATCTACTGAGTTGCAAGTGATCTGAACGTTTCATGATGATAGCACATTCCAATAGGGGGTCAAACCATGTCCCAAAGGTCACCGGGCCTGATGTCAATTTAAAGAAGTAGTCCAGTTACACCTTTGAGGGCTTATAACTTGGCTTCTGAATGTCCTAGAGCGATCAGGTTTGTTTTAGTGTACTCCAATCAACAGCCCCTACAACCACAAAAAGGAATGGAGTCATTAGCTCTTATGGTTTGTAAATGGCACCCAGAATTATGTTGCACAAAGCACAATTTCACATCATTCTGGGTCCATTTGTGTGAAAACAAGGTCCAATCAGGCTGAAACGTTACAAGAAGGTAGAATCTATTGAGTTGTAAGTGATCTGAACGTTTCATGATGATCGCACATTCCTATAGGGGGTCAAACCATGTCCCAAAGATCACCGGGCCTGGTGTCACTTTAAAGTAGTCCAGTTACACCTTTGTGGGCTTATAACTTGGCTTCTGAATGTCCTAGAGAGGTCAGGTTTATTTTAGTGTACTCCAATCAACAGCCCCTACAACCACAAAAAGGAATGGAGTCATTAGCACTTATGGTTTTAAATGGCGCCCAGAATTATGTTGCACGAAGCACAATTTCACATCATTCTGGGTTCATTTGTGTGAAAGCAAGGTCCAATCAGGCTGAAATGTTACAGGAAGGTAGAATCTATTGAGTTGTAAGTGATCTGAACGTTTCATGATGATAGCACTTTCCTAAGGGGGTCAAACCATGTCCCAAAGGTCACCGGATCTGGTGTCAATTTAAAGAAGTAGTCCAGTTACACTTTTGTGGGCTTATAACTTGGCTTCTGAATGTCCTAGAGAGATCAGGTTTGTTTTAGTATACTCCAATCAACAGCCCCTACAACCACAAAAAGGAATGGAGTCATTAGCACTTATGGTTTTTAAATGGCACCCAGAATTATGTAGCACGAAGCACAATTTCACATCATTCTGGGTTCATTTGTGTGAAAACAAGGTCCAATCAGGCTGAAACGTTACAGGAAGGTAGAATCTATTGAGTTGTAAGGGATCTGAACGTTTCAAGATGATCGCACATTCCTATAGGGGGTCAAACCATGTCCCAAAGGTCACCGGGCCTGGTGTCAATTTAAAGAAGTAGTCCAGTTACACCTTTGAGGGCTTATAACTTGGCTTCTGAATATCCTAGAGAGATCAGGTTTGTTTTAGTGTACTCCAATCAACAGCCCCTACAACCTCAAAAAGGAATGGAATCATTAGCACTTATGGTTTTTAAATGGCACCCAGAATTATGTTGCACGAAGCACAATTTCACATCATTCTGGGTTCATTTGTGTAAAAACAAGGTCCAATAAGGCTGAAACGTTACAGGAAGGTAGAATCTATTGAGTTGTAAGTGATCTGAACGTTTCATGATGATAGCACTTTCCTAAGGGGGTCAAACCATGTCCCAAAGGTCACCGGATCTGGTGTCACTTTAAAGAAGTAGTCCAGTTACACATTTGTGGGCTTAGAACTTGGCTTCTGAATGTCGTAGAGAGGTCAGGTTTATTTTAGTGTACTCTAATCAACAGCCCCTACAACCACAAAAAGGAATGGAGTCATTAGCTCTTATGGTTTGTAAATGGCACCCAGAATTATGTTGCACAAAGCACAATTTCACATCATTCTGGGTCCATTTGTGTGAAAACAAGGTCCAATCAGGCTGAAACGTTACAAGAAGGTAGAATCTATTGAGTTGTAAGTGATCTGAACGTTTCATGATGATCGCACATTCCTATAGGGGGTCAAACCATGTCCCAAAGGTCACCGGGCCTGGTGTCACTTTAAAGAAGTAGTCCAGTTACACATTTGTGGGCTTATAACTTGGCTTATGAATGTCCTAGAGAGATCAGGTTTGTTGAGTGTACTCCAATCAACAGCCCCTGCAACCTCAAAAAGGAATGGAGTCATTAGCACTTATGGTTTTTAAATGGCACCCAGAATTATGTTGCACAAAGCACAATTTCACATCATTCTGGGTCCATTTGTGTGAAAACAAGGTCCAATCAGGCTGAAACGTTACAGGAAGGTAGAATCTATTGAGTTGCAAGTGATCTGAACGTTTCATGATGATCGCACATTCCTATAGGGGGTCAAACCATGTCCCAAAGGTCACCGGGCCTGGTGTCAATTTAAAGAAGTAGTCCAGTTACACCTTTGAGGGCTTATAACTTGGCTTCTGAATATCCTAGAGAGATCAGGTTTGTTTTAGTGTACTCCAATCAACAGCCCCTACAACCTCAAAAAGGAATGGAGTCATTAGCACTTATGGTTTTTAAATGGCACCCAGAATTATGTTGCACGAAGCACAATTTCACATCATTCTGGGTTCATTTGTGTAAAAACAAGGTCCAATCAGGCTGAAACGTTACAGGAAGGTAGAATCTATTGAGTTGTAAGTGATCTGAACGTTTCATGATGATAGCACTTTCCTAAGGGGGTCAAACCATGTCCCAAAGGTCACCGGATCTGGTGTCACTTTAAAGAAGTAGTCCAGTTACACATTTGTGGGCTTAGAACTTGGCTTCTGAATGTCCTAGAGAGGTCAGGTTTGTTTTAGTGTACTCCAATCAACAGCCCCTACAACCACAAAAAGGAATGGAGTCTTTAGCTCTTATGGTTTGTAAATGGCACCCAGAATTATGTTGCACGAAGCACAATTTCACATCATTCTGGGTCCATTTGTGTGAAAACAAGGTCCAATCAGGCTGAAACTTTACAAGAAGGTAGAATCTATTGAGTTGTAAGTGATCTGAACGTTTCATGATGATCGTACATTCCTATAGGGGGTCAAACCATGTCCCAAAGGTCACCGGGCCTGGTGTCACTTTAAAGAAGTAGTCCAGTTACACATTTGTGGGCTTATAACTTGGCTTATGAATGTCCTAGAGAGATCAGGTTTGTTTAGTGTACTCCAATCAACAGCCCCTACAACCTCAAAAAGGAATGGAGTCATTAGCACTTATGGTTTTTAAATGGCACCCAGAATTATGTTGCACAAAGCACAATTTCACATCATTCTGGGTCCATTTGTGTGAAAACAAGGTCCAATCAGGCTGAAACGTTACAGGACGGTAGAATCTATTGAGTTGCAAGTGATCTGAACGTTTCATGATGATCGCACATTCCTATAGGGGGTCAAACCATGTCCCAAAGGTCACCGGGCCTGATGTCAATTTAAAGAAGTAGTCCAGTTACACCTTTGAGGGCTTATAACTTGGCTTCTGAATGTCCTAGAGCGATCAGGTTTGTTTTAGTGTACTCCAATCAAGAGCCCCTACAACCACAAAAAGGAATGGAGTCATTAGCTCTTATGGTTTGTAAATGGCACCCAGAATTATGTTGCACAAAGCACAATTTCACATCATTCTGGGTCCATTTGTGTGAAAACAAGGTCCAATCAGGCTGAAACGTTACAAGAAGGTAGAATCTATTGAGTTGTAAGTGATCTGAACGTTTCATGATGATCGCACATTCCTATAGGGGGTCAAACCATGTCCCAAAGATCACCGGGCCTGGTGTCACTTTAAAGTAGTCCAGTTACACCTTTGTGGGCTTATAACTTGGCTTCTGAATGTCCTAGAGAGGTCAGGTTTATTTTAGTGTACTCCAATCAACAGCCCCTACAACCACAAAAAGGAATGGAGTCATTAGCATTTATGGTTTTAAATGGCGCCCAGAATTATGTTGCACGAAGCACAATTTCACATCATTCTGGGTTCATTTGTGTGAAAGCAAGGTCCAATCAGGCTGAAATGTTACAGGAAGGTAGAATCTATTGAGTTGTAAGTGATCTGAACGTTTCATGATGATAGCACTTTCCTAAGGGGGTCAAACCATGTCCCAAAGGTCACCGGATCTGGTGTCAATTTAAAGAAGTAGTCCAGTTACACTTTTGTGGGCTTATAACTTGGCTTCTGAATGTCCTAGAGAGATCAGGTTTGTTTTAGTATACTCCAATCAACAGCCCCTACAACCACAAAAAGGAATGGAGTCATTAGCACTTATGGTTTTTAAATGGCAACCAGAATTATGTAGCACGAAGCACAAT
This sequence comes from Nothobranchius furzeri, assembly GCF_043380555.1. Lineage (NCBI taxonomy): Eukaryota > Metazoa > Chordata > Actinopteri > Cyprinodontiformes > Nothobranchiidae > Nothobranchius > Nothobranchius furzeri. Next base: position 13,080,132 of record NC_091743.1, read on the forward strand.
TTCACATCATTCTGGGTTCATTTGTGTGAAAACAAGGTCCAATCAGGCTGAAACGTTACAGGAAGGTAGAATCTATTGAGTTGTAAGGGATCTGAACGTTTCAAGATGATCGCACATTCCTATAGGGTGTCAAACCATGTCCCAAAGGTCACCGGGCCTGGTGTCACTTTAAAGAAGCAGTCCAGTTACACATTTGTGGGCTTATAACTTGGCTTCTGAATGTCCTAGAGAGATCAGGTTTGTTTTAGGGTACTCCAATCAACAGCCCCCACAACCACAAAAAGGAATGGAGTCATTAGCACTTATGGTTTTTAAATGGCACCCAGAATTATGTTGCACGAAGCACAATTTCACATCATTCTGGGTTCATTTGTGTGAAAACAAGGTCCAATCAGGCTGAAACGTTACAGGAAGGTAGAATCTATTGAGTTGTAAGTGATCTGAACGTTTCATGATGATAGCACTTTCCTAAGGGGGTCAAACCATGTCCCAAAGGTCACCGAATATGGTGTCAATTTAAAGAAGTAGTCCAGTTACACATTTGTGGGCTTATAACTTGGCTTCTGAATGTCCTAGAGAGATCAGGTTTGTTTTAGTGTACTCCAATCAACAGCCCCTACAACCACAAAAAGGAATGGAGTCATAAGCACTTATGGTTTGTAAATGGCACCCAGAATTATGTTGCACAAAGCACAATTTCACATCATTCTGGGTCCATTTGTGTGAAAACAAGGTCCAATCAGGCTGAAACGTTACAAGAAGGCAGAATCTATTGAGTTGTAAGTGATCTGAACATTTCATGATGATCGCACATTCCTATAGGGGGTCAAACCATGTCCCAAAGGTCACCGGGCCTGGTGTCACTTTAAAGAAGTAGTCCAGTTACACCTTTGTGGGCTTATAACTTGGCTTCTGAATGTCCTAGAGATGTCAGGTTTGTTTTATTGTACTCCAATCAACAGCCCTTCAACCACAAAAAGGAATGGAGTCATTAGCACTTATGGTTTTTAAATGGCGCCCAGAATTATGTTGCACGAAGCACAATTTCACATCATTCTGGGTTCATTTGTGTGAAAACAAGGTCCAGTCAGGCTGAAATGTTACAGGAAGGTAGAATCTATTGAGTTGTAAGTGATCTGAACGTTTCATGATGATAGCACTTTCCTAAGGGGGTCGAACCTCGTCCCAAAGGTCACCGGATCTGGTGTCAATTTAAAGAAGTAGTTACACCTTTGTGGGCTTATAACTTGGCTTCTGAATGTCCTAAAGAGATCAGGTTTGTTTTAGTATACTCCAATCAACAGCCCCTACAACCACAAAAAGGAATGGAGTCATTAGCACTTATGCTTTGTAAATGGCACCCAGAATTATGTTGCACGAAGAACAATTTCACATCATTCTGGGTCCATTTGTCTGAAAACAAGGTCCAATCAGGCTTAACTGTTACAGGAAGGTAGAATCTATTGAGTTGTAAGTGATCTGAACATTTCATGATGATAGCACTTTCCTAAGGGGGTCAAACCATGTCCCAAAGGTCACCGGATCTGGTGTCAATTTAAAGAAGTAGTCCAGTTACACCTTTGTGGGCTTATAACTTGGCTTCTGAATGTCCTAGAGATATCAGGTTTGTTTTAGTATACTCCAATCAACAGCCCCTACAACCACAAAAAGGAATGGAGTCATTAGCACTTATGGTTTTTAAATGGCACCCAGAATTATGTTGCACGAAGCACAATTTCACATCATTCTGGGTTCATTTGTGTGAAAACAAGGTCTAATCAGGCTGAAATGTTACATGAAGGTAGAATCTATTGAGTTGTAAGTGATCTGAACGTTTCATGATGATAGCACTTTCCTAAGGGGGTCAAACCATGCCCCAAAGGTCACCGGATCTGGTGTCACTTTAAAGAAGTAGTCCAGTTACACATTTGTGGGCTTATAACTTGGCTTCTGAATGTCCTAGAGAGGTCAGGTTTGTTTTAGTGCACTCCAATCAACAGCCCCTACAACCACAAAAAGGAATGGAGACATTAGCACTTATGGTTTTTAAATGGCACCCAGAATTATGTTGCACGAAGCACAATTTCACATCATTCTGGGTTCATTTGTGTGAAAACAAGGTCCAATCAGGCTGAAACATTACAGGAAGGTAGAATCTATTGAGTTGTAATTGATCTGAACGTTTCATGATGATAGCACTTTCCTAAGGGGGTCAAACCATGTCCCAAATGTCACCGGATCTGGTGTCAATTTAAAGAAGTAGTCCAGTTACACATTTGTGGGCTTATAACTTGGCTTCTGAATGTCCTAGAGAGATCAGGTTTGTTTTAGGGTACTCCAATCAACAGCCCCTACAATCACAAAAAGGAATGGAGTCATTAGCACTTATGGTTTTTAAATGGCACCTAGAATTATGTTGCACGAAGTACAATTTCACATCATTCTGGGTTCATTTGTGTGAAAACAAGGTCCAATCAGGCTGAAACAATACAGGAAGGTAGAATATATTGAGTTGTAAGTGATCTCAACGTTTCATGATGATAGCACTTTCCTAAGGGGGTCAAACCATGTCCCAAAGGTCACCGGATCTGGTGTCAATTTAAAGAAGTAGTCCAGTTACACATTTGTGGGCTTATGACTTGGCTTCTGAATGTCCTAGAGAGATCAGGTTTGTTTTAATGTACTCCAATCAACAGCCCCTACAACCACAAAAAGGAATGGAGTCATTAGCACTTATGGTTTTTAAATGGCACCTAGAATTATGTTGCACGAAGTACAATTTCACATAATTCTGGGTTCATTTGTGTGAAAACAAGGTCCAATCAGGCTGAAACGTTACAGGAAGGAATAATCTATTGAGTTGTAAGTGATCTGAACGTTTCATGATGATAGCACTTTCCTAAGGGGGTCAAACCATGTCCCAAAGGTCACCGGATCTGGTGTCAATTTAAAGAAGTAGTCCAGTTACACATTTGTGGGCTTATAACTTGGCTTCTGAATGTCCTAGAGAGATCAGGTTTGTTTTAATGTACTCCAATCAACAGCCCCTACAACCACAAAAAGGAATGGAGTCATTAGCACTTATGGTTTGTAAATGGCACCCAGAATTATGTTGCACGAAGCACAATTTCACATCATTCTGGGTTCATTTGTGTGAAAACAAGGTCCAATCAGGCTGAAACGTTAGAGGAAGGTAGAATCTACTGAGTTGTAAGTGATCTGAACGTTTCATGATAATAGCACTTTCCTAAGGGGGTCAAACCATGTCCCAAAGGTCACCGGATCTGCTGTCAATTTAAAGAAGTAGTCCAGTTACACATTTGTGGGCTTATAACTTGGCTTCTGAATGTCCTAGAGAGATCAGGTTTGTTTTAGTGTACTCCAATCAACAGCCCCTACAACCACAAAAAGGAATGGAGTCATTAGCACTTATGGTTTGTAAATGGCACCCAGAATTATGTTGCACGAAGTACAATTTCACATCATTCTGGGTCCATTTGTGTGAAAACAAGGTCCAATCAGGCTGAAACGCTACAAGAAGGTAGAATCTATTGAGTTGTAAGTGATCTGAACGATTCAAGATGATAGCACATTCCTATAGGGGGTAAAACCATGTCCCAAAGGTCACCGGGCCTGGTGTCACTTTAAAGAAGTAGTCCAGTTACACCTTTGTGGGCTTATAACTTGGCTTCTGAATGTCCTAGAGAGGTTAGGTTTGTTTTAGTGTACTCCAATCAACAGCCCCTACAACCACAAAACGGAATGGAGTCATTAGCACTTATGGTTTGTAAATGGCACCCAGAATTATGTTGCACGAAGCACAATTTCACATCATTCTGGGTTCATTTGTGTGAAAACAAGGTCCAATCAGGCTGAAACGTTACAGGAAGGTAGAATCTATTGAGTTGTAAGTGATCTGAACGTTTCATGATGATAGCACTTTCCTAAGGGGATTAACCATGTCCCAAAGGTCACCGGATCTGGTGTCACTTTAAAGAAGTAGTCCAGTTACACATTTGTGGGCTTATAACTTGGCTTCTGAATGTCCTAGAGAGGTCAGGTTTGTTTTAGTGTACTCCAATCAAAAGCCCCTACAACCACAAAAAGGAATGGAGTCATTAGCACTTATGGTTTGTAAATGGCACCCAGAATTATGTTGCACGAAGCACAATTTCACATCATTCTGGGTTCATTTGTGTGAAAACAAGGTCCAATCAGGCTTAAACGTTACAGGAAGGTAGAATCTATTGAGTTGTAAGTTATCTGAACGTTTCATGATGATAGCACTTTCCTAAGGGGGTCAAACCATGTCCCAAAGGTCACCGGATCTGGTGTCACTTTAAAGAAGTAGTCCAGTTACACATTTGTGGGCTTATAACTTGGCTTCTGAATGTCCTAGAGAGGTCAGGTTTGTTTTAGTGCACTCCAATCAACAGCCCCTACAACCACAAAAAGGAATGGAGACATTAGCACTTATGGTTTTTAAATGGCACCCAGAATTATGTTGCACGAAGCACAATTTCACATCATTCTGGGTTCATTTGTGTGAAAACAAGGTCCAATCAGGCTGAAACGTTACAGGAAGGTAGAATCTATTGAGTTGTAATTGATATGAACGTTTCATGATGATAGCACTTTCCTAAGGGGGTCAAACCATGTCCCAAATGTCACCGGATCTGGTGTCAATTTAAAGAAGTAGTCCAGTTACACATTTGTGGGCTTATAACTTGGCTTCTGAATGTCCTAGAGAGATCAGGTTTGTTTTAGGGTACTCCAATCAACAGCCCCTACAACCACAAAAAGGAATGGCGTCATTAGCACTTATGGTTTTTAAATGGCACCTAGAATTATGTTGCACGAAGTACAATTTCACATCATTCTGGGTCCATTTGTGTGAAAACAAGGTCCAATCAGGCTGAAACGTTACAGGACGGTAGAATCTATTGAGTTGCAAGTGATCTGAACGTTTCATGATGATCGCACATTCCTATAGGGGGTCAAACCATGTCCCAAAGATCACCGGGCCTGATGTCAATTTAAAGAAGTAGTCCAGTTACACCTTTGAGGGCTTATAACTTGGCTTCTGAATGTCCTAGAGAGGTCAGGTTTATTTTAGTGTACTCCAATCAACAGCCCCTACAACCACAAAAAGGAATGGAGTCATTAGCATTTATGGTTTTAAATGGCGCCCAGAATTATGTTGCACGAAGCACAATTTCACATCATTCTGGGTTCATTTGTGTGAAAGCAAGGTCCAATCAGGCTGAAATGTTACAGGAAGGTAGAATCTATTGAGTTGTAAGTGATCTGAACGTTTCATGATGATAGCACTTTCCTAAGGGGGTCAAACCATGTCCCAAAGGTCACCGGATCTGGTGTCAATTTAAAGAAGTAGTCCAGTTACACTTTTGTGGGCTTATAACTTGGCTTCTGAATGTCCTAGAGAGATCAGGTTTGTTTTAGTATACTCCAATCAACAGCCCCTACAACCACAAAAAGGAATGGAGTCATTAGCACTTATGGTTTTTAAATGGCAACCAGAATTATGTAGCACGAAGCACAATTTCACATCATTCTGGGTTCATTTGTGTGAAAACAAGGTCCAATCAGGCTGAAACGTTACAGGAAGGTAGAATCTATTGAGTTGTAAGGGATCTGAACGTTTCAAGATGATCGCACATTCCTATAGGGTGTCAAACCATGTCCCAAAGGTCACCGGGCCTGGTGTCACTTTAAAGAAGCAGTCCAGTTACACATTTGTGGGCTTATAACTTGGCTTCTGAATGTCCTAGAGAGATCAGGTTTGTTTTAGGGTACTCCAATCAACAGCCCCCACAACCACAAAAAGGAATGGAGTCATTAGCACTTATGGTTTTTAAATGGCACCCAGAATTATGTTGCACGAAGCACAATTTCACATCATTCTGGGTTCATTTGTGTGAAAACAAGGTCCAATCAGGCTGAAACGTTACAGGAAGGTAGAATCTATTGAGTTGTAAGTGATCTGAACGTTTCATGATGATAGCACTTTCCTAAGGGGGTCAAACCATGTCCCAAAGGTCACCGAATATGGTGTCAATTTAAAGAAGTAGTCCAGTTACACATTTGTGGGCTTATAACTTGGCTTCTGAATGTCCTAGAGAGATCAGGTTTGTTTTAGTGTACTCCAATCAACAGCCCCTACAACCACAAAAAGGAATGGAGTCATAAGCACTTATGGTTTGTAAATGGCACCCAGAATTATGTTGCACAAAGCACAATTTCACATCATTCTGGGTCCATTTGTGTGAAAACAAGGTCCAATCAGGCTGAAACGTTACAAGAAGGCAGAATCTATTGAGTTGTAAGTGATCTGAACATTTCATGATGATCGCACATTCCTATAGGGGGTCAAACCATGTCCCAAAGGTCACCGGGCCTGGTGTCACTTTAAAGAAGTAGTCCAGTTACACCTTTGTGGGCTTATAACTTGGCTTCTGAATGTCCTAGAGATGTCAGGTTTGTTTTATTGTACTCCAATCAACAGCCCTTCAACCACAAAAAGGAATGGAGTCATTAGCACTTATGGTTTTTAAATGGCGCCCAGAATTATGTTGCACGAAGCACAATTTCACATCATTCTGGGTTCATTTGTGTGAAAACAAGGTCCAGTCAGGCTGAAATGTTACAGGAAGGTAGAATCTATTGAGTTGTAAGTGATCTGAACGTTTCATGATGATAGCACTTTCCTAAGGGGGTCGAACCTCGTCCCAAAGGTCACCGGATCTGGTGTCAATTTAAAGAAGTAGTTACACCTTTGTGGGCTTATAACTTGGCTTCTGAATGTCCTAAAGAGATCAGGTTTGTTTTAGTATACTCCAATCAACAGCCCCTACAACCACAAAAAGGAATGGAGTCATTAGCACTTATGCTTTGTAAATGGCACCCAGAATTATGTTGCACGAAGAACAATTTCACATCATTCTGGGTCCATTTGTCTGAAAACAAGGTCCAATCAGGCTTAACTGTTACAGGAAGGTAGAATCTATTGAGTTGTAAGTGATCTGAACATTTCATGATGATAGCACTTTCCTAAGGGGGTCAAACCATGTCCCAAAGGTCACCGGATCTGGTGTCAATTTAAAGAAGTAGTCCAGTTACACCTTTGTGGGCTTATAACTTGGCTTCTGAATGTCCTAGAGATATCAGGTTTGTTTTAGTATACTCCAATCAACAGCCCCTACAACCACAAAAAGGAATGGAGTCATTAGCACTTATGGTTTTTAAATGGCACCCAGAATTATGTTGCACGAAGCACAATTTCACATCATTCTGGGTTCATTTGTGTGAAAACAAGGTCTAATCAGGCTGAAATGTTACATGAAGGTAGAATCTATTGAGTTGTAAGTGATCTGAACGTTTCATGATGATAGCACTTTCCTAAGGGGGTCAAACCATGTCCCAAAGGTCACCGGATCTGGTGTCACTTTAAAGAAGTAGTCCAGTTACACATTTGTGGGCTTATAACTTGGCTTCTGAATGTCCTAGAGAGGTCAGGTTTGTTTTAGTGCACTCCAATCAACAGCCCCTACAACCACAAAAAGGAATGGAGACATTAGCACTTATGGTTTTTAAATGGCACCCAGAATTATGTTGCACGAAGCACAATTTCACATCATTCTGGGTTCATTTGTGTGAAAACAAGGTCCAATCAGGCTGAAACATTACAGGAAGGTAGAATCTATTGAGTTGTAATTGATCTGAACGTTTCATGATGATAGCACTTTCCTAAGGGGGTCAAACCATGTCCCAAATGTCACCGGATCTGGTGTCAATTTAAAGAAGTAGTCCAGTTACACATTTGTGGGCTTATAACTTGGCTTCTGAATGTCCTAGAGAGATCAGGTTTGTTTTAGGGTACTCCAATCAACAGCCCCTACAATCACAAAAAGGAATGGAGTCATTAGCACTTATGGTTTTTAAATGGCACCTAGAATTATGTTGCACGAAGTACAATTTCACATCATTCTGGGTTCATTTGTGTGAAAACAAGGTCCAATCAGGCTGAAACAATACAGGAAGGTAGAATATATTGAGTTGTAAGTGATCTCAACGTTTCATGATGATAGCACTTTCCTAAGGGGGTCAAACCATGTCCCAAAGGTCACCGGATCTGGTGTCAATTTAAAGAAGTAGTCCAGTTACACATTTGTGGGCTTATGACTTGGCTTCTGAATGTCCTAGAGAGATCAGGTTTGTTTTAATGTACTCCAATCAACAGCCCCTACAACCACAAAAAGGAATGGAGTCATTAGCACTTATGGTTTTTAAATGGCACCTAGAATTATGTTGCACGAAGTACAATTTCACATAATTCTGGGTTCATTTGTGTGAAAACAAGGTCCAATCAGGCTGAAACGTTACAGGAAGGAATAATCTATTGAGTTGTAAGTGATCTGAACGTTTCATGATGATAGCACTTTCCTAAGGGGGTCAAACCATGTCCCAAAGGTCACCGGATCTGGTGTCAATTTAAAGAAGTAGTCCAGTTACACATTTGTGGGCTTATAACTTGGCTTCTGAATGTCCTAGAGAGATCAGGTTTGTTTTAATGTACTCCAATCAACAGCCCCTACAACCACAAAAAGGAATGGAGTCATTAGCACTTATGGTTTGTAAATGGCACCCAGAATTATGTTGCACGAAGCACAATTTCACATCATTCTGGGTTCATTTGTGTGAAAACAAGGTCCAATCAGGCTGAAACGTTAGAGGAAGGTAGAATCTACTGAGTTGTAAGTGATCTGAACGTTTCATGATAATAGCACTTTCCTAAGGGGGTCAAACCATGTCCCAAAGGTCACCGGATCTGCTGTCAATTTAAAGAAGTAGTCCAGTTACACATTTGTGGGCTTATAACTTGGCTTCTGAATGTCCTAGAGAGATCAGGTTTGTTTTAGTGTACTCCAATCAACAGCCCCTACAACCACAAAAAGGAATGGAGTCATTAGCACTTATGGTTTGTAAATGGCACCCAGAATTATGTTGCACGAAGTACAATTTCACATCATTCTGGGTCCATTTGTGTGAAAACAAGGTCCAATCAGGCTGAAACGCTACAAGAAGGTAGAATCTATTGAGTTGTAAGTGATCTGAACGATTCAAGATGATAGCACATTCCTATAGGGGGTAAAACCATGTCCCAAAGGTCACCGGGCCTGGTGTCACTTTAAAGAAGTAGTCCAGTTACACCTTTGTGGGCTTATAACTTGGCTTCTGAATGTCCTAGAGAGGTTAGGTTTGTTTTAGTGTACTCCAATCAACAGCCCCTACAACCACAAAACGGAATGGAGTCATTAGCACTTATGGTTTGTAAATGGCACCCAGAATTATGTTGCACGAAGCACAATTTCACATCATTCTGGGTTCATTTGTGTGAAAACAAGGTCCAATCAGGCTGAAACGTTACAGGAAGGTAGAATCTATTGAGTTGTAAGTGATCTGAACGTTTCATGATGATAGCACTTTCCTAAGGGGATTAACCATGTCCCAAAGGTCACCGGATCTGGTGTCACTTTAAAGAAGTAGTCCAGTTACACATTTGTGGGCTTATAACTTGGCTTCTGAATGTCCTAGAGAGGTCAGGTTTGTTTTAGTGTACTCCAATCAAAAGCCCCTACAACCACAAAAAGGAATGGAGTCATTAGCACTTATGGTTTGTAAATGGCACCCAGAATTATGTTGCACGAAGCACAATTTCACATCATTCTGGGTTCATTTGTGTGAAAACAAGGTCCAATCAGGCTTAAACGTTACAGGAAGGTAGAATCTATTGAGTTGTAAGTTATCTGAACGTTTCATGATGATAGCACTTTCCTAAGGGGGTCAAACCATGTCCCAAAGGTCACCGGATCTGGTGTCACTTTAAAGAAGTAGTCCAGTTACACATTTGTGGGCTTATAACTTGGCTTCTGAATGTCCTAGAGAGGTCAGGTTTGTTTTAGTGCACTCCAATCAACAGCCCCTACAACCACAAAAAGGAATGGAGACATTAGCACTTATGGTTTTTAAATGGCACCCAGAATTATGTTGCACGAAGCACAATTTCACATCATTCTGGGTTCATTTGTGTGAAAACAAGGTCCAATCAGGCTGAAACGTTACAGGAAGGTAGAATCTATTGAGTTGTAATTGATATGAACGTTTCATGATGATAGCACTTTCCTAAGGGGGTCAAACCATGTCCCAAATGTCACCGGATCTGGTGTCAATTTAAAGAAGTAGTCCAGTTACACATTTGTGGGCTTATAACTTGGCTTCTGAATGTCCTAGAGAGATCAGGTTTGTTTTAGGGTACTCCAATCAACAGCCCCTACAACCACAAAAAGGAATGGCGTCATTAGCACTTATGGTTTTTAAATGGCACCTAGAATTATGTTGCACGAAGTACAATTTCACATCATTCTGGGTTCATTTGTGTGAAAACAAGGTCCAATCAGGCAGAAACATTACAGGAAGGTAGAATCTATTGAGTTGTAAGTGATCTGAACATTTCATGATGATAGCACTTTCCTAAGGGGGTCAAACCATGTCCCAAAGGTCACCGGATCTGGCGTCAATTTAAAGAAGTAGTCCAGTTACACCTTTGTGGGCTTATAACTTGGCTTCTGAATGTCCTAGAGAGATCAGGTTTGTTTTAATGTACTCCAATCAACAGCCCCTACAACCACAAAAAGGAATGGAGTCATTAGCACTTATGGTTTTTAAATGGCACCTAGAATTATGTTGCACGAAGTACAATTTCACATCATTCTGGGTTCATTTGTGTGAAAACAAGGTCCAATCAGGCTGAAACAATACAGGAAGGTAGAATCTATTGAGTTGTAAGTGATCTGAACGTTTCATGATGATAGCACTTTCCTAAGGGGGTCAAACCATGTCCCAAAGGTCACCGGATCTGGTGTCAATATAAGGAAGTAGTCCAGTTACACATTTGTGGGCTTATGACTTGGCTTCTGAATGTCCTAGAGAGATCAGGTTTGTTTTAGTGTACTCCAATCAACAGCCCCTACAACCACAAAAAGGAATGGAGTCATTAGCACTTATGGTTTGTAAATGGCACCCAGAATTATGTTGCACGAAGTACAATTTCACATCATTCTGGGTCCATTTGTGTGAAAACAAGGTCCAATCAGGCTGAAACGCTACAAGAAGGTAGAATCTATTGAGTTGTAAGTGATCTGAACGATTCAAGATGATAGCACATTCCTATAGGGGGTAAAACCATGTCCCAAAGGTCACCGGGCCTGGTGTCACTTTAAAGAAGTAGTCCAGTTACACCTTTGTGGGCTTATAACTTGGCTTCTGAATGTCCTAGAGAGGTTAGGTTTGTTTTAGTGTACTCCAATCAACAGCCCCTACAACCACAAAACGGAATGGAGTCATTAGCACTTATGGTTTGTAAATGGCACCCAGAATTATGTTGCACGAAGCACAATTTCACATCATTCTGGGTTCATTTGTGTGAAAACAAGGTCCAATCAGGCTGAAACGTTACAGGAAGGTAGAATCTATTGAGTTGTAAGTGATCTGAACGTTTCATGATGATAGCACTTTCCTAAGGGGATTAACCATGTCCCAAAGGTCACCGGATCTGGTGTCACTTTAAAGAAGTAGTCCAGTTACACATTTGTGGGCTTATAACTTGGCTTCTGAATGTCCTAGAGAGGTCAGGTTTGTTTTAGTGTACTCCAATCAAAAGCCCCTACAACCACAAAAAGGAATGGAGTCATTAGCACTTATGGTTTGTAAATGGCACCCAGAATTATGTTGCACGAAGCACAATTTCACATCATTCTGGGTTCATTTGTGTGAAAACAAGGTCCAATCAGGCTTAAACGTTACAGGAAGGTAGAATCTATTGAGTTGTAAGTTATCTGAACGTTTCATGATGATAGCACTTTCCTAAGGGGGTCAAACCATGTCCCAAAGGTCACCGGATCTGGTGTCACTTTAAAGAAGTAGTCCAGTTACACATTTGTGGGCTTATAACTTGGCTTCTGAATGTCCTAGAGAGGTCAGGTTTGTTTTAGTGCACTCCAATCAACAGCCCCTACAACCACAAAAAGGAATGGAGACATTAGCACTTATGGTTTTTAAATGGCACCCAGAATTATGTTGCACGAAGCACAATTTCACATCATTCTGGGTTCATTTGTGTGAAAACAAGGTCCAATCAGGCTGAAACGTTACAGGAAGGTAGAATCTATTGAGTTGTAATTGATATGAACGTTTCATGATGATAGCACTTTCCTAAGGGGGTCAAACCATGTCCCAAATGTCACCGGATCTGGTGTCAATTTAAAGAAGTAGTCCAGTTACACATTTGTGGGCTTATAACTTGGCTTCTGAATGTCCTAGAGAGATCAGGTTTGTTTTAGGGTACTCCAATCAACAGCCCCTACAACCACAAAAAGGAATGGCGTCATTAGCACTTATGGTTTTTAAATGGCACCTAGAATTATGTTGCACGAAGTACAATTTCACATCATTCTGGGTTCATTTGTGTGAAAACAAGGTCCAATCAGGCAGAAACATTACAGGAAGGTAGAATCTATTGAGTTGTAAGTGATCTGAACATTTCATGATGATAGCACTTTCCTAAGGGGGTCAAACCATGTCCCAAAGGTCACCGGATCTGGCGTCAATTTAAAGAAGTAGTCCAGTTACACCTTTGTGGGCTTATAACTTGGCTTCTGAATGTCCTAGAGAGATCAGGTTTGTTTTAATGTACTCCAATCAACAGCCCCTACAACCACAAAAAGGAATGGAGTCATTAGCACTTATGGTTTTTAAATGGCACCTAGAATTATGTTGCACGAAGTACAATTTCACATCATTCTGGGTTCATTTGTGTGAAAACAAGGTCCAATCAGGCTGAAACAATACAGGAAGGTAGAATCTATTGAGTTGTAAGTGATCTGAACGTTTCATGATGATAGCACTTTCCTAAGGGGGTCAAACCATGTCCCAAAGGTCACCGGATCTGGTGTCAATATAAGGAAGTAGTCCAGTTACACATTTGTGGGCTTATGACTTGGCTTCTGAATGTCCTAGAGAGATCAGGTTTGTTTTAATGTACTCCAATCAACAGCCCCTACAACCACAAAAAGGAATGGAGTCATTAGCACTTATGGTTTTTAAATGGCACCTAGAATTATGTTGCACGAAGTACAATTTCACATCATTCTGGGTTCATTTGTGTGAAAACAAGGTCCAATCAGGCTGAAACGTTACAGGAAGGAAGAATCTATTGAGTTCTAAGTGATCTGAACGTTTCATGATGATAGCACTTTCCTAAGGGGGTCAAACCATGTCCCAAAGGTCACCGGATCTGGTGTCAATTTAAAGAAGTAGTCCAGTTAAAAATTTGTGGGCTTATAACTTGGCTTCTGAATGTCCTAGAGAGATCAGGTTTGTTTTAATGTACTCCAATCAACAGCCCCTACAACCACAAAAAGGAATGGAGTCATTAGCACTTATGGTTTGTAAATGGCACCCAGAATTATGTTGCACGAAGCACAATTTCACATCATTCTGGGTTCATTTGTGTGAAAACAAGGTCCAATCAGGCTGAAACGTTAGAGGAAGGTAGAATCTACTGAGTTGTAAGTGATCTGAACGTTTCATGATAATAGCACTTTCCTAAGGGGGTCAAACCATGTCCCAAAGGTCACCGGATCTGCTGTCAATTTAAAGTAGTCCAGTTACACATTTGTGGGCTTATAACTTGGCTTCTGAATGTCCTAGAGAGATCAGGTTTGTTTTAGTGTACTCCAATCAACAGCCCCTACAACCACAAAAAGGAATGGAGTCATTAGCACTTATGCTTTGTAAATGGCACCCAGAATTATGTTGCACGAAGTACAATTTCACATCATTCTGGGTCCATTTGTGTGAAAACAAGGTCCAATCAGGCTGAAACGCTACAAGAAGGTAGAATCTATTGAGTTGTAAGTGATCTGAATGATTCAAGATGATAGCACATTCCTATAGGGGGTAAAACCATGTCCCAAAGGTCACCGGGCCTGGTGTCACTTTAAAGAAGTAGTCCAGTTACACCTTTGTGGGCTTATAACTTGGCTTCTGAATGTCCTAGAGAGGTTAGGTTTGTTTTAGTGTACTCCAATCAACAGCCCATACAACCACAAAACGGAATGGAGTCATTAGCACTTATAAATGGCACCCAGAATTATGTTGCACGAAGCACAATTTCACATCATTCTGGGTTCATTTGTGTGAAAACAAGGTCCAATAGGGCTGAAACGTTACAGGAAGGTGGAATCTATTGAGTTGTAAGTGATCTGAACGTTTCATGATGATAGCACTTTCCTAAGGGGGTCAAACCATGTCCCAAAGGTCACCAGATCTGGTGTCACTTTAAAGAAGTAGTCCAGTTACACATTTGTGGGCTTATAACTTGGCTTCTGAATGTCCTAGAGAGGTCAGGTTTGTTTTAGTGTACTCCAATCAAAAGCCCCTACAACCACAAAAAGGAATGGAGTCATTAGCACTTATGGTTTGTAAATGGCACCCAGAATTATGTTGCACAAAGCACAATTTCACATCATTCTGGGTTCATTTGTGTGAAAACAAGGTCCAATCAGGCTTAAACGTTACAGGAAGGTAGAATCTATTGAGTTGTAAGTGATCTGAACGTTTCATGATGATAGCACTTTCCTAAGGGGGTCAAACCATGTCCCAAAGGTCACCGGATCTGGTGTCACTTTAAAGAAGCAGTCCAGTTACACATTTGTGGGCTTATAACTTGGCTTCTGAATGTCCTAGAGAGGTCAGGTTTGTTTTAGTGCACTCCAATCAACAGCCCCTACAACCACAAAAAGGAATGGAGACATTAGCACTTATGGTTTTTAAATGGCACCCAGAATTATGTTGCACGAAGCACAATTTCACATCATTCTGGGTTCATTTGTGTGAAAACAAGGTCCAATCAGGCTGAAACGTTACAGGAAGGTAGAATCTATTGAGTTGTAATTGATATGAACGTTTCATGATGATAGCACTTTCCTAAGGGGGTCAAACCATGTCCCAAATGTCACCGGATCTTGTGTCAATTTAAAGAAGTAGTCCAGTTACACATTTGTGGGCTTATAACTTGGCTTCTGAATGTCCTAGAGGGATCAGGTTTGTTTTAGGGTACTCCAATCAATAGCCCCTACAACCACAAAAAGGAATGGAATCATTAGCACTTATGGTTTTTAAATGGCACCTAGAATTATGTTGCACGAAGTACAATTTCACATCATTCTGGGTTCATTTGTGTGAAAACAAGGTCCAATCAGGCTGAAACGTTACAGGAAGGTAGAATCTATTGAGTTGTAAGTGATCTGAACGTTTCATGATGATAGCACTTTCCTAAGGGGGTCAAACCATGTCCCAAAGGTCACCGGATCTGGTGTCAATTTAAAGAAGTAGTCCAGTTACACATTTGTGGGCTTATAACTTGGCTTCTGAATGTCCTAGAGAGATCAGGTTTGTTTTAATGTACTCCAATCAACAGCCCCTACAACCACAAAAAGGAATGGAGTCATTAGCACTTATGGTTTGTAAATCGCACCCAGAATTATGTTGCACGAAGCACAATTTCACATCATTCTGGGTTCATTTGTGTGAAAACAAGGTCCAATCAGGCTGAAACGTTACAGGAAGGTAGAATCTACTGAGTTGTAAGTGATCTGAACGTTTCATGATAATAGCACTTTCCTAAGGGGGTCAAACCATGTCCCAAAGGTCACCGGATCTGCTGTCAATTTAAAGAAGTAGTCCAGTTACACATTTGTGGGCTTATAACTTGGCTTCTGAATGTCCTAGAGAGATCAGGTTTGTTTTAGTGTACTCCAATCAACAGCCCCTACAACCACAAAAAGGAATGGAGTCATTAGCACTTATGCTTTGTAAATGGCACCCAGAATTATGTTGCACGAAGCACAATTTCACATCATTCTGGGTCCATTTGTGTGAAAACAAGGTCCAATCAGGCTGAAACGCTACAAGAAGGTAGAATCTATTGAGTTGTAAGTGATCTGAACGATTCAAGATGATAGCACATTCCTATAGGGGGTAAAACCATGTCCCAAAGGTCACTGGGCCTGGTGTCACTTTAAAGAAGTAGTCCAGTTACACCTTTGTGGGCTTATAACTTGGCTTCTGGATGTCCTAGAGAGGTTAGGTTTGTTTTAGTGTACTCCAATCAACAGCCCCTACAACCACAAAACGGAATGGAGTCATTAGCACTTATGGTTTGTAAATGGCACCCAGAATTATGTTGCACGAAGCACAATTTCACATCATTCTGGGTTCATTTGTGTGAAAACAAGGTCCAATCAGGCTGAAACGTTACAGGAAGGTAGAATCTATTGAGTTGTAAGTGATCTGAACGTTTCATGATGATAGCACTTTCCTAAGGGGGTCAAACCATGTCCCAAAGGTCAACGGATCTGGTGGCACTTTAAAGAAGTAGTCCAGTTACACATTTGTGGGCTTATAACTTGGCTTCTGAATGTCCTAGAGAGGTCAGGTTTGTTTTAGTGTACTCCAATAAACAGCCCCTACAACCACAAAAAGGAATGGAGTCATTAGCACTTATGGTTTGTAAATGGCACCCAGAATTATGTTGCACGAAGCACAATTTCACATCATTCAGGGTTCATTTGTGTGAAAACAAGGTCCAATCAGGCTGAAACGTTACAGGAAGGTAGAATCTATTGAGTTGTAAGTGATCTGAACGTTTCATGATGATAGCGCTTTCCTAATGGGGTCAAACCATGTCCCAAAGGTCACCGGATCTGGTGTCAATTTAAAGAAGTAGTCCAGTTACACATTTGTGGTCTTATAACTTGGCTTCTGAATGTCCTAGAGAGATCAGGTTTGTTTTAATGTACTCCAATCAACAGCCCCTACAACCACAAAACGGAATGGCGTCATTAGCACTTATGGTTTGTAAATGGCACCCAGAATTATGTTGCACGAAGCACAATTTCACATCATTCTGGGTTCATTTGTGTGAAAACAAGGTCCAATCAGGCTGAAACGTTAGAGGAAGGTAGAATCTACTGAGTTGTAAGTGATCTGAACGTTTCATGATGATAGCACTTTCCTAAGGGGGTCATACCATGTCCCAAAGGTCACCGGATCTGGTGTCAATTTAAAGAAGTAGTCCAGTTACACATTTGTGGGCTTATAACTTGGCTTCTGAATGTCCTAGAGAGATCAGGTTTGTTTTAGTGTACTCCAATCAACAGCCCCTACAACCACAAAAAGGAATGGAGTCATTAGCACTTATGCTTTGTAAATGGCACCCAGAATTATGTTGCACGAAGCACAATTTCACATCATTCTGGGTCCATTTGTGTGAAAACAAGGTCCAATCAGGCTGAAACGCTACAAGAAGGTAGAATCTATTGAGTTGTAAGTGATCTGAATGATTCAAGATGATAGCACATTCCTATAGGGGGTAAAACGATGTCCCAAAGGTCACCGGGCCTGGTGTCACTTTAAAGAAGTAGTCCAGTTACACCTTTGTGGGCTTATAACTTGGCTTCTGAATGTCCTAGAGAGGTTAGGTTTGTTTTAGTGCACTCCAATCAACAGCCCCTACAACCACAAAACGGAATGGAGTCATTAGCACTTATGGTTTGTAAATGGCACCCAGAATTATGTTGCACGAAGCACAATTTCACATCATTCTGGGTTCATTTGTGTGAAAACAAGGTCCAATCAGGCTGAAACGTTACAGGAAGGTAGAATCTATTGAGTTGTTAGTGATCTGAACGTTTCATGATGATAGCACTTTCCTAAGGGGGTCAAACCATGTCCCAAAGGTCACCGGATCTGGTGGCACTTTAAAGAAGTAGTCCAGTTACACATTTGTGGGCTTATAACTTGGCTTCTGAATGTCCTAGAGAGGTCAGGTTTCTTTTAGTGTATTCCAATCAACAGCCCCTACAACCACAAAAAGGAATGGAGTCATTAGCACTTATGGTTTGTAAATGGCACCCAGAATTATGTTGCACGAAGCACAATTTCACATCATTCTGGGTCAATTTGTGTGAAAACAAGGTCCAATCAGGCTGAAACGTTACAGGAAGGTAGAATCTATTGAGTTGTAAGTGATCTGAACGTTTAATGATGATAGCACTTTCCTAAGTGGGTCAAACCATGTCCCAAAGGTCACCGGATCTGGTGTCAATTTAAAGAAGTAGTCCAGTTACACATTTGTGGGCTTATAACTTGGCTTCTGAATGTCCCTGAGAGATCAGGTTTGTTTTAGTATACTCCAATCAACAGCCCCTACAACCACAAAAAGGAATGGAGTCATTAGCACTTATGGTTTTTAAATGGCACCCAGAATTATGTTGCACGAAGCACAATTTCACATCATTCAGGGTTCATTTGTGTGAAAACAAGGTCCAATCAGGCTGAAACGTTACAGGAAGGTAGAATCTATTGAGTTGTAAGTGATCTGAACGTTTCATGATGATAGCGCTTTCCTAATGGGGTCAAACCATGTCCCAAAGGTCACCGGATCTGGTGTAAATTTAAAGAAGTAGTCCAGTTACACATTTGTGGGCTTATAACTTGGCTTCTGAATGTCCTAGAGAGATCAGGTTTGTTTTAATGTACTCCAATCAACAGCCCCTACAACCACAAAAAGGAATGGCGTCATTAGCACTTATGGTTTGTAAATGGCACCCAGAATTATGTTGCACGAAGCACAATTTCACATCATTCTGGGTTCATTTGTGTGAAAACAAGGTCCAATCAGGCTGAAACGTTAGAGGAAGGTAGAATCTACTGAGTTGTAAGTGATCTGAACGTTTCATGATGATAGCACTTTCTTAAGGGGGTCAAACCATGTCCCAAAGGTCACCGGATCTGGTGTCAATTTAAAGAAGTAGTCCAGTTACACATTTGTGGGCTTATAACTTGGCTTCTGAATGTCCAAGAGAGATCAGGTTTTTTTAGTGTACTCCAATCAACAGCCCCTGCAACCACAAAACGGAATGGAGTCATTAGCACTTATGGTTTGTAAATGGCACCCAGAATTATGTTGCACGAAGCACAATTTCACATCATTCTGGGTTCATTTGTGTGAAAACAAGGTCCAATAGGGCTGAAACGTTACAGGAAGGTAGAATCTATTGAGTTGTAAGTGATCTGAACGTTTCATGATGATAGCACTTTCCTAAGGGGGTCAAACCATGTCCCAAAGGTCACCGGATCTGGTGTCACTTTAAAGAAGTAGTCCAGTTACAAATTTGTGGGCTTATAACTTGGCTTCTGAATGTCCTAGAGAGGTCAGGTTTGTTTTAGTGTACTCCAATCAACAGCCCCTACAACCACAAAAAGGAATGGAGACATTAGCACTTATGGTTTTTAAATGGCATCCAGAATTATGTTGCACGAAGCACAATTTCACATCATTCTGGGTTCATTTGTGTGAAAACAAGGTCCAATCAGGCTGAAACGTTACAGGAAGGTAGAATCTATTGAGTTGTAAGTGATCTGAACGTTTCATGATGATAGCACTTTCTTAAGTGGGTCAAACCATGTCCCAAATGTCACCGGATCTGGTGTCAATTTAAAGAAGTAGTCCAGTTACACATTTGTGGGCTTATAACTTGGCTTCTGAATGTCCTTGAGAGATCAGGTTTGTTTTAGGGTACTCCAATCAACAGCTCCTACAACCACAAAAAGGAATGGAGTCATTAGCACTTATGGTTTTTAAATGGCACCCAGAATTATGTTGCACGAAGCACAATTTCACATCATTCTGGGTTCATTTGTGTGAAAACAAGGTCCAATCAGGCTGAAACGTTACAGGAAGGTAGAATCTATTGAGTTGTAAGTTATCTGAACGTTTCAAGATGATCGCACATTCCTATAGGGGGTAAAACCATGTCCCAAAGGTCACCGGGCCTGGTGTCACTTTAAAGATGTAGGCCAGTTACACCTTTGTGGGCTTATAACTTGGCTTCTGAATGTCCTAGAGAGGTTAGGTTTGTTTTAGTGTACTCCAATCAAAAGCCCCTACAACCACAAAAAGGAATGGAGTCATTAGCACTTATGGTTTGTAAATGGCACCCAGAATTATGTTGCACAAAGCACAATTTCACATCATTCTGGGTTCATTTGTGTGAAAACAAGCTCCAATCAGGCTGAAGCGTTACAGGAAGGTAGAATCTATTGAGTTGTAAGTGATCTGAACGTTTCATGATGATAGCACTTTCCTAAGGGGGTCAAACCATGTCCCAAAGGTCACCGGATCTGGTGTCATTTTAAAGAAGTAGTCCAGTTACACATTTGTGGGCTTATAACTTGGCTTCTGAATGTCCTAGAGAGGTCAGGTTTGTTTTAGTGTACTCCAATCAACAGCCCCTACAACCACAAAAAGGAATGGAGTCATTAGCACTTATGGTTTTTAAATGGCACCCAGAATTATGTTGCACGAAGCACAAGTTCACATCATTCTGGGTTCATTTGTGTGAAAACAAGGTCCAATCAGGCTGAAACATTACAGGAAGGTAGAATCTACTGAGTTGTAAGTGATATGAACGTTGCATGATGATAGCACTTTCCTGAGGGGGTCAAACCATGTCCCAAAGGTCACCGGGCCTGGTGTCACTTTAAAGATGTAGTCCAGTTACACCTTTGTGGGCTTATAACTTGGCTTCTGAATGTCCTAGAGAGGTTAGGTTTGTTTTAGTGTACTCCAATCAAAAGCCCCTACAACCACAAAAAGGAATGGAGTCATTAGCACTTATGGTTTGTAAATGGCACCCAGAATTATGTTGCACAAAGCACAATTTCACATCATTCTGGGTTCATTTGTGTGAAAACAAGGTCCAATCAGGCTGAAACGTTACAGGAAGGTAGAATCTATTGAGTTGTAAGTGATCTGAACGTTTCATGATGATAGCACTTTCCTAAGGGGGTCAAACCATGTCCCAAAGGTCACCGGATCTGGTGTCACTTTAAAGAAGTAGTCCAGTTACACATTTGTGGGCTTATAACTTGGCTTCTGAATGTCCTAGAGAGGTCAGGTTTGTTTTAGTGCACTCCAATCAACAGCCCCTACAACCACAAAAAGGAATGGAGTCATTAGCACTTATGCTTTGTAAATGGCACCCAGAATTATGTTGCACGAAGCACAATTTCACATCATTCTGGGTCCATTTGTGTGAAAACAAGGTCCAATCAGGCTGAAACGCTACAAGAAGGTAGAATCTATTGAGTTGTAAGTGATCTGAACGATTCAAGATGATAGCACATTCCTATAGGGGGTAAAACCATGTCCCAAAGGTCACTGGGCCTGGTGTCACTTTAAAGAAGTAGTCCAGTTACACCTTTGTGGGCTTATAACTTGGCTTCTGAATGTCCTAGAGAGGTTAGGTTTGTTTTAGTGTACTCCAATCAACAGCCCCTACAACCACAAAACGGAATGGAGTCATTAGCACTTATGGTTTGTAAATGGCACCCAGAATTATGTTGCACGAAGCACAATTTCACATCATTCTGGGTTCATTTGTGTGAAAACAAGGTCCAATCAGGCTGAAACGTTACAGGAAGGTAGAATCTATTGAGTTGTAAGTGATCTGAACGTTTCATGATGATAGCACTTTCCTAAGGGGGTCAAACCATGTCCCAAAGGTCAACGGATCTGGTGGCACTTTAAAGAAGTAGTCCAGTTACACATTTGTGGGCTTATAACTTGGCTTCTGAATGTCCTAGAGAGGTCAGGTTTGTTTTAGTGTACTCCAATAAACAGCCCCTACAACCACAAAAAGGAATGGAGTCATTAGCACTTATGGTTTGTAAATGGCACCCAGAATTATGTTGCACGAAGCACAATTTCACATCATTCTGGGTTCATTTGTGTGAAAACAAGGTCCAATCAGGCTGAAACGTTACAGGAAGGTAGAATCTATTGAGTTGTAAGTGATCTGAACGTTTCATGATGATAGCGCTTTCCTAATGGGGTCAAACCATGTCCCAAAGGTCACCGGATCTGGTGTCAATTTAAAGAAGTAGTCCAGTTACACATTTGTGGTCTTATAACTTGGCTTCTGAATGTCCTAGAGAGATCAGGTTTGTTTTAATGTACTCCAATCAACAGCCCCTACAACCACAAAACGGAATGGCGTCATTAGCACTTATGGTTTGTAAATGGCACCCAGAATTATGTTGCACGAAGCACAATTTCACATCATTCTGGGTTCATTTGTGTGAAAACAAGGTCCAATCAGGCTGAAACGTTAGAGGAAGGTAGAATCTACTGAGTTGTAAGTGATCTGAACGTTTCATGATGATAGCACTTTCCTAAGGGGGTCATACCATGTCCCAAAGGTCACCGGATCTGGTGTCAATTTAAAGAAGTAGTCCAGTTACACATTTGTGGGCTTATAACTTGGCTTCTGAATGTCCTAGAGAGATCAGGTTTGTTTTAGTGTACTCCAATCAACAGCCCCTACAACCACAAAAAGGAATGGAGTCATTAGCACTTATGCTTTGTAAATGGCACCCAGAATTATGTTGCACGAAGCACAATTTCACATCATTCTGGGTCCATTTGTGTGAAAACAAGGTCCAATCAGGCTGAAACCCTACAAGAAGGTAGAATCTATTGAGTTGTAAGTGATCTGAACGATTCAAGATGATAGCACATTCCTATAGGGGGTAAAACGATGTCCCAAAGGTCACCGGGCCTGGTGTCACTTTAAAGAAGTAGTCCAGTTACACCTTTGTGGGCTTATAACTTGGCTTCTGAATGTCCTAGAGAGGTTAGGTTTGTTTTAGTGCACTCCAATCAACAGCCCCTACAACCACAAAACGGAATGGAGTCATTAGCACTTATGGTTTGTAAATGGCACCCAGAATTATGTTGCACGAAGCACAATTTCACATCATTCTGGGTTCATTTGTGTGAAAACAAGGTCCAATCAGGCTGAAACGTTACAGGAAGGTAGAATCTATTGAGTTGTTAGTGATCTGAACGTTTCATGATGATAGCACTTTCCTAAGGGGGTCAAACCATGTCCCAAAGGTCACCGGATCTGGTGGCACTTTAAAGAAGTAGTCCAGTTACACATTTGTGGGCTTATAACTTGGCTTCTGAATGTCCTAGAGAGGTCAGGTTTCTTTTAGTGTATTCCAATCAACAGCCCCTACAACCACAAAAAGGAATGGAGTCATTAGCACTTATGGTTTGTAAATGGCACCCAGAATTATGTTGCACGAAGCACAATTTCACATCATTCTGGGTCAATTTGTGTGAAAACAAGGTCCAATCAGGCTGAAACGTTACAGGAAGGTAGAATCTATTGAGTTGTAAGTGATCTGAACGTTTAATGATGATAGCACTTTCCTAAGTGGGTCAAACCATGTCCCAAAGGTCACCGGATCTGGTGTCAATTTAAAGAAGTAGTCCAGTTACACATTTGTGGGCTTATAACTTGGCTTCTGAATGTCCCTGAGAGATCAGGTTTGTTTTAGTATACTCCAATCAACAGCCCCTACAACCACAAAAAGGAATGGAGTCATTAGCACTTATGGTTTTTAAATGGCACCCAGAATTATGTTGCACGAAGCACAATTTCACATCATTCAGGGTTCATTTGTGTGAAAACAAGGTCCAATCAGGCTGAAACGTTACAGGAAGGTAGAATCTATTGAGTTGTAAGTGATCTGAACGTTTCATGATGATAGCGCTTTCCTAATGGGGTCAAACCATGTCCCAAAGGTCACCGGATCTGGTGTAAATTTAAAGAAGTAGTCCAGTTACACATTTGTGGGCTTATAACTTGGCTTCTGAATGTCCTAGAGAGATCAGGTTTGTTTTAATGTACTCCAATCAACAGCCCCTACAACCACAAAAAGGAATGGCGTCATTAGCACTTATGGTTTGTAAATGGCACCCAGAATTATGTTGCACGAAGCACAATTTCACATCATTCTGGGTTCATTTGTGTGAAAACAAGGTCCAATCAGGCTGAAACGTTAGAGGAAGGTAGAATCTACTGAGTTGTAAGTGATCTGAACGTTTCATGATGATAGCACTTTCTTAAGGGGGTCAAACCATGTCCCAAAGGTCACCGGATCTGGTGTCAATTTAAAGAAGTAGTCCAGTTACACATTTGTGGGCTTATAACTTGGCTTCTGAATGTCCAAGAGAGATCAGGTTTTTTTAGTGTACTCCAATCAACAGCCCCTGCAACCACAAAACGGAATGGAGTCATTAGCACTTATGGTTTTTAAATGGCACCCAGAATTATGTTGCACGAAGCACAATTTCACATCATTCTGGGTTCATTTGTGTGAAAACAAGGTCCAATCAGGCTGAAACGTTACAGGAAGGTAGAATCTATTGAGTTGTAAGTGATCTGAACGTTTCATGATGATAGCACTTTCCTAAGGGGGTCAAACCATGTCCCAAAGGTCACCGGATCTGGTGTCACTTTAAAGAAGTAGTCCAGTTACAAATTTGTGGGCTTATAACTTGGCTTCTGAATGTCCTAGAGAGGTCAGGTTTGTTTTAGTGTACTCCAATCAACAGCCCCTACAACCACAAAAAGGAATGGAGACATTAGCACTTATGGTTTTTAAATGGCATCCAGAATTATGTTGCACGAAGCACAATTTCACATCATTCTGGGTTCATTTGTGTGAAAACAAGGTCCAATCAGGCTGAAACGTTACAGGAAGGTAGAATCTATTGAGTTGTAAGTGATCTGAACGTTTCATGATGATAGCACTTTCTTAAGGGGGTCAAACCATGTCCCAAATGTCACCGGATCTGGTGTCAATTTAAAGAAGTAGTCCAGTTACACATTTGTGGGCTTATAACTTGGCTTCTGAATGTCCTTGAGAGATCAGGTTTGTTTTAGGGTACTCCAATCAACAGCTCCTACAACCACAAAAAGGAATGGAGTCATTAGCACTTATGGTTTTTAAATGGCACCCAGAATTATGTTGCACGAAGCACAATTTCACATCATTCTGGGTTCATTTGTGTGAAAACAAGGTCCAATCAGGCTGAAACGTTACAGGAAGGTAGAATCTATTGAGTTGTAAGTTATCTGAACGTTTCAAGATGATCGCACATTCCTATAGGGGGTAAAACCATGTCCCAAAGGTCACCGGGCCTGGTGTCACTTTAAAGATGTAGGCCAGTTACACCTTTGTGGGCTTATAACTTGGCTTCTGAATGTCCTAGAGAGGTTAGGTTTGTTTTAGTGTACTCCAATCAAAAGCCCCTACAACCACAAAAAGGAATGGAGTCATTAGCACTTATGGTTTGTAAATGGCACCCAGAATTATGTTGCACAAAGCACAATTTCACATCATTCTGGGTTCATTTGTGTGAAAACAAGCTCCAATCAGGCTGAAGCGTTACAGGAAGGTAGAATCTATTGAGTTGTAAGTGATCTGAACGTTTCATGATGATAGCACTTTCCTAAGGGGGTCAAACCATGTCCCAAAGGTCACCGGATCTGGTGTCATTTTAAAGAAGTAGTCCAGTTACACATTTGTGGGCTTATAACTTGGCTTCTGAATGTCCTAGAGAGGTCAGGTTTGTTTTAGTGTACTCCAATCAACAGCCCCTACAACCACAAAAAGGAATGGAGTCATTAGCACTTATGGTTTTTAAATGGCACCCAGAATTATGTTGCACGAAGCACAAGTTCACATCATTCTGGGTTCATTTGTGTGAAAACAAGGTCCAATCAGGCTGAAACATTACAGGAAGGTAGAATCTACTGAGTTGTAAGTGATATGAACGTTGCATGATGATAGCACTTTCCTGAGGGGGTCAAACCATGTCCCAAAGGTCACCGGGCCTGGTGTCACTTTAAAGATGTAGTCCAGTTACACCTTTGTGGGCTTATAACTTGGCTTCTGAATGTCCTAGAGAGGTTAGGTTTGTTTTAGTGTACTCCAATCAAAAGCCCCTACAACCACAAAAAGGAATGGAGTCATTAGCACTTATGGTTTGTAAATGGCACCCAGAATTATGTTGCACAAAGCACAATTTCACATCATTCTGGGTTCATTTGTGTGAAAACAAGGTCCAATCAGGCTGAAACGTTACAGGAAGGTAGAATCTATTGAGTTGTAAGTGATCTGAACGTTTCATGATGATAGCACTTTCCTAAGGGGGTCAAACCATGTCCCAAAGGTCACCGGATCTGGTGTCACTTTAAAGAAGTAGTCCAGTTACACATTTGTGGGCTTATAACTTGGCTTCTGAATGTCCTAGAGAGGTCAGGTTTGTTTTAGTGCACTCCAATCAACAGCCCCTACAACCACAAAAAGGAATGGAGACATTAGCACTTATGGTTTTTAAATGGCACCCAGAATTATGTTGCACGAAGCACAATTTCACATCATTCTGGGTTCATTTGTGTGAAAACAAGGTCCAATCAGGCTGAAACGTTACAGGAAGGTAGAATCTATTGAGTTGTAATTGATCTGAACGTTTCATGATGATAGCACTTTCCTAACGGGGTCAAACCATGTCCCAAATGTCACCGGATCTGGTGTCAATTTAAAGAAGTAGTCCAGTTACACATTTGTGGGCTTATAACTTGGCTTCTGAATGTCCTAGAGAGATCAGGTTTGTTTTAGGGTACTCCAATCAACAGCCCCTACAACCACAAAAAGGAATGGAGTCATTAGCACTTATGGTTTTTAAATGGCACCTAGAATTATGTTGCACGAAATACAATTTCACATCATTCTGGGTTCATTTGTGTGAAAACAAGGTCCAATCAGGCTGAAACAATACAGGAAGGTAGAATCTATTGAGATGTAAGTGATCTGAACGTTTCATGATGATAGCACTTTCCTAAGGGGGTCAAACCATGTCCCAAAGGTCACCGGATCTGCTCTCAATTTAAAGAAGTAGTCCAGTTACACATTTGTGGGCTTATGACTTGGCTTCTGAATGTCCTAGAGAGATCAGGTTTGTTTTAATGTACTCCAATCAACATCCCCTACAACCACAAAAATGAATGGAGTCATTAGCACTTATGGTTTTTAAATGGCACCTAGAATTATGTTGCACGAAGTACAATTTCACATCATTCTGGGTTCATTTGTGTGAAAACAAGGTCCAATCAGGCTGAAACGTTACAGGAAGGAAGAATCTATTGAGTTGTAAGTGATCTGAACGTTTCATGATGATAGCACTTTCCTAAGGGGGTCAAACCATGTCCCAAAGGTCACCGGATCTGGTGTCAATTTAAAGAAGTAGTCCAGTTACACATTTGTGGGCGTATAACTTGGCTTCTGAATGTCCTAGAGAGATCAGGTTTGTTTTAATGTACTCCAATCAACAGCCCCTACAACCACAAAAAGGAATGGAGTCATTAGCACTTATGGTTTGTAAATGGCACCCAGAATTATGTTGCACGAAGCACAATTTCACATCATTCTGGGTTCATTTGTGTGAAAACAAGGTCCAATCAGGCTGAAACGTTAGAGGAAGGTAGAATCTACTGAGTTGTAAGTGATCTGAACGTTTCATGATAATAGCACTTTCCTAAGGGGGTCAAACCATGTCCCAAAGGTCACCGGATCTGCTGTCAATCTAAAGAAGTAGTCCAGTTACACATTTGTGGGCTTATAACTTGGCTTCTGAATGTCCTAGAGAGATCAGGTTTGTTTTAGTGTACTCCAATCAACAGCCCCTACAACCACAAAAAGGAATGGAGTCATTAGCACTTATGCTTTGTAAATGGCACCCAGAATTATGTTGCACGAAGCACAATTTCACATCATTCTGGGTCCATTTGTGTGAAAACAAGGTCCAATCAGGCTGAAACGCTACAATAAGGTAGACTCTATTGAGTTGTAAGTGATCTGAACGATTCAAGATGATAGCACATTCCTATAGGGGGTAAAACCATGTCCCAAAGGTCACCGGGCCTGGTGTCACTTTAAAGAAGTAGTCCAGTTACACCTTTGTGGGCTTATAACTTGGCTTCTGAATGTCCTAGAGAGGTTAGGTTTGTTTTAGTGTACTCCAATCAACAGCCCCTACAACCACAAAATGGAATGGAGTCATTAGCACTTATGGTTTGTAAATGGCACCCAGAATTATGTTGCACGAAGCACAATTTCACATCATTATGGGTTCATTTGTGTGAAAACAAGGTCCAATCAGGCTGAAACGTTACAGGAAGGTAGAATCTATTGAGTTGTAAGTGATCTGAACGTTTCATGATGATAGCACTTTCCTAAGGGGGTCAAACCATGTCCCAAAGGTCACCGGATCTGGTGTCACTTTAAAGAAGTAGTCCAGTTACACATTTGTGGGCTTATAACTTGGCTTCTGAATGTCCTAGAGAGGTCAGGTTTGTTTTAGTGTACTCCAATCAAAAGCCCCTACAACCACAAAAAGGAATGGAGTCATTAGCACTTATGGTTTGTAAATGGCACCCAGAATTATGTTGCACAAAGCACAATTTCACATCATTCTGGGTTCATTTGTGTGAAAACAAGGTCCAATCAGGCTTAAACGTTACAGGAAGGTAGAATCTATTGAGTTGTAAGTGATCTGAATGTTTCATGATGATAGCACTTTCCTAAGGGGGTCAAACCATGTCCCAAAGGTCACCGGATCTGGTGTCACTTTAAAGAAGTAGTCCAGTTACACATTTGTGGGCATATAACTTGGCTTCTGAATGTCCTAGAGAGGTCAGGTTTGTTTTAGTGCACTCCAATCAACAGCCCCTACAACCACAAAAAGGAATGGAGACATTAGCACTTATGGTTTTTAAATGGCACCCAGAATTATGTTGCACGAAGCACAATTTCACATCATTCTGGGTTCATTTGTGTGAAAACAAGGTCCAATCAGGCTGAAACGTTACAGGAAGGTAGAATCTATTGAGTTGTAATTGATATGAACGTTTCATGATGATAGCACTTTCCTAAGGGGGTCAAACCATGTCCCAAATGTCACCGGATCTGGTGTCAATTTAAAGAAGTAGTCCACTTACACATTTGTGGGCTTATAACTTGGCTTCTGAATGTCCTAGAGAGATCAGGTTTGTTTTAGGGTACTCCAATCAACAGCCCCTACAACCACAAAACGGAATGGAGTCATTAGCACTTATGGTTTGTAAATGGCACCCAGAATTATGTTGCACGAAGCACAATTTCACATCATTATGGGTTCATTTGTGTGAAAACAAGGTCCAATCAGGCTGAAACGTTACAGGAAGGTAGAATCTATTGAGTTGTAAGTGATCTGAACGTTTCATGATGATAGCACTTTCCTAAGGGGGTCAAACCATGTCCCAAAGGTCACCGGATCTGGTGTCACTTTAAAGAAGTAGTCGAGTTACACATTTGTGGGCTTATAACTTGGCTTCTGAATGTCCTAGAGAGGTCAGGTTTGTTTTAGTGTACTCCAATCAAAAGCCCCTACAACCACAAAAAGGAATGGAGTCATTAGCACTTATGGTTTGTAAATGGCACCCAGAATTATGTTGCACAAAGCACAATTTCACATCATTCTGGGTTCATTTGTGTGAAAACAAGGTCCAATCAGGCTTAAACGTTACAGGAAGGTAGAATCTATTGAGTTGTAAGTGATCTGAACGTTTCATGATGATAGCACTTTCCTAAGGTGGTCAAACCATGTCCCAAAGGTCACCGGATCTGGTGTCACTTTAAAGAAGTAGTCCAGTTACACATTTGTGGGCTTATAACTTGGCTTCTGAATGTCCTAGAGAGGTCAGGTTTGTTTTAGTGCACTCCAATCAACAGCCCCTACAACCACAAAAAGGAATGGAGACATTAGCACTTATGGTTTTTAAATGGCACCCAGAATTATGTTGCACGAAGCACAATTTCACATCATTCTGGGTTCATTTGTGTGAAAACAAGGTCCAATCAGGCTGAAACGTTACAGGAAGGTAGAATCTATTGAGTTGTAATTGATATGAACGTTTCATGATGATAGCACTTTCCTAAGGGGGTCAAACCATGTCCCAAATGTCACCAGATCTGGTGTCAATTTAAAGAAGTAGTCCAGTTACACATTTGTGGGCTTATAACTTGGCTTCTGAATGTCCTAGAGAGATCAGGTTTGTTTTAGGGTACTCCAATCAACAGCCCCTACAACCACAAAAAGGAATGGAGTCATTAGCACTTATGGTTTGTAAATGGCACCCAGAATTATGTTGCACGAAGCACAATTTCACATCATTCTGGGTTCATTTGTGTGAAAACAAGGTCCAATCAGGCTGAAACGTTAGAGGAAGGTAGAATCTACTGAGTTGTAAGTGATCTGAACGTTTCATGATAATAGCACTTTCCTAAGGGGGTCAAACCATGTCCCAAAGGTCACCGGATCTGCTGTCAATCTAAAGAAGTAGTCCAGTTACACATTTGTGGGCTTATAACTTGGCTTCTGAATGTCCTAGAGAGATCAGGTTTGTTTTAGAGTACTCCAATCAACAGCCCCTACAACCACAAAAAGGAATGGAGACATTAGCACTTATGGTTTTTAAATGGCACCCAGAATTATGTTGCACGAAGCACAATTTCACATCATTCTGGGTTCATTTGTGTGAAAACAAGGTCCAATCAGGCTGAAACGTTACAGGAAGGTAGAATCTATTGAGTTGTAATTGATATGAACGTTTCATGATGATAGCACTTTCCTAAGGGGGTCAAACCATGTCCCAAATGTCACTGGATCTGGTGTCAATTTAAAGAAGTAGTCCAGTTACACATTTGTGGGCTTATAACTTGGCTTCTGAATGTCCTAGAGAGATCAGGTTTGTTTTAGGGTACTCCAATCAACAGCCCCTACAACCACAAAAAGGAATGGAGTCATTAGCACTTATGGTTTTTAAATGGCACCTAGAATTATGTTGCACGAAGTACAATTTCACATCATTATGGGTTCATTTGTGTGAAAACAAGGTCCAATCAGGCTGAAACGTTACAGGAAGGTAGAATCTATTGAGTTGTAAGTGATCTGAACGTTTCATGATGATAGCACTTTCCTAAGGGGGTCAAACCATGTCCCAAAGGTCACCGGATCTGGTGTCAATTTAAAGAAGTAGTCCAGTTACACATTTGTGGGCTTATAACTTGGCTTCTGAATGTCCTAGAGAGATCAGGTTTGTTTTAATGTACTCCAATCAACAGCCCCTACAACCACAAAAATGAATGGAGTCATTAGCACTTATGGTTTTTAAATGGCACATAGAATTATGTTGCACGAAGTACAATTTCACATCATTATGGGTTCATTTGTGTGAAAACAAGGTCCAATCAGGCTGAAACGTTACAGGAAGGTAGAATCTATTGAGTTGTAAGTGATCTGAACGTTTCATGATGATAGCACTTTCCTAAGGGGGTCAAACCATGTCCCAAAGGTCACCGGATCTGGTGTCACTTTAAAGAAGTAGTCCAGTTACACATTTGTGGGCTTATAACTTGGCTTCTGAATGTCCTAGAGAGGTCAGGTTTGTTTTAGTGTACTCCAATCAAAAGCCCCTACAACCACAAAAAGGAATGGAGTCATTAGCACTTATGGTTTGTAAATGGCACCCAGAATTATGTTGCACAAAGCACAATTTCACATCATTCTGGGTTCATTTGTGTGAAAACAAGGTCCAATCAGGCTTAAACGTTACAGGAAGATAGAATCTATTGAGTTGTAAGTGATCTGAACGTTTCATGATGATAGCACTTTCCTAAGGGGGTCAAACCATGTCCCAAAGGTCACCGGATCTGGTGTCACTTTAAAGAAGTAGTCCAGTTACACCTTTGTGGGCTTATAACTTGGCTTCTGAATGTCCTAGAGAGGTCAGGTTTGTTTTAGTGCACTCCAATCAACAGCCCCTACAACCACAAAAAGGAATGGAGACATTAGCACTTATGGTTTTTAAATGGCACCCAGAATTATGTTGCACGAAGCACAATTTCACATCATTCTGGGTTCATTTGTGTGAAAACAAGGTCCAATCAGGCTGAAACGTTACAGGAAGGTAGAATCTATTGAGTTGTAAGTGATATGAACGTTTCATGATGATAGCACTTTCCTAAGGGGGTCAAACCATGTCCCAAAGGTCACCGGATCTGGTGTCACTTTAAAGAAGTAGTCCAGTTACACATTTGTGGGCTTATAACTTGGCTTCTGAATGTCCTAGAGAGGTCAGGTTTGTTTTAGTGCACTCCAATCAACAGCCCCTACAACCACAAAAAGGAATGGAGTCATTAGTACTTATGGTTTGTAAATGGCACCCAGAATTATGTTGCATGAAGCACAATCTCACATCATTCTGGGTTCATTTGTGTGAAAACAAGGTCCAATCAGGCTGAAACGTTAGAGGAAGGTAGAATCTACTAAGTTGTAAGTGATCTGAACGTTTCATGATGATCGCACATTCCTATAGGGGGTCAAACCATGTCCCAAAGGTCACCGGGCCTGATGTCAATTTAAAGAAGTAGTCCAGTTACACCTTTGAGGGCTTATAACTTGGCTTCTGAATGTCCTAGAGCGATCAGGTTTGTTTTAGTGTACTCCAATCAACAGCCCCTACAACCACAAAAAGGAATGGAGTCATTAGCTCTTATGGTTTGTAAATGGCACCCAGAATTATGTTGCACAAAGCACAATTTCACATCATTCTGGGTGCATTTGTGTGAAAACAAGGTCCAATCAGGCTGAAACGTTACAAGAAGGTAGAATCTATTGAGTTGTAAGTGATCTGAACGTTTCATGATGATCGCACATTCCTATAGGGGGTCAAACCATGTCCCAAAGATCACCGGGCCTGGTGTCACTTTAAAGTAGTCCAGTTACACCTTTGTGGGCTTATAACTTGGCTTCTGAATGTCCTAGAGAGGTCAGGTTTATTTTAGTGTACTCCAATCAACAGCCCCTACAACCACAAAAAGGAATGGAGTCATTAGCACTTATGGTTTTAAATGGCGCCCAGAATTATGTTGCACGAAGCACAATTTCACATCATTCTGGGTTCATTTGTGTGAAAGCAAGGTCCAATCAGGCTGAAATGTTACAGGAAGGTAGAATCTATTGAGTTGTAAGTGATCTGAACGTTTCATGATGATAGCACTTTCCTAAGGGGGTCAAACCATGTCCCAAAGGTCACCGGATCTGGTGTCAATTTAAAGAAGTAGTCCAGTTACACCTTTGTGGGCTTATAACTTGGCTTCTGAATGTCCTAGAGAGATCAGGTTTGTTTTAGTATACTCCAATCAACAGCCCCTACAACCACAAAAAGGAATGGAGTCATTAGCACTTATGGTTTTTAAATGGCACCCAGAATTATGTAGCACGAAGCACAATTTCACATCATTCTGGGTTCATTTGTGTGAAAACAAGGTCCAATCAGGCTGAAACGTTACAGGAAGGTAGAATCTATTGAGTTGTAAGGGATCTGAACGTTTCAAGATGATCGCACATTCCTATAGGGTGTCAAACCATGTCCCAAAGGTCACCGGATCTGCTGTCAATCTAAAGAAGTAGTCCAGTTACACATTTGTGGGCTTATAACTTGGCTTCTGAATGTCCTAGAGAGATCAGGTTTGTTTTAGTGTACTCCAATCAACAGCCCCTACAACCACAAAAAGGAATGGAGTCATTAGCACTTATGCTTTGTAAATGGCACCCAGAATTATGTTGCACGAAGCACAATTTCACATCATTCTGGGTCCATTTGTGTGAAAACAAGGTCCAATCAGGCTGAAACGCTACAATAAGGTAGACTCTATTGAGTTGTAAGTGATCTGAACGATTCAAGATGATAGCACATTCCTATAGGGGGTAAAACCATGTCCCAAAGGTCACCGGGCCTGGTGTCACTTTAAAGAAGTAGTCCAGTTACACCTTTGTGGGCTTATAACTTGGCTTCTGAATGTCCTAGAGAGGTTAGGTTTGTTTTAGTGTACTCCAATCAACAGCCCCTACAACCACAAAATGGAATGGAGTCATTAGCACTTATGGTTTGTAAATGGCACCCAGAATTATGTTGCACGAAGCACAATTTCACATCATTATGGGTTCATTTGTGTGAAAACAAGGTCCAATCAGGCTGAAACGTTACAGGAAGGTAGAATCTATTGAGTTGTAAGTGATCTGAACGTTTCATGATGATAGCACTTTCCTAAGGGGGTCAAACCATGTCCCAAAGGTCACCGGATCTGGTGTCACTTTAAAGAAGTAGTCCAGTTACACATTTGTGGGCTTATAACTTGGCTTCTGAATGTCCTAGAGAGGTCAGGTTTGTTTTAGTGTACTCCAATCAAAAGCCCCTACAACCACAAAAAGGAATGGAGTCATTAGCACTTATGGTTTGTAAATGGCACCCAGAATTATGTTGCACAAAGCACAATTTCACATCATTCTGGGTTCATTTGTGTGAAAACAAGGTCCAATCAGGCTTAAACGTTACAGGAAGGTAGAATCTATTGAGTTGTAAGTGATCTGAATGTTTCATGATGATAGCACTTTCCTAAGGGGGTCAAACCATGTCCCAAAGGTCACCGGATCTGGTGTCACTTTAAAGAAGTAGTCCAGTTACACATTTGTGGGCATATAACTTGGCTTCTGAATGTCCTAGAGAGGTCAGGTTTGTTTTAGTGCACTCCAATCAACAGCCCCTACAACCACAAAAAGGAATGGAGACATTAGCACTTATGGTTTTTAAATGGCACCCAGAATTATGTTGCACGAAGCACAATTTCACATCATTCTGGGTTCATTTGTGTGAAAACAAGGTCCAATCAGGCTGAAACGTTACAGGAAGGTAGAATCTATTGAGTTGTAATTGATATGAACGTTTCATGATGATAGCACTTTCCTAAGGGGGTCAAACCATGTCCCAAATGTCACCGGATCTGGTGTCAATTTAAAGAAGTAGTCCACTTACACATTTGTGGGCTTATAACTTGGCTTCTGAATGTCCTAGAGAGATCAGGTTTGTTTTAGGGTACTCCAATCAACAGCCCCTACAACCACAAAACGGAATGGAGTCATTAGCACTTATGGTTTGTAAATGGCACCCAGAATTATGTTGCACGAAGCACAATTTCACATCATTATGGGTTCATTTGTGTGAAAACAAGGTCCAATCAGGCTGAAACGTTACAGGAAGGTAGAATCTATTGAGTTGTAAGTGATCTGAACGTTTCATGATGATAGCACTTTCCTAAGGGGGTCAAACCATGTCCCAAAGGTCACCGGATCTGGTGTCACTTTAAAGAAGTAGTCGAGTTACACATTTGTGGGCTTATAACTTGGCTTCTGAATGTCCTAGAGAGGTCAGGTTTGTTTTAGTGTACTCCAATCAAAAGCCCCTACAACCACAAAAAGGAATGGAGTCATTAGCACTTATGGTTTGTAAATGGCACCCAGAATTATGTTGCACAAAGCACAATTTCACATCATTCTGGGTTCATTTGTGTGAAAACAAGGTCCAATCAGGCTTAAACGTTACAGGAAGGTAGAATCTATTGAGTTGTAAGTGATCTGAACGTTTCATGATGATAGCACTTTCCTAAGGTGGTCAAACCATGTCCCAAAGGTCACCGGATCTGGTGTCACTTTAAAGAAGTAGTCCAGTTACACATTTGTGGGCTTATAACTTGGCTTCTGAATGTCCTAGAGAGGTCAGGTTTGTTTTAGTGCACTCCAATCAACAGCCCCTACAACCACAAAAAGGAATGGAGACATTAGCACTTATGGTTTTTAAATGGCACCCAGAATTATGTTGCACGAAGCACAATTTCACATCATTCTGGGTTCATTTGTGTGAAAACAAGGTCCAATCAGGCTGAAACGTTACAGGAAGGTAGAATCTATTGAGTTGTAATTGATATGAACGTTTCATGATGATAGCACTTTCCTAAGGGGGTCAAACCATGTCCCAAATGTCACCAGATCTGGTGTCAATTTAAAGAAGTAGTCCAGTTACACATTTGTGGGCTTATAACTTGGCTTCTGAATGTCCTAGAGAGATCAGGTTTGTTTTAGGGTACTCCAATCAACAGCCCCTACAACCACAAAAAGGAATGGAGTCATTAGCACTTATGGTTTGTAAATGGCACCCAGAATTATGTTGCACGAAGCACAATTTCACATCATTCTGGGTTCATTTGTGTGAAAACAAGGTCCAATCAGGCTGAAACGTTAGAGGAAGGTAGAATCTACTGAGTTGTAAGTGATCTGAACGTTTCATGATAATAGCACTTTCCTAAGGGGGTCAAACCATGTCCCAAAGGTCACCGGATCTGCTGTCAATCTAAAGAAGTAGTCCAGTTACACATTTGTGGGCTTATAACTTGGCTTCTGAATGTCCTAGAGAGATCAGGTTTGTTTTAGAGTACTCCAATCAACAGCCCCTACAACCACAAAAAGGAATGGAGACATTAGCACTTATGGTTTTTAAATGGCACCCAGAATTATGTTGCACGAAGCACAATTTCACATCATTCTGGGTTCATTTGTGTGAAAACAAGGTCCAATCAGGCTGAAACGTTACAGGAAGGTAGAATCTATTGAGTTGTAATTGATATGAACGTTTCATGATGATAGCACTTTCCTAAGGGGGTCAAACCATGTCCCAAATGTCACTGGATCTGGTGTCAATTTAAAGAAGTAGTCCAGTTACACATTTGTGGGCTTATAACTTGGCTTCTGAATGTCCTAGAGAGATCAGGTTTGTTTTAGGGTACTCCAATCAACAGCCCCTACAACCACAAAAAGGAATGGAGTCATTAGCACTTATGGTTTTTAAATGGCACCTAGAATTATGTTGCACGAAGTACAATTTCACATCATTATGGGTTCATTTGTGTGAAAACAAGGTCCAATCAGGCTGAAACGTTACAGGAAGGTAGAATCTATTGAGTTGTAAGTGATCTGAACGTTTCATGATGATAGCACTTTCCTAAGGGGGTCAAACCATGTCCCAAAGGTCACCGGATCTGGTGTCAATTTAAAGAAGTAGTCCAGTTACACATTTGTGGGCTTATAACTTGGCTTCTGAATGTCCTAGAGAGATCAGGTTTGTTTTAATGTACTCCAATCAACAGCCCCTACAACCACAAAAATGAATGGAGTCATTAGCACTTATGGTTTTTAAATGGCACATAGAATTATGTTGCACGAAGTACAATTTCACATCATTATGGGTTCATTTGTGTGAAAACAAGGTCCAATCAGGCTGAAACGTTACAGGAAGGTAGAATCTATTGAGTTGTAAGTGATCTGAACGTTTCATGATGATAGCACTTTCCTAAGGGGGTCAAACCATGTCCCAAAGGTCACCGGATCTGGTGTCACTTTAAAGAAGTAGTCCAGTTACACATTTGTGGGCTTATAACTTGGCTTCTGAATGTCCTAGAGAGGTCAGGTTTGTTTTAGTGTACTCCAATCAAAAGCCCCTACAACCACAAAAAGGAATGGAGTCATTAGCACTTATGGTTTGTAAATGGCACCCAGAATTATGTTGCACAAAGCACAATTTCACATCATTCTGGGTTCATTTGTGTGAAAACAAGGTCCAATCAGGCTTAAACGTTACAGGAAGATAGAATCTATTGAGTTGTAAGTGATCTGAACGTTTCATGATGATAGCACTTTCCTAAGGGGGTCAAACCATGTCCCAAAGGTCACCGGATCTGGTGTCACTTTAAAGAAGTAGTCCAGTTACACCTTTGTGGGCTTATAACTTGGCTTCTGAATGTCCTAGAGAGGTCAGGTTTGTTTTAGTGCACTCCAATCAACAGCCCCTACAACCACAAAAAGGAATGGAGACATTAGCACTTATGGTTTTTAAATGGCACCCAGAATTATGTTGCACGAAGCACAATTTCACATCATTCTGGGTTCATTTGTGTGAAAACAAGGTCCAATCAGGCTGAAACGTTACAGGAAGGTAGAATCTATTGAGTTGTAAGTGATATGAACGTTTCATGATGATAGCACTTTCCTAAGGGGGTCAAACCATGTCCCAAAGGTCACCGGATCTGGTGTCACTTTAAAGAAGTAGTCCAGTTACACATTTGTGGGCTTATAACTTGGCTTCTGAATGTCCTAGAGAGGTCAGGTTTGTTTTAGTGCACTCCAATCAACAGCCCCTACAACCACAAAAAGGAATGGAGTCATTAGTACTTATGGTTTGTAAATGGCACCCAGAATTATGTTGCATGAAGCACAATCTCACATCATTCTGGGTTCATTTGTGTGAAAACAAGGTCCAATCAGGCTGAAACGTTAGAGGAAGGTAGAATCTACTAAGTTGTAAGTGATCTGAACGTTTCATGATGATCGCACATTCCTATAGGGGGTCAAACCATGTCCCAAAGGTCACCGGGCCTGATGTCAATTTAAAGAAGTAGTCCAGTTACACCTTTGAGGGCTTATAACTTGGCTTCTGAATGTCCTAGAGCGATCAGGTTTGTTTTAGTGTACTCCAATCAACAGCCCCTACAACCACAAAAAGGAATGGAGTCATTAGCTCTTATGGTTTGTAAATGGCACCCAGAATTATGTTGCACAAAGCACAATTTCACATCATTCTGGGTGCATTTGTGTGAAAACAAGGTCCAATCAGGCTGAAACGTTACAAGAAGGTAGAATCTATTGAGTTGTAAGTGATCTGAACGTTTCATGATGATCGCACATTCCTATAGGGGGTCAAACCATGTCCCAAAGATCACCGGGCCTGGTGTCACTTTAAAGTAGTCCAGTTACACCTTTGTGGGCTTATAACTTGGCTTCTGAATGTCCTAGAGAGGTCAGGTTTATTTTAGTGTACTCCAATCAACAGCCCCTACAACCACAAAAAGGAATGGAGTCATTAGCACTTATGGTTTTAAATGGCGCCCAGAATTATGTTGCACGAAGCACAATTTCACATCATTCTGGGTTCATTTGTGTGAAAGCAAGGTCCAATCAGGCTGAAATGTTACAGGAAGGTAGAATCTATTGAGTTGTAAGTGATCTGAACGTTTCATGATGATAGCACTTTCCTAAGGGGGTCAAACCATGTCCCAAAGGTCACCGGATCTGGTGTCAATTTAAAGAAGTAGTCCAGTTACACCTTTGTGGGCTTATAACTTGGCTTCTGAATGTCCTAGAGAGATCAGGTTTGTTTTAGTATACTCCAATCAACAGCCCCTACAACCACAAAAAGGAATGGAGTCATTAGCACTTATGGTTTTTAAATGGCACCCAGAATTATGTAGCACGAAGCACAATTTCACATCATTCTGGGTTCATTTGTGTGAAAACAAGGTCCAATCAGGCTGAAACGTTACAGGAAGGTAGAATCTATTGAGTTGTAAGGGATCTGAACGTTTCAAGATGATCGCACATTCCTATAGGGTGTCAAACCATGTCCCAAAGGTCACCGGGCCTGGTGTCACTTTAAAGAAGCAGTCCAGTTACACATTTGTGGGCTTATAACTTGGCTTCTGAATGTCCTAGAGAGATCAGGTTTGTTTTAGGGTACTCCAATCAACAGCCCCCACAACCACAAAAAGGAATGGAGTCATTAGCACTTATGGTTTTTAAATGGCACCCAGAATTATGTTGCACGAAGCACAATTTCACATCATTCTGGGTTCATTTGTGTGAAAACAAGGTCCAATCAGGCTGAAACGTTACAGGAAGGTAGAATCTATTGAGTTGTAAGTGATCTGAACGTTTCATGATGATAGCACTTTCCTAAGGGGGTCAAACCATGTCCCAAAGGTCACCGAATATGGTGTCAATTTAAAGAAGTAGTCCAGTTACACATTTGTGGGCTTATAACTTGGCTTCTGAATGTCCTAGAGAGATCAGGTTTGTTTTAGTGTACTCCAATCAACAGCCCCTACAACCACAAAAAGGAATGGAGTCATTAGCACTTATGGTTTGTAAATGGCACCCAGAATTATGTTGCACAAAGCACAATTTCACATCATTCTGGGTCCATTTGTGTGAAAACAAGGTCCAATCAGGCTGAAACGTTACAAGAAGGCAGAATCTATTGAGTTGTAAGTGATCTGAACATTTCATGATGATCGCAAATTCCTATAGGGGGTCAAACCATGTCCCAAAGGTCACCGGGCCTGGTGTCACTTTAAAGAAGTAGTCCAGTTACACATTTGTGGGCTTATAACTTGGCTTCTGAATGTCCTAGAGATGTCAGGTTTGTTTTATTGTACTCCAATCAACAGCCCCTACAACCACAAAAAGGAATGGAGTCATTAGCACTTATGGTTTTTAAATGGCTCCCAGAATTATGTTGCACGAAGCACAATTTCACATCATTCTGGGTTCATTTGTGTGAAAACAAGGTCCAGTCAGGCTGAAATGTTACAGGAAGGTAGAATCTATTGAGTTGTAAGTGATCTGAACGTTTCATGATGATAGCACTTTCCTAAGGGGGTCGAACCATGTCCCAAAGGTCACCGGATCTGGTGTCAATTTAAAGAAGTAGTTACACCTTTGTGGGCTTATAACTTGGCTTCTGAATGTCCTAAAGAGATCAGGTTTGTTTGAGTATACTCCAATCAACAGCCCCTACAACCACAAAAAGGAATGGAGTCATTAGCACTTATGCTTTGTAAATGGCACCCAGAATTATGTTGCACGAAGAACAATTTCACATCATTCTGGGTCCATTTGTCTGAAAACAAGGTCCAATCAGGCTTAACTGTTACAGGAAGGTAGAATCTATTGAGTTGTAAGTGATCTGAACATTTCATGATGATAGCACTTTCCTAAGGGGGTCAAACCATGTCCCAAAGGTCACCGGATCTGGTGTCTTTAAAGAAGTAGTCCAGTTACACCTTTGTGGGCTTATAACTTGGCTTCTGAATGTCCTAGAGATATCAGGTTTGTTTTAGTATACTCCAATCAACAGCCCCTACAACCACAAAAAGGAATGGAGTCATTAGCACTTATGGTTTTTAAATGGCACCCAGAATTATGTTGCACGAAGCACAATTTCACTTCATTCTGGGTTCATTTGTGTGAAAACAAGGTCTAATCAGGCTGAAATGTTACATGAAGGTAGAATCTATTGAGTTGTAAGTGATCTGAACGTTTCATGATGATAGCACTTTCCTAAGGGGGTCAAACCATGTCCCAAAGGTCACCGGATCTGGTGTCACTTTAAAGAAGTAGTCCAGTTACACATTTGTGGGCTTATAACTTGGCTTCTGAATGTCCTAGAGAGGTCAGGTTTGTTTTAGTGCACTCCAATCAACAGCCCCTACAACCACAAAAAGGAATGGAGACATTAGCACTTATGGTTTTTAAATGGCACCCAGAATTATGTTGCACGAAGCACAATTTCACATCATTCTGGGTTCATTTGTGTGAAAACAAGGTCCAATCAGGCTGAAACGTTACAGGAAGGTTGAATCTATTGAGTTGTAATTGATCTGAACGTTTCATGATGATAGCACTTTCCTAAGGGGGTCAAACCATGTCCCAAAGGTCACCGGATCTGGTGTCACTTTAAAGAAGTAGTCCAGTTACACATTTGTGGGCTTATAACTTGGCTTCTGAATGTCCTAGAGAGGTCAGGTTTGTTTTAGTGCACTCCAATCAACAGCCCCTACAACCACAAAAAGGAATGGAGACATTAGCACTTATGGTTTTTAAATGGCACCCAGAATTATGTTGCACGAAGCACAATTTCACATCATTCTGGGTTCATTTGTGTGAAAACAAGGTCCAATCAGGCTGAAACGTTACAGGAAGGTAGAATCTATTG
This sequence comes from Nothobranchius furzeri, assembly GCF_043380555.1. Lineage (NCBI taxonomy): Eukaryota > Metazoa > Chordata > Actinopteri > Cyprinodontiformes > Nothobranchiidae > Nothobranchius > Nothobranchius furzeri. The sequence goes on from NC_091743.1 coordinate 13,121,951, forward strand.
AGTTGTAATTGATCTGAACGTTTCATGATGATAGCACTTTCCTAAGGGGGTCAAACCATGTCCCAAAGGTCACCGGATCTGGTGTCAATTTAAAGAAGTAGTCCAGTTACACATTTGTGGGCTTATGACTTGGCTTCTGAATGTCCTAGAGAGATCAGGTTTGTTTTAATGTACTCCAATCAACAGCCCCTACAACCACAAAAAGGAATGGAGTCATTAGCACTTATGGTTTTTAAATGGCACCTAGAATTATGTTGCACGAAGTACAATTTCACATCATTCTGGGTTCATTTGTGTGAAAACAAGGTCCAATCAGGCTGAAACGTTACAGGAAGGAAGAATCTATTGAGTTGTAAGTGATCTGAACGTTTCATGATGATAGCACTTTCCTAAGGGGGTCAAACCATGTCCCAAAGGTCACCGGATCTGGTGTCAATTTAAAGAAGTAGTCCAGTTACACATTTGTGGGCTTATAACTTGGCTTCTGAATGTCCTAGAGAGATCAGGTTTGTTTTAATGTACTCCAATCAACAGCCCCTACAACCACATAAAGGAATGGAGTCATTAGCACTTATGGTTTGTAAATGGCACCCAGAATTATGTTGCACGAAGCACAATTTCACATCATTCTGGGTTCATTTGTGTGAAAACAAGGTCCAATCAGGCTGAAACGTTAGAGGAAGGTAGAATCAACTGAGTTGTAAGTGATCTGAACGTTTCATGATTTTAGCACTTTCCTAAGGGGGTCAAACCATGTCCCAAAGGTCACCGGATCTGCTGTCAATTTAAAGAAGTAGTCCAGTTACACATTTGTGGGCTTATAACTTGGCTTCTGAATGTCCTAGAGGAATCAGGTTTGTTTTAGTGTACTCCAATCAACAGCCCCTACAACCACAAAAAGGAATGGAGTCATTAGCACTTATGGTTTGTAAATGGCACCCAGAATTATGTTGCACGAAGTACAATTTCACATCATTCTGGGTCCATTTGTGTGAAAACAAGGTCCAATCAGGCTGAAACGCTACAAGAAGGTAGAATCTATTGAGTTGTAAGTGATCTGAACGATTCAAGATGATAGCACATTCCTATAGGGGGTAAAACCATGTCCCAAAGGTCACCGGGCCTGGTGTCACTTTAAAGAAGTAGTCCAGTTACACCTTTGTGGGCTTATAACTTGGCTTCTGAATGTCCTAGAGAGGTTAGGTTTGTTTTAGTGTACTCCAATCAACAGCCCCTACAACCACAAAACGGAATGGAGTCATTAGCACTTATGGTTTGTAAATGGCACCCAGAATTATGTTGCACGAAGCACAATTTCACATCATTCTGGGTTCATTTGTGTGAAAACAAGGTCCAATCAGGCTGAAACGTTACAGGAAGGTAGAATCTATTGTGTTGTAAGTGATCTGAACGTTTCATGATGATAGCACTTTCCTAAGGGGATTAACCATGTCCCAAAGGTCACCGGATCTGGTGTCACTTTAAAGAAGTAGTCCAGTTACACATTTGTGGGCTTATAACTTGGCTTCTGAATGTCCTAGAGAGGTCAGGTTTGTTTTAGTGTACTCCAATCAAAAGCCCCTACAACCAGAAAAAGGAATGGAGTCATTAGCACTTATGGTTTGTAAATGGCACCCAGAATTATGTTGCACAAAGCACAATTTCACATCATTCTGGGTTCATTTGTGTGAAAACAAGGTCCAATCAGGCTTAAACGTTACAGGAAGGTAGAATCTATTGAGTTGTAAGTGATCTGAACGTTTCATGATGATAGCACTTTCCTAAGGGGGTCAAACCATGTCCCAAAGGTCACCGGATCTGGTGTCACTTTAAAGAAGTAGTCCAGTTACACATTTGTGGGCTTATAACTTGGCTTCTGAATGTCCTAGAGATGTCAGGTTTGTTTTAGTGCACTCCAATCAACAGCCCCTACAACCACAAAAAGGAATGGAGACATTAGCACTTATGGTTTTTAAATGGCACCCAGAATTATGTTGCACGAAGCACAATTTCACATCATTCTGGGTTCATTTGTGTGAAAACAAGGTCCAATCAGGCTGAAACGTTACAGGAAGGTAGAATCTATTGAGTTGTAATTGATATGAACGTTTCATGATGATAGCACTTTCCTAAGGGGGTCAAACCATGTCCCAAATGTCACCGGATCTGGTGTCAATTTAAAGAAGTAGTCCAGTTACACATTTGTGGGCTTATAACTTGGCTTCTGAATGTCCTAGAGAGATCAGGTTTGTTTTAGGGTACTCCAATTAACAGCCCCTACAACCACAAAAAGGAATGGAGTCATTAGCACTTATGGTTTTTAAATGGCACCTAGAATTATGTTGCACGAAGTACAATTTCACATCATTCTGGGTTCATTTGTGTGAAAACAAGGTCCAATCAGGCTGAAACGTTACAGGAAGGTAGAATCTATTGAGTTGTAAGTGATCTGAACGTTTCATGATGATAGCACTTTCCTAAGGGGGTCAAACCATGTCCCAAAGGTCACCGGATCTGGTGTCAATTTAAAGAAGTAGTCCAGTTACACATTTGTGGGCTTATAACTTGGCTTCTGAATGTCCTAGAGAGATCAGGTTTGTTTTAATGTACTCCAATCAACAGCCCCTACAACCACAAAAATGAATGGAGTCATTAGCACTTATGGTTTTTAAATGGCACATAGAATTATGTTGCACGAAGTACAATTTCACATCATTATGGGTTCATTTGTGTGAAAACAAGGTCCAATCAGGCTGAAACGTTACAGGAAGGTAGAATCTATTGAGTTGTAAGTGATCTGAACGTTTCATGATGATAGCACTTTCCTAAGGGGGTCAAACCATGTCCCAAAGGTCACCGGATCTGGTGTCACTTTAAAGAAGTAGTCCAGTTACACATTTGAGGGCTTATAACTTGGCTTCTGAATGTCCTAGAGAGGTCAGGTTTGTTTTAGTGTACTCCAATCAAAAGCCCCTACAACCACAAAAAGGAATGGAGTCATTAGCACTTATGGTTTGTAAATGGCACCCAGAATTATGTTGCACAAAGCACAATTTCACATCATTCTGGGTTCATTTGTGTGAAAACAAGGTCCATTCTGGCTTAAACGTTACAGGAAGGTAGAATCTATTGAGTTGTAAGTGATCTGAACGTTTCATGATGATAGCACTTTCCTAAGGGGGTCAAACCATGTCCCAAAGGTCACCGGATCTGGTGTCACTTTAAAGAAGTAGTCCAGTTACACCTTTGTTGGCTTATAACTTGGCTTCTGAATGTCCTAGAGAGGTCAGGTTTGTTTTAGTGCACTCCAATCAACAGCCCCTACAACCACAAAAAGGAATGGAGACATTAGCACTTATGGTTTTTAAATGGCACCCAGAATTATGTTGCACGAAGCACAATTTCACATCATTCTTGGTTCATTTGTGTGAAAACAAGGTCCAATCAGGCTGAAACGTTACAGGAAGGTAGAATCTATTGAGTTGTAAGTGATATGAACGTTTCATGATGATAGCACTTTCCTAAGGGGGTCAAACCATGTCCCAAAGGTCACCGGATCTGGTGTCACTTTAAAGAAGTAGTCCAGTTACACATTTGTGGGCTTATAACTTGGCTTCTGAATGTCCTAGAGAGGTCAGGTTTGTTTTAGTGCACTCCAATCAACAGCCCCTACAACCACAAAAAGGAATGGAGACATTAGCACTTATGGTTTTTAAATGGCACCCAGAATTATGTTGCACGAAGCACAATTTCACATCATTCTGGGTTCATTTGTGTGAAAACAAGGTCCAATCAGGCTGAAACGTTACAGGAAGGTAGAATCTATTGAGTTGTAATTGATATGAACGTTTCATGATAATAGCACTTTCCTAAGGGGGTCAAACCATGTCCCAAATGTCACCGGATCTGGTGTCCATTTAAAGAAGTAGTCCAGTTACACATTTGTGGGCTTATAACTTGGCTTCTGAATGTCCTAGAGAGATCAGGTTTGTTTTAGGGTACTCCAATCAACAGCCCCTACAACCACAAAAAGGAATGGAGTCATTAGCACTTATGGTTTTTAAATGGCTCCTAGAATTATGTTGCACGAAGTACAATTTCACATCATTCTGGGTTCTTTTGTGTGAAAACAAGGTCCAATCAGGCTGAAACGTTACAGGAAGGTAGAATCTATTGAGTTGTAAGTGATCTGAACGTTTCATGATGATAGCACTTTCCTAAGGTGGTCAAACCATGTCCCAAAGGTCACCGGATCTGGTGTCAATTTAAAGAAGTAGTCCAGTTACACATTTGTGGGCTTATAACTTGGCTTCTGAATGTCCTAGAGAGATCAGGTTTGTTTTAATGTACTCCAATCAACAGCCCCTACAACCACAAAAATGAATGGAGTCATTAGCACTTATGGTTTTTAAATGGCACATAGAATTATGTTGCACGAAGTACAATTTCACATCATTATGGGTTCATTTGTGTGAAAACAAGATCCAATCAGGCTGAAACGTTACAGGAAGGTAGAATCTATTGAGTTGTAAGTGATCTGAACGTTTCATGATGATAGCACTTTCCTAAGGGGGTCAAACCATGTCCCAAAGGTCACCGGATCTGGTGTCACTTTAAAGAAGTAGTCCAGTTACACATTTGTGGGCTTATAACTTGGCTTCTGAATGTCCTAGAGAGATCAGGTTTGTTTTAGGGTACTCCAATCAACAGCCCCTACAACCACAAAAAGGAATGGAGTCATTAGCACTTATGGTTTTTAAATGGCACCTAGAATTATGTTGCACGAAGTACAATTTCACATCATTCTGGGTTCTTTTGTGTGAAAACAAGGTCCAATCAGGCTGAAACGTTTCAGGAAGGTAGAATCTATTGAGGTGTAAGTGATCTGAACGTTTCATGATGATAGCACTTTCCTAAGGGGGTCAAACCATGTCCCAAAGGTCACCGAATCTGGTGTCAATTTAAAGCAGTAGTCCAGTTACACATTTGTGGGCTTATAACTTGGCTTCTGAATGTCCTAGAGAGATCAGGTTTTTTTAATGCAATCAACAGCCCCTACAACCACAAAAATGAATGGAGTCATTAGCACTTATGGTTTTTAAATGGCACCTAGAATTATGTTGCACGAAGTACAATTTCACATCATTCTGGGTTCATTTGTGTGAAAACAAGGTCCAATCAGGCTGAAACGTTACAGGAAGGAAGAATCTATTGAGTTGTAAGTGATCTGAACGTTTCATGATGATAGCACTTTCCTAAGGGGGTCAAACCATGTCCCAAAGGTCACCGGATCTGGTGTCAATTTAAAGAAGTAATCCAGTTACACATTTGTGGGCTTATAACTTGGCTTCTGAATGTCCTAGAGAGATCAGGTTTGTTTTAATGTACTCCAATCAACAGCCCCTACAACCACAAAAAGGAATGGAGTCATTAGCACTTATGGTTTGTAAATGGCACCCAGAATTATGTTGCACGAAGCACAATCTCACATCATTCTGGGTTCATTTGTGTGAAAACAAGGTCCAATCAGGCTGAAACGTTAGAGGAAGGTAGAATCTACTAAGTTGTAAGTGATCTGAACGTTTCATGATGATCGCACATTCCTATAGGGGGTCAAACCATGTCCCAAAGGTCACCGGGCCTGATGTCAATTTAAAGAAGTAGTCCAGTTACACCTTTGAGGGCTTATAACTTGGCTTCTGAATGTCCTAGAGCGATCAGGTTTGTTTTAGTGTACTCCAATCAACAACCCCTACAACCACAAAAAGGAATGGAGTCATTAGCTCTTATGGTTTGTAAATGGCACCCAGAATTATGTTGCACAAAGCACAATTTCACATCATTCTGGGTCCATTTGTGTGAAAACAAGGTCCAATCAGGCTGAAACGTTACAAGAAGGTAGAATCTATTGAGTTGTAAGTGATCTGAACGTTTCATGATGATCGCACATTCCTATAGGGGGTCAAACCATGTCCCAAAGATCACCGGGCCTGGTGTCACTTTAAAGTAGTCCAGTTACACCTTTGTGGGCTTATAACTTGGCTTCTGAATGTCCTAGAGAGGTCAGGTTTATTTTAGTGTACTCCAATCAACAGCCCCTACAACCACAAAAAGGAATGGAGTCATTAGCACTTATGGTTTTAAATGGCGCCCAGAATTATGTTGCAAGAAGCACAATTTCACATCATTCTGGGTTCATTTGTGTGAAAGCAAGGTCCAATCAGGCTGAAATGTTACAGGAAGGTAGAATCTATTGAGTTGTAAGTGATCTGAACGTTTCATGATGATAGCACTTTCCTAAGGGGGTCAAACCATGTCCCAAAGGTCACCGGATCTGGTGTCAATTTAAAGAAGTAGTCCAGTTACACCTTTGTGGGCTTATAACTTGGCTTCTGAATGTCCTAGAGAGATCAGGTTTGTTTTAGTATACTCCAATCAACAGCCCCTACAACCACAAAAAGGAATGGAGTCATTAGCACTTATGGTTTTTAAATGGCACCCAGAATTATGTAGCACGAAGCACAATTTCACATCATTCTGGGTTCATTTGTGTGAAAACAAGGTCCAATCAGGCTGAAACGTTACAGGAAGGTAGAATCTATTGAGTTGTAAGGGATCTGAACGTTTCAAGATGATCGCACATTCCTATAGGGTGTCAAACCATGTCCCAAAGGTCACCGGGCCTGGTGTCACTTTAAAGAAGCAGTCCAGTTACACATTTGTGGGCTTATAACTTGGCTTCTGAATGTCCTAGAGAGATCAGGTTTGTTTTAGGGTACTCCAATCAACAGCCCCCACAACCACAAAAAGGAATGGAGTCATTAGCACTTATGGTTTTTAAATGGCACCCAGAATTATGTTGCACGAAGCACAATTTCACATCATTCTGGGTTCATTTGTGTGAAAACAAGGTCCAATCAGGCTGAAACGTTACAGGAAGGTAGAATCTATTGAGTTGTAAGTGATCTGAACGTTTCATGATGATAGCACTTTCCTAAGGGGGTCAAACCATGTCCCAAAGGTCACCGAATATGGTGTCAATTTAAAGAAGTAGTCCAGTTACACATTTGTGGGCTTATAACTTGGCTTCTGAATGTCCTAGAGAGATCAGGTTTGTTTTAGTGTACTCCAATCAACAGCCCCTACAACCACAAAAAGGAATGGAGTCATTAGCACTTATTGTTTGTAAATGGCACCCAGAATTATGTTGCACAAAGCACAATTTCACATCATTCTGGGTCCATTTGTGTGAAAACAAGGTCCAATCAGGCTGAAACGTTACAAGAAGGCAGAATCTATTGAGTTGTAAGTGATCTGAACATTTCATGATGATCGCACATTCCTATAGGGGGTCAAACCATGTCCCAAAGGTCACCGGGCCTGGTGTCACTTTAAAGAAGTAGTCCAGTTACACCTTTGTGGGCTTATAACTTGGCTTCTGAATGTCCTAGAGATGTCAGGTTTGTTTTATTGTACTCCAATCAACAGCCCCTACAACCACAAAAAGGAATGGAGTCATTAGCACTTATGGTTTTTAAATGGCTCCCAGAATTATGTTGCACGAAGCACAATTTCACATCATTCTGGGTTCATTTGTGTGAAAACAAGGTCCAGTCAGGCTGAAATGTTACAGGAAGGTAGAATCTATTGAGTTGTAAGTGATCTGAACGTTTCATGATGATAGCACTTTCCTAAGGGGGTCGAACCATGTCCCAAAGGTCACCGGATCTGGTGTCAATTTAAAGAAGTAGTTACACCTTTGTGGGCTTATAACTTGGCTTCTGAATGTCCTAAAGAGATCAGGTTTGTTTTAGTATACTCCAATCAACAGCCCCTACAACCACAAAAAGGAATGGAGTCATTAGCACTTATGCTTTGTAAATGGCACCCAGAATTATGTTGCACGAAGAACAATTTCACATCATTCTGGGTCCATTTGTCTGAAAACAAGGTCCAATCAGGCTTAACTGTTACAGGAAGGTAGAATCTATTGAGTTGTAAGTGATCTGAACATTTCATGATGATAGCACTTTCCTAAGGGGGTCAAACCATGTCCCAAAGGTCACCGGATCTGGTGTCTTTAAAGAAGTAGTCCAGTTACACCTTTGTGGGCTTATAACTTGGCTTCTGAATGTCCTAGAGATATCAGGTTTGTTTTAGTATACTCCAATCAACAGCCCCTACAACCACAAAAAGGAATGGAGTCATTAGCACTTATGGTTTTTAAATGGCACCCAGAATTATGTTGCACGAAGCACAATTTCACATCATTCTGGGTTCATTTGTGTGAAAACAAGGTCTAATCAGGCTGAAATGTTACATGAAGGTAGAATCTATTGAGTTGTAAGTGATCTGAACGTTTCATGATGATAGCACTTTCCTAAGGGGGTCAAACAATGTCCCAAAGGTCACCGGATCTGGTGTCACTTTAAAGAAGTAGTCCAGTTACACATTTGTGGGCTTATAACTTGGCTTCTGAATGTCCTAGAGAGGTCAGGTTTGTTTTAGTGCACTCCAATCAACAGCCCCTACAACCACAAAAAGGAATGGAGACATTAGCACTTATGGTTTTTAAATGGCACCCAGAATTATGTTGCACGAAGCACAATTTCACATCATTCTGGGTTCATTTGTGTGAAAACAAGGTCCAATCAGGCTGAAACGTTACAGGAAGGTTGAATCTATTGAGTTGTAATTGATCTGAACGTTTCATGATGATAGCACTTTCCTAAGGGGGTCAAACCATGTCCCAAAGGTCACCGGATCTGGTGTGACTTTAAAGAAGTAGTCCAGTTACACATTTGTGGGCTTATAACTTGGCTTCTGAATGTCCTAGAGAGGTCAGGTTTGTTTTAGTGCACTCCAATCAACAGCCCCTACAACCACAAAAAGGAATGGAGACATTAGCACTTATGGTTTTTAAATGGCACCCAGAATTATGTTGCACGAAGTACAATTTCACATCATTCTGGGTTCTTTTGTGTGAAAACAAGGTCCAATCAGGCTGAAACGTTTCAGGAAGGTAGAATCTATTGAGGTGTAAGTGATCTGAACGTTTCATGATGATAGCACTTTCCTAAGGGGGTCAAACCATGTCCCAAAGGTCACCGAATCTGGTGTCAATTTAAAGAAGTAGTCCAGTTACACATTTGTGGGCTTATAACTTGGCTTCTGAATGTCCTAGAGAGATCAGGTTTGTTTTAATGTACTCCAATCAACAGCCCCTACAACCACAAAAATGAATGGAGTCATTAGCACTTATGGTTTTTAAATGGCACCTAGAATTATGTTGCACGAAGTACAATTTCACATCATTCTGGGTTCATTTGTGTGAAAACAAGGTCCAATCAGGCTGAAACGTTACAGGAAGGAAGAATCTATTGAGTTGTAAGTGATCTGAACGTTTCATGATGATAGCACTTTCCTAAGGGGGTCAAACCATGTCCCAAAGGTCACCGGATCTGGTGTCAATTTAAAGAAGTAATCCAGTTACACATTTGTGGGCTTATAACTTGGCTTCTGAATGTCCTAGAGAGATCAGGTTTGTTTTAATGTACTCCAATCAACAGCCCCTACAACCACAAAAAGGAATGGAGTCATTAGCACTTATGGTTTGTAAATGGCACCCAGAATTATGTTGCACGAAGCACAATCTCACATCATTCTGGGTTCATTTGTGTGAAAACAAGGTCCAATCAGGCTGAAACGTTAGAGGAAGGTAGAATCTACTAAGTTGTAAGTGATCTGAACGTTTCATGATGATCGCACATTCCTATAGGGGGTCAAACCATGTCCCAAAGGTCACCGGGCCTGATGTCAATTTAAAGAAGTAGTCCAGTTACACCTTTGAGGGCTTATAACTTGGCTTCTGAATGTCCTAGAGCGATCAGGTTTGTTTTAGTGTAGTCCAATCAACAACCCCTACAACCACAAAAAGGAATGGAGTCATTAGCTCTTATGGTTTGTAAATGGCACCCAGAATTATGTTGCACAAAGCACAATTTCACATCATTCTGGGTCCATTTGTGTGAAAACAAGGTCCAATCAGGCTGAAACGTTACAAGAAGGTAGAATCTATTGAGTTGTAAGTGATATGAACGTTTCATGATGATCGCACATTCCTATAGGGGGTCAAACCATGTCCCAAAGATCACCGGGCCTGGTGTCACTTTAAAGTAGTCCAGTTACACCTTTGTGGGCTTATAACTTGGCTTCTGAATGTCCTAGAGAGGTCAGGTTTATTTTAGTGTACTCCAATCAACAGCCCCTACAACCACAAAAAGGAATGGAGTCATTAGCACTTATGGTTTTAAATGGCGCCCAGAATTATGTTGCACGAAGCACAATTTCACATCATTCTGGGTTCATTTGTGTGAAAGCAAGGTCCAATCAGGCTGAAATGTTACAGGAAGGTAGAATCTATTGAGTTGTAAGTGATCTGAACGTTTCATGATGATAGCACTTTCCTAAGGGGGTCAAACCATGTCCCAAAGGTCACCGGATCTGGTGTCAATTTAAAGAAGTAGTCCAGTTACACCTTTGTGGGCTTATAACTTGGCTTCTGAATGTCCTAGAGAGATCAGGTTTGTTTTAGTATACTCCAATCAACAGCCCCTACAACCACAAAAAGGAATGGAGTCATTAGCACTTATGGTTTTTAAATGGCACCCAGAATTATGTAGCACGAAGCACAATTTCACATCATTCTGGGTTCATTTGTGTGAAAACAAGGTCCAATCAGGCTGAAACGTTACAGGAAGGTAGAATCTATTGAGTTGTAAGGGATCTGAACGTTTCAAGATGATCGCACATTCCTATAGGGTGTCAAACCATGTCCCAAAGGTCACCGGGCCTGGTGTCACTTTAAAGAAGCAGTCCAGTTACACAATTGTGGGCTTATAACTTGGCTTCTGAATGTCCTAGAGAGATCAGGTTTGTTTTAGGGTACTCCAATCAACAGCCCCCACAACCACAAAAAGGAATGGAGTCATTAGCACTTATGGTTTTTAAATGGCACCCAGAATTATGTTGCACGAAGCACAATTTCACATCATTCTGGGTTCATTTGTGTGAAAACAAGGTCCAATCAGGCTGAAACGTTACAGGAAGGTAGAATCTATTGAGTTGTAAGTGATCTGAACGTTTCATGATGAAAGCACTTTCCTAAGGGGGTCAAACCATGTCCCAAAGGTCACCGAATATGGTGTCAATTTAAAGAAGTAGTCCAGTTACACATTTGTGGGCTTATAACTTGGCTTCTGAATGTCCTAGAGAGATCAGGTTTGTTTTAGTGTACTCCAATCAACAGCCCCTACAACCACAAAAAGGAATGGAGTCATTAGCACTTATTGTTTGTAAATGGCACCCAGAATTATGTTGCACAAAGCACAATTTCACATCATTCTGGGTCCATTTGTGTGAAAACAAGGTCCAATCAGGCTGAAACGTTACAAGAAGGCAGAATCTATTGAGTTGTAAGTGATCTGAACATTTCATGATGATCGCACATTCCTATAGGGGGTCAAACCATGTCCCAAAGGTCACCGGGCCTGGTGTCACTTTAAAGAAGTAGTCCAGTTACACCTTTGTGGGCTTATAACTTGGCTTCTGAATGTCCTAGAGATGTCAGGTTTGTTTTATTGTACTCCAATCAACAGCCCCTACAACCACAAAAAGGAATGGAGTCATTAGCACTTATGGTTTTTAAATGGCTCCCAGAATTATGTTGCACGAAGCACAATTTCACATCATTCTGGGTTCATTTGTGTGAAAACAAGGTCCAGTCAGGCTGAAATGTTACAGGAAGGTAGAATCTATTGAGTTGTAAGTGATCTGAACGTTTCATGATGATAGCACTTTCCTAAGGGGGTCGAACCATGTCCCAAAGGTCACCGGATCTGGTGTCAATTTAAAGAAGTAGTTACACCTTTGTGGGCTTATAACTTGGCTTCTGAATGTCCTAAAGAGATCAGGTTTGTTTTAGTATACTCCAATCAACAGCCCCTACAACCACAAAAAGGAATGGAGTCATTAGCACTTATGCTTTGTAAATGGCACCCAGAATTATGTTGCACGAAGAACAATTTCACATCATTCTGGGTCCATTTGTCTGAAAACAAGGTCCAATCAGGCTTAACTGTTACAGGAAGGTAGAATCTATTGAGTTGTAAGAGATCTGAACATTTCATGATGATAGCACTTTCCTAAGGGGGTCAAACCATGTCCCAAAGGTCACCGGATCTGGTGTCTTTAAAGAAGTAGTCCAGTTACACCTTTGTGGGCTTGTAACTTGGCTTCTGAATGTCCTAGAGATATCAGGTTTGTTTTAGTATACTCCAATCAACAGCCCCTACAACCACAAAAAGGAATGGAGTCATTAGCACTTATGGTTTTTAAATGGCACCCAGAATTATGTTGCACGAAGCACAATTTCACATCATTCTGGGTTCATTTGTGTGAAAACAAGGTCTAATCAGGCTGAAATGTTACATGAAGGTAGAATCTATTGAGTTGTAAGTGATCTGAACGTTTCATGATGATAGCACTTTCCTAAGGGGGTCAAACCATGTCCCAAAGGTCACCGGATCTGGTGTCACTTTAAAGAAGTAGTCCAGTTACACATTTGTGGGCTTATAACTTGGCTTCTGAATGTCCTAGAGAGGTCAGGTTTGTTTTAGTGCACTCCAATCAACAGCCCCTACAACCACAAAAAGGAATGGAGACATTAGCACTTATGGTTTTTAAATGGCACCCAGAATTATGTTGCACGAAGCACAATTTCACATCATTCTGGGTTCATTTGTGTGAAAACAAGGTCCAATCAGGCTGAAACGTTACAGGAAGGTTGAATCTATTGAGTTGTAATTGATCTGAACGTTTCATGATGATAGCACTTTCCTAAGGGGGTCAAACCATGTCCCAAAGGTCACCGGATCTGGTGTCACTTTAAAGAAGTAGTCCAGTTACACATTTGTGGGCTTATAACTTGGCTTCTGAATGTCCTAGAGAGGTCAGGTTTGTTTTAGTGCACTCCAATCAACAGCCCCTACAACCACAAAAAGGAATGGAGACATTAGCACTTATGGTTTTTAAATGGCACCCAGAATTATGTTGCACGAAGCACAATTTCACATCATTCTGGGTTCATTTGTGTGAAAACAAGGTCCAATCAGGCTGAAACGTTACAGGAAGGTAGAATCTATTGAGTTGTAATTGATCTGAACGTTTCATGATGATAGCACTTTCCTAAGGGGGTCAAACCATGTCCCAAAGGTCACGGGATCTGGTGTCAATTTAAAGAAGTAGTCCAGTTACACATTTGTGGGCTTATGACTTGGCTTCTGAATGTCCTAGAGAGATCAGGTTTGTTTTAATGTACTCCAATCAACAGCCCCTACAACCACAAAAAGGAATGGAGTCATTAGCACTTATGGTTTTTAAATGGCACCTAGAATTATGTTGCACGAAGTACAATTTCACATCATTCTGGGTTCATTTGTGTGAAAACAAGGTCCAATCAGGCTGAAACGTTACAGGAAGGAAGAATCTATTGAGTTGTAAGTGATCTGAACGTTTCATGATGATAGCACTTTCCTAAGGGGGTCAAACCATGTCCCAAAGGTCACCGGATCTGGTGTCAATTTAAAGAAGTAGTCCAGTTACACATTTGTGGGCTTATAACTTGGCTTCTGAATGTCCTAGAGAGATCAGGTTTGTTTTAATGTACTCCAATCAACAGCCCCTACAACCACAAAAAGGAATGGAGTCATTAGCACTTATGGTTTGTAAATGGCACCCAGAATTATGTTGCACGAAGCACAATTTCACATCATTCTGGGTTCATTTGTGTGAAAACAAGGTCCAATCAGGCTGAAACGTTAGAGGACGGTAGAATCAACTGAGTTGTAAGTGATCTGAACGTTTCATGATAATAGCACTTTCCTAAGGGGGTCAAACCATGTCCCAAAGGTCACCGGATCTGCTGTCAATTTAAAGAAGTAGTCCAGTTACACATTTGTGGGCTTATAACTTGGCTTCTGAATGTCCTAGAGAGATCAGGTTTGTTTTAGTGTACTCCAATCAACAGCCCCTACAACCACAAAAAGGAATGGAGTCATTAGCACTTATGGTTTGTAAATGGCACCCAGAATTATGTTGCACGAAGTACAATTTCACATCATTCTGGGTCCATTTGTGTGAAAACAAGGTCCAATCAGGCTGAAACGCTACAAGAAGGTAGAATCTATTGAGTTGTAAGTGATCTGAACGATTCAAGATGATAGCACATTCCTATAGGGGGTAAAACCATGTCCCAAAGGTCACCGGGCCTGGTGTCACTTTAAAGAAGTAGTCCAGTTACACCTTTGTGGGCTTATAACTTGGCTTCTGAATGTCCTAGAGAGATCAGGTTTGTTTTAATGTACTCCAATCAACAGCCCCTACAACCACAAAAAGGAATGGAGTCATTAGCACTTATGGTTTGTAAATGGCACCCAGAATTATGTTGCACGAAGCACAATTTCACATCATTCTGGGTTCTTTTGTGTGAAAACAAGGTCCAATCAGGCTGAAACGTTAGAGGAAGGTAGAATCAACTGAGTTGTAAGTGATTTGAACGTTTCATGATAATAGCACTTTCCTAAGGGGGTCAAACCATGTCCCAAAGGTCACCGGATCTGCTGTCAATTTAAAGAAGTAGTCCAGTTACACATTTGTGGGCTTATAACTTGGCTTCTGAATGTCCTAGAGAGATCAGGTTTGTTTTAGTGTACTCCAATCAACAGCCCCTACAACCACAAAAAGGAATGGAGTCATTAGCACTTATGGTTTGTAAATGGCACCCAGAATTATGTTGCACGAAGTACAATTTCACATCATTCTGGGTCCATTTGTGTGAAAACAAGGTCCAATCAGGCTGAAACGCTACAAGAAGGTAGAATCTATTGAGTTGTAAGTGATCTGAACGATTCAAGATGATAGCACATTCCTATAGGGGGTAAAACCATGTCCCAAAGGTCACCGGGCCTGGTGTCACTTTAAAGAAGTAGTCCAGTTACACCTTTGTGGGCTTATAACTTGGCTTCTGAATGTCCTAGAGAGGTTAGGTTTGTTTTAGTGTACTCCAATCAACAGCCCCTACAACCACAAAACGGAATGGAGTCATTAGCACTTATGGTTTGTAAATGGCACCCAGAATTATGTTGCACGAAGCACAATTTCACATCATTCTGGGTTCATTTGTGTGAAAACAAGGTCCAATCAGGCTGAAACGTTACAGGAAGGTAGAATCTATTGAGTTGTAAGTGATCTGAACGTTTCATGATGATAGCACTTTCCTAAGGGGATTAACCATGTCCCAAAGGTCACCGGATCTGGTGTCACTTTAAAGAAGTAGTCCAGTTACACATTTGTGGGCTTATAACTTGGCTTCTGAATGTCCTAGAGAGGTCAGGTTTGTTTTAGTGTACTCCAATCAAAAGCCCCTACAACCACAAAAAGGAATGGAGTCATTAGCACTTATGGTTTGTAAATGGCACCCAGAATTATGTTGCACAAAACACAATTTCACATCATTCTGGGTTCATTTGTGTGAAAACAAGGTCCAATCAGGCTTAAACGTTACAGGAAGGTAGAATCTATTGAGTTGTAAGTGATCTGAACGTTTCATGATGATAGCACTTTCCTAAGGGGGTCAAACCATGTCCCAAAGGTCACCGGATCTGGTGTCACTTTAAAGAAGTAGTCCAGTTACACATTTGTGGGCTTATAACTTGGCTTCTGAATGTCCTAGAGAGGTCAAGTTTGTTTTAGTGCACTCCAATCAACAGCCCCTACAACCACAAAAAGGAATGGAGACATTAGCACTTATGGTTTTTAAATGGCACCCAGAATTATGTTGCACGAAGCACAATTTCACATCATTCTGGGTTCATTTGTGTGAAAACAAGGTCCAATCAGGCTGAAACATTACAGGAAGGTAGAATCTATTGAGTTGTAATTGATATGAACGTTTCATGATGATAGCACTTTCCTAAGGGGGTCAAACCATGTCCCAAATGTCACCGGATCTGGTGTCAATTTAAAGAAGTAGTCCAGTTACACATTTGTGGGCTTATAACTTGGCTTCTGAATGTCCTAGAGAGATCAGGTTTGTTTTAGTGTACTCCAATCAACAGCCCCTACAACCACAAAAAGGAATGGAGTCATTAGCACTTATGCTTTGTAAATGGCACCCAGAATTATGTTGCACGAAGTACAATTTCACATCATTCTGGGTCCATTTGTGTGAAAACAAGGTCCAATCAGGCTGAAACGCTACAAGAAGGTAGAATCTATTGAGTTGTAAGTGATCTGAACGATTCAAGATGATAGCACATTCCTATAGGGGGTAAAACCATGTCCCAAAGGTCACCGGGCCTGGTGATACTTTAAAGAAGTAGTCCAGTTACACCTTTGTGGGCTTATAACTTGGCTTCTGAATGTCCTAGAGAGGTCAGGTTTGTTTTAGTGCACTCCAATCAACAGCCCCTACAACCACAAAAAGGAATGGAGACATTAGCACTTATGGTTTTTAAATGGCACCCAGAATTATGTTGCACGAAGCACAATTTCACATCATTCTGGGTTCATTTGTGTGAAAACAAGGTCCAATCAGGCTGAAACGTTACAGGAAGGTAGAATCTATTGAGTTGTAATTGATATGAACGTTTCATGATGATAGCACTTTCCTAAGGGGGTCAAACCATGTCCCAAATGTCACCGGATCTGGTGTCAATTTAAAGAAGTAGTCCAGTTACACATTTGTGGGCTTATAACTTGGCTTCTGAATGTCCTAGAGAGATCAGGTTTATTTTAGTGTACTCCAATCAACAGCCCCTACAACCACAAAAAGGAATGGAGTCATTAGCACTTATGCTTTGTAAATGGCACCCAGAATTATGTTGCACGAAGCACAATTTCACATCATTCTGGGTCCATTTGTGTGAAAACAAGGTCCAATCAGGCTGAAACGCTACAAGAAGGTAGAATCTATTGAGTTGTAAGTGATCTGAACGATTCAAGATGATAGCACATTCCTATAGGGGCTAAAACCATGTCCCAAAGGTCACCGGGCCTGGTGTCACTTTAAAGAAGTAGTCCAGTTACACCTTTGTGGGCTTATAACTTGGCTTCTGAATGTCCTAGAGAGATCAGGTTTGTTTTAGTGTACTCCAATCAACAGCCCCTACAACCACAAAAAGGAATGGAGTCATTAGCACTTATGGTTTTTAAATGGCACCCAGAATTATGTTGCACGAAGCACAATTTCACATCATTCAGGGTTCATTTGTGTGAAAACAAGGTCCAATCAGGCTGAAACGTTACAGGAAGGTAGAATCTATTGAGTTGTAAGTGATCTGAACGTTTCATGATGATAGCGCTTTCCTAATTGGGTCAAACCATGTCCCAAAGGTCACCGGATCTGGTGTCAATTTAAAGAAGTAGTCCAGTTACACATTTGTGGGCTTATAACTTGGCTTCTGAATGTCCTAGAGAGATCAGGTTTGTTTTAATGTACTCCAATCAACAGCCCCTACAACCACAAAAAGGAATGGCGTCATTAGCACTTATGGTTTGTAAATGGCACCCAGAATTATGTTGCACGAAGCACAATTTCACATCATTCTGGGTTCATTTGTGTGAAAACAAGGTCCAATCAGGCTGAAACGTTAGAGGAAGGTAGAATCTATTGAGTTGTAAGTGATCTGAACGTTTAATTATAATAGCACTTTCCTAAGTGGGTCAAACCATGTCCCAAAGGTCACCGGATCTGGTGTCAATTTAAAGAAGTAGTCCAGTGACACATTTGTGGGCTTATAACTTGGCTTCTGAATGTCCCTGAGAGATCAGGTTTGTTTTAGTATACTCCAATCAACAGCCCCTACAACCACAAAAAGGAATGGAGTCATTAGCACTTATGGTTTTTAAATGGCACCCAGAATTATGTTGCACGAAGCACAATTTCACATCATTCAGGGTTCATTTGTGTGAAAACAAGGTCCAATCAGGCTGAAACGTTACAGGAAGGTAGAATCTATTGAGTTGTAAGTGATCTGAACGTTTCATGATGATAGCGCTTTCCTAATGGGGTCAAACCATGCCCCAAAGGTCACCGGATCTGGTGTCAATTTAAAGAAGTAGTCCAGTTACACATTTGTGGGCTTATAACTTGGCTTCTGAATGTCCTAGAGAGATCAGGCTTGTTTTAATGTACTCCAATCAACAGCCCCTACAACCACAAAAAGGAATGGCGTCATTAGCACTTATGGTTTGTAAATGGCACCCAGAATTATGTTGCACGAAGCACAATTTCACATCATTCTGGGTTCATTTGTGTGAAAACAAGGTCCAATAGGGCTGAAACGTTACAGGAAGGTAGAATCTATTGAGTTGTAAGTGATCTGAACGTTTCATGATGATAGCACTTTCCTAAGGGGGTCAAACCATGTCCCAAAGGTCACCGGATCTGGTGTCACTTTAAAGAAGTAGTCCAGTTACACATTTGTGGGCTTATAACTTGGCTTCTGAATGTCCTAGAGAGGTCAGGTTTGTTTTAGTGTACTCCAATCAACAGCCCCTACAACCACAAAAAGGAATGGAGACATTAGCACTTATGGTTTTTAAATGGCACCCAGAATTATGTTGCACGAAGCACAATTTCACATCATTCTGGGTTCATTTGTGTGAAAACAAGGTCCAATCAGGCTGAAACGTTACAGGAAGGTAGAATCTATTGAGTTGTAAGTGATCTGAACGTTTCATGATGATAGCACTTTCTTAAGGGGGTCAAACCATGTCCCAAATGTCACCGGATCTGGTGTCAATTTAAAGAAGTAGTCCAGTTACACATTTGTGGGCTTATAACTTGGCTTCTGAATGTCCTTGAGGGATCAGGTTTGTTTTAGGGTACTCCAATCAACAGCTCCTACAACCACAAAAAGGAATGGAGTCATTAGCACTTATGGTTTTTAAATGGCACCCAGAATTATGTTGCACGAAGCACAATTTCACATCATTCTGGGTTCATTTGTGTGAAAACAAGGTCCAATCAGGCTGAAACGTTACAGGAAGGTAGAATCTATTGAGTTGTAAGTTATCTGAACGTTTCAAGATGATCGCACATTCCTATAGGGGGTAAAACCATGTCCCAAAGGTCACCGGGCCTGGTGTCACTTTAAAGATGTAGGCCAGTTACACCTTTGTGGGCTTATAACTTGGCTTCTGAATGTCCTAGAGAGGTTAGGTTTGTTTTAGTGTACTCCAATCAAAAGCCCCTACAACCACAAAAAGGAATGGAGTCATTAGCACTTATGGTTTGTAAATGGCACCCAGAATTATGTTGCACAAAGCACAATTTCACATCATTCTGGGTTCATTTGTGTGAAAACAAGCTCCAATCAGGCTGAAGCGTTACAGGAAGGTAGAATCTATTGAGTTGTAAGTGATCTGAACGTTTCATGATGATAGCACTTTCCTAAGGGGGTCAAACCATGTCCCAAAGGTCACCGGATCTGGTGTCATTTTAAAGAAGTAGTCCAGTTACACATTTGTGGGCTTATAACTTGGCTTCTGAATGTCCTAGAGAGGTCAGGTTTGTTTTAGTGTACTCCAATCAACAGCCCCTACAACCACAAAAAGGAATGGAGTCATTAGCACTTATGGTTTTTAAATGGCACCCAGAATTATGTTGCACGAAGCACAATTTCACATCATTCTGGGTTCATTTGTGTGAAAACAAGGTCCAATCAGGCTGAAACATTACAGGAAGGTAGAATCTACTGAGTTGTAAGTGATATGAACGTTGCATGATGATAGCACTTTCCTGAGGGGGTCAAACCATGTCCCAAAGGTCACCGGGCCTGGTGTCACTTTAAAGATGTAGTCCAGTTAAACCTTTGTGGGCTTATAACTTGGCTTCTGAATGTCCTAGAGAGGTTAGAATTGTTTTAGTGTACTCCAATCAAAAGCCCCTACAACCACAAAAAGGAATGGAGTCATTAGCACTTATGGTTTGTAAATGGCACCCAGAATTATGTTGCACAAAGCACAATTTCACATCATTCTGGGTTCATTTGTGTGAAAACAAGGTCCAATCAGGCTGAAACGTTACAGGATGGTAGAATCTATTGAGTTGTAAGTGATCTGAACGTTTCATGATGATAGCACTTTCCTAAGGGGGTCAAACCATGTCCCAAAGGTCACCGGATCTGGTGTCACTTTAAAGAAGTAGTCCAGTTACACATTTGTGGGCTTATAACTTGGCTTCTGAATGTCCTAGAGAGGTCAGGTTTGTTTTAGTGCACTCCAATCAACAGCCCCTACAACCACAAAAAGGAATGGAGACATTAGCACTTATGGTTTTTAAATGGGACCCAGAATTATGTTGCACGAAGCACAATTTCACATCATTCTGGGTTCATTTGTGTGAAAACAAGGTCCAATCAGGCTGAAACGTTACAGAAAGGTAGAATCTATTGAGTTGTAAGTGATCTGAACGTTTCATGATGATAGCACTTTCCTAAGGGGGTCAAACCATGTCCCAAAGGTCACCGGATCTGGTGTCACTTTAAAGAAGTAGTCCAGTTACAAATTTGTGGGCTTATAACTTGGCTTCTGAATGTCCTAGAGAGGTCAGGTTTGTTTTAGTGTACTCCAATCAACAGCCCCTACAACCACAAAAAGGAATGGAGACATTAGCACTTATGGTTTTTAAATGGCACCCAGAATTATGTTGCACGAAGCACAATTTCACATCATTCTGGGTTCATTTGTGTGAAAACAAGGTCCAATCAGGATGAAACGTTACAGGAAGGTAGAATCTATTGAGTTGTAAGTGATCTGAACGTTTCATGATGATAGCACTTTCTTAAGGGGGTCAAACCATGTCCCAAATGTCACCGGATCTGGTGTCAATTTAAAGAAGTAGTCCAGTTACACATTTGTGGGCTTATAACTTGGCTTCTGAATGTCCTTGAGAGATCAGGTTTGTTTTAGGGTACTCCAATCAACAGCTCCTACAACCACAAAAAGGAATGGAGTCATTAGCACTTATGGTTTTTAAATGGCACCCAGAATTATGTTGCACGAAGCACAATTTCACATCATTCTGGGTTCATTTGTGTGAAAACAAGGTCCAATCAGGCTGAAACGTTACAGGAAGGTAGAATCTATTGAGTTGTAAGTTATCTGAACGTTTCAAGATGATCGCACATTCCTATAGGGGGTAAAACCATGTCCCAAAGGTCACCGGGCCTGGTGTCACTTTAAAGATGTAGGCCAGTTACACCTTTGTGGGCTTATAACTTGGCTTCTGAATGTCCTAGAGAGGTTAGGTTTGTTTTAGTGTACTCCAATCAAAAGCCCCTACAACCACAAAAAGGAATGGAGTCATTAGCACTTATGGTTTGTAAATGGCACCCAGAATTATGTTGCACAAAGCACAATTTCACATCATTCTGGGTTCATTTGTGTGAAAACAAGCTCCAATCAGGCTGAAGCGTTACAGGAAGGTAGAATCTATTGAGTTGTAAGTGATCTGAACGTTTCATGATGATAGCACTTTCCTAAGGGGGTCAAACCATGTCCCAAAGGTCACCGGATCTGGTGTCATTTTAAAGAAGTAGTCCAGTTACACATTTGTGGGCTTATAACTTGGCTTCTGAATGTCCTAGAGAGGTCAGGTTTGTTTTAGTGTACTCCAATCAACAGCCCCTACAACCACAAAAAGGAATGGAGTCATTAGCACTTATGGTTTTTAAATGGCACCCAGAATTATGTTGCACGAAGCACAATTTCACATCATTCTGGGTTCATTTGTGTGAAAACAAGGTCCAATCAGGCTGAAACATTACAGGAAGGTAGAATCTACTGAGTTGTAAGTGATATGAACGTTGCATGATGATAGCACTTTCCTGAGGGGGTCAAACCATGTCCCAAAGGTCACCGGGCCTGGTGTCACTTTAAAGAAGTAGTCCAGTTACACCTTTGTGGGCTTATAACTTGGCTTCTGAATGTCCTAGAGAGGTTAGAATTGTTTTAGTGTACTCCAATCAAAAGCCCCTACAACCACAAAAAGGAATGGAGTCATTAGCACTTATGGTTTGTAAATGGCACCCAGAATTATGTTGCACAAAGCACAATTTCACATCATTCTGGGTTCATTTGTGTGAAAACAAGGTCCAATCAGGCTGAAACGTTACAGGAAGGTAGAATCTATTGAGTTGTAAGTGATCTGAACGTTTCATGATGATAGCACTTTCCTAAGGGGGTCAAACCATGTCCCAAAGGTCACCGGATCTGGTGTCACTTTAAAGAAGTAGTCCAGTTACACATTTGTGGGCTTATAACTTGGCTTCTGAATGTCCTAGAGAGGTCAGGTTTGTTTTAGTGCACTCCAATCAACAGCCCCTACAACCACAAAAAGGAATGGAGACATTAGCACTTATGGTTTTTAAATGGCACCCAGAATTATGTTGCACGAAGCACAATTTCACATCATTCTGGGTTCATTTGTGTGAAAACAAGGTCCAATCAGGCTGAAACGTTACAGGAAGGTAGAATCTATTGAGTTGTAATTAATCTGAACGTTTCATGATGATAGCACTTTCCTAACGGGGTCAAACCATGTCCCAAATGTCACCGGATCTGGTGTCAATTTAAAGAAGTAGTCCAGTTACACATTTGTGGGCTTATAACTTGGCTTCTGAATGTCCTAGAGAGATCAGGTTTGTTTTAGGGTACTCCAATCAACAGCCCCTACAACCACAAAAAGGAATGGAGTCATTAGCACTTATGGTTTTTAAATGGCACCTAGAATTATGTTGCACGAAGTACAATTTCACATCATTCTGGGTTCATTTGTGTGAAAACAAGGTCCAATCAGGCTGAAACAATACAGGAAGGTAGAATCTATTGAGATGTAAGTGATCTGAACGTTTCATGATGATAGCACTTTCCTAAGGGGGTCAAACCATGTCCCAAAGGTCACCGGATCTGCTGTCAATTTAAAGAAGTAGTCCAGTTACACATTTGTGGGCTTATGACTTGGCTTCTGAATGTCCTAGAGAGATCAGGTTTGTTTTAATGTACTCCAATCAACATCCCCTACAACCACAAAAAGGAATGGAGTCATTAGCACTTATGGTTTTTAAATGGCACCTAGAATTATGTTGCACGAAGTACAATTTCACATCATTCTGGGTTCATTTGTGTGAAAACAAGGTCCAATCAGGCTGAAACGTTACAGGAAGGAAGAATCTATTGAGTTGTAAGTGATCTGAACGTTTCATGATGATAGCACTTTCCTAAGGGGGTCAAACCATGTCCCAAAGGTCACCGGATCTGGTGTCAATTTAAAGAAGTAGTCCAGTTACACATTTGTGGGCTTATAACTTGGCTTCTGAATGTCCTAGAGAGATCAGGTTTGTTTTAATGTACTCCAATCAACAGCCCCTACAACCACAAAAAGGAATGGAGTCATTAGCACTTATGGTTTGTAAATGGCACCCAGAATTATGTTGCACGAAGCACAATTTCACATCATTCTGGGTTCATTTGTGTGAAAACAAGGTCCAATCAGGCTGAAACGTTAGAGGAAGGTAGAATCTACTGAGTTGTAAGTGATCTGAACGTTTCATGATAATAGCACTTTCCTAAGGGGGTCAAACCATGTCCCAAAGGTCACCGGATCTGCTGTCAATCTAAAGAAGTAGTCCAGTTACACATTTGTGGGCTTATAACTTGGCTTCTGAATGTCCTAGAGAGATCAGGTTTGTTTTAGTGTACTCCAATCAACAGCCCCTACAACCACAAAAAGGAATGGAGTCATTAGCACTTATGCTTTGTAAATGGCACCCAGAATTATGTTGCACGAAGCACAATTTCACATCATTCTGGGTCCATTTGTGTGAAAACAAGGTCCAATCAGGCTGAAACGCTACAAGAAGGTAGAATCTATTGAGTTGTAAGTGATCTGAACGATTCAAGATGATAGCACATTCCTATAGGGGGTAAAACCATGTCCCAAAGGTCACCGGGCCTGGTGTCACTTTAAAGAAGTAGTCCAGTTACACCTTTGTGGGCTTATAACTTGGCTTCTGAATGTCCTAGAGAGGTCAGGTTTGTTTTAGTGTACTCCAATCAAAAGCCCCTACAACCACAAAAAGGAATGGAGTCATTAGCACTTATGGTTTGTAAATGGCACCCAGAATTATGTTGCACAAAGCACAATTTCACATCATTCTGGGTTCATTTGTGTGAAAACAAGGTCCAATCAGGCATAAACGTTACAGGAAGGTAGAATCTATTGAGTTGTAAGTGATCTGAACGTTTCATGATGATAGCACTTTCCTAAGGGGGTCAAACCATGTCCCAAAGGTCACCGGATCTGGTGTCACTTTAAAGAAGCAGTCCAGTTACACATTTGTGGGCTTATAACTTGGCTTCTGAATGTCCTAGAGAGGTCAGGTTTGTTTTAGTGCACTCCAATCAACAGCCCCTACAACCACAAAAAGGAATGGAGACATTAGCACTTATGGTTTTTAGATGGCACCCAGAATTATGTTGCACGAAGCACAATTTCACATCATTCTGGGTTCATTTGTGTGAAAACAAGGTCCAATCAGGCTGAAACGTTACAGGAAGGTAGAATCTATTGAGTTGTAATTGATATGAACGTTTCATGATGATAGCACTTTCCTAAGGGGGTCAAACCATGTCCCAAATGTCACCGGATCTGGTGTCAATTTAAAGAAGTAGTCCAGTTACACATTTGTGGGCTTATAACTTGGCTTCTGAATGTCCTAGAGGGATCAGGTTTGTTTTAGGGTACTCCAATCAATAGCCCCTACAACCACAAAAAGGAATGGAGTCATTAGCACTTATGGTTTTTAAATGGCACCTAGAATTATGTTGCACGAAGTACAATTTCACATCATTCTGGGTTCATTTGTGTGAAAACAAGGTCCAATCAGGCTGAAACGTTACAGGAAGGTAGAATCTATTGAGTTGTAAGTGATCTGAACGTTTCATGATGATAGCACTTTCCTAAGGGGGTCAAACCATGTCCCAAAGGTCACCGGATCTGGTGTCAATTTAAAGAAGTAGTCCAGTTACACATTTGTGGGCTTATAACTTGGCTTCTGAATGTCCTAGAGAGATCAGGTTTGTTTTAATGTACTCCAATCAACAGCCCCTACAACCACAAAAAGGAATGGAGTCATTAGCACTTATGGTTTGTAAATGGCACCCAGAATTATGTTGCACGAAGCACAATTTCACATCATTCTGGGTTCATTTGTGTGAAAACAAGGTCCAATCAGGCTGAAACGTTACAGGAAGGTAGAATCTATTGAGTTGTAAGTTATCTGAACGTTTCAAGATGATCGCACATTCCTATAGGGGGTAAAACCATGTCCCAAAGGTCACCGGGCCTGGTGTCACTTTAAAGATGTAGGCCAGTTACACCTTTGTGGGCTTATAACTTGGCTTCTGAATGTCCTAGAGAGGTTAGGTTTGTTTTAGTGTACTCCAATCAAAAGCCCCTACAACCACAAAAAGGAATGGAGTCATTAGCACTTATGGTTTGTAAATGGCACCCAGAATTATGTTGCACAAAGCACAATTTCACATCATTCTGGGTTCATTTGTGTGAAAACAAGCTCCAATCAGGCTGAAGCGTTACAGGAAGGTAGAATCTATTGAGTTGTAAGTGATCTGAACGTTTCATGATGATAGCACTTTCCTAAGGGGGTCAAACCATGTCCCAAAGGTCACCGGATCTGGTGTCATTTTAAAGAAGTAGTCCAGTTACACATTTGTGGGCTTATAACTTGGCTTCTGAATGTCCTAGAGAGGTCAGGTTTGTTTTAGTGTACTCCAATCAACAGCCCCTACAACCACAAAAAGGAATGGAGTCATTAGCACTTATGGTTTTTAAATGGCACCCAGAATTATGTTGCACGAAGCACAATTTCACATCATTCTGGGTTCATTTGTGTGAAAACAAGGTCCAATCAGGCTGAAACATTACAGGAAGGTAGAATCTACTGAGTTGTAAGTGATATGAACGTTGCATGATGATAGCACTTTCCTGAGGGGGTCAAACCATGTCCCAAAGGTCACCGGGCCTGGTGTCACTTTAAAGAAGTAGTCCAGTTACACCTTTGTGGGCTTATAACTTGGCTTCTGAATGTCCTAGAGAGGTTAGAATTGTTTTAGTGTACTCCAATCAAAAGCCCCTACAACCACAAAAAGGAATGGAGTCATTAGCACTTATGGTTTGTAAATGGCACCCAGAATTATGTTGCACAAAGCACAATTTCACATCATTCTGGGTTCATTTGTGTGAAAACAAGGTCCAATCAGGCTGAAACGTTACAGGAAGGTAGAATCTATTGAGTTGTAAGTGATCTGAACGTTTCATGATGATAGCACTTTCCTAAGGGGGTCAAACCATGTCCCAAAGGTCACCGGATCTGGTGTCACTTTAAAGAAGTAGTCCAGTTACACATTTGTGGGCTTATAACTTGGCTTCTGAATGTCCTAGAGAGGTCAGGTTTGTTTTAGTGCACTCCAATCAACAGCCCCTACAACCACAAAAAGGAATGGAGACATTAGCACTTATGGTTTTTAAATGGCACCCAGAATTATGTTGCACGAAGCACAATTTCACATCATTCTGGGTTCATTTGTGTGAAAACAAGGTCCAATCAGGCTGAAACGTTACAGGAAGGTAGAATCTATTGAGTTGTAATTAATCTGAACGTTTCATGATGATAGCACTTTCCTAACGGGGTCAAACCATGTCCCAAATGTCACCGGATCTGGTGTCAATTTAAAGAAGTAGTCCAGTTACACATTTGTGGGCTTATAACTTGGCTTCTGAATGTCCTAGAGAGATCAGGTTTGTTTTAGGGTACTCCAATCAACAGCCCCTACAACCACAAAAAGGAATGGAGTCATTAGCACTTATGGTTTTTAAATGGCACCTAGAATTATGTTGCACGAAGTACAATTTCACATCATTCTGGGTTCATTTGTGTGAAAACAAGGTCCAATCAGGCTGAAACAATACAGGAAGGTAGA
This sequence comes from Nothobranchius furzeri, assembly GCF_043380555.1. Lineage (NCBI taxonomy): Eukaryota > Metazoa > Chordata > Actinopteri > Cyprinodontiformes > Nothobranchiidae > Nothobranchius > Nothobranchius furzeri. The sequence goes on from NC_091743.1 coordinate 13,149,074, forward strand.
ATCTATTGAGATGTAAGTGATCTGAACGTTTCATGATGATAGCACTTTCCTAAGGGGGTCAAACCATGTCCCAAAGGTCACCGGATCTGCTGTCAATTTAAAGAAGTAGTCCAGTTACACATTTGTGGGCTTATGACTTGGCTTCTGAATGTCCTAGAGAGATCAGGTTTGTTTTAATGTACTCCAATCAACATCCCCTACAACCACAAAAAGGAATGGAGTCATTAGCACTTATGGTTTTTAAATGGCACCTAGAATTATGTTGCACGAAGTACAATTTCACATCATTCTGGGTTCATTTGTGTGAAAACAAGGTCCAATCAGGCTGAAACGTTACAGGAAGGAAGAATCTATTGAGTTGTAAGTGATCTGAACGTTTCATGATGATAGCACTTTCCTAAGGGGGTCAAACCATGTCCCAAAGGTCACCGGATCTGGTGTCAATTTAAAGAAGTAGTCCAGTTACACATTTGTGGGCTTATAACTTGGCTTCTGAATGTCCTAGAGAGATCAGGTTTGTTTTAATGTACTCCAATCAACAGCCCCTACAACCACAAAAAGGAATGGAGTCATTAGCACTTATGGTTTGTAAATGGCACCCAGAATTATGTTGCACGAAGCACAATTTCACATCATTCTGGGTTCATTTGTGTGAAAACAAGGTCCAATCAGGCTGAAACGTTAGAGGAAGGTAGAATCTACTGAGTTGTAAGTGATCTGAACGTTTCATGATAATAGCACTTTCCTAAGGGGGTCAAACCATGTCCCAAAGGTCACCGGATCTGCTGTCAATCTAAAGAAGTAGTCCAGTTACACATTTGTGGGCTTATAACTTGGCTTCTGAATGTCCTAGAGAGATCAGGTTTGTTTTAGTGTACTCCAATCAACAGCCCCTACAACCACAAAAAGGAATGGAGTCATTAGCACTTATGCTTTGTAAATGGCACCCAGAATTATGTTGCACGAAGCACAATTTCACATCATTCTGGGTCCATTTGTGTGAAAACAAGGTCCAATCAGGCTGAAACGCTACAAGAAGGTAGAATCTATTGAGTTGTAAGTGATCTGAACGATTCAAGATGATAGCACATTCCTATAGGGGGTAAAACCATGTCCCAAAGGTCACCGGGCCTGGTGTCACTTTAAAGAAGTAGTCCAGTTACACCTTTGTGGGCTTATAACTTGGCTTCTGAATGTCCTAGAGAGGTCAGGTTTGTTTTAGTGTACTCCAATCAAAAGCCCCTACAACCACAAAAAGGAATGGAGTCATTAGCACTTATGGTTTGTAAATGGCACCCAGAATTATGTTGCACAAAGCACAATTTCACATCATTCTGGGTTCATTTGTGTGAAAACAAGGTCCAATCAGGCATAAACGTTACAGGAAGGTAGAATCTATTGAGTTGTAAGTGATCTGAACGTTTCATGATGATAGCACTTTCCTAAGGGGGTCAAACCATGTCCCAAAGGTCACCGGATCTGGTGTCACTTTAAAGAAGCAGTCCAGTTACACATTTGTGGGCTTATAACTTGGCTTCTGAATGTCCTAGAGAGGTCAGGTTTGTTTTAGTGCACTCCAATCAACAGCCCCTACAACCACAAAAAGGAATGGAGACATTAGCACTTATGGTTTTTAGATGGCACCCAGAATTATGTTGCACGAAGCACAATTTCACATCATTCTGGGTTCATTTGTGTGAAAACAAGGTCCAATCAGGCTGAAACGTTACAGGAAGGTAGAATCTATTGAGTTGTAATTGATATGAACGTTTCATGATGATAGCACTTTCCTAAGGGGGTCAAACCATGTCCCAAATGTCACCGGATCTGGTGTCAATTTAAAGAAGTAGTCCAGTTACACATTTGTGGGCTTATAACTTGGCTTCTGAATGTCCTAGAGGGATCAGGTTTGTTTTAGGGTACTCCAATCAATAGCCCCTACAACCACAAAAAGGAATGGAGTCATTAGCACTTATGGTTTTTAAATGGCACCTAGAATTATGTTGCACGAAGTACAATTTCACATCATTCTGGGTTCATTTGTGTGAAAACAAGGTCCAATCAGGCTGAAACGTTACAGGAAGGTAGAATCTATTGAGTTGTAAGTGATCTGAACGTTTCATGATGATAGCACTTTCCTAAGGGGGTCAAACCATGTCCCAAAGGTCACCGGATCTGGTGTCAATTTAAAGAAGTAGTCCAGTTACACATTTGTGGGCTTATAACTTGGCTTCTGAATGTCCTAGAGAGATCAGGTTTGTTTTAATGTACTCCAATCAACAGCCCCTACAACCACAAAAAGGAATGGAGTCATTAGCACTTATGGTTTGTAAATGGCACCCAGAATTATGTTGCACGAAGCACAATTTCACATCATTCTGGGTTCATTTGTGTGAAAACAAGGTCCAATCAGGCTGAAACGTTAGAGGAAGGTAGAATCTACTGAGTTGTAAGTGATCTGAACGTTTCATGATGATAGCACTTTCCTAAGTGGGTCAAACCATGTCCCAAAGGTCACTGGATCTGCTGTCAATTTAAAGAAGTAGTCCAGTTACACATTTGTGGGCTTATAACTTGGCTTCTGAATGTCCTAGAGAGATCAGGTTTGTTTTAGTGTACTCCAATCAACAGCCCCTACAACCACAAAAAGGAATGGAGTCATTAGCACTTATGCTTTGTAAATGGCACCCAGAATTATGTTGCACGAAGCACAATTTCACATCATTCTGGGTCCATTTGTGTGAAAACAAGGTCCAATCAGGCTGAAACGCTACAAGAAGGTAGAATCTATTGAGTTGTAAGTGATCTGAACGATTCAAGATGATAGCACATTCCTATAGGGGGTAAAACCATGTCCCAAAGGTCACCGGGCCTGGTGTCACTTTAAAGAAGTAGTCCAGTTACACCTTTGTGGGCTTATAACTTGGCTTCTGAATGTCCTAGAGAGGTTAGGTTTGTTTTAGTGTACTCCAATCAACAGCCCCTACAACCACAAAACGGAATGGAGTCATTAGCACTTATGGTTTGTAAATGGCACCCAGAATTATGTTGCACGAAGCACAATTTCACATCATTCTGGGTTCATTTGTGTGAAAACAAGGTCCAATCAGGCTGAAACGTTACAGGAAGGTAGAATCTATTGAGTTGTAAGTGATCTGAACGTTTCATGATGATAGCACTTTCCTAAGGGGGTCAAACCATGTCCCAAAGGTCAACGGATCTGGTGGCACTTTAAAGAAGTAGTCCAGTTACACATTTGTGGGCTTATAACTTGGCTTCTGAATGTCCTAGAGAGGTCAGGTTTGTTTTAGTGTACTCCAATAAACAGCCCCTACAACCACAAAAAGGAATGGAGTCATTAGCACTTATGGTTTGTAAATGGCACCCAGAATTATGTTGCACAAAGCACAATTTCACATCATTCTGGGTCCATTTTTGTGAAAACAATGTCCAATCAGGCTGAAACGTTACAAGAAGGTAGAATCTATTGAGTTGTAAGTGATCTGAACGTTTCATGATGATCGCACATTCCTATAGGGGGTCAAACCATGTCCCAAAGGTCACCGGGCCTGGTGTCACTTTAAAGACGTAGTCCAGTTACACATTTGTGGCCTTATAACTTGGCTTCTGAATGTCCTAGAGAGGTCAGGTTTGTTTTAGTGTATTCCAATCAACAGCCCCTACAACCACAAAAAGGAATGGAGTCTTTAGCACTTATGGTTTGTAAATGGCACCCAGAATTATGTTGCACAAAGCACAATTTCACATCATTCTGGGTCAATTTGTGTGAAAACAAGGTCCAATCAGGCTGAAACGTTACAGGAAGGTAGAATCTATTGAGTTGTAAGTGATCTGAACGTTTCATGATGATAGCACTTTCCTAAGTGGGTCAAACCATGTCCCAAAGGTCACCGGATCTGGTGTCAATTTAAAGAAGTAGTCCAGTTACACATTTGTGGGCTTATAACTTGGCTTCTGAATGTCCCTGAGAGATCAGGTTTGTTTTAGTATACTCCTATCAACAGCCCCTACAACCACAAAAAGGAATGGAGTCATTAGCACTTATGGTTTGTAAATGGCACCCAGAATTATGTTGCACGAAGCACAATTTCACATCATTCTGGGTCAATTTGTGTGAAAACAAGGTCCAATCAGGCTGAAACGTTACAGGAAGGTAGAATCTATTGAGTTGTAAGTGATCTGAACGTTTAATGATGATAGCACTTTCCTAAGTGGGTCAAACCATGTCCCAAAGGTCACCGGATCTGGTGTCAATTTAAAGAAGTAGTCCAGTTACACATTTGTGGGCTTATAACTTGGCTTCTGAATGTCCCTGAGAGATCAGGTTTGTTTTAGTATACTCCAATCAACAGCCCCTACAACCACAAAAAGGTATGGAGTCATTAGCACTTATGGTTTGTAAATGGCACCCAGAATTATGTTGCACGAAGCACAATTTCACATCATTCTGGGTCAATTTGTGTGAAAACAAGGTCCAATCAGGCTGAAACGTTACAGGAAGGTAGAATCTATTGAGTTGTAAGTGATCTGAACGTTTAATGATGATAGCACTTTCCTAAGTGGGTCAAACCATGTCCCAAAGGTCACCGGATCTGGTGGCACTTTAAAGAAGTAGTCCAGTTACACATTTGTGGGCTTATAACTTGGCTTCTGAATGTCCTAGAGAGGTCAGGTTTGTTTTAGTGTATTCCAATCAACAGCCCCTATAACCACAAAAAGGAATGGAGTCATTAGCACTTATGGTTTGTAAATGGCACCCAGAATTATGTTGCACGAAGCACAATTTCACATCATTCTGGGTCAATTTGTGTGAAAACAAGGTCCAATCAGGCTGAAACGTTACAGGAAGGTAGAATCTATTGAGTTGTAAGTGATCTGAACGTTTAATGATGATAGCACTTTCCTAAGTGGGTCAAACCATGTCCCAAAGGTCACCGGATCTGGTGTCAATTTAAAGAAGTAGTCCAGTTACACATTTGTGGGCTTATAACTTGGCTTCTGAATGTCCCTGAGAGATCAGGTTTGTTTTAGTATACTCCAATCAACAGCCCCTACAACCACAAAAAGGAATGGAGTCATTAGCACTTATGGTTTTTAAATGGCACCCAGAATTATGTTGCACGAAGCACAATTTCACATCATTCAGGGTTCATTTGTGTGAAAACAAGGTCCAATCAGGCTGAAACGTTACAGGAAGGTAGAATCTATTGAGTTGTAAGTGATCTGAACGTTTCATGATGATAGCGCTTTCCTAATGGGGTCAAACCATGTCCCAAAGGTCACCGGATCTGGTGTCAATTTAAAGAAGTAGTCCAGTTACACATTTGTGGGCTTATAACTTGGCTTCTGAATGTCCTAGAGAGATCAGGTTTGTTTTAATGTACTCCAATCAACAGCCCCTACAACCACAAAAAGGAATGGCGTCATTAGCACTTATGGTTTGTAAATGGCACCCAGAATTATGTTGCACGAAGCACAATTTCACATCATTCTGGGTTCATTTGTGTGAAAACAAGGTCCAATCAGGCTGAAACGTTAGAGGAAGGTAGAATCTATTGAGTTGTAAGTGATCTGAACGTTTAATGATGATAGCACTTTCCTAAGTGGGTCAAACCATGTCCCAAAGGTCACCGGATCTGGTGTCAATTTAAAGAAGTAGTCCAGTTACACATTTGTGGGCTTATAACTTGGCTTCTGAATGTCCCTGAGAGATCAGGTTTGTTTTAGTATACTCCAATCAACAGCCCCTACAACCACAAAAAGGAATGGAGTCATTAGCACTTATGGTTTTTAAATGGCACCCAGAATTATGTTGCACGAAGCACAATTTCACATCATTCAGGGTTCATTTGTGTGAAAACAAGGTCCAATCAGGCTGAAACGTTACAGGAAGGTAGAATCTATTGAGTTGTAAGTGATCTGAACGTTTCATGATGATAGCGCTTTCCTAATGGGGTCAAACCATGCCCCAAAGGTCACCGGATCTGGTGTCAATTTAAAGAAGTAGTCCAGTTACACATTTGTGGGCTTATAACTTGGCTTCTGAATGTCCTAGAGAGATCAGGCTTGTTTTAATGTACTCCAATCAACAGCCCCTACAACCACAAAAAGGAATGGCGTCATTAGCACTTATGGTTTGTAAATGGCACCCAGAATTATGTTGCACGAAGCACAATTTCACATCATTCTGGGTTCATTTGTGTGAAAACAAGGTCCAATCAGGCTGAAACGTTACAGGAAGGTAGAATCTACTGAGTTGTAAGTGATCTGAACGTTTAATGATGATAGCACTTTCCTAAGGGGGTCAAACCATGTCCCAAAGGTCAACGGATCTGGTGGCACTTTAAAGAAGTAGTCCAGTTAACCATTTGTGGGCTTATAACTTGGCTTCTGAATGTCCTAGAGAGGTCAGGTTTGTTTTAGTGTACTCCAATAAACAGCCCCTACAACCACAAAAAGGAATGGAGTCATTAGCACTTATGGTTTGTAAATGGCACCCAGAATTATGTTGCACAAAGCACAATTTCACATCATTCTGGGTCCATTTTTGTGAAAACAATGTCCAATCAGGCTGAAACGTTACAAGAAGGTAGAATCTATTGAGTTGTAAGTGATCTGAACGTTTCATGATGATCGCACATTCCTATAGGGGGTCAAACCATGTCCCAAAGGTCACCGGGCCTGGTGTCACTTTAAAGACGTAGTCCAGTTACACATTTGTGGCCTTATAACTTGGCTTCTGAATGTCCTAGAGAGGTCAGGTTTGTTTTAGTGTATTCCAATCAACAGCCCCTACAACCACAAAAAGGAATGGAGTCTTTAGCACTTATGGTTTGTAAATGGCACCCAGAATTATGTTGCACAAAGCACAATTTCACATCATTCTGGGTCAATTTGTGTGAAAACAAGGTCCAATCAGGCTGAAACGTTACAGGAAGGTAGAATCTATTGAGTTGTAAGTGATCTGAACGTTTCATGATGATAGCACTTTCCTAAGCGGGTCAAACCATGTCCCAAAGGTCACCGGATCTGGTGTCAATTTAAAGAAGTAGTCCAGTTACACATTTGTGGGCTTATAACTTGGCTTCTGAATGTCCCTGAGAGATCAGGTTTGTTTTAGTATACTCCTATCAACAGCCCCTACAACCACAAAAAGGAATGGAGTCATTAGCACTTATGGTTTTTAAATGGCACCCAGAATTATGTTGCACGAAGCACAATTTCACATCATTCAGGGTTCATTTGTGTGAAAACAAGGTCCAATCAGGCTGAAACGTTACAGGAAGGTAGAATCTATTGAGTTGTAAGTGATCTGAACGTTTCATGATGATAGCGCTTTCCTAATGGGGTCAAACCATGTCCCAAAGGTCACCGGATCTGGTGTCAATTTAAAGAAGTAGTCCAGTTACACATTTGTGGGCTTATAACTTGGCTTCTGAATGTCCTAGAGAGATCAGGTTTGTTTTAATGTACTCCAATCAACAGCCCCTACAACCACAAAAAGGAATGGCGTCATTAGCACTTATGGTTTGTAAATGGCACCCAGAATTATGTTGCACGAAGCACAATTTCACATCATTCTGGGTTCATTTGTGTGAAAACAAGGTCCAATCAGGCTGAAACGTTAGAGGAAGGTAGAATCTACTGAGTTGTAAGTGATCTGAACGTTTCATGATGATAGAACTTTCCTAAGGGGGTCATACCATGTCCCAAAGGTCACCGGATCTGGTGTCAATTTAAAGAAGTAGTCCAGTTACACATTTGTGGGCTTATAACTTGGCTTCTGAATGTCCTAGGGAGATCAGGTTTGTTTTAGTGTACTCCAATCAACAGCCCCTACAACCACAAAAAGGAATGGAGTCATTAGCACTTATGCTTTGTAAATGGCACCCAGAATTATGTTGCACGAAGCACAATTTCACATCATTCTGGGTCCATTTGTGTGAAAACAAGGTCCAATCAGGCTGAAACGCTACAAGAAGGTAGAATCTATTGAGTTGTAAGTGATCTGAACGTTTCAAGATGATAGCACATTCCTATAGGGGCTAAAACCATGTCCCAAAGGTCACCGGATCTGGTGGCACTTTAAAGAAGTAGTCCAGTTACACATTTGTGGGCTTATAACTTGGCTTCTGAATGTCCCTGAGAGATCAGGTTTGTTTTAGTATACTCCAATCAACAGCCCCTACAACCACAAAAAGGAATGGAGTCATTAGCACTTATGGTTTTTAAATGGCACCCAGAATTATGTTGCACGAAGCACAATTTCACATCATTCAGGGTTTATTTGTGTGAAAACAAGGTCCAATCAGGCTGAAACGTTACAGGAAGGTAGAATCTATTGAGTTGTAAGTGATCTGAACGTTTCATGATGATAGCGCTTTCCTAATGGGGTCAAACCATGTCCCAAAGGTCACCGGATCTGGTGTCAATTTAAAGAAGTAGTCCAGTTACACATTTGTGGGCTTATAACTTGGCTTCTGAATGTCCTAGAGAGATCAGGTTTGTTTTAATGTACTCCAATCAACAGCCCCTACAACCACAAAAAGGAATGGTGTCATTAGCACTTATGGTTTGTAAATGGCACCCAGAATTATGTTGCACGAAGCACAATTTCACATCATTCTGGGTTCATTTGTGTGAAAACAAGGTCCAATCAGGCTGAAACGTTAGAGGAAGGTAGAATCTATTGAGTTGTAAGTGATCTGAACGTTTAATGATGATAGCACTTTCCTAAGTGGGTCAAACCATGTCCCAAAGGTCACCGGATCTGGTGTCAATTTAAAGAAGTAGTCCAGTTACACATTTGTGTGCTTATAACTTGGCTTCTGAATGTCCTAGGGAGATCAGGTTTGTTTTAGTGTACTCCAATCAACAGCCCCTACAACCACAAAAAGGAATGGAGTCATTAGCACTTATGGTTTGTAAATGGCACCCAGAATTATGTTGCACGAAGCACAATTTCACATCATTCTGGGTCAATTTGTGTGAAAACAAGGTCCAATCAGGCTGAAACGTTACAGGAAGGTAGAATCTATTGAGTTGTAAGTGATCTGAACGTTTAATGATGATAGCACTTTCCTAAGTGGGTCAAACCATGTCCCAAAGGTCACCGGATCTGGTGTCAATTTAAAGAAGTAGTCCAGTTACACATTTGTGGGCTTATAACTTGGCTTCTGAATGTCCCTGAGAGATCAGGTTTGTTTTAGTATACTCCAATCAACAGCCCCTACAACCACAAAAAGGTATGGAGTCATTAGCACTTATGGTTTGTAAATGGCACCCAGAATTATGTTGCACGAAGCACAATTTCACATCATTCTGGGTCAATTTGTGTGAAAACAAGGTCCAATCAGGCTGAAACGTTACAGGAAGGTAGAATCTATTGAGTTGTAAGTGATCTGAACGTTTAATGATGATAGCACTTTCCTAAGTGGGTCAAACCATGTCCCAAAGGTCACCGGATCTGGTGGCACTTTAAAGAAGTAGTCCAGTTACACATTTGTGGGCTTATAACTTGGCTTCTGAATGTCCTAGAGAGGTCAGGTTTGTTTTAGTGTATTCCAATCAACAGCCCCTATAACCACAAAAAGGAATGGAGTCATTAGCACTTATGGTTTGTAAATGGCACCCAGAATTATGTTGCACGAAGCACAATTTCACATCATTCTGGGTCAATTTGTGTGAAAACAAGGTCCAATCAGGCTGAAACGTTACAGGAAGGTAGAATCTATTGAGTTGTAAGTGATCTGAACGTTTAATGATGATAGCACTTTCCTAAGTGGGTCAAACCATGTCCCAAAGGTCACCGGATCTGGTGTCAATTTAAAGAAGTAGTCCAGTTACACATTTGTGGGCTTATAACTTGGCTTCTGAATGTCCCTGAGAGATCAGGTTTGTTTTAGTATACTCCAATCAACAGCCCCTACAACCACAAAAAGGAATGGAGTCATTAGCACTTATGGTTTTTAAATGGCACCCAGAATTATGTTGCACGAAGCACAATTTCACATCATTCAGGGTTCATTTGTGTGAAAACAAGGTCCAATCAGGCTGAAACGTTACAGGAAGGTAGAATCTATTGAGTTGTAAGTGATCTGAACGTTTCATGATGATAGCGCTTTCCTAATGGGGTCAAACCATGTCCCAAAGGTCACCGGATCTGGTGTCAATTTAAAGAAGTAGTCCAGTTACACATTTGTGGGCTTATAACTTGGCTTCTGAATGTCCTAGAGAGATCAGGTTTGTTTTAATGTACTCCAATCAACAGCCCCTACAACCACAAAAAGGAATGGCGTCATTAGCACTTATGGTTTGTAAATGGCACCCAGAATTATGTTGCACGAAGCACAATTTCACATCATTCTGGGTTCATTTGTGTGAAAACAAGGTCCAATCAGGCTGAAACGTTAGAGGAAGGTAGAATCTATTGAGTTGTAAGTGATCTGAACGTTTAATGATGATAGCACTTTCCTAAGTGGGTCAAACCATGTCCCAAAGGTCACCGGATCTGGTGTCAATTTAAAGAAGTAGTCCAGTTACACATTTGTGGGCTTATAACTTGGCTTCTGAATGTCCCTGAGAGATCAGGTTTGTTTTAGTATACTCCAATCAACAGCCCCTACAACCACAAAAAGGAATGGAGTCATTAGCACTTATGGTTTTTAAATGGCACCCAGAATTATGTTGCACGAAGCACAATTTCACATCATTCAGGGTTCATTTGTGTGAAAACAAGGTCCAATCAGGCTGAAACGTTACAGGAAGGTAGAATCTATTGAGTTGTAAGTGATCTGAACGTTTCATGATGATAGCGCTTTCCTAATGGGGTCAAACCATGCCCCAAAGGTCACCGGATCTGGTGTCAATTTAAAGAAGTAGTCCAGTTACACATTTGTGGGCTTATAACTTGGCTTCTGAATGTCCTAGAGAGATCAGGCTTGTTTTAATGTACTCCAATCAACAGCCCCTACAACCACAAAAAGGAATGGCGTCATTAGCACTTATGGTTTGTAAATGGCACCCAGAATTATGTTGCACGAAGCACAATTTCACATCATTCTGGGTTCATTTGTGTGAAAACAAGGTCCAATCAGGCTGAAACGTTACAGGAAGGTAGAATCTACTGAGTTGTAAGTGATCTGAACGTTTAATGATGATAGCACTTTCCTAAGGGGGTCAAACCATGTCCCAAAGGTCAACGGATCTGGTGGCACTTTAAAGAAGTAGTCCAGTTAACCATTTGTGGGCTTATAACTTGGCTTCTGAATGTCCTAGAGAGGTCAGGTTTGTTTTAGTGTACTCCAATAAACAGCCCCTACAACCACAAAAAGGAATGGAGTCATTAGCACTTATGGTTTGTAAATGGCACCCAGAATTATGTTGCACAAAGCACAATTTCACATCATTCTGGGTCCATTTTTGTGAAAACAATGTCCAATCAGGCTGAAACGTTACAAGAAGGTAGAATCTATTGAGTTGTAAGTGATCTGAACGTTTCATGATGATCGCACATTCCTATAGGGGGTCAAACCATGTCCCAAAGGTCACCGGGCCTGGTGTCACTTTAAAGACGTAGTCCAGTTACACATTTGTGGCCTTATAACTTGGCTTCTGAATGTCCTAGAGAGGTCAGGTTTGTTTTAGTGTATTCCAATCAACAGCCCCTACAACCACAAAAAGGAATGGAGTCTTTAGCACTTATGGTTTGTAAATGGCACCCAGAATTATGTTGCACAAAGCACAATTTCACATCATTCTGGGTCAATTTGTGTGAAAACAAGGTCCAATCAGGCTGAAACGTTACAGGAAGGTAGAATCTATTGAGTTGTAAGTGATCTGAACGTTTCATGATGATAGCACTTTCCTAAGCGGGTCAAACCATGTCCCAAAGGTCACCGGATCTGGTGTCAATTTAAAGAAGTAGTCCAGTTACACATTTGTGGGCTTATAACTTGGCTTCTGAATGTCCCTGAGAGATCAGGTTTGTTTTAGTATACTCCTATCAACAGCCCCTACAACCACAAAAAGGAATGGAGTCATTAGCACTTATGGTTTTTAAATGGCACCCAGAATTATGTTGCACGAAGCACAATTTCACATCATTCAGGGTTCATTTGTGTGAAAACAAGGTCCAATCAGGCTGAAACGTTACAGGAAGGTAGAATCTATTGAGTTGTAAGTGATCTGAACGTTTCATGATGATAGCGCTTTCCTAATGGGGTCAAACCATGTCCCAAAGGTCACCGGATCTGGTGTCAATTTAAAGAAGTAGTCCAGTTACACATTTGTGGGCTTATAACTTGGCTTCTGAATGTCCTAGAGAGATCAGGTTTGTTTTAATGTACTCCAATCAACAGCCCCTACAACCACAAAAAGGAATGGCGTCATTAGCACTTATGGTTTGTAAATGGCACCCAGAATTATGTTGCACGAAGCACAATTTCACATCATTCTGGGTTCATTTGTGTGAAAACAAGGTCCAATCAGGCTGAAACGTTAGAGGAAGGTAGAATCTACTGAGTTGTAAGTGATCTGAACGTTTCATGATGATAGAACTTTCCTAAGGGGGTCATACCATGTCCCAAAGGTCACCGGATCTGGTGTCAATTTAAAGAAGTAGTCCAGTTACACATTTGTGGGCTTATAACTTGGCTTCTGAATGTCCTAGGGAGATCAGGTTTGTTTTAGTGTACTCCAATCAACAGCCCCTACAACCACAAAAAGGAATGGAGTCATTAGCACTTATGCTTTGTAAATGGCACCCAGAATTATGTTGCACGAAGCACAATTTCACATCATTCTGGGTCCATTTGTGTGAAAACAAGGTCCAATCAGGCTGAAACGCTACAAGAAGGTAGAATCTATTGAGTTGTAAGTGATCTGAACGTTTCAAGATGATAGCACATTCCTATAGGGGCTAAAACCATGTCCCAAAGGTCACCGGATCTGGTGGCACTTTAAAGAAGTAGTCCAGTTACACATTTGTGGGCTTATAACTTGGCTTCTGAATGTCCCTGAGAGATCAGGTTTGTTTTAGTATACTCCAATCAACAGCCCCTACAACCACAAAAAGGAATGGAGTCATTAGCACTTATGGTTTTTAAATGGCACCCAGAATTATGTTGCACGAAGCACAATTTCACATCATTCAGGGTTCATTTGTGTGAAAACAAGGTCCAATCAGGCTGAAACGTTACAGGAAGGTAGAATCTATTGAGTTGTAAGTGATCTGAACGTTTCATGATGATAGCGCTTTCCTAATGGGGTCAAACCATGTCCCAAAGGTCACCGGATCTGGTGTCAATTTAAAGAAGTAGTCCAGTTACACATTTGTGGGCTTATAACTTGGCTTCTGAATGTCCTAGAGAGATCAGGTTTGTTTTAATGTACTCCAATCAACAGCCCCTACAACCACAAAAAGGAATGGTGTCATTAGCACTTATGGTTTGTAAATGGCACCCAGAATTATGTTGCACGAAGCACAATTTCACATCATTCTGGGTTCATTTGTGTGAAAACAAGGTCCAATCAGGCTGAAACGTTAGAGGAAGGTAGAATCTATTGAGTTGTAAGTGATCTGAACGTTTAATGATGATAGCACTTTCCTAAGTGGGTCAAACCATGTCCCAAAGGTCACCGGATCTGGTGTCAATTTAAAGAAGTAGTCCAGTTACACATTTGTGTGCTTATAACTTGGCTTCTGAATGTCCTAGGGAGATCAGGTTTGTTTTAGTGTACTCCAATCAACAGCCCCTACAACCACAAAAAGGAATGGAGTCATTAGCACTTATGCTTTGTAAATGGCACCCAGAATTATGTTGCACGAAGCACAATTTCACATCATTCTGGGTCCATTTGTGTGAAAACAAGGTCCAATCAGGCTGAAACGCTACAAGAAGGTAGAATCTATTGAGTTGTAAGTGATCTGAACGATTCAAGATGATAGCACATTCCTATAGGGGCTAAAACCATGTCCCAAAGGTCACCGGGCCTGGTGTCACTTTAAAGAAGTAGTCCAGTTACACCTTTGTGGGCTTATAACTTGGCTTCTGAATGTCCTAGAGAGGTTAGGTTTGTTTTAGTGTACTCCAATCAACAGCCCCTACAACCACAAAACGGAATGGAGTCATTAGCACTTATGGTTTGTAAATGGCACCCAGAATTATGTTGCACGAAGCACAATTTCACATCATTCTGGGTTCATTTGTGTGAAAACAAGGTCCAATCAGGCTGAAACGTTACAGGAAGGTAGAATCTATTGAGTTGTAAGTGATCTGAACGTTTCATGATGATAGCACTTTCCTAAGGGGGTCAAACCATGTCCCAAAGGTCACCGGATCTGGTGGCACTTTAAAGAAGTAGTCCAGTTACACATTTGTGGGCTTATAACTTGGCTTCTGAATGTCCCTGAGAGATCAGGTTTGTTTTAGTATACTCCAATCAACAGCCCCTACAACCACAAAAAGGAATGGAGTCATTAGCACTTATGGTTTTTAAATGGCACCCAGAATTATGTTGCACGAAGCACAATTTCACATCATTCAGGGTTCATTTGTGTGAAAACAAGGTCCAATCAGGCTGAAACGTTACAGGAAGGTAGAATCTATTGAGTTGTAAGTGATCTGAACGTTTCATGATGATAGCGCTTTCCTAATGGGGTCAAACCATGTCCCAAAGGTCACCGGATCTGGTGTCAATTTAAAGAAGTAGTCCAGTTACACATTTGTGGGCTTATAACTTGGCTTCTGAATGTCCTAGAGAGATCAGGTTTGTTTTAATGTACTCCAATCAACAGCCCCTACAACCACAAAAAGGAATGGTGTCATTAGCACTTATGGTTTGTAAATGGCACCCAGAATTATGTTGCACGAAGCACAATTTCACATCATTCTGGGTTCATTTGTGTGAAAACAAGGTCCAATCAGGCTGAAACGTTAGAGGAAGGTAGAATCTATTGAGTTGTAAGTGATCTGAACGTTTAATGATGATAGCACTTTCCTAAGTGGGTCAAACCATGTCCCAAAGGTCACCGGATCTGGTGTCAATTTAAAGAAGTAGTCCAGTTACACATTTGTGGGCTTATAACTTGGCTTCTGAAATCCCTGAGAGATCAGGTTTGTTTTAGTATACTCCAATCAACAGCCCCTACAACCACAAAAAGGAATGGAGTCATTAGCACTTATGGTTTTTAAATGGCACCCAGAATTATGTTGCACGAAGCACAATTTCACATCATTCAGGGTTCATTTGTGTGAAAACAAGGTCCAATCAGGCTGAAACGTTACAGGAAGGTAGAATCTATTGAGTTGTAAGTGATCTGAACGTTTCATGATGATAGCGCTTTCCTAATGGGGTCAAACCATGCCCCAAAGGTCACCGGATCTGGTGTCAATTTAAAGAAGTAGTCCAGTTACACATTTGTGGGCTTATAACTTGGCTTCTGAATGTCCTAGAGAGATCAGGCTTGTTTTAATGTACTCCAATCAACAGCCCCTACAACCACAAAAAGGAATGGCGTCATTAGCACTTATGGTTTGTAAATGGCACCCAGAATTATGTTGCACGAAGCACAATTTCACATCATTCTGGGTTCATTTGTGTGAAAACAAGGTCCAATCAGGCTGAAACGTTAGAGGAAGGTAGAATCTACTGAGTTGTAAGTGATCTGAACGTTTCATGATGATAGCACTTTCTTAAGGGGGTCAAACCATGTCCCAAAGGTCACCGGATCTGGTGTCAATTTAAAGAAGTAGTCCAGTTACACATTTGTGGGCTTATAACTTGGCTTCTGAATGTCCAAGAGAGATCAGGTTTTTTTTAGTGTACTCCAATCAACAGCCCCTGCAACCACAAAACGGAATGGAGTCATTAGCACTTATGGTTTGTAAATGGCACCCAGAATTATGTTGCACGAAGCACAATTTCACATCATTCTGGGTTCATTTGTGTGAAAACAAGGTCCAATAGGGCTGAAACGTTACAGGAAGGTAGAATCTATTGAGTTGTAAGTGATCTGAACGTTTCATGATGATAGCACTTTCCTAAGGGGGTCAAACCATGTCCCAAAGGTCACCGGATCTGGTGTCACTTTAAAGAAGTAGTCCAGTTACAAATTTGTGGGCTTATAACTTGGCTTCTGAATGTCCTAGAGAGGTCAGGTTTGTTTTAGTGTACTCCAATCAACAGCCCCTACAACCACAAAAAGGAATGGAGACATTAGCACTTATGGTTTTTAAATGGCACCCAGAATTATGTTGCACGAAGCACAATTTCACATCATTCTGGGTTCATTTGTGTGAAAACAAAGTCCAATCAGGCTGAAACGTTACAGGAAGGTAGAATCTATTGAGTTGTAAGTTATCTGAACGTTTCAAGATGATCGCACATTCCTATAGGGGGTAAAACCATGTCCCAAAGGTCACCGGGCCTGGTGTCACTTTAAAGATGTAGGCCAGTTACACCTTTGTGGGCTTATAACTTGGCTTCTGAATGTCCTAGAGAGGTTAGGTTTGTTTTAGTGTACTCCAATCAAAAGCCCCTACAACCACAAAAAGGAATGGAGTCATTAGCACTTATGGTTTGTAAATGGCACCCAGAATTATGTTGCACAAAGCACAATTTCACATCATTCTGGGTTCATTTGTGTGAAAACAAGCTCCAATCAGGCTGAAGCGTTACAGGAAGGTAGAATCTATTGAGTTGTAAGTGATCTGAACGTTTCATGATGATAGCACTTTCCTAAGGGGGTCAAACCATGTCCCAAAGGTCACCGGATCTGGTGTCATTTTAAAGAAGTAGTCCAGTTACACATTTGTGGGCTTATAACTTGGCTTCTGAATGTCCTAGAGAGGTCAGGTTTGTTTTAGTGTACTCCAATCAACAGCCCCTACAACCACAAAAAGGAATGGAGTCATTAGCACTTATGGTTTTTAAATGGCACCCAGAATTATGTTGCACGAAGCACAATTTCACATCATTCTGGGTTCATTTGTGTGAAAACAAGGTCCAATCAGGCTGAAACATTACAGGAAGGTAGAATCTACTGAGTTGTAAGTGATATGAACGTTGCATGATGATAGCACTTTCCTGAGGGGGTCAAACCATGTCCCAAAGGTCACCGGGCCTGGTGTCACTTTAAAGATGTAGTCCAGTTACACCTTTGTGGGCTTATAACTTGGCTTCTGAATGTCCTAGAGAGGTTAGAATTGTTTTAGTGTACTCCAATCAAAAGCCCCTAAAACCACAAAAAGGAATGGAGTCATTAGCACTTATGGTTTGTAAATGGCACCCAGAATTATGTTGCACAAAGCACAATTTCACATCATTCTGGGTTCATTTGTGTGAAAACAAGGTCCAATCAGGCTGAAACGTTACAGGAAGGTAGAATCTATTGAGTTGTAAGTGATCTGAACGTTTCATGATGATAGCACTTTCCTAAGGGGGTCAAACCATGTCCCAAAGGTCACCGGATCTGGTGTCATTTTAAAGAAGTAGTCCAGTTACACATTTGTGGGCTTATAACTTGGCTTCTGAATGTCCTAGAGAGGTCAGGTTTGTTTTAGTGTACTCCAATCAACAGCCCCTACAACCACAAAAAGGAATGGAGTCATTAGCACTTATGGTTTTTAAATGGCACCCAGAATTAGGTTGCACGAAGCACAATTTCACATCATTCTGGGTTCATTTGTGTGAAAACAAGGTCCAATCAGGCTGAAACATTACAGGAAGGTAGAATCTACTGAGTTGTAAGTGATATGAACGTTGCATGATGATAGCACTTTCCTGAGGGGGTCAAACCATGTCCCAAAGGTCACCGGGCCTGGTGTCACTTTAAAGATGTAGTCCAGTTACACCTTTGTGGGCTTATAACTTGGCTTCTGAATGTCCTAGAGAGGTTAGAATTGTTTTAGTGTACTCCAATCAAAAGCCCCTAAAACCACAAAAAGGAATGGAGTCATTAGCACTTATGGTTTGTAAATGGCACCCAGAATTATGTTGCACAAAGCACAATTTCACATCATTCTGGGTTCATTTGTGTGAAAACAAGGTCCAATCAGGCTGAAACGTTACAGGAAGGTAGAATCTATTGAGTTGTAAGTGATCTGAACGTTTCATGATGATAGCACTTTCCTAAGGGGGTCAAACCATGTCCCAAAGGTCACCGGATCTGGTGTCACTTTAAAGAAGTAGTCCAGTTACACATTTGTGGGCTTATAACTTGGCTTCTGAATGTCCTAGAGAGGTCAGGTTTGTTTTAGTGCACTCCAATCAACAGCCCCTACAACCACAAAAAGGAATGGAGACATTAGCACTTATGGTTTTTAAATGGCACCCAGAATTATGTTGCACGAAGCACAATTTCACATCATTCTGGGTTCATTTGTGTGAAAACAAGGTCCAATCAGGCTGAAACGTTACAGGAAGGTAGAATCTATTGAGTTGTAATTAATCTGAACGTTTCATGATGATAGCACTTTCCTAACGGGGTCAAACCATGTCCCAAATGTCACCGGATCTGGTGTCAATTTAAAGAAGTAGTCCAGTTACACATTTGTGGGCTTATAACTTGGCTTCTGAATGTCCTAGAGAGATCAGGTTTGTTTTAGGGTACTCCAATCAACAGCCCCTACAACAACAAAAAGGAATGGAGTCATTAGCACTTATGGTTTTTAAATGGCACCTAGAATTATGTTGCACGAAGTACAATTTCACATCATTCTGGGTTCATTTGTGTGAAAACAAGGTCCAATCAGGCTGAAACAATACAGGAAGGTAGAATCTATTGAGATGTAAGTGATCTGAACGTTTCATGATGATAGCACTTTCCTAAGGGGGTCAAACCATGTCCCAAAGGTCACCGGATCTGCTGTCAATTTAAAGAAGTAGTCCAGTTACACATTTGTGGGCTTATGACTTGGCTTCTGAATGTCCTAGAGAGATCAGGTTTGTTTTAATGTACTCCAATCAACATCCCCTACAACCACAAAAAGGAATGGAGTCATTAGCACTTATGGTTTTTAAATGGCACCTAGAATTATGTTGCACGAAGTACAATTTCACATCATTCTGGGTTCATTTGTGTGAAAACAAGGTCCAATCAGGCTGAAACGTTACAGGAAGGAAGAATCTATTGAGTTTTAAGTGATCTGAACGTTTCATGATGATAGCACTTTCCTAAGGGGGTCAAACCATGTCCCAAAGGTCACCGGATCTTGTGTCAATTTAAAGAAGTAGTCCAGTTACACATTTGTGGGCTTATAACTTGGCTTCTGAATGTCCTAGAGAGATCAGGTTTGTTTTAATGTACTCCAATCAACAGCCCCTACAACCACAAAAAGGAATGGAGTCATTAGCACTTATGGTTTGTAAATGGCACCCAGAATTATGTTGCACGAAGCACAATTTCACATCATTCTGGGTTCATTTGTGTGAAAACAAGGTCCAATCAGGCTGAAACGTTAGAGGAAGGTAGAATCTACTGAGTTGTAAGTGATCTGAACGTTTCATGATAATAGCACTTTCCTAAGGGGGTCAAACCATGTCCCAAAGGTCACCGGATCTGCTGTCAATCTAAAGAAGTAGTCCAGTTACACATTTGTGGGCTTATAACTTGGCTTCTGAATGTCCTAGAGAGATCAGGTTTGTTTTAGTGTACTCCAATCAACAGCCCCTACAACCACAAAAAGGAATGGAGTCATTAGCACTTATGCTTTGTAAATGGCACCCAGAATTATGTTGCACGAAGCACAATTTCACATAGTTCTGGGTCCATTTGTGTAAAAACAAGGTCCAATCAGGCTGAAACGCTACAAGAAGGTAGAATCTATTGAGTTGTAAGTGATCTGAACGATTCAAGATGATAGCACATTCCTATATGGGGTAAAACCATGTCCCAAAGGTCACCGGGCCTGGTGTCACTTTAAAGAAGTAGTCCAGTTACACCTTTGTGGGCTTATAACTTGGCTTCTGAATGTCCTAGAGAGGTTAGGTTTGTTTTAGTGTACTCCAATCAACAGCCCCTACAACCACAAAACGGAATGGAGTCATTAGCACTTATGGTTTGTAAATGGCACCCAGAATTATGTTGCACGAAGCACAATTTCATATCATTATGGGTTCATTTGTGTGAAAACAAGGTCCAATCAGGCTGAAACGTTACAGGAAGGTAGAATCTATTGAGTTGTAAGTGATCTGAACGTTTCATGATGATAGCACTTTCCTAAGGGGGTCAAACCATGTCCCAAAGGTCACCGGATCTGGTGTCACTTTAAAGAAGTAGTCCAGTTACACATTTGTGGGCTTATAACTTGGCTTCTGAATGTCCTAGAGAGGTCAGGTTTGTTTTAGTGTACTCCAATCAAAAGCCCCTACAACCACAAAAAGGAATGGAGTCATTAGCACTTATGGTTTGTAAATGGCACCCAGAATTATGTTGCACAAAGCACAATTTCACATCATTCTGGGTTCATTTGTGTGAAAACAAGGTCCAATCAGGCTTAAACGTTACAGGAAGGTAGAATCTATTGAGTTGTAAGTGATCTGAACGTTTCATGATGATAGCACTTTCCTAAGGGGGTCAAACCATGTCCCAAAGGTCACCGGATCTGGTGTCACTTTAAAGAAGTAGTCCAGTTACACATTTGTGGGCTTATAACTTGGCTTCTGAATGTCCTAGAGAGGTCAGGTTTGTTTTAGTGCACTCCAATCAACTGCCCCTACAACCACAAAAAGGAATGGAGACATTAGCACTTATGGTTTTTAAATGGCACCCAGAATTATGTTGCACGAAGCACAATTTCACATCATTCTGGGTTCATTTGTGTGAAAACAAGGTCCAATCAGGCTGAAACGTTACAGGAAGGTAGAATCTATTGAGTTGTAATTGATATGAACGTTTCATGATGATAGCACTTTCCTAAGGGGGTCAAACCATGTCCCAAATGTCACCGGATCTGGTGTCAATTTAAAGAAGTAGTCCAGTTACACATTTGTGGGCTTATAACTTGGCTTCTGAATGTCCTAGAGAGATCAGGTTTGTTTTAGGGTACTCCAATCAACAGCCCCTACAACCACAAAACGGAATGGAGTCATTAGCACTTATGATTTGTAAATGGCACCCAGAATTATGTTGCACGAAGCACAATTTCACATCATTATGGGTTCATTTGTGTGAAAACAAGGTCCAATCAGGCTTAAACGTTACAGGAAGGTAGAATCTATTGAGTTGTAAGTGATCTGAACGTTTCATGATGATAGCACTTTCCTAAGGGGGTCAAACCATGTCCCAAAGGTCACCGGATCTGGTGTCACTTTAAAGAAGTAGTCCAGTTACACCTTTGTGGGCTTATAACTTGGCTTCTGAATGTCCTAGAGAGGTCAGGTTTGTTTTAGTGCACTCCAATCAACAGCCCCTACAACCACAAAAAGGAATGGAGACATTAGCACTTATGGTTTTTAAATGGCACCCAGAATTATGTTGCACGAAGCACAATTTCACATCATTCTGGGTTCATTTGTGTGAAAACAAGGTCCAATCAGGCTGAAACGTTACAGGAAGGTAGAATCTATTGAGTTGTAATTGATATGAACGTTTCAATATGATAGCACTTTCCTAAGGGGGTCAAACCATGTCCCAAATGTCACCGGATCTGGTGTCAATTTAAAGAAGTAGTCCAGTTACACATTTGTGGGCTTATAACTTGGCTTCTGAATGTCCTAGAGAGATCAGGTTTGTTTTAGTGTACTCCAATCAACAGCCCCTACAACCACAAAAAGGAATGGAGTCATTAGCACTTATGGTTTTTAAATGGCACCTAGAATTATGTTGCACGAAGTACAATTTCACATCATTCTGGGTTCATTTGTGTGAAAACAAGGTCCAATCAGGCTGAAACAATACAGGAAGGTAGAATCTATTGAGATGTAAGTGATCTGAACGTTTCATGATGATAGCACTTTCCTAAGGGGGTCAAACCATGTCCCAAAGGTCACCGGATCTGCTGTCAATTTAAAGAAGTAGTCCAGTTACACATTTGTGGGCTTATGACTTGGCTTCTGAATGTCCTAGAGAGATCAGGTTTGTTTTAATGTACTCCAATCAACATCCCCTACAACCACAAAAAGGAATGGAGTCATTAGCACTTATGGTTTTTAAATGGCACCTAGAATTATGTTGCACGAAGTACAATTTCACATCATTCTGGGTTCATTTGTGTGAAAACAAGGTCCAATCAGGCTGAAACGTTACAGGAAGGAAGAATCTATTGAGTTTTAAGTGATCTGAACGTTTCATGATGATAGCACTTTCCTAAGGGGGTCAAACCATGTCCCAAAGGTCACCGGATCTTGTGTCAATTTAAAGAAGTAGTCCAGTTACACATTTGTGGGCTTATAACTTGGCTTCTGAATGTCCTAGAGAGATCAGGTTTGTTTTAATGTACTCCAATCAACAGCCCCTACAACCACAAAAAGGAATGGAGTCATTAGCACTTATGGTTTGTAAATGGCACCCAGAATTATGTTGCACGAAGCACAATTTCACATCATTCTGGGTTCATTTGTGTGAAAACAAGGTCCAATCAGGCTGAAACGTTAGAGGAAGGTAGAATCTACTGAGTTGTAAGTGATCTGAACGTTTCATGATAATAGCACTTTCCTAAGGGGGTCAAACCATGTCCCAAAGGTCACCGGATCTGCTGTCAATCTAAAGAAGTAGTCCAGTTACACATTTGTGGGCTTATAACTTGGCTTCTGAATGTCCTAGAGAGATCAGGTTTGTTTTAGTGTACTCCAATCAACAGCCCCTACAACCACAAAAAGGAATGGAGTCATTAGCACTTATGCTTTGTAAATGGCACCCAGAATTATGTTGCACGAAGCACAATTTCACATCATTCTGGGTCCATTTGTGTGAAAACAAGGTCCAATCAGGCTGAAACGCTACAAGAAGGTAGAATCTATTGAGTTGTAAGTGATCTGAACGATTCAAGATGATAGCACATTCCTATATGGGGTAAAACCATGTCCCAAAGGTCACCGGGCCTGGTGTCACTTTAAAGAAGTAGTCCAGTTACACCTTTGTGGGCTTATAACTTGGCTTCTGAATGTCCTAGAGAGGTTAGGTTTGTTTTAGTGTACTCCAATCAACAGCCCCTACAACCACAAAACGGAATGGAGTCATTAGCACTTATGGTTTGTAAATGGCACCCAGAATTATGTTGCACGAAGCACAATTTCATATCATTATGGGTTCATTTGTGTGAAAACAAGGTCCAATCAGGCTGAAACGTTACAGGAAGGTAGAATCTATTGAGTTGTAAGTGATCTGAACGTTTCATGATGATAGCACTTTCCTAAGGGGGTCAAACCATGTCCCAAAGGTCACCGGATCTGGTGTCACTTTAAAGAAGTAGTCCAGTTACACATTTGTGGGCTTATAACTTGGCTTCTGAATGTCCTAGAGAGGTCAGGTTTGTTTTAGTGTACTCCAATCAAAAGCCCCTACAACCACAAAAAGGAATGGAGTCATTAGCACTTATGGTTTGTAAATGGCACCCAGAATTATGTTGCACAAAGCACAATTTCACATCATTCTGGGTTCATTTGTGTGAAAACAAGGTCCAATCAGGCTTAAACGTTACAGGAAGGTAGAATCTATTGAGTTGTAAGTGATCTGAACGTTTCATGATGATAGCACTTTCCTAAGGGGGTCAAACCATGTCCCAAAGGTCACCGGATCTGGTGTCACTTTAAAGAAGTAGTCCAGTTACACATTTGTGGGCTTATAACTTGGCTTCTGAATGTCCTAGAGAGGTCAGGTTTGTTTTAGTGCACTCCAATCAACTGCCCCTACAACCACAAAAAGGAATGGAGACATTAGCACTTATGGTTTTTAAATGGCACCCAGAATTATGTTGCACGAAGCACAATTTCACATCATTCTGGGTTCATTTGTGTGAAAACAAGGTCCAATCAGGCTGAAACGTTACAGGAAGGTAGAATCTATTGAGTTGTAATTGATATGAACGTTTCATGATGATAGCACTTTCCTAAGGGGGTCAAACCATGTCCCAAATGTCACCGGATCTGGTGTCAATTTAAAGAAGTAGTCCAGTTACACATTTGTGGGCTTATAACTTGGCTTCTGAATGTCCTAGAGAGATCAGGTTTGTTTTAGGGTACTCCAATCAACAGCCCCTACAACCACAAAACGGAATGGAGTCATTAGCACTTATGGTTTGTAAATGGCACCCAGAATTATGTTGCACGAAGCACAATTTCACATCATTATGGGTTCATTTGTGTGAAAACAAGGTCCAATCAGGCTTAAACGTTACAGGAAGGTAGAATCTATTGAGTTGTAAGTGATCTGAACGTTTCATGATGATAGCACTTTCCTAAGGGGGTCAAACCATGTCCCAAAGGTCACCGGATCTGGTGTCACTTTAAAGAAGTAGTCCAGTTACACCTTTGTGGGCTTATAACTTGGCTTCTGAATGTCCTAGAGAGGTCAGGTTTGTTTTAGTGCACTCCAATCAACAGCCCCTACAACCACAAAAAGGAATGGAGACATTAGCACTTATGGTTTTTAAATGGCACCCAGAATTATGTTGCACGAAGCACAATTTCACATCATTCTGGGTTCATTTGTGTGAAAACAAGGTCCAATCAGGCTGAAACGTTACAGGAAGGTAGAATCTATTGAGTTGTAATTGATATGAACGTTTCAATATGATAGCACTTTCCTAAGGGGGTCAAACCATGTCCCAAATGTCACCGGATCTGGTGTCAATTTAAAGAAGTAGTCCAGTTACACATTTGTGGGCTTATAACTTGGCTTCTGAATGTCCTAGAGAGATCAGGTTTGTTTTAGTGTACTCCAATCAACAGCCCCTACAACCACAAAAAGGAATGGAGTCATTAGCACTTATGGTTTTTAAATGGCACATAGAATTATGTTGCACGAAGTACAATTTCACATCATTATGGGTTCATTTGTGTGAAAACAAGGTCCAATCAGGCTGAAACGTTACAGGAAGGTATAATCTATTGAGTTGTAAGTGATCTGAACGTTTCATGATGATAGCACTTTCCTAAGGGGGTCAAACCATGTCCCAAAGGTCACCGGATCTGGTGTCACTTTAAAGAAGTAGTCCAGTTACACATTTGTGGGCTTATAACTTGGCTTCTGAATGTCCTAGAGAGGTCAGGTTTGTTTTAGTGTACTCCAATCAAAAGCCCCTACAACCACAAAATGGTATGGAGTCATTAGCACTTATGGTTTGTAAATGGCACCCAGAATTATGTTGCACAAAGCACAATTTCACATCATTATGGGTTCATTTGTGTGAAAACAAGGTCCAATCAGGCTTAAACGTTACAGGAAGGTAGAATCTATTGAGTTGTAAGTGATCTGAACGTTTCATGATGATAGCACTTTCCTAAGGGGGTCAAACCATGTCCCAAAGGTCACCGGATCTGGTGTCACTTTAAAGAAGTAGTCCAGTTACACATTTGTGGGCTTATAACTTGGCTTCTGAATGTCCTAGAGAGGTCAGGTTTGTTTTAGTGCACTCCAATCAACAGCCCCTACAACCACAAAAAGGAATGGAGACATTAGCACTTATGGTTTTTAAATGGCACCCAGAATTATGTTGCACGAAGCACAATTTCACATCATTCTGGGTTCATTTGTGTGAAAACAAGGTCCAATCAGGCTGAAACGTTACAGGAAGGTAGAATCTATTGAGTTGTAATTGATATGAACGTTTCATGATGATAGCACTTTCCTAAGGGGGTCAAACCATGTCCCAAATGTCACCGGATCTGGTGTCAATTTAAAGAAGTAGTCCAGTTACACATTTGTGGGCTTATAACTTGGCTTCTGAATGTCCTAGAGAGATCAGGTTTGTTTTAGGGTACTCCAATCAACAGCCCCTACAACCACAAAACGGAATGGAGTCATTAGCACTTATGGTTTGTAAATGGCACCCAGAATTATGTTGCACGAAGCACAATTTCACATCATTATGGGTTCATTTGTGTGAAAACAAGGTCCAATCAGGCTTAAACGTTACAGGAAGGTAGAATCTATTGAGTTGTAAGTGATCTGAACGTTTCATGATGATAGCACTTTCCTAAGGGGGTCAAACCATGTCCCAAAGGTCACCGGATCTGGTGTCACTTTAAAGAAGTAGTCCAGTTACACCTTTGTGGGCTTATAACTTGGCTTCTGAATGTCCTAGAAAGGTCAGGTTTGTTTTAGTGCACTCCAATCAACAGCCCCTACAACCACAAAAAGGAATGGAGACATTAGCACTTATGGTTTTTAAATGGCACCCAGAATTATGTTGCACGAAGCACAATTTCACATCATTCTGGGTTCATTTGTGTGAAAACAAGGTCCAATCAGGCTGAAACGTTACAGGAAGGTAGAATCTATTGAGTTGTAATTGATATGAACGTTTCAATATGATAGCACTTTCCTAAGGGGGTCAAACCATGTCCCAAATGTCACCGGATCTGGTGTCAATTTAAAGAAGTAGTCCAGTTACACATTTGTGGGCTTATAACTTGGCTTCTGAATGTCCTAGAGAGATCAGGTTTGTTTTAGTGTACTCCAATCAACAGCCCCTACAACCACAAAAAGGAACGGAGTCATTAGCACTTATGGTTTTTAAATGGCACATAGAATTATGTTGCACGAAGTACAATTTCACATCATTATGGGTTCATTTGTGTGAAAACAAGGTCCAATCAGGCTGAAACGTTACAGGAAGGTAGAATCTATTGAGTTGTAAGTGATCTGAACGTTTCATGATGATAGCACTTTCCTAAGGGGGTCAAACCATGTCCCAAAGGTCACCGGATCTGGTGTCACTTTAAAGAAGTAGTCCAGTTACACATTTGTGGGCTTATAACTTGGCTTCTGAATGTCCTAGAGAGGTCAGGTTTGTTTTAGTGTACTCCAATCAAAAGCCCCTACAACCACAAAATGGAATGGAGTCATTAGCACTTATGGTTTGTAAATAGCACCCAGAATTATGTTGCACAAAGCACAATTTCACATCATTATGGGTTCATTTGTGTGAAAACAAGGTCCAATCAGGCTTAAACGTTACAGGAAGGTAGAATCTATTGAGTTGTAAGTGATCTGAACGTTTCATGATGATAGCACTTTCCTAAGGGGGTCAAACCATGTCCCAAAGGTCACCGGATCTGGTGTCACTTTAAAGAAGTAGTCCAGTTACACCTTTGTGGGCTTATAACTTGGCTTCTGAATGTCCTAGAAAGGTCAGGTTTGTTTTAGTGCACTCCAATCAACAGCCCCTACAACCACAAAAAGGAATGGAGACATTAGCACTTATGGTTTTTAAATGGCACCCAGAATTATGTTGCACGAAGCACAATTTCACATCATTCTGGGTTCATTTGTGTGAAAACAAGGTCCAATCAGGCTGAAACGTTACAGGAAGGTAGAATCTATTGAGTTGTAATTGATATGAACGTTTCAATATGATAGCACTTTCCTAAGGGGATCAAACCATGTCCCAAATGTCACCGGATCTGGTGTCAATTTAAAGAAGTAGTCCAGTTACACATTTGTGGGCTTATAACTTGGCTTCTGAATGTCCTAGAGAGATCAGGTTTGTTTTAGTGTACTCCAATCAACAGCCCCTACAACCACAAAAAGGAATGGAGTCATTAGCACTTATGGTTTTTAAATGGCACATAGAATTATGTTGCACGAAGTACAATTTCACATCATTATGGGTTCATTTGTGTGAAAACAAGGTCCAATCAGGCTGAAACGTTACAGGAAGGTAGAATCTATTGAGTTGTAAGTGATCTGAACGTTTCATGATGATAGCACTTTCCTAAGGGGGTCAAACCATGTCCCAAAGGTCACCGGATCTGGTGTCACTTTAAAGAAGTAGTCCAGTTACACATTTGTGGGCTTATAACTTGGCTTCTGAATGTCCTAGAGAGGTCAGGTTTGTTTTAGTGTACTCCAATCAAAAGCCCCTACAACCACAAAATGGAATGGAGTCATTAGCACTTATGGTTTGTAAATGGCACCCAGAATTATGTTGCACAAAGCACAATTTCACATCATTATGGGTTCATTTGTGTGAAAACAAGGTCCAATCAGGCTTAAACGTTACAGGAAGGTAGAATCTATTGAGTTGTAAGTGATCTGAACGTTTCATGATGATAGCACTTTCCTAAGGGGGTCAAACCATGTCCCAAAGGTCACCGGATCTGGTGTCACTTTAAAGAAGTAGTCCAGTTACACATTTGTGGGCTTATAACTTGGCTTCTGAATGTCCTAGAGAGGTCAGGTTTGTTTTAGTGCACTCCAATCAACAGCCCCTACAACCACAAAAAGGAATGGAGACATTAGCACTTATGGTTTTTAAATGGCACCCAGAATTATGTTGCACGAAGCACAATTTCACATCATTCTGGGTTCATTTGTGTGAAAACAAGGTCCAATCAGGCTGAAACGTTACAGGAAGGTAGAATCTATTGAGTTGTAATTGATATGAACGTTTCATGATGATAGCACTTTCCTAAGGGGGTCAAACCATGTCCCAAATGTCACCGGATCTGGTGTCAATTTAAAGAAGTAGTCCAGTTACACATTTGTGGGCTTATAACTTGGCTTCTGAATGTCCTAGAGAGATCAGGTTTGTTTTAGGGTACTCCAATCAACAGCCCCTACAACCACAAAAAGGAATGGAGTCATTAGCACTTATGGTTTTTAAATGGCACCTAGAATTATGTTGCAAGAAGTACAATTTCACATCATTCTGGGTTCTTTTGTGTGAAAACAAGGTCCAATCAGGCTGAAACGTTTCAGGAAGGTAGAATCTATTGAGTTGTAAGTGATCTGAACGTTTCATGATGATAGCACTTTCCTAAGGGGGTCAAACCATGTCCCAAAGGTCACCGGATCTGGTGTCAATTTAAAGAAGTAGTCCAGTTACACATTTGTGGGCTTATAACTTGGCTTCTGAATGTCCTAGAGAGATCAGGTTTGTTTTAATGTACTCCAATCAACAGCCCCTACAACCACAAAAATGAATGGAGTCATTAGCACTTATGGTTTTTAAATGGCACCTAGAATTATGTTGCACGAAGCACAATTTCACATCATTCTGGGTCCATTTGTGTGAAAACAAGGTCCAGTCAGGCTGAAACGCTACAAGAAGGTAGAATCTATTGAGTTGTAAGTGATCTGAACGATTCAAGATGATAGCACATTCCTATAGGGGGTAAAACCATGTCCCAAAGGTCACCGGGCCTGGTGTCACTTTAAAGAAGTAGTCCAGTTACACCTTTGTGGGCTTATAACTTGGCTTCTGAATGTCCTAGAGAGGTTAGGTTTGTTTTAGTGTACTCCAATCAACAGCCCCTACAAACACAAAATGGAATGGAGTCATTAGCACTTATGGTTTGTAAATGGCACCCAGAATTATGTTGCACGAAGCACAATTTCACATCATTCTGGGTTCATTTTTGTGAAAACAATGTACAATCAGGCTGAAACGTTACAAGAAGGTAGAATCTATTGAGTTGTAAGTGATCTGAACGTTTCATGATGATCGCACATTCCTATAGGGGGTCAAACCATGTCCCAAAGGTCACCGGGCCTGGTGTCACTTTAAAGACGTAGTCCAGTTACACATTTGTGGGCTTATAACTTGGCTTCTGAATGTCCTAGAGAGATCAGGTTTGTTTTAATGTACTCCAATCAACAGCCCCTACAACCACAAAAAGGAATGGAGTCATTAGCACTTATGGTTTGTAAATGGCACCCAGAATTATGTTGCATGAAGCACAATTTCACATCATTCTGGGTTCATTTGTGTGAAAACAAGGTCCAATCAGGCTGAAACGTTAGAGGAAGGTAGAATCTACTAAGTTGTAAGTGATCTGAACGTTTCATGATAATAGCACTTTCCTAAGGGGGTCAAACCATGTCCCAAAGGTCACCGGATCTGCTGTCAATTTAAAGAAGTAGTCCAGTTACACATTTGTGGGCTTATAACTTGGCTTCTGAATGTCCTAGAGAGATCAGGTTTGTTTTAGTGTACTCCAATCAACAGCCCCTACAACCACAAAAAGGAATGGAGTCATTAGCACTTATGCTTTGTAAATGGCACCCAGAATTATGTTGCACGAAGCACAATTTCACATCATTCTGGGTCCATTTGTGTGAAAACAAGGTCCTATCAGGCTGAAACGCTACAAGAAGGTAGAATCTATTGAGTTGTAAGTGATCTGAACGTTTCATGATGATCGCACATTCCTATAGGGGGTCAAACCATGTCCCAAAGGTCACCGGGCCTGGTGTCAATTTAAAGAAGTAGTCCAGTTACACATTTGTGGGCTTATAACTTGGCTTCTGAATGTCCTAGAGAGATCAGGTTTGTTTTAGTGTACTCCAATCAACAGCCCCTACAACCACAAAACGGAATGGAGTCATTAGCACTTATGGTTTGTAAATGGCACCCAGAATTATGTTGCACGAAGCACAATTTCACATCATTCTGGGTTCATTTGTGTGAAAACAAGGTCCAATAGGGCTGAAACGTTACAGGAAGGTAGAATCTATTGAGTTGTAAGTGATCTGAACGTTTCATGATGATAGCACTTTCCTAAGGGGGTCAAACCATGTCCCAAAGGTCACCGGATCTGGTGTCAATTTAAAGAAGTAGTCCAGTTACACATTTGTGGGCTTATAACTTGGCTTCTGAATGTCCTAGAGAGATCAGGTTTGTTTTAGGGTACTCCAATCAACAGTCCCTACAACCACAAAAAGGAATGGAGTCATTAGCACTTATGGTTTTTAAATGGCACCCAGAATTATGTTGCACGAAGCACAATTTCACATCATTCTGGGTTCATTTGTGTGAAAACAAGGTCCAATCAGGCTGAAACGTTACAGGAAGGTAGAATCTATTGAGTTGTAAGTTATCTGAACGTTTCATGATGATAGCACTTTCCTAAGGGGGTCAAACCATGTCCCAAAGGTCACCGGATCTGGTGTCAATTTAAAGAAGTAGTCCAGTTACACATTTGTGGGCTTATAACTTGGCTTCTGAATGTCCTAGAGAGATCAGGTTTGTTTTAATGTACTCCAATCAACAGCCCCTACAACCACAAAAAGGAATGGAGTCATTAGCACTTATGGTTTGTAAATGGGACCCAGAATTATGTTGCACGAAGCACAATTTCACATCATTCTGGGTTCATCTGTGTGAAAACAAGGTCCAATCAGGCTGAAACGTTACAGGAAGGTAGAATCTATTGAGTTGTAAGTTATCTGAACGTTTCATGATGATAGCACTTTCCTAAGGGGGTCAAACCATGTCCCAAAGGTCACCGGATCTGGTGTCAATTTAAAGAAGTAGTCCAGTTACACATTTGTGGGCTTATAACTTGGCTTCTGAATGTCCTAGAGAGATCAGGTTTGTTTTAATGTACTCCAATCAACAGCCCCTACAACCACAAAAAGGAATGGAGTCATTAGCACTTATGGTTTGTAAATGGGACCCAGAATTATGTTGCACGAAGCACAATTTCACATCATTCTGGGTTCATTTGTGTGAAAACAAGGTCCAATCAGGCTGAAACGTTACAGGAAGGTAGAATCTATTGAGTTGTAAGTGATCTGAACGTTTCATGATGATCGCACATTCCTATAGGGGGTCAAACCATGTCCCAAAGGTCACCGGGCCTGGTGTCACTTTAAAGACGTAGTCCAGTTACACATTTGTGGGCTTATAACTTGGCTTCTGAATGTCCTAGAGAGGTCAGGTTTGTTTTAGTGTATTCCAATCAACAGCCCCTACAACCACTAAAAGGAATGGAGTCATTAGCACTTATGGTTTGTAAATGGCACCCAGAATTATGTTGCACGAAGCACAATTTCACATCATTCTGGGTCAATTTGTGTGAAAACAAGGTCCAATCAGGCTGAAACGTTACAGGAAGGTAGAATCTATTGAGTTGTAAGTGATCTGAACGTTTCATGATGATAGCACTTTCCTAAGTGGGTCCAACCATGTCCCAAAGGTCACCGGATCTGGTGTCAATTTAAATAAGTAGTCCAGTTACACATTTGTGGGCTTATAACTTGGCTTCTGAATGTCCCTGAGAGATCAGGTTTGTTTTAGTATACTCCAATCAACAGCCCCTACAACCACAAAAAGGAATGGAGTCGTTAGCACTTATGGTTTTTAAATGGCACCCAGAATTATGTTGCACGAAGCACATTTTCACATCATTCAGGGTTCATTTGTGCGAAAACAAGGTCCAATCAGGCTGAAACGTTACAGGAAGGTAGAATCTATTGAGTTGTAAGTGATCTGAACGTTTCATGATGATAGCGCTTTCCTAATGGGGTCAAACCATGTCCCAAAGGTCACCGGATCTGGTGTCAATTTAAAGAAGTAGTCCAGTTACACATTTGTGGGCTTATAACTTGGCTTCTGAATGTCCTACAGAGATCAGGTTTGTTTTAATGTACTCCAATCAACAGTCCCTACAACCACAAAAAGGAATGGAGTCATTAGCACTTATGGTTTTTAAATGGCACCCAGAATTATGTTGCACGAAGCACAATTTCACATCATTCTGGGTTCATTTGTGTGAAAACAAGGTCCAATCAGGCTGAAACGTTACAGGAAGGTAGAATCTATTGAGTTGTAAGTTATCTGAACGTTTCATGATGATAGCACTTTCCTAAGGGGGTCAAACCATGTCGCAAAGGTCACCGGATCTGGTGTCAATTTAAAGTAGTAGTCCAGTTACACATTTGTGGGCTTATAACTTGGCTTCTGAATGTCCTAGAGAGATCAGGTTTGTTTTAATGTACTCCAATCAACAGCCCCTACAACCACAAAACGGAATGGAGTCATTAGCACTTATGGTTTTTAAATGGCACCTAGAATTATGTTGCACAAAGTACAATTTCACATCATTCTGGGTTCATTTGTGTGAAAACAAGGTCCAATCAGGCTGAAAGGTTACAGGAAGGAAGAATCTATTGAGTTGTAAGTGATCTGAACGTTTCATGATGATAGCACTTTCCTAAGGGGGTCAAACCATGTCCCAAAGGTCACCGGATCTGGTGTCAATTTAAAGAAGTAATCCAGTTACACATTTGTGGGCTTATAACTTGGCTTCTGAATGTCCTAGAGAGATCAGGTTTGTTTTAATGTACTCCAATCAACAGCCCCTACAACCACAAAAAGGAATGGAGTCATTAGCACTTATGGTTTGTAAATGGCACCCAGAATTATGTTGCATGAAGCACAATTTCACATCATTCTGGGTTCATTTGTGTGAAAACAAGGTCCAATCAGGCTGAAACGTTAGAGGAAGTTAGAATCTACTAAGTTGTAAGTGATCTGAACGTTTCATGATAATAGCACTTTCCTAAGGGGGTCAAACCATGTCCCAAAGGTCACCGGATCTGCTGTCAATTTAAATAAGTAGTCCAGTTACACATTTGTGGGCTTATAACTTGGCTTCTGAATGTCCTAGAGAGATCAGGTTTGTTTTAGTGTACTCCAATCAACAGCCCCTACAACCACAAAAAGGAATGGAGTCATTAGCACTTATGCTTTGTAAATGGCACCCAGAATTATGTTGCACGAAGCACAATTTCACATCATTCTGGGTCCATTTGTATGAAAACAAGGTCCAATCAGGCTGAAACGCTACAAGAAGGTAGAATCTATTGAATTGTAAGTGATCTGAACGTTTCAAGATGATAGCACATTCCTATAGGGGGTAAAACCATGTCCCAAAGGTCACCGGGCCTGGTGTCACTTTAAAGAAGTAGTCCAGTTACACCTTTGTGGGCTTATAACTTGGCTTCTGAATGTCCTAGAGAGGTTAGGTTTGTTTTAGTGTACTCCAATCAACAGCCCCTACAAACACAAAATGGAATGGAGTCATTAGCACTTATGGTTTGTAAATGGCACCCAGAATTATGTTGCTCGAAGCACAATTTCACATCATTCTGGGTTCATTTTTGTGAAAACAATGTACAATCAGGCTGAAACGTTACAAGAAGGTAGAATCTATTGAGTTGTAAGTGATCTGAACGTTTCATGATGATCGCACATTCCCATAGGGGGTCAAACCATGTCCCAAAGGTCACCGGGCCTGGTGTCACTTTAAAGACGTAGTCCAGTTACACATTTGTGGGCTTATAACTTGGCTTCTGAATGTCCTAGAGAGATCAGGTTTGTTTTAATGTACTCCAATCAACAGCCCCTACAACCACAAAAAGGAATGGAGTCATTAGCACTTATGGTTTGTAAATGGCACCCAGAATTATGTTGCATGAAGCACAATTTCACATCATTCTGGGTTCATTTGTGTGAAAACAAGGTCCAATCAGGCTGAAACGTTAGAGGAAGGTAGAATCTACTAAGTTGTAAGTGATCTGAACGTTTCATGATAATAGCACTTTCCTAAGGGGGTCAAACCATGTCCCAAAGGTCACCGGATCTGCTGTCAATTTAAAGAAGTAGTCCAGTTACACATTTGTGGGCTTATAACTTGGCTTCTGAATGTCCTAGAGAGATCAGGTTTGTTTTAGTGTACTCCAATCAACAGCCCCTACAACCACAAAAAGGAATGGAGTCATTAGCACTTATGCTTTGTAAATGGCACCCAGAATTATGTTGCACGAAGCACAATTTCACATCATTCTGGGTCCATTTGTGTGAAAACAAGGTCCAATCAGGCTGAAACGCTACAAGAAGGTAGAATCTATTGAGTTGTAAGTGATCTGAACGATTCAAGATGATAGCACATTCCTATAGGGGGTAAAACCATGTCCCAAAGGTCACCGGGCCTGGTGTCACTTTAAAGAAGTAGTCCAGTTACACCTTTGTGGGCTTATAACTTGGCTTCTGAATGTCCTAGAGAGGTTAGGTTTGTTTTAGTGTACTCCAATCAACAGCCCCTACAAACACAAAATGGAATAGAGTCATTAGCACTTATGCTTTGTAAATGGCACCCAGAATTATGTTGCCTGAAGCACAATTTCACATCATTCTGGGTTCATTTTTGTGAAAACAATGCCCAATCAGGCTGAAACGTTACAAGAAGGTAGAATCTATTGAGTTGTAAGTGATCTGAACGTTTCATGATGATCGCACATTCCTATAGGGGGTCAAACCATGTCCCAAAGGTCACCGGGCCTGGTGTCACTTTAAAGACGTAGTCCAGTTACACATTTGTGGGCTTATAACTTGGCTTCTGAATGTCCTAGAGAGGTCAGGTTTGTTTTAGTGTATTCCAATCAACAGCCCCTACAACCACAAAAAGGAATGGAGTCATTAGCACTTATGGTTTGTAAATGGCACCCAGAATTATGTTGCACGAAGCACAATTTCACATCATTCTGGGTCAATTTGTGTGAAAACAAGGTCCAATCAGGCTGAAACGTTACAGGAAGGTAGAATCTATTGAGTTGTAAGTGATCTGAACGTTTCATGATGATAGCACTTTCCTAAGGGGGTCAAACCATGTCCCAAAGGTCACCGGATCTGGTGGCACTTTAAAGAAGTAGTCCAGTTACACATTTGTGGGCTTATAACTTGGCTTCTGAATGTCCTAGAGAGGTCAGGTTTGTTTTAGTGTACTCCAATAAACAGCCCCTACAACCACAAAAAGGAATGGAGTCATTAGCACTTATGGTTTGTAAATGGCACCCAGAATTATGTTGCACGAAGCACAATTTCACATCATTCTGGGTCCATTTTTGTGAAAACAATGTCCAATCAGGCTGAAACGTTACAAGAAGGTAGAATCTATTGAGTTGTAAGTGATCTGAACGTTTCATGATGATCGCACATTCCTATAGGGGGTCAAACCATGTCCCAAAGGTCACCGGGCCTGGTGTCACTTTAAAGACGTAGTCCAGTTACACATTTGTGGGCTTATAACTTGGCTTCTGAATGTCCTAGAGAGGTCAGGTTTGTTTTAGTGTATTCCAATCAACAGCCCCTACAACCACTAAAAGGAATGGAGTCATTAGCACTTATGGTTTGTAAATGGCACCCAGAATTATGTTGCACGAAGCACAATTTCACATCATTCTGGGTCAATTTGTGTGAAAACAAGGTCCAATCAGGCTGAAACGTTACAGGAAGGTAGAATCTATTGAGTTGTAAGTGATCTGAACGTTTCATGATGATAGCACTTTCCTAAGTGGGTCAAACCATGTCCCAAAGGTCACCGGATCTGGTGTCAATTTAAAGAAGTAGTCCAGTTACACATTTGTGGGCTTATAACTTGGCTTCTGAATGTCCCTGAGAGATCAGGTTTGTTTTAGTATACTCCAATCAAACAGCCCCTACAACCACAAAAAGGAATGGAGTCATTAGCACTTATGGTTTTTAAATGGCACCCTGAATTATGTTGCACGAAGCACAATTTCACATCATTCAGGGTTCATTTGTGTGAAAACAAGGTCCAATCAGGCTGAAACGTTACAGGAAGGTAGAATCTATTGAGTTGTAAGTGATCTGAACGGTTCATGATGATAGCGCTTTCCTAATGGGGTCAAACCATGTCCCAAAGGTCACCGGATCTGGTGTCAATTTAAAGAAGTAGTCCAGTTACACATTTGTGGGCTTATAACTTGGCTTCTGAATGTCCTAGAGAGATCAGGTTTGTTTTAATGTACTCCAATCAACAGCCCCTACAACCACAAAAAGGAATGGAGTCATTAGCACTTATGGTTTGTAAATGGCACCCAGAATTATGTTGCACGAAGCACAATTTCACATCATTCTGGGTTCATTTGTGTGAAAACAAGGTCCAGTCAGGCTGAAACGTTACAGGAAGGTAGAATCTATTGAGTTGTAAGTGATCTGAACGTGTCATGATGATAGCACTTTCCTAAGGGGGTCAAACCATTTCCCAAATGTCACCGGATCTGGTGTCAATTTAAAGAAGTAGTCCAGTTACACATTTGTGGGCTTATAACTTGGCTTCTGAATGTCCTAGAGAGATCAGGTTTGTTTTAGGGTACTCCAATCAACAGTCCCTACAACCACAAAAAAGGAATGGAGTCATTAGCACTTATGGTTTTTAAATGGCACCCAGAATTATGTTGCACGAAGCACAATTTCACATCATTCTGGGTTCATTTGTGTGAAAACAAGGTCCAATCAGGCTGAAACGTTACAGGAAGGTAGAATCTATTGAGTTGTAAGTTATCTGAACGTTTCATGATGATAGCACTTTCCTAAGGGGGTCAAACCATGTCCCAAAGGTCACCGGATCTGGTGTCAATTTAAAGAAGTAGTCCAGTTACACATTTGTGGGCTTATAACTTGGCTTCTGAATGTCCTAGAGAGATCAGGTTTGTTTTAATGTACTCCAATCAACAGCCCCTACAACCACAAAAAGGAATGGAGTCATTAGCACTTATGGTTTGTAAATGGCACCCAGAATTATGTTGCACAAAGCACAATTTCACATCATTCTGGGTTCATTTGTGTGAAAACAAGGTCCAATCAGGCTGAAACGTTACAGGAAGGTAGAATCTATTGAGTTGTAAGTGATCTGAACGTTTCATGATGATAGCACTTTCCTAAGGGGGTCAAACCATGTCGCAAAGGTCACCGGATCTGGTGTCAATTTAAAGTAGTAGTCCAGTTACACATTTGTGGGCTTATAACTTGGCTTCTGAATGTCCTAGAGAGATCAGGTTTGTTTTAATGTACTCCAATCAACAGCCCCTACAACCACAAAACGGAATGGAGTCATTAGCACTTATGGTTTTTAAATGGCACCTAGAATTATGTTGCACAAAGTACAATTTCACATCATTCTGGGTTCATTTGTGTGAAAACAAGGTCCAATCAGGCTGAAACATTACAGGAAGGAAGAATCTATTGAGTTGTAAGTGATCTGAACGTTTCATGATGATAGCACTTTCCTAAGGGGGTCAAACCATGTCCCAAATGTCACCGGATCTGGTGTCAATTTAAAGAAGTAGTCCAGTTACACATTTGTGAGCTTATAACTTGGCTTCTGAATGTCCTAGAGAGATCAGGTTTGTTTTAATGTACTCCAATCAACAGCCCCTACAACCACAAAAAGGAATGGAGTCATTAGCACTTATGGTTTGTAAATGGCACCCAGAATTATGTTGCACGAAGCACAATTTCACATCATTCTGGGTTCATTTGTGTGAAAACAAGGTCCAATCAGGCTGAAACGTTAGAGGAAGGTAGAATCTACTGAGTTGTAAGTGATCTGAACGTTTCATGATAATAGCACTTTCCTAAGGGGGTCAAACCATGTCCCAAAGGTCACCGGATCTGCTGTCAATTTAAAGAAGTAGTCCAGTTAAACATTTGTGGGCTTATAACTTGGCTTCTGAATGTCCTAGAGAGATCAGGTTTGTTTTAGTGTACTCCAATCAACAGCCCCTACAACCACAAAAAGGAATGGAGTCATTAGCACTTATGCTTTGTAAATGGCACCCAGAATTATGTTGCACGAAGCACAATTTCACATCATTCTGGGTTCATTTGTGTGAAAACAAGGTCCACTCAGGCTGAAACGTTACAGGAAGGTAGAATCTATTGAGTTTTAAGTGATCTGAACGTTTCATGATGATAGCACTTTCCTAAGGGGGTCAAACCATGTCCCAAAGGTCACCGGATCTGGTGTCACTTTAAGGAAGTAGTCCAGTTACAAATTTGTGGGCTTATAACTTGGCTTCTGAATGTCCTAGAGAGGTCAGGTTTGTTTTAGTGTACTCCAATCAACAGCCCCTACAACCACAAAAAGGAATGGAGACATTAGCACTTATGGTTTTTAAATGGCACCCAGAATTATGTTGCACGAAGCACAATTTCACATCATTCTGGGTTCATTTGTGTGAAAACAAGGTCCAATCAGGCTGAAACGTTACAGGAAGGTAGAATCTATTGAGTTGTAAGTGATCTGAACGTTTCATGATGATAGCACTTTCCTAAGGGGGTCAAACCATGTCCCAAATGTCACCGGATCTGGTGTCAATTTAAAGAAGTAGTCCAGTTACACATTTGTGGGCTTATAACTTGGCTTCTGAATGTCCTAGAGAGATCAGGTTTGTTTTAGGGTACTTCAATCAACAGTCCCTACAACCACAAAAAGGAATGGAGTCATTAGCACTTATGGTTTTTAAATGGCACCCAGAATTATGTTGCACGAAGCACAATTTCACATCATTCTGGGTTCATTTGTGTGAAAACAAGGTCCAATCAGGCTGAAACGCTACAAGAAGGTAGAATATATTGAGTTGTAAGTTATCTGAACGTTTCATGATGATAGCACTTTCCTAAGGGGGTCAAACCATGTCCCAAAGGTCACCGGATCTGGTGTCAATTTAAAGAAGTAGTCCAGTTACACATTTGTGGGCTTATAACTTGGCTTCTGAATGTCCTAGAGAGATCAGGTTTGTTTTAATGTACTCCAATCAACAGCCCCTACAACCACAAAAAGGAATGGAGTCATTAGCACTTATGGTTTGTAAATGGCACCCAGAATTATGTTGCACGAAGCACAATTTCACATCATTCTGGGTTCATTTGTGTGAAAACAAGGTCCAATCAGGCTGAAACGTTAGAGGAAGGTAGAATCTACTGAGTTGTAAGTGATCTGAACATTTCATGATGATAGAACTTTCCTAAGGGGGTCAAACCATGTCCCAAAGGTCACCGGATCTGGTGTCAATTTAAAGAAGTAGTCCAGTTACACATTTGTGGGCTTATAACTTGGCTTCTGAATGTCCTAGAGAGGTCAGGTTTGTTTTAGTGTACTCCAATCAACAGCCCCTACAACCACAAAAAGGAATGGAGTCATTAGCACTTATGGTTTTTAAATGGCACCCAGAATTATGTTGCACGAAGCACAATTTCACATCATTCTGGGTTCATTTGTGTGAAAACAAGGTCCAATCAGGCTGAAACGTTACAGGAAGGTAGAATCTACTGAGTTGTAAGTGATGTGAACGTTGCATGATGATAGCACTTTCCTGAGGGGGTCAAACCATGTCCCAAAGGTCACCGGTCCTGGTGTCACTTTAAAGATGTAGTCCAGTTACACCTTTGTGGGCTTATAACTTGACTTCTGAATGTCCTAGAGAAGTTAGGTTTGTTTTAGTGTACTCCAATCAAAAGCCCCTACAACCACAAAAAGGAATGGAGTCATTAGCACTCATGGTTTGTAAATGGCACCCAGAATTATGTTGCACAAAGCACAAATTCACATCATTCTGGGTTCATTTGTGTGAAAACAAGGTCCAATCAGGCTGAAACGTTACAGGAAGGTAGAATCTATTGAGTTGTAAGTGATCTGAACGTTTCATGATGATAGCACTTTCCTAAGGGGGTCAAACCATGTCGCAAAGGTCACCGGATCTGGTGTCAATTTAAAGTAGTAGTCCAGTTACACATTTGTGGGCTTATAACTTGGCTTCTGAATGTCCTAGAGAGATCAGGTTTGTTTTAATGTACTCCAATCAACAGCCCCTACAACCACAAAACGGAATGGAGTCATTAGCACTTATGGTTTTTAAATGGCACCTAGAATTATGTTGCACAAAGTACAATTTCACAACATTCTGGGTTCATTTGTGTGAAAACAAGGTCCAATAAGGCTGAAACGTTACAGGAAGGAAGAATCTATTGAGTTGTAAGTGATCTGAACGTTTCATGATGATAGCACTTTCCTAAGGGGGTCAAACCATGTCCCAAATGTCACCGGATCTGGTGTCAATTTAAAGAAGTAGTCCAGTTACACATTTGTGGGCTTATAACTTGGCTTCTGAATGTCCTAGAGAGATCAGGTTTGTTTTAATGTACTCCAATCAACAGCCCCTACAACCACAAAAAGGAATGGAGTCATTAGCACTTATGGTTTGTAAATGGCACCCAGAATTATGTTACACGAAGCACAATTTCACATCATTCTGGGTTCATTTGTGTGAAAACAAGGTCCAATCAGGCTGAAACGTTAGAGGAAGGTAGAATCTACTGAGTTGTAAGTGATCTGAACGTTTCATGATAATAGCACTTTCCTAAGGGGGTCAAACCATGTCCCAAAGGTCACCGGATCTGCTGTCAATTTAAAGAAGTAGTCCAGTTAAACATTTGTGGGCTTATAACTTGGCTTCTGAATGTCCTAGAGAGATCAGGTTTGTTTTAGTGTACTCCAATCAACAGCCCCTACAACCACAAAAAGGAATGGAGTCATTAGCACTTATGCTTTGTAAATGGCACCCAGAATTATGTTGCACGAAACACAATTTCACATCATTCTGGGTCCATTTGTGTGAAAACAAGGTCCAATCAGGCTGAAACGCTACAAGAAGGTAGAATCTATTGAGTTGTAAGTGATCTGAACGTTTCAAGATGATAGCACATTCCTATAGGGGGTAAAACCATGTCCCAAAGGTCACCGGGCCTGGTGTCACTTTAAAGAAGTAGTCCAGTTACACCTTTGTGGGCTTATAACTTGGCTTCTGAATGTCCTAGAGAGGTTAGGTTTGTTTTAGTGTACTCCAATCAACAGCCCCTACAACCACAAAACGGAATGGAGTCATTAGCACTTATGGTTTGTAAATGGCACCCAGAATTATGTTACACGAAGCACAATTTCACATCATTCTGGGTTCATTTGTGTGAAAACAAGGTCCAATCAGGCTGAAACGTTACAGGAAGGTAGAATCTATTGAGTTTTAAGTGATCTGAACGTTTCATGATGATAGCACTTTCATAAGGGGGTCAATCCATGTCCCAAAGGTCACCGGATCTGGTGGCACTTTAAAGAAGTAGTCCAGTTACACATTTGTGGGCTTATAACTTGGCTTCTGAATGTCCTAGAGAGGTCAGGTTTGTTTTAGTGTACTCCAATAAACAGCCCCTACAACCACAAAAAGGAATGGAGTCATTAGCACTTATGGTTTGTAAATGGCACCCAGAATTATGTTGCACGAAGCACAATTTCACATCATTCTGGGTCCATTTTTGTGAAAACAATGTCCAATCAGGCTGAAACGTTACAAGAAAGTAGAATCTATTGAGTTGTAAGTGATCTGAACATTTCATGATGATCGCACATTCCTATAGGGGGTCAAACCATGTCCCAAAGGTCACCGGGCCTGGTGTCACTTTAAAGACGTAGTCCAGTTACACATTTGTGGGCTTATAACTTGGCTTCTGAATGTCCTAGAGAGGTCAGGTTTGTTTTAGTGTATTACAATCAACAGCCCCTACAACCACAAAAAGGAATGGAGTCATTAGCACTTATGGTTTGTAAATGGCACCCAGAATTATGTTGCACGAAGCACAATTTCACATCATTCTGGGTTAATTTGTGTGAAAACAAGGTCCAATCAGGCTGAAACGTACCAGGAAGGTAGAATATATTGAGTTGTAGGTGATCTGATCGTTTCATGATGATAGCACTTTCCTAAGGGGGTCAAACCATGTCCCAAAGGTCACCGGATCTGGTGTCAATTTAAAGAAGTAGTCCAGTTACACATTTGTGGGCTTATAACTTGGCTTCTGAATGTCCTAGAGAGATCAGGTTTGTTTTAGTGTACTCCAATCAACAGCCCCTACAACCACAAAAAGGAATGGAGTCATT
This sequence comes from Nothobranchius furzeri, assembly GCF_043380555.1. Taxonomy (NCBI): domain Eukaryota; kingdom Metazoa; phylum Chordata; class Actinopteri; order Cyprinodontiformes; family Nothobranchiidae; genus Nothobranchius; species Nothobranchius furzeri. The sequence continues at coordinate 13,191,779 of NC_091743.1, forward strand.
AGCACTTATGCTTTGTAAATGGCACCCAGAATTATGTTGCACGAAGCACAATTTCACATCATTCTGGGTCCATTTGTGTGAAAAAAGGTCCAATCAGGCTGAAACGCTACAAGAAGGTAGAATCTATTGAGTTGTAAGTGATCTGAACGTTTCAAGATGATAGCACATTCCTATAGGGGGTAAAACCATGTCCCAAAGGTCACCGGATCTGGTGTCACTTTAAAGAAGTAGTCCAGTTACAAATTTGTGGGCTTATAACTTGGCTTCTGAATGTCCTAGAGAGGTCAGATTTATTTTAGTGTACTCCAATCAACAGCCCCTACAACCACAAAAAGGAATGGAGTCATTAGCACTTATGGTTTATAAATGGCACCCAGAATTATGTTGCACGAAGCACAATTTCACATCATTCTGGGTCAATTTGTGTGAAAACAAGGTCCAATCAGGCTGAAACGTTACAGGAAGGTAGAATCTATTGAGTTGTAAGTGATCTGAACGTTTCATGATGATAGCACTTTCCTAAGTGGGTCAAACCATGTCCCAAAGGTCACCGGATCTGGTGTCAATTTAAAGAAGTAGTCCAGTTACACATTTGTGGGCTTATAACTTGGCTTCTGAATGTCCCTGAGAGATCAGGTTTGTTTTAGTATACTCCAATCAACAGCCCCTACAACCACAAAAAGGAATGGAGTCATTAGCACTTATGGTTTTTAAATGGCACCCAGAATTATGTTGCACGAAGCACAATTTCACATCATTCAGGGTTCATTTGTGTGAAAACAAGGTCCAATCAGGCTGAAACGTTACAGGAAGGTAGAATCTATTGAGTTGTAAGTGATCTGAACGTTTCATGATGATAGCGCTTTCCTAATGGGGCCAAACCATGTCCCAAAGGTCACCGGATCTGGTGTCAATTTAAAGAAGTAGTCCAGTTACACATTTGTGGGCTTATAACTTGGCTTCTGAATGTCCTAGAGAGATCAGGTTTGTTTTAATGTACTCCAATCAACAGCCCCTACAACCACAAAAAGGAATGGAGTCATTAGCACTTATGGTTTGTAAATGGCACCCAGAATTATGTTGCACGAAGCACAATGTCACATCATTCTGGGTTCATTTGTGTGAAAACAAGGTCCAATCAGGCTGAAACGTTAGAGGAAGGTAGAATCTACTGAGTTGTAAGTGATCTGAACGTTTCATGATGATAGCACTTTCCTAAGGGGGTCAAACCATGTCCCAAAGGTCACCGGATCTGGTGTCGATTTAAAGAAGTAGTCCAGTTACACATTTGTGGGCTTATAACTTGGCTTCTGAATGTCCTAGAGAGATCAGGTTTGTTTTAGTGTACTCCAATCAACAGCCCCTACAACCACAAAAAGGATTGGAGTCATTAGCACTTATGCTTTGTAAATGGCACCCAGAATTATGTTGCACGAAGCACAATTTTACATCATTCTGGGTCCATTTGTGTGAAAACAATGTCCAATCAGGCTGAAACGCTACAAGAAGGTAGAATCTATTGAGTTGTAAGTGATCTGAACGTTTCAAGATGATCGCACATTCCTATAGGGGGTAAAACCATGTCCCAAAGGTCACCGGGCCTGGTGTCACTTTAAAGAAGTAGTCCAGTTACACCTTTGTGGGCTTATAACTTGGCTTCTGAATGTCCTAGAGAGATCAGGTTTGTTTTAGTGTACTCCAATCAACAGCCCCTACAACCACAAAAAGGATTGGAGTCTTTAGCTCTTATGGTTTGTAAATGGCACCCAGAATTATGTTGCACGAAGCACAATTTCACATCATTCTGGGTCCATTTGTGTGAAAACAAGGTCCAATCAGGCTGAAACGCTACAAGAAGGTAGAATATATTGAGTTGTAAGTTATCTGAACGTTTCATGATGATAGCACTTTCCTAAGGGGGTCAAACCATGTCCCAAAGGTCACCGGATCTGGTGTCAATTTAAAGAAGTAGTCCAGTTACACATTTGTGGGCTTATAACTTGGCTTCTGAATGTCCTAGAGAGATCAGGTTTGTTTTAATGTACTCCAATCAACAGCCCCTACAACCACAAAAAGGAATGGAGTCATTAGCACTTATGGTTTGTAAATGGCACCCAGAATTATGTTGCACGAAGCACAATTTCACATCATTCTGGGTTCATTTGTGTGAAAACAAGGTCCAATCAGGCTGAAACGTTAGAGGAAGGTAGAATCTACTGAGTTGTAAGTGATCTGAACATTTCATGATGATAGAACTTTCCTAAGGGGGTCAAACCATGTCCCAAAGGTCACCGGATCTGGTGTCAATTTAAAGAAGTAGTCCAGTTACACATTTGTGGGCTTATAACTTGGCTTCTGAATGTCCTAGAGAGGTCAGGTTTGTTTTAGTGTACTCCAATCAACAGCCCCTACAACCACAAAAAGGAATGGAGTCATTAGCACTTATGGTTTTTAAATGGCACCCAGAATTATGTTGCACGAAGCACAATTTCACATCATTCTGGGTTCATTTGTGTGAAAACAAGGTCCAATCAGGCTGAAACGTTACAGGAAGGTAGAATCTACTGAGTTGTAAGTGATGTGAACGTTGCATGATGATAGCACTTTCCTGAGGGGGTCAAACCATGTCCCAAAGGTCACCGGGCCTGGTGTCACTTTAAAGATGTAGTCCAGTTACACCTTTGTGGGCTTATAACTTGACTTCTGAATGTCCTAGAGAAGTTAGGTTTGTTTTAGTGTACTCCAATCAAAAGCCCCTACAACCACAAAAAGGAATGGAGTCATTAGCACTCATGGTTTGTAAATGGCACCCAGAATTATGTTGCACAAAGCACAAATTCACATCATTCTGGGTTCATTTGTGTGAAAACAAGGTCCAATCAGGCTGCAACGTTACAGGAAGGTAGAATCTATTGAGTTGTAAGTGATCTGAACGTTTCATGATGATAGCACTTTCCTAAGGGGGTCAAACCATGTCGCAAAGGTCACCGGATCTGGTGTCAATTTAAAGTAGTAGTCCAGTTACACATTTGTGGGCTTATAACTTGGCTTCTGAATGTCCTAGAGAGATCAGGTTTGTTTTAATGTACTCCAATCAACAGCCCCTACAACCACAAAACGGAATGGAGTCATTAGCACTTATGGTTTTTAAATGGCACCTAGAATTATGTTGCACAAAGTACAATTTCACATCATTCTGGGTTCATTTGTGTGAAAACAAGGTCCAATAAGGCTGAAACGTTACAGGAAGGAAGAATCTATTGAGTTGTAAGTGATCTGAACGTTTCATGATGATAGCACTTTCCTAAGGGGGTCAAACCATGTCCCAAATGTCACCGGATCTGGTGTCAATTTAAAGAAGTAGTCCAGTTACACATTTGTGGGCTTATAACTTGGCTTCTGAATGTCCTAGAGAGATCAGGTTTGTTTTAATGTACTCCAATCAACAGCCCCTACAACCACAAAAAGGAATGGAGTCATTAGCACTTATGGTTTGTAAATGGCACCCAGAATTATGTTGCACGAAGCACAATTTCACATCATTCTGGGTTCATTTGTGTGAAAACAAGGTCCAATCAGGCTGAAACGTTAGAGGAAGGTAGAATCTACTGAGTTGTAAGTGATCTGAACGTTTCATGATAATAGCACTTTCCTAAGGGGGTCAAACCATGTCCCAAAGGTCACCGGATCTGCTGTCAATTTAAAGAAGTAGTCCAGTTAAACATTTGTGGGCTTATAACTTGGCTTCTGAATGTCCTAGAGAGATCAGGTTTGTTTTAGTGTACTCCAATCAACAGCCCCTACAACCACAAAAAGGAATGGAGTCATTAGCACTTATGCTTTGTAAATGGCACCCAGAATTATGTTGCACGAAACACAATTTCACATCATTCTGGGTCCATTTGTGTGAAAACAAGGTCCAATCAGGCTGAAACGCTACAAGAAGGTAGAATCTATTGAGTTGTAAGTGATCTGAACGTTTCAAGATGATAGCACATTCCTATAGGGGGTAAAACCATGTCCCAAAGGTCACCGGGCCTGGTGTCACTTTAAAGAAGTAGTCCAGTTACACCTTTGTGGGCTTATAACTTGGCTTCTGAATGTCCTAGAGAGGTTAGGTTTGTTTTAGTGTACTCCAATCAACAGCCCCTACAACCACAAAACGGAATGGAGTCATTAGCACTTATGGTTTGTAAATGGCACCCAGAATTATGTTACACGAAGCACAATTTCACATCATTCTGGGTTCATTTGTGTGAAAACAAGGTCCAATCAGGCTGAAACGTTACAGGAAGGTAGAATCTATTGAGTTTTAAGTGATCTGAACGTTTCATGATGATAGCACTTTCATAAGGGGGTCAATCCATGTCCCAAAGGTCACCGGATCTGGTGGCACTTTAAAGAAGTAGTCCAGTTACACATTTGTGGGCTTATAACTTGGCTTCTGAATGTCCTAGAGAGGTCAGGTTTGTTTTAGTGTACTCCAATAAACAGCCCCTACAACCACAAAAAGGAATGGAGTCATTAGCACTTATGGTTTGTAAATGGCACCCAGAATTATGTTGCACGAAGCACAATTTCACATCATTCTGGGTCCATTTTTGTGAAAACAATGTCCAATCAGGCTGAAACGTTACAAGAAAGTAGAATCTATTGAGTTGTAAGTGATCTGAACGTTTCATGATGATCGCACATTCCTATAGGGGGTCAAACCATGTCCCAAAGGTCACCGGGCCTGGTGTCACTTTAAAGACGTAGTCCAGTTACACATTTGTGGGCTTATAACTTGGCTTCTGAATGTCCTAGAGAGGTCAGGTTTGTTTTAGTGTATTACAATCAACAGCCCCTACAACCACAAAAAGGAATGGAGTCATTAGCACTTATGGTTTGTAAATGGCACCCAGAATTATGTTGCACGAAGCACAATTTCACATCATTCTGGGTTAATTTGTGTGAAAACAAGGTCCAATCAGGCTGAAACGTACCAGGAAGGTAGAATATATTGAGTTGTAGGTGATCTGATCGTTTCATGATGATAGCACTTTCCTAAGGGGGTCAAACCATGTCCCAAAGGTCACCGGATCTGGTGTCAATTTAAAGAAGTAGTCCAGTTACACATTTGTGGGCTTATAACTTGGCTTCTGAATGTCCTAGAGAGATCAGGTTTGTTTTAGTGTACTCCAATCAACAGCCCCTACAACCACAAAAAGGAATGGAGTCATTAGCACTTATGCTTTGTAAATGGCACCCAGAATTATGTTGCACGAAGCACAATTTCACATCATTCTGGGTCCATTTGTGTGAAAAAAGGTCCAATCAGGCTGAAACGCTACAAGAAGGTAGAATCTATTGAGTTGTAAGTGATCTGAACGTTTCAAGATGATAGCACATTCCTATAGGGGGTAAAACCATGTCCCAAAGGTCACCGGATCTGGTGTCACTTTAAAGAAGTAGTCCAGTTACAAATTTGTGGGCTTATAACTTGGCTTCTGAATGTCCTAGAGAGGTCAGATTTATTTTAGTGTACTCCAATCAACAGCCCCTACAACCACAAAAAGGAATGGAGTCATTAGCACTTATGGTTTATAAATGGCACCCAGAATTATGTTGCACGAAGCACAATTTCACATCATTCTGGGTCAATTTGTGTGAAAACAAGGTCCAATCAGGCTGAAACGTTACAGGAAGGTAGAATCTATTGAGTTGTAAGTGATCTGAACGTTTCATGATGATAGCACTTTCCTAAGTGGGTCAAACCATGTCCCAAAGGTCACCGGATCTGGTGTCAATTTAAAGAAGTAGTCCAGTTACACATTTGTGGGCTTATAACTTGGCTTCTGAATGTCCCTGAGAGATCAGGTTTGTTTTAGTATACTCCAATCAACAGCCCCTACAACCACAAAAAGGAATGGAGTCATTAGCACTTATGGTTTTTAAATGGCACCCAGAATTATGTTGCACGAAGCACAATTTCACATCATTCAGGGTTCATTTGTGTGAAAACAAGGTCCAATCAGGCTGAAACGTTACAGGAAGGTAGAATCTATTGAGTTGTAAGTGATCTGAACGTTTCATGATGATAGCGCTTTCCTAATGGGGCCAAACCATGTCCCAAAGGTCACCGGATCTGGTGTCAATTTAAAGAAGTAGTCCAGTTACACATTTGTGGGCTTATAACTTGGCTTCTGAATGTCCTAGAGAGATCAGGTTTGTTTTAATGTACTCCAATCAACAGCCCCTACAACCACAAAAAGGAATGGAGTCATTAGCACTTATGGTTTGTAAATGGCACCCAGAATTATGTTGCACGAAGCACAATGTCACATCATTCTGGGTTCATTTGTGTGAAAACAAGGTCCAATCAGGCTGAAACGTTAGAGGAAGGTAGAATCTACTGAGTTGTAAGTGATCTGAACGTTTCATGATGATAGCACTTTCCTAAGGGGGTCAAACCATGTCCCAAAGGTCACCGGATCTGGTGTCGATTTAAAGAAGTAGTCCAGTTACACATTTGTGGGCTTATAACTTGGCTTCTGAATGTCCTAGAGAGATCAGGTTTGTTTTAGTGTACTCCAATCAACAGCCCCTACAACCACAAAAAGGATTGGAGTCATTAGCACTTATGCTTTGTAAATGGCACCCAGAATTATGTTGCACGAAGCACAATTTTACATCATTCTGGGTCCATTTGTGTGAAAACAATGTCCAATCAGGCTGAAACGCTACAAGAAGGTAGAATCTATTGAGTTGTAAGTGATCTGAACGTTTCAAGATGATCGCACATTCCTATAGGGGGTAAAACCATGTCCCAAAGGTCACCGGGCCTGGTGTCACTTTAAAGAAGTAGTCCAGTTACACCTTTGTGGGCTTATAACTTGGCTTCTGAATGTCCTAGAGAGGTTAGGTTTGTTTTAGTGTACTCCAATCAACAGCCCCTACAACCACAAAAAGGAATGGAGTCATTAGCACTTATGGTTTGTAAATGGCACCCAGAATTATGTTGCACAAAGCACAATTTCACATCATTCTGGGTTCATTTAGGTGAAAACAAGGTCCAATCAGGCTGAAACGTCACAGGAAGGTAGAATCTATTGAGTTGTAAGTGATCTGAACGTTTCATGATGATAGCACTTTCCTAAGGGGGTCAAACCATGTCCCAAAGGTCACCGGATCTGGTGTCACTTTAAAGAAGTAGTCCAGTTACACATTTGTGGGCTTATAACTTGGCTTCTGAATGTCCTAGAGAGGTCAGGTTTGTTTTAGTGTACTCCAATAAACAGCCCCTACAACCACAAAAAGGAATGGAGTCATTAGCACTTATGGTTTTTAAATGGCACCTAGAATTATGTTGCACGAAGTACAATTTCACATCATTCTGGGTTCATTTGTGTGAAAACAAGGTCCAATCAGGCTGAAACGTTACAGGAAGGTAGAATCTATTGAGTTGTAAGTGATCTGAATGTTTCATGATGATAGCACTTTCCTAAGGGGGTCAAACCATGTCCCAAAGGTCACCGGATCTGGTGTCAATTTAAAGAAGTTTTCCAGTTACACATTTGTGGGATTATAACTTGGCTTCTGAATGTCCTAGAGAGATCAGGTTTGTTTTAATGTACTCCAATCAACAGCCCCTACAACCACAAAAAGGAATGGAGTCATTAGCACTTATGGTTTTTAAATGGCACCTAGAATTATGTTGCACGAAGCACAATTTCACATCATTCTGGGTTCATTTGTGTGAAAACAAGGCCCAATCAGGCTGAAACGTTACAGGAAGGTAGAATCTATTGAGTTGTAAGTGATCTGAACATTTCATGATGATAGCACTTTCCTAAGGGGGTCAAACCATGTCCCAAAGGTCACCGGATCTGGTGTCAATTTAAAGAAGTAGTCCAGTTACACATTTGTGGGCTTATGACTTGGCTTCTGAATGTCCTAGAGAGGTTAGGTTTGTTTTAGTGTACTCCAATCAACAGCCCCTACAACCACAAAACGGAATGGAGTCATTAGCACTTATGGTTTGTAAATGGCACCCAGAATTATGTTGCACAAAGCACAATTTCACATCATTCTGGGTTCATTTGTGTGAAAACAAGGTCCAATCAGGCTGAAACATTACAGGATGGTAGAATCTATTGAGTTGTAAGTGATCTGAACGTTTCATGATGATAGCACTTTCCTAAGGGGGTCAAACCATGTCCCAAAGGTCACCGGATCTGGTGTCACTTTAAAGAAGTAGTCCAGTTACACATTTGTGGGCTTATAACTTGGCTTCTGAATGTCCTAGAGAGGTCAGGTTTGTTTTAGTGTACTCCAATCAACAGCCCCTACAACCACAAAAAGGAATGGAGTCATTAGCACTTATGGTTTTTAAATGGCACCTAGAATTATGTTGCACGAAGTACAATTTCACATCATTCTGGGTTCATTTGTGTGAAAACAAGGTCCAATCAGGCTGAAACGTTACAGGAAGGTAGAATCTATTGAGTTGTAAGTGATCTGAATGTTTCATGATGATAGCACTTTCCTAAGGGGGTCAAACCATGTCCCAAAGGTCACCGGATCTGGTGTCAATTTAAAGAAGTAGTCCAGTTACACATTTGTGGGATTATAACCTGGCTTCTGAATGTCCTAGAGAGATCAGGTTTGTTTTAATGTACTCCAATGAACAGCCCCTACAACCACAAAAAGGAATGGAGTCATTAGCACTTATGGTTTTTAAATGGCACCTAGAATTATGTTTCACGAAGTACAATTTCACATCATTCTGGGTTCATTTGTGTGAAAACAAGGCCCAATCAGGCTGAAACGTTACAGGAAGGTAGAATCTATTGAGTTGTAAGTGATCTGAACGTTTCATGATGATAGCACTTTCCTAAGGGTGTCAAACCATGTCCCAAAGGTCACCGGATCTGGTGTCAATTTAAAGAAGTAGTCCAGTTACACATTTGTGGGCTTATAACTTGGCTTCTGAATGTCCTAGAGAGATCAGGTTTGTTTTAGTGTACTCCAATCAACAGCCCCTACAACCACAAAAAGGAATGGAGTCATTAGCACTTATGCTTTGTAAATGGCACCCAGAATTATGTTGCACGAAGCACAATTTCACATCATTCTGGGTCCATTTATGTGAAAACAAGGTCCAATCAGGCTGAAATGCTACAAGAAGGTAGAATATATTGAGTTGTAAGTGATCTGAACGTTTCAAGATGATCGCACATTCCTATAGGGGGTAAAACCATGTCCCAAAGGTCACCGGGCCTGGTGTCACTTTAAAGAAGTAGTCCAGTTCCACCTTTTTGGGCTTATAACTTGGCTTCTGAATGTCCTAGAGAGATCAGGTTTGTTTTAGTGTACTCCAATCAACAGCCCCTACAACCACAAAAAGGAATGGAGACATTAGCACTTATGGTTTTTAAATTTCACCCAGAATTATGTTGCACGAAGCACAATTTCACATCATTCTGGGTTCATTTGTGTGAAAACAAGGTCCAATCAGGCTGAAACGTTACAGGAAGGTAGAATCTATTTAGTTGTAAGTGATCTGAACGTTTCATGATGATAGCACTTTCCTAAGGGGGTCAAACCATGTCCCAAAGGTCACCCGGCCTGGTGTCACTTTAAAGATGTAGTCCAGTTACACCTTTGTGGGCTTATAACTTGGCTTCTGAATGTCCTAGAGAGGTCAGGTTTGTTTTATTGTACTCCAATCAACAGCCCCTACAACCACAAAAAGGAATGGAGTCATTAGCACTTATGGTTTGTAAATGGCACCCAGAATTATGTTGCATGAAGCACAATTTCACATCATTCTGGGTTCATTTGTGTGAAAACAAGGTCCAATCAGGCTGAAACGTTAGAGGAAGGTAGAATCTACTGAGTTGTAAGTGATCTAAACGTTTCATGATGATAGAACTTTCCTAAGGGGGTCAAACCATGTCCCAAAGGTCACCGGATCTGGTGTCAATTTAAAGAAGTAGTCCAGTTACACATTTGTGGGCTTATAACTTGGCTTCTGAATGTCCTATAGAGATCAGGTTTGTTTTAGTGTACTCCAATCAACAGCCCCTACAACCACAAAAAGGAATGGAGTCATTAGCACTTATGGTTTTTAAATGGCACCTAGAATTATGTTGCACGAAGCACAATTTCACATCATTCTGGGTTCATTTGTGTGAAAACAAGGCCCAATCAGGCTGAAACGTTACAGGAAGGTAGAATCTATTGAGTTGTAAGTGATCTGAACATTTCATGATGATAGCACTTTCCTAAGGGGGTCAAACCATGTCCCAAAGGTCACCGGATCTGGTGTCAATTTAAAGAAGTAGTCCAGTTACACATTTGTGGGCTTATGACTTGGCTTCTGAATGTCCTAGAGAGGTTAGGTTTGTTTTAGTGTACTCCAATCAACAGCCCCTACAACCACAAAACGGAATGGAGTCATTAGCACTTATGGTTTGTAAATGGCACCCAGAATTATGTTGCACAAAGCACAATTTCACATCATTCTGGGTTCATTTGTGTGAAAACAAGGTCCAATCAGGCTGAAACATTACAGGATGGTAGAATCTATTGAGTTGTAAGTGATCTGAACGTTTCATGATGATAGCACTTTCCTAAGGGGGTCAAACCATGTCCCAAAGGTCACCGGATCTGGTGTCACTTTAAAGAAGTAGTCCAGTTACACATTTGTGGGCTTATAACTTGGCTTCTGAATGTCCTAGAGAGGTCAGGTTTGTTTTAGTGTACTCCAATCAACAGCCCCTACAACCACAAAAAGGAATGGAGTCATTAGCACTTATGGTTTTTAAATGGCACCTAGAATTATGTTGCACGAAGTACAATTTCACATCATTCTGGGTTCATTTGTGTGAAAACAAGGTCCAATCAGGCTGAAACGTTACAGGAAGGTAGAATCTATTGAGTTGTAAGTGATCTGAATGTTTCATGATGATAGCACTTTCCTAAGGGGGTCAAACCATGTCCCAAAGGTCACCGGATCTGGTGTCAATTTAAAGAAGTAGTCCAGTTACACATTTGTGGGATTATAACCTGGCTTCTGAATGTCCTAGAGAGATCAGGTTTGTTTTAATGTACTCCAATGAACAGCCCCTACAACCACAAAAAGGAATGGAGTCATTAGCACTTATGGTTTTTAAATGGCACCTAGAATTATGTTTCACGAAGTACAATTTCACATCATTCTGGGTTCATTTGTGTGAAAACAAGGCCCAATCAGGCTGAAACGTTACAGGAAGGTAGAATCTATTGAGTTGTAAGTGATCTGAACGTTTCATGATGATAGCACTTTCCTAAGGGTGTCAAACCATGTCCCAAAGGTCACCGGATCTGGTGTCAATTTAAAGAAGTAGTCCAGTTACACATTTGTGGGCTTATAACTTGGCTTCTGAATGTCCTAGAGAGATCAGGTTTGTTTTAGTGTACTCCAATCAACAGCCCCTACAACCACAAAAAGGAATGGAGTCATTAGCACTTATGCTTTGTAAATGGCACCCAGAATTATGTTGCACGAAGCACAATTTCACATCATTCTGGGTCCATTTATGTGAAAACAAGGTCCAATCAGGCTGAAATGCTACAAGAAGGTAGAATATATTGAGTTGTAAGTGATCTGAACGTTTCAAGATGATCGCACATTCCTATAGGGGGTAAAACCATGTCCCAAAGGTCACCGGGCCTGGTGTCACTTTAAAGAAGTAGTCCAGTTCCACCTTTTTGGGCTTATAACTTGGCTTCTGAATGTCCTAGAGAGATCAGGTTTGTTTTAGTGTACTCCAATCAACAGCCCCTACAACCACAAAAAGGAATGGAGACATTAGCACTTATGGTTTTTAAATTTCACCCAGAATTATGTTGCACGAAGCACAATTTCACATCATTCTGGGTTCATTTGTGTGAAAACAAGGTCCAATCAGGCTGAAACGTTACAGGAAGGTAGAATCTATTTAGTTGTAAGTGATCTGAACGTTTCATGATGATAGCACTTTCCTAAGGGGGTCAAACCATGTCCCAAAGGTCACCCGGCCTGGTGTCACTTTAAAGATGTAGTCCAGTTACACCTTTGTGGGCTTATAACTTGGCTTCTGAATGTCCTAGAGAGGTCAGGTTTGTTTTATTGTACTCCAATCAACAGCCCCTACAACCACAAAAAGGAATGGAGTCATTAGCACTTATGGTTTGTAAATGGCACCCAGAATTATGTTGCATGAAGCACAATTTCACATCATTCTGGGTTCATTTGTGTGAAAACAAGGTCCAATCAGGCTGAAACGTTAGAGGAAGGTAGAATCTACTGAGTTGTAAGTGATCTAAACGTTTCATGATGATAGAACTTTCCTAAGGGGGTCAAACCATGTCCCAAAGGTCACCGGATCTGGTGTCAATTTAAAGAAGTAGTCCAGTTACACATTTGTGGGCTTATAACTTGGCTTCTGAATGTCCTATAGAGATCAGGTTTGTTTTAGTGTACTCCAATCAACAGCCCCTACAACCACAAAAAGGAATGGAATCATTAGCACTTATGCTTTGTAAATGGCACCCAGAATTATGTTGCACGAAGCACAATTTCACATCATTCTGGGTCCATTTGTGTGAAAACAAGGTCCAATCAGGCTGAAACGCTACAATAAGGTAGAATCTATTGAGTTGTAAGTGATCTGAACGTTTCAAGATGATCGCACATTCCTATAGGGGGTCAAACCATGTCCCAAAGGTCACCGGGCCTGGTGTCACTTTAAAGAAGTAGTCCAGTTACACCTTTGTGGGCTTATAACTTGGCTTCTGAATGTCCTAGAGAGGTTAGGTTTGTTTTAATGTACTCCAATCAACAGCCCCTACAACCACAAAACGGAATGGAGTCATTAGCACTTATGGTTTGTAAATGGCACCCAGAATTATGTTGCACGAAGCACAATTTCACATCATTCTGGGTTCATTTGTGTGAAAACAAGGTCCAATCAGGCTGAAACGTTACAGGAAGGTAGAATCTATTGAGTTGTAAGTGATCTGAACGTTTCATGATTATAGCACTTTCCTAAGGGGGTCAAACCATGTCCCAAAGGTCACCTGATCTGGTGTCACTTTAAAGAAGTAGTCCAGTTACACATTTGTGGGCTTATAACTTGGCTTCTGAATGTCCTAGAGAGGTCAGGTTTGTTTTAGTGTTCTCCAATAAACAGCCCCTACAACCACAAAAAGGAATGGAGTCATTAGCACTTATGGTTTGTAAATGGCACCCAGAATTATGTTGCACGAAGCACAATTTCACATCATTCTGGGTCAATTTGTGTGAAAAAAGGTCCAATCAGGCTGAAACGTTACAAGAAGGTAGAATCTATTGAGTTGTAAGTGATCTGAACGTTTCATGATGATCGCACATTCCTATAGGGGGTCAAACCATGTCCCAAAGGTCACCGGGCCTGGTGTCACTTTAAAGACGTAGTCCAGATACACATTTGTGGGCTTATAACTTGGCTTCTGAATGTCCTAGAGAGGTCAGGTTTGTTTTAGTGTATTCCAATCAACAGCCCCTACAACCACAAAAAGGAATGGAGTCATTAGCACTTATGGTTTGTAAATGGCACCCAGAATTACGTTGCACGAAGCACAATTTCACATCATTCTGGGTCCATTTGTGTGAAAACAAGGTCCAATCAGGCTGAAACGTTACAGGAAGGTAGAATCTATTGAGTTGTAAGTGATCTGAACGTTTCATGATGATAGCACTTTCATAAGTGGGTCAAAGCATGTCCCAAAGGTCACCGGATCTGGTGTCAATTTAAAGAAGTAGTCCAGTTACACATTTGTGGGCTTATAACTTGGCTTCTGAATGTCCCTGAGAGATCAGGTTTGTTTTAGTATACTCCAATCAACAGCCCCTACAACCACAAAAAGGAATGGAGTCATTAGCACTTATGGTTTTTAAATGGCACCCAGAATTATGTTGCACAAAGCACAATTTCACATCATTCTGGGTTCATTTGTGTGAAAACAAGGTCCAATCAGGCTGAAACGTTACAGGAAGGTAGAATCTATTGAGTTGTAAGTGATCTGAACGTTTCATGATGATAGCGCTTTCCTAAGGGGGTCAAACCATTTCCCAAAGGTCACCGGATCTCGTGTCAATTTAAAGAAGTAGTCCAGTTACACATTTGTGGGCTTATAACTTGGCTTCTGAATGTCCTAGAGTGATCAGGTTTGTTTTAGTGTACTCCAATCAACAGCCCCTACAACCACAAAAAGGAATGGAGACATTAGCACTTATGGTTTTTAAATTTCACCCAGAATTATGTTGCACGAATCACAATTTCACATCATTCTGGGTTCATTTGTGTGAAAACAAGGTCCAATCAGGCTGAAACGTTACAGGAAGGTAGAATATATTGAGTTGTAAGTGATCTGAACGTTTCATGATGATAGCACTTTCCTAAGGGGGTCAAACCATGTCCCAAAGGTCACCGGATCTGGTGTCACTTTAAAGAAGTAGTCCAGTTACACATTTGTGGGCTTATAACTTGGCTTCTGAATGTCCAAGAGAGGTCAGGTTTGTTTTAGTGTACTCCAATCAACAGCCCCTACAACCACAAAAAGGAATGGAGACATTAGCACTTATGGTTTTTAAATGGCACCCAGAATTATGTTGCACGAAGCACAATTTCACATCATTCTGGGTTCATTTGTGTGAAAACAAGGTCCAATCAGGCTGAAACGTTACAGGAAGGTTGAATCTACTGATTTGTAAGTGATCTGAACGTTTCATGATGATAGCACTTTCCTAAGGGGGTCAAACCATGTCCCAAAGGTCACCGGATCTGGTGTCAATTTAAAGACGTAGTCCAGTTACTCATTTGAGGGCATATAACTTGGCTTCTGAATGTCCTAGAGAGGTCAGGTTTGTTTTAGTGTACTCCAATCAACAGCCCCTACAACCACAAAAAGGAATGGAGTCATTAGCACTTATGGTTTGTAAATGGCACCCAGAATTATGTGGCACGAAGCACAATTTCACATCATTCTGGGTCCATTTGTGTGAAAACAAGGTCCAATCAGGCTGAAACGCTACAAGAAGGTAGAATCTATTGAGTTGTAAGTGATCTGAACATTTCAAGATGATCGCACATTCCTATAGGGGGTAAAACCATGTCCCAAAGGTCACCGGGCCTGGTGTCACTTTAAAGAAGTAGTCCAGTTACACCTTTGTGGGCTTATAACTTGGCTTCTGAATGTCCTAGAGAGGTTAGGTTTGTTTTAGTGTACTCCAATCAACAGCCCCTACAACCACAAAAAGGAATGGAGACATTAGCACTTATGGTTTTTAAATGGCACCCAGAATTATGTTGCACGAAACACAATTTCACATCATTCTGGGTTCATTTGTGTGAAAACAAGGTCCAATCAGGCTGAAACGTTACAAGAAGGTAGAATCTATTGAGTTGTAAGTGATCTGAACGTTTCATGATGATAGCACTTTCCTAAGGGGGTCAAACCATGTCCCAAATGTCACCGGATCTGGTGTCAATTTAAAGAAGTAGTCCAGTTACACATTTGTGGGCTTATAACTTGGCTTCTGAATGTCCTAGAGGGATCAGGTTTGTTTTAGGGTACTCCAATCAACAGCCCCTACAACCACAAAAAGGAATGGAGTCATTAGCACTTATGGTTTTTAAATGGCACCCAGAATTATGTTGCACGAAGCACAATTTCACATCATTCTGGGTTCATTAGTGTGAAAACAAGGTCCAATCAGGCTGAAACGTTACAGGAAGGTAGAATCTATTGAGTTGTAAGTGATCTGAACGTTTCATGATGATAGCACTTTCCTAAGGGGGTCAAACCATGTCCCAAAGGTCACCGGATCTGGTGTCAATTTAAAGAAGTAGTCCAGTTACACATTTGTGGGCTTATAACTTGGCTTCTGAATGTCCTAGAGAGATCAGGTTTGTTTTAATCTACTCCAATCAACAGCCCCTACAACCACAAAAAGGAATGGAGTCATTAGCACTTATGGTTTGTAAATGGCACCCAGAATTATGTTGCATGAAGCACAATTTCACATCATTCTGGGTTCATTTTTGTGAAAACAAGGTCCAATCAGGCTGAAACGTTAGAGGAAGGTAGAATCTACTGAGTTGTAAGTGATCTGAACGTTTCATGATGATAGAACTTTCCTAAGGGGGTCAAACCATGTCCCAAAGGTCACCGGATCTGGTGTCAATTTAAAGAAGTAGTCCAGTTACACATTTGTGGGCTTATAACTTGGCTTCTGAATGTCCTAGAGAGATCAGGTTTGTTTTAGTGTACTCCAATCAACAGCCCCTACAACCACAAAAAGGAATGGAGTCATTAGCACTTATGCTTTGTAAATGGCACCCAGAATTATGTTGCACGAAGCACAATTTCACATCATTCTGGGTCCATTTGTGTGAAAACAAGGTCCAATCAGGCTGAAACGCTACAATAAGGTAGAATCTATTGAGTTGTAAGTGATCTGAACGTTTCAAGATGATCGCACATTCCTATAGGGGTTCAAACCATGTCCCAAAGGTCACCGGGCCTGGTGTCACTTTAAAGAAGTAGTCCAGTTACACCTTTGTGGGCTTATAACTTGGCTTCTGAATGTCCTAGAGAGGTTAGGTTTGTTTTAGTGTACTCCAATCAACAGCCCCTACAACCACAAAACGGAATGGAGTCATTAGCACTTATGGTTTGTAAATGGCACCCAGAATTATGTTGCACGAAGCACAATTTCACATCATTCTGGGTTCATTTGTGTGAAAACAAGGTCCAATCAGGCTGAAATGTTACAGGAAGGTAGAATCTATTGAGTTGTAAGTGATCTGAACGTTTCATGATTATAGCACTTTCCTAAGGGGGTCAAACCATGTCCCAAAGGTCACCTGATCTGGTGTCACTTTAAAGAAGTAGTCCAGTTACACATTTGTGGGCTTATAACTTGGCTTCTGAATGTCCTAGAGAGGTCAGGTTTGTTTTAGTGTTCTCCAATAAACAGCTCCTACAACCACAAAAAGGAATGGAGTCATTAGCACTTATGGTTTGTAAATGGCACCCAGAATTATGTTGCACGAAGCACAATTTCACATCATTCTGGGTCCATTTGTGTGAAAACAAGGTCCAATCAGGCTGAAACGTTACAAGAAGGTAGAATCTATTGAGTTGTAAGTGATCTGAACGTTTCATGATGATCGCACATTCCTATAGGGGGTCAAACCATGTCCCAAAGGTCACCGGGCCTGGTGTCACTTTAAAGACGTAGTCCAGTTACACATTTGTGGGCTTATAACTTGGCTTCTGAATGTCCTAGAGAGGTCAGGTTTGTTTTAGTGTATTCCAATCAACAGCCCGTATAACCACAAAAAGGAATGGAGTCATTAGCACTTATGGTTTGTAAATGGCACCCAGAATTATGTTGCACGAAGCACAATTTCACATCATTCTGGGTCCATTTGTGTGAAAACAAGGTCCAATCAGGCTGAACCGTTACAGGAAGGTAGAATCTATTGAGTTGTAAGTGATCTGAACGTTTCATGATGATAGCACTTTCATAAGTGGGTCAAAGCATGTCCCAAAGGTCACCGGATCTGGTGTCAATTTAAAGAAGTAGTCCAGTTACACATTTGTGGGCTTATAACTTGGCTTCTGAATGTCCCTGAGAGATCAGGTTTGTTTTAGTATACTCCAATCAACAGCCCCTACAACCACAAAAAGTAATGGAGTCATTAGCACCCATGGTTTTTAAATGGCACCCAGAATTATGTTGCACGAAGCACAATTTCACATCATTCTGGGTTCATTTGTGTGAAAACAAGGTCCAATCAGGCTGAAACGTTACAGGAAGGTAGAATCTATTGAGTTGTAAGTGATCTGAACGTTTCATGATGACAGCGCTTTCCTAAGGGGGTCAAACAATTTCCCAAAGGTCACCGGATCTCCTGTCAATTTAAAGAAGTAGTCCAGTTACACATTTGTGGGCTTATAACTTGGCTTCTGAATGTCCTAGAGTGATCAGGTTTGTTTTAGTGTACTCCAATCAACAGCCCCTACAACCACAAAAAGGAATGGAGTCATTAGCACTTATGGTTTTTAAATGGCACCCAGAATTATGTTGCACGAAGCACAATTTCACATCATTCTGGGTCCATTTGTGTGAAAACAAGGTCCAATCAGGCTGAAACGTTACAGGAAGGTAGAATCTATTGAGTTGTAAGTGATCTGAACGTTTCATGATGATCGCACATTCCTATAGGGGGTCAAACCAGGTCCCAAAGGTCACCGGGCCTGGTGTCACTTTAAAGACGTAGTCCAGTTACACATTTGTGGGCTTATAACTTGGCTTCTGAATGTCCTAGAGAGGTCAGGTTTGTTTTAGTGTTCTCCAACAAACAGCCCCTACAACCACAAAAAGGAATGGAGTCATTAGCACTTATGCTTTGTAAATGGC
The DNA here is from genome assembly GCF_043380555.1 of Nothobranchius furzeri. NCBI lineage: Eukaryota > Metazoa > Chordata > Actinopteri > Cyprinodontiformes > Nothobranchiidae > Nothobranchius > Nothobranchius furzeri. The sequence goes on from NC_091743.1 coordinate 13,210,257, forward strand.
ACCCAGAATTATGTTGCACGAAGCACAATTTCACATCATTCTGGGTCCATTTGTGTGAAAACAAGGTCCAATCAGGCTGAAACGTTACAGGAAGGTAGAATCTATTGAGTTGTAAGTGATCTGAACGTTTCATGATGATAGCACTTTCCTAAGTGGGTCAAACCATGTCTCAAAGGTCACCGGATCTGGTGTCAATTTAAAGAAGTAGTCCAGTTACACATTTGTGGGCTTATAACTTGGCTTCTGAATGTCCCTGAGAGATCAGGTTTGTTTTAGTATACTCCAATCAACAGCCCCTACAACCACAAAAAGGAATGGAGTCATTAGCACTTATGGTTTTTAAATGGCACCCAGAATTATGTTGCACGAAGCACAATTTCACATCATTCTGGGTTCATTTGTGTGAAAACAAGGTCCAATCAGGCTGAAACGTTACAGGAAGGTAGAATCTATTGAGTTGTAAGTGATCTGAACGTTTCATGATGATAGCACTTTCCTAAGGGGGTCAAACCATGTCCCAAATGTCACCGGATCTGGTGTCAATTTAAAGTAGTCCAGTTACACATTTGTGGGCTTATAACTTGGCTTCTGAATGTCCTAGAGAGATCAGGTTTGTTTTAGTGTACTCCAATCAACAGCCCCTACAACCACAAAAATGAATGGAGTCATTAGCACTTATGGTTTTTAAATGGCACCCAGAATTATGTGGCACGAAGCACAATTACACATCATTCTGTTTCCATTTGTGTGAAAACAAGGTCCAATCAGGCTGAAACGTTACAGGAAGGTAGAATCTATTGAGTTGTAAGTGATCTGAACGTTTCAAGATGATCGCACATTCCTATAGGGGGTAAAACCATGTCCCAAAGGTCACCGGGCCTGGTGTCACTTTAAAGAAGTAGTCCAGTTACACCTTTGTGGGCTTATAACTTGGCTTCTGAATGTCCTAGAGAGGTTAGGTTTGTTTTAGTTTACTCCAATAAAAAGCCCCTACAACCACAAAAAGGAATGGAGTCATTAGCACTTAGTGTTTGTAAATGGTACCCAGAATTATGTTGCACGAAGCACAATTTCACATCATTCTGGGTTCATTTGTGTGAAAACAAGGTCCAATCAGGCTGAAACGTTACAGGAAGGTAGAATCTATTGAGTTGTAAGTGATCTGAACGTTTCATGATGATAGAACTTTCCTAAGGAGGTCAAACCATGTCCCAAAGGTCACCGGATCTGGTGTCTATTTAAAGTAGTCCAGTTACACATTTGTGGGCTTATAACTTGGCTTCTGAATGTCCTAGAGAGATCAGGTTTGTTTTAGTGTACTCCAATCAACAGCCCCTACAACCACAAAAAGGAATGGAGTCATTAGCACTTATGGTTTTTAAATGGCACCCAGAATTATGTTGCACGAAGCACAATTTCACATCATTCTGTTTCCATTTGTGTGAAAACAAGGTCCAATCAGGCTGAAACGTTACAGGAAGGTAGAATCTATTGAGTTGTAAGTGATCTGAACGTTTCAAGATGATCGCACATTCCTATAGGGGGTAAAACCATGTCCCAAAGGTCACCGGGCCTGGTGTCACTTTAAAGAAGTAGTCCAGTTACACCTTTGTGGGCTTATAACTTGGCTTCTGAATGTCCTAGAGAGGTTAGGTTTGTTTTAGTTTACTCCAATAAAAAGCCCCTACAACCACAAAAAGGAATGGAGTCATTAGCACTTATGCTTTGTAAATGGCACCCAGAATTATGTTGCACGAAGCACAATTTCACATCATTCTGGGTCCATTTGTGTGAAAACAAGGTCCAATCAGGCTGAAACGTTACAGGAAGGTAGAATCTATTGAGTTGTAAGTGATCTGAACGTTTCATGATGATAGCACTTTCCTAAGTGGGTCAAACCATGTCTCAAAGGTCACCGGATCTGGTGTCAATTTAAAGAAGTAGTCCAGTTACACATTTGTGGGCTTATAACTTGGCTTCTGAATGTCCCTGAGAGATCAGGTTTGTTTTAGTATACTCCAATCAACAGCCCCTACAACCACAAAAAGGAATGGAGTCATTAGCACTTATGGTTTTTAAATGGCACCCAGAATTATGTTGCACGAAGCACAATTTCACATCATTCTGGGTTCATTTGTGTGAAAACAAGGTCCAATCAGGCTGAAACGTTACAGGAAGGTAGAATCTATTGAGTTGTAAGTGATCTGAACGTTTCATGATGATAGCACTTTCCTAAGGGGGTCAAACCATGTCCCAAATGTCACCGGATCTGGTGTCAATTTAAAGTAGTCCAGTTACACATTTGTGGGCTTATAACTTGGCTTCTGAATGTCCTAGAGAGATCAGGTTTGTTTTAGTGTACTCCAATCAACAGCCCCTACAACCACAAAAATGAATGGAGTCATTAGCACTTATGGTTTTTAAATGGCACCCAGAATTATGTTGCACGAAGCACAATTACACATCATTCTGTTTCCATTTGTGTGAAAACAAGGTCCAATCAGGCTGAAACGTTACAGGAAGGTAGAATCTATTGAGTTGTAAGTGATCTGAACGTTTCAAGATGATCGCACATTCCTATAGGGGGTAAAACCATGTCCCAAAGGTCACCGGGCCTGGTGTCACTTTAAAGAAGTAGTCCAGTTACACCTTTGTGGGCTTATAACTTGGCTTCTGAATGTCCTAGAGAGGATAGGTTTGTTTTAGTTTACTCCAATAAAAAGCCCCTACAACCACAAAAAGGAATGGAGTCATTAGCACTTAGTGTTTGTAAATGGTACCCAGAATTATGTTGCACGAAGCACAATTTCACATCATTCTGGGTTCATTTGTGTGAAAACAAGGTCCAATCAGGCTGAAACGTTACAGGAAGGTAGAATCTATTGAGTTGTAAGTGATCTGAACGTTTCATGATGATAGAACTTTCCTAAGGAGGTCAAACCATGTCCCAAAGGTCACCGGATCTGGTGTCTATTTAAAGTAGTCCAGTTACACATTTGTGGGCTTATAACTTGGCTTCTGAATGTCCTAGAGAGATCAGGTTTGTTTTAGTGTACTCCAATCAACAGCCCCTACAACCACAAAAAGGAATGGAGTCATTAGCACTTATGGTTTTTAAATGGCACCCAGAATTATGTTGCACGAAGCACAATTTCACATCATTCTGTTTCCATTTGTGTGAAAACAAGGTCCAATCAGGCTGAAACGTTACAGGAAGGTAGAATCTATTGAGTTGTAAGTGATCTGAACGTTTCAAGATGATCGCACATTCCTATAGGGGGTAAAACCATGTCCCAAAGGTCACCGGGCCTGGTGTCACTTTAAAGAAGTAGTCCAGTTAAACCTTTGTGGGCTTATAACTTGACTTCTGAATGTCCTAGAGAGGTTAGGTTTGTTTTAGTTTACTCCAATAAAAAGCCCCTACAACCACAAAAAGGAATGGAGTCATTAGCACTTAGTGTTTGTAAATGGTACCCAGAATTATGTTGCACGAAGCACAATTTCACATCATTCTGGGTTCATTTGTGTGAAAACAAGGTCCAATCAGGCTGAAACGTTACAGGAAGGTAGAATCTATTGAGTTGTAAGTGATCTGAATGTTTCATGATGATAGAACTTTCCTAAGGAGGTCAAACCATGTCCCAAAGGTCACCGGATCTGGTGTCTATTTAAAGTAGTCCAGTTACACATTTGTGGGCTTATAACTTGGCTTCTGAATGTCCTAGAGAGATCAGGTTTGTTTTAGTGTACTCCAATCAACAGCCCCTACAACCACAAAAAGGAATGGAGTCATTAGCACTTATGGTTTTTAAATGGCACCCAGAATTATGTTGCACGAAGCACAATTTCACATCATTCTGTGTCCATTTGTGTGAAAACAAGGTCCAATCAGGCTGAAACGTTACAGGAAGGTAGAATCTATTGAGTTGTAAGTGATCTGAACGTTTCATGATGATAGCACTTTCCTAAGGGGGTCAAACCATGTCCCAAAGGTCACCGGATCTGGTGTCAATTTAAAGAAGTAGTCCAGTTACACATTTGTGGGCTTATAACTTGGCTTCTGAATGTCCTAGAGAGATCAGGTTTGTTTTAATGTACTCCAATCAACAGCCCCTACAACCACAAAAAGGAATGGAGTCATTAGCACTTATGGTTTGTAAATGGCACCCAGAATTATGTTGCACGAAGCACAATTTCACTTCATTCTGGGTCCATCTGTGTGAAAACAAGGTCCAATCAGGCTGAAACGTTACAGGAAGGTAGAATCTATTGAGATGTAAGTGATCTGAACGTTTCATGATGATAGCACTTTCCTAAGGGGGTCAAACCCTGTCCCAAAGGTCACCGGATCTGGTGTCAATTTAAAGAAGTAGTCCAGTTACACATTTGTGGGCATATAACTTGGCTTCTGAATGGCATAGAGAGATCAGGTTTGTTTTAGTGTACTCCAATCAACAGCCCCTACAACCACGAAAAGAAATGGAGTCATTAGCACTTATGGTTTTTAAATGGCACCCAGAATTATGTTGCACGAAGCACAATTTCACATCATTCTGGGTTCATTTGTGTGAAAACAAGGTCCAATCAGGCTGAAACGTTACAGGAAGGTAGAATATATTGAGTTGTAAGTGATCTGAACGTTTCATGATGATAGCACTTTCCTAAGGGGGTCAAACTATGTCCCAAAGGTCACCGGATCTGGTGTCACTTTAAAGAAGTAGTCCAGTTACACATTTGTGGGCTTATAACTTGGCTTCTGAATGTCCAAGAGAGGTCAGGTTTGTTTTAGTGTACTCCAATCAACAGCCCCTACAACCACAAAAAGGAATGGAGACATTAGCACTTATGGTTTTTAAATGGCACCCAGAATTATGTTGCACGAAGCACAATTTCACATCATTCTGGGTTCATTTGTGTGAAAACAAGGTCCAATCAGGCTGAAACGTTACAGGAAGGTTGAATCTACTGAGTTGTAAGTGATCTGAACGTTTCATGATGATAGCACTTTCCTAAGGGGGTCAAACCATGTCCCAAAGGTCACCGGATCTGGTGTCAATTTAAAGAAGTAGTCCAGTTACTCATTTGAGGGCTTATAACTTGGCTTCTGAATGTCCTAGAGAGGTCAGGTTTGTTTTAGTGTACTCCAATCAACAGCCCCTACAACCACAAAAAGGAATGGAGTCATTAGCACTTATGGTTTGTAAATGGCACCCAGAATTATGTGGCACGAAGCACAATTTCACATCATTCTGGGTCCATTTGTGTGAAAACAAGGTCCAATCAGGCTGAAACGCTACAAGAAGGTAGAATCTATTGAGTTGTAAGTGATCTGAACATTTCAAGATGATCGCACATTCCTATAGGGGGTAAAACCATGTCCCAAAGGTCACCGGGCCTGGTGTCACTTTAAAGAAGTAGTCCAGTTACACCTTTGTGGGCTTATAACTTGGCTTCTGAATGTCCTAGAGAGGTTAGGTTTGTTTTAGTGTACTCCAATCAACAGCCCCTACAACCACAAAACGGAATGGAGTCATTAGCACTTATGGTTTGTAAATGGCACCCAGAATTATGTTGCACGAAGCACAATTTCACATCATTCTGGGTTCATTTGTGTGAAAACAAGGTCCAATAGGGCTGAAATGTTACAGGAAGGTAGAATCTATTGAGTTGTACGTGATCTGAACGTTTCATGATGATAGCACTTTCCTAAGGGGGTCAAACCATGTCCCAAAGGTCACCGGATCTGGTGTCACTTTAAAGAAGTAGTCCAGTTACAAATTTGTGGGCTTATAACTTGGCTTCTGAATGTCCTAGAGAGGTCAGGTTTGTTTTAGTGTACTCCAATCAACAGCCCCTACAACCACAAAAAGGAATGGAGACATTAGCACTTATGGTTTTTAAATGGCACCCAGAATTATGTTGCACGAAACACAATTTCACATCATTCTGGGTTCATTTGTGTGAAAACAAGGTCCAATCAGGCTGAAACGTTACAGGAAGGTAGAATCTATTGAGTTGTAAGTGATCTGAACGTTTCATGATGATAGCACTTTCCTAAGGGGGTCAAACCATGTCCCAAATGTCACCGGATCTGGTGTCAATTTAAAGAAGTAGTCCAGTTACACATTTGTGGGCTTATAACTTGGCTTCTGAATGCCCCAGAGGGATCAGGTTTGTTTTAGGGTACTCCAATCAACAGCCCCTACAACCACAAAAAGGAATGGAGTCATTAGCACTTATGGTTTTTAAATGGCACCCAGAATTATGTTGCACGAAGCACAATTTCACATCATTCTGGGTTCATTTGTGTGAAAACAAGGTCCAATCAGGCTGAAACGTTACAGGAAGGTAGAATCTATTGAGTTGTAAGTGATCTGAACGTTTCATGATGATAGCACTTTCCTAAGGGGGTCAAACCATGTCCCAAAGGTCACCGGATCTGGTGTCAATTTAAAGTAGTCCAGTTACACATTTGTGGGCTTATAACTTGGCTTCTGAATGTCCTAGAGAGATCAGGTTTGTTTTAGTGTACTCCAATCAACAGCCCCTACAACCACAAAAATGAATGGAGTCATTAGCACTTATGGTTTTTAAATGGCACCCAGAATTATGTTGCACGAAGCACAATTTCACATGATTCTGTTTCCATTTGTGTGAAAACAAGGTCCAATCAGGCTGAAACGTTACAGGAAGGTAGAATCTATTGAGTTGTAAGTGATCTGAACGTTTCAAGATGATCGCACATTCCTATAGGGGGTAAAACCATGTCCCAAAGGTCACCGGGCCTGGTGTCACTTTAAAGAAGTAGTCCAGTTACACCTTTGTGGGCTTATAACTTGGCTTCTGAATGTCCTAGAGAGGTTAGGTTTGTTTTAGTTTACTCCAATAAAAAGCCCCTACAACCACAAAAAGGAATGGAGTCATTAGCACTTAGTGTTTGTAAATGGCACCCAGAATTATGTTGCACGAAGCACAATTTCACATCATTCTGGGTTCATTTGTGTGAAAACAAGGTCCAATCAGGCTGAAACGTTACAGGAAGGTAGAATCTATTGAGTTGTAAGTGATCTGAACGTTTCATGATGATAGAACTTTCCTAAGGAGGTCAAACCATGTCCCAAAGGTCACCGGATCTGGTGTCTATTTAAAGTAGTCCAGTTACACATTTGTGGGCTTATAACTTGGCTTCTGAATGTCCTAGAGAGATCAGGTTTGTTTTAGTGTACTCCAATCAACAGCCCCTACAACCACAAAAAGGAATGGAGTCATTAGCACTTATGGTTTTTAAATGGCACCCAGAATTATGTTGCACGAAGCACAATTTCACATCATTCTGTTTCCATTTGTGTGAAAACAAGGTCCAATCAGGCTGAAACGTTACAGGAAGGTAGAATCTATTGAGTTGTAAGTGATCTGAACGTTTCAAGATGATCGCACATTCCTATAGGGGGTAAAACCATGTCCCAAAGGTCACCGGGCCTGGTGTCACTTTAAAGAAGTAGTCCAGTTACACCTTTGTGGGCTTATAACTTGGCTTCTGAATGTCCTAGAGAGGTTAGGTTTGTTTTAGTTTACTCCAATAAAAAGCCCCTACAACCACAAAAAGGAATGGAGTCATTAGCACTTAGTGTTTGTAAATGGTACCCAGAATTATGTTGCACGAAGCACAATTTCACATCATTCTGGGTTCATTTGTGTGAAAACAAGGTCCAATCAGGCTGAAACGTTACAGGAAGGTAGAATCTATTGAGTTGTAAGTGATCTGAACGTTTCATGATGATAGAACTTTCGTAAGGAGGTCAAACCATGTCCCAAAGGTCACCGGATCTGGTGTCTATTTAAAGTAGTCCAGTTACACATTTGTGGGCTTATAACTTGGCTTCTGAATGTCCTAGCGAGATCAGGTTTGTTTTAGTGTACTCCAATCAACAGCCCCTACAACCACAAAAAGGAATGGAGTCATTAGCACTTATGGTTTTTAAATGGCACCCAGAATTATGTTGCACGAAGCACAATTTCACATCATTCTGTGTCCATTTGTGTGAAAACAAGGTCCAATCAGGCTGAAACGTTACAGGAAGGTAGAATCTATTGAGTTGTAAGTGATCTGAACGTTTCATGGTGATAGCACTTTCCTAAGGGGGTCAAACCATGTCCCAAAGGTCACCGGATCTGGTGTCAATTTAAAGAAGTAGTCCAGTTACACATTTGTGGGCTTATAACTTGGCTTCTGAATGTCGTAGAGAGATCAGGTTTGTTTTAATGTACTCCAATCAACAGCCCTTACAACCACAAAAAGGAATGGAGTCATTAGCACTTATGGTTTGTAAATGGCACCCAGAATTATGTTGCACGAAGCACAATTTCACTTCATTCTGGGTCCATCTGTGTGAAAACAAGGTCCAATCAGGCTGAAACGTTACAGGAAGGTAGAATCTATTGAGATGTAAGTGATCTGAACGTTTCATGATGATAGCACTTTCCTAAGGGGGTCAAACCATGTCCCAAAGGTCACCGGATCTGGTGTCAATTTAAAGAAGTAGTCCAGTTACACATTTGTGGGCTAATAACTTGGCTTCTGAATGTCATAGAGAGATCAGGTTTGTTTTAGTGTACTCCAATCAACAGCCCCTACAACCACGAAAAGAAATGGAGTCATTAGCACTTATGGTTTTAAATGGCACCCAGAATTATGTTGCACGAAGCACAATTTCACATCATTCTGGGTTCATTTGTGTGAAAACAAGTTCCAATCATGCTGAAACGTTACAGGAAGGTAGAATCTATTGAGTTGTAAGTGATCTGAACGTTTCATGATGATAGTACTTTCCTAAGGGGGTCAAACTATGTCCCAAAGGTCACCGGATCTGGTGTCAATTTAAAGAAGTATTCCAGTTACACATTTGTGGGCTTATAACTTGGCTTCTGAATGTCCTAGAGAGATCAGGTTTGTTTTAATGTACTCCAATCAACAGCCCCTACAACCACAAAAAGGAATGGAGTCATTAGCACTTATGGATTGTAAATGGCACCCAGAATTATGTTGCACGAAGCACAATTTCACATTATTCTGGGTTCATTTGTGCGAAAACAAGGTCCAATCAGGCTGAAACGTTACAAGAAGGTAGAATCTATTGAGTTGTAAGTGATCTGAACGTTTCATGATGATCGCACATTCCTATAGGGGGTCAAACCATGTCCCAAAGGTCACCGGGCCTGGTGTCACTTTAAAGACGTAGTCCAGTTACACATTTGTGGGCTTATAACTTGGCTTCTGAATGTCCTAGAGAGGTCAGGTTTGTTTTAGTGTATTCCAATCAACAGCCCTACAACCACAAAAAGGAATGGAGTCATTAGCACTTATGGTTTGTAAATGGCACCCAGAATTATGTTGCACGAAGCACAATTTCACATCATTCTGGGTCCATTTGTGTGAAAACAAGGTCCAATCAGGCTGAAGCGTCACATGAAGGTAGAATCTATTGAGTTGTAAGTGATCTGAACGTTTCATGATGATAGCACTTTCCTAAGTGGGTCAAACCATGTCCCAAAGGTCACCGGATCTGGTGTCAATTTAAAGAAGTAGTCCAGTTACACATTTGTGGGCTTATAACTTGGCTTCTGAATGTCCTAGAGAGGTCAGGTTTGTTTTAGTGTTATCCAATAAACAGCCCCTACAACCACAAAAAGGAATGGAGTCATTAGCACTTATGGTTTGTAAATGGCACCCAGAATTATGTTGCACGAAGCACAATTTCACATCATTCTGGGTCCATTTGTGTGAAAACAAGGTCCAATCAGGCTGAAACGTTACAAGAAGGTAGAATCTATTGAGTTGTAAGTGATCTGAACGTTTCATGATGATCGCACATTCCTATAGGGGGTCAAACCATGTCCCAAAGGTCACCGGGCCTGGTGTCACTTTAAAGACGTAGTCCAGTTACACATTTGTGGGCTTATAACTTGGCTTCTGAATGTCCTAGAGAGGTTAGGTTTGTTTTAGTGTATTCCAATCAACAGCCCCTACAACCACAAAAAGGAATGGAGTCATTAGCACTTATGGTTTGTAAATGGCACCCAGAATTATGTTGCACGAAGCACAATTTCACTTCATTCTGGGTCCATCTGTGTGAAAACAATGTCCAATCAGGCTGAAACGTTACAGGAAGGTAGAATCTATTGAGATGTAAGTGATCTGAACGTTTCATGATGATAGCACTTTCCTAAGGGGGTCAAACCATGTCCCAAAGGTCACCGGATCTGGTGTCAATTTAAAGAAGTAGTCCAGTTACACATTTGTGGGCTTAAAACTTGGCTTCTGAATGTCATAGAGAGATCAGGTTTGTTTTAGTGTACTCCAATCAACAGCCCCTACAACCACGAAAAGAAATGGAGTCATTAGCACTTATGGTTTTTAAATGGCACCCAGAATTATGTTGCACGAAGCACAATTTCACATCATTCTGGGTTCATTTGTGTGAAAACAAGTTCCAATCATGCTGAAACGTTACAGGAAGGTAGAATCTATTGAGTTGTAAGTGATCTGAACGTTTCATGATGATAGTACTTTCCTAAGGGGGTCAAACTATGTCCCAAAGGTCACCGGATCTGGTGTCAATTTAAAGAAGTATTCCAGTTACACATTTGTGGGCTTATAACTTGGCTTCTGAATGTCCTAGAGAGATCAGGTTTGTTTTAATGTACTCCAATCAACAGCCCCTACAACCACAAAAAGGAATGGAGTCATTAGCACTTATGGATTGTAAATGGCACCCAGAATTATGTTGCACGAAGCACAATTTCACATTATTCTTGGTTCATTTGTGCGAAAACAAGGTCCAATCAGGCTGAAACGTTACAAGAAGGTAGAATCTATTGAGTTGTAAGTGATCTGAACGTTTCATGATGATCGCACATTCCTATAGGGGGTCAAACCATGTCCCAAAGGTCACCGGGCCTGGTGTCACTTTAAAGACGTAGTCCAGTTACACATTTGTGGGCTTATAACTTGGCTTCTGAATGTCCTAGAGAGGTCAGGTTTGTTTTAGTGTATTCCAATCAACAGCCCTACAACCACAAAAAGGAATGGAGTCATTAGCACTTATGGTTTGTAAATGGCACCCAGAATTATGTTGCACGAAGCACAATTTCACATCATTCTGGGTCCATTTGTGTGAAAACAAGGTCCAATCAGGCTGAAGCGTCACATGAAGGTAGAATCTATTGAGTTGTAAGTGATCTGAACGTTTCATGATGATAGCACTTTCCTAAGTGGGTCAAACAATGTCCCAAAGGTCACCGGATCTGGTGTCAATTTAAAGAAGTAGTCCAGTTACACATTTGTGGGCTTATAACTTGGCTTCTGAATGTCCTAGAGAGGTCAGGTTTGTTTTAGTGTTCTCCAATAAACAGCCCCTACAACCACAAAAAGGAATGGAGTCATTAGCACTTATGGTTTGTAAATGGCACCCAGAATTATGTTGCACGAAGCACAATTTCACATCATTCTGGGTCCATTTGTGTGAAAACAAGGTCCAATCAGGCTGAAACGTTACAAGAAGGTAGAATCTATTGAGTTGTAAGTGATCTGAACGTTTCATGATGATCGCACATTCCTATAGGGGGTCAAACCATGTCCCAAAGGTCACCGGGCCTGGTGTCACTTTAAAGACGTAGTCCAGTTACACATTTGTGGGCTTATAACTTGGCTTCTGAATGTCCTAGAGAGGTCAGGTTTGTTTTAGTGTATTCCAATCAACAGCCCCTACAACCACAAAAAGGAATGGAGTCATTAGCACTTATGGTTTGTAAATGGCACCCAGAATTATGTTGCACGAAGCACAATTTCACATCATTCTGGGTCCATTTGTGTGAAAACACGGTCCAATCAGGCTGAACCGTTACAGGAAGGTAGAATCTATTGAGTTGTAAGTGATCTGAACGTTTCATGATGATAGCACTTTCATAAGTGGGTCAAAGCATGTCCCAAAGGTCACCGGATCTGGTGTCAATTTAAAGAAGTAGTCCAGTTACACATTTGTGGGCTTATAACTTGGCTTCTGAATGTCCCTGAGAGATCAGGTTTGTTTTAGTATACTCCAATCAACAGCCCCTACAACCACAAAAAGTAATGGAGTCATTAGCACCTATGGTTTTTAAATGGCACCCAGAATTATGTTGCACGAAGCACAATTTCACAACATTCTGGGTTCATTTGTGTGAAAACAAGGTCCAATCAGGCTGAAACGTTACAGGAAAGTAGAATCTATTGAGTTGTAAGTGATCTGAACGTTTCATGATGATAGCGCTTTCCTAAGGGGGTCAAACCATTTCCCAAAGGTCACCGGATCTCGTGTCAATTTAAAGAAGTAGTCCAGTTACACATTTGTGGGCTTATAACTTGGCTTCTGAATGTCCTAGAGTGATCAGGTTTGTTTTAGTGTACTCCAATCAACAGCCCCTACAACCACAAAAAGGAATGGAGTCATTAGCACTTATGGTTTTTAAATGGCACCCAGAATTATGTTGCACGAAGCACAATTTCACATCATTCTGGGTCCATTTGTGTGAAAACAAGGTCCAATCAGGCTGAAACGTTACAGGAAGGTAGAATCTATTGAGTTGTAAGTGATCTGAACGTTTCATGATGATCGCACATTCCTATAGGGGGTCAAACCATGTCCCAAAGCTCACCGGGCCTGGTGTCACTTTAAAGACGTAGTCCAGTTACACATTTGTGGGCTTATAACTTGGCTTCTGAATGTCCTAGAGAGGTCAGGTTTGTTTTAGTGTTCTCCAACAAACAGCCCCTACAACCACAAAAAGGAATGTAGTCATTAGCACTTATGGTTTGTAAATGGCACCCAGAATTATGTTGCACGAAGCACAATTTCACATCATTCTGGGTCCATTTGTGTGAAAACAAGGTCCAATCAGGCTGAAACATTACAGGAAGGTAGAATCTATTGAGTTGTAAGTGATCTGAACGTTTCATGATGATAGCACTTTCCTAAGTGGGTCAAACCATGTCTCAAAGGTCACCGGATCTGGTGTCAATTTAAAGAAGTAGTCCAGTTACACATTTGTGGGCTTATAACTTGGCTTCTGAATGTCCCTGAGAGATCAGGTTTGTTTTAGTATACTCCAATCAACAGCCCCTACAACCACAAAAAGGAATGGAGTCATTAGCACTTATGGTTTTTAAATGGCACCCAGAATTATGTTGCACGAAGCACAATTTCACATCATTCTGGGTTCATTTGTGTGAAAACAAGGTCCAATCAGGCTGAAACGTTACAGGAAGGTAGAATCTATTGAGTTGTAAGTGATCTGAACGTTTCATGATGATAGCACTTTCCTAAGGGGGTCAAACCATGTCCCAAATGTCACCGGATCTGGTGTCAATTTAAAGTAGTCCAGTTACACATTTGTGGGCTTATAACTTGGCTTCTGAATGTCCTAGAGAGGTCAGGTTTGTTTTAGTGTATTCCAATCAACAGCCCTACAACCACAAAAAGGAATGGAGTCATTAGCACTTATGGTTTGTAAATGGCACCCAGAATTATGTTGCACGAAGCACAATTTCACATCATTCTGGGTCCATTTGTGTGAAAACAAGGTCCAATCAGGCTGAAGCGTCACATGAAGGTAGAATCTATTGAGTTGTAAGTGATCTGAACGTTTCATGATGATAGCACTTTCCTAAGTGGGTCAAACCATGTCCCAAAGGTCACCGGATCTGGTGTCAATTTAAAGAAGTAGTCCAGTTACACATTTGTGGGCTTATAACTTGGCTTCTGAATGTCCTAGAGAGGTCAGGTTTGTTTTAGTGTTCTCCAATAAACAGCCCCTACAACCACAAAAAGGAATGGAGTCATTAGCACTTATGGTTTGTAAATGGCACCCAGAATTATGTTGCACGAAGCACAATTTCACATCATTCTGGGTCCATTTGTGTGAAAACAAGGTCCAATCAGGCTGAAACGTTACAAGAAGGTAGAATCTATTGAGTTGTAAGTGATCTGAACGTTTCATGATGATCGCACATTCCTATAGGGGGTCAAACCATGTCCCAAAGGTCACCGGGCCTGGTGTCACTTTAAAGACGTAGTCCAGTTACACATTTGTGGGCTTATAACTTGGCTTCTGAATGTCCTAGAGAGGTCAGGTTTGTTTTAGTGTATTCCAATCAACAGCCCCTACAACCACAAAAAGGAATGGAGTCATTAGCACTTATGGTTTGTAAATGGCACCCAGAATTATGTTGCACGAAGCACAATTTCACATCATTCTGGGTCCATTTGTGTGAAAACACGGTCCAATCAGGCTGAACCGTTACAGGAAGGTAGAATCTATTGAGTTGTAAGTGATCTGAACGTTTCATGATGATAGCACTTTCATAAGTGGGTCAAAGCATGTCCCAAAGGTCACCGGATCTGGTGTCAATTTAAAGAAGTAGTCCAGTTACACATTTGTGGGCTTATAACTTGGCTTCTGAATGTCCCTGAGAGATCAGGTTTGTTTTAGTATACTCCAATCAACAGCCCCTACAACCACAAAAAGTAATGGAGTCATTAGCACCTATGGTTTTTAAATGGCACCCAGAATTATGTTGCACGAAGCACAATTTCACATCATTCTGGGTTCATTTGTGTGAAAACAAGGTCCAATCAGGCTGAAACGTTACAGGAAAGTAGAATCTATTGAGTTGTAAGTGATCGGAACGTTTCATGATGATAGCGCTTTCCTAAGGGGGTCAAACCATTTCCCAAAGGTCACCGGATCTCGTGTCAATTTAAAGAAGTAGTCCAGTTACACATTTGTGGGCTTATAACTTGGCTTCTGAATGTCCTAGAGTGATCAGGTTTGTTTTAGTGTACTCCAATCAACAGCCCCTACAACCACAAAAAGGAATGGAGTCATTAGCACTTATGGTTTTTAAATGGCACCCAGAATTATGTTGCACGAAGCACAATTTCACATCATTCTGGGTCCATTTGTGTGAAAACAAGGTCCAATCAGGCTGAAACGTTACAGGAAGGTAGAATCTATTGAGTTGTAAGTGATCTGAACGTTTCATGATGATCGCACATTCCTATAGGGGGTCAAACCATGTCCCAAAGGTCACCGGGCCTGGTGTCACTTTAAAGACGTAGTCCAGTTACACATTTGTGGGCTTATAACTTGGCTTCTGAATGTCCTAGAGAGGTCAGGTTTGTTTTAGTGTTCTCCAACAAACAGCCCCTACAACCACAAAAATGAATGGAGTCATTAGCACTTATGGTTTTTAAATGGCACCCAGAATTATGTTGCACGAAGCACAATTTCACATCATTCTGTTTCCATTTGTGTGAAAACAAGGTCCAATCAGGCTGAAACGTTACAGGAAGGTAGAATCTATTGAGTTGTAAGTGATCTGAACGTTTCATGATGATCGCACATTCCTATAGGGGGTCAAACCATGTCCCAAAGGTCACCGGGCCTGGTGTCACTTTAAAGACGTAGTCCAGTTACACATTTGTGGGCTTATAACTTGGCTTCTGAATGTCCTAGAGAGGTCAGGTTTGTTTTAGTGTTCTCCAACAAACAGCCCCTACAACCACAAAAAGGAATGGAGTCATTAGCACTTATGGTTTGTAAATGGCACCCAGAATTATGTTGCACGAAGCACAATTTCACATCATTCTGGGTCCATTTGTGTGAAAACAAGGTCCAATCAGGCTGAAACATTACAGGAAGGTAGAATCTATTGAGTTGTAAGTGATCTGAACGTTTCATGATGATAGCACTTTCCTAAGTGGGTCAAACCATGTCTCAAAGGTCACCGGATCTGGTGTCAATTTAAAGAAGTAGTCCAGTTACACATTTGTGGGCTTATAACTTGGCTTCTGAATGTCCCTGAGAGATCAGGTTTGTTTTAGTATACTCCAATCAACAGCCCCTACAACCACAAAAAGGAATGGAGTCATTAGCACTTATGGTTTTTAAATGGCACCCAGAATTATGTTGCACGAAGCACAATTTCACATCATTCTGGGTTCATTTGTGTGAAAACAAGGTCCAATCAGGCTGAAACGTTACAGGAAGGTAGAATCTATTGAGTTGTAAGTGATCTGAACGTTTCATGATGATAGCACTTTCCTAAGGGGGTCAAACCATGTCCCAAATGTCACCGGATCTGGTGTCATTTTAAAGTAGTCCAGTTACACATTTGTGGGCTTATAACTTGGCTTCTGAATGTCCTAGAGAGATCAGGTTTGTTTTAGTGTACTCCAATCAACAGCCCCTACAACCACAAAAATGAATGGAGTCATTAGCACTTATGGTTTTTAAATGGCACCCAGAATTATGTTGCACGAAGCACAATTTCACATCATTCTGTTTCCATTTGTGTGAAAACAAGGTCCAATCAGGCTGAAACGTTACAGGAAGGTAGAATCTATTGAGTTGTAAGTGATCTGAACGTTTCAAGATGATCGCACATTCCTATAGGGGGTAAAACCATGTCCCAAAGGTCACCGGGCCTGGTGTCACTTTAAAGAAGTAGTCCAGTTACACCTTTGTGGGCTTATAACTTGGCTTCTGAATGTCCTAGAGAGGTTAGGTTTGTTTTAGTTTACTCCAATAAAAAGCCCCTACAACCACAAAAAGGAATGGAGTCATTAGCACTTAGTGTTTGTAAATGGCACCCAGAATTATGTTGCACGAAGCACAATTTCACATCATTCTGGGTTCATTTGTGTGAAAACAAGGTCCAATCAGGCTGAAACGTTACAGGAAGGTAGAATCTATTGAGTTGTAAGTGATCTGAACGTTTCATGATGATAGAACTTTCCTAAGGAGGTCAAACCATGTCCCAAAGGTCACCGGATCTGGTGTCTATTTAAAGTAGTCCAGTTACACATTTGTGGGCTTATAACTTGGCTTCTGAATGTCCTAGAGAGATCAGGTTTGTTTTAGTGTACTCCAATCAACAGCCCCTACAACCACAAAAAGGAATGGAGTCATTAGCACTTATGGTTTTTAAATGGCACCCAGAATTATGTTGCACAAAGCACAATTTCACATCATTCTGTTTCCATTTGTGTGAAAACAAGGTCCAATCAGGCTGAAACGTTACAGGAAGGTAGAATCTATTGAGTTGTAAGTGATCTGAACGTTTCAAGATGATCGCACATTCCTATAGGGGGTAAAACCATGTCCCAAAGGTCACCGGGCCTGGTGTCACTTTAAAGAAGTAGTCCAGTTACACCTTTGTGGGCTTATAACTTGGCTTCTGAATGTCCTAGAGAGGTTAGGTTTGTTTTAGTTTACTCCAATAAAAAGCCCCTACAACCACAAAAAGGAATGGAGTCATTAGCACTTAGTGTTTGTAAATCGTCGTCGTCGTCTTCCTCCGCTTATCCGGGTCCGGGTCGCGGGGGCAGCATCCCAATTAGGGAGCTCCAGGCCGTACTCTCCCCGGCCTTGTCCACCAGCTCCTCCGGCAGGACCCCAAGGCGTTCCCGGACCAGATTGGAGATGTAACCTCTCCAACGTGTCCTGGGTCGACCCGGGGGCCTTCTGCCGGCAGGACATGCCCGAAACACCTCCCCGGGGAGGCGTCCAGGAGGCATCCTGACCAGATGCCCAAACCACCTCAACTGGCTCCTTTCGATCCGGAGGAGCAGCGGTTCTACTCCGAGTCCCTCCCGAATGTCCGAGCTCCTCACCCTATCTCTAAGGCTGAGCCCGGCCACCCTACGGAGGAAACTCATTTCGGCCGCTTGTATCCGCGATCTCGTTCTTTCGGTCATTACCCAAAGCTCATGCCCATAGGTGAGGATTGGGACGTAGATCGACCGGTAAATCGAGAGCCTGGCTTTCTGGCTCAGCTCCCTCTTCCCCACGACAGATCGGCTCAGCGTCCGCATCACTGCAGACGCCGAACCAATCCGCCTGTCGATCTCCCGATCCCTCCTACCCTCACTCGTGAACAAGACCCCGAGATACTTAAACTCCTCCACTTGAGGTAGGACCTCTCCCCCGACCCGGAGGTGGCAAGCCACCCTTTTCCGGTCGAGAACCATGGTCTCAGATTTGGAGGTGCTGATCCTCATCCCAGCCGCTTCACATTCGGCCGCGAACCTACCCAGCAAGAGCTGAAGGTCAGAGCTGGATGAAGCTAGGAGAACCACATCATCCGCAAAAAGCAGAGACGAGATTCTCCTGCCACCAAACTCGACACACTCCACACCACGGCTGCGTCTAGAAATTCTGTCCATAAAAGTGATGAACAGAACCGGTGACAAAGGGCAGCCCTGGCGGAGTCCAACCCTCACTGGGAACAGGTCCGACTTACTACCGGCTATGCGGACCAAACTCACGCTCCTCTGGTAAAGGGACTGAATGGCCCTTAACAGAAAGCCACCCACCCCATACTCCTGGAGCGTCCCCCACAGGGTGCCCCTGGGGACACGGTCATAAGCCTTCTCCAAATCCACAAAGCACATGTGGAATGGTTGGGCAAACTCCCATGCCCCCTCCATCACCCTTGCAAGGGTATAGAGCTGGTCCACAGTTCCACGGCCAGGACGAAAACCACATTGCTCCTCCTCTATCTGAGATTCAACTATCGATCGGACCCTCCTCTCCAGTACCTTGGAGTAGACCTTTCCAGGGAGGCTGAGGAGTGTGATCCCCCTATAGTTGGAACACACCCTCAGGTCACCCTTCTTAAAGATGGGGACCACCACCCCGGTCTGCCACTCCCTAGGAACTGCCCCCGATGACCACGCAATGTTGTAGAGACGTGTCAACCATGACAGCCCTACAACATCCATAGCCTTGAGATACCCAGGACGAACCTCATCCGCCCCCGGGGCTCCGCCGCTGTGTAGTTGTTTGACTACCTCAGCAACTTCTGCCCCCGAGATCGGACAGTCCATCCCCAGGCCTCCCAGCTCTGGTTCCTCCTCGGAATGCGCATTGGTGGGATTGAGGAGCTCCTCAAAGTATTCCTTCCACCGTCCGACTATAGCGTCAGTTGACGTCAGCAGCTCCCCATCCCCACTGTAAACAGTGTGAGCGAGTTGCTGCCTTCCTCTCCTGAGGCGCCGGACAGTTTGCCAGAACCTCTTTGGAGCCGATCGATAGTCTTTCTCCATGGCCTCACCAAACTCCTCCCACGCCCGAGATTTTGCCTCGGCAACTGCCACTGCTGCACCCCGCTTGGCTATCCGGTACCTGTCTGCTGCCTCCGGAGACCCACAGACCAGCCACGCCCTGTAGGCCTCCTTCTTCAGCCTGACGGCTCCCCGAACCTCTGGTGTCCACCAGCGGGTACGGGGGTTGCCACCACGACTGGCACCGGCCACCTTACGACCACAGCAAACAACAGCCGCCTCGACAATCGCAGAGTGGAACAAGGCCCACTCGGACTCAATGTCCCCCACTGCTCTCGGGACGTGGTCAAAGCTCTGCCGGAGGTGGGAGTTGAAGACCGTCTTGACAGGTTCTTCTGCCAGGCGTTCCCAGCAGACCCTCACTATGCGTTTGGGTCTGCCAGGTCTACGCGGCATGTTCCCTTGCCATCTGATCCAACTCACCACCAGGTGGTGATCAGTTGACAGCTCCGCCCCTCTCTTCACTCGGGTGTCCAAAACATACGGCCGCAGGTCAGATGATACGACTACAAAATCTATCATCGACCTGTGACCTAGGCTGCCCTGGTACCAAGTGTACCGGTGGGCATCCTTATGTTCGAACATGGTGTTCGTTATGGCCAAACTGCGGCTTGCACAGAAGTCCAATAACAAAACACCGCTCGAGTTCTGATCAGGTGGGCCGTTCCTCCCAATCACACCCCTCCAGGTCAAGCTGTCATTGCCCACGTGAGCATTGAAGTCCCCCAGCAGGACAATGGAGTCCCCTGATGGAGCACTATCTAGCACTCGTCCCAGGGACTCCAAAAAGGGTGGGTACTCTGAACTGATATTTGGCCCATAAGCACAAACAACAGTCAGGACCCGTTCCCCGACCCGAAGGCGCAAGGAAGCTACCCTTTTGTCCCCCGGGGTAAACCCCAACACACAGGCAGAGAGTCTCGGGGCTAACAAAAAGCCAACCCCAGCCCTCCGCCTCTCACCCGGAGCAACTCCAGCAAAGTAGAGTGTCCAACCCCTCTCCAGGTCTCGGGTTCCAGAGCCAATGCTATGTGTCGAGGTGAGTCCGACTATATCTGGCCGGTACCGCTCAACCTCTGCCACAAGCTCCGGCTCCTTCCCCGCCAGCGAGGTGACGTTCCATGTCCCAAAAACTAGTTTTCTTGTCCGGGGATTGGACCGCCAAGGCTCCCGCCTTGGTCTGCCACCCGATTCACATTGCACCGGACCCTTCATGTTCCTCCTGCGGGTGGTGGGTCCACAGTTGGACGAGCCCATGTATCCGGTTCGGGCTGGGCCCGGCCGGGCCCCATGGGCGAAAGCCCGGCCACCAGGCGCTCGCTCACGGGCCCCAACCCCAGGCCTGGCTCCAGGGTGGGACCCCGGTAACCCTCCGGGCCGGGTACTCCGACTCTTCGTTTTAACCGCCATGAAAGATCCTTCGAACCGTTTTTTGTCTCACCCTTCACCTAAGACCAATTTGTCATGGGAGACCCTACCAGGGGCACTAAGTGCCCCAGACAACATAGCTCCTAGGATCATTAGGGCACTCAAACTCCTCCACCACGATAAGGTGACGGTTCAAGGAGGAGTGTTTGTAAATGGTACCCAGAATTATGTTGCACGAAGCACAATTTCACATCATTCTGGGTTCATTTGTGTGAAAACAAGGTCCAATCAGGCTGAAACGTTACAGGAAGGTAGAATCTATTGAGTTGTAAGTGATCTGAACGTTTCATGATGATAGAACTTTCCTAAGGAGGTCAAACCATGTCCCAAAGGTCACCGGATCTGGTGTCTATTTAAAGTAGTCCAGTTACACATTTGTGGGCTTATAACTTGGCTTCTGAATGTCCTAGAGAGATCAGGTTTGTTTTAGTGTACTCCAATCAACAGCCCCTACAACCACAAAAAGGAATGGAGTCATTAGCACTTATGGTTTTTAAATGGCACCCAGAATTATGTTGCACGAAGCACAATTTCACATCATTCTGTGTCCATTTGTGTGAAAACAAGGTCCAATCAGGCTGAAACGTTACAGGAAGGTAGAATCTATTGAGTTGTAAGTGATCTGAACGTTTCATGATGATAGCACTTTCCTAAGGGGGTCAAACCATGTCCCAAAGGTCACCGGATCTGGTGTCAATTTAAAGAAGTAGTCCAGTTACACATTTGTGGGCTTATAACTTGGCTTCTGAATGTCCTAGAGAGATCAGGTTTGTTTTAATGTACTCCAATCAACAGCCCCTACAACCACAAAAAGGAATGGAGTCATTAGCACTTATGGTTTGTAAATGGCACCCAGAATTATGTTGCACGAAGCACAATTTCACTTCATTCTGGGTCCATCTGTGTGAAAACAAGGTCCAATCAGGCTGAAACGTTACAGGAAGGTAGAATCTATTGAGATGTAAGTGATCTGAACGTTTCATGATGATAGCACTTTCCTAAGGGGGTCAAACCATGTCCCAAAGGTCACCGGATCTGGTGTCAATTTAAAGAAGTAGTCCAGTTACACATTTGTGGGCTTATAACTTGGCTTCTGAATGTCATAGAGAGATCAGGTTTGTTTTAGTGTACTCCAATCAACAGCCCCTACAACCACGAAAAGAAATGGAGTCATTAGCACTTATGGTTTTTAAATGGCACCCAGAATTATGTTGCACGAAGCACAATTTCACATCATTCTGGGTTCATTTGTGTGAAAACAAGTTCCAATCATGCTGAAACGTTACAGGAAGGTAGAATCTATTGAGTTGTAAGTGATCTGAACGTTTCAAGATGATCGCACATTCCTATAGGGGGTAAAACCATGTCCGAAAGGTCACCGGGCCTGGTGTCACTTTAAAGAAGTAGTCCAGTTACACCTTTGTGGGCTTATAACTTGGCTTCTGAATGTCCTAGAGAGGTTAGGTTTGTTTTAGTTTACTCCAATAAAAAGCCCCTACAACCACAAAAAGGAATGGAGTCATTAGCACTTAGTGTTTGTAAATGGTACCCAGAATTATGTTGCACGAAGCACAATTTCACATCATTCTGGGTTCATTTGTGTGAAAACAAGGTCCAATCAGGCTGAAACGTTACAGGAAGGTAGAATCTATTGAGTTGTAAGTGATCTGAACTTTTCATGATGATAGAACTTTCCTAAGGAGGTCAAACCATGTCCCAAAGGTCACCGGATCTGGTGTCAATTTAAAGAAGTAGTCCAGTTACACATTTGTGGGCTTATAACTTGGCTTCTGAATGTCCTAGAGAGATCAGGTTTGTTTTAATGTACTCCAATCAACAGCCCCTACAACCACAAAAAGGAATGGAGTCATTAGCACTTATGGTTTGTAAATGGCACCCAGAATTATGTTGCACGAAGCACAATTTCACTTCATTCTGGGTCCATCTGTGTGAAAACAAGGTCCAATCAGGCTGAAACGTTACAGGAAGGTAGAATCTATTGAGATGTAAGTGATCTGAACGTTTCATGATGATAGCACTTTCCTAAGGGGGTCAAACCATGTCCCAAAGGTCACCGGATCTGGTGTCAATTTAAAGAAGTAGTCCAGTTACACATTTGTGGGCTTATAACTTGGCTTCTGAATGTCATAGAGAGATCAGGTTTGTTTTAGTGTACTCCAATCAACAGCCCTTACAACCACGAAAAGAAATGGAGTCATTAGCACTTATGGTTTTTAAATGGCACCCAGAATTATGTTGCACGAAGCACAATTT
This sequence comes from Nothobranchius furzeri, assembly GCF_043380555.1. Classification (NCBI taxonomy): domain Eukaryota; kingdom Metazoa; phylum Chordata; class Actinopteri; order Cyprinodontiformes; family Nothobranchiidae; genus Nothobranchius; species Nothobranchius furzeri. The sequence continues at coordinate 13,233,122 of NC_091743.1, forward strand.
CACATCATTCTGGGTTCATTTGTGTGAAACCATGTTCCAATCATGCTGAAACGTTACAGGAAGGTAGAATCTATTGAGTTGTAAGTGATCTGAACGTTTCATGATGATAGTACTTTCCTAAGGGGGTCAAACTATGTCCCAAAGGTCACCGGATCTGGTGTCAATTTAAAGAAGTATTCCAGTTACACATTTGTGGGCTTATAACTTGGCTTCTGAATGTCCTAGAGAGATCAGGTTTGTTTTAATGTACTCCAATCAACAGCCCCTACAACCAAAAAAAGGAATGGAGTCATTAGCACTTATGGATTGTAAATGGCACCCAGAATTATGTTGCACGAAGCACAATTTCACATTATTCTGGGTTCATTTGTGCGAAAACAAGGTCCAATCAGGCTGAAACGTTACAAGAAGGTAGAATCTATTGAGTTGTAAGTGATCTGAACGTTTCATGATGATCGCACATTCCTATAGGGGGTCAAACCATGTCCCAAAGGTCACCGGGCCTGGTGTCACTTTAAAGACGTAGTCCAGTTACACATTTGTGGGCTTATAACTTGGCTTCTGAATGTCCTAGAGAGGTCAGGTTTGTTTTAGTGTATTCCAATCAACAGCCCTACAACCACAAAAAGGAATGGAGTCATTAGCACTTATGGTTTGTAAATGGCACCCAGAATTATGTTGCACGAAGCACAATTTCACATCATTCTGGGTCCATTTGTGTGAAAACAAGGTCCAATCAGGCTGAAGCGTCACATGAAGGTAGAATCTATTGAGTTGTAAGAGATCTGAACGTTTCATGATGATAGCACTTTCCTAAGTGGGTCAAACCATGTCCCAAAGGTCACCGGATCTGGTGTCAATTTAAAGAAGTAGTCCAGTTACACATTTGTGGGCTTATAACTTGGCTTCTGAATGTCCCTGAGAGATCAGGTTTGTTTTAGTATACTCCAATCAACAGCCCCTACAACCACAAAAAGGAATGGAGTCATTAGCACTTATGGTTTTTAAATGGCACCCAGAATTATGTTGCACGAAGCACAATTTCACATCATTCTGGGTTCATTTGTGTGAAAACAAGGTCCAATAAGGCTGAAACGTTACAGGAAGGTAGAATCTATTGAGTGGTAAGGGATCTGAACGTTTCATGATGATAGCGCTTTCCTAAGGGGGTCAAACCATGTCCCAAAGGTCACCGGATCTCGTGTCAATTTAAAGAAGTAGTCCAGTTACACATTTGTGGGCTTATAACTTTGCTTCTGAATGTCCTAGAGTGATCAGGTTTGTTTTAGTGTACTCCAATCAACAGCCCCTACAACCACAAAAAGGAATGTAGTCATTAGCACGTATGGTTTTTAAATGGCACCCAGAATTATGTTGCACGAAGCACAATTTCACATCATTCTGGGTTCATTTGTGTGAAAACAAGGTCCAATCAGGCTGAAACGTTACAGGAAGGTAGAATCTATTGAGTTGTAAGTGATCTGAACGTTTCATGATGATAGCACTTTCCTAAGGCGGTCAAACCATGTCCCAAAGGTCACCGGATCTGGTGTCAATTTAAAGTAGTCCAGTTACACATTTGTGGGCTTATAACTTGGCTTCTGAATGTCCTAGAGAGATCAGGTTTGTTTTAGTGTACTCCAATCAACAGCCCCTACAACCACAAAAAGGAATGGAGTCATTAGCACTTATGGTTTTTAAATGGCACCCAGAATTATGTTGCACGAAGCACAATTTCACATCATTCTGTGTCCATTTGTGTGAAAACAAGGTCCAATCAGGCTGAAACGTTACAGGAAGGTAGAATCTATTGAGTTGTAAGTGATCTGAACGTTTCATGATGATAGCACTTTCCTAAGGGGGTCAAACCATGTCCCAAAGGTCACCGGATCTGGTGTCAATTTAAAGAAGTATTCCAGTTACACATTTGTGGGCTTATAACTTGGCTTCTGAATGTCCTAGAGAGATCAGGTTTGTTTTAATGTACTCCAATCAACAGCCCCTACAACCACAAAAAGGAATGGAGTCATTAGCACTTATGGATTTTAAATGGCACCCAGAATTATGTTGCACGAAGCACAATTTCACATTATTCTGGGTTCATTTGTGCGAAAACAAGGTCCAATCAGGCTGAAACGTTACAAGAAGGTAGAATCTATTGAGTTGTAAGTGATCTGAACGTTTCATGATGATCGCACATTCCTATAGGGGGTCAAACCATGTCCCAAAGGTCACCGGGCCTGGTGTCACTTTAAAGACTTAGTCCAGTTACACATTTGTGGGCTTATAACTTGGCTTCTGAATGTCCTAGAGAGGTCAGGTTTGTTTTAGTGTATTCCAATCAACAGCCCCTACAACCACAAAAAGGAATGGAGTCATTAGCACTTATGGTTTTTAAATGGCACCCAGAATTATGTTGCACGAAGCACAATTTCACATCATTCTGGGTTCATTTGTGTGAAAACAAGGTCCAATAAGGCTGAAACGTTACAGGAAGGTAGAATCTATTGAGTGGTAAGTGATCTGAACGTTTCATGATGATAGCGCTTTCCTAAGGGGGTCAAACCATGTCCCAAAGGTCACCGGAACTGGTGTCAATTTAAAGTAGTCCAGTTACACATTTGTGGGCTTATAACTTGGCTTCTGAATGTCCTAGAGAGATCAGGTTTGTTTTAGTGTACTCCAATCAACAGCCCCTACAACCACAAAAAGGAATGGAGTCATTAGCACTTATGGTTTTTAAATGGCACCCAGAATTATGTTGCACGAAGCACAATTTCACATCATTCTGTGTCCATTTGTGTGAAAACAAGGTCCAATCAGGCTGAAACGTTACAGGAAAGTAGAATCTATTGAGTTGTAAGGATCTGAACGTTTCATGATGATAGCACTTTCCTAAGGGGGTCAAACCATGTCCCAAAGGTCACCGGATCTGGTGTCAATTTAAAGAAGTAGTCCAGTTACACATTTGTGGGCTTATAACTTGGCTTCTGAATGTCATAGAGAGATCAGGTTTGTTTTAGTGTACTCCAATCAACAGCCCCTACAACCACAAAAAGAAATGGAGTCATTAGCACTTATGGTTTTTAAATGGCACCCAGAATTATGTTGCACGAAGCACAATTTCACATCATTCTGGGTTCATTTGTGTGAAAACAAGGTCCAATCAGGCTGAAACGTTACAGGAAGGTAGAATCTATTGAGTTGTAAGTGATCTGAACGTTTCATGATGATAGCACTTTCCTAAGGGGGTCAAACCATGTCCCAAAGGTCACCGGATCTGGTGTCAATTTAAAGAAGTATTCCAGTTACACATTTGTGGGCTTATAACTTGGCTTCTGAATGTCCTAGAGAGATCAGGTTTGTTTTAACGTACTGCAATCAACAGCCCCTACAACCACAAAAAGGAATGGAGTCATTAGCACTTATGGATTTTAAATGGCACCCAGAATTATGTTGCACGAAGCACAATTTCACATTATTCTGGGTTCATTTGTGCGAAAACAAGGTCCAATCAGGCTGAAACGTTACAAGAAGGTAGAATCTATTGAGTTGTAAGTGATCTGAACGTTTCATGATGATCGCACATTCCTATAGGGGGTCAAACCATGTCCCAAAGGTCACCGGGCCTGGTGTCACTTTAAAGACGTAGTCCAGTTACACATTTGTGGGCTTATAACTTGGCTTCTGAATGTCCTAGAGAGGTCAGGTTTGTTTTAGTGTATTCCAATCAACAGCCCCTACAACCACAAAAAGGAATGGAGTCATTAGCACTTATGGTTTGTAAATGGCACGCAGAATTATGTTGCACGAAGCACAATTTCACATCATTCTGGGTCCATTTGTGTGAAAACAAGGTCCAATCAGGCTGAAGCGTCACATGAAGGTAGAATCTATTGAGTTGTAAGTGATCTGAACGTTTCATGATGATAGAACTTTCCTAAGGGGGTCAAACCATGTCCCAAAGGTCACCGGATCTGGTGTCAATTTAAAGTAGTCCAGTTACACATTTGTGGGCTTATAACTTGGCTTCTGAATGTCCTAGAGAGATCAGGTTTGTTTTAGTGTACTCCAATCAACAGCCCCTACAACCACAAAAAGGAATGGAGTCATTAGCACTTATGGTTTTTAAATGGCACCCAGAATTATGTTGAACGAAGCACAATTTCACATCATTCTGTGTCCATTTGTGTGAAAACAAGGTCCAATCAGGCTGAAACGTTACAGGAAGGTAGAATCTATTGAGTTGTAAGTGATCTGAACTTTTCATGATGATAGCACTTTCCTAAGGGGGTCAAACCATGTCCCAAAGGTCACCGGATCTGGTGTCTATTTAAAGAAGTAGTCCAGTTACACATTTGAGGGCTTATAACTTGGCTTCTGAATGTCATAGAGAGATCAGGTTTGTTTTAGTGTACTCCAATCAACAGCCCCTACAACCACAAAAAGAAATGGAGTCATTAGCACTTATGGTTTTTAAATGGCACCCAGAATTATGTTGCACGAAGCACAATTTCACATCATTCTGGGTTCATTTGTGTGAAAACAAGTTCCAATCATGCTGAAACGTTACAGGAAGGTAGAATCTATTGAGTTGTAAGTGATCTGAACGTTTCATGATGATAGCACTTTCCTAAGGGGGTCAAACCATGTCCCAAAGGTCACCGGATCTGGTGTCAGTTTAAAGAAGTATTACAGTTACACATTTGTGGGCTTATAACTTGGCTTCTGAATGTCCTAGAGAGATCAGGTTTGTTTTAATGTACTCCAATCAACAGCCCCTACAACCACAAAAAGGAATGGAGTCATTAGCACTTATGGATTTTAAATGGCACCCAGAATTATGTTGCACGAAGCACAATTTCACATTATTCTGGGTTCATTTGTGCGAAAACAAGGTCCAATCAGGCTGAAACGTTACAAGAAGGTAGAATCTATTGAGTTGTAAGTGATCTGAACATTTCATGATGATCGCACATTCTTATAGGGGGTCAAACGATGTCCCAAAGGTCACCGGGACTGGTGTCACTTTAAAGACGTAGTCCAGTTACACATTTGTGGGCTTATAACTTGGCTTCTGAATGTCCTAGAGAGGTCAGGTTTGTTTTAGTGTATTCCAATCAACAGCCCCTACAACCACAAAAAGGAATGGAGTCATTAGCACTTATGGTTTGTAAATGGCACCCAGAATTATGTTGCACGAAGCACAATTTCACATCATTCTGGGTCCATTTGTGTGAAAACAAGGTCCAATCAGGCTGAAACGTCACATGAAGGTAGAATCTAGTGAGTTGTAAGTGATCTGAACGTTTCATGATGATAGCACTTTCCTAAGTGGGTCAAACCATGTCCCAAAGGTCACCGGATCTGGTGTCAATTTAAAGAAGTAGTCCAGTTACACATTTGTGGGATTATAACTTGGCTTCTGAATGTCCCTGAGAGATCAGGTTTGTTTTAGTATACTCCAATCAACAGCCCCTACAACCACAAAAAGGAATGGAGTCATTAGCACTTATGGTTTTTAAATGGCACCCAGAATTATGTTGCACGAAGCACAATTTCACATCATTCTGTGTCCATTTGTGTGAAAACAAGGTCCAATCAGGCTGAAACGTTACAGGAAGGTAGAATCTATTGAGTTGTAAGTGATCTGAACTTTTCATGATGATAGCACTTTCCTAAGGGGGTCAAACCATGTCCCAAAGGTCACCGGATCTGGTGTCTATTTAAAGAAGTAGTCCAGTTACACATTTGTGGGCTTATAACTTGGCTTCTGAATGTCATAGAGAGATCAGGTTTGTTTTAGTGTACTCCAATCAACAGCCCCTACAACCACAAAAAGAAATGGAGTCATTAGCACTTATGGTTTTTAAATGGCACCCAGAATTATGTTGCACGAAGCACAATTTCACATCATTCTGGGTTCATTTGTGTGAAAACAAGTTCCAATCATGCTGAAACGTTACAGGAAGGTAGAATCTATTGAGTTGTAAGTGATCTGAACGTTTCATGATGATAGCACTTTCCTAAGGGGGTCAAACCATGTCCCAAAGGTCACCGGATCTGGTGTCAATTTAAAGAAGTATTCCAGTTACACATTTGTGGGCTTATAACTTGGCTTCTGAATGTCCTAGAGAGATCAGGTTTGTTTTAATGTACTCCAATCAACAGCCCCTACAACCACAAAAAGGAATGGAGTCATTAGCACTTATGGATTTTAAATGGCACCCAGAATTATGTTGCACGAAGCACAATTTCACATTATTCTGGGTTCATTTGTGCGAAAACAAGGTCCAATCAGGCTGAAACGTTACAAGAAGGTAGAATCTATTGAGTTGTAAGTGATATGAACGTTTCATGATGATCGCACATTCCTATAGGGGGTCAAACCATGTCCCAAAGGTCACCGGGCCTGGTGTCACTTTAAAGACGTAGTCCAGTTACACATTTGTGGGCTTATAACTTGGCTTCTGAATGTCCTAGAGAGGTCAGGTGTGTTTTAGTGTATTCCAATCAACAGCCCCTACAACCACAAAAAGGAATGGAGTCATTAGCACTTATGGTTTGTAAATGGCACCCAGAATTATGTTGCACGAAGCACAATTTCACATCATTCTGGGTCCATTTGTGTGAAAACAAGGTCCAATCAGGCTGAAACGTCACATGAAGGTAGAATCTATTGAGTTGTAAGTGATCTGAACGTTTCATGATGATAGCACTTTCCTAAGGGGGTCAAACCATGTCCCAAAGGTCACCGGATCTGGTGTCAATTTAAAGTAGTCCAGTTACACATTTGTTGGCTTATAACTTGGCTTCTGAATGTCCTAGAGAGATCAGGTTTGTTTTAGTGTACTCCAATCAACAGCCCCTACAAGCACAAAAAGGAATGGAGTCATTAGCACTTATGGTTTTTAAATGGCACCCAGAATTATGTTGCACGAAGCACAATTTCACATCATTCTGTGTCCATTTGTGTGAAAACAAGGTCCAATCAGGCTGAAACGTTACAGGAAGGTAGAATCTATTGAGTTGTAAGTGATCTGAACGTTTCATGATGATAGCACTTTCCTAAGGGGGTCAAACCATGTCCCAAAGGTCACCGGATCTGGTGTCAATTTAAAGACGTAGTCCAGTTACACATTTGTGGGCTTATAACTTGGCTTCTGAATGTCCTAGAGAGATCAGGTTTGTTTTAATGTACTCCAATCAACAGCCCCTACAACCACAAAAAGGAATGGAGTCATTAGCACTTATGGTTTGTAAATGGCACCCAGAATTATGTTGCACGAAGCACAATTTCACTTCATTCTGGGTCCATCTGTGTGAAAACAAGGTCCAATCAGGCTGAAACGTTACAGGAAGGTAGAATCTATTGAGTTGTAAGTGATCTGAACGTTTCATGATGATAGCACTTTCCTAAGGGGGTCAAACCATGTCCCAAAGGTCACCGGATCTGGTGTCAATTTAAAGTAGTCCAGTTACACATTTGTGGGCTTATAACTTGGCTTCTGAATGTCCTAGAGAGATCAGGTTTGTTTTAGTGTACTCCAATTAACAGCCCCTACAACCACAAAAAGAAATGGAGTCATTAGCACTTATTGTTTTTAAATGGCACCCAGAATTATGTTGCACGAAGCACAATTTCACATCATTCTGGGTTCATTTGTGTGAAAACAAGGTCCAATCATGCTGAAACGTTACAGGAAGGTAGAATCTATTGAGTTGTAAGTGATCTGAACGTTTCATGATGATAGCGCTTTCCTAAGGGGGTCAAACCATGTCCCAAAGGTCACCGGATCTGGTGTCAATTTAAAGAAGTATTCCAGTTACACATTTGTGGGCTTATAACTTGGCTTCTGAATGTCCTAGAGAGATCAGGTTTGTTTTAATGTACTCCAATCAACAGCCCCTACAACCACAAAAAGGAATGGAGTCATTAGCACTTATGGTTTGTAAATGGCACCCAGAATTATGTTGCACGAATCACAATTTCACATCATTCTGGGTCCATTTGTGTGAAAACAAGGTCCACTCAGGCTGAAACGTTACAAGAAGGTAGAATCTATTGAGTTGTAAGTGATCTGAACGTTTCATGATGATCGCACATTCCTATAGGGGGTCAAACCATGTCCCAAAGGTCACCGTGCCTGGTGTCACTTTAAAGACGTAGTCCAGTTACACATTTGTGGGCTTATAACTTGGCTTCTGAATGTCCTAGAGAGGTCAGGTTTGTTTTAGTGTATTCCAATCAGCCCCTACAACCACAAAAAGGAATGGAGTCATTAGCACTTATGGTTCTTAAATGGCACCCAGAATTATGTTGCACGAAGCACAATTTCACATCATTCTGGGTCCATTTGTGTGAAAACAAGGTCCAATCAGGCTGAAACGTCACAGGAAGGTAGAATCTATTGAGTTGCAAGTGATCTGAGCGTTTCATGATGATAGCACTTTCCTAAGTGGGTCAAACCATTTCCCAAAGGTCACCGGATCTGGTGTCAATTTAAAGAAGTAGTCCAGTTACACATTTGTGGGCTTATAACTTGGCTTCTGAATGTCCCTGAGAGATCAGGTTTGTTTTAGTATACTCCAATCAACAGCCCCTACAACCACAAAAAGGAATGGAGTCATTAGCACTTATGGTTTTTAAATGGCACCCAGAATTATGTTGCACGAAGCACAATTTCACATCATTCTGGGTTCATTTGTGTGAAAACAAGGTCCAATAAGGCTGAAACGTTACAGGAAGGTAGAATCTATTGAGTTGTAAGTGATCTGAACGTTTCATGATGATAGCGCTTTCCTAAGGGGGTCAAACCATGTCCCAAAGGTCACCGGATCTGGTGTCAATTTAAAGAAGTAGTCCAGTTACACATTTGTGGGCTTATAACTTGGCTTCTGAATGTCCTAGAGAGATCAGGTTTGTTTTAGTGTACTCCAATCAACAGCCCCTACAACCACAAAAAGGAATGGAGTCATTAGCCCTTATGGTTTTTAAATGGCACCCAGAATTATGTTGCACGAAGCACAATTTCACATCATTCTGGGTTCATTTGTGTGAAAACAAGGTCCAATCAGGCTGAAACGCTACAAGAAGGTAGAATCTCTTGAGTTGTAAGTGATCTGAACGTTTCAAGATGATCGCACATTCCTATAGGGGGGAAAACCATGTCCCAAAGGTCACCGGGCCTGGTGTCACTTTAAAGAAGTAGTCCAGTTACACCTTTGTGGGCTTATAACCTGGCTTCTGAATGTCCTAGAGAGGTTAGGTTTGTTTTAGTGTACTCCAATCAAAAGCCCCTACAACCACAAAAAGGAATGGAGTCATTAGCACTTAGTGTTTGTAAATGGTACCCAGAATTATGTTGCACGAAGCACAATTTCACATCATTCTGGGTTCATTTGTGTGAAAACAAGGTCCAATCAGGCTGAAACGTCACAGGAAGGTAGAATCTATTGAGTTGTAAGTGATCTGAACGTTTCATGATGATAGCACTTTCCTAAGGGGGTCAAACCATGTCCCAAAGGTCACCGGATCTGGTGTCAATTTAAAGTAGTCCAGTTACACATTTGTGGGCTTATAACTTGGCTTCTGAATGTCCTAGAGAGATCAGGTTTGTTTTAGTGTACTCCAATCAACAGCCCCTACAACCACAAAAAGGAATGGAGTCATTAGCACTTATGGTTTTTAAATGGCACCCAGAATTATGTTGCATGAAGCACGATTTCACATCATTCTGTGTCCATGTGTGTGAAAACAAGGTCCAATCAGGCTGAAACGTTACAGGAAGGTAGAATCTATTGAGTTGTAAGTGATCTGAACGTTTCATGATGAAAGCACTTTCCTAAGGGGGTCAAACCATGTCCCAAAGGTCACCGGATCTGGTGTCAATTTAAAGAAGTAGTCCAGTTACACATTTGTGGGCTTATAACTTGGCTTCTGAATGTCCTAGAGAGGTCAGGTTTGTTTTAGTGTATTCCAATCAACAGCCCCTACAACCACAAAAAGGAATGGAGTCATTAGCACTTATGGTTTGTAAATGGCACCCAGAATTATGTTGCACGAAGCACAATTTCACATCATTCTGGGTCCATTTGTGTGAAAACAAGGTCCAATCAGGCTGAAACGTTACAGGAAGGTAGAATCTATTGAGTTGTAAGTGATCTGAACGTTTCATGATGATAGCACTTTCCTTAGTGGGTCAAACCATGTCCCAAAGGTCACCGGATCTGGTGTCAATTGAAAGAAGTAGTCCAGTTACACATTTGTGGGCTTATAACTTGGCTTCTGAATGTCCCTGAGATATCAGGTTTGTTTTAGTGTACTCCAATCAACAGCCCCTACAACCACAAAAAGGAATGGAGTCATTAGCACTTATGGTTTTTAAATGGCACCCAGAATTATGTTGCACGAAGCACAATTTCACATCATTCTGGGTTCATTTGTGTGAAAACAAGGTCCAATCATGCTGAAACGTTACAGGAAGGTAGAATCTATTGAGTTGTAAGTGATCTGAACGTTTCATGATGATAGCACTTTCCTAAGGGGGTCAAACCATGTCCCAAAGGTCACCGGATCTGGTGTCAATTTAAAGAAGTATTCCAGTTACACATTTGTGGGCTTATAACTTGGCTTCTGAATGTCCTAGAGAGATCAGGTTTGTTTTAATGTACTCCAATCAACAGCCCCTACAACCACAAAAAGGAATGGAGTCATTAGCACTTATGGTTTGTAAATGGCACCCAGAATTATGTTGCACGAATCACAATTTCACATCATTCTGGGTCCATTTGTGTGAAAACAAGGTCCACTCAGGCTGAAACGTTACAAGAAGGTAGAATCTATTGAGTTGTAAGTGATCTGAACGTTTCATGATGATCGCACATTCCTATAGGGGGTCAAACCATGTCCCAAAGGTCACCAGGCCTGGTGTCACTTTAAAGACGTAGTCCAGTTACACATTTGTGGGCTTATAACATGGCTTCTGAATGTCCTAGAGAGGTCAGGTTTCTTTTAGTGTATTCCAATCAACAGCCCCTACAACCACAAAAAGGAATGGAGTCATTAGCACTTATGGTTCTTAAATGGCACCCAGAATTATGTTGCACGAAGCACAATTTCACATCATTCTGGGTCCATTTGTGTGAAAACAAGGTCCAATCAGGCTGAAACGTCACAGGAAGGTAGAATCTATTGAGTTGCAAGTGATCTGAACGTTTCATGATGATAGCACTTTCCTAAGTGGGTCAAACCATTTCCCAAAGGTCACCGGATCTGGTGTCAATTTAAAGAAGTAGTCCAGTTACACATTTGTGGGCTTATAACTTGGCTTCTGAATGTCCCTGAGAGATCAGGTTTGTTTTAGTATACTCCAATCAACAGCCCCTACAACCACAAAAAGGAATGGAGTCATTAGCACTTATGGTTTTTAAATGGCACCCAGAATTATGTTGCACGAAGCACAATTTCACATCATTCTGGGTTCATTTGTGTGAAAACAAGGTCCAATAAGGCTGAAACGTTACAGGAAGGTAGAATCTATTGAGTTGTAAGTGATCTGAACGTTTCATGATGATAGCGCTTTCCTAAGGGGGTCAAACCATGTCCCAAAGGTCACCGGATCTCGTGTCAATTTAAAGAAGTAGAACAGTTACACATTTGTGGGCTTATAACTTGGCTTCTGAATGTCCTAGTGAGATCAGGTTTGTTTTAGTGTACTCTAATCAACAGCCCCTACAACCACAAAAAGGAATGGAGTCATTAGCCCTTATGGTTTTTAAATGGCACCCAGAATTATGTTTCACGAAGCACAATTTCACATCATTCTGGGTTCATTTGTGTGAAAACAAGGTCCAATCAGGCTGAAACGCTACAAGAAGGTAGAATCTCTTGAGTTGTAAGTGATCTGAACGTTTCAAGATGATCGCACATTCCTATAGGGGGTAAAACCATGTCCCAAAGGTCACCGGGCCTGGTGTCACTTTAAAGAAGTAGTCCAGTTACACCTTTGTGGGCTTATAACTTGGCTTCTGAATGTCCTAGAGAGGTTAGGTTTGTTTTAGTGTACTCCAATCAAAAGCCCCTACAACCACAAAAAGGAATGGAGTCATTAGCACTTAGTGTTTGTAAATGGTACCCAGAATTATGTTGCACGAAGCACAATTTCACATCATTCTGGGTTCATTTGTGTGAAAACAAGGTCCAATCAGGCTGAAACGTTACAGGAAGGTAGAATCTATTGAGTTGTAAGTGATCTGAACTTTTCATGATGATAGCACTTTCCTAAGGGGGTCAAACCATGTCCCAAAGGTCACCGGATCTTGTGTCAATTTAAAGTAGTCCAGTTACACATTTGTGGGCTTATAACTTGGCTTCTGAATGTCCTAGAGAGATCAGGGTTGTTTTAGTGTACTCCAATCAACAGCCCCTACAACCACAAAAAGGAATGGAGTCATTAGCACTTATGGTTTTTAAATGGCACCCAGAATTATGTTGCACGAAGCACAATTTCACATCATTCTGTGTCCATTTGTGTGAAAACAAGGTCCAATGAGGCTGAAACGTTACAGGAAGGTAGAATCTATTGAGTTGTAAGTGATCTGAACGTTTCATGATGATAGCACTTTCCTAAGGGGGTCAAACCATGTCCCAAAGGTCACCGGATCTGGTGTCAATTTAAAGAAGTAGTCCAGTTACACATTTGTGGGCTGATAACTTGGCTTCTGAATGTCCTAGAGAGATCAGGTTTGTTTTAATGTACTCCAATCAACAGCCCCTACAACCACAAAAAGGAATGGAGTCATTAGCACTTATGGTTTGTAAATGGCACCCAGATTTATCTTGCACGAAGCACAATTTCACTTCATTCTGGGTCCATTTGTGTGAAAACAAGGTCCACTCAGGCTGAAACGTTACAAGAAGGTAGAATCTATTGAGTTGTAAGTGATCTGAACGTTTCATGATGATCGCACATTCCTATAGGGGTCAAACCATGTCCCAAAGGTCACCGGGCCTGGTGTCACTTTAAAGACGTAGTCCAGTTACACATTTGTGGGCTTATAACTTGGCTTCTGAATGTCCTAGAGAGGTCAGGTTTGTTTTAGTGTACTCCAATCAACAGCCCCTACAACCACAAAAAGGAATGGAGTCATTAGCACTTATGGTTTGTAAATGGCACCCAGAATTATGTTGCACGAAGCACAATTTCACATCATTCTGGGTCCATTTGTGTGAAAACAAGGTCCAATCAGGCTTAAACGTCACAGGAAGGTAGAATCTATTGAGTTGTAAGTGATCTGAACGTTTCATGGTGATAGCACTTTCCTAAGTGGGTCAAACCATGTCCCAAAGGTCACCGGATCTGGTGTCAATTTAAAGAAGTAGTCCAGTTACACATTTGTGGGCTTATAACTTGGCTTCTGAATGTCCCTGAGGGATCAGGTTTGTTTTAGTATACTCCAATCAACAGCCCCTACAACCACAAAAAGGAATGGAGTCATTAGCACTTATGGTTTTTAAATGGCACCCAGAATTATGTTGCACGAAGCACAATTTCACATCATTCTGGGTTCATTTGTGTGAAAACAAGGTCCAATAAGGCTGAAACGTTACAGGAAGGTAGAATCTATTGAGTGGTAAGTGATCTGAACGTTTCATGATGATAGCGCTTTCCTAAGGGGGTCAAACCATGTCCCAAAGGTCACCGGATCTGGTGTCAATTTAAAGAAGTAGTCCAGTTACACATTTGTGGGCTTATAACTTGGCTTCTGAATGTCCTAGAGAGATCAGGTTTGTTTTAGTGTACTCCAATCAACAGCCCCTACAACCACAAAAAGGAATGGAGTCATTAGCCCTTATGGTTTTTAAATGGCACCCAGAATTATGTTGCACGAAGCACAATTTCACATCATTCTGGGTTCATTTGTGTGAAAATAAGGTCCAATCAGGCTGAAACACTACAAGAAGGTAGAATCTATTGAGTTGTAAGTGATCTGAACGTTTCAAGATGATCGCACATTCCTATAGGGGGTAAAACCATGTCCCAAAGGTCACCCGGCCTGGTGTCACTTTAAAGAAGTAGTCCAGTTACACCTTTGTGGGCTTATAACTTGGCTTCTGAATGTCCTAGAGAGGTTAGGTTTGTTTTAGTGTACTCCAATCAAAAGCCCCTACAACCACAAAAAGGAATGGAGTCATTAGCACTTAGTGTTTGTAAATGGTACCCAGAATTATGTTGCACGAAGCACAATTTCACATCATTCTGGGTTCATTTGTGTGAAAACAAGGTCCAATCAGGCTGAAACGTTACAGGAAGGTAGAATCTATTGAGTTGTAAGTGATCTGAACGTTTCATGATGATAGCACTTTCCTAAGGGGGTCAAACCATGTCCCAAAGGTCACTGGATCTGGTGTCAATTTAAAGATGTAGTCCAGTTACACATTTGTGGGCTTATAACTTGGCTTCTGAATGTCCTAGAGAGATCAGGTTTGTTTTAATGTACTCCAATCAACAGCCCCTACAACCACAAAAAGGAATGGAGTCATTAGCACTTATGGTTTGTAAATGGCACCCAGAATTATGTTGCACGAAGCACAATTTCACTTCATTCTGGGTCCATCCGTGTGAAAACAAGGTCCAATCAGGCTGAAACGTTACAGGAAGGTAGAATCTATTGAGTTGTAAGTGATCTGAACGTTTCATGATGATAGCGCTTTCCTAAGGGGGTCAAACCATGTCCCAAAGGTCACCGGATCTGGTGTCAATTTAAAGAAGTATTCCAGTTACACATTTGTGGGCTTATAACTTGGCTTCTGAATGTCCTAGAGAGATCAGGTTTGTTTTAATGTACTCCAATCAACAGCCCCTACAACCACAAAAAGGAATGGAGTCATTAGCACTTATGGTTTGTAAATGGCACCCAGAATTATGTTGCACGAATCACAATTTCACATCATTCTGGGTCCATTTGTGTGAAAACAAGGTCCACTCAGGCTGAAACGTTACAAGAAGGTAGAATCTATTGAGTTGTAAGTGATCTGAACGTTTCATGATGATCGCACATTCCTATAGGGGGTCAAACCATGTCCCAAAGGTCACCGGGCCTGGTGTCACTTTAAAGACGTAGTCCAGTTACACATTTGTAGGCTTATAACTTGGCTTCTGAATGTCCTAGAGAGGTCAGGTTTGTTTTAGTGTATTCCAATCAACAGCCCCTACAACCACAAAAAGGAATGGAGTCATTAGCACTTATGGTTTGTAAATGGCACCCAGAATTATGTTGCACGAAGCACAATTTCACATCATTCTGGGTCCATTTGTGTG
Source organism: Nothobranchius furzeri (assembly GCF_043380555.1). Taxonomy (NCBI): domain Eukaryota; kingdom Metazoa; phylum Chordata; class Actinopteri; order Cyprinodontiformes; family Nothobranchiidae; genus Nothobranchius; species Nothobranchius furzeri. Next base: position 13,248,445 of record NC_091743.1, read on the forward strand.
AAAACAAGGTTCAATCAGGCTGAAACGTCACAGGAAGGTAGAATCTATTGAGTTGCAAGTGATCTGAACGTTTCATGATGATAGCACTTTCCTAAGTGGGTCAAACCATGTCCCAAAGGTCACCGGATCTGGTGTCAATTTAAAGAAGTAGTCCAGTTACACATTTGTGGGCTTATAACTTGGCTTCTGAATGTCCTAGAGAGATCAGGGTTGTTTTAGTGTACTCCAATCAACAGCCCCTACAACCACAAAAAGGAATGGAGTCATTAGCACTTATGGTTTTTAAATGGCACCCAGAATTATGTTGCACGAAGCACAATTTCACATCATTCTGTGTCCATTTGTGTGAAAACAAGGTCCAATGAGGCTGAAACGTTACAGGAAGGTAGAATCTATTGAGTTGTAAGTGATCTGAACGTTTCATGATGATAGCACTTTCCTAAGGGGGTCAAACCATGTCCCAAAGGTCACCGGATCTGGTGTCAATTTAAAGAAGTAGTCCAGTTACACATTTGTGGGCTGATAACTTGGCTTCTGAATGTCCTAGAGAGATCAGGTTTGTTTTAATGTACTCCAATCAACAGCCCCTACAACCACAAAAAGGAATGGAGTCATTAGCACTTATGGTTTGTAAATGGCACCCAGAATTATCTTGCACGAAGCACAATTTCACTTCATTCTGGGTCCATTTGTGTGAAAACAAGGTCCACTCAGGCTGAAACGTTACAAGAAGGTAGAATCTATTGAGTTGTAAGTGATCTGAACGTTTCATGATGATCGCACATTCCTATAGGGGGTCAAACCATGTCCCAAAGGTCACCGGGCCTGGTGTCACTTTAAAGACGTAGTCCAGTTACACATTTGTGGGCTTATAACTTGGCTTCTGAATGTCCTAGAGAGGTCAGGTTTGTTTTAGTGTACTCCAATCAACAGCCCCTACAACCACAAAAAGGAATGGAGTCATTAGCACTTATGGTTTGTAAATGGCACCCAGAATTATGTTGCACGAAGCACAATTTCACATCATTCTGGGTCCATTTGTGTGAAAACAAGGTCCAATCAGGCTTAAACGTCACAGGAAGGTAGAATCTATTGAGTTGTAAGTGATCTGAACGTTTCATGGTGATAGCACTTTCCTAAGTGGGTCAAACCATGTCCCAAAGGTCACCGGATCTGGTGTCAATTTAAAGAAGTAGTCCAGTTACACATTTGTGGGCTTATAACTTGGCTTCTGAATGTCCCCGAGGGATCAGGTTTGTTTTAGTATACTCCAATCAACAGCCCCTACAACCACAAAAAGGAATGGAGTCATTAGCACTTATGGTTTTTAAATGGCACCCAGAATTATGTTGCACGAAGCACAATTTCACATCATTCTGGGTTCATTTGTGTGAAAACAAGGTCCAATAAGGCTGAAACGTTACAGGAAGGTAGAATCTATTGAGTGGTAAGTGATCTGAACGTTTCATGATGATAGCGCTTTCCTAAGGGGGTCAAACCATGTCCCAAAGGTCACCGGATCTGGTGTCAATTTAAAGAAGTAGTCCAGTTACACATTTGTGGGCTTATAACTTGGCTTCTGAATGTCCTAGAGAGATCAGGTTTGTTTTAGTGTACTCCAATCAACAGCCCCTACAACCACAAAAAGGAATGGAGTCATTAGCCCTTATGGTTTTTAAATGGCACCCAGAATTATGTTGCACGAAGCACAATTTCACATCATTCTGGGTTCATTTGTGTGAAAATAAGGTCCAATCAGGCTGAAACACTACAAGAAGGTAGAATCTATTGAGTTGTAAGTGATCTGAACGTTTCAAGATGATCGCACATTCCTATAGGGGGTAAAACCATGTCCCAAAGGTCACCCGGCCTGGTGTCACTTTAAAGAAGTAGTCCAGTTACACCTTTGTGGGCTTATAACTTGGCTTCTGAATGTCCTAGAGAGGTTAGGTTTGTTTTAGTGTACTCCAATCAAAAGCCCCTACAACCACAAAAAGGAATGGAGTCATTAGCACTTAGTGTTTGTAAATGGTACCCAGAATTATGTTGCACGAAGCACAATTTCACATCATTCTGGGTTCATTTGTGTGAAAACAAGGTCCAATCAGGCTGAAACGTTACAGGAAGGTAGAATCTATTGAGTTGTAAGTGATCTGAACGTTTCATGATGATAGCACTTTCCTAAGGGGGTCAAACCATGTCCCAAAGGTCACTGGATCTGGTGTCAATTTAAAGATGTAGTCCAGTTACACATTTGTGGGCTTATAACTTGGCTTCTGAATGTCCTAGAGAGATCAGGTTTGTTTTAATGTACTCCAATCAACAGCCCCTACAACCACAAAAAGGAATGGAGTCATTAGCACTTATGGTTTGTAAATGGCACCCAGAATTATGTTGCACGAAGCACAATTTCACTTCATTCTGGGTCCATCCGTGTGAAAACAAGGTCCAATCAGGCTGAAACGTTACAGGAAGGTAGAATCTATTGAGTTGTAAGTGATCTGAACGTTTCATGATGATAGCGCTTTCCTAAGGGGGTCAAACCATGTCCCAAAGGTCACCGGATCTGGTGTCAATTTAAAGAAGTATTCCAGTTACACATTTGTGGGCTTATAACTTGGCTTCTGAATGTCCTAGAGAGATCAGGTTTGTTTTAATGTACTCCAATCAACAGCCCCTACAACCACAAAAAGGAATGGAGTCATTAGCACTTATGGTTTGTAAATGGCACCCAGAATTATGTTGCACGAATCACAATTTCACATCATTCTGGGTCCATTTGTGTGAAAACAAGGTCCACTCAGGCTGAAACGTTACAAGAAGGTAGAATCTATTGAGTTGTAAGTGATCTGAACGTGTCATGATGATCACACATTCCTATAGGGGGTCAAACCATGTCCCAACGGTCACCGGGCCTGGTGTCACTTTAAAGACGTAGTCCAGTTACACATTTGTAGGCTTATAACTTGGCTTCTGAATGTCCTAGAGAGGTCAGGTTTGTTTTAGTGTATTCCAATCAACAGCCCCTACAACCACAAAAAGGAATGGAGTCATTAGCACTTATGGTTTGTAAATGGCACCCAGAATTATGTTGCACGAAGCACAATTTCACATCATTCTGGGTCCATTTGTGTGAAAACAAGGTTCAATCAGGCTGAAACGTCACAGGAAGGTAGAATCTATTGAGTTGCAAGTGATCTGAACGTTTCATGATGATAGCACTTTCCTAAGTGGGTCAAACCATGTCCCAAAGGTCACCGGATCTGGTGTCAATTTAAAGAAGTAGTCCAGTTACACATTTGTGGGCTTATAACTTGGCTTCTGAATGTCCCTGAGAGATCAGGTTAGTTTTAGTATACTCCAATCAACAGCCCCTACAACCACAAAAAGGAATGGAGTCATTAGCACTTATGGTTTTTAAATGGCACCCAGAATTATGTTGCACGAAGCACAATTTCACATCATTCTGGGTTCATTTGTGTGAAAACAAGGTCCAAAAAGGCTGAAACGTTACAGGAAGGTAGAATCTATTGAGTTGTAAGTGATCTGAACGTTTCATGATGATAGCGCTTTCCTAAGGGGGTCAAACCATGTCCCAAAGGTCACCGGATCTCGTGTCAATTTAAAGAAGTAGTCCAGTTACACATTTGTGGGCTTATAACTTGGCTTCTGAATGTCCTAGAGAGATCAGGTTTGTTTTAGTGTACTCCAATCAACAGCCCCTACAACCACAAAAAGGAATGGAGTCATTAGCCCTTATGGTTTTTAAATGGCACCCAGAATTATGTTGCACGAAGCACATTTTCACATCATTCTGGGTTCATTTGTGTGAAAACAACGTCCAATCAGGCTGAAACGCTGCAAGAAGGTAGAATCTATTGAGTTGTAAGTGATCTGAACGTTTCAAGATGATCGCACATTCCTATAGGGGGTAAAACCATGTCCCAAAGGTCACCGGGCCTGGTGTCACTTTAAAGTAGTCCAGTTACACCTTTGTGGGCTTATAACTTGGCTTCTGAATGTCCTAGAGAGGTTAGGTTTCTTTTAGTGTACTCCAATCAAAAGCCCCTACAACCACAAAAAGGAATGGAGTCATTAGCACTTAGTGTTTGTAAATGGTACCCAGAATTATGTTGCACGAAGCACAATTTCACATCATTCTGGGTTCATTTGTGTGAAAACAAGGTCCAATCAGGCTGAAACGTTACAGGAAGGTAGAATCTATTGAGTTGTAAGTGATCTGAACGTTTCATGATGATCGCACATTCCTATAGGGGGTCAAACCATGTCCCAAAGGTCACCGGGCCTGGTGTCACTTTAAAGACGTAGTCCAGTTACACATTTGTGGGCTTATAACTTGGCTTCTGAATGTCCTAGAGAGATCAGGTTTGTTTTAGTGTACTCCAATCAACAGCCCCTACAACCAAAAAAAGGAATGGAGTCATTAGCACTTATGGTTTTTAAATGGCACCCAGAATTATGTTGCACGAAGCACAATTTCACATCATTCTGTGTCCATTTGTGTGAAAACAAGGTCCAATCAGGCTGAAACGTTACAGGAAGGTAGAATCTATTGAGTTGTAAGTGATCTGAACGTTTCATGATGATAGCACTTTCCTAAGGGGGTCAAACCATGTCCCAAAGGTCACCGGATCTGGTGTCAATTTAAAGAAGTAGTCCAGTTACACATTTGTGGGCTGATAACTTGGCTTCTGAATGTCCTAGAGAGATCAGGTTTGTTTTAATGTACTCCAATCAACAGCCCCTACAACCTCAAAAAGGAATGGAGTCATTAGCACTTATGGTTTGTAAATGGCACCCAGAATTATGTTGCACGAAGCACAATTTCTCTTCATTCTGGGTCCATTTGTGTGAAAACAAGGTCCAATCAGGCTGAAACGTTACAGGAAGGTAGAATCTATTGAGTTGTAAGTGATCTGAACGTTTCATGATGATAGCACTTTCCTAAGGGGGTCAAACCATGTCCCAAAGGTCACCGGATCTGGTGTCAATTTAAAGAAGTAGTCCAGTTACACATTTGTGGGCTTATAACTTGGCTTCTGAATGTCCTAGAGAGATCAGGTTTGTTTTAGTGTACTCCAATCAACTGCCCCTACAACCACAAAAAGGAATGGAGTCATTAGCACTTATGGTTTGTAAATGGCACCCAGAATTATGTTGCACGAAGCACAATTTCACATCATTCTGGGTCCATTTGTGTGAAAACAAGGTCCAATAAGGCTGAAACGTTACAGGAAGGTAGAATCTATTGAGTGGTAAGTGATCTGAACGTTTCATGATGATAGCGCTTTCCTAAGGGGGTCAAACCATGTCCCAAAGGTCACCGGATCTCGTGTCAATTTGAAGAAGTAGTCCAGTTACACATTTGTGGGCTTATAACTTGGCTTCTGAATGTCCTAGAGAGATCAGGTTTGTTTTAGTGTACTCCAATCAACAGCCCCTACAACCACAAAAAGGTATGGAGTCATTAGCCCTTATGGTTTTTAAATGGCACCCAGAATTATGTTGCTCGAAGCACAATTTCACATCATTCTGGGTTCATTTGTGTGAAAATAAGGTCCAATCAGGCTGAAACGCTACAAGAAGGTAGAATCTATTGAGTTGTAAGTGATCTGAACGTTTCAAGATGATCGCACATTCCTATAGGGGGTAAAACCATGTCCCAAAGGTCACCGGGCCTGGTGTCAATTTAAAGACGTAGTCCAGTTACACATTTGTGGGCTTATAACTTGGCTTCTGAATGTCCGAGAGAGGTCAGGTTTGTTTTAGTGTATTCCAATCAACAGCCCCTACAACCACAAAAACGAATGGAGTCATTAGCACTTATGGTTTGTAAATGGCACCCAGAATTATGTTGCACGAAGCACAATTTCACATCATTCTGGGTTCATTTGTGTGAAAATAAGGTCCAATAAGGCTGAAACGCTACAAGAAGGTAGAATCTATTGAGTTGTAAGTGATCTGAACGTTTCAAGATGATCGCACATTCCTAAGGGGGTCAAACCATGTCCCAAAGGTCACCGGATCTGGTGTCAATTTAAAGTAGTCCAGTTACACATTTGTGGGCTTATAACTTGGCTTCTGAATGTCCTAGAGAGATCAGGTTTGTTTTAGTGTACTCCAATCAACAGCCCCTACAACCAAAAAAAGGAATGGAGTCATTAGCACTTATGGTTTTTAAATGGCACCCAGAATTATGTTGCACGAAGCACAATTTCACATCATTCTGTGTCCATTTGTGTGAAAACAAGGTCCAATCAGGCTGAAACGTTACAGGAAGGTAGAATCTATTGAGTTGTAAGTGATCTGAACGTTTCATGATGATAGCACTTTCCTAAGGGGGTCAAACCATGTCCCAAAGGTCACCGGATCTGGTGTCAATTTAAAGAAGTAGTCCAGTTACACATTTGTGGGCTGATAACTTGGCTTCTGAATGTCCTAGAGAGATCAGGTTTGTTTTAATGTACTCCAATCAACAGCCCCTACAACCTCAAAAAGGAATGGAGTCATTAGCACTTATGGTTTGTAAATGGCACCCAGAATTATGTTGCACGAAGCACAATTTCTCTTCATTCTGGGTCCATTTGTGTGAAAACAAGGTCCAATCAGGCTGAAACGTTACAGGAAGGTAGAATCTATTGAGTTGTAAGTGATCTGAACGTTTCATGATGATAGCACTTTCCTAAGGGGGTCAAACCATGTCCCAAAGGTCACCGGATCTGGTGTCAATTTAAAGAAGTAGTCCAGTTACACATTTGTGGGCTTATAACTTGGCTTCTGAATGTCCTAGAGAGATCAGGTTTGTTTTAGTGTACTCCAATCAACTGCCCCTACAACCACAAAAAGGAATGGAGTCATTAGCACTTATGGTTTGTAAATGGCACCCAGAATTATGTTGCACGAAGCACAATTTCACATCATTCTGGGTCCATTTGTGTGAAAACAAAGTCCAATCAGGCTGAAACGTCACAGGAAGGTAGAATCTATTGAGTTGTAAGTGATCTGAACGTTTCATGATGATAGCACTTTCCTAAGTGGGTCAATCCATGTCCCAAAGGTCACCGGATCTGGTGTCAATTTAAAGAAGTAGTCCAGTTACACATTTGTGGGCTTATAACTTGGCTTCTGAATGTCCCTGAGAGATCAGGTTTGTTTTAGTATACTCCAATCAACAGCCCCTACAACCACAAAAAGGAATGGAGTCATTAGCACTTATGGTTTTTAAATGGCACCCAGAATTATGTTGCACGAAGCACAATTTCACATCATTCTGGGTTCATTTGTGTGAAAACAAGGTCCAATAAGGCTGAAACGTTACAGGAAGGTAGAATCTATTGATTGGTAAGTGATCTGAACGTTTCATGATGATAGCGCTTTCCTAAGGGGGTCAAACCATGTCCCAAAGGTCACCGGATCTCGTGTCAATTTGAAGAAGTAGTCCAGTTACACATTTGTGGGCTTATAACTTGGCTTCTGAATGTCCTAGAGAGATCAGGTTTGTTTTAGTGTACTCCAATCAACAGCCCCTACAACCACAAAAAGGAATGAAGTCATTAGCCCTTATGGTTTTTAAATGGCACCCAGAATTATGTTGCACGAAGCACAATTTCACATCATTCTGGGTTCATTTGTGTGAAAATAAGGTCCAATCAGGCTGAAACGCTACAAGAAGGTAGAATCTATTGAGTTGTAAGTGATCTGAACGTTTCAAGATGATCGCACATTCCTATAGGGGGTAAAACCATGTCCCAAAGGTCACCGGGCCTGGTGTCACTTTAAAGAAGTAGTCCAGTTACACCTTTGTGGGCTTATAACTTGGCTTCTGAATGTCCTAGAGAGGTTAGGTTTGTTTTCGTGTACTCCAATCAAAAGCCCCTACAACCACAAAAAGGAATGGAGTCATTAGCACTTAGTGTTTGTAAATGGTACCCAGAATTATGTTGCACGAAGCACAATTTCACATCATTCTGGGTTCATTTGTGTGAATACAAGGTCCAATCAGGCTGAAACGTTACAGGAAGGTAGAATCTATTGAGTTGTAAGTGATCTGAACGTTTCATGATGATAGCACTTTCCTAAGGGGGTCAAACCATGTCCCAAAGGTCACCGGATCTGGTGTCAATTTAAAGTAGTCCAGTTACACATTTGTGGGCTTATAACTTGGCTTCTGAATGTCCTAGAGAGATCAGGTTTGTTTTAGTGTACTCCAATCAACAGCCCCTACAACCAAAAAAAGGAATGGAGTCATTAGCACTTATGGTTTTTAAATGGCACCCAGAATTATGTTGCACGAAGCACAATTTCACATCATTCTGTGTCCATTTGTGTGAAAACAAGATCCAATCAGGCTGAAACGTTACAGGAAGGTAGAATCTATTGAGTTGTAAGTGATCTGAACGTTTCATGATGATAGCACTTTCCTAAGGGGGTCAAACCATGTCCCAAAGGTCACCGGATCTGGTGTCAATTTAAAGAAGTAGTCCAGTTACACATTTGTGGGCTTATAACTTGGCATCTGAATGTCCTAGAGAGATCAGGTTTGTTTTAATGTACTCCAATCAACAGCCCCTACAACCACAAAAAGGAATGGAGTCATTAGCACTTATGGTTTGTAAATGTCACCCAGAATTATGTTGCACGAAGCACAATTTCACATTATTCTGGGTTCATTTGTGTGAAAACAAGATCCAATCAGGCTGAAACATTACAGGAAGGTAGAATCTATTGAGTTGTAAGTGATCTGAACGTCTCATGATGATAGCATTTTCCTAAGGGGGTCAAACCATGTCCCAAAGGTCACCGGATCTGGTGTCAATTTAAAGAAGTAGTCCAGTTACACATTTGTGGGCTTATAACGTGGCTTCTGAATGTCCTAGAGAGATCAGGTTTGTTTTAGTATACTCCAATCAACAGCCCCTACAACCACAAAAAGGAATGGAGTCATTAGCACTTATGGTTTTTAAATGGCACCCAGAATTATGTTGCACGAAGCACAATTTCACATCATTCTGGGTTCATTTGTGTGAAAACAAGGTCCAATCAGGCTGAAATGTTACAGGAAGGTAGAATCTATTGAGTTGTAAGTGATCTGAACGTTTCATGATGATAGAACTTTCCTAAGGGAGTCAAACCATGTCCCAAAGTTCACCGGATCTGGTGTCAATTTAAAGAAGTAGTCCAGTTACACATTTGTGGGCTTATAACTTGGCTTCTGAATGTCCTAGAGAGATCAGGTTTGTTTTAGTGTACTCCAATCAGCAGCCCTTACAACCACAAAAAGGAATGGAGTCATTAGCACTTATGGTTTGTAAATGGCACCCAGAATTATGTTGCACGAAGCACAATTTCACTTCATTCTGGGTCCATTTGTGTGAAAACAAGGTCCAATCAGGCTGAAACGTTACAGGAAGGTAGAATCTATTGAGTTGTAAGTGATCTGAACGTTTCATGATGATAGCACTTGCCTAAGGGGGTCAAACCATGTCCCAAAGGTCACCGGATCTGGTGTCAATTTAAAGAAGTAGTCCAGTTACACATTTGTGGGCTTATAACTTGGCTTCTGAATGTCCTAGAGAGATCAGGTTTGTTTTAGTGTACTCCAATCAACAGCCCCTACAACCACAAAAAGAAATGGAGTCATTAGCACTTATGGTTTTTAAATGGCACCCAGAATTATGTTGCACGAAGCACAATTTCACATCATTCTGGGTTCATTTGTGTGAAAACAAGGTCCAATCATGCTGAAACGTTACAGGAAGGTAGAATCTATTGAGTTGTAAGTGATCTGAACGTTTCATGATGATAGCACTTTCCTAAGGGGGTCAAACCATGTCCCAAAGGTCACCGGATCTGGTGTCAATTTAAAGAAGTAGTCCAGTTACACATTTGTGGGCTTATAACTTGGCTTCTGAATGTCCTAGAGAGATCAGGTTTGTTTTAATGTACTCCAATCAACAGCCCCTACAACCACAAAAAGGAATGGAGTCATTAGCCCTTATGGTTTGTAAATGTCACCCAGAATTATGTTGCACGAAGCACAATTTCACATTATTCTGGGTTCATTTGTGTGAAAACAAGAACCAATCAGGCTGAAACGTTACAGGAAGGTAGAATCTATTGAGTTGTAAGTGATCTGAACGTTTCATGATGATAGCATTTTCCTAAGGGGGTCAAACCATGTCCCAAAGGTCACCGGATCTGGTGTCAATTTAAAGAAGTAGTCCAGTTACACATATGTGGGCTTATAACGTGGCTTCTGAATGTCCTAGAGAGATCAGGTTTGTTTTAGTATACTCCAATCAACAGCCCCTACAACCACAAAAAGGAATGGAGTCATTAGCACTTATGGTTTTTAAATGGCACCCAGAATTATGTTGCACGAAGCACAATTTCACATCATTCTGGGTTCATTTGTGTGAAAACAAGGTCCAATCAGGCTGAAATGTTACAGGAAGGTAGAATCTATTGAGTTGTAAGTGATCTGAACGTTTCATGATGATAGCACTTTCCTAAGGGAGTCAAACCATGTCCCAAAGGTCACCGGATCTGGTGACAATTTAAAGAAGTAGTCCAGTTACACATTTGTGGGCTTATAACTTGGCTTCTGAATGTCCTAGAGAGATCAGGTTTGTTTTAGTGTACTCCAATCAGCAGCCCTTACAACCACAAAAAGGAATGGAGTCATTAGCACTTATGGTTTGTAAATGGCACCCAGAATTATGTTGCACGAAGCACAATTTCACATCATTCTGGGTTCATTTGTGTGAAAACAAGGTCCAATCAGGCTGAAACGTTACAGGAAGGTAGAATCTATTGAGTTGTAAGTGATCTGAACGTTTCATGATGATAGCACTTTCCTAAGGGGGTCAAACCATGTACCAAAGGTCACCGGATCTGGTGTCAATTTAAAGAAGTAGTCCAGTTACACATTTGTGGGCTTATAACTTGGCTTCTGAATGTCCTAGAGAGATCAGGTTTGTTTTAATGTACTCCAATCAACAGCCCCTACAACCACAAAAAGGAATGGAGTCATTTGCACTTATGGTTTGTAAATGGCACACAGAATTATGTTGCACGAAGCACAATTTCACTTCATTCTGGGTCCATTTGTGTGAAAACAAGGTCCAATCAGGCTGAAACGTTACAGGAAGGTAGAATCTATTGAGTTGTAAGTGATCCGAACGTTTCATGATGATAACACTTTCCTAAGGGGGTCAAACCATGTCCCAAAGGTCACCGGATCTGGTGTCAATTTAAAGAAGTAGTCCAGTTACACATTTGTGGGCTTATAACTTGGCTTCTGAATGTCCTAGAGAGATCAGGATTGTTTTAGTGTACTCCAATCAACAGCCCCTACAACCACAAAAAGGAATGGAGACATTAGCACTTATGGTTTTTAAATGGCACCCAGAATTATGTTGCACGAAGCACAATTTCACATCATTCTGGGTTCATTTGTGTGAAAACAAGGTCCAATCAGGCTGAAACGTTACAGGAAGGTAGAATCTATTGAGTTGTAAGTGATCTGAACGTTTCATGATGATAGCACTTGCCTAAGGGGGTCAAACCATGTCCCAAAGGTCACCGGATCTGGTGTCAATTTAAAGAAGTAGTCCAGTTACACATTTGTGGGCTTATAACTTGGCTTCTGAATGTCCTAGAGAGATCAGGTTTTTTTTAGGGTACTCCAATCAACAGCCCCTACAACCACAAAAAGGAATGGAGTCATTAGCACTTATGGTTTGTAAATGGCACCCAGAATTATGTTGCATGAAGCACAATTTCACATCATTCTGGGTTCATTTGTTTGAAAACAAGGTCCAATCAGGCTGAAACGTTACAGGAAGGTAGAATCTATTGAGTTGTAAGTGATCTGAACGTTTCATGATGATAGCACTTTCCTAAGGGGGTCAAACCATGTCCCAAAGGTCACCGGATCTGGTGTCAATTTAAAGTAGTCCAGTTACACATTTGTGGGCTTATAACTTGGCTTCTGAATGTCCTAGAGAGATCAGGTTTGTTTTAGTGTACTCCAATCAACAGCCCCTACAACCACAAAAAGGAATGGAGTCATTAGACCTTATGGTTTTTAAATGGCACCCAGAATTATGTTGCACGAAGCACAATTTCACATCATTCTGGGTTCATTTGTGTGAAAACAATGTCCAATCAGGCTGAAACGCTACAAGAAGGTAGAATCTATTGAGTTGTAAGTGATCTGAACGTTTAAGATGATGGCACATTCCTATAGGGGGTAAAACCATGTCCCAAAGGTCACCTGGCCTGGTGTCAATTTAAAGTAGTCCAGTTACACATTTGTGGGCTTATAACTTGGCTTCTGAATGTCCTAGAGTGATCAGGTTTGTTTTAGTGTACTCCAATCAACAGCCCCTACAACCACAAAAAGGAATGGAGTCATTAGCACATATGGTTTTTAAATGGCACCCAGAATTATGTTGCACGAAGCACAATTTCACATCATTCTGTGTCCATTTGTGTGAAAACAAGGTCCAATCAGGCTGAAACGTTACAGGAAGGTAGAATCTATTGAGTTGTAAGTGATCTGAACGTTTCATGATGATAGCCCTTTCCTAAGGGGGTCAAACCATGTCCCAAAGGTCACCTGATCTGGTGTCAATTTAAAGAAGTAGTCCAGTTACACCTTTGTGGGCTTATAACTTGGCTTCTGAATGTCCTAGAGAGATCAGGTTTGTTTTAATGTACTCCAATCAACAGCCCCTATAACCACAAAAAGGAATGGAGTCATTAGCACTTATGGTTTGTAAATGGCACCCAGAATTATGTTGCATGAAGCACAATTTCACTTCATTCTGGGTCCATTTGTGTGAAAACAAGGTCCAATCAGGCTGAAACGTTACAGGAAGGTAGAATCTATTGAGTTGTAAGTGATCTGAACGTTTCATGATGATAGCACTTTCCTAAGGGAGTCAAACCATGTCCCAAAGGTCACCGGATCTGGTGTCAATTTAAAGTAGTCCAGTTACACATTTGTGGGCTTATAACTTGGCTTCTGAATGTCCTAGAGAGATCAGGTTTGTTTTAGTGTACTCCAATCAACAGCCCCTACAACCACAAAAAGAAATGGAGTCATTAGCACTTATGGTTTTTAAATGGCACCCAGAATTATGTTGCACGAAGCACAATTTCACATCATTCTGGGTTCATTTGTGTGAAAACAAGGTCCAATCATGCTGAAACGTTACAGGAAGGTAGAATCTATTGAGTTGTAAGTGATCTGAACGTTTCATGATGATAGCACTTGCCTAAGGGGGTAAAACCATGTCCCAAAGGTCACCGGGCCTGGTGTCACTTTAAAGAAGTAGTCCAGTTACACCTTTGTGGGCTTATAACTTGGCTTCTGAATGTCCTAGAGAGGTTAGGTTTGTTTTAGTGTACTCCAATCAAAAGCCCCTACAACCACAAAAAGGAATGGAGTCATTAGCACTTAGTGTTTGTAAATGGTACCCAGAATTATGTTGCACAAAGCACAATTTCACATCATTCTGGGTTCATTTGTGTGAAAACAAGGTCCAATCAGGCTGAAACGTTACAGGAAGGTAGAATCTATTGAGTTGTAAGTGATCTGAACGTTTCATGATGATAGCACTGTCCTAAGGGGGTCAAACCATGTCCCAAAGGTCACCGGATCTGGTGTCAATTTAAAGTAGTCCAGTTACACATTTGTGGGCTTATAACTTGGCTTCTGAATGTCCTAGAGAGATCAGGTTTGTTTTAATGTACTCCAATCAACAGCCCCTACAACCACAAAAAGGAATGGAGTCATTAGCACTTATGGTTTGTAAATGGCACCCAGAATTATGTTGCACGAAGAACAATTTCACTTCATTCTGGGTGCATTTGTGTGAAAACAAGGTCCAATCAGGCTGAAACGTTACAGGAAGGTAGAATCTATTGAGTTGTAAGTGATCTGAACGTTTCATGATGATAGCACTTTCCTAAGGGGGTCAAACCATGTCCCAAAGGTCACCGGATCTGGTGTCAATTTAAAGAAGTAGTCAAGTTACACATTTGTGGGCTTACAACTTGGCTTCTGAATGTCCTAGAGAGATCAGATTTGTTTTAGTGTACTCCAATCAACAGCCACTACAACCACAAAAAGAAATGGAGTCATTAGCACTTATGGTTTTTAAATGGCACCCAGAATTATGTTGCACGAAGCACAATTTCACATCATTCTGGGTTCATTTGTGTGAAAACAAGGTCCAATCAGGCTGAAACGTTACAAGAAGGTAGAATCTATTGAGTTGTAAGTGATCTGAACGTTTCATGATGATCGCACATTCCTATAGGGGGTCAAACCATGTCCCAAAGGTCACCGGGCCTGGTGTCAATTTAAAGAAGTAGTCCAGTTACACATTTGTGGGCATATAACTTGGCTTCTGAATGTCCTAGAGTGATCAGGTTTGTTTTAGTGTACTCCAATCAACAGCCCCTACAACCACAAAAAGGAATGGAGTCATTAGACCTTATGGTTTTTAAATGGCACCCAGAATTATGTTGCACGAAGCACAATTTCACATCATTCTGGGTTCATTTGTGTGAAAACAAGGTCCAATCATGCTGAAACGTTACAGGAAGATAGAATCTATTGAGTTGTAAGTGATCTGAACGTTTCATGATGATAGCACTTTCCTAAGGGGGTCAAACCATGTCCCAAAGGTCACCGGATCTGGTGTCAATTTAAAGTAGTAGTCCAGTTACACATTTGTGGGCTTATAACTTGGCTTCTGAATGTCCTAGAGAGATCAGGTTTGTTTTAGTGTACTCCAATCAACAGCCCCTACAACCACAAAAAGGAATGGAGTCATTAGACCTTAGTGTTTGTAAATGGTACCCAGAATTATGTTGCACGAAGCACAATTTCACATCATTCTGGGTTCATTTGTGTGAAAACAAGGTCCAATCAGGCTGAAACGTTACAGGAAGGTAGAATCTATTGAGTTGTAAGTGATCTGAACGTTTCATGATGATAGCACTTTCCTAAGGGGGTCAAACCATGTCCCAAAGGTCACCGGATCTGGTGTCAATTTAAAGTAGTCCAGTTACACATTTGTGGGCTTATAACTTGGCTTCTGAATGTCCTAGAGAGATCAGGTTTGTTTTAGTGTACTCCAATCAACAGCCCCTACAACCACAAAAAGGAATGGAGTCATTAGCACATATGGTTTTTAAATGGCACCCAGAATTATGTTGCACGAAGCACAATTTCACATCATTCTGTGTCCATTTGTGTGAAAACAAGGTCCAATCAGGCTGAAACGTTACAGGAAGGTAGAATCTATTGAGTTTTAAGTGATCTGAACGTTTCATGATGATAGCACTTTCCTAAGGGGGTCAAACCATGTCCCAAAGGTCACCGGATCTGGTGTCAATTTAAAGAAGTAGTCCAGATACACATTTGTGGGCTTATAACTTGGCGTCTGAATGTCCTAGAGAGATCAGGTTTGTTTTAATGTACTCCAATCAACAGCCCCTACAACCACAAAAAGGAATGGAGTCATTAGTTCTTATGTTTTGTAAATGGCACCCAGAATTATGTTGCACGAAGCACAATTTCACTTCATTCTGGGTCCATTTGTGTGAAAACAAGGTCCAATCAGGCTGAAACGTTACAGGAAGGTAGAATCTATTGAGTTGTAAGTGATCTGAACGTTTCATGATGATAGCTCTTTCCTAAGGGAGTCAAACCATGTCCCAAAGGTCACCGGATCTGGTGTCAATTTAAAGAAGTAGTCCAGTTACACATTTGTGGTCTTATAACTTGGCTTCTGAATGTCCTAGAGAGATCAGGTTTGTTTTAGTGTACTCCAATCAACAGCCCCTACAACCACAAAAAGAAATGGAGTCATTAGCACTTATGGTTTTTAAATGGCACCCAGAATTATGTTGCACGAAGCACAATTTCACATCATTCTGGGTTCATTTGTGTGAAAACAAGGTCCAATCATGCTGAAACGTTACAGGAAGGTAGAATCTATTGAGTTGTAAGTGATCTGAACGTTTCATGATGATAGCACTTGCCTAAGGGGGTCAAACCATGTCCCAAAGGTCACCGGATCTGGTGTCAATTTAAAGAAGTAGTCCAGTTACACCTTTGTGGGCTTATAACTTGGCTTCTGAATGTCCTAGAGAGATCAGGTTTTTTTAGGGTACTCCAATCAACAGCCCCTACAACCACAAAAAGGAATGGAGTCATTAGCCCTTATGGTTTTTAAATGGCACCCAGAATTATGTTGCACGAAGCACAATTTCACATCATTCTGGGTCCATTTGTGTGAAAACAAGGTCCAATCAGGCTGAAACGCTACAAGAAGGTAGAATCTATTGAGTTGTAAGTGATCTGAACGTTTCATGATGATAGCACTTGCCTAAGGGGGTCAAACCATGTCCCAAAGGTCACCGGGCCTGGTGTCACTTTGAAGAAGTAGTCCAGTTACACCTTTGTGGGCTTATAACTTGGCTTCTGAATGTCCTAGAGAGATCAGGTTTTTTTTAGGGTACTCCAATCAACAGCCCCTACAACCACAAAAAGGAATGGAGTCATTAGCCCTTATGGTTTTTAAATGGCACCCAGAATTATGTTGCACGAAGCACAATTTCACATCATTCTGGGTTCATTTGTGTGAAAACAAGGTCCAATCAGGCTGAAACGCTACAAGAAGGTAGAATCTATTGAGTTGTAAGTGATCTGAACGTTTCAAGATGATCGCACATTCCTATAGGGGGTAAAACCATGTCCCAAAGGTCACCGGGCCTTGTGTCACTTTAAAGTAGTCCAGTTACACCTTTGTGGGCTTATAACTTGGCTTCTGAATGTCCTAGAGAGGTTAGGTTTGTTTTAGTGTACTCCAATCAAAAGCCCCTACAACCACAAAAAGGAATGGAGTCATTAGCACTTAGTGTTTGTAAATGGTACCCAGAATTATGTTGCACGAAGCACAATTTCACATCATTCTGGGTTCATTTGTGTGAAAACAAGGTCCAATCAGGCTGAAACGCTACAATAAGGTAGAATCTATTGAGTTGTAAGTGATGTGAACGTTTCAAGATGATCGCACATTCCTATAGGGGGTAAAACCATGTCCCAAAGGTCACCGGGCCTGGTGTCACTTTAAAGAAGTAGTCCAGTTACACCTTTGTGGGCTTATAACTTGGCTTCTGAATGTCCTAGAGAGGATAGGTTTGTTTTAGTGTACTCCAATCAACAGCCCCTACAACCACAAAACGGAATGGAGTCATTAGCACTTATGGTTTGTAAATGGCACCCAGAATTATGTTGCACGAAGCACAATTTCACATCATTCTGGGTTCATTTGTGTGAAAACAAGGTCCAATCAGGCTGAAACGTTACAGGAAGGTAGAATCTATTGAGTTGTAAGTGATCTGAACGTTTCATGATGATAGCACTTTCCTAAGGGGGTCAAACCATGTCCCAAAGGTCACCGGATCTGGTGTCAATTTAAAGTAGTCCAGTTACACATTTGTGGGCTTATAACTTGGCTTCTGAATGTCCTAGAGAGATCAGGTTTGTTTTAGTGTACTCCAATCAACAGCCCCTACAACCACAAAAAGGAATGGAGTCATTAGCACATATGGTTTTTAAATGGCACCCAGAATTATGTTGCACGAAGCACAATTTCACATCATTCTGTGTCCATTTGTGTGAAAACAAGGTCCAATCAGGCTGAAACGTTACAGGAAGGTAGAATCTATTGAGTTGTAAGTGATCTGAACGTTTCATGATGATAGCACTTTCCTAAGGGGGTCAAACCATGTCCCAAAGGTCACCGGATCTGGTGTCAATTTAAAGAAGTAGTCCAGTTACACATTTGTGGGCTTATAACTTGGCTTCTGAATGTCCTAGAGAGATCAGGTTTATTTTAATGTACTCCAATCAACAGCCCCTACAACCACAAAAAGGAATGGAGTCATTAGCACTTATGGTTTGTAAATGGCACCCAGAATTATGTTGCACGAAGCACAATTTCAATTCATTCTGGGTCCATTTGTGTGAAAACAAGGTCTAATCAGGCTGAAACGTTACAGGAAGGTAGAATCTATTGAGTTGTAAGTGATCTGAACGTTTCATGATGATAGCACTTTCCTAAGGGGGTCAAACCATGTCCCAAAGGTCACCGGATCTGGTGTCACTTTAAAGAAGTAGTCCAGTTACACATTTGTGGGCTTATAACTTGGCTTCTGAATGTCCTAGAGAGGTTAGGTTTGTTTTAGTGTACTCCAATCAAAAGCCCCTACAACCACAAAAAGGAATGGAGTCATTAGCACTTAGTGTTTGTAAATGGTACCCAGAATTATGTTGCACGAAGCACAATTTCACATCATTCTGGGTTCATTTGTGTGAAAACAAGGTCCAATCAGGCTGAAACGCTACAATAAGGTAGAATCTATTGAGTTGTAAGTGATGTGAACGTTTCAAGATGATCGCACATTCCTATAGGGGGTAAAACCATGTCCCAAAGGTCACCGGGCCTGGTGTCACTTTAAAGAAGTAGTCCAGTTACACCTTTGTGGGCTTATAACTTGGCTTCTGAATGTCCTAGAGAGGATAGGTTTGTTTTAGTGTACTCCAATCAACAGCCCCTACAACCACAAAACGGAATGGAGTCATTAGCACTTATGGTTTGTAAATGGCACCCAGAATTATGTTGCACGAAGCACAATTTCACATCATTCTGGGTTCATTTGTGTGAAAACAAGGTCCAATCAGGCTGAAACGTTACAGGAAGGTAGAATCTATTGAGTTGTAAGTGATCTGAACGTTTCATGATGATAGCACTTTCCTAAGGGGGTCAAACCATGTCCCAAAGGTCACCGGATCTGGTGTCAATTTAAAGTAGTCCAGTTACACATTTGTGGGCTTATAACTTGGCTTCTGAATGTCCTAGAGAGATCAGGTTTGTTTTAGTGTACTCCAATCAACAGCCCCTACAACCACAAAAAGGAATGGAGTCATTAGCACATATGGTTTTTAAATGGCACCCAGAATTATGTTGCACGAAACACAATTTCACATCATTCTGTGTCCATTTGTGTGAAAACAAGGTCCAATCAGGCTGAAACGTTACAGGAAGGTAGAATCTATTGAGTTGTAAGTGATCTGAACGTTTCATGATGATAGCACTTTCCTAAGGGGGTCAAACCATGTCCCAAAGGTCACCGGATCTGGTGTCAATTTAAAGAAGTAGTCCAGTTACACATTTGTGGGCTTATAACTTGGCTTCTGAATGTCCTAGAAAGATCAGGTTTATTTTAATGTACTCCAATCAACAGCCCCTACAACCACAAAAAGGAATGGAGTCATTAGCACTTATGGTTTGTAAATGGCACCCAGAATTATGTTGCACGAAGCACAATTTCACTTCATTCTGGGTCCATTTGTGTGAAAACAAGGTCCAATCAGGCTGAAACGTTACAGGAAGGTAGAATCTATTGAGTTGTAAGTGATCTGAACGTTTCATGATGATAGCACTTTCCTAAGGGGGTCAAACCATGTCCCAAAGGTCACCGGATCTGGTGTCAATTTAAAGAAGTAGTCCAGTTACACATTTGTGGGCTTATAACTTGGCTTCTGAATGTCCTAGAGAGATCAGGTTTGTTTTAGTGTACTCCAATCAACAGCCACTACAACCACAAAAAGAAATGGAGTCATTAGCACTTATGGTTTTTAAATGGCACCCAGAATTATGTTGCACGAAGCACAATTTCACATCATTCTGGGTTCATTTGTGTGAAAACAAGGTCCAATCAGGCTGAAACATTACAAGAAGGTAGAATCTATTGAGTTGTAAGTGATCTGAACGTTTCATGATGATCGCACATTCCTATAGTGGGTCAAACCATGTCCCAAAGGTCACCGGGCCTGGTGTCAATTTAAAGAAGTAGTCCAGTTACACATTTGTGGGCTTATAACTTGGCTTCTGAATGTCCTAGAGTGATCAGGTTTGTTTTAGTGTACTCCAATCAACAGCCCCTACAACCACAAAAAGGAATGGAGTCATTAGCACTTATGGTTTTTAAATGGTACCCAGAATTATGTTGCACGAAGCACAATTTCACATCATTCTGGGTTCATTTGTGTGAAAACAAGGTCCAATCATGCTGAAACGTTACAGGAAGGTAGAATCTATTGAGCTGTAAGTGATCTGAACGTTTCATGATGATAGCACTTTCCTAAGGGGGTCAAACCATGTCCCAAAGGTCACCGGATCAGGTGTCAATTTAAAGAAGTAGTCCAGTTACACATTTGTGGGCTTAAAACTTGGCTTCTGAATGTCCTAGAGAGATCAGGTTTGTTTTAATGTACTCCAATCAACAGCCCCTACAACCACAAAAAGGAATGGAGTCATTAGCACTTATGGTTTGTAAATGGCACCCAGAATTATGTTGCACGAAGCACAATTTCACATCATTCTGGGTTCATTTGTGTGAAACAAGATCCAATCAGGCTGAAACGTTACAGGAAGGTAGAATCTATTGAGTTGTAAGTGATCTGAACGTTTCATGATGATAGCATTTTCCTATGGGGGTCAAACCATGTCCCAAAGGTGACCGGATCTGGTGTCAATTTAAAGAAGTAGTCCAGTTACACATTTGTGGGCTTATAACTTGGCTTCTGAATGTCCTAGAGAGATCAGGTTTGTTTTAATGTACTCCAATCAGCAGCCCTTACAACCACAAAAAGGAATGGAGTCATTAGCACTTATGGTTTGTAAATGGCACCCAGAATTATGTTGCACGACGCACAATTTCACATCATTCTGGGTTCATTTGTGTGAAAAAAAGGTCCAATCAGGCTGAAATGTTACAGGAAGGTAGAATCTATTGAGTTGTAAGTGATCTGAAAGTTTCATGATGATAGCACTTTCCTAAGGGGGTCAATCCATGTCCCAAAGGTCACCGGATCTGGTGTCAATTTAAAGAAGTAGTCCAGTTACACATTTGTGGGCTTATAACTTGGCTTCTGAATGTCCTAGAGAGATCAGGTTTGTTTTAATGTACTCCAATCAACAGCCCCCATAACCACAAAAATGAATGGAGTCATTAGCACTTATGGTTTGTAAATGGCACGCAGAATTATGTTGCACGAAGCACAATTTCACTTCATTCTGGGTCCATTTGTGTGAAAACAAGGTCCAATCAGGCTGAAACGTTACAGGAAGGTAGAATCTATTGAGTTTTAAGTGATCTGAACGTTTCATGATGATAACACTTTCCTAAGGGGGTCAAACCATGTCCCAAATGTCACCGGATCTGGTGTCAATTTAAAGAAGTAGTCCAGTTACACATTTGTGGGCTTATAACTTGGCTTCTGAATGTCCTAGAGAGGTCAGGTTTGTTTTAGTGTACTCCAACCAACAGCCCCTACAACCACAAAAAGGAATGGAGTCATTAGCACTTATGGTTTTTAAATGGCACCCAGAATTATGTTGCACGAAGCACAATTTCACATCATTCTGGGTTCATTTGTGTGAAAACAAGGTCCAATCAGGCTGAAATGTTACAGGAAGGTAGAATCTATTGAGTTGTAAGTGATCTGAACGTTTCATGATGATAGCGCTTTCCTAAGGGGGTCAAACCATGTCCCAAAGGTCACCGGGCCTGGTGTCACTTTAAAGGAGTAGTCCAGTTACACCTTTGTGGGCTTATAACTTGGCTTCTGAATGTCCTAGAGAGATCAGGTTTGTTTTAATGTACTCCAATCAACAGCCCCTACAACCTCAAAAAGGAATGGAGTCATTAGCACTTATGGTTTGTAAATGGCACCCAGAATTATGTTGCACGAAGCACAATTTCACATCTTTCTGGGTCCATTTGTGTGAAAACAAGGTCCAATAAGGCTGAAACGCTACAAGAAGGTAGAATCTATTGAGTTGTAAGTGATCTGAACGTTTCAAGATGATCGCACATTCCTATAGGGGGTAAAACCATGTCCCAAAGGTCACCGGGCCTGGTGTCACTTTAAAGAAGTAGTCCAGTTACACCTTTGTGGGCTTATAACTTGGCTTCTGAATGTCCTAGAGAGATCAGGTTTGTTTTAATGTACTCCAATCAGCAGCCCTTACAACCCCAAAAAGGAATGGAGTCATTAGCACTTATGGTTTGTAAATGGCACCCAAAATTATGTTGCACGAAGCACAATTTCACATCATTCTGGGTTCATTTGTGTGAAAACAAGGTCCAATCAGGCTGAAATGTTACAGGAAGGTAGAATCTATTGCGTTGTAAGTGATCTGAAAGTTTCATGATGATAGCACTTTCCTAAGGGGGTCAAACCATGTCCCAAAGGTCACCGGATCTGGTGTCAATTTAAAGAAGTAGACCAGTTACACATTTGTGGGCTTATAACTTGGCTTCTGAATGTCCTAGAGAGATCAGGTTTGTTTTAATGTACTCCAATCAACAGCCCCCACAACCACAAAAAGGAATGGAGTCATTAGCACTTATGGTTTGTAAATGGCACGCAGAATTATGTTGCACGAAGCACAATTTCACTTCATTCTGGGTCCATTTGTGTGAAAACAAGGTCCAATCAGGCTGAAACGTTACAGGAAGGTAGAATCTATTGAGTCGTAAGTGATCTGAACGTTTCATGATGATAGCACTTGCCTAAGGGGGTCAAACCATGTCCCAAAGGTCACCGGATCTGGTGTCAATTTAAAGAAGTAGTCCAGTTACACATTTGTGGGCTTATAACTTGGCTTCTGAATGTCCTAGAGAGATCAGGTTTTTTTTAGGGTACTCCAATCAACAGCCCCTACAACCACAAAAAGGAATGGAGTCATTAGCACTTATGGTTTGTAAATGGCACCCAGAATTATGTTGCACGAAGCACAATTTCACATCATTCTGGGTTCATTTGTTTGAAAACAAGGTCCAATCAGGCTGAAACGTTACAGGAAGGTAGAATCTATTGAGTTGTAAGTGATCTGAACGTTTCATGATGATAGCACTTTCCTAAGGGGGTCAAACCATGTCCCAAAGGTCACCGGATCTGGTGTCAATTTAAAGAAGTAGCCCAGTTACACATTTGTGGGCTTATAACTTGGCTTCTGAATGTCCTAGAGAGATCAGGTTTGTTTTAGTGTACTCTAATCAACAGCCCCTACAACCACAAAAAGGAATGGAGGCATTAGCCCTTATGGTTTTTAAATGGCACCCAGAATTATGTTGCACGAAGCACAATTTCACATAATTCTGGGTTCATTTGTGTGAAAACAAGGTCCAATCAGGCTGAAACGCAACAAGAAGGTAGAATCTATTGAGTTGTAAGTGATCTGAACGTTTCAAGATGATCGCACATTCCTATAGGGGGTAAAACCATGTCCCAAAGGTCACCGGGCCTGGTGTCACTTTAAAGAAGTAGTCCAGTTACACCTTTGTGGGCTTATAACTTGGCTTCTGAATGTCCTAGATAGGTTAGGTTTGTTTTAGTGTACTCCAATCAAAAGCCCCTAC